>NC_086342.1:16750992-18198855 GCF_032445375.1 Bacillus rossius redtenbacheri
CGGCTCCGATAAAACGAAAAAAAGAATTGAAAAAAAAAAAATACCGAACCCCGGTTTTGGACCCGATTTCCGTCAAGGAATTTTATTAGAATAATGCCCATCTTGTTAAAAATCCCTTAAACAGTCAGTACTATGAAAAGTTTCCCTTTGTCTGTGTGAACTCTGGGTGACGCCATTCGCCACAGTTGGCAGCACCGGAGTTGTTACGTATTTCCGGTCCTTGACGGTCGTCACATTCACGAAATATTTCTCCCAGCAAATGCCGTATACCGAGAAATAAAATGTTACACATTAAAAAAAAAATTGGTTGTCTGTGAAGTCGGTTTACGGACGATAGTTTAACGTGACGTCATAACAAAACATTGATGAAATGATTGCATACTTTATGAATAAAATTGAATCATTTTTATTTTAATTATAAAATAATAAATACTTGAAATTAAACTAGTAATCAGATTTTTAAAATGCAAGAATAATTAGAAATTAACCTTTATTGCCGAAATTGATGTTGTAATAAGCAATGAAAACCACATTAACTTTTCACTTCACTTTATAAACAGTCGAGTGGAAGAGAGATAGATGCGGCGCAAGTGTACAGTGAGCGTAATGGGACACCTTTTCGTGCGTGCAGCCGGCGTTCATCGATTTATTAGACGTTGTCACGTCGAAAAATGTCTACAGTAGGCTGCAATGGTACGTGAATGCTATATTTGTGACGGCACACCTTTTAGCAAACGCCGGGCGGTCTGTGAAATGGCGCGTTTAAACTTCCGTTTGAAGGCGTGCACGGTGTGTTGTTCCGCACGTCTCCGGGCGGTGGCTACTAACCGGGGTGAAAGACGCCCCCGCGGTTCGAGGGTAAAAGGGCGAGGGGCGAGGGGGTGGAATGATGTGGATGCTGGGCCGAAGTAGCTGCGCGGTAATGGCCGACTGGCGCCGGTGCTAATGAACCCGAGGCGCCACCGAGCTGCGCGACGCCACCCTCCGCCTCCCCTCTCTTCCTCATCATCCCTCACGCATCCATCCCTTCCTACTCTCTTTCCACCCCTATTCCCCCCCTCGCGATATATTAAATACGTAACGGGGTACGACGCGCTGAGTGAGGCGGCATTAATCACTTGGAGGACGCAACCCCTCCCTCTCCATATAAAAAAAAGTTTATTTCCCTCCCACTCTCTCCAGAGGATGGTTAGCTTCGATCTAGACCAGGGTGTTACGGGCATCCCCCCTCCCCTTTCCCCCCCGCCGCTTTTTTTTATTAGGGCCCATTAGTCGCTGTAATTTTGTGTGCCACATTCTGTGTGGGGCATCTTTTGCCACATTCGTTTGCGGTTGTTTGTCTCTTGTTTGAGAGCAAATAATAATAAAAAAAAGGGACCACTTTATAAGGTTCTCGAGTTTTCGCGGCAATTGCCTGTGGTGGGTTGTAGCAGAGTTGAAGTTGAGGGAACGTTCGCAGACGTTTTTTTTTTGGTAGACTTTGGAATCGCTGTCTTCAAGGTGGCTGTTGCCCGCTATTATTCTGTATAGCAGCGGTTCCCAATTTTTTTTTTTTTTTTTTTTTTTCGGCCAGGGAACCCAATGGTCGACTTTTCTTTTGGCGGAATCCCAACTCCTTCAAAGAAAGTTATTTGACAATAATTGTGCATGCTTTATATGACATTAGTCCCAACTCACGGAACCCCAGGGTTCCGCGGAACACCTTTTTGGGAACCGCTGACATATTCCCTTTTCTTTCTAGTTTTTCTTTGTTTTGATTGAATAAACTGGTGATAAATCATGTCCCTGGATATTCAAGTGTTATTTTGAGTTTCTGTGGTTCACATTTTATGTTTTTTTTGAATGTATATTTGATGACTGTATGTAAATGCACATTTCATTGTTTAGTTAACCCACAAGTATTTTGGTGGTTTATATTCCACATACTGTAAATTAAATAACTAAATAAATAAATAGCGAAGAAATATGTACCTATGCCAATTTTATTGACTAATTAGAAATCAAATTTTGAGATCTGTATGGAGCAATCAATAGTCCAGTAAAGAAGAGAACAGGTATTTGTTAAATGTATTACAGACCAAATCTTGAAATTTTTTTTTTTATGTAAGATGAGTGAAAGTTTACTTCATCATGTTAACAAAGGAAGACATAATGGCAACATTTACCAAAAAGAATTAATAGGTTAGTTGGACACTTGTTAAGAAAGTTGAGTAGGCTAAATATGTAGTAAGGGAATAGTAGAGAGTGAGAAATGGTGAGGTAAAAAAAAAAGCTAAAATATATGAAGCAGTACATTAAGATTACTATGTAAGATTAGGTAAATTATAAAATAAGGAGAAAATGTATGTCATATGAGTTGTGTCATACTGATACCAGGCAATTTAATGAGAAGTTACAAAAACCACCTGGTTAAAGTTATCCTCATAGTTGTCGTGGTGTGTAGATGGTTAAATAATGTGGTAGGTACATTATTTTCTTTCATTCAAATTTGGTTTAGTGGCATTGTTGTCCAGTTTGTTGTTATATAATTTCTCGACGTGTAATGTTTATTCTTTTCTTAGGTGATAGTAACATGGAAACATATAATTCTTTGCTCCTTTATTCGTGACGGTAGATATTTGTTTTTTATGATGCAGTTTGCATTATAAGTTTCAGGTAGTAAAATAAAAATGTTTGTGAGACTTGGTAATGTCATTAAAAATGAATCAGCTTTCATTTTTTTTTATCATGCAACATGGTCAGTAATATCATGTCTGACAAGTTCATTCATAATATTTTCTAAAGTAATGTAATATGCCTGGGCTTTGGGGTGATATGATGTTGCACATTGCGCTTTGTTGGAATTGTTGTGAGTAAGGCATACTTAAAAACAAGTGTGACAATAGTTTTGGCACAGAGTCAAGACACCAGTGCACACTTCAGATGACCAGAACAATTATCTGATAAGGTACTTAGGCGGGAGTGAAGGAGGGGAGGTGAAGATTTGTAAGACTGAGAATAATACAGAAAGAAGGTAGAAGACCATGGAATTGGCAAAGATGAAGTCTGTAGACCATCTCATGATTATTTTTAATTACATTGCTCATGTCACGCACTGTTGCCAGATCTGTAACACATTATGAAGAAGTTCAGATATGCTTATTTGGGATTCTGAGTGCACGATAAGCTTTTTAAGAATTTATGTAGTAATTTATAATGTTTAATAATAGCATGCTTATAAATGTAATAAATTGTCTAATTTTTTAGTTGAAACAAGAAACAGTTCACACTCATCCATTGATATGAATCCGTACAAAAATTGTAATAAATAAAATTAATAATATCACTGCCCTTCAATTTCAAATTCTTATTCTAAGGACAGTGCTTATGGCAGTCGGTGTAAGTTAGAAATAGGGAGCAATTACCCATTTACTTTTTACTTCCACACTGCAATATAATAGTGGGACGCTTTATAGTCAGTAACAGAGCCAGTTACACTGTGGTTCCTTAGACAAAATGTGCTGAAAGATGTGGGCCTTGTGACTGTGTAAACTACCCCTGTACAGCAGCCAAATAGTTCGTCATGCGTGCTGTAATGATAATTGATACTTCAGGTTTTGTTCAAATAATGCAGTGCTGTGTAACTGAATGCTAATAGCCTTCAATGCATGTTATTCAAATATAATTATCTAGTCGTAGTTCCGAAATGATAAAATTATGTTTATAGTAGATAAAAATTAAGTGGCCACTTTATTTGGTAAAGGTCTAATCACATGTTTTCTGCTGTACAATATTCTCCAGACAGCTGTATTAGTTTATTATTTGAAAAATATTTTATAGTTGTTATTACACATCCAACTAGACTTATTTTCATAAGTTCGGCATTGTAAAAGTTAAACAAAAAAATTCAGTAATAATTTGTAACCGTCAAAATTTACTTTATGTAAATTAGGTATCATTTTGTTCGTTTTTTGTATACGTAAAATGTAAGTGGCTTTTGTAGTGTGTGTTTAACTTCGTGGCTGATTTTAGAATTTTATTTCTAGCAAGTTTTGTTATTGTAGTATTTAATTATAGGGTTACACCATGTATTTAACATTCTTCTTATTTTTATGTGATATTTAAGTTTAATATTATAAATTGGCATTTATTAACATCTACTTCTAATGATAAACACATTCATCAATGGCAATAAGTGTGTAATTTTTAAATGGCTAAATTCCTTAATGACTGCAAGTATTTGTTGAATGTTTCAGGAAGAGGAACTGCACAAATACGAGATGGCAACCCTGTCACTTCGCATCAGCATCGTCGACAAGAATGTGACAAAGACTATGCAGTTTGACCCCACCACTGCAGTTTACGATGCTTGCAAGATCATAAGAGACAAGATATCTGAGGCCAACCAAGGACAACGTAAGCATCAATATTTTAAATTTTCTGCAATACGCTAGTTGATGGGATGTAGTTATGTGCTGAAAACTTCAAGATTGAATGGTAACTTTGAATTGGAAATTTTTATTAGGTAACAAAGTAGAAACTTTTAATTAAAATCTTGATTGCAGAGTTCACACAGTTTATTTGTTAGAGTGGATGTCTATGAAATATTAAAGTAATGTATTTGTTTCCCAGCCAATGAGTACGGGCTGTTCCTCGCTGATGAGGATGTGAAGAAAGGTGTGTGGCTGGAACCTGGACGAAGCCTGGAGTATTACATCCTGAGGAATGGGGTAAGTGGATGTTGGTTTGAATGCAGAGTAGGGATCTAAGAAAGTAATCAGTCAGTGACTCAGCAGTACTTACTCTCTTAGGTTTCGTAGAATCATTTCTTTAAATTTTATCACCCGTGACCATGTACCATCTGAAATATTATATCATTCCAAAAGTTGTCATGTGAGCTGTTAAGTAAAAAAAACCTATTTATATGTTGCATCTTGTGCTGTCATTACATCCAGCCAATTTGAGTACATGGGAAGGATTTAAACTTGTGCAAAAAAAAAAAATATTGGTTTTAAAAATGTCACCATAAATGAGAATATTTTTCTAGTCATTGTATTACTATAAAGGAAAAGTACTTTTTAAATGTTACAACAAAAATTGGGATGCTAGACTGAAGGAGAGGACAGTTATGTCTGATAAGTGCTACTTATTTTACCTTCTCTTCACTCACAGCACTCTGCCCATTCTTGGAGGAGCATTCTCACAGAATGGCGACTGTACAAATCAAGGGTAAGGGAGGTGTCAGGAGAGTGTTATCGTAAGGAAGGGGGGGAGGGGTTAGGAAACCAACCAGTGTTCCAAAAGTCCTGTCCACTCCTCTTACTTATAAGTGACTTGATAAAGCAGTCTACTTAATCTTTGCATCATAGAAGTATAACGATGGCTTAGAACGAAAACATTGTATCTCATAAAATGCAAATTTTACAGCAGAGACAAAAAACCGTTTCTTTCGCCCCCCTACTGGTATATGTGGTTTCTTTTTTCCCCGATAGAAAGCAGTACGATGCACATTTTATTTCTTTCAGCCAAACATTTTGTGAGATACGAGGTTTTCCAGCCAAAAACATAAAAAAACGTATTTTTGTCCAAAAATTGAGATACGAGGTTTTCATTCTAAGCCATCGATAACTGGGATATCAAATAATTTTTTAACTCTTTAGTTTTCAAGTAATGTTTTGAAACAAATTTATTTATTGGAGGGGGGGGGGGGGGGGGGGGGTTCAACATCTTCAGGACAGTGAGGTCAGTTGAGATGATGACACATTACACAGAACTAGAATCAGCTATACAATCTACTTTAAGGAAACATATTAGAATTTTTTTCGGAGTGATTTCTGTATATACCTTTGGAAAACCAAAACCACCGAATCACCTTGCTCCATGCTACGTTCGATAACCCAAAATTGGTCGTTAACACTTCACTCGTTAAGAATTTGTGGGATGCGTGAACTTTGCAGGGGCTAACCGCGCAGGATATTTCTACGTAGGTCTGTTTTTTTTTGAGGAATCGGTAGTGTGCTGATTGGTTTTGGTCGCTGACCAGGATCTGCTGGAGTACCGGAAGAAGCTTCGCACGCTGCGAGTGAGGATGCTGGACGGCACGGTCAAGACTCTCCTGGTGGACGACAGCCAGCCGGTGGCCAACCTAATGGTGGTCATCTGCACCAAGATAGGTGAGTGCGTTTCAGCGTGGTCGCAGACAGCGTGCGCAAGCTGCTTGCTAAAATTATTTTCAGCCCAGCATTTAACTTCTTTCTGCCGATAAAAGTCTTGGAAGAAAAAAAAAATTGGTTGTCTGTAAAGTCGGTTTACGGACGATAGTTTAATGTGACAACGTCATAACAAAACATTGATGAAATGATTGCATACTTTTATGAATAAAATTGAATCATTTTTATTGAATTATCACTATTTTGTATTGATACAAAGAAGGAGTGAAATGAAATCTACAATTTAATTGATAAATTTACTTTTATTTGCACTCATTAATTCAAATATGTTTATTACTTTAACGAAGAGATTATTTTAACTATAACTTTTATACATGTTTGCTATTTAACTTCTTCCAATCTGTGTTATTCTGTTAAAGATAGGACGATGATAAGAAAAGTAGGAAACGAATGGTAGTGTTTCAAGTTTAATGTGCCTCGAAAAAGTCAAATCAATAGTTGTTCCAATCGAGTGGAAAAGAGATAGATGCAGCACAAGTGTACAATGCGCGTAACGGGACAATGTGCATAACGGGACACTTTTTTGTGCGTGCAGCCGGCGTTCATCGATTTATTAGACGTCACGTCAAAAATATTTTGTGGTAGATGCAGCTTGCGCCTTGTTGTTGTTCTAAAATTTTATTTGAACCTGTATGCCTGAGCTTGAAGACAGTAAGTGTTTGATGATTCATTTCTTGCGTGTTTAGATAATGCTCTACCTCAAATTACCACTTTAAATCAAATAATTCAACAAAAGCTTGTTTTTTATTGCATTACCATTTGTAAACTAACACAGGTGTCTTTGTACACACTAACTGATTTTGAAATTTACGTTAGCAAATAGTAATCAAACGTTGTAATCACAAATGCAGTAGTCAGGAATCTGTCTATGGTGTGCACTTGTGTTAATGGTTGTCCAAATTTTTTTTTTCAGGCATCACGAATCACGACGAATACGGCCTGGTCAGAGAGAACCAAGAAGACGAACTGGAGAACAAACCAAATTTTGGCACGTTGACACTGAAGCGAAAAAAGGAAGAAAGGGAGCGAGATGCGAAAATGGACCAGCTGAGGAAGAAACTGCGGACAGATGATGGAGGTCGGTCAGCCCTTGTGAACTCTGTCATGATCCAAGAAAAACTATAATTTTTTAAGACATACCTATCACTCATTAAATAATTACTCTACTAGTTTTGAGTATAATTTCAAAGTAATATTAAAATGGTTAACAAGAATGTCATGCCCACAAGTTTTGTTGTAAAACATTCAGGTAATTGATGTGAATTTGCTTTGTCGTACTACATATAGTTACAAAAACTGTTCTTGTAGACCACAGCAAGTTAACTATTACTCAGCATTGAACTAAGTTGGATAATTACTTTTTAATTTAATGTGTTCAAGTCTTCAATAAAAATTTTTTTTTAAAGAACTTAATTAGCAATTTTTTCTCTTATATTCCTATAATATTTGTTGTGCAAAACTTAAGAAAATACTGTAGTGTTTCTTTGTAAGTAAGACTAAAACATAATTTAAAGACTAAAGCTGCATTTGGTCTCAACCACATTCCATAACTTCCGTCGCCCTTTCTAAAACTGTGTTAGTTGATGCCTAAGATGCCTAAGAAAATGCACTATTTGTTGATTAATAATAGGGTGCCTGGCATTTTTTATTTTAATTTTACAATTTGCATTAAAATCTTAAGTACAGATAACATTCTCATTTAAATTTTATTTCACAACATTTAAAACTCTTAATTATTATTTTTTGTTACATAATTGTGTATTATTTAATGCTAATATTCTCTTGTTAAAAATCTAAACCTCCATGTCAAAGGTTATTAAGAAATAAATCACTAACTGTGCACAATATTTAGGGCTTGGATCTTTTTTTAAGTCATAAGTCATAAATGTGAGTGCCATGTTAGGCTCAAGTCTGTGTAACTTATTACATCTTACAACAGTGTGAGAAACTGTTGCCTTAACACATTATTATGTTAAATAATTATCTAAAGTATTTCTATCATTATGTGACCATACTGTACTTAACATTGATAGTTGAAACTCAATGGTATGCGGCAAAAAGTTGCAAAAATGAGATTGGTTTACTATCTGCCTAGTAAAGAGCAGAAGAAAACCTAAAACAATGCCTAAGTCAGTATCTCAAAAAGTAAGTTAGGAATAAAAATGCTGCTATTCTCACCAAGTATCAGTACATACAGTTATGTTTGATAAAAATTGTTAGTCAACTTATTTTTTGCCACTTTTTTTGACTTGGTAATTTTTTTTGCGGCGTACCTAAAGTATGTGGCTTGATGGAATGAACTTAAGACTGTGAAATAAGCTCATGTGATTGTTGTTTTCCAGTGAACTGGGTGGACCCGGCCAAAACGCTTCGCGAGCAAGGCGTCGACGAGACGGAAACCGTGCTGCTGCGGAGGAAGTTCTTTTTCTCGGACCAGAACATAGACTCACGCGATCCCGTGCAGTTGAACCTGCTGTACGTGCAGGCGCGAGACGCCATCGTGGACGGCACACACCCTGTCACGCTGGACAAGGCGTGCGAGTTCGCGGGCATCCAGTGCCAGATACAGTTCGGCGACCACAACGAGAGCAAGCATCGGCCAGGCTTCCTCGAGTGAGTGTACCGTACAGCGCTGTTCACCATTGCACGGCAGGGACGTCGGAACAGGGGGGGGGGGGCAGCAGGGGCGAGTCGCCCCCGTGCTGTTATGCAGGGGGGGGGGGGGGGCGAGATTAGCACTTCGCCCCCCTCCTTTTCCCAGAATAAATGTTTGGTCCTAGTAGTATTTTTCTCAACCAGTAGTTACAAACGTTGCATTGGTGATCACATTGATTAGAAAATCAAATATATGATTGTTAATATACTGTAAAATGATTGCAAATTCCTAGATGGTATTTTTTTTAAATTGTACTACATCTACTGTCAGAGTAGTATTTAATACATACCACATCATCAAATTCTTGGAATGGCATATTTAATATCTTGGTTCGGAAACTCATTAAATAGCATAATTTTGCATCTAAAATTCCAAATTTTTCCGGGGAGGACCCCCGGACCCCCCCGCTCTAGGACTGAGGTAAGTGTGATACATATTTTGGCCCCCCCCCACTCATGAAAATGTTCCAACGTCCCTGTTGAATGGTACATTTCCTTGGTTCGCACAGAAGCTATCTCATGTCTACCGGGGGACCATGCATTCACTTGCGATATGGTAAACCACATCCACGGGATCGTCCGCCCACGAGTCACCTCACCTGTCCCGCGTCCCACGGCCAGAATTGTTTGCACGGCACGCTCGTCGTCCTTCGCAACGTCGCGAACCACTCGCGCCATGTTCCGCACTGACTAATTCGCGTAAAAAAAATCAAAAAATAACTGGCTTGTCACGGTCCCGCCCGGTAACGTATATTCCAACGGTCAGCACCACCAGCAACTCAAAAGTTTAATTTTTTCATTCACACCATTTTAAACCTAGCTTATAGTGATTTTACACAAGAAGGTCTACCCTACCAGTAGTTAAATGGATTCATTATAGTTGCAGGGTGTCTATAGGTAATAAAGTCACAAAGTTACAAAAAAATAACAAATGGGAAGAATGGTCAAGAAAGTAACAATAAAGTCCCTAAATAATTGGTAACATTGCTGGAAGTCGCTACACTTTTAATTTCAAGTAGTTCAATTAAATCATGTGTAAATTATCTCTGCAAAGGTTTTAACTTCCTAACTTAAAATATATTTACAGAGTTTGTATAAAAAATATCAGGAACTAATTTTTATTCCTGTTCCCAAACATGAAATCTTTGCTCAATGGACACGATAATGGGACCCAAGTACTGTCAAAAAAGCTTGAGCAAGTACCCTTAAAGAACCTTCTGTAATCTGCCTACCATGGAAAAGCTGCTGGCAAAAGCATGTTGATGCTCAAGGGATGTATTTGGAAGAATTTTGAGACATTGTAGCAATATCTCAAATCTTTTTTTTCCTAAACTTTTCCAGATTCTTTTTATACAAACCTTGTATGATGCTTGTATTTCGTGTAAATTATGCTCATGTTGAATTTTGCTCAATTTAATTATATTAAAATCAACTTGTGAGGTAAAAAAATCTGAGAAAATTTTATTTAAAGGTCCTGATTTGGTTCACCAGGAATTTTTAGACATCTGTATGTAGGCAGGCCTGTGTATACTGTACAAAATTTTTCAGTTTTGACTTTTAAATCTGGTGTTTAACATTCTGTTTTTCTATTTATTTACAGTTTGAAAGAATTTTTGCCACAGTCATATGTAAAGGTGAAAGGAGTGGAGAAGAAAATTTTTGCGGAGCACAAGAAGCACGTCAGCCTGTCGGAACTCGATGCTAAAGTGTTGTACACAAAGACAGCGAGGTCTCTTACTACCTATGGGGTCACTTTCTTTCTTGTCAAGGTACGTACGTAATAACATCCAGTAGTTTACATATGCAGTAGAACCCCGATTAAACATTACTTATTTTTACTTTTTCTCTTTATTTGCACCATTTTATTTTGGTCCTGTTTTAACCTCATTTGACGCAATGCAGTAAATTCCTGTTGATCACAATGTGCCTACAATCTTGCTTCCCACAATTTACGGTTTGTTTTTGCTATGCCTACAAAAATTCATTATTTCTGTGTTTGTCACGTACATCATACATGTGAAGATAACTCTTTCGTGTGAAATTTGACACATAAATACTCAGCAGATATATTTAATTTGTTCCGAAAAGTTATACGTGCTTATTACAAATCATTTTGTAAAATTACATCATGTATCAGTCAAAATGACACTGTTTTGGAGAAATTAGAGCCCTGGATTATTTAAGTATCATATTTTATCAGTAAAATTTAAAAGAAAAAAATAAACATTTTATAAAAACTAAAAACAATAACACCGAAAATTCCCGTTTTAAATATGAAATTGGCCTGAAAATAAAACCATAAAATATTTGACTCTAAATATTATTAGTTGGCAACTGTCCATTTCACTTGGAAATTGTCTCTAAAAATGTTTGTTAGCTATCCAAATTAAAAATTATTACAGCCTTGCGAACAGTAGATCTATTTTGTAGTACATTGAGTCCCAATTATCCGAAAGACTGCTTAATCCGAAACCGAAAGTCAAAAAGAACTAAGGTCTGTGAGAAAGGGTGTCTGTGCCAAAAAATAGACTTGTACAGTCTGTTGTACCACCTTCCTCCACCCGGTCGTGCCTCTCCAACTGTCGAGCACTGTGACCTATCGTTAGAACAACTTACAAGTTTGTCTCGAGATTTGGTTATGTTTAAAACGGACCTTATGAAATAATAAACTGTGTAATCACACATTGTTATGTTATTTAAATTATTTTAATAATGATTTCGCTTAATCAAAAAAAATTTGTTAGTCTGAAAAGGGTCTCGTCCCAACCGTTTCGGATTATTAGGACTCCACCATATCACTGGTCGTGTTTAATTTTATCACACTGTGCGATACAAGAAAATGTTATTTAAAAGGTTCTGAAAAAGCCTCAGATTGGTTCACAAGGTTTTTGTGGACACCCTGATCCTGTGGTAATGTCGGGAGTGTGACACGTCGCAGGAGAAAATGAAAGGCAAGAACAAGCTGGTGCCGAGGCTGCTGGGCGTGACCAAGGACTCGGTGCTGAGGCTGGACGAGAAGACGAAGGAGATCATGAAGACGTGGCCGCTGACCATCGTGCGGCGGTGGGGGGCGTCGCCCAACACCTTCACGCTGGACTTCGGCGACTACTCGGACCAGTACTACTCGGTGCAGACGACGGAGGCCGAGCAGATTGTCCAGCTCATTGCCGGCTACATCGACATCATCCTCAAGAAGGTACGCCTCCGCCGCGCGCGATCGCGCTCGTCGCTTGTTCCGCGCTTTCGGCTTGGCGGTGCGTCAGCTTCACAAGCACCCAGTAATCGGTGTCCCAAGTGTTTTGGAGCATCATTTTAAGGGGCCCGCCTCATCAGGGGTGTATGTGTGTTAGTGAAGCGGGATGATAAGCGCGACGCTCGCTGGTGCTTCTAGCGCGGTATCGCCTCTAAGCGCAAGTCTCTGAACTGACGCTTAGTCTTCTCGTCGTCACAGGATAACTGTGAAATTTGAGCGGTGACCGTAAAATTATACGGCGGAGAAATGAAGATAAAGGTGTTATGCAAGTCCCTTTAAGTGCTTTCAAGAATCTGTACTGATTGTTTTATGCCTAAGAATTACTCTGAAAACACGCGTTTTAGGCATTTTAACGCTTCTAAAAATACAGTTTAAAAACTTAGTCCGAAATTAAAAGTACTTTTCGGCCCTCAGCGAACTCTTAAATGCTATTCGTAAATAGGCCCCACTCGGATATCTTGAGTAGTTTTGAAATCGCGTTGTTTTTCCTGAAGCTCTGCGCACCGTGTGTGTGCCCGGGTAGGCACAGCCCTTAAGCCTGTGTGTGTCTCTCTGTAACGTAAAACCTTATCAAATCAAATTAAATACCTACATTTTATGCAGTTACATGTTAAATTCAAATTTATGCAGTTACGTGTTTCAGGCAAGGGTTTCACAGATGCTGATTTGTTTACACAAGAATTAGTTTTTTTTTTCCTGTTAAACATTAAAATTACAGAAATTAGTGTTTTGGTTTATATATTATTCTTTTTTTTTTTTGCAGAAAAAATGTAAAGATCATTTTGGCATTGAAGGCGATGAAGGCTCAACTATGGTAGAAGACAATGTATCAGCTTCAAAGTAAGTTTTATTTGCATTAATTCACTGTTCCGGTGTACAAACTGTAAAAAAAATAATTATGTATATATTTTATGAAATGTAAAAAAATTTTAAAGACACTATTAATGTGCCATGCCATGACCACCTGTTAATATTGTTACACTACTGTTTTTTTTAATAGGAATATTTTGAAAATAACTCTTGTTTGACCAAGTGCATAAAAGAGTACCTGTTATAAAATTAAAGTATTCATGCTTAATCCTTCTACTAATTTGTTAGCTGAACATTCCTTTGTAATACCAGCAAATAGATACTCAAGTAAAAAAAGTTTGAATTGAAAAAAAAAAGGCAATTACATCAAAATGTTTAATGCATGTATTACACACACTTGTGTTGAAAGATCTGTTTACAGCATGTGTTAATAAGTGATTGTGTAATGTTCGTTACAATAATTAGAAGGTGTTAATTTGGTTTTCTGTCTTTGTATTCATATGATGCATCAATGATAGTGTATACAATCACATAATTTTGTGATTGTTGCTGGAAGACCAGTTAATATGTATGAGTACAATGATTTCATATTGATTAGATATATTTTTCAATTTTATTCTTACAGGGCTACAATACTTCAGCATGAGACCAGTAAAACAGGAAAAGTTAATGAAGAATCTGTAGCAAAACCAGGAGTGATGAGAGTAACAGATGGTAAGTACACATTTTGGTCTTAAGTTATCAGCAGTTAAATGTAAGTTTTTTGCTCATGTGCATACAGGTGTTTTTCAGTTGTCATTGGTAGAGACAAGATTTTATTTTCATAAATGCTGTTTATTTATGAAGATGGTGCAGCATTACAACACATATAATACAATAAAATATTCCATAGTGCTATTTTCAAAAAAAAAAATTATCATTTTGAGCTTGATATAAGCTGCATTCTCAAAATAATAGTATTGTTAACATGAATGTGTAGGGAAAAATAACTCAAGAATGAAAAATATTCAGCAATCATTTGTGTATTCTGAGTACCATATTCACCCGAAAATAAGGAGAGAGTTTTTAAAATATCAGTCTCCATTTTGCCATCACCCAGACTGTGAAAGAATTTTTTTTTTCCAGATGGTGTTCTAATGCACAGTCACACATGTTACAAATTGTTGTTTGCAAAGTTCTGTTGGAAATAAAGAAAGTGGTTAGAGAGCTAGGCCAGCTCTGGGGATGGTGGAGGCTAAATTAAATTTATTTATTTTGGAGCATGAAAAAATTTATCAGTTATTTAAAAAAAATTAGTCAGGGAAATTTGTTATTTTGTTTATGGAAAGTCAGGGAAAAGTTGGAGAAATGTTAATACAGATTTGTGTGGACAGCCTGTGGAGTGATTTTGGGAAATCAGGGAAACAAATCAGGATCACTTGACCGGGATTTGAACACGAATCCTCTGGACTGCAAGTTAATTGTCTGTGTCTTGCCATTGCACCGACCTTCTACACAAAAGAATTAAAATATTGTTTGTCAGTAGGCCTGTGGGGAATACTAGTTTTTTTTTTATGCAAAGCGAATATCAAATCAAGTATTTAAAATATTCGCGAAAAAAAATTAAAATTGTGAATATGGTTCTCTGCAATGCTGTATTAAACTTATTATACAAAATGCAGGATTGAAGTAAAAAAAAATCATTTTATGTTTGCAATGTTTGAACTGATTAAGTAGTTAACAAATTGTGCTTCATGTATAACATCATGCAATAAAAATTATAAACTAGCCATGCATAATATTAATATTGAGCATTCATAAAAGTAAATGGATGGCCTTCTTTTTTTTTAAGTACCAACTTTATTCAAGCAAAACAGTTACAATGCAAAAAAACAAACTAAATATTTTCATGAATGAATCTTAGGTTTTCAAAGTTTTAAAGCTTTGCAACAAGCACCAAGATTCAAATCAGGCACAAAACTATGCATCACAACCTATGCTTTAAAAAAAAAAGTAATTTTTGGTGAAGGCAAATTGAATATTGCAAAGAGATCCAATTGATTCGCTTAGTCGAAGCTTCACACAGGGCTATCTGTTGGTACAGATTTGGAATACTGTGTGCAAGTTGTTTTGAAGATGTTACCGGAACACCCCTCCAATCTGCTCCTCGGAGGTTGTGGGCATGGCGGCTGTGGCGTGCGCGTGTTTTGTACCCAAGTGTGCAGTCGTCGATGCCGCTGACTTTCAGGAGCACGGCCGTACGGCACGGGGCACATGGGCAGCGCCCAGTTCTCGACGGTCGGCGGGCAGGTGAACAAAGGCCATGCCCCTCCGATGGTAAGCCCCTCCCGCCAGCGCTCGCGCATCCTCGCGTCGCTGGCTGGCTGGTTGCGTGGTTCAAACACTCATCATGGCTAGCTCACTCGCTGGTACGCATCGGGGCTAGGACTGCTCAGCAGATACCGTCTTGGTGGCTGGTTACGTCTCGAAGAAAGGAAGCGGATGCTTCTTTACAGATCTAAAACCAATCAAAATTTATTCTTTTTCGAAACAACCTTATTTGCTGGCATCTTGTTTCAATCTTTATTGATGGAAATATTTTTTGTAGCTAAAAATTTAATGATTTTTTTGTTTAGTGCCGTGTCAAATACTATAAATAATATTCAGTCTTATTTTAATCGCTTTGAACTTATTTTAAAAAAATTTTGTAACACTTCAATGGAATTAGTTGAGTTTACATTACACATTACATTTTCATTTTCAGAGTATATAAATACAAAATTGTGCTTGATAGAAGGTAAACATTAATTACATCTGCATTACAGTAATAAAATGTTATATATATTTTCATTTTGTTCTAGATTTCTATTGTTTATAGTGTGCCTATCCATGATGTGTTTTGATAGCGTAGCTAACCACTATAGTGAGTTTCGTACTCAGGAGTTGATTATTTTGGTTGTTTGTTTGTTTCCATGACTTGCTAGACTGGGACTATGGGAGCAGAGTAGGTACATAAACTTCTTCATCTTCCTATTGTGATTAAAATTTTTCTTTCCCTGTAGGGTTGAGCGAATTGTTTTTGTTGTTTTATTTCCCTGTTTGCATTTACTTTCCAAGTAATTCTTGTAAGCTAATGAGATACTGTAGTTTGAATAGTCAAATGTTTGAAACACATGAACTTTGTTAATAGCCTTTAACCAAAATTAGGGGTTAACTGATTTGAATGTGGCGTTCTTTTGAATTCTGAAATAGCCTGTTGTAGCCGCATTGGTGAATGATCAGTATCCTGAGAATACAGGCCAACAAAAACTTAACAATTGTGTGAACAACAATCAGTAAATTTAATATTGGGAACAAAATGGTAAAATAAAAACCAAATTTTAAGCTTTATTTTAATACTAATAACCGTAAGATCCAAAAAAACTTAAATAAAGAGAATGACTTTTCTTAAATGAGCATTTCTGTAATCTCAAAATCTTTGTTTTCTCAGTGTTTTTTATTCTTTTCAATTCTAAGTGCTTTACTTGATGTTTGATAATCAGTATGAATATTCGAGTAGACCCGATGAAGCTAGACAATCTGTAGCAGTATCCAATTATCAGTACAGTTATTACAGTAGGTAATTATTTACAATTTGATACATCAAAGCCAAACAATGAACATTTCGCTCAACCTTAATATGTAGTTTAAATGTTATTTACTTGTATTTTTTTTGCATGAATTAGTTTAGTCAAAAAATTTAATCATTTGGTTATTTAGTGTGTTCTTTAGTCACATTTGTTTAAAATATGAATATGTGTGTATGGTTTTGCACATAAAGAAAGCAATTGGTGTTTGTATTATATTTTATTGTTTTTAATATAATTTTTTTTTCTTCCACTGCTTGTTGAAATCTAATCCTGATACAATGTTGAATATATTCCTCAAAATAACTTATTGAGGGTTAAGCTCTAACATCTTGAATTTTTAAAAAAAAAAATTTAAATCATGAGTTATTTAGCCAGATTTCTGGAATGACACGGCATCAATGCAGTAGATGTAGTCGATGAACGCCGGCTGCACGCACGAAAAAGTGTCCCGTTACATACATTGTTCCGTTACACTGTGTCCCGTTACGCTCATTGTTCCGTTACGCTCATTGTACGCTTGCGCCGCACCGACACAAGTGAAAACTTAAAACTTGTTTATCAATGTGTTTCTACGTCAAATGTACGTAAGAAAATGAATCTGATTACTAGTATAATTTTTACTAATAATAGGTTATGTTACAATTGACTAAAAAATTATGGTGATTCATATAATTGATGATAGATATTTGATTACAGTTTATTTATATGAAAACTTGTTCATAATTATATTCAAACATTATAGCTAAACGTCCAGTTTTTAAAATTAACTACAAGTCATCTACACGTGAACTGTTTCGTCGACTGTTTATAAAGTGAAGTGAAAAGTTAATGTGGTTTTCATTGCTTATTACAACAACAATTTCGGCAATAAAGGTTAATTATTCTTGCATTTTAAAAATCTGATTTCTGGTATAATTTCAAGTATTTATTCTTTTATTATTAAAATTAAAATGATTGAATTTTATTCATAAAAGTATGCAATCTTTTTTATCAATGTTTTGTTATGACGTTGTCACGTTAAACTATCGTCCGTAAACCGACTTTACAGACAACAAATTTTTTATTTTACCTTTTTGTCTAGGGTTCTTTTTGAATCATTGAATCATTAGGAAAAGGAAAAATAACATTTTATCAGCATCTAAATGAAAGTTCTGATCAGTACAAATTTCAATTCACAATTTTATTTTAGAAAAAATTTAAAGTATACATAAAATTACGTGATAAATTGTAAAAGTAAAATAAAATTTATTTATTTCATAGCTATGAAGTATGATGTCCACTAGAATGTATGTACACACCTTAACCCACACATTCAAGTTTTGGTAAACTCCATGTATCATTAAGATATAATTTTTCCAGTGAATTAGTAATAAGCTGAAAGGATTAAAGACATTCCAGTTGAATCATGTGGAAATTAATTCTGAAAAGGTTTTTAGCTTTCTAATAGAAAAAAAATTTGCCTTGTTCCTGCAAATAGTATAGCTGTTTCATATCATGTTCGATTCTGTGTAATATGTATAAATAATGAACATGTGATATTAAAAAATAGGAAAAAAAAATTATTAAAAAAATCCTTTATATTCGGGTGATTGTTAATAAGTTGTTTGTGGGCTCGACGTTCGAGTGTACAACGGTTGCAGTCACAAAGAGATCACTGTCGGGCGGACGGGTAAGGGGAGTTCCTACCAGGGTGTCCACAGTTAGTACTTTCATACTAGATGTAGTACTTTTGTAATTTTTTTAGTGGTCTAGTACATTTATGCTCAGATCTAGTACTTTTTTTCTTTAATATAATAATATTACAGTAACTCCAATATTTTTTCATTATTAAGCATAATTTATTTTTTAAAAACTATGGAACGTATGTGCGTGTGTGGTGTGTGATATTTAAGTTCGAGCATTGCAATGTCATAACAACTTCCTGAAATTGACACCCTGGTTCCTACGCGAGGTTGTGGTGGAAAAAAAAATTTATTAAAAAAAAAATCCTATATATTCGGGTGATTGTTAATAAGTTGTTTGTGGGCTCGACGTTCAAGTGTACAATGGTTGCAGTCACAAAGAGATCACTGTTGGGCGGGTGGGTACAGTGGCGTAGCAGGCGGGTGGCAGGGATTTCCCCCGCCAGGGGCGCCGGAGCAGGGGGGGGGGGGGGCGTGCTGTGGCGACGGTTTCACGGTTACTGAACGCTCGCCCCCTTCCCCCCCCCCCCTCCTCACTGTTTTAATCCAAGAGGGGGTGCCATTTTCAAGTCTGGCCAGGGGTGCCAGTCACACCTTAGCTACGCCACTGGACGGGTTAGTGGGAGTTCCGACGCGAGGGTGCGGTGTTCCCCGGGCGAGCATGTGACAGGGAGGCCGCGGGGGTTGGCTGCAGGTGCAGCAGACGAAGGTGACCAGCGTGATGTCGGAGCCTCAGCGGGCCCTGCTGAGCACCATCAGCGCCGGCCACGAGGTCATCGAGACGGTGGAGGCCGAGCTGAAGACCAAGGCCCAGATACCTGAGCTGGGATCCGACCCGGTGCGTGCGCCTCCTTCGCGTCCTTGGAAAGTCCATTAAGGGCCCTTAACCCCTTTGTTTTGTAGTGGCATTTCTATGATACCACTTTGAAAAAATTGTTACCATTCGCAATGTTTCAGTGGTATTGCCGAAATACCTCGCGTGAGTAAGCCTTGTGCTGCTATCTGGCGATCCTAACAAGAACAAGCAACATTGGCTGCTTTAATTTTTACTTCCGCCACGTCTGCTAAAAGTTACACAATAGATTGTAATTTATTTTTAATATATTTCTGTGTGCCTCAAAGGGTTAAAGGTCCTGTAATTTCACTAAGAAGCATTAAAATAATCGTTAAAATAAAGACTTCAGCACGTAATTAATGACCTATAACAGTCGACAGACACCTTTATTATGCTCCTTAGGCAAATAAAATGATATATTATACAGAATTATATCAAATTTTAATAAACATGGTTGCTTTGTCTCTCTATCAAAAAAATTAATTTAAATATAAAACAATTGTTTCTTATCTTAATTTAAATTTAATATGTTTAAGGTTAATGATGCTACCATGTTTAATTTTTTTTTTATAAACAGTTTCTGGATTATCATTACTGTTTGTTATAGAATTATGAAACTTGTTCTTGTTTATCTGTTAGTTGCTTGCTGTGTCATCTTGTGTGTGTGTTATTATAGTATTGTCCTCAATGTTATTCATTTTGTTTCATGTATTTGTTTTGTCTATGTATTTTTTTATGTTTATCATCCCTACCACCCATGGCCTTATGCCATCGGTAGGCATGTAACAAATTGATAAATAAATAAATAAATAAATAAATAAATAAATAAATAAATAAATACAGGTATTTTAAATTTTTTTTTGTTTCTTACTTGGCAGCAAACACAACGCTTTGCACATGCAAATTATAACCGGTGAATTTCGGCTACATAATTTAATTTAATAATATATATATATATATATATATATAAAATTTTGAATATGTTTTTCGTGTTTTGTATCTCACCTTTAAAAAAGGAGTGTTTTACCGTCTTTGAAATTATAAAGTAAATGTAATTTGTGGTCAAATTAAATGTTGGTGTTAAAAATTTCAGATGGTCTCTATTCTTGGGTTATATTTGTGTTGAAGATTTAATTCGGGATAATAGGGGCTTATCTGTAAGAAATGAACTAACCACTGAAATTATTTTTTGTGCATTAACTATTTAACATTATTATTTATGGAGGAATTTTGTGATATTTCAAAAAGTTTTCTACCTCTTGCTAGTGGTGAATAATATTCAGAAATTTTTAATTTAAATTTAATAATATATTAGATTCAACATTTCAAATTAAATAATGTGTGTGTGGAAACAGGATTACCCTGAAGAAACTCACCAGTTCTTGGCGGTGTTTGACTGACAAATTTAACCTCCTAGAGAAAATCTGGCTATTAGACATTTGACGATCTACTTGACCAGTGGGGTGGAATGCTGGTGTGCTGATTGTGTTGCTACCGAGACCCCATAAACTCTCTTTTATATGTTTGTGATGATGTTAGTTTCAGCAGTATTATTTAAGATTTTAATTACCTTTTACAGAACCAACAGAATTTTGTATTAAGTTATTTGTTTGATTGTAGGCATCTCTGAAATGGAAGGAAACTATGCTAGACACCAACAAGCAGAACGTGAGCTCCCAGATTGCAGCAATGAATGCCGCAACTGCACAAGTTGTCACGTTAACTTCAGGTATGCCTCAATATTTTTTTGAAAATTTTGAACAAGGGACACATTTAGTAACCTCATGTCATAATCAATCAATTTGGAGCTTCTGTTTGAAGTCATTATGATTTTTTTTTTTTTGCAAAATTCCTTCTCATTCTATATGCTTTTTGCATGTATCTGAATATTTCACTTATGATTAATATTATTTAAAATTTAAGGTTGTGGTAAAATTTCTTTTGAATTAGTTTGAAAAGAAAAAAAATTTGGTCCTGCAGTTTAAGAAATAATTTTTTGTTTGGAATGAGTCATTCATAAGGTATACAGTTTTAAAAGTGTTTTGCGAACCAAAATATGTTTCAAAGCAAAATTTATAAATAAATATTTTTTTTTTCATCTGCAAAATACCAACCAATTAAAAAAATATTCCC
Organism: Bacillus rossius redtenbacheri; assembly: GCF_032445375.1. Lineage (NCBI taxonomy): Eukaryota > Metazoa > Arthropoda > Insecta > Phasmatodea > Bacillidae > Bacillus > Bacillus rossius. Next base: position 16,772,178 of record NC_086342.1, read on the forward strand.
TAACATTTCATTTATTGTTTCTAGTTTCATTTTTCCTTGCAGAATAAAACAAAGGTATCATTATTTACTAACTAAAATTAACTCTGTAAATTTGAAGGTGTATGCCAAAGTTTACTACCGCAAATAGATCATAAATGGACGTAGTTATGCAAAAAGGAACCAACCCACAATTTTGTTATATTTAATTTGAAAATAAATTAAAATAGTACAAGGTCGATCGTACCGTCGTCGCTATTATCATATCAGTATTTATACTAGACCATTAAAATTATACCCACATTATGTTATCAATACGAGAATTACAATTTATAATTAACTTTAACTTCGAAACACTCGGAATAGGTTTCATGTGGGTTGGTTCCTTTTTGCATAACTACGTCCAAATATTGTTGCGGGGTGTTTTTGACGGCACGGGTGGAATGGAACGTGCTGTGTATGCAGGCCCTGCGGACGAGGTGGACCACACGATGGTGGGGGCAGCCATCTCCACCATCACCACCAACCTGCCGGAGATGACGCGCAACGTCCGGATGATAGCCGCCCTCATGGAGGACGACACGTCCGGGGAGAAGCTCCTGGACGCCGCCCGCAAGCTGTGCCTGGCCTTCAGCGACCTGCTCAAGGCTGCCGAGCCGGAGACCAAGGAGGTCGGTCGGGAGGCAGTGTGCCGCTGCTTTCTAGCTTAAGGGGTCGGTCGGAAGGCAGTGTCGCTGCCACGTCTGTCCAACTAAAGGGGTCGGTCAGTAGGCAGTGTGCCGCTTCTTTCTAACTTAAAGAGTTGTTCAGAAGGCAAAAGTCCCACTTCTTTCGAACTGAAGACAGCGTTCAGAATGCAAAGCCCCGCTTCTTTCTAACTTAAGAGGTCATTCAGAAGGCAAAAGTCCCACTTCTTTCTAATCGAAAAGGCCTAGGTTGTTCAGAAGGCAAGGTGTCTCGTCTTTCTAACTGAAGAGGTCATTCAGAAGGCAAAAGTCCCACTTCTTTCTAATCGAAAAGGCCTAGGTTCAGAAGGCAAGGTGTCTCGTCTTTCTAACTGAAGAGGTCATTCAGAAGGCAAAGTCCCACGTCTTTCTAACTTAAGAGATAATTCAGTAGGCAATGTGCCACTTATTTCTATGTGAAGAGGTCGGTCAGTATGTGATGTGCTCCTCATTTATAACTGATGAGGTTTTTCACAAGGCAGTATGTCACATCTCTCTAACTTTAGAGGTCTGTGAGATGGCAATGTGTCTCATCTTTCTAACTGAAGGTGTTAGTAAGAAGGCAATGAATGAACCACTTCTTTTGCACTACTGCACTTCTCAATTTTTTTTATCAATACATAGACATATTCTGTTATCATGCTATAATAATAAAATCTGAACCTTTTAAATAAAAAAAAAATATTTGGTTTTTCTGTTGCATTTTGCACTGAAATACGTATGAAATATGCTACAGCAGTCAAGAAAATTATAAGACTCTACAAAAAGTGTTTCATAAAATTCCTTTAGTGTTTTGGAAATTTGCATTTTTAAATGTTGCTAGTTGGCATCTTAGTACAAAATTTCTTTCCATTTTAATGATGATCCACCCTTGATGGCTTAGTTATTATTGTTCTGAACTGCTAATTATAATTAATTTTCATGTAGTAGTTGAAGGTAACAATCATTTGCTGATACTGTTTTACTGTATTTATATTTTGATTGCTCATTTATTATTTGGCTAAATACTTTTACTAAAAATAAATAAAAGATAAGTGTTAGTATGTTTATTTAATGGAGACGGGTTTATATTTTGTGAATATGATTGTGTTTCGATAACCCAGACCCCACTCATCCGTACATCCAGTTAATCCAGAGGGTATTAATAAAAAAGCAGAATTTACTAATTTTAGTAATTTAAAAATCTTGGTCTACCTATACAGTAGTATAAAAACCTAAAATTAAGCTGTAAGATAAGTTTTATTTATCAAGGAAAAAAAACAATTTTTATATTATTACTAGTGATGGGTCAAATCCCAATTTTCTGGAATCCGAATCTCGATTTAAAATCCCAAAAAATACTTTGAATACACCACTCGAATCCGAATCTAGGTCTGAAGGGCCTAAAATAAAATAATGTACAAGAAATGAAAAATATTAACTATGGTTTTGAGAAATTTAACCCTTTAAATGTTTTATTCATGAAATAAGTTTTCATAATCAATACATAGTGTAATTTTATTTATATAATTACATGTTAAAAATGCAAAATCCTAAGGAATGATAAGAGGATAGGTATAAAGAACAAAACTGACCTGGTAAACTTCAGAGGTTATCAGTGTTGAATTTTTAATTTACTTGATTTTCTTTAGTATTTTTCTTAAAATATATTTTCTTGAATATCAAATTCCTTCGAATATTAAAGAATTGATGGTATTTGAGGATAGGATTGACCTGTCGCCAATTTTTTACCCATCTTAAACTGGAATTACATGTATTTAAAGGCAAATTTTTTAAAATCTGAAATTTGGTGATTATGATAGGGTCTGGTCTTATTTAGTCTGGATTAGCAGGACTCTACTTTAGTAGCAAATGAAACACTAAAATATTTTTTTTTGTATGTTTACGTATTCTATAGTTAGGGTCAATATTATATGGTGAATTGCGATAAAACCTAAATAACACTCAAAAGAATGTCAAAACACCACATTAACACCAAAATTCAAGTTAATCCAAAACATGGCACCCGAATGCAAGTTTTATCGTGAAATTGAGTAATTATTTAACCAAAACATAATTCAAATCATGAAAGCAATATTACTCTGAAATTCAAGGAATGTCTTATTTTTCTGGGAAAAAAAAAATTGTACCAAAAGTGCATCTTTTTGTGAATCACTTTTAAAACACAAATGTTCGCTAATTTGTTCAGACCATTTTATTGTAAAATTTGCAGCGTATAAATTTTAACACAGTTTTGGTGGAGTAAGTATTACAAAACAGGTTTTTTATAAAAAATAAAAATAACACAGAAATCCTCTGTTTTAAAAACAAAATTTGACTGAAAATAAAGCCATAAAATGTTGTCTGTACCTATAGTATGTTAGATTGTTTAGTACCGCCTCTCAGCGATAGAAAGGTCGATCTGAACTTTGTGCAGCCGCGGCAGAACCTGCTGAACGCGGCGAGCAGGGTGGGCGAGGCGTCCCACCAGGTGCTCACCACCATCGGGGACGAGGACGAGTCGAGCCGCGAGCTGCAGGACGTCCTCCTGGGGCTCGCCAAGGCGGTCGCCAACACGACGGCCGCGCTCGTCCTCAGGGCCAAGAACATCGCGGCCACCTGCGACGACCAGGCCACGCAGAACAGGGTGATCGGCGCGGCGACCCAGTGCGCGCTCGCGACGTCCCAGCTCGTGGCGTGCGCCAAGGTGCGTCGCCGGCTGCCCGTTGCTTGGGTTCTGCCGATGTTACTTGCGATCTCAATATCGATGGCTTAGAATGAAAACTTTGTATCTCATAAAATGCATACGAGGTTTTTCTCTCTACAATGTGGGGTGCTACTGATATACGTGGTTTCTTTTTTTCCCGATAGAAAGCAGTAGGATGCACGTTTTATTTCTTTCAGCCAAACATTTTGTGAGATACAAGGTTTTCCAGCCAAAAACATAAAAAACCGTATTTTCGTCCAAAAATTGAGATACGAGGTTTTCATTCTAAGATCCAAGCCATCAATATGATTCAACTCCATGTTTCTGTAACACCGATTCCAACTCTTTGGGATGTAAAAGAATGTACTAGGCATTGGCTTTAACCCACTTTATGCATTCAACAGTTGTTGGCATTTTTGATGTGACAAAAATCTGTACTTGTGTAAAACTGGTCAAAGAATCCAACAATGCGTGTTGCTCCAAATAACAAGACAATCTTAACACAAAATATTCATAAAGTTTTGAAAATAACGTAGCCAGTTATTTTTAAATTTTCAAAAATGATAATTTAATTTTATGAGACAAACAGAAGGTTATATAAATCCAAAACTGCTTAATTCCATTTGAATATCCTGTGAACACTGTAACTTATATAATAGGTGTTGAGTTGTTCTGGTGGTGTGAAAAAGTAACTGTATTTGGATTTTTAATTTTTAAAGGTAAGCATTAAAAGTTTAAATTTAAAAAGCAAGAGAAACCATGGGGATAATGCTTTTGTTCAGAATGCGAGTAATGTTATATAAGTTTTGAAAAGTATGGCTAGGGGTTAGTAAGTAAGAGCTTCAGCATGTAACCATAGGATGTCTGCGAATATTCAGAAATGTTGTATTTAAATTTAATAATATATTTAATTCAACATTTCAAATTGAATAATTTTTTAGAATTATTCATTGCTGATTGGTACAGTAAGGGGAACTCGATTTACAAAAAATATAACTGTATTAAGCCAAGAATATTTATTAAATTTTTTTTGCATCATAGTACATTATACATCATGGGTATGGTACACTGCACTGATTGAGGTACTGACTTAGGCTTTTTTTTTTTTTAGTTACACTTTTGCCCTTTATTGGGCTTGCTCACTTTTAGTAGTATACCCGCAAAATAATCTGTGATTCAAACAATTTACGTATTGCTTTTATTTTTGTTTTAGTGTAGTATTTTCGTATCAATTTTTCTTGATCTACTGTGAAGTGTGGAAAAGCGTAGTTTCTCTGCACATTTAAATTTGATTAGATAACTTGATATTCAATTTTGTTTTTATATATATATATATATATATATCTACACACACCCAAAAACCTTAAAGAGTTGCGAAGCATTCTGGGAATGTTCAATTATGTTCGACTCTTCATAAAGGACATGTCCAAACTTGAACAACCGCTGCAAACCCCGGAAGCCTGCCGGATCGCTGGCGAGAGAGAGGTGGCGACCAGAGAGAGAGGCGGGCCGTGTCCGCAGGTGGTGGCTCCCACGCTGCACAGCCCGGCGTGCCAGCAGCAGCTCATGGCGGCCGTGCGCGAGGTGGCCCGCGCCGTCGAGGCCCTGGTGTCCGTCTGCAACGAGAGCTGCTCCGACGACGTCCTCCTGCGGGAGCTCGGCCAGGCGGCGTCCGAGGTCACCCGGACCCTCAATGACCTGCTCAACCACATCAAGTAGGTTCCCATCATTCCCTCGCTGCCCCCCCCCCCCTCCCCGCTCTGACGCTTGTCCCGGTTCCACGTCGAGCAAACTGGGGGAAGGTTCTTAAGGGGCTCCGCCTACCCGGACACACATTCGGTGCGCAGAGCTTCAGGAAAAACAACGCGATTTCAAAACTACTAAAGATATCCCAGTGGGGTATGTTTACGAAAACCATTTTAGAGTTCCCCGAGGGCCGAAAAGTACTTTTGATTTCGGATCATTTTTTTAAACTGTAGTTTTAAAAGAGTTGAAATGGCTAAAACGCGTGTTTTCAGAGTGATTTTTAGGCGTAAAACAACCGGTACGGATTCTTGAAAGCACTTAAGGGACTTGCATTACGCCTTTTATCATCATTTCTCAGCCTTATAATGTTGCGGTCACCGCTCAAATTCCACAGTTATCCTGTGCACGACGTGAAGACTGCGCGCCAGTTCAGAGACTTGCGCTTAGAGGCGACACCGCGCTAGAAGCACCATCGAGCGTCGCGCTTATCATCCCGCCTCGCTAACACACATACACCTCTGACGAGGCGGGCCCCTTAACCCTTTGTTTTGTAGTGGGGTATTTCTATGATACCACTTTGAAAAAAATTGTTACCAATCGCAGTGTTTCAGTGGTATTGCCGAAATACCTCGCGTGAATAAGCCTTGTGCTGCTGTCTGGTGATCCCAACAAAAAGAACAAGCAACGTTGGCCTGCTTTAATTTTTTCCTTCCGCCACGTCTGCTAAAAGTCACACAATAGATTCTAATTTTATTTTTAATATATTTCTGTGTGCCTCAAAGGGTTTTAAGGGATATCATCGTAAATAATTTTGCATCCATAATTTTTATTGTTTTTTTTGCTACTTTCATAAAATGTTTATTTAATGCATTTTAGAAACTTAAAAGGCCAGTTTTCACGTCAATCCTAGCATTAACTGACATGACGTAATCATGTTGTATACAGTTTAAAATTAATTGTTTGTGTGTCGCCTTTGTCATGTAATTACTTAATTTTTTGTGTATAATTCTTAAAGTGTGTATAAGAGTTATTTGTAATGTAATACGACCAATAACATATTTATAAGCACAAGATCACTACGTATGTTGATGATTGGGTCGACACATCAAAAAATTTTTTTTCAAATATAAAATAAAAAAAAAATATTATTATGTTTTACCCAAAATTCGTTTGGGTTAGAGGGAGTTTCGGATTAGCAGAACTCCGCCGTAACAGATATAAAAAGAGAGTGAAATAACGAACACGGCATGTGAGACGGATCCTTTTAGTCGAGTGACGGAACACGGCGGATGTGAGACGAGCACTGAACTCCCGCAGGCAAGGCACCAGGGAGAGGGCCCGGGAGAGCATCCAGGAGGGGGCGGTGGAGACGATCCTGGTGGCGACGGACCGCCTGTTTGCGTCCACCGGCGACGCGGGGGAGATGGTGCGCCAGGCCAGGGTGCTGGGCCAGGCCACCGCACAACTCATACAGGCCATCAAGGTGACTTCACCGTGAATACACCGTGCTATTTTTGACGTGACAACGTATAATAAATCGATGAACGCCGGCTGCACGCACGAAAAAGTGTCCCGTTACGCCGTGTTCCGTTACGCTCATTGTACCACTATGCTGTGTCCCGTTACGCTCTTTGTAAGCTTGCGCCGCACCGACGGAAGTGAAAACTTAAAACTTTGTTTATAAATGTGTAATATGAAATAATATCTACGTCAAATGTACTTAAGAAAATGAATCTGATTACTAGTATAAATTCAAGTATTTGTTCTTTTATTATTAAAATAAAAATGATTCAATTTTATTCATAAATGTATGCAGTCATTTCATCAATGTTTTGTTATGACGTTGTCACGTTTAACTATCGTCCGTAAACCGACTTTACAGACAACCAATTTTTTTTATCTATCTAAATAAAAAATGTAAATGTGTTCACGATCTTCGTTAAAAGATTGCTTGTTCAAAATCTGAAATCCCCTAAAGTTCTTCACGACTTGCTTTGAAATTTTGACACAACGCTGCATTCAAATATGCACATGCTTTTATATATCTATGTCACACCTGTGACAGGTGAAAAGGTAGGTAAAAATATGTATATAAATAAGTGTTCATCTTCTGTTTTGTAAAGATAAAGATACAGATAGGAAGATATAGATATATAAATAGGGATAAATTTTGAAATATATAGTGTTTTCTCACATAATTGTCGCACATTTTATTCTAAAATCAAGTTTGAAAAGTAGGGGTACGACGATTATGCGAAAAAAAATTTTTTTGTTAGAAAAAGTATTCATAAAAACAAAACCCATTCATGGAAAGTACGTTTATTTACAAAATGAAGTATAAAAGAGCACGCCAAACAATTTAATTTAATAAGTCGTGCAACAAAAACCTTTGTTCAACTTTAAATAGAAAAACAAAATCTGTTATTCAAATGCAAGCCAAATGAACACGTAACTACCGTAGTAAACACCATGAGTGTGCGGGATATCAAATGTAGTTAACTCGGTACCGGCTAGAGAGCGTGCGGTGCATGCAATTGGCGAGATATTGATATTCGACTACATGTGCGCGCTCTATACGGGAAGCAACATAACCAAACAGTAATGTTTGCAACGAGCGCTGGCTACATTTTTGTAAGCGGTACGCTGCGGCGACGCAGACGAACAATGAAGGTTACAACGTTTAAAAAGTCTTTAAAATAAAATTTACACATCAGACAGCTTCGTATTTCAGTTATTTAAATAAGTACGTCGTAATTTCTGAATAATCATTATATTTATACTTTAAAATACATCGTTTTATACGGAAAAGATACCTACACAAAGCACTCGGCATCTAATAGCGGGATTAAAGACATCATGCAACATTTATAAGAGAAGTTTTTTTTTAAATCCAAATTTTGACGCCCTAAAATATGGGTGTGACGATTACGCAGGTGCGACGATTATGCGATAAAAGAGGGTAGATAGAAACAGAGCTAGAGTGATACAGATATAAATATTTAGAGAGATTTATAGAGGGACACACATAGAGAGATAAAGATTCTTTGTATGTGTGTACCTACTTCAAACAAATTACAAAAAAATTAGCTAGTAATTTAATCATTTGTAATGTGAATGTGAAGGACAGAATTACTGGGACTATCAAAATAATCTTGCAAGCATTTACATGTCTGAAAAATGTACCAGTATCAAAAATGTAAAAAGGAGTTTATAGGAAATGGTGGACATAAAAGAGTAAAAATTAATATTTTACTTTCTATTTGGTCCATAATTTTTGGTTCAAAGGTAATGATAAAAAAATTTAATTTATTCAATTTCTTGTATTAAAAAGAAACTATGTGAATCACAATTCACTATAAAATCTTGTCTGTAGTCATTTCCTTGCAAGAAGTGTTTATGCTGTTTTTTCAGTTAGTCAAACAATGTTTAGGCATTTGTAGTGGTGGGTCAGATCTTTATGTTCTCGGATCCTAATTTTGAATTTGAATCACAAAGAGTACCCCTATCTACCCCTATAAACTGAATTTAGGTCTCAAAAGGTCAAAAACTAATTAATGTACAAGAAATAAAATTATATCAACTTTGGTGAATTGAAACCTTTCAATGTTTGTTTTACGAATTAAGTTAACCTCATCAGTCCATATTGTAATTGTACATAATCATTAAATACTGTGTTTTATTGCATAAAAATTGCACATTTAATGCTAAAATCAAGTTTGTATATTAGGGGTGTGATTTTTATGTAAGAAAAGTATTTTTGTTGAGTTCGTTTTTCATTAAACTAAAAATGTTCCATTGAAAGTATGTTTTACTAAAAAGCGGAATATACAAAAGCACACCAAACAATTTAATAAATTAATTAGTCATGCAACAAAAACAATTATTGTTAAACCTAAAATAGAAAAACAAAAAATGTGAGCCGGAACTAACAAAGTGTTCCCATAAGTATTGTCGTAGTACACATGAACCACAGAAGAGTGCAGGCTATCAAGTGTAGATTACTCGGTACGAGACAGAGCATGCGCATTGCTTGCAATTGGCGAGCTATCAATATTGATATTAGACTACAAACTCACTATACGGACATCAATGTAACCAAAAACCAAACCAGATGATGCCATCTAGCTCTTGCTACATTTTTATATCCGCTACACAGTGGGAACGAAAAATTAAAGGTTGAAACGTCTTTAAAAGAAAATTTACACAACAGACAACTTAATATTTCTCTTAAATAAAATAAATGAGTAGTAATAGTCTAACAAATAATTTATTTCAATTTTAAATGTTATTTGCGGGAAGGGGGGGGGGGGGGGATACATCTTATGGAGAAAATTTTTTTTGGCTATTGGAGGGGAAATTGTTTTTTGTGGGTATATCTTAAATGAGTTCTACTTCAATTGTAATTATGTATTTTCTCATCTATTATAACTACCAAACTGCCTAAGAGAACTTGAAATAGATTGCTGTAGCACACTTCATTGTCCTGTGATCTTTGGCAAGGTCATATGTACTACCTACACAAAGCACTCGGAATCTAACAACGGGGACCAAAAGCATCATGTGGTTTTTATGCTAGAATTATTTTGCTTCCAAATAACAGTGCGACGATTATGTGAGTGCTACGATTACGCAGGATAACACGTTATTAAAATAACATCTTGAGAATCAGGAGTAGATTAGGCACAAAGAAAAAACGCAAATGGACCTATTTAAACTTTAGAGTTGCTGGTTGACGTGTTAACTACATTCGCACTGAGATTTTCCCCCTGGAATCTTGCAAATACCGGGACGTCCGACGGTATCCGAGGGCTCTGCAGCCCCTCCCTAGGGAAGGGCAGGAGGTGGTCTACTCGACGGAGAGTTGACGTTTCCCGGGGGGGGGGGCCGTGCGCCCGGCAGGGGGAGGCGGAGAAGCAGCCCGACTCGGAGCTGCAGCGTCGGCTGCTCGCGGCAGCCAAGACGCTGGCAGACGCCACGGCGCGCATGGTGGAGGCTGCGCGGCTCTGCGCCTCCAGCCCCCACGACGCCCAGAGGCAGAACCAGCTGCGGCAGGCGGTGGAGGAGCTCAGGGCCGCCACCGCGGCGGCTGCCACCCCGGCCCTGCGGGGGAAGCTCATCTCCCGCCTGGAGGTGAGCCCTGGTCTTCCTTTGAAGTGTGACAGATAATCCGTCAATGATAAAACAAAGATAAACCAATCTGTCATTGCCTTACAATGAGAGAAGATGCCAGTTCCCGAAAATTGTTGCATCTGTTTTGTTGTAGAAAGCCTACTGTGTTCGTCAGTCGTGTCGTAATTATTATGCTTTTAAGGTTTTTCAGTTTATTTTCACTTCCGATAAGGGTAAGTCGAGGCAGTGGGTCATCAGAGTTTAGCGATAAGTACAACCCTCGGGAGTGGGGCACTTGATTTTGAAAAGGGCAAGGAGGAGCAGTAATCTTCTGTAAAGTAAAACTCTGTTAAAAAAAATTTCCTGGGTACTTAGAACTATAGAATTATATTTGCAGGAAATTTCTTAAATGGGAGTTGTCTTACAAGGGTTTTACTGTATACTGAGTGTCCCATAACTCAGTGTCAAGGTGACAACAGTTGAAAGACCAATTATTATTGGTTCTGAATCAAAAACCCAAAATTCAAGAAGTGTCGTTGTTTTCGAGTTCTAGATATTTTTTATAAAGTTTTTAAATCTCCAACCATCAACATGTTATTAGATACTGTAACTAAAACTTTTTGCTATGCATTCATTAATTCATAAATAACTCAACTATTAATAACAATTCATAATAAAATCAAACGTGCTATACTTTTGGGGGAAAAAATTATTTGAAAGGCTTATGCTGCAGCAGCTTTTAATTGGGTAACTTTGATTATTCACACTGTAAATTTGCTTGAATCAGCCATCTTTTCAAATAACTTACTAAGTAAGCAAAGTAATGACTGGTCAGACTTACCTGATAAAAAATTTTTGCTGCATAATTTTTCTCCTTAAAAGTATAGCAAATTTTGGTTTATTTAGAATTTTAATAAATAGCGGCATACTTCTTAACACCCCCCATACACAAATCCTGGCTACGCCACTGCTCTTATGTAATGTTCACGTGACTTCAGTAATTGGTTCAGTGGCACTGACGCACTGCGCTGTGGTTCTCCCCACACACAGAGCGCGGCGAAGCACGCCGCCAGCACGGCCACGCAGTGCATCGCGGCTGCGCACGGCGCAGCACACCACAACACCAACGCGGCGTCCCAGGAGGAGCTGATGTCGGACTGCAAGGCGATGGCGGACCGCGTCCCGGCCCTGGTGGAGGGCGTGAAGGGGACCCTGTCGAGCCCGGAGAGCTCCGGCGCCCAGCTCAACCTCATCAGCTCCTCCGAGCAGTTCCTGCAGGTACTCCGAGCCGTCAGATTGCTCGCCCTCCCACCCACAGGGTTCCACCTTTGAACAAAACTGTAGGGATGAGAGGTGGGAGTAGAGGGTGGGTGGAGGACAACGCGTGTTTGAGGGAAGGGTGGGGGAAGGGGTGTTTGAAGAGTTCGACACTCGTCCCGCTAGGGACCACCACAAGTCGATGCCCTGGAGACGGTGGCGGATTGCGGCGGTGAATTAACCAACTACCTCAAAACCGTATTAGAAATTTTAACCTGGGCTGGCGACTTCTATACAGTATATATATTCAAAGGTACCACCCAGGTTGTAAACGGAGCACACATATGGTGATGTTTACTACAGAATACCATTTTTATTTTTGTTTTAACTTTCTATATGTCGACTAAAACTATCGTTAAATTAAATTTTTCACCTAACCATTCAATACTGCAAGGGATAGAGATAACAAGGTTTGAAAGTAAAAAAAAAAATTATTGTTACTTTCTAAAAGACTTACTATCAAATCCATTATAATTATTGTATTAATCCTAACTTCATTTAATTTAACATCTTGGCTGAAACAATTTTTTGATGAAACAAATTATTACCATAAAAACAGGTGTTAAAATTTTAAAAAAATTCAAAATTTCTTAGTATCAAATTTATTTTAAACCGTGTTAATATTATCTTCAACCTTGGTGCAAAGGCAATTTTTATACGACCTGTTTACTTGTACTGTAATAAGAATGTCAACATAAAGTTTTACAAGTGGTAAGTGGTATAGTAATATAGGATAAATTCTAAACACTTTACATGTACAGACTACAACATAGAAAGTTTGTACTATTACAGGATGACCACATTCTGGAAGGTCAGTGAAAATCAGGGAAAATCAGGCAAAAGTCAGGGAAGTTTAAATTGGTCAGGGAAAGTCAGAGAATTTACTGGAAATCCTGGAAACATTGTGGAAATTCCGCAGGGATAGTAATTTCAGAGGAAAAATGTCATGTTTGGTCTGCCATAGACACAAAGCATTTTATATTTCAGACTAGCTAATGCCCGGCATGCTTTGCAATGCCTCCTTTGTAATTTTTTTTATTTTTTTATTTTTTAGTTTGTACACACATGCAAAGCATCTCTATCTATCTCTTTATCCCTCTGTAACTATATATCTCTTAACATCTCTATCTCTTTATATCACCTCTCCATATCACTCAATCTCCCTATGTCTATCTATTTATCTCTATATCTCACTATATATGCATATCTGTCTATATCTTTATATGTATCTTCATATTTATAAATAGCTGTCTATATAAATATAGCTGTATAATTCTCTATACAGTAAAGCCCCCATTTAACGAAGTGCTATGGTTACCGAAAATGTTTACTCTAAATCGATGTTTCGTTAAATCCAATTTACCGATTTTCAACGACCCCCCCCCCCCTCCACCCAATTATTGGAAAACCATGTTTTTTGTGAGTTTCTTTGTCTGTGTTAAAAAAAAACGCTTTTATTTCAATTAGTTAACTCCCGATTATCCGCGCTAATGGACAGGAATCATACCTCGGATAATCCAAAATCACGGATAATCCGCTTAACTTATTTAATTACGAAAATAAAGTAGATAAAATTTCATATGACCCTGTACTACCTTCTGCCATCTACTTACATGGTTGTGATACCATATGATCTCGCTTTCATTCGCGGTGCTTATTGTGATTAATTTATAAACTGTAAATTCTTTTTCAATAAATTGCAATATTTTAAACAAAAAAAAAGAGGATTTTTAGCCAGCCGACAGTCGTTATTTTAAGGAAAGGCCACTGGTGCAGGATATTTGAAGTATTAGTGTATCAGTCTATTTCAAATTTTATAAATTTACTAGCTGTACCCTGCCACGCTTCGCTGTGGCACATTGTGATTGAATAGTTGAGAAATGAGAAACAAAACAAAGAATACATTTCATATAAGTTTAATTTTGCAATACTTGTGGATATACAATATTTTTTTGTTTTTCCACTGTATGCGTAGATATAAAGACTATCTGGTTTTCCGACTCGGGAACACGCAACATACAGTTGTCCATGTGAAAAGCAATCCGCATCTAAATCTAAACCACACGATTCTAAAGATTGACCTTGAGCTTTATTGATTTTGATTGCAAATGCCAATCGAATTGAGAATTGTAATCTTTTAAATTGAAATTGTGTATCGGTCGGGATCATAGGTATTCGAGGAATGAGGACATCTTCACCTTTGAAAGGCCCCGTTAAAATCGTTGCTTCCACTATGTTATTCGTTAATTTCTTAACCGAAAGTCGCGTGCCGTTGCAGAGTTTTGGCTGATTAATGTTCCGCAAGAGGATAATTGGCACACCAATTTTCAATTTAAGTATGTGTGGTGGTATCCCTGGCAGATAAAGAGAGTTTAAAAATTCCGTAGAACATATTAATTAAATTAAAAATTAAAAAAAAGTATAGGGTCTAAGGAGTTCAAAAAGTGAATAGCCTAGAACCATCTACATGCAATCCCACATCAAGTGGTGATAGACCCATACAAAACATAACCTCTACTTACGATTTGGATAACGGCGCAGCACAATCGTGACACGATCACACTAAAGTACCTCATTCATATTGTATAATCAGTCCCAAACCGGTACGCTTAATCATTTTTTTAATTATTGCACCTCACAATAAAATCATTCTCATTGTATATAGCCATTTCCCGCTTGCTTTACTTGACGTAGTTTTTTCCATTGCTAAAAGAAATCCTTTGGCATGGAGAAACGTTTCCATAACAGAAAATGCGTGTTTTTTGTTTTTATTGGTGAGAAAACACATTAATAAAATGGCGCAGTTACTTTTTCGCGGTCGCAGGTATGTTGCTGACGTGAAAAGTAGATAAAAACAATCCTTGATGCGGGTTGTATATAATGGTAAAATTTCAGCTCGATCGGTGTAGAACTTTTTGAGTTTTTGAAGCGTACACAAACCAACATAACATTTTTATATATATATAGATGTTGGTGTTGGTAAGTATTTTCCGAACTGATGATTTTTCCTTTGAATATTTTCTATCCGTACATGGTGCGTGTTGCGGTGTTTCGGCAGCCCGGGCTGAGGGTGGTGCAGTCGTCGCGCGCCGTGCTGCCCACGGTGTCGGACCAGTCCTCGGCCGTGCTGCTCAGCAGCAGCTCGCAGCAGCTGAACGCGGCGCTCGGCGACCTGCGCTCGGCGGTGGGCCGGGCGCGGGAGTCGTGCGGGGGGCTGGAGCTCGACTCGGCCGCCGACCTCATCCACAGCCTCAAAGGGGAGCTTGACGCCTTCTACCGGGCCGCGGAGAGGAGCGAGCTCCGCCCGCTGCCCGGCGAGACCGTGAGTATAGTACCCCACCCTGGCGTTCCACGTCCCGGTCCGGCCCTCTTCCAGGTTCCACACTGCGAGCCGCCGAGTTCACACCGGTTCATTCATTCATTTATTTATCGTCTTTATTGGCGGCGAAGTTAAGAAAGAAAGGAGGGGATTCTATTTTTAAAGCCACGCACTTAGGTGGCGAGTGCAAGGCTGAAGAATGTGACAGCTGTCAACGGCAAGATGTCTAGTGGCGAACGAGAGGGGTGGAGATAAAGCAGACAAATAACCAAAGCGCGCTTCACGCGATCATGCCGTAAGTTCCTTAAAAAGACCTCGTTATAGCAGTGTTCTCGCTATTACAGTGCTCGCTATAACGGGATTCTCCTGTACTTACATGGTTGTGATACCATATGATCTCGCTTTCTTTCGCGGTGCTTATTGTGAATAATTTATAAACTGTAAATTCTTTTTAAAAAACGCAATATTTTAAACAAAAAAAAGAGAGGATATTTTAGCCAGCCGACAGTTATTATTTTAAGGAATGGCCGCTGGCACAGAATACAGCCTGCACGCTCTAGCAAATAGTAGATGGTGAGGAATAAAGTGCAGGATATTTGAAGTATTAGTGTATCAGTCTATCTCAAATTTTATAAATTTATGTTGGTATTGGTTAATATTTTCCGAACTGATGATTTTCCTTTGAATACCTATGCCTTTTCTCACACTTAACCACTTTTCTGCGATTACATCAAAAAGAGTTGAATATTAAAAACTAAGCATGATATATAAGCAGATGTTGACTAAATATCAAAAGAACAAATATTAAAATTTTTAGCCTAATGTTCGAATATTAACTATTACAAAAGATTTAACCGTAACTAATTTTAAATTAATTAAAAACTGAGCACAGACATACGTGAAAAGGAAAGTAATTAAACATACGGCAAATAGTATCGAAACCGGAAAGAAAAAGAAAAAAAAAAAGGTGCTACTACATTAAAATCAGTCACTCGCGCATTCACACACAGAATCAAGCAGCGGCGAAGTGGTCATGGTAAGCAGTTGTTACAAAGATGTTTTTTTCAGCCTGTACTTAAAGGAAGCTAGATTTTTTTGTTTGCCTTGTCGCTTGGTCTAATTTATTTCAGAGCCTGCTACTCACGGTTGCAAAAGATCCCAACAGACATTTGGATGGACATTTATAACATTTATAAAATCAGCCTCGGAAAAATTTCACAACCTTCAGCTCCATGTGATTCAAGCCAATCATAGCTGAATGGGCAGTAAATCATGAAAAGTAAATCCCTGGCGATACGAATACAGACTGATGCCGATTCATTTTTTTTCGAAACTTTTCTTCAACATATTCGATAACGTGATACCTAACCAGCTCGATACTTTTGAGTAAATATTCCACGCCGCAAGTCTCTAAAAATTTGTGTTGTTTGTAACTATTTACTCAGTTCATTAAATTATATTAGGGTGAAGCCAGTTTAAGACAACACGGCTTAAGACTTTTTCCTGCCTGAAAGTCAGACTAATAGAGCACCAAAATTTTCCCTAATCATTAAACATCTCTCATTTAATATGTTTTGAGGTTATTAGATTTTTCCGTTTAAAAAGCTCTAAATCGAAACAAAAAAAATGTGTTTTTTCTTTTTTGTCATAAATCTGAATCCATTATATGTCTGAATGCATTCTGAGCATTGTGACCACTTGTTTTGCATGCTAAATTTAGGTTTGCAGCACGTCAAGCAGTGCCGTAGTGTCTCACTTGCCCAATATGCATTTACTGTAATTATGGCACCGCATATAAGGTTATTGTACCGCAACATCTAACATGCAAAATATGTATCAGGCCATTTATGATAACTATGGAACTTTGTCCGAGTTTATTCGTCACTTGCTATTCATGTGTTTTCACTTCACACATGAGTCATGCACCATTTTGAGCTAGTTGGATGGTAAATAATAGACGTATATTACGTACATGTTACTTTTTACATGCTTTATATTAGCTTCACCTGTATGTTTGTTTGTCTGTCCGTCTGTAACTCTTTCGACTAAGAGTGAGTGGCTTATCACTGTAAAATGTCCCACCAATTTCATTACGTTCGTTAGCCGAGCGGTCTATGGCGCGCGACTTCTGTGATGTCAGTTTTCGGATTCAGCGATCGTGGGTTCTACTCCCGGCCACGTCGAAAAAAAAAAATGTTTTTTTTTTCCCCGGTAAATTCTAAGATCATATCCATACATTAACTGTAAATGATTCGGAGAGACTTTACCATTTCTTTGTGACGTTGCAACTCCAAATAGTTATCTCAGATGGTAATAGGTAGTGTCGGTAACTCATTTCCCTATGATAATTATACATAAATATAGTTTAAAAAACTAAAAAAACATGCTATTAAAGAATATCAAACTAAAAAGTTAAAAATAAATATAGTTTAAAAAACTAAAGAAACATGCTTTTAAAGATTATCAAACTAAAAAGTTAAAAATAATTTTAAAATTTAATTTATGACAATAGTATATAAGCAATACTAGTATAAATGAGAAAAAAGCATGGGGCGCTTAATATACAAAAAATATGGCACTAAGCGCCTCAAGCTTTTTTCTCATTTATACTAGTATTGCTTATATACTATTGTCATAAATTAAATTTTAAAATTATTTTTAACTTTTTAGTTTGATAATCTTTAAAAGCATGTTTCTTTAGTTTTTTAAACTATATTTTTGATAATGCTTGGTACAAATTAATCATGTTCATGAGGATAAGAATATTTTTACCCCATTTTGAGAAACAGTGTTGTGAGTACACTCAAATCCTTATTATTTTATTTATTTATTTATTTATTTATTTATTTATTTAATATTTGTTGCATGCCTACCTACAGCTTATGACCTTGGGTGGTAGGCACGATACAAACAACACAGATACATACAGACAGAACAAAACAATACAAAATACAAGACAACAAAACAAAATGATACACACAGCATGCAACATTTAACAATTAGGTAGTAAATTATTTCTTTGCATATTTTATAATTTAAGAAATAAGAATAACACACACAAAAAAAAAACTTGAAACAATATGATTATTAACCACAAGAAAGAAAAAAAAATTAAGTTAGGAATAGTTGTATTATTTTTAAATTTCATTTCGCTATCTAATTCAGGAAATAACCTTGCATATTTATTGCAATTTTTATCCTATAATATTTCTTTATTTCTTTATTTATAAATTGTGACATGCACACAACACTCTGAGAAGAGATCACAGGGGTGTGCACGGTACAAAAAAAAAAAAAAAAACAAACACGATACACAAGAGACACCACAGACAAAAGGACACAAAACAAAACAAAAAAAATTAAATAAACAAAAAAAAATTAATAAATTCAAAAAATACAGAAAAAATTAGTGAAATTTAGAATATGCGGTTAATTGAATCGGCTGCAAGTGCTGCTAAAATTTAATTTACTAATTGGTTAAGCTTGTTACGATCGGGTACTAAACTATCGTAAAAAAAAAAAAAAAGATATAGATGGAATCTGTGTAAGCAGTTTGGGGAGCTGAAGCGTGCGTCTGCAGGCGGAATCCACATCGCTGCTGCTCGGGAGCACCTCGAAGAACGTCGGCTCGGCCATGGCCCAGCTGCTGAGCGCCGCCGCCCAGGGCAACGAGAACTACACCGGCAGCGCGGCTCGCAACACCGCGGCGTCCCTCAGGGACCTGACCATGGCCGTGAGGGGCGTTGCCGCCACCACCACCAACCGGGAGACCCAGAGCAGGTGCGGCGAGTCCGTGACACAGCAGCTTCTTGTTCTCGTACCAGAATCTCTGAATTTGATTCTTAAAATAATGTATGCTAAAAAAAAATTGGTTGTCTGTAAAGTCGGTTTACGGACGATAGGTTAACGTGACGTCATGACAAAACACTGATGAAATGATTGCATACTTTTATGAATAAAATTGAATCATTTTTTATTGAACTATCACTTTTTTTGTATGGATACAGAGAAGGAGTGAAATGAAATCTGCAATTTAATTGATAAATTTACTTTTATTTGCACTCATTAATTCAAATATGTTTAATGTGCCTCGAAAAAGTCAAATCGATGGTTGTTCCAATCGAGTGGAAGAGAGATAGATGCGGCGCAAGCGTACAATTAGCGTAACGGGACACAGCGCAATGGGACGATGTGCGTTACGGGACACTTTTTCGTGCGTGCAGCCGGCGTTCATCGATTTATTAGACGTCACGTCAAAAAAAAAAAACCAAGATAATTTAGTTTTAATGAAACATCCAACCGACTAAATTTTTATTTTAAATATCTATATAAATTAGGAATGTAAATCTTCATTCTTTGAAAATCTTAAGTCTTCTGAAGATTGCTTTGAAATTTTGACACAACATTGCATTCGAATATGCTTTTTTTTTGTATACCTATGTCAAAGGTTAAAAGATGGATGAAAGTATAGATACATTAAAGTGTATAGATAATTGAATGTTTGTGTGTTCGTCTTCTGTTTTGTAAAGATGAGGATAGGAATATATAGACACAGAGACCTGGAGATATAGAGAGGTAGTGGGAGATGTACAGATATATATACACAACATTGTGTTTCGCACTGTACCCTGAAGGGATGAGGTGAGGTAAAAATGTGCAGGAACAAGATTATATAGTGAATTGCGATACAACTGAAATAATGCCACAAAGCATTTCAAAACACTGCACAACACCAAAATTCAAGTTACATCATGGAATTTGCATTTAATCAAAACTTAATTCTTATAAAAAAGTAATATTTTAATTGTTTAAAATTAAAAGATTGTTATTCACTGACAAAAAAAAATTGTACCAAAGTGCATGGATCAGGAAAAATTAATTTAATTTGTTTTATTGTGCATCTCTTATTGAATCACTTCTAAACCACAGATGCTCGCTAATTAATTTTTATTGTTCTGAATTTACTACAAATTATTTTATAAAATAAATGCAGCATAAAAACTTGACTTATTTTGGTGAATGTATTACTAAACAGCTTTTTTAAAAAAAAAAAAAAATTGTAGCACCGAAATACTCTGTTTTAAGAACAAAATTTGACAAAAAATAAAACCATAAAATCTTGTCTTTGGTCATGTGACGTAAATTTGATGGGAGGATCTTGAGTATGGAAGTAAGAACCGCCTAGGTACCTATTTTTGACAATGCGTACACTCACTCAACACATTCTACTGCCTTATGTGGGGAGTGTGTATGTATTAATCTGAGAGGCATTAATATGTAATTTCCATTTAAATACCATACATTTTATATAATCATTTCCTGCTTTTGGGAAATAATTAAATTTGATAATATTTGAGGACTTCCTTTTACGTAAGGATTATTTTATAGTATTGTAATTTATGCTTTATGCTTTCTGTGATGTAAATATTATTTTTTTTTTATTGCAGCTATCATGTGGTCTATGGAGTGTCCTCTTAATGCAGTAAAGTTAATGGTGTTAAAGCAAAGTTATGTATTTTTTTTTTCAGGATCATAAACAGTGCAGACACTGTAATGGATCGCTCGCTCATCTTGATAGAAGAAGCCAGAGAAGCCTTGCGGCACCCAGAAAGAACTAACAACAGTCAGAACTTGGCTCACGTTGCTAAAGATGTTTCTCAGGTAAATTAAACTAAAGATGGAGTAGCTTGGCTTCTGTCTTGCGAACATTATTAAACTAAAGATGAATACAGTATTAGTTTTTTTTTTTAGAAAGGTGCTTGTATTTTATTGCTCGAAAACCACCAAAATTAAAAATTAATTTTGACAGTTAGTTTGGAAATAATTTTCATTTTAAGTTTTGAAAACTGTCCACTTAAAAAATAATTATTAGATCTTTCTATTGTATTCTTATAAATTATAAGCATCATTATTTCCTTGAGGTTGTTGAAATTTTTGACTACATAATTAAATTATGCAATTTGTATACTTTCAAAAAGTGTTAATTTCGCACATATTAGAAGCATAGTGCTGTACTTGTTCTTAACTTTTGTCCGATACCCCAATAGTACAAACAGAACTTAACAGTATTTTACTACTAGTATCAGTTTTCAGTATGTTTACGAGTCCTAATCACTGTCAGTGTTCTCTATGATATTTCAGGCTCTGAACAAGTGTGTTGGCTGCTTGCCTGGGCAGAAGGATGTCGATGAGGCCATCACTACAATTACAGATGCCTCTCAGATTTTGAATACCGGAGACTTCCCACGCACTGACAAGTCTTACGGGTGAGTCACACACATGGCAGAACTACATTATGTTTACAAATTTTCCCATAGTTAAAAGGGTGTCAAAATCCAATAGTGCTTCGTAGGATGGAGACGAAATTACTAACACACATTTTTATGCACGTTTTTGTTTTTAATTTTATTAGAGAAGGGTTGCTATGAGTATAATTATAATAATAAAAATCCTTGTTTAGACAATATAAGTTTTTTAATCTTTTTTTTTTATTGTGCCTGTTTTGTGTTGTATTTTAGTACTAAAAGAATGTTTTTAAATGCCCAAGGGAGTAACTTTGTTCCCATCGTTTTTAATTCAGCCAGTTACAGCAAGAGTTGAACTCTGCCGCTGCCAACTTGAACGATGCGTCCTCGGAGGTTGTATCGTCAGTTCGCAGTCCAATTCAGTTGGCATCATCGTCGAGGCATTTCAGCTCTGCGTTCGGCGACCTGATGGGAGTGAGCATGGAGATGGCTGGCCAGACGAAGGTAAATAAATAAATAAAACAAATAAATAATATTAATTAATTGATTTTTGCCTTTTTTTTGCTCTGTTTTGTTTTGAATCAAGTATCTGTGTTAGTAGGTATTTTTTTCAAGTCCTCAATATTCAGCTTATGTTTGCAGCCATAGACAATGCTCACATACACGATACTTTTGCCACAAAATATTTATAACTTACAGTGTATTCATATTTAACTCTTGTTGAGATTACGGAATTCTGCTACAGGAACTAACCAACTTACAGAACATTAACTTAAGTTCAGCGACATCCATTGTTATTGAATATTTAGGTTTTTTTTTTTTTTGCCAATTTCAGATATTTATAAATTAAAATTTTTGAATGATACAATAGAAGCTAATTTGAACGTTATCCAGCTGTGAAAACGTGGAAAATGACATTGACGACTTTCGAGCAAAATGTTTGTTTGTCAATGCATGCTATCCTTGAAAAAAATAGCTGTTAATTTGCAACTTAATCCAATTTATTTTGTATTATAGGTAAGTGCATAATTTGAATTAATTGCCCTAAAACAAACATGCGACACGTTCGAGCGCACAGGTCATTGATTCCGACCGCCCTTTCAGGATGTGGAAGTGCAAGGCCAGATGGTCGTGTCTTTGAAGAACGTGTCCATGGTGTCGTCGAATCTCTTGGTGACTGCCAAGTCTGTGGCCGCGGATCCGTCTGCGCCGAATGCCAAGAACCAGCTAGCTGCGGCCGCCAGGTAAAGTTGGCGTCTGTTTTCCTGGGCGCCGCTTTCCACAATGTATTGGACATATGTATTGCAGATATTATTCCCAGAGGCGTAGCCAGAGGGGGGTTTTAGGGGTTAAACCCCCCCCCCCCCCCTTTAGCACCAAATTTTTAATTAATTTCTTATTCATGACTCAAACAAATTTCATATTAAAATTAATAAATTGTTTACCATTACAATATTTAAATTTAAGTACCGAAAACTGCTAAAATAGTACTATTTTACACCTTAAAATCCAAATTTTCCAGGGGGAGGACCCCCCGACCCCAAACTGTAATACGTGGGCGGGGGGGGGGGGGATGCTTCTTAACACCCCCCATACACAAATCCTGGCTACGCCACTGATTATTCCTAAGTGGGATCCATAGTTTTATGGTTCGGTTGAATCTCCTATTCTGTTGTGTTTGAAAGATTTCAGATTTGAGGAAACAAGATTGCAAGGAAAACATTGGGGGTAGTGTAGTAAATTTAAAAAAGTCAACATTGACAACTCTGAAGTTAATTAGGATTGCAGTACAGCATCAAGCATCCGAATACCAATCAACTGAAAGATCAGTTAACCGAAAGCATTCTAGTTAGCAAATTAATATTTCAGTGTCACTTAGTTCCACTAGCTGGTGCTAGTGGGAGATTTAGTGGCAAAAACATAGCCCTAAAGCAAAAGTACATATGCTTTTTTTGATGTTCTATTACTATTATGTAAGACATTTATTTGTAAGACATGTGATGCAAATTCAGTGTTTCTTTGTTTCATATGGATTGTTCCTGTGACATTTGTACAAATTTTTTTCATAAATTGTTTGTTATCCGAAAAATCAGTTATTTGAACACCCACAGTCCAAAATTGTTTAGAATAATCAGTTTGTGTTTTTCTTCAAACCATGTGTATTACCACTCCTAAAGATAGTTACCTTTTAAAATGAAATTATGTAAGTAAAATTATGTAATACTTATAGAACTTTTAATGGTTTGTACATTTCAACACACTATTAATTTTATTTTTTTATTTCTTGAGAGTTATTTTAATTTTTGATCCTTGAGACCTGGGGGTATACAAGTATTAAAATATATTTGATATTCAGGAATAATTTTATATTTGTTTCAACATTTCAAATCTAATAATTTTTTGATTGTTCGTTACCAACAGATATTGCAAATGGGATCCATTTACAAAATAATTAATTAAAAATAGTGTAGCATTCATGAAGCCAATAAGATGTATTGAGAAATTGTGATTTGTTATATGCAAAATAGCACATACATGATTTAGATTTTTATATGCAATATATAATCTGTGATTATTATCAAAAATAATTTTTTTATGTATATAATCAGTTTTATCAACAAACAAACAAAACAAAATTGCAGTGCCTTTATTTCCATTTTACATACTGTATTATGGTTCCATAAAAATTGCCCTTTCATTTTACTGTATTTTGCATACATTTTTCATGGACTCTGAAGTATTGAAATTTTTT
This sequence comes from Bacillus rossius redtenbacheri, assembly GCF_032445375.1. Lineage (NCBI taxonomy): Eukaryota > Metazoa > Arthropoda > Insecta > Phasmatodea > Bacillidae > Bacillus > Bacillus rossius. The sequence goes on from NC_086342.1 coordinate 16,796,053, forward strand.
TACTGTATTTATAGTTTCAATACGAAAAACATTTCATACTAGTGAATAATTTGATATTCAATTCAATAAAGAAAAACAGGTATCGCAGAAGCCCAGTATAGATGTTATTGCAAAAAAAAAAAAATCTTCATAAATAATTTGGTATCACTGATTTCCTAATCATTTAACTTTGTTGTGGCCACAATTCACAAAAAAAGTGTTGATTTACACTTTATACACACCCGAGGGCTGTTTCGTGACCTGCTACACGGGCGGGTGTGTGTGTTTCCAGAGCCGTGACGGACAGCATCAACTACCTGGTGGACGTGTGCACGTCGGCTGCCCCGGGCCAGAAGGAGTGCGACAACGCCATACGCCAGATCCAGTCGATGCGGCCCATGCTGGACAACCCCAACGAGCCGGTCAACGACTCAACGTATTTCGAGTGCTTGGACACGGTCATGGAGAAATCGAAGAGCCTCGGTGAGTCCAGTAGAGCATCATCAATTTGAGTAAATTTCTTTAATTCAACCATAATAAATTTACTGCAGTGAATACTGTTAATACAAAGTATTTTCATAGTCCCTAGAAACTATGTTCCGTGACAATGGGAACGAAAACTTCCAACAAAATTAATCGATAAAATTGAAGCAGCGCCTAGCACCGACTTGTGCTTAGGCGACCATCTTGAGTAGACTGTCTTTTGTTTTCTTCGGTGTCTGGAGCACAGCTCTGAGAAAGTCTTCCGCAACGCAGCACACACAGCAAGAAAAATAGCCCAAATATACTTAGATATGTCCAAGCTCAAACAACAACAAATGTCAAGATATACACAATATTAAGTTACCGAACAAACTACATAGGAGCTGTGAAGCTAGGTAATTTGTTTGATACCAAAGGATGGTCATTATCTAATACATAGCTGTTTTTGTTTGAAAGTTAAATGTAGTAAAGTGTACGTTAATACAAATATCCCATAATAATTAAAAAAAATAATATGAAGATTCAACTAAAATATTTCTGAGGTCATTGCTTTGTAGTTTATAAACTTTTGCTTTGTTATTCTGTTTTAAATTTTTTTTTAAATTAGTACAGTAGTACAGTTCATAATTTTTTTAGCCACATGTGTAGCCATTCTAAAATGGGTTTTTACAATCCTTAAAACAATTATTTTCTGTGGAGTATAAATAAATTTGAGTTCATTTTAACTTATTTGGATTTGATTTTAAAAATTTACTAAAATTTTTATTAAATTATTGTAATAATTTTTTTTACTACAAACTTCATTATGACATTGACAAAATTATTGTCCCTTCATGTATGTATTGTTAAGGTTTGAGTGTACATTGATGTATGATACTCTGGCAAGGCCATGCTTTGAACATGCCACATTAAAGATATTTCATTATACACCCGCCTTTCAAAGTAACCGCCTAATTCTTATAAGGAAAAAAAGAGTGCAAATGAAAACAGCCCTAATTAAATACTTTTTTTTTCATAAGCGAGTCTGTTAGTCAAAATAATTTGCTGGCAAACATTTTTATCAAGACACTACTATTCTCTCTTTGAAATCAATTTACAGTACTAATATAATAATGCATTTGAAGTACATTTAAATAAATGTTGAGTGATGTACTGAGACTAAACAGCCTGAAGTTAAAATTAAAAATTTCACGGACTGCATTGTGTACATATTAGGGATTGGGCATAACATTGGAATTGGGTCGTTACCACAACGCCGAACGTACAATAATGCCGAATGTCAAAATTGACCATTAGCCGACAGCTAGAAAACTGCTGTGTACCACAATGCCGAAAAATGATTTCGTGGGGAAGGGGGGGCCACAGGAGCAAAATGAAAAACAACTGAATGAATTTGTGTGCTAACCTTACCTAACATAACCTTTGTGGCAGTCCTGCAGTGACATTTTTCGACGTTAATGTATTTCGGCGTTGTGGTAATTCGGCGTTGTGGTACACAGCAGTTTTCTAGCTGTCGGCGTTGTGGTCAATTTTGACATTCGGCATTATGGTATTCGGCGTTATTGTACGTTCGGCGTTGTGGTATTTCGGCGATGTGGTGCGTCCCCATTGGAATCTATGATTGTTCTATTTCAAATCATGCCGCAATTTATTGGTGTCGTTACTTCGAGGGGCGTAGCCTATGTCTCGGTGCTGGACTGTTCAGAACGTTCAGACCACGTGTGTGCATGGACACGGAAGCGTGAACACGGGGCGGGTTGCGTGTGGGCAGGCGACGGGATGACGGGCATTGCGAACCACGCCAAGAAGTCGGAGCACGAGCAATTCGGCGGCGCGGTGAAGAACGTGTCGAGCAGCATCTGCGGGCTGGTGGAGGCGGCGGCCCAGGCGGCCTACCTGGTGGGTGTGTCGGACCCGTCGAGCGTGGCTGGCCGCCCGGGGCTGGTGGACCAGACGCAGTTCGCCCGCGCCGCCCAGTCCATCCAGACGGCCTGCCAGCACCTCACCAACCCCGCCACCAACCAGCAGCAGGTGAGCCGTCCCGGCCGCAGAGTCCCGCTGATCCGGACTCTGTCCGGATTAAACTGGAGTTTATTCCTTGATCCTGACGGCATGATCCTGTGGAACGTGATGCTTGCTGTTGTAACTAAGCACTTCGAAATATCCTTCAGCCAACAAAACATTGATGATATAACAATAAATTGTGATCCTGATGGCATGATCCTGTGTTACATGATGCTTGCTGTTGTAAATAAGCACATCGAAATATCCTTCACCCAACAAAACATTATGGTATAACAATAAATTGTGATCCTGATGGCATGATCCTGTGGTACATGATGCTTGCTGTTGTAACTAAGCACTTCAAAATATTCTTCACCCAACAAAACATTATGGTATAACAATAAATTGTGATCCTGATGGCATGATCCTGTGGTACATGATGCTTGCTGTTGTAACTAAGCACTTCGAAATATCCTTCACCCAACAAAACATTAAGGTATAATATTAAATTGTGATCCTGATGGCATGATCCTGTGGTACGTGATGCTTGCTGTTGTAACTAAGCACTTCGAAATATCCTTCACCCAACAAAACATTAAGGTATAATATTAAATTGTGATCCTGATGGCATGATCCTGTGGTACGTGATGCTTGCTGTTGTAACTAAGCACTTCGAAATATCCTTCAGGCAGCAAAACATTATGGTATAACAATAAATTGTGATCCTGATGGCATGATCCTGTGGTACATGATGCTTGCTGTTGTAAATAAGCACATCGAAATATCCTTCACCCAAAAAAACAGTGATGTTATAACAATAAATTGTGATCTTAAAATTTACAATTTAAACTAAGTCCACAAGACCTGTGAACTAATTTGTCCGAATTGTGATATTTGAGTTTTTGTTATGTACCAGGATCTTTCTACGTATTAAATGAAACCAGGATCAATCCAGGATAAACTTGGATATTTGATATGGGATAATTACCAACTGAATTTGCCTTAAAATGCATGTAATACAAGTTTTAGATGAGTAAAACTGTAAAAATCATTTATTCTTTCATAGATGCAACTTTTACTTTTAATAATTTTTTATATGTATAGACTTAAGTTTTCAACCTACAAACTGATGAAAAAGATAAACAAAGTAAAAATAAAATGAATACGACTTTCTAAAATTGCTGTAGGGAGTAAAGTTGGTTCCGGGAAAACAGGATGTGCCTACCGATATCTTTGTCTGCACTTTCTCATCATAGTCAACTGGACATAAAAAATCTGTGAATTCTTTTTTCTTAAAAATCCGATTTTTATTAATGGGATGTCTGGATGAACGGGGTCTGGATTTGTGGGATAGTGTACTTACATGTTACTGAATATATCTGTATGTAACCCGGGTGTCTAATGCTCACAAAAGTCACAAAAATCACAAAAATGTAGCAAAATAAATAGTAATGGTGCTGAAAGTCATAATTTTTTATTTTCCAGGACTCATTTCCTTATTTGCATTTTTGTTTTTTTGACACCGCACTGCAGGGAATGGTAGTACATCAAATATAAATAATAAGAGACTTTCTTTCTAAAGCATATGAAAATCATCTGTAAGAATGTGTTTAGTTTTTTAACATGAATATCAGTCAGTTTCTATGAATAGTAGATTTATTTTGTATAATGTTTAATTTTGCTTATTATATTTAAAATGACCCTGTGATATCAAAATGAAGTAAGAAAATTTTATTAAAAGGTCCTCTAAAAGTCATGAATTTGGTTCACCAGGTATTTGTAAACACCCTAATATAATAGAGATGATAAAATAGCAATTAAATTAATGTAGAACTTAGAAAAATGTATGCATATATACATAACATTAATTCAATATAAACAAATTTTAACTTCATAATTTTTTTTTTATTTAAATTTTACCATTATAAACATTGAATGAAAGCCCAAAATAGTTTTGTCTCCAACCTTTCCCTTATTGTTTTACAAATTTTATTTTTGATATCAATCATTGTTCACATAGTTTTAAGTTTATCCTATTATTTTGCTGAGAGCAATTATTTACCATAAGGTTAAATGGCCAATTCAATTGAATGTGGCGGGGGGTTTACAAATGTGGGAAGAGGTTATCACCTCCCAAAATTCTAAGAAATCGTAAAAAAAATCTTATCATTCCCCACCATCAAAAGGAAAGAATGTGAAAGCAAACAGCAGACAAAAGAGGTTTTATTCCTCCTGAAGAAAAATTCTGTGTATGCTCATGGTGTTATATATGAGTCAAAAAATTTTTGCTAGCTGTTTAGCAATGTACACTTCTTCTATGATAGTCTTTGTTAAAAATGTGTAGTTTTATAATAAATGTGTTTGTGTTGTAGGTGCTATCTGCAGCCACTGTGATAGCCAAGCACACCAGTTCCCTTTGCAATGCTTGCCGTGTTGCATCTTCCAAAACTACCAATCCTGTAGCCAAGAGGCATTTCGTTCAGTCTGCAAAGGATGTTGCCAACTCCACTGCCAATCTGGTGAAGGAGATCAAAGGTAGAGTATGTAATAGGAATAATTGAAAGAAACAAATATGTTTGTGTAGAGTTCACTCATGACAAAAGTGAAACTTCTTGCTTATTATATTATTATGTATAGGAAACATAATTAATTCTCTTTGGCGAATACAAAAGTGTGCAAGTATGCAGGTATGTAAATGTGCAACTATGCAAGTGTGCAAATTTGCTGCATCATTTCTACCTCTCCCCTGCCGTCTCATCCTCTACTGGTTTTTTCACCATGTACCTAACTAACCATTTCCCTCTTGCAACTCTTGAAAATTATAGCCTTCTCAGCAAAGAATTTTCACTTCAGAAAATATATAAATGTGTTTTATCAAACATATAATGCTTTAAGAGAATGGTTTGGCTGAAGCAACCTGGAACATCAAATGTCATGGAAAGAGTCTACACAAAGCTCACAATTCAAAAATTTCTAAAGATTTATATTTCTTAATTGCATCTTTTGTGTACAGCATCTAAAAAACTAGTGATGTACCGATTTAATCATTTTAGTATCGGTACTGGTCTATATTCTCAAATTTCTAGATTTTCGAAGTAATATTTTCCAACCTATACTAAAAAAACTGTTACACACGAAAGAAGACAAATTTTTATCCATTCAGTTGTCATCCATCTTTTCCATTTACCTTCTTATACTTCCGTAGGCATCTTTACTCCAATGTTTTTGTTATTTAAGGCTATACTTGAATGTTATGATTGTTAATTAGTCAAAGTCATAGTGTGTATTGTACTATGCACAAATTTTATGCTGTAAAATATTTTTTGTCATCCACCAAAAATACCTTAAGTAAAGAATATTATTAAGGTTCTAACTTGTTACAAATATTGAATTTCTGAAGTTATTATTTACAAAATGTATTCATTCAGTATTGTATCTGTTATCAGATATGTTAAAGAAATATACTGGTAACTCACTGGTATCTGTTTTTATCTAAATCACCCATCAGTAAAAAATAAAATGCCAGTGATGGGATTCTAGTGTAGTTCTTGTGCTCCGTCTTAAATATTATGTTTTTCAGAGTGTGGAAAGGACAATTGTCGTAGTGTAAACGGTTTGACACAACATTGAAACATCCATTAGCACGTTGTGTCTATGGCAATGACAGCGTGGAAGTCAGGTGAAAGTCAAAGAATTTTGTTTGTGGGCTTCGTGGGACACCCTGACAAAGAAAAAAACATACGTTCATAGAGTTCGTACGTGCGTAATTTTAATATCGAGTCCGGTGTCCACACAAAGAAAACTGGTGCAATTGTATCTCATCGGTAGGGACACCTGTATTTCGCGATTTCATTTCGTGTCGAGGTATTTCACAAAACCGCTGTAGCTTTTTCTAAGACTCGTGGCAAATATTGTGAGGGTGCAGCAGTTACGGTGACCACATTCTCATCGGGCCCCCGTCAAGAGCGGGACGACACCTCTCACCGACCTCGGCCGATAGCCACAGGAGAAAAGTTACAGTATTTTTGTGAGATACCTTGACACGAAATGCATTCGCGAAATACAGGTGTCCCTATTCATCAGCCACAAGAAAACATGTGTATACGTATATTTTGCGTGTGCAATCTGGTGACGCTGACGTGCCAGGCAAATTGTGAGGGTGCAGCAGTACGGTGACCACATTCTCATCGGCCCCCGTCAAGAGCGGGACGACACCTCTCAATGACCTCGGACAATAATAACCACAGGAGAAAAGCTACAGTGTTTTTGTGGAATACCTTGACACAAAATGTGTTCGCGGAATACAGGTGTCCCTATTCATCAGCTACAAGGAAACACGTATATTTTGCGAGAGCACGCGTCTGGCGACGCTGACGTGCCAGGGCACTTGTCTGTGCGCAGCGCTCGACCAGGACTACAGCGACGCGAACCGCGACAGCTGCGCAGCCGCCACTCGGCCGCTGCTCGAGGCGGTCGACTCCCTGTGCACGTTCGCGCGGTCGCCCGAGTTCGCCAGCCAGCCGGCGCGGATCAGCCTGGCGGCGCGCGCCGCCCAGGAGCCCATCACGTCCTCGGGCCGGTCCATCGTGGACGGCTCCTGCGCCATGGTGGGCGCGGCCAAGTCGCTGGCCGTGAGCCCGCGCGACCCCCCCACCTGGCAGCTGCTGGCCAACCACAGCAAGTGCGTGTCCGACTCCATCAAGAAGCTCGTCTCCTCGATCAGGTGCGTTCCGTGTGTCCCCTAGGGTATGTGTTGTTTTGCCTAAAGATGTTTTGCCTAATTTTAGGCAAAATGCTGTTAGGCAAAACGCAGTTAGGCAAAATGCCTTTAGGCAAATCGCCGTGAGGCAAATCGTCGTCAGGCAAAACGCGGTTAGGTTAAGTTAGGTTAGGTTAGGTTTGGTTAGGTTAGGCAAAATGCCGTTAGGCAAATCGCCGTTAGCAAAATGCCGTTAGGCAAAACGCCTTTAGGCGAAATGACTTTAGGCAAATCGCCGTAACGAATTCATGTTTAGGCAAACCGCCGTTAGGCAAATCGCCTGTTACTCGTCTCCTACCGAGTAGTGCGTCCTGCCGATTATTTTAATGTTTGGTTCTAAATATAAGGCAGTTAATTGTATTGTGTGGCTGAGCTGCTTGAAATTAACTCGTATTTAAATGGCTTGCATGATTTGTGTTTATGAAGTAAGTGTATTACAGCTTCTCTAAGTACAATATTTAGTGATTAGATTCAACTTTGTGAATATTTTAAACTTTCGAATTGATATTGGCTTCGCATCAGAAAAGTAGTACAGTGGAACCTCGATGATACGTTCCCGTTTCATACATTTTTCCGTGTCATACGCCGATTAATTTTGGTCCCGCCGAAAGTACGATATTTACAATGGTTTACTTTCCTGGAACATACACTTATAAAATCATTAATTTCCCGTTTCATACGTTTTTACAAAGCGGAAAAGTCCTAAAATTCACAAGTGTTTTTTTTATATTCCTCATAAACTTCGTTTTAATGCTTTTATTTTGAAAAAACGTTCGTTGTTTACCTTTGCAAACGTTAGAAAATAACTTTATCGCACCATAGATATGGATAGTATCAGGAAGACTGTGCACTCGCTAGTAGCATCTATGGCCAGCACCAAGCGAGACTAGTGGCGCAAACTAGCAATGATTATGAAATTGGTGCACGCGCTTTACCAAGGCACGGATCTCATATTTTGTACATTCATTAATCTTTGAACTGAATATACCCGTTTGTTATTGTTTTCTTATGATCGGATTGTTTTGTATTTTACGTTTCTCAAGTTAAAATTTTATTGAAAATGGTTCTGTTGCATAAAGTTGTTTGTAAAATGAAACAAACAAGCAAAAATTTCTGATTTTTTCTACAATAGCCTAATTTTTAAAATTTCTAATTTAGGCTTGGTGACTTTCCCCCCCTCCAAGATAGGACTTCATAACATTTTGTAAGGCCATTGTTTCTCATGTCAGCTTTACTTGATTATGGATTGTATTTTACATTTCTTTCATTAATATAATGCAATTATTTACACATATGTATTTATGTTTAGTCTGACATTGTGATGGTATGCTAGATTGGAAAAAATTTTTATTATTGCCATTCCCTTTTCATACACTTCCCCGCATCATACACCATTTTTGTGCCCTCCGTTGAAAAGTGTATGACAGGGGTTCTACTGTATTTGCACAGTAGTGTTTATACCCGACAAATCGGTGCTCACGATGTCGTCCTACCGCTCCCCAGGGACAAGGCGCCGGGGCAGAAGGAGTGCGACGAGGCGATAGAGAAGCTGAGCGCGAAGATACGCGAGCTGGACCAGGCGTCGCTGGCCGCCGTGTCTCAGAGCCTGCCCCAGCGGCGCGACAACACGCTGCAGGGCTTCACCGACCAGATGGAGAGCTCGGCCAACGAGATCCTGGAGAAGGTCGAGCCGGTTCGCCACGCCGGCAAGTACGAGGCCGAGAACCTGGGCCATGCCGTAAGTCGCACTCTGTCAATCTTGTGTTTTTTGGTATTTTAACGCAGTGAAACCATTGTAAGATTTATCTTTGAGGCTCCGTCTCGTATATTCAGTTGGTTATTTTCTTGTCGTTACTAGGGTCCATCTTACTGTAGATTTTTTTTTAATTTACTCTTAAGATGTTATTTATTGCTAATTTCCAACATTCATACATGGGATTTTAGCTAAGTTTCTAAGTAAATGCTCTCTTTCAGCTTATTACTATTAGTATAAAATGCCATTCATAATGTATATATAGTGTTTACTACTGTATTCATTTGAAACGTTTAATCTTTACATGTTACGATCGGGATGAGACGCGGGTCAAACCATGTCCGCCAGTCAGAAATGAATAATAATAATGGAATAAATGGTTGACAGCCGATTAGGATAATTTTGCGTTGTAACTAACAAACTAAGCATCGGGCAGAAAAAAGCCTAGGCGTAGAAAATGTCCGCAGTGAAATTCTAAACAAGATATCTCCGTACATTATTCCTCTATCTTGTAGGGTTTTCAAATTATGGTCCAATCCAGCCCGGTGATATTTTCTGAAAGACTAGTTCTTAACGTCGCTTTATCTCAAAAATGAAGCATCGGACAGGGGACCTGATAAAGCCCACCGTCCAGCGACATTATCCAGCGTGACTCGGCTGGGGATTGATGTTGGATAGGCTTGGTTGTCGGCAAGCGCTGGGAGGAGAGAGGTAGATATTAGAGCGGGCAGAAACATGACGAGGGGGAGTGGGGGAGGGAATGTGTTCATGCAGCACACAGGCAGAGCATGAGTCACTTGACTGAGCAGCGTCCCTGCGTACAAGGCAAATTCAGGTAGTCCGGTGTTTAAAATTCCACTCCAGAATCTTAATTGGTACTTTACTGGACATCTGTATATAAATGTTTTGTTACAACTTAACCCTACAGACGTAATATTATTGGGTAATTCATTGTATTATACCGTTCATCTTTTTAATTTGGTATTATGTTTTAACATTAAATAGTAAAGTAAATCAGCTAGCGTATTTTTAATCTTTGCCCAGGAATTCCCAGTGGTCCAATACTTACGTGAACCATACTGTACCACTTTTGCGGTGAGGTAGTAAACAAGTCCCGGAAATGTTTATGTGTAGGAAATGTTTATGTGTAGCGGTCTCCCGACCTTTAACCAGAGGCTGGGGAATATAACACTTGCCGATCCGAGCCACACACACTCAGCAACTCGACACAGCGTTTGGTGAAATAAGTAAAGACAAAGTTTAACACGGTTTTTAATACGGCGTCACTGATTGCGCTAAAATTAAATTGGCGCAATTTTTGTTTCCCGCATGTGACCGTTTATAATTTACTGTAAGCATGGATAATAAAGTTTAACCACTTGACACGATAGAGGATTCTTTATTTTTTATTGTACGAATGCTAGAATCGTTTTTTCCTGTATCTGTGGCCTGCTTCTGCAAAAGACAAGCCATCTGTAAGTAAATCTAGAATTTTTATTTTGTCAATCAAACTCGGTACTTTGCGATTCATATTCGGTTTGAGGTATCACTACGGCCTTTATTTTTAGAAGACTTTGACCACAGAATCGTGTGTAACCGCACACACTGCACTTACTTTGTTACGGACACTGACGAAGCAGATACTGTGGCTGACACCACTAGACTGGCAGCAGCTTGTGTGCCACACGTGTGTATGGCGGCGTGTGGCGCGCTCGTAGGCCATGCTACAAACTGTGCGCGGCACGCGGAAAAATAAAAACAATTCAACATTTAATATTTATCTTTAAAATTTATTATTTTTATTTTTTCAACCCGCGTTTAGTGAAAACTGCGGATGCAAAGTCCGCACAAAGGCGGGCTGTCTATACTGTGCGTGCTTGCCGACCTATTAGAACACAGGCGGTGTTTTATGCCTTTTGACCTTGGTCACATCGAAACATTGCAGTTATGCAACAACGCGGGTAAAAGTTATGTCCCCCGACAACCGCGTTAAATAGGGAGTGTACTGTATTTTGAAATGAAAATTTTGTCTGTGAGTCAAATAACAAATTAATATTGATATGAGCTTTTTTTTTTTGTTTAAGTGAAAATTCTTTGCAAGAGTTACAAAAATTCCGATCACATTAGGGGAATAGTTAAGATCTACAATTTATTTATTCGTGTGGAAATAAGTTATTTATTTGTGCAATTAACTTTAAATATCATTCATTTTTTATGTGAAATGTGTGATTGCATATGTAAATACATAATCTATCTTTATCCCTACGTACTAAGCAAGAAGTTCCACTCCCGTTGCGCATGGACTCCACGCACACACTTTTTTTGACGTGACAACGTCTAATAAATCGATGAACGCCGGCTGCACGCACGAAAAAGTGTCCCGTTATGCACATTGTCCCGTTACGCACGTTGTCCTGTAACGCTCATTGAACGCTTGCGCCGCATCTATCTCTCTTCCACTCGATTGGAACAACCATCGATTTGACTTTTTCGAGGCACATTAAACTTGAAACACTCCCATTCGTTTAAGTACTACTTTTCCTATCATCGTCCTATCCTTAATAGAATAGCACAGATTGGAAGAAGTTAAATAGCAAACATGTATAAAAGTTATAGTTAAAATAATCTCTTCGTTAAAGTAATAAACATATTTGAATTAATGAGTGCAAATAAAAGTAAATTTATCAATTAAATTGTAGATTTCATTTCACTCCTTTGTATCCATACAAAATAGTTATAATTCAATAAAAATGATTCAATTTTATACATAAAAGTATGCAATCATTTCATCAATGTTTTGTTATGACGTCACGTTAAACTATCGTCCGTAAACCGACTTTACAGGCAACCAATTTTTTGTTAGTAATAACCTGTTCACTGACTCATCGACTGTGCATCTAGCTGTAATTACTGGTGTGTGTGTGTTTTCTAGGTCAGTCAGTTGATCCAGTATTTCGAGCCGCTGGTGAACGGGACCATCGGAGCAGCGTGCAACATGGTGCACTCGAAGCAGCAGATGGTACTGTTGGACCAGACGAAGACAGTCGCGGAGTGTGCCCTGCAGTTGGTCTACACCGCCAAGGAGGGCGGTGGAAATCCCAAGGTCTGCAGTTTACTAATCATTACTATCAGGGTTGTCTACAATTAACGGAAGCGACGAAGGTCACGAAAAAGCAACCAATCCAAAATGAAGGACGGGGTCAGGAAATAAACAGTAACGTGTTAGAAGTCTAGAAGCGTTCTTTCAGTGATTCTTGCAGTTGGGAAGATTGATTAAAATCATTTTTTTAGGACATAATGCCATAGCAGTGATTAGAGGCAAGATTTTATGGTTTGATTTCAGGCTATTTTATTTTTTAAAACAGGAGATTTCTGTGTTATTGTTTATTTTATTATTAATTTTTTTTAAATAGCATGTTACTGAACAGATATGACATTTAAATGTTCTATTATACTAATTTATCTAAAAAAAAGTATCATTTTGACTGATACATGATGATGCACTTTTACAATTTAATAATTAATAATAAGAGTGTCTTAACAGTTCAGACCAAATCAAATAAATCTTGTAAGTATTTTTGTTCATTTCTTAAAATGCTTTTCAGAAACAGACCCCACTCGGATATCTCACAGAGTTTCATTCAAATAGCGTGTTTTTTTTTCTCCTAAAGCTCTGCACACAGTGTGTGTGTGACCGAGTAGGTGAGGCCCTCTGACTATGAATTGTTGCCTGTGTGTCCGCCAGGCCGTGAGCTTCCACCCGGAGATCGACGACGCGGGGGACGCGACGCGGGACGCCCTCCACGACCTGGGCAAGACCTTGGAGCACCTGGCCACGCAGGCGGGCGTGGTGACGGGCGTGCTGGACGCCATCACCCGCGCCATGGCGCGTCTGTCCGACAACCGCACGTCCGCTGCCGTCGCCGGCGAGCACAGCTTCGTCGACTACCAGACCAGGATGGTGAGCGCGGCCAAGGAGGTGGCCCGCGTCGCCCAGGAGATGGTGAGTGTTTCCCTTCCGCGCTCCTTTCCAGGTCATTTCATTTTTGACGTGACAACGTCTAATAAATAGATCAATGCCGACTGCATGCACGAAGAAGTGTCCCGTTACGCAAATTGTCCCGTTGCGCCGTGTCCCGTTGCGCCGTGTCCCGTTACGCCGTGTCCCGTTACGCCGTGTCCCGTTACGCTCATTGTACGCTTGCGCCGGATCTATCTCTCTTCCACTCGATTGGAACAACCATCGATTTGACTTTTTCGAGGCACATTAAACTTGAAACACTCCCATTCGTTTCCTACTTTTCCTATCATCGTCCTGTCCTTAAAAGAATAACACAGATTGGAAGAAGTTAAATAGCAAATATGTATAAAATTTATAGTTAAAATAATCTCTTCGTTAAAGTAATAAACATATTTGAATTAATGAGTGCAAATAAAAGTAAATTTATCAATTAAATTGTAGATTTCATTTCACTCCTTCTTTGTATCCGTACAAAATAGTGATGATTCAATAAAAATGATTCAATTTTATTAATTAAAGTATGCAATCATTTCATCAATTTTTTGTTATGATGTCACGTTAAACTATCGTCCGTAAACCGACTTTACAGACAACCAATTTTTTTTTTCGTTCAACACTGTTAAACTGCAGATGTTTTGAGCGGCCTAACTTCAACAAAAATTAAATATATACACAGTACATTTTTTTTTTGCTGAATTAGCTGGCATTTTTGACATTTTTGTGCAGTATGGATAAGGAGACCGAAATTAAATAAATAACTGAAAATTTATTGGTTTTAAAGGTTTAAAATTCCTTCAGAAAAAAATTATCTTATTTTATTAACCTTTTAAAATCGCTAAAAAAATTCTGGTGATTTTAAAAGGCCAGGTCAAATTATATAATTTTTTTTTTCTAAAAGAAATTAAATCATGTCACAAAGCAACCGGTGAAATTGAATTCAAACCTAAAAAGTTCCAGTTTGGTTTAATTTCATTCTCCGTGTCTATACTGCACAAAAACATTAAAAATGTGTCTTTGCTAGCTAATTATGTAAAGAGCATGCAATGTATATTTTTTGGTTAGATTTTGAGTTCGTTAATGGGCAATATCCAACCAAAAGAGTAGAAATGGGGAATGTTTTTTAAAAACAGATTAATTGCTATAACTCCCATAATATGATGAATATAACATCCATTTGAACCAGTGCTAACTCATAAGGGTAATACCAAAATATTATGGATTATGGTAAAGTCGGGTGCTGATAAATCTTATTAAACAAATAAACACACCATTTATTAGGACATAACGTATCTTTGGTGTGACTGGAAATAGCGTGGAGGTTAACCTATTAACGAGAATTGAGAACTGAAAAAAAAAAAAAAAAAAAGTAGAACACTAATAGAATGACCTATAACTAAATTTATAAGTTCCTTTAACTAATTCTTAGCATGGTTTTAGTGTAAAAAAAAATGTTTCATGGGTGTATAATGGGCAGTAACAGCTTGTAATTTTGAGTGATTTGAATTTACAGCTCAGTCTAATACAGTGGAGACCCGCTAATCAGAACCGCAATAATTCGAAAATCTGGCTAATCTTTGATGAGTTTATGGTTAAAATATTATAATTTTTTTTTTTGAGGTATTGACCCAGTTATCAACATGCTTTAGTGATTTAGTATGTACTTGTAAAATTGTTATAGGCTGTGTTATGTGGTAACTAAATGCTTATTGAGATGTATTTTATTACATTCTGTTGAATTACAGCAATTACCTATTTTAGCTGATCCTAAGATGTGGTAATCCGAACACGTCTCGGCCCCAGTTAGTTTTGGGTTAGTAGAACTCAACTGTAGAAGGCGACAGGGGCGCAACAACAGAGTTGGGGGGGGGGGGGGTGGCAAGGGTATTCCCCCCCCCCCCCCCCCTCTGAAACCTTGAAGTGGGGGCAAACGGAGGCTAAGAAAGTGCTGTATAATCAATTTTTAGATAATAAAACTGCTTAAATAGCACCATTTTCCAACTGGAAATACCAAATTTTCCCGGGGTGAGGACCCCCGGACCCCCCGCTTCAATAAGGGGGGATTGATGCTTCTTTATAAAAGGTATATTGCCCCCCCCCCCCCCCATCCTCTTTGGAAATTTAGTTGTTGCGCCCCTGGAAGGCGAGATGTAGTATTTACCAGGAAGGTCAGTGTTCGTCGACCGAGATGTGTCGTTGCGACGTGCTGCAGGTGACGGAACTCCACTGTAGAAGGCGAGATGTAGTATTTACCAGGAAGGTCAGTATCGTCGACCGAGATGTGTTGTTGCGACGTGCTGCAGGTGACGGAACTCCACTGTAGAAGGCGAGATGTAGTATTTACCAGGAAGGTCAGTGTTCGTCAACCGAGATGTGTCGTTGCGACGTGCTGCAGGTGACGGAACTCCACTGTAGAAGGCGAGATGTAGTATTTACCAGGAAGGTCAGTGTTCGTCGACCGAGATGTGTCGTTGCGATGTGCTGCAGGTGACGGAACTCCACTGTAGAAGGCGAGATGTAGTATTTACCAGGAAGGTCAGTGTTAGTCGACCGAGATGTATCGTTGCGATGTGCTGCAGGTGACGGAACTCCACTGTAGAAGGCGAGATGTAGTATTTACCAGGAAGGTCAGTGTTCGTCGACCGAGATGTGTCGTTGCGACGTGCTGCAGGTGACGGAACTCCACTGTAGAAGGCGAGATGTAGTATTTACCAGGAAGGTCAGTGTTCGTCGACCGAGATGTGTCGTTGCGACGTTCTGCAGGTGACGGAACTCCACTGTAGAAGGCGAGATGCAGTATTTACCAGGAAGGTCAGTGTTCGTCGACCGAGATGTGTCGTTGCGACGTTCTGCAGGTGACGGAACTCCACTGTAGAAGGCGAGATGCAGTATTTACCAGGAAGGTCAGTGTTCGTCGACCGAGATGTGTCGTTGCGACGTTCTGCAGGTGACGGAACTCCACTGTAGAAGGCGAGATGTAGTATTTACCAGGAAGGTCAGTATTCGTCGTTCGAGATGTGTCGTTGCGACGTGCTGCAGGTGACGTAACTCCACTGTAGAAGGCGAGATGTAGTATTTACCAGGAAGGTCAGTATTTGTCGTCCGATGTGTATATTTGCGACGTGCTGCAGGTGACCAAGTCCGGCACGGACGCGGCCCGCCTGGGCCCGCTGTGCGCGGAGCTGTCCCACGGCTACGGCCAGCTGGCGCACGACGCCGTCGGCGCGGCCGCCGCCACCTCCAACGCGGACGTGTCGGCCAGGATCCGCGCCGGCGTCCAGGACCTGGGGCGGGCCTGCCTGGACCTCGTCAGGTCGGGCGGCACCTGCCAGATGGCGCCCCAGGGCGACACGTACGCCCAGAGGGACGTCTCCGAGAGCTCCCGCGTCGTGTCCGAGAAGGCAAGCTTCTTACCATCATCATCATCATCATCATCATCATCATCATCATCATTATTGTTATTGTTATCATGGGCGTAGCCAGGGGGCGGGGGTGGTGTTTAGGGGTTCATACATCCCCCCCCCCCCCTTTAGCACCAAATCTTTAATTAATTTCTTATTCATCACCCAAACAAATTTCATATTAAAATTAATAAAATTTTTACCATTACAATATTTAAATTTAAGTACCTAAATCTGCTAAAATAGCACTATTTTTCACCTTAAAATCCAAATTTTCCCGGGGGAGGACCCCGCTTTAATACGTGGGGCCATGCTTCTTAACACCCCCCCATACGCAAATCCTGGCTACACCACTGATTGTTATTATTACCACGGCTGTGTTGCTGTAGGTATAGAAGACGGAGTAAAGTCAAGGAAGTTAAAATGATAAGGGAATAACTGGAAAAGGCACAGAAATCACCAAATATTTCTGTAATTTTTTTCTTGTGATAGCAAAATTAAACAGAAAGTACTGCTTTCGCAGACGTTTAAGGCACCTCTAAAAATGTCAAAAACTTTTGCTATTACAAAATTTTGGTTGATTTTTCTTTTCTTGAAATCCCGGGATTTTTACTGTAATCACAATTGTTTCCACATTTTTATATGAAAATTTGATAGCCTACATTCAGTAGTTTTAGGTGACTCAATAGCAGTTGTTTACAAATACATGTATCTATCTAAAACAGTGTTAATTTGCTAAGTTGTTGAAATTTTTTAATGACATATACAACCTCTTTTCCTTCAGAAAGCACACCAAGTGGGCCGCAGGATTATTTGTGTCTGGAAGGTCAGGGAAACTTGTCTATTCAGATCTGGAAACCCTGGAAAATTGGGGAATTTTGTAATTACAAGCTTGCAGCAACCCTGCACAGTAGTGCACAGGGTGCAAGGAAGGTAGAGTGTTAATTTTACAGAAATAGCCCTTAACGATGAGAAAATGAAACACTGAACATGGCGTGTGGGTCCCCACCATTAAACCAGTACGCCAAGTATTATATGTAGCGGTACACATTGGGATGAGGTGTGTTTTTGTGTTTTATCCCTGGGATTTGCTGGTTGGGAATCTTGAATTTTTTAGAGATTATCACATGTGCAAGTTGCAGGAGTGTTGTGCTCGCAGTGGCGTAGCCAGGGGGGTTTTAGGGGTTAAACCCGCCCCCCCCCCCCCCCCCCCCACCTTAGCACCAAATCTTTAATTTATTTCTTATTCATCACTCAAACAAATTTCATATTAAATTTAATAAAATTTTTACCATTAAAATATTTAAATTTAAGTACCAAAAACTGCTTAAAATAGCACTATTTTACAACATAAAATCCAAATTTTCCCGGGGGAGGACCCCCGGACCCCCCGCTTTAATACGGGGGTGGCCATTCTTCTTAACACCCCCCCATACACAAATCCTGGCTACGCCACTGTGTGCTCACAACCTGTCGTCGCAGGTGTCCCAGGTGCTGGCAGCACTGCAGGCCGGGTCCCGGGGAACGCAGGCGTGCATCAACGCGGCCAGCACCGTGTCGGGCATCATCGGGGACCTGGACACCACCATCATGTTCGCCACAGCTGGCACCTTGCACGCGGAGAACGAGGACGAGTCGTTCGCCGACCACCGGGAGAACATCCTCAAGACGGCCAAGGCGCTGGTGGAAGACACCAAGACGCTCGTTGCCGGTGAGTTTGATTCACCGAGAGGTCTTCTGTTCCTCCTGGCTCGGGACTGAAGCGGAGGAAACGTTCCAAGAAAAATTTCCCACTCGGAAAATTTTCTGGAAAAAATATAATTACTTATTTCAGTAGTCGAAATAATCAGTGTGCGTATTTATCAACTCTGCATTATTTTAAATTGATTCTAGGTTAAATTTGGTGTCCGAATTTCGTATCACAATTGTATTTATAACATGAGAACACATGAATTTGATCTTTACAGAGGTCAGATGTTACATTTTTGTTTGACTCGGGACAACTGAAACAAGATGAAAAGAAGCTGACACGTGGAGCAAATTAGCACTTAAGACTGGAGTAGAAAACGGACAGTGCTCCGAGGAAATGCACGCTCCGCAGAAGTATAAAACTACAGTCAAACCTCGCTCATACAGCCCCCGGTTCGTACGTACACCTCGGTCGTACGTACAGATTTCAGAAACCGTAAAAAATAAGGCAAAATATTAAAAAAAAAAAAGTTAAAAAATATGAAAAGTGTAAGAAATACGTTAAAGTTTATTAAAATACAGTCGTAACCTGCAGTGTTTATAACAAATATGGGCAACATACACAGTAAAAAATAAAAAATGAAAAGCCGCAAATTGATGGAATTTACCGTCAATAGCGCGCCGTATGCGGAGAAAGGTCATTGTATTCTGTCAGCTGTTGTTATGGCGCGGCGAAGCCGGCTGGCTCTCTTTGTTCCCTGAGCTGCGCATGCGCAGTATAACACTCTACGCTCCGCCCAGACTCGTGACGTTCCATCAGCAGCCAGCCAATAGACGCGAGCTTAGCGGAAAAAAATATAAGCTCCACCTCCCGTGTACCAGTTTTGTCCAGTTCTAATACCAGTTTATTGGTATACGCACCAGTTTTCTCGCTGCCGTGAAATGTTCAAGTTTACGTTCATCTTGATGTCTTGATACCAATGATTAATTATTCACAATCCCCAGAAATAAATGGTTAGTTAAAAAATATGCATCAACTGTGTAATACTTCTTAAATTATAAAATACGTATAAAACAGTTATAAGACACCGCTCATTTTATTTTGTGAAGATTATATCTCATACGTACCAGTATTTCGGCTGAGTTATGAAATAAATACAGTATCAGAACTTACAAGCCACGTAATATTTCCGTTACGTTCATACATTCGTGAGTTTACGTTTTTCCATCGTCTCGTGCTATAATTACTCGGACTTATTTCTACTCTTAACTGACTACGATTTGGATTTTGGTTGGATTACTTTGGATTTCTTTTTCTTGACTTGGCAACGAATTTCATCTGGATTTAGATTTTTTGTTTCATTACTTGGATTTATTTTGCTTCGGTTTTTGGAAGACCTTCGCTACTTTTTGGACACGCATTTCGTACATCATGAGCGGAAGCAAGAGAAAAGCTATTACGCTTATGGAAAAATACGAAATAAAATAAACTTTTCTATAAAATATATATATTTTGCGATTTAAAATGCTCATTGCAGCCTATAAATGTTACGTTTTTCATGATGTTTTTAGGCCTACTAGCTAATCTTATCTACATTTATAAAGAACCCACTGTATTTTTTTTTATTTGAGCGAATATGTTATGCGTTAATTCCAGCATAATAAACATACGTACATGTAAAAAATTTACTTGTTTGCCAAAGGCACGCACATGTATGTGCCGTGTATAGACACGGCAACGGCAATTCATTTCCCGTGGTAGCGGTGGGAAAAATGATTGGGGGGGGGGGGGGGAGTAGCTACAAATGGACGTAATTTGGCCTTACTGGTTCGTACGTACAACTCGGTCGTACGGACAAATTTTGGAGAACCGTGAGTACGTAGAATCGAGGTTTGACTGTACGTTACTTAACCTGACAATTTTCTTCCTGTAAAATTTCTTTCGTGACGTTGAATTGAAGGCGGTGAGATGATGTTTTAACGACTAACGGCTTAACTTACTGAAGTGTATTAACCGAGATGTTAAGCCATAATTTTTTTCAAACATTCGTTTGTTCGTTTATATATGTGTTAGTTTGTTTCTTTATTTTTTTTTGTCCATTCTTTTATTCATTCCTCCCTTTGTTCAGTGTTTTGTTAATTAATTAATTCATTCATTCATTGACTGTGTGGTGGTGATGTGGACAGGTGCTGCTTCGTCTCAGGAGCAACTAGCCGTGGCAGCTCAGAACGCTGTGTCAACGATTGTCCAATTGGCAGAGGTTGTCAAGTTCGGGGCTGCTTCACTTGGCTCCAACAATCCTGAGGCTCAGGTTAGTTTACAGCGTGTACATATGGGCATATGTTATGTGTGTGTTTGTATCGGCGTGTGCAGCTGTATGCTTGTTTGCACTGAGTGCTGCGAAAGAAATGGAAAGTTTGTTTTTCATAGCAATATGCAGGGGCGAAGCCAGGGGGGGGGTTTAGGGGTTCAACCCCCCCCCCCCCCCCCCCCCTTAGCACCAAATATTTAATTAATTTCTTATTGATCACTCAAACAAATTTCATATTAAAATTAATAAAATTTTTACCATTACAATATTTAAATTTAAGAACAGAAAACTGCTAAAATATCACTATTTTACACCTTAAAATCCAAATTTTCCCGGGGGAGGACCGGACCCCTCGCTTTATTACGGGGGAGGGGGGGGGGGGCATGCATCTTAACACCCCCCATACACAAATCCTGGCTATGCCACTGGCAATATGGAGTTATAGTTAAGCAGAAAATGTTTTTTTTTTTTGACATCCACACACTTTAAAGTCAACTTTAAACATTTTAAACTAGGTTGCTTTTAAATAAATTTTTTTCCACCTTAATTTATAGTGTTTATTGGATAGTTGGCAATAGTTGTTTAGAGGTATAAGTAAAAATATTTTGTTTTGAACTGTACTGCATTACATATAACTTTTTTTAAAGGATTTCTCATTTCAAAGTTTATATTTTCTGATCCCTACTAGGTGTTTAACATTTAGTTACAGTTGAGTATAATACTTTTATTATTAAGTACCAAATTAGAGCTTTTTTCCAGTTTGGAGGTAATGTTATTTCATTCTAGTTATATTAAGTTTAAGTAAAATTTAATAACTGCTTGGGAATTATTCTTTACATACCCATGTTCTGTACTTAACTTCATTTTAAATAATTTTTTCTCTAAGCCCTTATATAAAATGTTTCTCCTGTATGAAATTCCCTTCTAATATTCTGTGTTTTACATAATTATTTCTGTGTGCGTAAAGAAGAATAGAATAGGTATTTTGCTGTGTAAACAAATGTTTTTAGCGACAACTTTAAAACTTATGGTCAAAATCCTCGTTTTGGGTTATTTGTATGTAAAGGATTGTAGTTTATAAAGAGAAGTTTCATTAGTGTTTTTGTTATGTATGTGTATGTAATTCCCCACTGAACAGGTGATGCTGATAAATGCAGTGAAGGATGTGGCGTCAGCCTTGGGTGACCTGATTCAAGCCACCAAGGCAGCCTCAGGCAAAAGCATCAATGACCCGTCCATGAATCATTTGAAAGACTCTGCCAAGGTGAGTCTCCTGTTTCCCCGTTCACCTCCGCTGCCTTCGCTGCGGCATGATAGAGGAACGTCTGCTAAAATCATGTGCCGCCGATCATCCCGGAGATTCCACTGTGCTTGAGACACACACATTGCCAGGGGCTAGAAAATTAGCATCTGTTATTGTGAAATTAGCATTTCTAATGCAACCTATTCAGAACTTATAATTTACATTCTTAATGATTGTAAACTAAATATTAATACATCAATGAATACCTGCAAATAACCTTCTAATTAGTTTTGAAGAAATAAAGAAGAAAACAAATTTTAATGCCTTTCTAATTCGAAACCACAAAAAAAAAGTGTACTTTATTTTAAAAATTGGTAGTGCAATATGTTAACATACATTAATTGCAGGCTTGATTTAATCAACTGTATTAGTTGGGTGGGGCTTATATTTTGAAGTTATTTAAGATGCATGTAACTTGGCTGCATCATAGAGACATGGGAATACCTATCACGCTATCACAAATCATGCCGGTCATGAAATCTAGTGTAGAGAACAATTACCAGAAAATCTCCACGTGGTCAGGTGTAACATTTGGGGGAATGCCAGTACCTGTTGTACTTCTGTGGTCTACTTCACACTCTGCTATAGCAAACAAAAGAGAGTGCAGCCTTTGCTGTTTTCATCTTATTAGCCAACCACATTCCTTTAATTTGTGGAAGTGAGAAAATCTATGGCCAAGATGGTAGACGTGTTGTATTTTTGTTTTAACTGAAGTGCTGATATGTCTTAAGTGACAGACATAAATTAAAATAATTACATTATACATGCGCATGTGTCTCCAACAAACTGCAAAGTATGACTATAAGGTTGATTCAGGTCACTGAAAGTCTGCAAGACTGGGTTGTTTCTTTTTAAGTGTGAAAATATAAATTTTGTACAACATTTTGAAAACTGTCAAAAAATTCTAGTATTTAGTGGCATTTTGTAAAGATATTTTTTTTTACAAAGAAATAACTTTTTCAACTAATTTAGTTGAAAAAAAAGAAGCAATTATTGAGCAATTTAGCTAAAATACCATTGAAGATGGAAATTTGCAAAAATAAAAAAAAACACCTACAGCAAGATGCTAATTTTCCTGGCCCCAACAAATAACCTATAGGAGTATGTATCACTTACTTTGCATGATTTTGTAAGCTTTCAAGCCTGTGTTTGATAATGCACTGTGCATTTATGATTTTTAAAAGTTTTTTTTGTTACTAACAAAAACTAGTAGCATACCAATGTAACTACACCATTATCTATTACTGGTTATGTATTGTTAATGGGAGAAGTGTAATGAGTTTGAACAAAGTTGAGTTGACTAGGATTTACACAATTCAAAAGTTGATTCAAGTAGGTCAAAAAGTTTTGATACTTGATGAGCATTCAAATTTTGTTTTCTTCTTTTAGTGGTTTGTTCATGATTGTGAGATAAATGAGTAATCCATCAAATTTTAATCAAATTTGGGAAAAATCAGTGCTTTGCTCCTGCATTAGAGTGCAAAGTGACTGGTAAATGATTTGTTACTTCATTTTGTTTTTTTGGTCACAAAATATGTTGTTGGGTATAAGCTCAAGGTGGTATGTTTAGGTTCATCATAAAAATAGAGCTGTGCAGGTTAGAGAATTTTGGTTTGGAAAAATTTGGGGAAAAAAATATATTTCTCACCAGAAAAAAAAATGGTATCTGGAATTACCTATTTAAGGTTATAAATCTCAAAAGTTTCCATACTATTTAAAAAAAAAAATTTGTTCTTTTTATTGTGCCAGCCGAAATCTAGTAATTATACATTAATAGGGGGCAGGTAATTTCAAGGACCATAAAATACCACAAAATAAAGCTAACCTTGTTTAATTTTATATTCACAAAATTAAAAAAACCTAATTTGTGAAACTGTCACGAAATAAGTTCATATTTTACACTCAACTCAAATTATTCACTCGTTTTAGTTATTTAAGATGGCCACGTATCCATTCCCAAATGTATTTACAATGAATTTTCACTCAATTTGGCTTTATTTTTACGTTAGTTTTTGTT
Source organism: Bacillus rossius redtenbacheri (assembly GCF_032445375.1). Classification (NCBI taxonomy): domain Eukaryota; kingdom Metazoa; phylum Arthropoda; class Insecta; order Phasmatodea; family Bacillidae; genus Bacillus; species Bacillus rossius. The sequence goes on from NC_086342.1 coordinate 16,819,771, forward strand.
GCTTCCAAGCCACAAGTCAAGTCGCATTGCCTATAATGTTATTGATAAATACATCATCTAGGCTACTGCTGTCTACAGGCGGTAGATTGAGCGTTAGTGTGGATTTAAACATTATTTCAACTACCGTGTTCACATTTTGTCCATAGCATAACAGTTCCCGCGTTTTTGTTGATTTAGTCCAGGGTCAAAGTCAATTTTGTTAATTTTTTCCGATACTTGTACTTGGTAAAAAAACAGATAAATACATAACTTTATTATCTGTTTAATATGTCTAAAAATTTTACATTTCAATTGTAGACAGGATCCGTTCCTCTATCGTTTCGTGACAGTAGTAAAACAAATTTCATTATTTTATGTATGTTTTAAATGATGAATAAAATGCTTGTTTACAATCATGTCTGTGAATATTTTTTATGTCACTGTTAATAGTTATGAGTTTGAAGTACTAAAAGTGGTGTGTTTTTGATTGCATGCATGTATTGAATTACAGTAGAGTGCATTACTTTCTTTGAAAATAGTTTAGTTTGGCACATAGATATTTATACTACCAGAATATAATCAGGAAACTGTAATTTTCCGCTCAACATTTTCAGAATGACACATCTGGTTTTTTTGGGGGGGGGAAACCAAAATCCTGCCCAGTTCTACACAAAATTCATCATCAGTATTCTTTTATGTAGCCATCTCAGATGTTATGGGGGAAAGTAAACATTCAACGTTGTGCATTGTTATTTTATTGATCATTTCTAAATGCTTAATCTTTACAGCACTTTACAGGTAATGTTCTGACAGTAAAGATATTCTGTGCATACTTTTCGTCTGTTCAGGTAACAGATACATTGTTTTTTTCTTGTGAGTCAGCTATAATATGCTCATTTATCCTGGTACCATCTACACAAACCACTGTATGTCATTAATTTAGCACAAAGTTACCACAAATAGGTAACAAAACTGTATCCTATTGCATGCATTGGTGAAGAAGGTAGGATTATGTTTAGGTTTGTAGAATTTAAGTATTAGTATACCTCCCCTAAAGGATACTCCATGGTTGAAATTCGCCATGCCTTCGGGTAGAAGCCACAGTACCACCATGCTCCTAATACAGTTATTTACAGAGAGGAAGAAGTGATATTATCTGTTGTTGCACGGGCCCTACATTGGATGTCCCAACCAAAAAAATATTTCTGAAGTTGCTAGGAAATGAGGTGGCTCAGTTTTAAGGCATTGTTCTCGCATTCCGTAAGACTCTGATTCGAATCTTCGTCTGACCTTTTTGGTTTTGGCTTTCCACGATTTCCGGAAATCTCTCCTGGACATGGGACAATTTCCCTTGATATCCCTGATTTGTGTTTTTGACGTTTATAATGACAGCATTGTCTGTGAGTTTTAAATTCCAACTAAAATAAAAAAATAAAAAATTACTGTGGTAGTGTTGATAAACCTTTAAGTCTCTACTGAACTGATGTTAGGGTCGTGAACACTTATCGTAAAAAGTTAGAGAATGAATAAACTTTAGTTTCTGCAATTTGTGTACAATTTGTGCAGGTGTGCTGCATTTTGAATTTAGCACCAGAACTGGTGGACACAAGGTGCAATATTAGTCATTCAATACACTATAGTCATAGGATTCACAGAACATTTTTCCTTACACATTCTTATCATTAGCTCAGGTATAATAAATTGCTCATGCGTCTCAAAGTTCTGGTAAACACAAAAGCATTCAATTTATTTTTCAGCGTGAAATGAAAATAAAATCTGTATCTGATTAAACATAAAAAAAATTTTGAAAATGGAAAATAGTAGTATTTTACAAAAAAAAAAAAAGATTATTCATGGTTGTACTTCTAATAGAAATTTTGCAAAACAAAACAATATTTTAAAAAAGTATTCTGTTTTAACATCTGCTCAACTTATTTTCCTTGTTCACTGCAAATTTGTATTGCCAACTGTTGTGGCTTTCATCAGGATGTGTTTAAATCAATTTCTATTACCAGAAAGTGTTTTTACGTCCATTTTAAGAGGTTGATTTCAGATTTGGTCTCTTTAGCGTAAATATACGCTATACTGGATGTAAGGGGACTATCTTTCTTCTTGTTGCATGGTTATGCTGGACACCAAAGTGAATGGGAAATGCCAGTGAACATGAGTTAGTACATTTTTTAACCATAAGTTACTGATGACTCTGATGATTATTTAGGTGTCAGTCTAGTAAACTGTGTGGTAATCCTGGTTTTCTTTACTGCGATGGTGCCGTTGTTAGTGGTAACCTTTTCCCCTGCTGACAGAGCCAAGTGGTTCGTGGTCCAGCAGTAAAACATTGGACTGGCATTTGGAATGATTTGGGTTATAATCCTGGTTCATTCATCTTAATAATTTAGTTCACTATTTTTTTAAACTCACGCCAGGAATATGCTGGAACTGATCCTTACTGTAGCCTTCACTAATTTTTATTGACATGAAGTGTGCTTGTCCGTTTTTAATGAACTTGTCCACAAGATGTAGGACAAATATAATTAGTCCCATAAGAAGGGGCAGGCATTTTTCGTAAGTAAATCTGAACGCCTACTAGACTGCAACAAGGTACACCCGCATCAGTGGTTTCTTCTTTTTGATTGGCGGCCGTCTGCGAGAGAAGTCGTTGCCTTGTTTGACCGAGCCACTCAGAGCACAATTGCTTCCCCACTGAATTACTGTGATTGGTGTTGTGTAACTATCGACATGCGTCTGAAAGAAATTCCACCCAATCACTAAACACAGACGATGCTACAGAGTTTTAACTTATACTAACTAATCTCGGAATCTTTTCGTGAAATATGCACGGTCCTACCCATAAGTATCTCTCTCTAGCTTATCGTGCTGTGCATCGCTTGCCGAAGCCAGCGCCTTCTCGCGGACTGCAGTTGGCCAGCACTTCGGCAAGGCAGCGGTGATGTCCATTCCTTTTCTCTTAGATGATTGGCCAACCTTCATGTTCACTAGCGCTTTTCATTCTGTTTGAATTTCGTCGAGAACCAGCGTTCACACTGTGTGGTTCTGAAGAGCCCTTTTGTAACGCAGGACACTTCCGTGAGCGCGCTTGTGAAATTCCTCTCCTACAGTTTGCGAGGGAAACCTGAAATTTTTGAAAATGCTGTGTTGTAGCTTTGTGAGCTTAAATGTTTTGTGCCGCAGACACGTGGTGGGCGTGTTTTCAGGATCTGAACTATCACGAGCACACCGCTGATAGTTCTTGAGCCTTGTGTCCTCCGCTGGATGAAATGCCACTGAAGCTCGGTGTGCGGACCTCCAGAAACTTAATGGTACATGAAACTTGGAGAGCGTAGCCTGCTGTCTCCTTTAGCATGAGAGGAAAATAATTTTTTTTGTCGGAGCTGGTTTTTTTTCTGCTGAGACTGTTCTTTTGCAGTCATCTCTGTGCTTATAGGTACTAGCCATATTCTTGGTGGCGTTCTCTCTCCCCCTTAAGGGGTTCTGCATGGGTTACTATTTTGTTTGCACTGGAGCAAAAAAAAAAGTACTGGAAGTGGTTTTCTTTTCTATGCATGAATGCACAAACTTGTGTGTCTACCATTGGTTGGTATCTTGTCGGTGTTGTGATCTTCATCTCGAGGTTTAAATTCATGGTTTGAACGTTCGTGTTAAGGTTCTTTCTTTCCCAGTTTAGCAGTCATCTTGTTTCATCCTTCTCTACCACCAGTACGTGTTCTCGTAATTTATTTGGACATCCCATTAAATAGTGTAGTGTGCCGGAATCATTGAGGGAATTCAACTGTGGGTACCTATAATTGGGTTGCAACTGTGTATGGCTGCATTTGCAATACGTAGGGAGTTGTTAAAAATTGTTCTTGTGTCTGAAAATGCCACTGTATTAGATGCAAATTTTTCACATGCAACAAAACCATAGTTCCCTCTTCCCCCCACAATAAAAATTTATACTATTTTATTGCTTACATATTGTACATTATATAGGATGTGTTTCCAGTTCCCTCTTACAAAGGTTTCCTGCTTAATAAGTTTTATATAGTTCTGCACTTCACCATTAGTAAACATAATGTAATTTAACTTCAAAGAGTTAAGAAGTTTTCCCTGGTTAATATGTTTAAAATTCATGTCCCGTGAGCAACATTTTACCAGAGTTTTACTGTGTTAAAACTTGTGTTCATTTTTAAGAGCTAGGACACACAAGTACTTAACACTCACTTCCCTGTTTGCAATGCTAGCTAACTAAATGTGAAAATTAGTAGGAGTATTGAATTATTCCCAACAATATAATTTGCACTAATAACAGTTTGTCTACTTCTGAAGTACAAAGAATATCTGGCTTTGCTTTGAAGTCTGATTTGGATGATGGAAATTATCCCTAACTTACTAAATTGATTTTTCTAAAGAAGTCTGAGAGCAGCTAGATTATACATACGTATGTCGAAAAGGATATAATTGTGCGTACTCTTAAACAGGACATTACTCATAAAAATATTTTATTTTTATCTTGTGTATACAACAAATTTTTGTGGTCTGTACTGTAAATGTGTGCAAAATGCTTTTCATGGTTTTTTTTGTACTTTTCTCTTGTAGAATCTGATAATCATAAAATTAAAGCAGTATCTGCTTTTTATTCAGTCACACTGCCCAATGACAATAATTATAACATACCTATTATTTAACTTGGATTATTCATTGTGTAACTGAATAACCCCTCAGCAAACAAAGCTGCATTTTACTCATTTAAAAACTAGTCAAACATTTACGTAATACACATGGTTAAAATTAATTTACTAGGGAGTTAGGTGCTCTTGAAGAAGGTAGAAACATGTAAGTTATGTAATTAATATTATTATAAAATATATGCATGTATCTAGGATAAAACTCTGCGATTGTAGGTGATGTCTAATGGAACAAAGAACAGTTATGAAAATCTTCACATATTTTTTTTGTTATGAGAGCCGTTAATAAGTATTTTTAACCATGTATTGTAAATATTAAAATTACTATTTGCTTGATGAAAAAGCAGCAGTAGTTTCTCATATGTCATTCATTTACAAGTATTATATCATTCTTCCGTATCTTATTAATTATAACTTTGAAAGTGACTCTAAGTTAAATGTTAGTTTGCAGTTTTTAACATGCATGATTTGGGTTGAAGACTGGAGCGGGTGGACGTAAGTAATTTTGCTGGAGACATAACATGCTTTAACCTTTCATTTTAAGTGAGTGTTGTGATGTATCTTGTTGTGGCTGTAAAGGACTGTGAAATGTTTTTAATCCGGTGCTTTTGGGAGCACGGCCGTACCGGATCAGTCAAGTTGACGGATTATCAAAAGTCAATATAGTTTTAACGGGAATACCACGTTCCGTATAAGTATAAAACGTTACCTGCTAGTAAACAGGGAAATTAAAACGGTCAGTAATGGATAATGACGAGATTTTATGGTGAATTGTGATAAAACCGAATTAACACCGAAAAGCATGATAAATCATATAACACCGAAATTCAAGTTAATACACTACAAGGCATCGAAATGCAATTAAAATTGTGAAGATAATCAGTATTTTCAATCAAAACTTCACTCCAATTATGTAATCTTTTAAATATTAAATTCAATTAAAGTAATTTATTTAGCATTAAGTTTTTACCACATTTTATGCAAAAAAAAAATATTGGTAAAAGTTTACTTCTTTTTAATCTTGCAATTGTTTTTAGCAATTCGTTTTTACATTACGATGTTAGTACATACATTTTTCAAACACACAACATCTGAACACGAGCGGCTTGATTGATACCTGATTACGCAACGTACTGAACCAAAGAATGCTGGATTAAAGACCTTTCACTATATGTGTCATCGGTGAAAGTAGCTCATTTGTACCTACCTGTTTTCTGTTTGTTGTAAATGCATTTTCTGCTGTGGCTGACAAGACAAAGGTCAAACAAAGTCCACCTCTCTCTTTCTCTGCTATATCCTTGACTGCTTTCTTGCAACCAATTTTTGTTGTGTGTCTTCTTTTAGTTTACATTTTGTGTTTCAAACTCTTTCAAGTTAACCACTTTTTTTTTAGAGCTAGAAAATTTTACCATACTTTGTATCGTAACTGTGGATAACACTATGTTGTAAACAGGAAATATTTTTTGGTAGCATTTCATTTACTTTGATTATCAATGAAAGTTTTGTTTTTCTCCCCTTTGGTACTCTGCAATTCATAAAAATTATAACACCATGAAGGAGTGTAAATTAAACTAGAATTTTTCCCCAGAAACTGATAGTAAGCAGGGTTGATGAAATTATTTACTTCACTGTCTTTACCTTAATGCTAATCTGATGGTACAACAACTTTTCTAATTACTTAGCATTTATAAGTACTGGAGACAATCAGTCCACATTATTGTATAGCACAGATCTACAAAGATGTTCAAAGAACTGGTAATTTTTCATGCAGCAGCAATCTAAAATCGACACACAGCCTTTGCACTTGGAGAGAAAATTTAGTTTGTCTCTAGATATTTGAAAGAAAAAAAAAAGTACATACCATGTAGTTTTGAAAGTTTATGACCATGTTAACCATCAAAAACTTAAGGGCAGTGGTGGCATCCATGTTTTACGTGGTGGGCTGAATCCTCATTCGCTCGTCCTTGCAGTTGTGACAAATCAACACAATAATTTCAAGCTCTGATAGTTTATAAAAAAATTAATATAGCTGCAGTTTTATTAAAATTTATGTAAAATAAATTGAATGAGGACAGCTTACACCTGGAATGAGGATTGCTAACATCTTGAATGAGGATAGCTAAAACCTGGATAAACGGTACCTAACACCTGGAATAAGGATAGCTAACACTTGGAATGAAGATGGTTTACTCTTGGAACGAAGATAGCGAACAATGAATGAAGGTAGCAAACACTTAGAATGAAGGTAGCTAACTAACACTGAATGAGGGTAGTTTACACCTGGAATGAAGGTAGCTAACACTTGGAATGAGGGTAGTTTACACCTGGAATGAGGATACCTTATGCTTGGAATGAGGCTAGCTAATGTTTGGAATGTGGGTAGCTAATACTAGGAACAAGAATAGTTACACCTGGAGTGTGGATAACGAATGGTGGGAATGAGGAGACCTAACACTTGAAACAAGGATAGTTTATACCTGGAATGAGGATAGCAACATTTGGAATGAGAATAGCTAACACTTGGAATGAGGATAGCTAACACCTGGAACAAAGATAGCTTACACTTAGAAAAAAGATAGTTTACTCTTGGAACGAAGATATTTAACACGTGTAATGAAGATAGCTAATACTTGGAATGAGGATGACCAACAACTGGTTAAAAAAGAGAATGCCACAAGATTTCTGGTGTAATGACAGTGGGTAGAGATGGTTGCAGCTCGGACGTGTGAAAAAATGTGAAAGTTATTCCATCCATAGCATGTAAAAGGTTGTTATTTATTCAAGAATGTGATGAAAATCTTACCAGTAAGAAGGTGTAAGAAGTTTTGCATATTGTAATGAACTGAACATGGAGATTTTTGAAAGCTTCACATAAAGGGATCTGCAATGAAATACTGATGTAGGTCAATGTAAGTGTGATACTAATATTGAAAGAAAGAGAGAGAGGGAGAGAACAAAAAAAATTTAGAGGATTGGAAAAAAGATATGATTATTTCAATAATGTAAAAAAAAAAGCTGAAAGAGAGATGATGATAAAAATGATGTAGTGGAACAACAACCCTTATCTACTTCTGTGCCTAATACAAAAATTTACTAATTTGAGAAAGAGCATGAGAGTAGAAAGAGAAATAGGAGTATAGCAGTGTAGCATTGTATCAGGAAGATCAGTGTACCTAATTTTTCACGATCATCTTTGTGAATAAGGAGAATTTGGTTATAAAATATGTGATTAAAAGGAATTTGACTGTATGCAGAAGCAGTATGTGGAAAGCATTTAGGCATAAAGAAGTCGGAAAGGAGCTGGTAGAATATTGATGACAGTCTGAAGGAAGAGAGCAGATAAGTTCGAGCTTACAAGATTTAAAAAAAAGTAATTACTGAAGCCTGATGCTGTCTGTACTGTTTAAGTGCACATTGTTTAGGTAAATGAGAGCTATACCATTAATTAGGAATGTAGTTATTTTGTATGAATACCAGTAGCAGCACAATTTTAATTACTTGTTTCTTGCATGGTAAAATAATTATTGTAAAATAATGAAAAAAAATAGTGGTGTTCTGATTTTTATGAACTGTGGTTAGTGTTAAGTTTGTTTTGAAGTTGTTAAATTTTTTACATTTACAAGCAGTTAAGGAAGTATAAATACGAAGAGAAATTCTTTGATTTGCTGGTTGCCAGAGAAAGAGAGGGTATGTTGACTGTTTGACGGGTTGTTTTGTTGCCTTGGCAGGTGGAGTCCGACACGGACGTGCCTGATTGGCTCGTGTCGGATCAGGAGGAGGAGCTAATCCGCCTGCTAAGTGTTGAAAATCTTCACCAGACTGAACAGAAGCCCACTTCTGATATCATTCAGTTGCTTGTCGCTTGAGATCTGACGTTTCAGATGTTGCATTGTTTTATAGCCATAGAATTTCATGAAATCATTTTTAATGCACATTCTCTGTTTGGTATGGTGGTGGTGGTGTGCACTATTTTAAAAAAATTTTGTGAAAATTCAGTTTAGTTGCTTATCTGCTCTTCATATAATTTACCTTAAGTCATTGGACGTGTATTATGGTGTGAACAAAATTGTTATGAGAGCTGTCTTTAGTCTGCAAGTAAAGGCATCGTTCTTCAAAAATTGGTACTATTTTTGTTAAATTATTTAATTTACAATTTTAGTAGAAATTTTCCGTGCGCTCGGCTCAGGGTTACCAGACTTCCTCCTTTTCGTGAACTTAACTCATTTTTGAAGCCTAGCAAATGGGTTTAGCCAGTGTCTTAAAACAAACTGTATCCTGTTATCTCCAAATAAGATACTTAAAGACCAAAATATCCTTACAACTAGAGCCTGTGTACACAGCTCTTAGTTTCTAATGTTTCTAATTAATAAGGTGTACATATTTGGTTTGTGGTAGATTGAATAACTTTGAAAACTAAGCTCATAGTCTCTCTGGGGCCTTTTTATTTGTTTACATATGCCAATGTTCTGAAACTTTGGAATTTAAAGAAACATAAATGTTGACTTTTTAAAAAAATCCATTTTTGATATAATGAACAGAAAAAAAATAATGAATACATGGGTCATTTGAAGATTGCAACATTAGTAGTCCATTAAAGTATATATTTTTTTCTTTATTAATTACTTGTCACTCTGATGTGACGTGAATTTAATAAATATACCTATGCTGTTAAAGGGGGGAAAAAATAGTTTTTTTAAAATTGTTTGGATAAACAAAATTTGTTATGTATGCACTTGTATAATGTTGAGTGACATTAGGTATATTGAAACACCACTCAGAGAAAAACTGTGATGGTTTGATTTAATTGCCTTAAAGTTATTATGTTTTTGGTTCTGGGTACATTTATCTGCTAAATCCCTCTTTCAATGCATCATTCATCTGGTAATCCTAGTTTTACAAATTTCTAGAAAGAGTGATAATTTTATAGTTTGTGTCGCTTTCGTCTTAATAGTTGCAGGCATCTCTGTGTGTATTCAGCATATTATTCAAAGGCAGAAATAATTATGTAAACATTGTTTTTGTAATACAGTGGCTGTAAAACCTTTTTATATTTTTATAGTTGCTAAAAAAATTCTGATAGCTAAACAGTTATAATTTTCGGGTGATGATTTTATTTGTATTTGACATTTTTCATCACAATAAATTTAAATATCATGTATGATATTTTGACACATTCAGCTTGACTTTCTCATTTAATTTTTTACCCGTAACTCAAATAAAAATTTCTTCATGCTAGAGGTATGTATTAAGAATAGTCAGTTTTTGGCATGAAATTTGTTTTCTAATGTGTGAAAATGTGGCTTACACTAACCGTTATGCCTTTTTATTCTGAGCTTTATTTATTGATTTGGTAATATTCAGCTGTTTACCTGAATAGGTTTAATTTTTTTTTAAACCCTTAGTGGTACATTGTCAGTTGTATGTAAAGATCCTTATTAGCCTACATTTTAATTAAAACAAAGTTGCTTGATCATTTTTTGCGGTGAGTGAAACTTTCGTCATTACTTTGGCTCTTTTTGATTCTGCAAAAGAGATTTTAGAAACAGTTTTGGACAAAATTTGGAGGAATTGATCAAAGTGTGGCAGTAAATATTGCATGTCCGTAGTTTCAGTTTAGAATTGATTAACAAGTTTGTGGTTTTGTTTTGGAAGAATTAGCAGAGATCTTGCACGTTCTTGAATTGATACCTGTGTGAAGGGAGTCTCATTTTGTCTTTCACCGCCTGATTTCAATCAGTTATTTGTAAGTGAAAATTCAGTGAGCAACATTTTGACAGCACAAACCACTTTGCGTGCTAAAACATTTTTAAATAGCACCTTTTTTCCTTGAAATTAATGTAACTGCTATATCTGCTACATAATTTTTTTTCATGCTTTAGTACTTGGTCTTACTTTACACTTTTGTCTTTGCAGAGCATGGGGAAATCTGTTGAAAGATAAACTTAGTGCATTTTTTTTCATGTGCATAAATATTCTGACAATAATTTTCTCAGATTTGTTGTGTTTGGGGTGGGTGGGTAGGTAGGCATGTGTGGATGCGTGTGTTCAAAATTTTTGAACTATACTTTACTCTAATGAGTTTTTGTGTAGCAACACAAATGGCATTATTGTGAAAAATTAGATTACTAATATACCTAGAATCAAGATTTTATGGTGTAATAAATATGCAGATTTCAAAATTAAAAAAAGTATATTTCATCTTTATTGTCATTGAAGATTAAACATATGTAATAATAAGTACATTTCAAGCACTTTAATGTTGAAAAACTGCTAAAAAAATTTGTATTAAGCTGCTTAAAATGTATACATAAAAAAAAATATATATATTGATAGTGTAAGTAAAAAAAAATTCAATAAAAACATTCAATATTCTTCTGTAATGTTTCTTTGTTTATGATATATATATAATTTTACTTTTTGTCGTGGTCTTATTTTAATACTATTAATAGAGTAAAAAATTCAATGTTAAATACCTAAAACCAGATGTTTCTCTGTAGGTACCATCTATAGACTGCTTTAAATTTACTTTACTTTAAAAAAATTATATATTGGAATTAAATATTTTTTTTTACTTAGTACATAATATCCTAAATTAAAATTTATGAAATCATTTCCTTATTTTAACAGAAAAAATTTAGGTAATTTAGGTGAATTTTGCTGCATTTTGTGTTTTGCTTTGTATTTCGGTGTTAAGCCGTTTATTGACTTCTATTTCGGTGTTTGGCGGTGTATTGACTTCAGTTTCACTGTTATTTCAGTTTTATCGCTATTCACCATATAGTCTTGCCTCTACTAATATCTCATTTTTTAATAATACATGTTTTTTTTTACATCTTGTAGAGGCCTTATAAAAGCATAAAATCCACCTTAAACTAAACAGATGCAACCAGAATTCTATTCATGAATTTTAAATGTTTCTAAATAATAATGACATTTCTCAAATTTGCTGTCAATATAAATATATTAAAAAAGACTAAAACATTAGACCTGTTAACTATAAGTTACTGATGACTGATGATTATTATAGGTATCAATCTAGTAAACATCATTTCCACTTCGATTAAAAGTTTAGACACGCCTTTTAGTTTTATATAACCATGATGTTCTGTTTAATTAGCGTAGTTTTCCAGTAGTGAAAAATTTTTGCTAAATTTATCTATTCATTTTTACGTGAAAATTTTCTGAAGATATCCATTATTTTTGGAGAAGACCTGTCTCTCTCTCTCTCTTTTTTTGTGAACTTCTTGATGAGGAGGCTACAGTTTTCGAGTGTCACGAAAATTTCAATGAGAGGAATAGTTAGATATGTGGTGGGGGAACCGATAGAGAACGAGACGGCAGGGGAGAGGTAGAAATAACGCTGCACACTTGCAAAATTCAGTACTCGCATACTTGCATATATATATATATGTTCTTTTTTTCTGCAACTTCAGCCAAAGAGAATTATCATGCAGTCTTCTCGTCGTGCATAGGTCAAAAACGAGATTTGTGGGTATCCATATCATCATATGATGAAGAAATGAAGATGAAGGTGTAATGCAAGTCCTTTGAGCGCTTTCAAAAACCTCTACGGGATGTTTCAGGCCTAAAATTTGATCTGAAAACACACATTTTTAGCCATGTCACTCTTCAATTTGTAAAAATTACAGTTTAAAAAAAAATTCTACGGGAAAAGAACTGCTCATCTGCCCTCAGCGTATCCTTGAATGCTTTTCGTAAATAGACACCACTCACTCTGATTTCTTGAGAAGTTTTCCACATCGGGTGTTTTTTTTTTTCTTGAAGCTCTGCACGCAGTATGTTGGCCCAGCTAGGCAGGGGGCCTTAACACCTAGTACACGGTTTTTTTTTTTTTTTTTATATATACCAAAAACCCAGCTTCCCTGCTTCTGAGTAGCGTGTTGAGCTGCATGCGATGGTAGAGAGAGCCTGCTTGCGTCGCAACTTGCCTTGTCTGTCTGCAACCGTGCGCCGCACCGGAACGCGGGCGGTCTCGTGACGTGACGTGGCTCTGTCCCTCTTGTCGTCGCAGGTGATGGTGACCAACGTGACGTCACTGCTGAAGACGGTGAAGGCGGTGGAGGACGAACACACGAGGGGCACCCGTGCCCTGGAGGCAACCATCGAGGCCATTGCCCAGGAGATCAGGGTAAGTGTGGTCCGGCGTCCGTCCACGGTATTTTCCCTCCCCCTATTTCCGTGCTTTTTCTGTTCATGTTATTTCAGCTTTGCTTTCATCAAAACGTGAACCCAAAAATATTAAAATTCAATTTACTTCGGTGTTCAGATACATTTTTTTTTGGGTGAAAAATAAATGTTTCTCAATACTCATCGGTAGGGACCGGAAAAATTCGCGGGTTCAATGACCTCCAGGATGAACTCCATGGTTACACGTACTCCTCTCGGTCAAATGTCACCCACCCATTGGCTGCTGTCTTGTGAGACGCCGCAACGTAGCAGTCTGTGATTCGATAAAGCGTTGGTTGGGTGTTTCTCACTGGCCCAGAGTCATCCAGGTGAGTTGTGAGCCAATAGCAGAGGCAGCACTGAGGTATAACTATTTGTATTTTAGCCTGTCGCGAGATGAATTCGCGAATTTTTCCGGTCTCTACTCATCAGTCAAATTATGGTCATTTTCATGTTATGAAGTACATATTTACGAATGTAGCTGTTAGTAATGCAAGGGGCCACAGTGGATTGGTCATATCACCTGCCCTTCCACCAGGGCGATTCGAGGGTCGAACCTGGATTTTTTCACAAGTAGGAAATGTGGTGGTAGATTGCCTTTATTCAGTGGCCGGGTGTCCACATTCTGGAAAGTCAGGGAAAAAACCAGGGAGTTGAAACTGGTTAGTGGAAGTAAGGGAATGTACTTTAGAACCTGGAAAAAGTCATGTAAATTCTTCAGTGGTAGTAATTCGAGGGGGAAATGTCATGCTGCCATCACCCAGACTTTGAAGACTTTTTTTTCTTCTTTCCAAATGGTGTTTCAGTGTATAGCCACATATTGTAAAAGGGCATATGAAAGGTTATGTTTGAACTAGTACAGCTTTAGGAATGGTGGAAGCTGGATTATATTTATTCCCGTCAGGAAAATTGCAAAATAGGTCAATTATTTAAAAAAAAAAAATCACCAGGAAAATTTGTACTTTTGGTCTTGGAAAGTCATGATGGAGAAGACAAGGAAATTTTTTATAGATATTTGAGTGAACATCCTGAGTGGTTTTTTTCGGGGTGCTCCACTTGTTTCTCCAAACGATGCCTCCACCAAAGTGTGGCGTGGGGGACATAGTCGGTGCCTCCACCCCAATGTGTAACGGTAGACATATCCGGCGACTCCACCAAAGGTTGCGGTATGTCCTACCCGGCAATCTCCACCAAATGTTACAGGGAGGGGGGGGGGGGACGATGACTCATGAAACGACTCGCTTGGGGCAGTTAACCTTACTTTGCTATCAAAACTGTTCACAACCCGGGATCTTAGATAATAGGTTCCGCCTCCTGTACAGGAGGAGGTCTGGGAGAGATGACCTCGGGTGTCGATGAGGTGTCGAGACGTCCCTGCCCGCAGGCCCTGAACTCGCCCGAGCAGCAGAAGAGCAGCGCCACTCCCGAGGACCTGGTGCGGTCCACCAAGGCCATCACGGTGGCGACGGGCAAGGCCGTGGCGGCCGGCAACAGCTGCAAGCAGGACGACGTCATCGTGGCGGCCAACATGGGCCGCAAGGCCATCTCCGACATGCTCACCGTCTGCAAGGTACCGGTGTTCAGCCCCTCTCGAAAGATCTACATTTTTATATGTTTAACACAAGTGTAAAATAGTAACCTGGAACTGGATGTTATTTCTTTCTTTGTGAAGATGTATATTTGGAAAGTAAGGCTATGAAACTAACGTTAAATGCATTAACCATCCGCGGAAAAAACAGAAAATCAACTATAGTGGGTGATCGTGATGCCACGAGTCAGGTATATATATTAAGTTTGAATATTCTCCTGACTTATTACAAATGGCAGGTAACATGTAATGTATGTTCGATGCAAAAATTAAAAAATATATATACAGTAGAACCTCACATATCCGACCATGACGGGACCGGGCCATGGTCGGAACGGCCAAAAGGTCGGATATCCGTAGGAGCAAAAAAAAAAACGCCTTTCCCAGCTATATGTACAGTAATACAGCTTTATTTGTAAAAATGTTGCTGTATAAATTTCAAACATTTACTTTTGTTAAATTATAAATGAGAAGATGAATACAATGTAAGCATACCTTATTTAAAGAATTCAGTAATGTATTTTTGTTTCAGTTTTGCCAAATCTTGATTTTGCGGAAGTGTCCCTCCACTTTTTCTACCCACAATACATTACGTTACGTTTAAAAAAACACAGAACAGTACAAGATTATAGTAGGAGCACATTCTGCACCAACAATCACGGCTGAACTGACGGTTTGCGACACGAAGACATGTAGATGCGTCACTTTTTCAAGTCTGAACAGGCTCGCCAACCACGGAGACTAGGTCGGATATCCGGAGGAGTCGGTTGTGGGAAGGTCGGATATGAGGGGTTCTACTGTATATATATATATATCAATGTTTATATTTAGAAAAAAAAATAATGATTTGAAAATGTAACATATGAACATGGAGGGTAAAGCATAATGTTCAATATTCAAGATTAAAAAAAAACCATATAGGTAATGTAATTAATAATTTGAGAACACTATTGCTAATCCATTATTAAGCAAATTATAACAGTTTAATTGTAAGCAAAAATAAAAATACCAGTCTGCAGTATTTGCAAAAAAATCCTCAAATCAGTCTTCATGTTGATTTTAGATATAGCATCATTGTATTCTGCTTATGTTGCCTAAAATTAAGGGAAAATGTTATTTTTAATTGTATTGTTAAAAGTTTCAGAAATTTTTGTTTGTCATTGAACTTGCAGATCAATTTTTTATGTGGAGTTTACTTTAAACAGTGACTAAAACTAATTTAAATATTGTTTTGCTACTGTTAATTTGTTTCCAAATAATTCAAAATTGAAATGATGGGTTAAATGATTCTTAAGAGAGAGGCGAAATAAAGTTTTGTGCATTAACATTTGTACTTAACGTACATCTATACATCTATCTTGTAAAACGTTGAGCTATTTCAGGAACATCAGTATGTTATAAGATATATGTAACTAATTTACCTGGCTGAGGCCAAAGTACTGACTGTATAAATTCATTCATTAGCAGGAACAGATTTATTTAACTGATGCAGATGTCTAGATATGGAATTACAGAGTTTTATTTATTTATCACGGAAACAGAGAAACCTGATGACCTGTCTCAAATATGGCGTGTATCAGCATTTTGTATGATAAATGTCGCTCATGTAGCTAATGTAATAAGGTAAACCTTTTGTGATTTACTTACAATGATTATAAATCCTTAAAACTTATTTTATATTTTTTGATGTAAAGAGGTTTGCAAACCTGTGTGATTTTAAAATTAATTTCTGGCTAGATTAGCTCATTACTGTATAAGAGTGAACGTTGATCATTTTGTGGAGTCCAATATTGGGCATACACTTTATTGCATGTTTTATTTATTTTATGCTTAAATGTGATTACTGATCAGTGTGCCTGGCAGTTGGCAACATTGATCTAATAAAGCTGCTATAGTCTGTCTCATGCTTAGATTGCAGTACAGAGTAAAAGGTGACCATTGCCATTGGCTTTGTTAAGATGAGAAATCCAATTTTGTATACCAACTTTAATCACAATAATTTTAATATTTTTAAAAAAAATTTTAAGACTAAAAATTAGTGACTATTGACAGTATCTTCACAGGTGATACTATTTTTTGCAGTCGGTCACTATTTATAACATGGCATTCCATAAAATGTTGTGCTTTTCACAAAAAAAAAAATTAATATAAAATGATATGAAACATTTATAACAAAACAGTTGAAATCATGAATAAATATTACATTACAAATTTTTCTTTACAAAATACAATGTTTCAAGTACATTTGAAAAACTTTTCTATATTACAAAGATGTGTCTAAAACGTTTCTGCTCCATGGAGTACATCTGGCAACATAGCACACCGAAACAAGGACAGCGCTAATGGCAGAAACTGTGCATCGGAACGAGATAGTGAATGCGCGCTGCGGAACAAGGCAGGCAGCGTGTCGAGCCAGCGCCGGCCGACGGATGCTGGAGCGAGCGTGCGTGCCTGTTGTCCCCAGGGCACGGCGAACAACGCGGAGAGCGAGGAGCTGCGGTCGCGAGCGCTCCGCGCGGGCCACGACGTGGCGGTGCAGTACCGCGAGCTGCTGCAGACGATCCTGCACGTGCTAAGCCGGCCCGGCGGCGCGGGCGACGCCAAGCAGTCCCTCGCGCCCATCTCGCGCCGCATCGCCCAGTGCGTCACGGAGCTCGTGTCCTCCGCGGAGCTCCTCAAAGGTGGGGGGAGACTGCCTCCATAGCTTATACCCCCCACCTCCTTCTCCATGCAAGAAGCTCATAAAAAATACTGTTGTAGGGCCCCCACCCCTTCCTTCATCCCTAATTACAAAGATATCACTCCCTGTTTTGTCCAGAGACGTACGAGACGGTAAAATCCATATAAAACGAAACAATTAATACGATTCACACGCGAACAATTCGATTGGCAGCAAGCGTGCACGATAGCACAACTTACCGCCATGATGGTTCAACAACAACTGTTGCTTCGTTGCCGGAAGCTGCAGGGCTACCCACCTTGGCAGGCAGCCAACTTGAAAAACTTGGCGCTGCTAGCAAGCAGCGCGGGAAGTTCAAAATTCAAATGTTTCCAAACACTATACACTAAATTACACACAATATTTACAAGTCCAAACACTCCCCACCCGTAAACAAAAGAGTTCTTTGTGCGGGAAGATGCCAGGCCCTTTATTTGTCACTATTTTCACCTAGAGACAGGGATGATCATTTCAACCAAAAAGTAGACCTGTGGGAAACTAACACAGGCTTTATAAATGTACTTTTATTAATCTTGAATTAAATGTAAAACTACCATGATTTATACTTGTCTGCAGGAACGTTAGGTGTTTGCTACCACTTCTGCAGCCCTAAATCGTGTCTAACTCAGCTAACATATTGTCTAGTGTGTGCTCTCTTTTAACTTGAGGGTTACATCCATTATCCGTTATATGATACATAAACTTGCAGCTGTTTTGGTGTGCTGCTACTGTTAAAAAGTTTTTATTATTTATTATTTTGTAATCTATATAATCTCTTTATGAATTGATTTTTACAATTTTTTGAAGCAATTTTTGATTTACCTTAATTAATTATTGACTCAGCAAAAAAAAAGTTGTTACCTAACCGAATTTGTATTAGTATTAGAGTATTACTAGCTTCTGTAGCACCACAGGATGTAGGTGGAAGTTATCCTAGAACCGAGAACCGAGATCCGAGAACCGAAAACCGAGAACCGAGAACCGAGAACCGATTTTTAAGAACCGGAACCGAACCCAGAACCTAGGAAAAAGTAGACGCATCAACACTGGAAGTCTTTGAAAATTTTAAATTTGATTCAGTTAATTGATATTCGACTCAATACTTCAAACTGAATCTTTTTTTAAATTATTCATTACCAATAGATACTATAATACTTATGGAAATTTAGATCTATTAGGTATCACATCC
This sequence comes from Bacillus rossius redtenbacheri, assembly GCF_032445375.1. Taxonomy (NCBI): domain Eukaryota; kingdom Metazoa; phylum Arthropoda; class Insecta; order Phasmatodea; family Bacillidae; genus Bacillus; species Bacillus rossius. The sequence continues at coordinate 16,838,118 of NC_086342.1, forward strand.
ATATAAATACTCACTGTATGTATAATATAAAGATGTATTGCCAGTAATACAAACTAAACACAGCCTTTTTCAGAGTGATATTGCGATCAATAATATTTAGCATTAAGAACACTCATGTTTTCAGACACCTTCCATAACACCAGACCAACAAAGTTTCATGCAAGACTAAAACCCTTTCCTGTATTTTTTCATTAATTTTTCTTTAACTTCTGTGAGCTATAAATAAAAAAATGTTTTACTGCAAGTTTAAATTGTATTCTAAAAATATTTCATATTCTTGGAAAAATTGATATTATAGTCAGAATTTGATTTGAACAGGGTTCCAAGCCTATTGATAACTATTGTGGTTTTCTACTAAGGTACCAACTGGGTGGATCCGGATGATCCCACAGTCATAGCCGAGAATGAGCTGCTCGGAGCTGCCGCGTCAATCGACGCCGCCGCCAAGAAGTTGGCAAGTCTGCGTCCGCGCAGATCGGTGCAGGTGAGTTGAGCGGCAGAGTTCCGTCCCGTCCAGTTTCTGCTTCCAGGAGCGTCCGCTGGAGAAGGAAGACGACGCGGAAAGTGATCTCAAGCCTGGTCTCCTGTGAGATATGTTTGATATTCTTGGTTGTTTTTTCATAATCACCCAGGAATCAAACATATTATTACAGTGGCGGGCTGAATCGTCGGATCCAAGGACACGGGTTTACTACGTGAAGACAAGTTTAGGCTTGGAAGTGTTTCTTGTAGCTGTGGTGAGTTTCAGTGGAGAGACCCATACAATCGAATTTGAAATAAAAGCCTTTAGTTTGTGGAAATTATTTTTCATACGAATCTGGAAAAATTTAACTGACTACAAACTGCAGGAGCCTCGGTGATTGAGTGGTCATAAGGTTCCTTATAGGCAGTGAAAATCTGGAAAACGGAAAAATCATGGAATTGAAAGCATGTTTTTAAATCCTGGAAAACCCGAGGAAATTGACAAAATCTTATTTATTTTATTGGTTTAGTAATTTTTAATACTATATTATGTTTCCCTTTAATGTATTAAAAGAAATAGTGTTTTTACTATCACAAATTCAAGTGTAATCAAAAACTCATCTGTTTACATCATTAAATTAACACAAGGGAATTTATTAATGAATCAATTGTGTTGATTTAATAAATGTGAAGCAATACTAAATGTCGATAGTCATTCACAATTTTTTTTCCTAACCTAACTAAAACTAAATGTATTTGTTTGGGAGGGGAGGGAAAAATGTGTCTCAGACAGAAGCCTAATTATGCAGGGTTTCAGCCATGCAGATAGTTAGCATGCATTGTGTGCTTTGTTTGGGGATTGGCCAGCCATAGTAGCAATTGATGCCATGACTAACTCCCCGATCTTAAATCTAGACTATAACTAGTTAAGTTGGGCCTAAATCAAATCTGCATAGACACAGGGAAAACCTTGGCACATTAATGTGGGGTAATCATTCACCTGGGCACTGTTAATGTTAATATGTATTTTTTCAAAGTTTGGTCAAATTATTGGTTTTATATTACAGACTGATATCAATTTAAACTATAAATGTGTATTTTGCGCGAAATTTTTTATGGTCGTTCGACATGTGTGTGTGGTTGAAGTGTGTTGCAATACAAATTTTTAGTCATATGTATTTATGATATCTTGCATTGATTGATGAGACACTGAAAAAAAAGTTTGGTTGGGCAGGGAAAATAGGGCAAACTTGGGGAAATTGTTGAGAGTAAGTATGTGTTAACCTTGAGACTTATCACTCGCCTTCGGTGGGTTCCAACCTTGAGTTTTTGCAAGTGGAGAAACATGGCAGACGTTGCTGTAAGTCGGTGGGGTTTTCTTGGGGTTCTCCCACAAGATACACTCACAAATTCATTTCTTACCAATGTGTAACTAACACACACATGTTTCACTTTAGTAAAAATTTTACTATAATTCATTCTGTATGTTTTGGACAGTTTGGACCTTGTAATGATCAAGGATAAATGTTTATACTGTGTGCCATATATCTGAGAGCAGAAAGAAATAAATCTTGTCACCGCTGCCAGAGTCATGTGTTTTGTTCGAGACGGCGTGGCAGGTGTCGCAACCTCACAACCATGTGTTGTCCTGAATTTGACAGCCACACGTCCTTTCCTTGTGGCGCTTGGGCTCGCAGATATGTGGCGTACAGTATAACCAGTCATGGTATTGGCCTATGCCACTAAAATAACATGCATGTCTATAGAATAGCTAAGCCTAGCCTGGAGTGAAAAGAATCCACTAATTAATTGTAGGCTTTTATTAATCGTAAAAATGATCTGGGTATTGAACTATTAGAATGTGTTTTCTTTAGTAATGTTTATGTTCTGTTCGTTCATACACAGCAGTTATATGTGCAATGTAAAAAAACAGTAAACGTGAAAGTTTTGCGCAGACTTAACTTTTTTTTTCATTCTTGATTCCAGGAGGCAGATGAAAACTTAAACTTTGACGAAATGATACTGGAAGCAGCCAAATCCATCGCTGCAGCCAACTCGGCTCTGGTGAAAGCTGCGTCAGCCGCACAGCGAGAACTGATTGACAGTGGAAAGGTAAGCTTTTAAAAAAATATATATATAAATTATTCTTCTTCACATTTTCTACAATGAATTTTGATGCTACATTATCTGGAAACTATACAAACTTAAGCTGAAAGACATTGTTTTGAAGTGTCAGTGTCAGTCTTTTCATTAATACTTTGTTGCTATAGTGAATATATTGTTGTAAAAAGGTTGCAGTGTTATTTAATTTAGTGGCTGTATTATAAAAAGATTGTTTTGTTACGATTGGCAAATAAGAGGTTTCTTGGTGGCTGTGGTTGCTAGCAGTTAACAATTGTGTGATAAGGAATATGGGTTTGATCTCAATACTCCGGCGTAACCCAAATTTATCAGCGTCGGGTCAGTACCCACGTGGTTCGACCAGAGTGGCTGTTGGATGTTTTAATGTTCTTGTCGTTACTGTTATTAACTGCTATTCCTGTATTGAAATTTTGTTAATTTACTTTTTTTGCCACTAGGTATTTGCTAAAGTGTCACTTGCGAGCCTGTTCATCACACAAGTGACCATGGATACTAACATTTGCGTGACTATTTACTAGGCCTGTGCTGTTCCCCAATTTGTTTTGTTTGTTTCGGTTCCTGGTATTTTTTGTACATTTCTGTGTTACCACCTCACGAAACAATATTTCATCATACAAGAAAGGTGATCAAAAAGTTGTTAGATTACCATAACACAGGCCTGATAAATGAAGAGACAACATAATTTCTATAGTATTTACTAAAACACCTCTGCATGCACTGTCACACAAAAAGACTCAAACCACTCTGTCTTCTGACCCTGGTCCAGCAACCACCTCTATCGCCCGCTACCTAAATGTTTTCTATAGTGAGCCAATGTATGGCTATGTAAATTATGTTGACTTGTTTATTGTAAAATTTTTAATGACCTCGAACTTTTGGCAAGCACTCACTTTTTTTTATTATTATTATAAAATATTACTGCTGGTTAAAAAAATAAAACCTATTCTGTTCATCTTAGGTTGTCTTGCTTTTTAACTATTTTTTGCATACTAATACTAATACATTACACTCTTTTCTAAGAATGAGACATTTTGGGTAATTTAGTACATTTTTAAGAATATTTTAACCAAAATGTGTTTTCTTCTGTATCAATTCTGAATCATTGAATCAGTATATCGGCATATCGGCTTAATTTTGTGAATCAGTATAGTTCTACCCATGACAAATTATAGTTTCTAGAGATGGGCTGAAACGTGAATGTTGAGTTCTTTAAACTCAACAGGAGGAGACTGCGATATATTTTTGTAACTCGTTACATATTTGACATGTCCAATAAGTATAAAGTCATATACTCATATACCATTATATTGAAAACATTTCCCAATGTTATCTCATATATATATATATATATATATATATATATATATTTTTTTTGTGTAGTTCTCTTTAAGTAGGGTTCATTTTACATAATTACACTACCTCAAAAACGTGAAAGTATTCTACTATTATTTAACTGTCAAAACACTGTAAAAGATGCAGTTTTGGAATGGCCACTGTACGTCAAGAGATTTGTAACACAGCAGACAAACTATTAAAAGAAAATAGTTTAATGTCTCTAATTTTTTTTTCTACTACAGCAGTATCTTTGACTGTCTAGTAAAATTACGGACGCCTAACTTTTATTACTTAGCGGACGTAATTTTTTTTGCCAACAACAAACGTTATTTCATATTTCACCCGTAGTTTAATGCCATGTTTAAAAAAAATTTTTTAGATGTGACGTTTGAAATTTGTTGTTTTTTGAAGTTGGGATATTTTTGTTCTGACCAGAAAATGGCAGAAGGTAAGGAAAATAATACCAATGCTTCAGACACTTTTAAAATTTTCAGTGCATTATAAAGTTGTGTCTAAAACGTTTCAGAGCACATCGAAACAAGGACAGTTGTAATAGCAAAAATTGTGCATGGGAAAGAGAGAGTAAATAGGTATCCATTAAATTCCACTCTGTAAACTAACGATGAGATACGCTGTAGTAAATGAAGTAAATATCCGTCACGTGCAGACGGGCAACCAAATGTTTTTGACATGACGTCTAATAAATCGATGAACGCCGGCTGCACGCACGGAAAAAGTGTCCTGTTACGTACGTTGTTCCATTACGTTGTGTCCCGTTACGCACATTGTTCCGTTACAGTGTGTCCCGTTACGCTCATTGTACGCTTGCGCCGCATCTATCTCTCTTCCATTCGACTGTTTATAAAGCAAAGTGAAAAGTTAAATGTGGTTTCCATTGCAATCATTTCATCAATGTTTTGTCATGACGTCACGTTAAACTATCATCCGTAAACCGACTTTACAGACAACCAATTTTTTTCCCCTGTGGCTCGATGGTGATGGGTTGTCGTCGCAGGTGAGTCGCCGCCCGCTCACGAGCTCCGACGACGGCCAGTGGTCGGAGGGGCTGATCTCGGCGGCGCGGCTGGTCGCCGTGGCGACCCACAGCCTGGTGGAGTCGGCCAACGCGCTGGTGCAAGGCGTGCAGTCGGAGGAGAAGCTCATCTCCAGCGCGAAGCAGGTGGCTTCGTCCACGGCCCAACTGCTCGTCGCCTGCAAGGTCAAGGCCGACCCCGACAGCGAGAGCACCAAGAGGCTGCAGGTCCGTGCTTCCGTGTCCAGTGTCTCCAACCTAACCTAACCTAACCTAACCTAACCTAACCTAACCTAACCTAACCTATTCTAACCTAACCTATTCTAACCTAACCTATTCTAACCTAACCTATTCTAACCTAACCTATTCTAACCTAACCTAACCTAACCTAACCTAACCTAACCTAACCTAACCTAACCTAACCGTGTTTCCGTGTGTGGTGTCTCTGTCGTCCGGTAACGTCACGCGGGGGGTGATCGCTCCAGCTCTGCGGAGCGTGGGGCAACCCGCGAAAGTCTTGGGCGTTCGAAAAATGGCTCGGGAAGTAACCTGGAAATGTGAAGAGAAAACTTTTGAAAAGTCAAGGAAACGAATATTTGAGCTGTCAAATCTTATAGTGAAATTCTGGTTGCAAGAATGTAATGTTTTAGGGTAGATGATGCCTGTATTACCCCCCCCCCCCCCCCCCTTTTTCTTGATTGCTATATAGCAAGCCAAACGACTTGCTAGCTTTAAGCATGCGTGGGTGGTAAGCTGTTTGGAAGGGAAATTAGAGGTTGGAAAAAGAAACAGAGGGGTGCAGATAAGGAATTTGAAAAAATTTCCCTGCGTGTCACTTTTTTACCCGGAGTGCTATAAGCTATACCTAGGGCCCCCTGAAAGTGGTAAATAAAATTTTCAGATTTCGTCATTAAAAATTACCAAAAGCGGTGTTAAAATTCACTTTAAAACACAAAAGTGGTGCTAAAATTCACTTAAAAACACAAAAGCGGTGCTAAAAACTAAAAAAAAAAAAAAAAAAAAGCGTGTGTTACCGTAAATATATCTAAAATTATTTAAGTTAAATAATTTTACTTGAACCTACTCATTACTGAATACCCTAAACAAATAGGTTACATATATTTATATGACAATACTTTTGATTTAGACACTGATTATTAGTTCGTTCCCATAAACTAATCTGGAAAACTATTAATCCCTTTAACAAAATCGAGGACGCACCACAACGCCGAAATGCCAAATTGATCACGACGACAGCTAGAAAACTGCTGTGTACCACAACGCCGAAAAATGTAATTACAGGGCTGCCACCAAGGTTGGGTTAGGTTAGACTAGGTTAGGTTAGGCTAGGCTAGGTTAGGTTAGGTTAGGTTAGGTTAGGTTAGGTAAGGTAAGGTAAGGTAAGGTAAGGTTTGATTGTGGTATTTCGGCATTAAGGTACATTTAAGAAACACACACAAATTCATTCAGTTGTTATTTCGGCTTTGGTCAATTTTGACATTCGGCGTTATGGTATTTCCGCGTTGTTGTAACGACCCAACAAAATCTATAAAAACTGTTGGCCAACTAATCATCATCGTCACACCATTCGAAAATTAATGTTTGTTTACATTTTTTCCGCTTTTTGGCGCCATTTAATCTGCTTGATACTACGACGTTGTTCCAACTACAGTGGAATCTCAGAACTAAGTACTTACAGGGACCTCAAGTTTTTGTACTTAGTACTGAAAGTACTTAGTACTGAAACATACATACATATCATCTTTACAAAGAGAAAAAAAAAAATTAAAAAATACAAAAATAGCGATATTGTAAGATACATTATTTTTTAGCCAACATCTGACTTCAGTTTAAACATTGGTGTGTATGTATAATTTAAGTTTAGTTACTTTTAAAAAATGTGTTCTTTCAGTTTGTTTTTGAGCTTGAATGATGCTCTGTTGAACTAAATGTTCTATCTCATATTATGTCTTCGCAACTGCGACTTGCTTTTTTCCTTTGTCTAGTTCTCTGAGTATTTCCACTTTTTCCTTAAGCGTGAATTGCTTTCGTTTCTTTTTATCTCCATTTATCTCATTTTGCAGCACAAATACAATGCGGTGTCTAAATAACGTAACCTGAAAATAAACTCAACAATAACAATAAAATATCCCGGCACAGACGTCAAACAGTATATTAGCGTAGCATAACACTATTGTCTAAATAATTAATACTACTCTCAAAATTCCATGTTTCGATGTATCGAATGGTGTTGTGTTGCTCACGTCGCATACTACGTATGGTATAATCTATGGTAGTGCGCGCAACTGTTTGTAACTTTGTTTTCAGGGTTTAGAGGTTAGATAATACGTTGTGGTGGTATTTGTGTATGTTTGTTCTACAACATTAATCATTTAGCTGGAAATTTATTTACCAGTTTAAGTAAATTTTGGTGTAGTAATGCCACGCTACGAGTAGAATTTATACGTTATAGTGAAAATATGATACTTTAAACTGAAACCATTTTGCATGGTGAAGATACGATTTTTGGCGGGGACTTAAAAAAAATACGTTAAAGTGAAATATACTTTATAATGAGGTACGTTGTACCGGTATTCTACTGTATATGCCAGCGCCTCTGGCTGACGTGATATGGCCAATTGGCCACTCACGTAAGGCTGTTCCAAACACCGTTCGCCCAATCATCTGCTTGCTTTTGTATTTATCCGGTGTCGCTGTTCCAAACTGACGTCAGTGCCCCGAGCGGTGTGCGTACGCTTTAAAACCTCGCCTGTTTGCCTTATCTATCCAAACATTATGCCGGAAAGGAAAATAAACGCCGTAGTTTTGCGTATTTTTACAGTATATTTTTGGGTTTAACATTATAACGTGAGCGTGTGTAAGCTTTTGTTTGCTTTAGTGCATTTATGATTAATGTTTGGCGGCCATGTTGCGGTGTTTGTTTACCATTGACGAGACAAGTCTTTTAACCAGTATTTAAATTTCGCGTTTTAATACAAAATTTCGTGTAAAAATGCTGTGTTATGGCGATTTCGCGTAAAAACTGTATTTAACGGTGATTTCGCGTTTATCGTCGTTTAATCGCGATCGCGAAAAGAACAGGCCCCTAGCTATACCCCTTCAAAATATGTTGACCACGTAGTGCTTAACGAGTATAGAGAAAACAGCAGATGTGTTTTGAAAACAGTTGATGTGTAAGTGGGCTCTTGTCAAATCCGTGCTGTTGATTCCGTAAGTCTCCTCCTATTATTGGGCTCTTGTGTTTTCATCAAACACGGGTCCCAGCCCACAACACTTTTGGCTCGCAGTATATAGACCTTATAAATCTGGAGGATGTCAGGGTAATGTTTTGAAAATATGTTAGAGGTGGGGGGAAGAGAGAGAGAGAGAGATAGAGGGAGAGAGAGAGACAGAGAGAGAGAGAGAGAGAGAGAGAGGAATTACATTATCTACAGATTTTGAAATTTTGAAAATGAAATACATTAGCTAAATAATTTTAGCTAATGATTAGTTAAATAATTACTTATGGGGTAGGTGGCAAAATATTTTTTAAACCAAGAGAAATCTGTATTTTTAATACAGTAGAACCTCATTTTTACATATTTCAAGGGACCAGGAAAAAAATATGTAAAAACCGGGAAAATGCAAAATGAGGGAAATGTTAAAATTTTTTTTATCATCTCACTATATGGGAAACAATAAGAAAATATATACCACACTAAATAATATTTCAGAGACGGTTACGTTTTTATATATTAACTAGAACTTCACTATCTCACATAATTAAAATTTTAAATATATCCAATATCGCCGTTCTTCATTATTGCCGAAAGTTAAACATGAAATTTGCTGTTCTTGTGTAAGAAATGAGAATGTTGAAGCATCTTGATATATCCACTTGGTGCTGAAATTTTGTAACACATTTGATTTTTGAACTTTGTATTTAATTATGTGTTAAAGTTTTATTAATTTCAGATTTTTTGAGAAATAATACTATAAAACGATAGCTACCACCATCAATATAATTGTTTACGTTGAGGAATAGAAGTTAAATTGCCATTGCATTGTTTGGATATTCATTGCAGCCATTTGCCTTTTCAGAATGTTTCTAATGTGTTAAAATGAACATCGCCGAATATGCATGAAGACGCCATATTTATAGGAAACTAGTACGTTGCTTAAAACGTATTTTAATAATGGAACAGTAATCCGCTCTTTTGTGTATTTAAAATGTGAGTTTTCACGTTTATTATCATGCATAATACATTTAAGATTAAAGGGGAACGCTAAGAAAAGTACTTATTAATTTTCATGTTTATGTCACCATACGTTTGGTTCATGGCCGTATGGTATACAATAGCACGTGGCACAAAAAAAAAGTAAGTTGTTTACAATGGCGAACGAAGCTGTGGTGACCATACACATTAATGCAGTAACGCTTAATAATTAAACTTCACGCTATTCCTTTTAAGAATTTATTGTTTTCTCTAAATTTTCCGATGGTTTGCCACGAAATACAGCACTAATTCTACGCAAACAGTGGGAAATGCTTTTGCACAAGGCGGGAAAAGAATGCATTATTAGTATAGGGAAATTGACAGTGCATGTAAAAAAAATACGTTAATCGCAGGAATTCGTATATCGCGGGTACGTAAAAATGAGGTTCTACTGTAATACAAATGCCAAAATATTCTCAAATGTGAATATCAAATTTGAATATTATGATTGGGAGAAAAATTTTGTCATCAGTTTTCCACGATACTTTTAAAATCATATTTTAAGAAATACTTTTTGATAGTGTTTTTTTAATAATATGTTAATGGTTATAAACACATTAAGTCTTAAAAACAAAAATACATTTCTAAGGATTTTTTTTTTGAAGTTGTTGCTAACTGCTTATTGTTTATTTTACTTGTTTTCAAACAATGGAATTTTTTTTGGAATTCACAGACTCCCCTTGTATAAACTAGCGGTTCTGCTGTTCACTGTGCACATTTTGACATAAACTAAGGGCCATTTGATATATTAAAACTATGTACTACACATTTATATTGTACAATAGTGACTATCCTAATTTTAATTTTTCATGAAGTTATATGCAATAAAAAAGTTGTTTATTTCATAGCATGTTTTTAAAATACGGATACTAAATGATTCATTTTGTTATTAAAAAATTTTTATTTTTGTACAGACCTAATATTAAAACATGAAATCATTAAAAATAGTTTCGTAGATAAATAAAGAAAATTTACTAAAGTTTTGGCTTAAAAAACCAGAACTTTTTGCATTTTGTTTAAGACAAGATTTTATGTGTTTTTTTTTAGTTAGGTCAGTTTCATTTTTAACTCAGTAAATCACTGTTATGGTTTTTATTTTTATACATTGTCATATTATTATTTAAAAAAAATGTATTATTCAACAAATGTGAAACTGAAAATTTTTCCTTAGTACTTATTTCATTAAAATAGTCTCATTTTGACTGACACATGTTGCACTTACGCAATAAAATCATTACCTACAAACATGTCTAGAACAGAACTACTCAAAAAAAATAAAATAAAATGGGCAAATTAATGTGTGTTTTTAAAATGTGCCAGGGTCATTCATTTAAAAGCATGTCATCTAATGAGAGATGCAATATCAAACAACGTGATATTAATTTTTTCCAATCCATTTACATCATTAATTTTGATACAAAATCCATGCTAAATTATATTTAATGAATTTACCATAGTAAAAGATAACATTTTAGTCATTTAAGTTAATTTTTGTCAAATTGCTGATTGACTTTATTTTTTTTAGTTACATTTCAATGCTAAATGGTGTATTGATTTGCATTTCAGTGTTATATGTTCTATTGACATGCTTGTTATTTCAGTTTTATCACAATTCACTGGATAATCTTGTCTGTACATGTTAGACATTAACTTAACTTCCTCAGCTCACACACACGTTAAATATTCTGTTAACAACTCACATGAATTTTGTAAACCAGTGGTGCAGAGCCTGAACCAAGCTGGGGATTAGGATAAGAAATTTCGGCAGCATCGGAGTGTATGAAATGCCCATGTTGTGACTTCTCTGTAATGACTTAATGCAGCAGTGTTGGCAACGTTTTTTCCATCCCTGGTAAAAAAAAACCATGATAAAATAGGGTATTTACCATCTTGGGAAATATTAGTTTTTTTCCAGGTGGGAAAAACTTTAATGTAATTTTAAATATAAATTTTTTTTTTAATCACAATATTATGTCTTGTAATAATTCTGTAAAATTCGTTGATTTAAAATATATTACAGTTGTATACAGTTATTAAATTACTCTTTTACGACATGTTCTAACCCACACCCTATTGGTCCCTTTCATTAACACATTAACAGTAGGTACTGTGCCTCTGGATCCCCAAACGCCTGGTACGTTTTTAACTGGTTGATCCCCACCTTCAACTTGGAGTTCTCCCGGGCACCCGGGGCGAAGTTTTTGCACGGCGGCCGTTTCTTCTTGACGAGACATCGCCAGATCCTCGGTCCCACAGTGGTCTCAGCACGATGACCAACCTGCGAACGCCCTCGCCCGCGCCGCCACTAACGGCGTCACCCCGGGGCTGTGGTCGTGTCAGGTTTCCGCCGGGAAGCCCTTGCTGCTCCTGTCCACCCGGGGGTCCGCCTTCGTCTCCCGAGCGGCGCTTCCCGACGATAGCCAACAAGCAACGGCCACTACGGGTTCCGCCACCATCCGTTCCCTGCATCCTTCGTTCTCCACTTCCCAGAGCCGATTGCCAACGCTTTGCCTGCAGATCTCTGTCCGCCCTGCGCTCATGCGCACGAGCTACCCAGCTATCTTGCCCGCACCGGGTGTGACGTCACTCGGCGCAGGTGTCTAAATGGACTTGTCCGTTTCATCTTGTTAATAAATGAAAAATGAGTACATTTATAATTTCAGTGACTTGTGCGCGCGTGTCGCCGAGCGCAGTGTCGCACTACGGTGTGGGTGTGGGTGCGGCAGGCGGCGGGCAACGCGGTGAAGCGCGCCACGGACAACCTGGTGCGGGCGGCTCAGCAGGCCATGCAGCAGGAGGAGGAGCGCAGCCTGGTGCTCAACAGGCGCATGGTGGGCGGCATCGCGCAGGAGATCAACGCCCGCTCCGAGGTGCTGCGCATCGAGCGCCAGCTGGAGGAGGCGCGCGGCCGCCTCACCGCCATCCGCCAGGCCAAGTACAAGCTCAAGGGCGGGGAGACGTCGCCGTCGGACGGCGAGACCGACGGCTACGGCAGCGGCTACGAGTCCTTCACCACCCGGTAACCTTTCCGACCCCTTCCGCTCTGTCAACCTTCAGACCTTCCGACCTTCCGACCCTTCCGACCCCTTCCGACCTTCCGACCCTTCCAACCCCTTCCGACCCTTCCCACCTTTCCAACGACCTTCTCACCTTCCCACCTTCCGACCTTCCGACCCTTCCAACGACCTTCCACTCTGCCGATCCTGTTTCTCGACTTTTCAGCATAGTTGAGCAGAAGCTATTCGCTCGACTTGCCTCAAATGGTTATCTCTGCCCATCCATTTAAAAAAAAAAAAATTATTTAGGGGCACCTTTGTAGGCATCTAACATAAATATTTAAAAAGACAGTTTGGATACCAGAGACTAAGAGAGTCTTTTATTGCCTGTTTAAAGTTTTTTAGAGGGCCTGCCAGTCAGTTAGTTAAAATTCTAGCAAAAAAACTTTATAATTAATTTCTGATGCAATTTTCTGTGTTTCATGTATTACAAGAATTCACTTTGCAATTATCTACAGAAAGTTGGTCTTGAATGGCACGTTAGTTAATTTTGTAAAGGAAGTGTCTTGAATTTGATCTTAACCAGTGGGAATTGCATTTAGAGATTACATGTCTACTCTAGGGATGTCACCGATGCATCGGCAAGAGATCGGAACCGGCCGATTTCAGGTAAATCACTGATGCTCAAAGAATCGGAAAACGGCCAATTTATTCCGATTCCGATTGTAATAATTTATAGATTTATACTTTATACAGATATTTTTTTAATTAAAGTTCAGTACATACTTCACTACGATACCCAGATTTATATTAACGGAAACACTCAAACAATTACGATAACCTCATAAGGCCGAACAATATTATTTTTCCAGCCGTAAAAAACCTGTACTGCAATGATCGCTTATAATTATGAACACTGAAAATTAATACAAAAAATATTTCATTTTAAATAAAAACTAATTTCACGAATTTCACGCATGTTAATCTGTCGTTTCTTGCGTGCAATTAAGGTAAATTCTACTACAGGTTAGGAACAAAACTCATTGTCTAATGGGCGAGTTTGGCTCGGGAAAAAATTCTGTTGTTTGGTGCGCTGTCATAGCAGCAGTATATCTTGTTTACTTTTTTTTATTTTGAAAAAATATGCCCGGCTGTGGTGGTGAGAATGAGAGGTAAACGGGACGGTAAGTCAAATACGTTAGTTTGTTTGGCATTTAGTTGAATGTGTTTTTACTGCGGAAATTGTAATGAACAATTTTTCCATTTAGAATATATGATTTCTAGAACTTTTTTTTTTGCTTTTGCGTACGTGAAGAAAAACTATTAGTTTAACGGTAATTTCTTGCAGATGTGTTGGTACTACGTTTTTTTAAAGTAATGTTAAGAAGGTTAATTCTACTGCAAGATAAAATTTACGCTTTTCTTATTCTGAATTTAATATGAACTGACAAGTTATACACAAATTACTCTTTCACTTAGAAATTAATATGCAAAAGACTGCCATGAAAGCATTAAAACAAATGAATGTGGTGCTTGGATCGAACAACACTGCTATCTAGTGGTGAAACCATTTAGTGTGCCAAACTTATAACATTGATCTTCCTAACGTAAACAATTCACGTCAAAATTATATAGAAAGCTTCCAAAGTGAGGTGCTGTTTGAGTGTTTGGTTATAATAAGTAAATGCAATGGCAAAGAGTATTGTTTGGAATTATTTTTCCGTTAAAGCAACTGACGAGTCGATCGCGATTTGTGATTCGTGCGAATGTTGTATTAAGAGAGGTGGAAAAAACAAACGAACATTCAGTACCAGAAATCTTCAAAATCACTTGCGAAGGAAACATGACATCTTCATTGTTAAAAACCATGTTGTGTCACACACTAATCCTATATCAAGTTCACAAAGTGAAGATGATCCTGGCATCCCCAGTTTCAGTGCTGGTAGTAGTGCACAAATATAATTTTCCCTTTCATCTTCACGTTCCACTGTAACTTAAGCTCCAGGAATAAATTCACAGAAAGAAGCAGTAAAAACTGCTTCAGCTTCCTCACCCGGAGTTCTAAGGCAACTAACATTGATGGCCATCAATAAACAAAACAAAGACGTTTGGCAGTGATGATCCTAGGAGTAAGGCAATAACCAAAAAAATAGCAGAAATGGTCTGCACTGACAAGTCAACCATTTTCTGTTGTTGAAGATATCGGTTTTCACAGATTAATTTCCCATCTAGAGCCAAGATACCATAGGGTAACAAGGCAGCATCTGGCAAATACTGTGATACCATATTTGTATGATAAATTGAAGTGTCAAGTCATGAATGTATTAGCAAGTGCAGAAAAAATCGCAGTAACTAGTGACATTTGGACATATGTCCGAGGACAAGACTACCTTAGTGTTACAGCCCATTTCATTAAAGAAGACTGGGCACTCACAGAACTGGCTCTGGAGGTGATTCTCTTCGAAGGTGCCTCACATACTGCCGCATTGGTTGTAGAAAACTGGGAAACTGTTTTATAAGTGGGGGCTCTCCAACAAAATAGTTGCCATAGTAACGGATGGTGCTGTGAACATGAAGTTGGCCCTTTCATCAACACATTCACCTGTTAAGGTGAAAGAATTAATTTTAGGTAGTTGGTAATTATCTAGAAAATGAGATTTTTACAACCTATTTTAATTTTATAATAATTGGAAATAGTGTTTTAGATCTAATTTATTTCCCTTTGCTGCAGACACTGATATTTAGTAGGCCTATTCAACCCAGGCCAATCTAACAAATGTCACTGCAAGGACTAAATAATTTCATTATAAGTAGTAAAATGTGGGAGGAGGGATAATTTGGGGTAAAACATCAAAAATTGAAATAAATAAAAGTCTCGCCTTCAAATGATGTAAGTACCTACCTTAACTGATAAAGTTTCATATACTATTAAATATTACAAAAAAAATTATTGTACCAAATGTTTATCAGAAATTAATTAAAAAATCGGAATCGGAATAAATCGGAATCGGAATCGGCCAATCTTTGAATCGGTAGTTCGAATCGGAATAGTTTTTTTTCATGAATCGGCACATCCCTAGTCTGCTTCTTTTCAAATTTTTTCATCCGCTTGTAATATTCAGGGGGTGTTAAATAGAAAATTGTAATTTGTTTCGATCTTGACCAGTGGGAATTGCATTTAGAGATTACAGGTCTGCTCCTCTTGTAATATTCAGAGGGTGTTAGATAGAAAAATCGTAATTTGTTCCAGGTACGAAACACGCTCGTTCGAGAACAGCTCGAGCCAGAAGACGCCTGACTCGAGCTTCGCCCAGCAGAAACAGCCGCAGCAGCACATGTCCACGCCGTACCCGGGACCCGGCGTGTCTTCCCCGGAGAAGGTGTACGCGAGCCTCACGAAGGTCGAGAAGGCGTACAACAGCATACAGGGTATCCTCGACGAGGCTCAGTCCAACGGCAACGGGCCCGGTGCAAGGCTGTCGGCGGGGGGCAGGAGTCCGAATGCCCCCACGCAAGACACCCCCAAGACGTACACCGTCGATACCCCCAAGACGTACACTGTCGATACCCCCAAGACGTACACCGTCGATACCCCCAAGACGTACACCGTCAGCGCGACGAGGAAGATCACGCCGTTCCCCCAGGACTCGACGGGCTACTCATCCAGCACCACCACCTTCGCCAACGACGTGACGTCCACCAACGACTTTGCCGACTCGAGCATCATCAGCCGGGTCGACGGCGACTCGGGCTACAGCCTGGAGCAGAGGATGCTGAACCAGTCGATGACCCAGCGCACGGTGGAGAAGAAGACCGTGACGACCACGTCTTCCACCACATCCGCGAAGCGCACGTACCGGCTGGGGCAGAGCTAAGACTCCCCGGCACGTCGTCTCGTCTACGAGAACCACGGGATGGGAGAGGCGTTGCGATGAGACCGGTCGCTGGCCACCGTACAAGTTTCTGGCGAGATGAAAATAACATTTCTGTTCATAGAAATTGGGAAAAAAAATTATCTTGGGGTGCTCTTGCGAGATGTTGATACCATTTTGTTTCTTCCAGGCTTGGAAGTGCTGATCACCAATATTATTATTTTTTATGATGTTTTTGCGTCAGATTATTGAGCATCTCTCTTGCCTTTGAATTAATCTGGAAGAAAATGTTGTTTTCATACCTTTGTAAAAAATTTAATGCAGTTTTTATTGATTGTGCTGAATCACTTTTTAATGACTGTGTTGGTCTTTCTATGAAATATATGCTCTCCCACCCCCCCTCCCCCCGCTTAAAATAGGTCGACCATAGGGAATCTAGTTTCTTAAACTCAGTTCCATCCAAAAATTTTATGTAGTCTAATCAGCTGGTGCATGCGACTGTCAGAAGTGTTTGTAATGCTTTATGTGATGTTTTTTGTATGCTCTAAGATAATATATTTTTTAATCATTTTCATTAACGTTTACAATAATTTCAGTAAAATATAGTATCTCTATATAGTGAAACATAATTAAAAAGTTAGTACCTTACTATAAATGATTTCATTATAAATTATTTTGTTATTAAGTACCAAAAATGTGGGTTTTCTTTAACTTAGCAAATGTGTTAGTAAAGATGTTAAAAAGTATAAGTGGTGCTCTTAATGCTAAAAAAGTCAGACTATTTTTCAATCTGTGAGGTTTGTAATTACACCATTTTGTCACATACACAGTGCACAAGCCTTGTCTTAATGAAACATAGGCTGCGGGTTTGAGGAGGGTGAGCTAGGTCCTTCTTCCTACCAAGGGGACTTATGGACACATAATATGTAAACGGAATAACATCAGCATTTGTATTCCTAACATGATCACACCATACCGACATCAATAACCACATCCTTTACTTGATAAGTACAGGATTACATGGCATAATGTTCCCATGGTACTGGTATATATGCAGCAAAGTTGAAATTAGTATGGTTATTGTGTCCTCAACTTTGGCTACACTGCTGTGTGAGGCAAATACTAAATGGCACATTGTGGCAAGTTTTGGTTGTAATAGTAATGTTAAAGCTCTTTGAAAAACTGTTGAGTATGTATTCTGTTATATAGGGAGGTGTATGCAAGTGCGTTAAATTATTTATGTCTCTGGGAAGGTGATTTATTAAACTTTGGCCTGCACAGCTGTCTGCAGAATAGCAGTTCGCTTCAGTTTGATGAGGGAGTTATTTTCTGCATACAGCATGTAAAATCTTTGTTGCAAATAATAGTTGGTTTTGGCAAAA
Source organism: Bacillus rossius redtenbacheri (assembly GCF_032445375.1). Taxonomy (NCBI): domain Eukaryota; kingdom Metazoa; phylum Arthropoda; class Insecta; order Phasmatodea; family Bacillidae; genus Bacillus; species Bacillus rossius. The sequence continues at coordinate 16,855,617 of NC_086342.1, forward strand.
ATACAGCCTCATGTTGGTTGTTAATTGGTGGCAAGTGTAAACAAAAGAGAGACCATGCCATTATGGAATAACGTATTTGTTATGATGTATTTTTCAATGGTTATTGGAATAAGATTTATTCTTCCCCAGATGTCAGCCCTAAGTAAATATCATACTGAAAACTCATGAACAAAATCATTAAACGAGATACTAAATATGGGACTATTATGTGTGGAATATAAGTATACATATGTAAAAGAAAACAGGATATATGACTGTATCACCTTTTAATGTCTAGTTGTAGGAAGTTTCCCAATCTTCGAACAACAGAGTGAGTTTGGAGCTAGCATTATATTGTCTTGTATAATTGTTAAATCTTAGTGTAATGGGTTTTTTTCCTGGAAAGAAAGCGATGGCTTTAATAGGAATGATTCTTAAACTGGTAAAATGCAGCATTATAGACAATCAGTAACTAGTAATTTTGCTGTCAGCAGGCATGCATTGTTTTAATATATAGTATTAAAAGATTTTATCGACGTGTAAAAGGATCGGTGTTTGTTTATTCAGTAGAACCATTTTTTAAGTCACGGTCTGTCTTAAGTGTGTATTCTCCTGCATCTTGCACCACTATTCTATGGCTTCAATGTTGTTATAGAATTAATTCACCCCCTCCTTGTTTACTTTTTTTTTTTTTCCATTTTTCCCTTTTCTGTTTATTAAATTGTTTTTTCATGTTTGCATATGTAATTTGTTCTACTTGAACTATGGGAGAAATTTGATTCATTGGAACTTAATATGAACTGTTAAATAATCTTTAAAAGTCAGAATTGTTGATACCTAAATGAAAAGTAATGACCCAGAAAAATAACGAAAAAATATTAAACTCTATTAAACAGTGGGAAATGTTTTTTTAATTCATGTTAAATATGTTTTCAAGCATGTTTGACTTGCGAATCATTCACAAATTTCTTTTTAAATGATTTTATTCACGATTTTGTATCTATTCATGAATATCCACAAATGTTTAGTTATATTATATTTTCTTTAATCATTAAATAGATAGGCATGAACGTGCAATAACTACCTATGTTATGTTGAACCTTAGTTATGATACATAGTACTCCAAATTATGGTACATAATGGCAGAAAATTATTACCATAGCACAATTAGCATTCGGAAAGTAAAATATATCACTTGCTCACAGTCTTTTTATCTTATAGAAACCAATTATACACATTAAAACCTGTTAGATAATGAACGAGAAATTTTTTAAGGGGATGAAAATTAACGCCCATTTATGGTGTATGGTAGAAGCAGTCTTCAAGCAGGAAGGAAAACTAACCAAGTACATAACTTGGAGGTCCTTGCCTATTGAGCAATCAAAACAAAAACTTCCTTTGTTCTGCCCACTCGTCCTCACTCTAAAAGCCTTCAATGGCATGGGAAGGTCAAAGTTGATATCCATTATCCATTACCTGTACCTTAAACCATCTTTCTCGTTCCTCCAGCGCTGGGTAGAGTTTTTTCATCTCTCCCACCCATTATACAATAAATAGGACGTGTTTTCCTTCATATGTCCTTGATATGCATGCCAGCTTCACCGAGGTGGTGGGGGTAGGTTTTGCAAGACAGAGTCCTTTCATTATTTCATGAATAAATTAGCTTCTCTGGAAATATTTTATTGTAAGTAGAATATGAATGGTATTAATCTATTTATTATTTCAATGATGTATAAATTTACGCAGCCCTTGATTTGGTATGCATGTCTTTTTAACTTAAGAAATGAAGTTTTTTACTCAAGGATTTTTCTAATTTTACCTAACAATTTCAAGACTTGCTACTCAAGAAATTTCCATGTCTCTAATGATAAAAGTTATTTTTTTCTTATATTATCACATAGTCATTGAGGTAAATAGCTTAAGTTAGGTTACTTTGTTTGACCAGCAACTTGTTACTAGTATATTATATATTTTTTTATTCCTTGTGAATTTTAAATGAAATAATGACGTGACGAGATAAAAAATTATTTTATGATAGAGTAAAACAATGATCGGAGAAATCTCTTGTGTGTTTTGTGGAGTGAGGAAAAGTAGATACATGATCATAGTGTCCTGGACGGATAAGCTCGTTCGGTGAGTTTGAGATTTGCATCTTCGCGAAAGCTAAACATATCATTGTAGGGTATTGTCAACTTTCGTGTAACATCGCATATTACATATATGTATTAATTTTGGCCATAAAAAATAATTTTCAAACTGTCTGTTAATTATTTAGGGCTTTGCTAGTTAAAAGAACATTCGTTTATTTAGTCATTTGAAACAAACAAATTTTATAATCATGATACTCAACTGATGTAATGTTTTTGTACTTGTTTGAAGATGTTCACAACTCTGCACATTGTAATGTAAATGCTGTGAATTATGTGCACTACTGAAAGCTTCTTCTAAATGCGTAATTCTAACTTCTCAAAACAGACAGCAACACTCATTGAAGGATGTCGTGTTTGCAAAGAAAGTTCTTTGTGGCAAAAAAAAAATTGTATTTCTTTAAGGGCTATTTTTTTTTTTTTTTAATTTTGCAAACAGTATAATGTTTTAAGTGCTGAACATGATTTCTTTAATATCGGTAATTTACAGACACCTTAAATCAATCAGTATTTGTTGAAAATGTAACTGTATATGCTCTATTCTGCCCCACACAGTCTAGTTGTTCCATATTAACTTAATGTACTGGTTAAGTGTTTTATTGCCTATGAAACTTCATGCCTTCCACTAGAATACAATCATATCTCTTAGTGTTTAATATGCATGTAAGAGATCAGATCATAAACGTTGACTAAGTATTTAGGTAGTTGAAGTTCTCTGTTTTACCTTTTAAAAAAGAATTTTAAGGATTAATCGTACAATAATGCTGTGTGTGTTATGAAGAATTATCTGTGTCTTACAGGTTTCTAAAGACCTACTTTGAAACTTTTGAAGCCTTATTAGTGTAAACAGTCCATCAGGGTAATAATTACAAACCTAATGATATTTGCGGATGTATGTGGCATTGGCTTGTCTAAGCATTAGTACTTCATATTTAATGGAATTACTAATTGAAACAAATTTACATTACTTGCTGGCTATTTTATAGGCTTTTTGTTGTTCAACATAGTTTTGTTGCCATTTTGTTATGTATAGTAGTAAAATAATTGTCAGTTGTGTTTTGTGATCTGCAGTGACATAAAAATGTTTAGATTAATATTAGTAGATTTGAAAGATTAGTTATTCATGTTCATAAAATATACAACTATATTATCCTGTGCTGTATTTCGAGCTCATCAGTGAATAGTTGTTATTGCATTACTTTATGACAATGTTGTTTGAATGTGTAATTTTTAACAACCAATTATTGTTTTTACAGTTTTTGTATTTAATATTATGTTCATTTTAAGGTTTTATATTGCTAGTATTTCATCTAAGAAGCAACATATCATTATTTATTTGTATATTTCTTTTTTAATGACTATTGTGCTTGGCTTTTTTTTACTAGATTTATTTTTTCAGGGTTAGACTGTATTTTTACTATAAGCTGTCAAGGCACATTATCTTATTTTTACATAGTATTCACAAGTCTTGTATTCACAATACTTGTACGTGCTGTATTTATTCAAGTCTAAAATGCTCTCCAGTTAATTTACTCAAAATATTCATTTGTGAATGGCATATTGGAAAATCTTACATACCTAGATAAATTATAAAGACATTCCAAAATTAGGAAAAATAATACTGAATGCCAGTACTAACATGTCGCAGGCACAACCAGTATTCTGATACATATTTATCTTCTTTTTTTTTTTTTAATTTATGAAGAATGAATGAATGATTTTTGCATTGGCTCTTAAGCCTAGTAGTATACTTTTTAGTAATTTATGCATATGTAAAGTGGTCATTGCTGCATTCTACAGGAAAATTCTCTCTGACTGCTTTCATTCACTTCTGCTGATGTAACACTAAGCTACTATTATTATGCTAGTAAGAATTGACTAATATAACTATTTCATTGGAAAACATTAAAATTTTAAAAATAAGATTGAGTAGTGGAACCCAATTACTAAAAATCTGTTTTTAGATCTTAAATATTAGTGTATTTAAAGCAGTAGCACTAACTGTTTTAATTATTCCGGTTGTCTTTCAAACTTATTTTTTTTTATATATTTGTATGGTAGTCTTGTCTCGCTACTTATTGCAAAAAGTTCTAAATAATATGTCATAAACTTAATTGACTATTTTTCCTCATAATACTTTAGCTGTTGGAAATGCAGAAAAAGCAGTGTCGTAAAGGAAGGCCTTAATAATAAAGATGTAGAGAAAATATTTTGAAATGTTCATACATAGTGAATGATGTTATTGCTAGTGAGAATTATTAATTATTATATCATTATTTAAATATTTTTGCCTTCAGTCAGCAGCAAGTCTGATCTTACATTGAGGCAGTAAGTTAGGCAGAATTTTTAATAAATTATTTTCATTCATAAAGAACTTTTAAAAATATGTTCCTTCTCCACCCAGTCCTGATTCCAGAATATATAATTTTTTGACATTACATTGTTTTGGGATGTTTCCAAATTGCATTAATACTTGAGTTTAGCTGCAGTTTACCTGAAGAAAGTTAAACTTAGCATAAGGGCATTGGCAAAAATTTGTTTCCAGCCTCAGTTGAACTGAGTTTTCTTGTCAATGTGCAGCACCATCAATTTCATAAAGATCTACACTATTTTCACTGCTTTGAAGTGAGATGTATTTTTGAATTGAGTAAATACAGTATAAGTAAAAAAATTTGGTTACGTGACACCTTTGGGTATTCCATTCATATAATCAGTTACAATTTCTTATTACTCCCGAGTTCATTGTTCGGATGTATATATTTAATGCATGAATCAGTTAATTTTTATCTGTAAATGATGGTTGACAGTAAATTTTTATTATGTGCCATTTATCATGTATGAGAATTTTTTTAGTTATGTACAAAATCATTGATGATGGTGTAATCATGAAATTTGTACTTTTTAAATCAAAATATGTTGTGTCATTTTAGCCACATGTAAATAAATATGTAATGAAATTTTAGGTTCAGGAGCGTAAAGCAATCCTTGCCTGATTGAATCTCTGTTTACATATTCCATCTGTATACATTTTGAAGTTAATGAATTGTTAAAAAAAAAAAAAAAAATGTAATCAGTTCCTTATGTTCTTGATGTTCCAAAGTATAAATTCACTGTAAATGTTTTTAACCATAATATTACAAAGACATGCAAATGGTCAGTTGCAGAATCAGAATGTAATGAAGTGACCTTAGCACAAGATGGCACCTAAACATTGTGGCTTGACATTTTTAACACTGTAGTGCAATTAATAATTTTTTAAGGTAAAAGGAAAATAAATAGATAGAAAAGCAATGTATTCAAATATTCAGTAAACAAAATAATACTTATAGCATGAAAACAGTAAATATATATATATTTTTTCGTTGTTGAGAGCAATATCATGTATATTCTATGAAATGATCTATTTAAAAGTGGGCATTTTAAGATAGAATGAGGCCTTTATACAGAAATAAAAATACTAGTAGAAAATTGTCTTTGACACTGCATCTAGTTTTGTGCTGGATTACAGAGTCTAATTGTCAATAGTTTAAATTTGCAACTAGATTGTTTTCCAAACATTTATGTACAAAAAAGTATTTTATGTTGTCATACCCAAATTAATTTAGTTCAATATACATGACTAAAAGTATATATTGTTAACACTGATATTAATGTTACTACTTAATAGTACACAAAAGATTTGTGTATTTGTTTTCAAATGAATTACTCGTACATTTAAGTTAATCTGTATTTACATAGTAATGAATTTGTTGTGCTATAATCTGGTGAGAAGTTATAGAATGTAAGCGTTTGGTTATAAAGAATGTAAAGTTGTTATATCTTTGTAATATTTAAGCAGGTCTGCTTTACTGTAATGACTATTAATACCATACAATAAAATAACGAAACTATAAACTGTTTCATTGATTCGTCCATTACGCCATGTGCCGATTATGTGTTACGAATATAACTCGGAACATTTCAACCCCTTCCCCCTTAGAGTAGTATGTTAAGTTTTCATAAATATGATTTTATTATTTTGCTTATAAATTAATTAAAGCAAGACATTTTAGGTAATTTTATGTTTTGAATCACGTGTTTACATTTTATCATGTCATGATACATTAGGGGGAGCAGAATTATTGCTTATAAAGAACTACAGAAAGAGTTTGTGTCCTACCTGTATCATCGCAAATGCCTGCGGGCGGAACTCGGACGTCCTGAAAGAGCGGCAAAACGACACGTCACGTCCATAGCTCGGTAGAACCTTTGAATATATATACTGTATAGAAGTCGCGAGTGGATAGGATTTACTCTACGTTTTTCAGAAGCGTATGATGAGCAGCTTGGGAATTTCACCGCTGCAGTACGCTGCCGTAACGCCCTGTATCGTCTTAGTTGTTATTTACACGTTAGAGAGCAGCACTGTCGCCCGCTGTCATTCCCCGCACCCCCCTTCCATCATTCACTGTAGCTCAATGTCGTTCAACAGGAGGGGGAAGGGGTGTTTGAAGAGTTCGACACTTGTCCCGCTAGGGACCACCACAAGTCGATGCCCTAGAGATGGTGGCGCTTGCGGCGGTGAATTAACCAACTACCTCAAAACCGTATTAGAAATTTTAACCTGGGCTGGCGACTTCTATACAGTATATATATTCAAAGGCAGAACCATATTGCTCGGCAAACGCACCCAGCACAAAAATACTCTGCGCCCCAGCCCCGAGACGATGGCGGCAGACGGACGTTCAGGAATGGAAACTCTTTGTCTTGACCTGGTTCCTCTTATTTGAAACTTCTGCGAGAAGGCGCCATCTGCAGTGTCTTGTAGTTCCATGGCGTGCTGCCCTGGATTGAGAACTGTCGCCGGCTGCTCGTGCAAGACAGTCTGCTAAGTCGCGCTAAATATTGGGACTGACTCCCTGCAGTCAATTGTGTCGTAAGCCCCTCATAACAATATGAAACAAAATCCATCCCCCAAAAAAATTTTCATTCAAGAAAAAATCTTTTACCCTCTAAATATACATTTTAAAAAAAAACCCTACGAGATGCTTCAGAACCATAGAAATTTGTGATCATTATCAATGTAAAGTCTGAGTTAAAATCAAGAAATATACAAGTTTTGTTTTACTACCTTCGTCACTTTCTCGCTTCCTGCCTTTCTATAAAATTACCATGATGCATTTTGCGCCGTGGAAAACCCCTTTTCGTCACGTGACCACGTGGTTGCTCTCTGGTTTTCATGCTATTCACCACGATGATTGCTGCTAGCTCTGCTCCTGCATTCACTGGAATCTATTACAAGATTGATTGTCGTGCTGATCAGGTAATTTCTGCATGTGGTCCAGCGGGCAGTTATTCTGTTCCAAGATAAGAACACACACTAAAGAAGAAACTACAAATTTTTGAGTTTATGTTTGTCATATATTCACTAAAGTTGCACTAATTGTGTAGGTAATCCTAAAAATTTTACTTTGATTAAGACTAACTTCAGAATTTTATATAGGTAGTTTTAGCAAAATAAAAAAAAAAATTTCAATTATAGATAGATTGTGAATGATCACAATATTATTGAAATTAAAGGAAAAAGGATGCTATGAAAGAAAGCAAGATCATAAAACAAAATGAAGTAAAATCACTAGTCTTCACTACTGAATAGTCTTCATGGAGTCAAAACTTTTTATTGATTTTTTGTTGTGTTATTTCCTATGTTTTTTGTGTTCCATTATTTTAATGTCTATCATCTTGATCATACGTAAATTTAGTACCTAACTGGTATTTATTCTATTTGGTAAAACACTTTTGTGTAAAAAATCAATTATGAATATTTTTGATAATAAAATTTAAATATGCTAATATTAAAGCAATCCTCGTGTAACATGCATACTAAGTAATTGTGAATATTTTTTTGCGGAAAAGTCATTTCCGACAGTCAATTTTGAATAAATAATCTTTCTAACTCGTAGTCCCTACTAGCTTTCAAACAAGCCATTAGCTAGCCCATTAGGAGTAGAAGTTTAGTTTGGGGACGCTAACAAGTTTAGCCGATGGGCCTCTGTTCCCCGGAATGGAGCGTTGACCACACCAGGGGAAGTGGTGATGGGTACGGAGGGTGGAGAAACCAAAGTTATGGTGCCATTCTGACAAGCACATAATGACACAGTGTGGAACGGGAAACATCCTCTGCCTTAGGATTTAGTTACTTGACTTTACTGCTTTGCAATAAACTTAAAGTCACATTGGTAATAAGAATAACATCACCAATCACGCTGAGGTGTTTGAGTCCATGTCTTGAGCATCTCTCCGGTTCACAAGCCACTGTTGTAAAACTGCGACATTGATAAAAAAAAAAAAAAAAAATACTATGAATGATTGGTAACTTTCTTCTCAATAATTTTTCGCATCATCCAAATTTTTGAAATGGCAATACAATTAGTAACAGCTCCCCCAAGATATCTCATGTTACAGTCAATCATTAACATGCCCTAATTTATAACAACCAGGGTGAATGATTAAAACTTAGGGGCCTGTATGAAATGTTGTTAAGTTTCACTAGTCCAAGAACGTTTACTACAAAAGTGTGTCCAAATATTTTCACTTTGCTCGGTTGAATCACGAAAATGTTTCGGCAGAGTAAATAGGCACTTATCTCAACTGACTTCCGAAACATACAAACTTGCATGTAATTTAGAGTAGTTAAATGAAATGTAAACTGAACCTAAATATTGGTATCTATAAATAAAATAATAGAAAGAACTAAAATTGTACCTTAATTATCTGAAAAAACTGGGGCATTACAGGTTTTCGAAATTGGAGCACCCTCCCAATACCTGGAGATATTTCTGTTTCCACTCAACCATGAATTAACTCAAAATACTACTTTTACTATGAATTTTCATGCAAATTTCAGCAAATACAAAACTTGAAATCCACTTTAGATTAACATGGTCTGAATTTAAGTTCAGAATTGAAATAAAACTAATAATAAGCCAACTGTGTTAAAATTTGTACAAATGTGTACCTATGTACATTTTTCAAAATGAAACACATATAAAAGAAAAGTTTATCGTAATTATTATCCCCACTTACAATTAATATATATATGTGTGTGTGTGTAATATTTATACTACATACATAAATATATATTTTTAATGAGAGTCCTATAACAAGCTTTTAACCAAACAAAGGTTTCATATTTTCCAAGTCGACCTAAATAAAGCAAAGCAAAGAAAAAGACATTTGAATCATTTGCTTTGAGGACCTGGAACATGATGATTTTTTAACTGATGTCGAAAAAAAAATCATGCAGAAAAAATTAATTTACCCACCCACCAACCACCCCATCATGCACGAACGAGAGTATTTGAGGCAACAGGCGCCACCTGTGAGCGATAGATGTATCAGGAGAACATAAGCCCACGAAAGGTAAGCAAGCGGAGCCAAGACTCGTCTACCTCCACACCGCTCATGTTCTCCGGATACAGCCACGTACCAAACGCGCTTCTCCGCAGTCGGGGAAACGGTGACAGCCACTATCTGGGAGCGCTGGATGTATCCGGAGAACATAAGCTTATGAAAGGTAAGCGAGTGGAGCCAAGATTCACCACACCTCCCCACAGCTCATGCTACCCGGATACAACCACGTACCATCGCGCGCTTCTTTCTCCGCCGTCAGGCAACAACAACAGCCGACAGCGAGCGATGGATGTATCCGGAGAACATGAGCGTATGAGAGATAAGCAAGTGGAGCTAACACTCGCACACCTTCTCATAGCTCATGTACCCTGGATACGGAAATCACGTATCATCTGGCGCCTCCAGAATTTTTTTTTCCTGTTACTTGACAAGCATTTATTTATTTATTTATTAACTGCTCGAAGTCGTTTTTGAAAGCGCGTTGGTGCAGAAGTTGTTTGTTTGCGTGTGGCGGCAATAGCACACACACTCTTTCGTATTTATATGAACACTGGGGCGGGACATACATATTAATCGTATCGATGTGCACTGCAGCGGTGAAGTTCCCAAGCTGCTTCCTATCCACTCGCGACTAAAGTCTCAGAAATCTCGAAAATATGGCGGACCTGCGCGATTCATTCTTTTATATTATCTTTCACGAACATCGGTGTGCCAAACTAAACTTTATGATAGTACAACTATTCTTAAATATTTAATGTTATAATTTATAGTCATAAAAATAAATAATGACAACTTAAACAATTACGTTTGTTAGCATTGAAAATGTAGAGATAGTGCAGCATTCGTCATCCTGTAGAGACAAAATAAATTGTTAGCCTACATATAATACACGCCATATTGAATAGTTTGAAGGAAGTATTTACAGATTGATTTTTGTATTTTAAGCAAAAACAAATATACATACATATAGATATAGTACTTAGAGTTATGTGTTTTAATTTTGTTTTAATGTATTAGGAAAAAAAAAAGCGCTGTGATCGCAATGTTTGAGAGAACCAACAAAATTTTAAATATATTTGACGCAATGTTTGATCCAACACAATTTTCCTGACTAATGAATAGTAGGTGTTTTTAAAGTTGCGATTATATCGTGTTATGACTATTCAAGTTTTTTTTACAAATTGTATTCCACGATAATTTCACTACCATAAATTTTACTTTGGCAGACCATTGCGCTTAGTACATACATCCCCCGATGTTCGCGAAAGTTAATATATACGGGTGCATGTTGCCAAACGCGGGTCCGCCATCTTGAAGACTTCGGCTTGTGGCTATAGCAGTTTCTGCATGCATGCGCTCAGCCTGTCACATTTCCGTTGTGTAATTCGCGTTTATTGCATTGCATGTCTGATGCATGGTAAAATTTCAACCTGATGTGCCTAAAGAAGTGTAACCACAAAAACACAGGCGATTATTCCGGTAGAAATGTCACATGTTCAGCGTTGAGGCATTTATTTACACGCGACAAGTTCGGTGCTCCTGTTGTTCTGCTAAGCCTGAGGAATCAATAGCGCCATCTTGTTAAATAGAATTGCAGTGAAGTTTTAAAAGGGAGAGAATTTTTGGTGATTTCCACTCAAATGAATACTGCTTTTCGTATATTTTTCACGCTCGGCATTTGAATAAAGAAAATTCTACGTTAAATTTCGTGTCCGAGTTTCGTATTACAAGTGTATTTGCAACACGAGAACACAAGAATTTGCTCGTTACCGAGGTTAGATGTTAACACATCACTGACGAGTACTGAAAGACTCATAATTGTTTTTATATTATGTATCATCTTAGCTCTCGGTATACGGCATCTGGCGGGAGCAATCTCGTGATTACGGCGGAAGTCAAGGAACGGAAATGTGTAGCAACAACGGTGCTGCCTTCTGTGGCGGATGGCGCGAACCAAAGTTCACAAAGACAAAGGAAAAAAAATGGTATTAACTGTTTAGTGAATTTTTACAATATGGGCAACATTTTAATAAAATTCTTTGTTACAAATCAGGTCCAAAGTCGGGGATTAGCCGTTTCACTATAGAGTTTAAAATTTTGGTCTGCTTATAAAAATATTCAATGTTCGACGTAGCTGCTACAGCAGCGAATAATAGCGGCGGGTGCGGAAACTACGTGTGATTCGCGCCCAGAAATGTTGCTGAAAACACACTTTTCGTATATTTATCACGTTCGGTATTATTTTTAAGATGTTCACAGGCTTTCACGGTCATTTTCTGAAGAAGCTTGGCTTCTGGGTTGTAGCCGTGTCCTTGGCGAATAATTCACCAACGTTTTGGTCGACATTGCAATTGCCATCATCAGGGAGCAGTTACCTACTGAGGAAAATTGATTGTCACACTAAAATCTCAGCGAATAGTACACTTTTAAGATCTCAAAAAAGTTTACACATATAATTTTAAGTAATTGATTTGCTTTAGAAACGAAAACTGAACATTTAATGTTCTTTTTTCATTTAATTGTTTTAATTGTCTGTTCTTAAATCTATTTATAAATGGTTTCGTTAAAACAAGTCGTAAATGCGTATAATAATGTTATTTAATACCTGAAAGACACACAAGTATGTGTGAAATACATTCTTAAGTAACACGTGTGCAGACTAGCATTAAAACATTAGGTAGCTTCTGTTTATGAGGTAAGTCGGGCTGTAACGGCGAGGAAATACATTATTGTAACAACTAAGGATTACAATAATTCTTCCAAATAATCTCTCTGTAACCTTATGTTGCTAAATTGCGACAGAGACAAAAATATTGTGTACTTTTACACAAGATTCCTTTGGAAACCAGTTGCCAAGAATAATATTGTAAATTTGTACAACACATAGCTATGGCTATTTTTGCATGTAGGAACTAATATTTTTTTTTTCGAGATAATTCTGAGTATTTCTTACGAAAATGGGCGCATAATATTATATTTCAATTGACGCATCATTTAAGCTTTTTTTTTTTCAACCACGAGAAAGATAATCGAATGTTCAACAATTGGACTTTTATGTTGTTTTATTATGATTATTAATGTGCACAGTTAATACTGGAAAGCTGTTATGGGAACAGTTCACAAATAATTTTAAACATTGGAAATGTTTTGTGTTACTGCGAACACTATTTTCTAGTGACAGAGTTGTTTTTCGTGTAATTTTACAAAAAAAAAATTAATAAATCACCGTAATTTTACATGGATGTTTATGTTACTTTTAAATATTAAAAAATATATATATATTTACGATATATGATTTTCTTATGGCCCGTCTACAATAGCAATGTCCTAAACGGTGTCCGAAGGACACTCGTCGCTGATTGGTCCACGTGACCCTCTGACGTCATGCGTCAAGTGGGCGAAGGTCCGAACCTACCTGGTCCGAAGACATTCGTCATTTTGAACTTTTTGTCCCAACCTGTGTACTTCGGACACAGAAAAAGAACAGAACACTCACGATATTTGAATTTCCGGTTCCCGTTTGAAAACGTGGTGTTTGTTTTTGTTATTGAAGGAAATGGAAAGTGTTGTAAGTCACTTATAACTTACATAACTTTCATAAGTTCAATCTCAAACTACAAAGCATCATAACAATAAACAAAAACATTTGGCTTGGCACATTTACTGCGCTCTGGTGACATCTTTATAAATCAATACATTTGGACATCGGACATCGCAATTGTGGACAGGGCAGTTTTCGGTGAGACAATGTGACGTCACTCACATTCGGATGACACGGACCACGCACAGGTTCGGACTATTGTAGACGGGCTCTTATCTGGTCTTCGCTTGTTTGTTTTGTTTTCTTTTAAACTCTCGGACGCGATGGGTCCGGCCACACTGACAGCTATGTCACAGCTCAGCCACACCCAGTACGCCCGGGTCTACGACAACCCCCGGTCGTGAACCCAATTAAAACGCACCAGCTCTTGGCGAGACGAGGTTAGAGAAGCAGGATTGGCCGAGGGACCGCCTGGTCCCCGCGCAGAGACTTCATAATCCTTCCTTCCCCCATACCCCCCCCCCCCTCCTTCCCCATTGTGTGTGTGTGTGTGTGTGAGACAACCGCGGTGCTGCCATCTGTGGCGAATTTTTAAAAAAATTTATTTTTGTTAAAAAAAATTTTAATTTAAATCATTTAACGATTTTCAACTTTTTATTTTATTTTTCCCGATGATCTCCATGAAAAGGGCTATCACATCGATGATACCCATCCTTTCCGTAGTAATATCTTGCATCATATCGACACGGTGTTGTTGGTTAAATAAATGTGAATTTAAAGGTTTTTTTTTTTAATATTTCTTTCCGTTTATCTTCGTTGTAGTCATTTTTTTTTTTCGTGATTTGATTTGAAAAATTCGAGATTTTTTTTTTTTTTAATTTTTACGACGCGCGGGCACCATGCAACAAAATTTTCACACGATGAAAAATACTCCAATTTGTGGCCAGGACTCTGAACAAAATACTGTTTTGTATTTGAAACCCTTTTTATTAATATAAAAAATAATAATATATGCTTGTTTACTTATTTTTTAAAAATATTTGAATGTTATATTTAATGGTTAGTTTGGGTTTTAAATTAAAAGCTATTTATCCTAGGTTTTTAATAATTTCTTGTTTCTAATTGTACTGTATCACTGGGGAGTTGCGCGGGAGTGCGGAATCAGTTTCCTCGTGTAGATAGTTCACGTGACAGTTGGCAATAGGAAGTGTGAGTTGGCTGCCCTGTAAAAAAAAGACGTTGGCGAGTGTGTGTGTGGTGGGAAGCCTTCTTTTCACAGACGAGAGAGCCAAACGCCCGATCGTGCATCTTCGGTTTTTTTTTTGTTCATTGTAAATAAATATGGCGGTGTTGATAAAATGATACTAATGGTCAATACTTTAAAACATTGTGGACAGTTGATTTGGTTAGGATCTATCTACATTAAAGATACGGAAAAAAAAAACATGAACTTCGGGGAACTTCGGGTTTTGGCTCTCTCGTCTGTGAAAAGAAGGCTTCCCGTGTGTGGTGAAGTCACAAGGGAGTCAGCAGTCCGCTGCTTACACGGGTCTCCCGCACACTAGATGGCCTGGAGGTACGCGACAACAGTTGTAAAAGCGCGCACTTGGTCGCGGCGACCAGACGTGTCGCTGCGACATGAAAGTGGTCGCAGTTGGGTGCACTCGGGTGCATGTCTCAACATGTCGGATAGCTCGCTGCCGCCAGTGCTATCGCGGTCAACAAGCACTAGCGAAAATATCTGTTTCGGTGGACTCCTCCGCTTCAAGTGCAAATGGATCTCAGTGTGAATCGCAAATCTATGATCTTTTTATGTAACTTTAAACTTGCTTGATATTTATATTTGTTATAAAAATTTCAGTAGTACATAAATTGTGTGTACTTGCTTGTTCAAAATAGCTCATTCTCACTCGCAATTAATGACAATTAACATATCTTGATACTTTTGTATTATTGTAGATTGTCTAGTAAATAGAAAAACATTATCAGCCAATGTATTACTGAATCACAGAGGAAGATTTTCCTTACCTTGAGGTGACAAGAAGCTTTCCTTCTGGCGAAATGCTGTTCCCCAAACGAGTATCCACACCTGTAATAGAATTACGTTTAACTTTCTTGAAGTTCATCAAATGACTTAACAGACATTGTCGTACAATTAAAGAATTAGTCTTCACGTTTTCTCAAATCTTTGTAACAAAAAAAAATTGGTTGTCTGTAAAGTCGGTTTACGGACGATAGTTTAACGTGACAACGTCATAACAAAACATTGATAAAATGATTGCATACTTTTATGAATAAAATTAAATCAGTTTTATTGAATTATCCCTATTTTGTATGGATACAAATAAGGAGTGAAATGAAATCTACAATTTAATTGATAAATTTACTTTTATTTGCACTCATTAATTCAAATATGTTTAATACTTTAACGAAGAGATTATTTTAACTATAACTTTTATACATGTTTGCTATTTAACTACTTCCAATCTGTGTTATTCTGTTTAGGATAGGACGATGATAGGAAAAGTAGGAAACGAATGGGAGTGTTTCAAGTTTAATGTGCCTCGGAAAAGTCAAATCGATGGTTATTCCAGTCGAGTGGAAAAGAGATAGATGCAGCACAAGTGTACAATGCGCGTAACGGGACAATGTGCATAACGGGACACTTTTTTGTGCGTGCAGCCGGCGTTCATCGATTTATTAGACGTTGTCACGTTAAAAAAGTTACAAACATACCTTTTGATGGTCACGATTGAAGAATGGGATGAACCCAAATAGTTCTCTTTCTTTCGGCACGGCGTTTCGAAAGGAGTGAACAATAAAAGAGTCCTGCCTCTTCGAGCTCCGTTGTTGCACTGTCGATGTCGCCGCGTGGTCGCCGACATTGTCGCGTGTGTGTTTCTGGTCGCCGCGACCTGGTCGCCGCGACTTGGCCGCTAGCTTACGGGAGAAGTTACCGAGGCGAGACCTCGTTGTAGCGCCTGTGCGCGCGGGCAGTAAAATAGGCCCCTAGACTGTGTGAGTGTACAGGCCATGCCCGGGCGCGGTGCATAACTGTTCACGAGACTTCGAATTCCACACGTTGAGCATCGAGCACGTTTGTTCGGCTTTCGGGGGGCAGGCCAAGATATATATTTATTTAAAGGCACGGAAATTTTTTTAAATGCCTTTGTTTTCGAGATTAGCTACGAGTGTTTCTGCGGCAGCGACGGGAGAAATTGTGAGTACAGCTGATCTGATTGTAGATGGTGTTGGTCTGGATGAACTGTGTTTACGCCACGCGAACTTCTGGTGGGACAGAATCTTCGTCATCTATTTGCGTGCACCTGAATGGGCGAAAAATAAACTTGGTTTGGAAGAAACTTTTAATTTAAACATGAAATAATTGCGCACTCCCCAAGCTTTTTTTGTATATGACCTGTTAGATGGATATTTTATAGTAATTTTAAAATGGTGTATTTTTTAACTATATTAATTTCTATTAATAATATCTTTGAATATAAATGCAGTCATATTTTTTACGTGAATACGTCTTTAAAATTGCTTCCTTAGTGGGAGGCAATTCAAAAAACGAATGATAACAAAATCGGGGGATACAGTTTGGTGTTGCAGCTACACATATATCATCTACATCCATACTTCAATTACACCACTGGATAGCTAAAGGATCAAAGAATTAGTTACGCTAACAGAGGTCTGTGACGCATCGCGCGCGGTGGAGGGGGAAGCGCCGCCATTTTGAGGTCATTTTGCTGCATTTCGAGATTTCCATTTAGTGTAACTTTTGACTCGGAGAAACTACGACATTCGTTTGAGTTTCAATCGTCAGCTCTCGTCAAAATCTATCGATCGCATATATAAAACACTAGTGTAAAATAATTACAGTGAATATATATGGTATTAAAATAAAAATATATTTATAATAAAAAACACATAATGTCGGCCTAAACGCGTCAAAACGCCAAATCCAAATACAGAGATTGTACATGGCTAGAAAGGGCTCCCCAAAAGCAATCGAATGATACCAATAAAACACCATATGACCGAGTGAAGCAGTGCCGGGAATGTAAAAGAATGAATGCGGCCGAGCGGATCAACGATGGTGCCAGTACATCTGCAGCTTGGGGCGGTTGAAATTATGCATGGCTTCTTATTGTTCAAACATGATTATAACATACATAAAATAGCGTATTATATATATATTTTTTCGTATAGAAAATATTACCTTTTACGTAACACGTGTTCGCGTACAACACACGGTCGTGTCCTTGACACAGCCACACGCCATATTGTTTTGGTAAAATTCTTGAGTGGTGTATGATTTAGGCAGAACTTCTTCAGAGAACTTACCACTACCAATATTTAAAAAAGGAAGGGGATGTATTTCCCCACGAAGAGCGTCAACAGGATTGCCAATGTACACTGAGAGAAAGGTTTGTTTGCCTCAACAAAACATTTGCTTGTATATGGCGAAATAAATATATTTTGTTAATTCAAACAAATGTTTTGTAGTAGGAAAGATTCTGTTGACTCAACAAAATGATTTTGACAACTCGAATATATATTATGTTAGGTGTAACAAATTATTTTTGTTACCTACCGAGTTTGGTTAAGCTAACAAAATATTTTTGTTCCTCCAAGTAATAATTCGTTTCGGCATACTATGTAAACGAATATTTGTTTGATTCAAACAAAACCTTTTCCTCTGTGTAATCACCCCCGCGCACAGAACGCCCCGTATCGAGATGTCCGATAGGGCCGGGCGAGGTCCACAACCACCGGGCAGCGACTGTCCACCACCTGGAAGCTAGGGTCCCCGGGCGAGCGGACATGCGGCGGAATGGACCGCGGGTAATTGAATCAAAGTCTGTACGTCGCTTCGCCGAGGGGACGCGCGAAAAGAACCTGCCAGGGGGGAGGGGGTGTTTCCTGGAGACGGGTATAGATGTATCAGGGAATATAGGGGTGGAGGTGGGGGGTGGAAGTGCCTTCCATCACAGCCTTCGTGGCGTCCCGGCCGTGGTATATAAGCCGGGCCCTCGGACAGCCATCTTCGCAGAAGCTGTTGTCCGGAGTCCTGACCACAGACTCCAAGAGACGCTGTGTGTTGCGCAACCTTAGGTGAGTGAGTCATGCTGAGCAGACCATGACCGAAAACTTGACGAATGCAACTTTTTTTTTTTGTTCGACGTGATAACGTCTTTAGAAATCGATGAACGCCGGCTGCACGCACGAAAAATCGTCACGTTCCGCCTGAGCCGAGCGTGAAAGAACCGGCCGACCACCGTGCGAGAAAAATCTTCTAAAATATCGAACAGGTCAAGGCGGGCGTTTTTTTTTTAACTAATTGTCCGTGATATATATTTAAATAAATTATTTAAATTAAATTTGCAAAAACTGTAAATAATATTTGAAAATTAAAAAGTATGAAATTTTTTATAAATTTTTTCTTATGACGTTATCACGTAAAATTATCGTCTGTAAACCAACTTTACAGACTACCCCCCCCCCCTTTTTTTTTTTAATCTATGGTTCCGTCGATTTATTAGTTTTTTTTTTTTTAATTATACAAGTTGCTATGAAAACACTCACATACTGACTGGTCCACCTCGGGGTACATTTACAAATACGAGCGTGACTTACAAAAAAATGCTGATTCTATAAGAAATATTGTAAACTTCAATTGCCTGTAACGCACAGGATGTCCCAGAACTCTTACGTCAAGCCGAGAACAGGTGACAAGCCAGTAAATTGCGAATCTGAAAAAATAAAATAAATAAATAAAGTGTCGTAGTTTGAGAGCTGTTGACAATTTCCCCCCCCAAAAGTTATTAAACACCCACCCTGCACAAAATTATTGGATTCGGTGACCTGCATTTTTTTACTACGCAATCATAAATATTCATTCTGTTGGTAACAATTCAATATAAAATCAAACACGTCATACTTTTGAGGGAGAAAAAAAAATCTCTGCGTGGCTTTTGCGGCAACAATTTTTAATTGGGTAACTTTTGATTATTCACACTTTAAAAAAATACTAACTAAAAAGTTATTTGTTTTAATTAGCCATGTTTTCAAATAAAATGTTAAGTTAAGAAAGTATTTTTTTTACAGAAGAATAGTCAATTTTTTTTTCTGCCGCGTGAGACTTCCAAGTAATTTTTTTCCCCTAAAAGTGAAGCATGTTAGACTTTATTTTGAATTGTTATCAACTGTAGGGATTATTTTTGATTGCGTAGCAAATATATTTAGTCACATTATCTAATAATTTGGTGCACGGTGAGTATTGAAATTTTTTTATAGCTCGAAGACTATGACAATTTTTTATTTTATTTAGAACCCTGAAGTATAGAACACCGCGTCACAAAATTATAATTTTCGAGGAGAGCAAGTTTGCAATTTGTTTCAACTTTATTTATTTTCAGGTTTCTTTACTAGTGGTAGTAATTGTTTTATGAAACTTTTAACACATTATTCTTTAACATATTTATTTCACAAAAATTAATATTTTCAGCCTAATAGTTTAGTTTTTTCATTTTTATTTTTTTTTGGGGGGGGGGGGGCGAATAGTGTTTTAGGTCTAAGAATACAAAATTTTCACTTAGCACATAACGGTATGAATAATTTATTACCAATACATTGAGCGAAAAATGTATTACATGGACTTGGTGCTAATTATATTTCATAAAAAATGGACGTGTAGATCTTTACTTCCTATATATATATAATATACATATATAGTCAAATATTTGTATAGACTGATCATTAGTACTGATATAAAAAACGCGGATTCATTTTGTGATATGCTAATATTCGAAAAATTATTGTAAACCTTTGTGCTGCTTTTGCCATTGGCTCGTTGTTAAGCTGGGGTCAATTAGAGATCCCTCTATCAAAGAAGTATCGAATCACAATTGACCCAGTTGAGACTCCTGAAGTCAGCAACAGGTGAAGTTTTGCCTGAGCTTGGATCGCGGAATCTATCGTAGAGTTCATTGGACCCGCGAATTTTCCCGGTACCTACTCGTCAATCGATATAACAAGGTCACATCCTTTGCGGGTTTATACGTGGTTGCACTTGTTTACACGTGGCTAAACTTGTTTGCACGAGCTGCACTTGTTTACACGTGGCTACATTTGTTTATCCATAGCTGCATTTGTTTACACGTGGCTGCACTTGTTCACATGTGGCTGCACTTGTTTACAGGTAGCTGCACTTTTTACACGTAGCTGCACTTGTTTACACGTGGCTACATTTGTTTAGACGAGGCTGCACATTTTTACACGTAGCTGCACCTTTTTACACGAGGCTACACTTGTTTACACGTGGCTAAACTTGTTTGCACGAGCTGCACTTGTTTACACGTGGCTACATTTGTTTATACATAGCTGCATTTGTTTACAGGTAGCTGCATTTGTTTACAGGTAGCTGCATTTGTTTACACGAGGATACACTTGTTCACATGTGGCTGCACTTGTTTACACGTGGCTACATTTGTTTAGACGAGGCTGCACTTTTTTACACGTAGCTGCACCTTTTTACACGAGGCTACACTTGTTCACGACCTGCTCATGGGTCGTCAGGGGCGTGTCTACAGCTCTGTGGTCCAATCATAAACGCGAAAATGTGTACACATATGTGTATTTAAAAAAACATCCCTTTGGAAAAAAAAAATTTGCGTAGAAATAGTTTGCATTGCTACAAGAAATATATCGTGACTTTGCACAACATGTGTCTATGGTTATTTATGCTTGTATTAAATACGTTTATCGAGACAATACTGAGTATTTCTTACGAAAATCGGCGCGTAATTCCATTATTTAACAGATGTTTCATTCAAGCATAACGTTTTCAAACCATGGGGGGAAAAATAATAGAATTTTCAATAATTTGACTTTATTTTGTTTCATTATGCTTATTAATGTGCGCAGTTGATACCGGGAAACTATTCACGGAACTGTTTACGAAAAACTTTAAATGTAGGAGGTACTGGGACAACACAAAAGCATAGTTTTTTCTCCTCATGTGAATGCACATATGTATGTTTTTTTTTTTTACATGAATGTTTCTGTTCCATTTTTACATTGTCGTTAAACGAGTTTCAGGACACGATCATAGAGCAGTGGTACTGCACGGATCACCGTTGGAAAAAGCAGAACATGCCGGGGAACCCAGTGCTATGCCGGAGCCTCCAGGAGGGGTGGGGGGGGGGGGTGGTGGTCCGCCCCTGCAGACTGGTGACAGTGTGGAGGGGGGAGACCCCTGAGAGGAGAGCAGGACATCTTCGGGCTAATGGCGGTCAGTGGGCGTGAAGGGTATCGACCGGCCGGCAGCAAGTGGTCCAAGGAGAGGCTGTTATCTCTCGTATTTGCTCTACGTCCATCAAGGTGCTGGGGAAGGGGGGGGGGGGGAAGGGAAGGAAGAACCATGCGCTCGCCTCTACCGGGTCCAGGATAACGCGGTGTGCCTGGGACTTTTAAAATTGGTTTCCTAGTATTTCATTTGGACTCACGAGGATCTCATTGGCGTATACATGACTTGTTGAGGGCACACACACACGCGGTACGCAGGGCTTCAAAATAAACCACGCTTTTTTTTTTTTTTTTTGGAACTGCTTGAGACATCAGAGTTGTGTCTGTTTACAAAAATAAAAAATAAAAATATTAAAGAATACGTTGAGGACAGGTGTGTGGTTGTGTTACCATATTTAGTTTTTTTTTTAAAACTTTTTTTTTAAGAATGAAAAGGGCTATAACGCATCTTTTCAGATTAATTTTTTTTTTTAGACATGAAACAAACCGGTAAAGGTTAACAAAAACACTCAAAGGACTTGCATTACACCTTTATCTTCATTTCTCAGCCATCTAATGTCACGGTTACCACTCGAATTTCATAGTTGTCCTATGCTCGGCGAGCATCCTAAATAATTTTTATTCTAATATTCCGTTTTTTTTTAAATCATTTCAAACAGAAAACATTAATGAACGATTTTTATGAACTTTAACGGCAGATATTTATGTCAGCCATAGCATGTACTGAAAACATGGAAACTTGTGGTGTACAGTTATGGATGATCTTTGGTCTGTAGTCTAAGTCTTCAAACACTTTAATTTTAGCATATCATTCGTAACTCAATAAAAATTAAGTTTTTTTTTCAAAACCGTACTAAATTTTTTTTCTGGGTTTTGGGAAAACAAAATTTTTATTGATTTATGAATAATGTAATGAAATTAAAGAGTGTGAACACATAAGCTAAAAACAAACTGTTTATTCAAAACTGTATACCACACGCTTCCATGCCTTCAAAACATGCTAGAACTGACATAAATATTTGCTTTCTAAGTTCAATAAAACCATTAAACAAGGAATCGTTTAGTACGATAAGACTTTTATAAACAATTAGTTACTGTTATATAAATAATTTATTTAAAATAATGTGTAAAACACGCAATGTTAGAAGCAAAATAAAAGATATTCCAAGTGTATGTTCACACTGTTAAAACGGAACCCAGAATTTTGAAGTTGGAATAAGACGTAGTTACTACTACGGTTTCGTTATTTGGAACTAATAAGAAAATTACGTTTATTTGAGGTTTATCATTCTTCGAGAAGTCCACACATGTATACTGTAAATTCAACACTCTCGTGAAATCAGGGAGAAATTGTTTTACTTTTTTACTTTTTTATAAAATTAAAAAAAATTAATTATTTATACTCTATTAACTGGTGTAGGTGCTACGCGGAGTATATTTTTCTTTACGTCAAAATGTCCAGCCGTTTAGAGCCTGGACGTTCCTTTCGGCACCTATGACAAATAAATAGTCTCATATTTTGCAAGCGAAAACATGGCGGACGTTTCCGTGTGCGGGGTTTCTGTTGGATTACTTCCGTTTTCCGTTACAGATCCATTCCTTCAATGTTCCAGGTTGACGAGACGTTAAGCCTTGATTCGTTCATTCATTCATTCATTCATTAGCTCACTCGCCTACCTTATCTTGAACGAAGTATCAACACTGGAAGTAGAGCATCAACTCGCCACAGGGAAAACATAAAGCTGGATTATATACGAGGGAGACTAGTTAAGCCAATTATAGTGGAGACGAATACAGCTGTTGAGCTGCATTGAAAAAAAAGTTTTGATTTGTCCATAAGAGAGTACGTAAGTGAATATTATGACAGCCATATTGAAAAGAACTGTTTTTATTTTTTCCGGTCGTTGCCTACTAGCAAAAGTCTAGTTTGCTAGCGCGTGCCCCATTTGGAATCTTCCAATATCTCTGTTAAACAGTGACGTACAAACTGTGGATATATTACATTATAGGAACAAGGGCACGCAAGAAGCTACATTGTAATGTTTTTTTTTTTTTTTTAAATGGAACAGAACTATTAATTTAAAATTACAGAAATTTGTAAATTTGTATATTTACATGAAAACCAATGTATCTCTAAATAACAGTGCTCGCAGTAATACTGGGTTCGGATTCTTGACCGGGGCATTTATGCTTTGTGTTGTCTCAGTGCCTACAATAGTTAAAGTTATTTGTAAACTGTTCCCTGATCATCTTTCCAGTATTAACTGCGCACTTTAATAACACTAATAAAACAACATAAAGTACAATTATTGTATACTCATAATCATTTCCAAGGTTTAAAAGAATATGTTTGAATGAAATAGGTATCAATTAAAACACTAACATTATGCGCCAATATTCGTAAGAAATACTCAGTACTATTAACGTATATTAAAAAAATAAACCATAGCCGTGTGTTGCACAAATATCTTTCTTGTAGCTTTACAAACTATTTCTTGACAAATGGTTTCCAAAGGAATCTTTTGTAAATCTACAGCCCTAGCTGGGACATTAAACTAGAAAAAGGGGGGGGGGGGGGGAGGAAGTCTGTATGGTGCGGACGCATTACTTCCAGGATTTAAAAGGAAAAAATTACAAGCGTAAATATAATTATAAAATTATTGTAACTTACCTACAGGTTACAAATAAATTATTTTGACAGGATTATTGTAATCATCAGTGGGCTACAATAATGTAATACCGCCCTATTATAGCACGACGTACCTCATATTCAGAAGCGACAGGAATAAACTAACTGTGTTTCCAAGTAGTCTGTCTTTAACACCGGTTTGCACACGCGTTATAATAAGCATGTTTGTTCCGTGTATTTAAAACTTAAAACATATTCAAAACTTAAACACATAAATGACTTGTTTTAACGAAGTCACCAAACAATCGAATTGACGACAAAAGTATTTAAAACAATTAAATAAAAAACTTATTTTTTCAAGTTAATTACTACATAAATTTTATTTGCGAACATTGGAGTTCTGAAAGTTTAATATTCCCTAATATTTCAGTTGGAAAGTCTAATTTTCTTCTAAAATGCAACTATAAAAAACACTTACTGACATAAAAAGATATAATGTTTTTGCTGAACCTCATCCTTCACAAAATCCTGGCTACGACCGAATTCCCCCCCTAGGCCGGGGCGTGGTGTTTGGGGGGGGGGGGGGGGTTAGGGTATAAATACCCCCTCCCAGGCTGGAATGATTATTTTTTGTTTTTAATCTTTGATGTTATATTTAAGATTACTTAAATTTATGACATTTTCTTTCTTTAAAGGTTTTATGAATGTCTAACGTTCAGTATTTGAGATTACAAATTTGTAAATATTCCATGGGAAAGGTGGGTATTCAGGAAGAATCAGGGTGGGGTCATGGCCCCCCTCTGAAACTTTGCTTTCCAAAATAACACAACTCATTAACCAGCTTAAAATGATTGATGTATGGTTCAATAAATGGCAACTGAATACGAATTTTTTTATAAGTAAATCCTTCTCTTCAAACACACGTTGGGACTGAATCAATTTTTATAAGGAAAATTATTCATTCAAGAATTTAAAGTTAAAAAAAAAAACACTTAAAGTTCCTCAAACAGCCTCAAAATGTCTTTTCTTAAGATTATATATATATGGCTATATATATATTAAAATTTTACAGGAAAGTTGGGGGGGGGGGGAGGAATAATTCCATCCCAGTTGCATCAAAACATGTATTCCTACAACTTCCTTCGGCCCCAGCCTTCCACAAATCCTGGCTGCGACCATAATCTAAGGCCAAATCTCTGAATTATTTAATGGTATGATCTACAACTGTTAAAAATTTACGGACATTTGAGTTAACTTACTTTGAATTTGAATCGAAAAAGAACTTTTTAACAAAAAACATTCGAAAATTTGTTAAGTCTGCGGTAAGAACACTCATAATTTATTTAGTCCACCTTTGTTTTAGAACGAAACATCAACTCAGGAGTCGAGTTTCCGCGAAGATTCAGTTATTTGAAATCACGAAGAACTCATTGTGTGTCTTGAGTTAAGATGATTGTGTCGTTGAGAAGTGCGCAGGCCTGAGTATAATCTGATAAGAGTGCAGAAGTGTTGGGTTCTGGCGCGATCCTGGCGCGGGCTCCGCCCAGCACAGAACAAGGAGGGAGATAGAAGTGCGACTCTTACATGGGAAACTGAAACCATGTTTCGCGCGACATGTGACACTATCTGTTGGGTGGGCCCATAACTACTAGCAAAAAAAATAAATAAATAAAAATTAAATAAAACTAAGAAAAAAACCTCGGTATAGAGGTTCTAGTACAAAGTTTTATGTTAGTACTGTAAATTTATCTATTTTACGACTTATTACTTAATAATGTGAAGAACACTTAATGCAGTTTTGTAATAAAAAGGTCATGTTATATATATAAATGAGTAGGAGATGCAAACATTTCTGGTTTGCCACACCACAAAAATATGTAGCTACCAAAATAGAGTGAATTCAATTTTCACTGGTTTGTTTGACCGATAATAGCTTACGCATTACTTCCCGCAATCGATGTAGCTATGTTAGCGATGTATTGCGGAAGCCACCATCTAGCGGACGGGCCCAGAACTGCCTTCTCGCAGGTCCGGCCGTCATGCAGAGAGCGATGCTGGTGCGCGTGGTGTTGGCGGCGCTGCTGCTGCTCCTGGCGGCCCCCGCGGCAACCTCGGCCAAGAAGCCGCCCTTCAACGGCAGCATCTTCGGCAAGCGCAGCAACTACGTGGCCGAGCTCCGCGGTGAGACCTCACCCCCTCACCCCCCCACCCCCTCACCACCTCATACCCTCACCCCCTTTACACCTTACCCCCCTCACCCCCTCATCACCTTTACACCCTACCCCCCTCACCTCCTCACCCATTCCCTACCTCACCCCCTCACCCCCTCACCCCCTCTCCCCCACACCCCTCTCCCCCTCATCGCCTTACCACCTTACCAACTTACCCCTTACCCCTTACCACCTGTCATCTCACCCCGTTTCCCCTCAACCGCTTACTCCTCACCCCCTTACCCCCTCACCCTCTTACTCCTCACCCCCTAACTCCACACCCCCTCACCCAGTCACCACGCCGCTTCTCAAGCGGAGCTCCTCTGCTGAGGGGGCTACAATTACGTTCCGATCGCAATAGGGGAATAGTCAGGTACGTGGTGGGGGGAACCGGTAGAGCAGAAGAGTGCGTCAGCGGCGACGCCACTCCAACGCATGCGCTAGCGGTCGAATGGGGAGAGATACGTATCGTAGCATGCATGCTACATGCTAGCTGTAACAGCCGGGAGGGGAGACGGAAGGGGATATGTAGAAATGACGCAGCAGTGAAGCTACGGGATTCTCGTAACTCTGCTTGTGTTTGTCTACTCCTCAGTTTTCGTAACAGGTAACGATTGATGGTAGCATATTGTTTTCTTTATTTAATTTAAAGTATCTACAATGTATTTATTTGAGTGGAAATAGAGATATCGTAAATTTTTATGGGAATAGTGTGACTGGAAATGTAAAAAAACACGCATGGACTTAAAAGGGTTAGCTTCATAAGTGCACGTGAACACTGTGTTTTTAAATGTCAAAAGGACTTGCAGGCTTGTGAGATAGACTTTACAAGTGTAATCTTTTGTTCGATTGGGGTGTTTTTTTTCTTCATTTTATTCAGCTGGAGTTCGTGATTTTAACATCATGCCTAAAAATAATAAAAAGGCGGTAAAAGATAAGAGGTATAACCAAAGGCAAAGTGCCAGTGAACGGATGCGAGAGTACAGAACGCGGGAAATGGCATAGATATATTTTTTTACCATTTGAAATCATACCCGAAACCTTAATAATCTAAATTTTTATCTCTTGTTCAATAAAAAAAATACTAATAATTTATCCCTAAATAAGCAAGAAGTTTCACTTATGTTGCGCGTGGACTACACGCACACATTTATTTATTTTATTTTAAAAATTGTTGACCCAATTGTTATGCCACTTTGTAGAGATACGGTTGTTTTTGCATGCACGTGTACAAATTTACAGATATCTGTGATCTTCCATTCACGAATAAAAAAGTTACAGTGTAGAGACACCGTGTGTGTGTGTTCTGTTCGCCAGACTACGAGTCCAACGGCCGGGTGCTGTCCGCCATGTGCGAGATAGCGTCGGAAGCCTGCGCCTCGTGGTTCCCGCAGACGGACAAGCGATAACGTGGACGAGGTTCAAGGTCAACACACGCTCTACCGGAGACACAGTGAGTCTGCCAGTCAGCCTGTTCGTCACAGAGGCGTGAACTCCCCCTGGGGATGGAGGGTGGAGGGAGAATACTCAGAAGGGGCGGGGGGTCGGAATACTACCATACTGGAAGACTACCATAATAACAGTATTCCGCCTGGCCTCTTCGAAAAAGGCGGAAAAAGTACCATAACCGAAAACTGCCATACGTTCAAAGGACGAAACGGAATTCTGCCATATTTTCGTATACACTCTATGGAAAGAGTACAGCGGCATTGCCCTCGATGTAGTGTATAGAATACTCGGTAGGTAGCGCTGTCAACCCTCTAGCTGTTTCTCAGGTTAACTTTAAAGCTTACAGATTACGCTTCTGACGGTGATAGTTGCAATTACATATAACGTCCAGATCGCAGACGAAAAAAAATAAATGTTTTCTTATTATTTTTATTCTTATTACGACGATTTAAAAAAAAAATACATATGGTAGTTTTCCATGTACGAAGGAGTATTCTGCCACAATTTCTTATACATTCTATGGAATGAGGAAAACGACCTTACTCGTAAAATCGTAATGTAACTAGCTTCATAGAATTTACATTTTTGCACAAAGAATACTTGAAGTAATTGTAGTGCAAATCCAACGCAAATATTCAAGGGCCATATTAAATTATTTAAAGTCTATGAAATGGGTTTTTAAGTTGAAAAATGCGAGGGAAATATTTTTGTGTTGTTGGCACAGGGCAAGCAGCACAGGCGCTCTAGGGGAGACATAGGCTCGTACATGGAATGTTGGTGTGATTTGCACAGCCTTTCAGTCTTTCAAAAATATTATTCTGCTTCTTTAAAACCGTCAGATCAAATTGAAATTCAGTTTTTCGTGTCTTACAACACTTATAAACGAATTATGACATATACATAAAAAATAGGTACCGTATAAGCACATACTGATACATATATTTAACTTTACGACAAAACAAGAAACAACACAACACACAGATAAATAAAGATTGATTAAGTTCATATTAACTAATTGTTACTTTGGTTTTCAAAAAAATCTTAAACAGAAACTAAAATGGAGTATACAAAATAAATATGACTTTTTGTATTTTACCAATGAATGTTTCAAGATTATTCAAAAAGAGTTATAATTTTTTTTACAAATTTTATAGTTACTAATGGTTTTAACAGTGTCACTTATTCTATAATTGTTATGTCTGAAGCATCAAAAATTGTAAAAAAAAAAAAACGTATATAATAAAATGTGTACCTATCACTGATTGAACGTCTTGTAAATAGAACATGCAAATAAAATTTATATAGGAATGTAGCATATTTAAAATACCCCACGTTTAATGTCATTTCTTACTATGTGATAATTATAATTAATTAAATTAGTTGCTATCGTTTTTCAGAGACGTTTGTTAAAATTAAAACCAGATCTGGACAGCTTAAATATCTTGCTGAATAGTTTCACAAACATATTTCCATTTTTTTTCTCCTGCAGACTTTTTTTTGGATCAATTCCAATTACAGTTGGAATATCATTTCTTCAATATTAAAAAGTAGTTGAAATAAGCTACTACTTTGCGGTACATCTAATGCAAAGCGTCTATTTGTAATATAATTAAAACAAACATATACTAACCACGCATTGTTTGACGAGGCCTAAAATTAATAATTTTTTTTATAATAAATTGGATTGTAAATAAAAAAAAAGGATTTTCTAATGTTGATATAAATTGAATATATTATTTATATCTGGGTGTTATACTGGCGCGCAAGTGCACACAAATATATTCCGATTACAGTTTAAATAACATTTATTCAATATTTTTTCGTCAAAAACGACTAAAATACTACATAACATAACAGTGGCTAAAATTTAACTGCCAATAATACTTGAAGAAAATATATACCGATAAATCTCACTGACTGATATACCTACAATTAATTCAAATATTTTATGTACAAAAGCAAAAATTTTTTAAATGTTTTTTTGATCTTTATTTATAACATGCTGGAATGATGATGCTACAGTTACTAAAAACTAAAACGCTACAAAACTACAAATAATATTTTTGCAAAACTCCGTTCCCGGCGGTGATTCAGTGTTATCTAAAAAAATATTTTGAACTAATGCTATTTTTTTTATCTTTCAGAAGATTTGTCGCTTCCCTGGATCCATGCAACTCACGGAGTGGTTCTTCAACTCAAGATCTGAACATTTTTTTAGTCGTCTTCGCCACAATGCTAGTAATTAAAAAAAAAATAGTCAATATATATTTGCAAGAGATTATAATTTTCCAAGCATATGAAAAAATTGTTTGTAATGTACAGGAATGATTTTTTTTTTAAATTATCATTCTACTTGATAACATATTTTAAAATAATATTAATCATGTGTGCTGATTTAATTTTCTCGATTTTGTTCGGTAGTATTTTAAATTTAAATTTTTCATCAACAGAAAACTAATTAATTATAACAGCTTTAAATCTTAAATATTAGAATGTTGTACTTTCTTTATCAAAACCAATTTAATAAAGCCTCTATAATAAACTACATGTTGTTTTTATTTATAAAAAAAGAAGAAAATAAATTTGTACTTTATTATGTAATTTCTGAAAACTTTAGCCTATACAGCACACCATTTTAGTAGATACATAAATGTGGAAGTTTGGATGTTTGGATATTTGTAACACAACCACGTCTTTGAAAACTAATTAATTCTGATATAATTTGAAGCAGAGGTAACCCATACACTAGATTAACACATAGGCTACTTATACCTTATTATGAAATTCGCTGGAGTCACAAGTCCACGACGGAAACACGACACGACAGGCCCGACACGCTCAGTAGCCAATGAAAGACGAGATCCGCAGTGACATCAGCACGACAAAATACGCGCTCCGACGGCCCGCAAGAAGTAGATTATATTTCTAACTTCAAGTCTTTCTGCACGGCGGAAAGCAAAACGGAAAACCTTACAGATTTGAACTTTAAAAAATATTTACCTAATTGGTAAATTTTATGCTGAAAAACAAAATTTCGTTTTACGTCTGGGCACACTTTCACATTTGTAGTGTGACTTCAACTGTTTATTATGCTGATTTCTTTTTTTTTTTAGCATAGCTAATAGCGGAATATTTTCTGTACTTGTAAATAAAAATAAACTTAATCTCACTTTGTGCAAGAGACGACTAAATGTTATATTGTTATGCACTTCTGCTTATCAACAGTAAGTAAAATATTCATGTAGGGCCGACAGTGTTTTTGGCGCATTGTTTACTGCTTTTTATGGAGATTTTAGGTTTGAAATGATTTGCCGACAGCCATTGTAGATTTCGTCATGTTAACGTTGTCGTGGTATTGTGATCGTGCCTTGCTAACTCTTGTCGTTTTGGGCCGATGTACGACGCCTAATCGTATTTGTCTTGTGTTCGTCGTGACATTGTGATTCCAGCTTAAGGGAATGAAAATGAAAATGGAGTGTATTCGGTTTGTTGATAAAAAGTGAAGTCAATGCACTGGGTAATAATTATATCCACTCTGGGTGCCCTTACGACAAAATTCTTGTATTCTTGGAGTTATTCTGTTGTTGCTTCAAAGACAAGACATATGAACACAAAATATTTGTATTTCCATGTGATTACAAACTAAAATAGCGGGGAAATAAAATAAAGGGGAAACCACTGTTTATATCTGATTTCGCAAAACTATCTCTAACCATTTACCCTACCCTCTTAAATCATAATTTTGCTACTTCTTGGTTAAATTTTGCACACTTGATGTTCAAAATTAAAGAAAAAATCAATATCTATCACCGATTAAAAAAAACTATTCCCTTTCCTTTAAATGAAGGTAATTAATTCTAGTTTAGTACTACCTGATCACCCGCGGCTTAGCTAAGGCAAATTTAGAACATAACTATTGTTTTAACTTTGCAAAAAACTGTTTGTGATGAATTTAATCAATACGTAAGAAAAGCAATATACACATTAAAATATCAGTTCACCTTAAAGTTTCACTCACATATATATATATTTTTTTAATTTCGAAAGAGGCGATGAATATAAATATTTATTTTCATTGAAGATAAAATATAAAATCATCCACCTCCATTCAACTGCATTAGGGAGCGAATTAAAAAAAAATGGGGAAGGGGGGGGGGGGGCAAAATATCCACTCCTTTGTTTTTAACGTAGATACAGATGACTTTATTTTTCCTGTTCCATTTGGTTTGGTTTCATACATAGCCTTTACAAAACCGAAATTTCCTTCTTTTCACCTCATTTGAAATAAGGTTTTGAGAAACTCAGGAAAAACATTCAAATATCTTGCCTTTTACATCTTGCCTTTTATCCTCTGAGCATAAAATAAATAAAAAGTTTTGTCTCAAGGATTTAACAAGTAAGATTAATACCTCATAGGGTTGTTTTTATTTTAATGTAAAATAATTATAAGTTTAAAGTCACACATACTGCTGTGTTTGTAGTGGAAGACGCGGCAATAGGCAGAAAATCACTAGACCCAAAGGCACTAGACCAAAAGTCGTTTAACCGAAAGGCACTAGATCGAAAGGCACTAAACCGAAATTCACTAGACCGAAAGCCGTTAAGCCGAAAGGCACTAGACCGAAATTCGTTAAGCCGAAAGGCACTAGACAGAAAGTCGTTTAGCCGAAAGGCACTAGATCGAAAGGCAGACCGAACAGGCTCTAGACCGAAAGTCACTAAACCGAAAGGCACTCGATCGAACAGTCTCTAAACCTAAAATCTCAAGACCTAAATGCACTAGACTGAAAGGCACTAGACCAAAAGGCACTAGACCGAAATGCACTAGACCAAAATGGACTAGCTCGAAAGGGACTAGATCGAAATGCACTAGACCGAACATCGTTCCTCCGATATTTCGGTGAAATGACTTGAACCACGTCGCAGCACGCCCATCTGCCGACGACTCCCCACTCCTCGGGGTGCAACGACCTCAGTGGCGCGGCGTGTCGGCGGGGTCGTGAACCATGGCTGACGACCACCACGCGCGCGTGAGCCACGAAGAGTAACCCCCTTCCCCCATTCCCCCTCCTCTATACCTGCGCCACGTAACTCAAACGCGTTCGCTTCCACGTCTACCAGCATCGAGGGCCGCGCCTTCCCTGCATACTGATAGGCTGTGCGGGGGAGCCTCGGGCTTCACTGGGCCAGAGTCAGACACCCACCCTTCAATCTGCGGGTTGGTCATGTGAACCTTCTTTACATCACGCTTAGTTTCCAGCACAGAACAAGTGGTGCCCATAGCTGCCAGACTGATACCACCCGACTTATCGAAAATAAAATTCTTATTTTTTCATACCATCGAGGATTATAAAAACTTGATATATATATTTTATTTTAATATTTTCTGATTTTTATGTGACCATAAAATGAAGATTTTTAGTTGTAATTATTGTATACATTCTGAAATATAAAAAAACATAAGATGAATTCAAAATACAAATTATTATTTGTATCAGTCGTGTCACTATTAATAACAATGTGCTATGGTCAGAGTCAACATTTTAAATATTAAATTACATAATATAATTTAAGACAAAAACGGTTGAAACTAAGGTGCCATCTTTCAGTTATATTTCCTTAGAAGAAAGTATTCAATATTATCAGATGGTGCTTTTGATGAAATACAACTAGTTACGTATAGGTTACGTATAGGCTATCTGGAAAAAGAGCCAACCTACGTAGCATAGTCTGATGCACATCGGCTTACGGTGCGAGGGGTTCTGGGTTCGAGTCCCGGGAAAGGCATGGGTGTTAATCTACGTACGGATATTTGATTGGTTATATGATGATAAAAGGCCTTGATTAAGAAAAGGCATCTAGTGCTGGTTGTGGGCGGAAGCCGATAACCATATCTGGCAACAGAGCACACCGTAACATCGAGACAAGGATGGCGCAGACAGCAGTGATACTGTGCATTGGAAAGAGAGAGCACGTGCCCACTAAACTGCATATGAGACACGCTTTAGGGCGAGTCGAGGCGGTAACGCAGTAAGAGCGTAAACCTAAAGTGCAGCGCTCGGAAGTGGGGCATTTGACGGTGAGTCTGAGGAGGGTAATGAACATATAACAGAGTTTTCTTCGCCATGTTCCATACAGTTGTAAACGTCCAGTGTGAAACTACATCGTGTAAGTTATTCTTTAGTTGTGTGGGTTCAAATAAATTATTGACTACTTTATCATATCGTAAAAGTGGATTATTGAAGTATGAAGTTTCACTTCGAACGTGCGTGACGGAAGAGCACACAGGTAATTTTCTTCTGCTGTTATAAATGTAATAGTTAGGTTAGGTTAGAGTTGTTCTTTTACATCAATACAACTTTAGCAAACCTAGTTCTTTAATTAGTTTCCAAAAAACAGGTTTATTAAAAAAATTCCATAAAAAATAAATAATGTTAAGTTGGATCAGTGGTATTTAAAATATTCTAGGATCGTAAAAATATACGAAGTCTCGCAAAATTATTTATATATATATTCCAGTCGGGATGTTGCACGAAAATATTTTATGACTGATCGGAGTTCAATGAATATTAGGCTTCTCGTAGGTGAAAAGCCGTCATTGAGAAAAAAAAAGGGGCTTGTTTGTGGCAACACAATATTTATATTCACAGAAACATTTTTTTCCCATGGTAAAATATTTTGTTGGATAAAATAAATTCTACTTTGTTACTTGTACTGACAAAAAAAAAATCTTTTGGCACAGCCTACAGGCGTAGGTAGATTTTTAAGTACGTACCTATTTCTTCTGGAAACTTCTATATAATTCTGGAACTTTTTAAGGACTTAATGTATAATGTACTTGACATCCCATATGTTGTCTAATATTCCAATGATTAAGAAAACATTTTCTCATATTCCATGCAGCGAAAATGTTTGGAATGTTTTTAACTTAATGTTTCCAGCTTTTAATAAATGAGAACGAATTTCATATTATGCCTACTAGGGTAGTAAAGAATTTTTTTTGACTTTTAAACGCTAATTTTTTATCCTTGCACTAATATGTAGACGTATAAATAACTGCTTTGGACCAAGGTTTAAATAATATATTCAAACGAATTTAATAGCAAGGAACTATTGATTTTTTTAAAATTATTTTAACCTATGTGTTTACAGTAATAATTCGTTTCATCAAGAATTGTATCAGCCAAAGGTTTTGGATAATGTTTAGAATTGTACAATAAATGAAAACTTATTTCATAAGTTATCGACTAAACAAGTTATGATTTTATTTTTGTCGTTCAACCCTTGTTATTTCCACTCCTTGCAGTAATATTTACATAAAAATTTATTTACGACAAATGTTTTAGACAGTAATTAGAAGGCATGAAATAAATAAGAACGGATTAGATAGTGTACATTGTACGTAAGTTTGATTTATTTTCTTATTTGAACCCCGGTTTTTTTCCACACCTTGTAGTAATGGTTTGTCGTATCCAAAATTGTTCCTTCCAATGTTTGAGATAATTATTAGAAGATTTACAATTAATTATATATTTTACCAGTTACTTAATAAGGGAGTTAGGTTTGTTTTTGTCCTTTAACCCCTGTTTATTTCACCCTTAGCAGCAATGGTAGCTTGAATCAAAAATTGTTTCAGACAAAAGTTTTAGATCATATTTATAAGGTTTACAAATATTTTTAACGTATTTGAAAGTGTACTTAATAAGGGAACTATTACTTTTTTCTTTCAATGGTTGGTCGTATAAAATATTTTTTTTCAGACTAAAGTTGTATATAATATTTTAAGGATTTACAATAAAAAATAACGTATTTAATGGTGTACCTACAGGGTACGGAACTTATGATTTATTTAAAATTATAACTCTGTTTTATTTACCACCTTGCTGCAATGGTTCTTCTTACTAGAAATGGTTTCAGACAAAAATTTAAATAAAAATTATAATATTTACAAAAATTTTGAACGGATTAGATTGTGTTCCTACTAAGGGAGTTATGAATTCTTTTGTCCTCTAATCCATGATTTTTCCAACCCTTGCAGTTATAGTTGGTCGTATCAAAAATTGTTTCAGACAAAAGTTTTAGATAATATTTATACAGTTTATAAACAATTTGAACGGCTTTAATAGTGTTCTTACTAAGGGAGTTATTACTTTTTTTTTTTGTATTTCAACCCTATATATTTTCTACTTCTTGCAGTAACGATTGGTTATATAAAAATATATATTCGGACAAAAGTTGTAGATAATATTTGTTAGGGTTTTAAATAAACAGGAATAGATTTAACAGTGTACAAGGTACGGTTTTTATGAATAAAAGTGCACGTACTTACTTAGGTAGGTGCGTTTGAAGTTATACCTCTTCTTTCATTTAATAAACAAAACTATTTTTAAATTAATTGTTGCTAAAATTATAAAATAATAACCAAACAACTTTTGTAACAAGAAATATGTTACAGCATAATGGATATAAAATTAATTATATGTAGCTATATGTTGCCCGGGCTTCATGCACAAAAAAATGCAAACTTCATTTAAAGGAAAGAGTAAAGTTTTTTTTTGAATCAGTGGTAGATATTAATTTTTCTTTAATTTTGAACATAAAATGTGCAAGGTTTAATCAAGAAGTAGCAAAAGTATGATTTGAGGGGGTGAAGTAGAGATAGTTTCTGAAAACATTTGAGAACTTAATAATTCTAACATCCTGTACGTTCGTCTGCAATATTCATAGATGATCAATTAAACATATTTCTCTTTTTCCATGCAGCGCAAAAGGTTTTAATGCATTCAGCATTAATTTATCATATAAATTTTGTTTTGAAACAAGGCTTACTATCATATTTATAATGTTTACAATACGTTGGAATACATTTGATTGTGTGGCTAATAACCAAGTTATGAATATTTTTGTCTATTTACTCGTGTTTTTTTCCACTCCTTGCAAGAATAGTTGATGTTATAAAATTAATTTAACAAAAATTTTCTTATTAATTTAACGAGCTATAATAACTTCATACGGTTGCGATATTTTTCATATTTAGAAAGCGATTTTTCTGGCTTGAAAAAATCTTTCCCATCTCTACCCCTTCGATCAAATTTCGTATATTAATGAACTCGGTCGAGATTTACCATTACTGTATTTTATGTATCAGTTTGGAATTCATTTGCGTATAATAATTGCAATTATCGTGTCCATAAAAAGTTATGAATTTGTAAATTGCGATGACTTTAGGGTCAATGTATCATGAAACGAAAAAGTATGTGAAAATTTTCTGGAAGTAGCACCATGGTAACTGCCACAATATGTTGTCTTTCTTAGAAATCTATGTACCTAAAATAGCAGGACCTCACAGGAAAAATGAAAAAAAAAAAATCGTAATTTAATATCACTTACTTCACCAACCAGAGTTACACACCAAAGCAAACCTAGACGAACACCTGCAGTAACGTTACAACCATCCACAAATTGCCTTGGGTTCGAATTTGCAACGTAATGCCCTGAGAGCTCGCGACATCGGACGAGTGTGTACGTATGTGTTTGTGCGGTTGGAACTACTGGGAACCCTGGGGAAGTTATCAGACTGTTCCCGAGCGTCAATTAAGCAATATCCGGTGCTCCTCTCTCCCTTCACCGCCCCTTCAACCCCCCAACACAGGTATAGTCTGTGTCGCGTAAATTGTATCAAATTTGGCAGTCCTCAAAATTAGTGCCA
Source organism: Bacillus rossius redtenbacheri (assembly GCF_032445375.1). NCBI lineage: Eukaryota > Metazoa > Arthropoda > Insecta > Phasmatodea > Bacillidae > Bacillus > Bacillus rossius. Next base: position 16,892,986 of record NC_086342.1, read on the forward strand.
ATGGTCTACGTAACCTTCTGACACCGTTGTTCGTCAACAGTGCTTGTAAACAACTTCATGCGATCGTGAGTGTTTGTTAATGTTTGTGAGTCTCATCTGGGACATGGATACCACGAGGGAAAAACTCTAGACTGAGACACAGCTTTTGAAGTAGTCTTGGGTCCATCAGATATATAGTATCTTTCATAATATATTTCTAACATAGCTACATTGATTGTGAGAAGTAATGCATCAGCTATCATCAGGCAAACAAACCAGTGAAACTTAATTCACTTTATTTTGGTTGCCACATATTATGTGGTGTGGCATACCAGCAATACTGCATCTTCTCATGTATACAGAACATGCTTTTATTTATTAAAAAACAGTGTTATGTGTTTTTTTGCACAGTTTGAAGCTCTTCTGCTAAGAAATTAGTCGTCAAGTAATTTCATTATTATTATAAAGTTATCACCTTGGAATTGAACCTCCAATCCGAGTTTTTTTTTCTAGTAGTTATGGGCCCACCCAACAGATAGCGTCACATGTCACGCAAAACCTGGTTTCAGTTCTTAGTATCAAATTCGTCGGAATTTATTAATAACCAACTTGTTACCTCAAACCTTTGCAAAAAAAAAACATTTATACGAACACGATTAATGCAAGGGATGAAAATTAGCTTTTGAAGATAAAAAATAATTGCATAGCTACCATTGAAGGCATAATATGAATTTTTAAAGATATTCAATGCTGGCTGCATTAAGTTAAAAACATTCAAAATATTTTCGCTGCATGGAATATGAGAAAATGTTTAGTGTTTTTTTTTTTAATATTGGAGAACATATAGGATGTTATGTAGGCTACATTCAGTTCTTAAGTTTCCAAAATATTTTCAGAAGAAATAGGTAGGTACGTCGGAATCTACCTACGCCTGTAAACTGTGTCGAAAGGAATTTATAAAAAACTATTTCTTGGCAACTGATTTTCTAAAGGATTTTTTTTTGTAAAGTACAGAAAATGTTCTGTGTATAGATTTGTGTGAAATGTCTCACCGGTATAGAGCCACAGTGAACATATTTGGTGGCAATAGTTGATTTTAAACACAAAACGCAAAAGCGCTATCGTGATACATTTACAGGAAATGCCCTCAAATGATAGTAATGATAATAAAACGGAATTACCAGCATGGTAAGTGTGATAGAGCCTTAATTTGAATACACAACTATTGTAAATACAGTAACAAAGTAGGTACATGGATAGTGTGCACAAGATTCGACAACCATGTCTACGAATCTATATTACGTTCGTGTCTATGGGAGGAAAAATAATATATTTTAATCCTGTCACAGACACACGGTGCAACAGGCAATGTAGACAGTGCCATTTTTTTTCCTGACCCAACTAAGTCTAACTCTTGGGGGTCCAATATTGGTGCTGGCTGTATCGTAGTACGATTGCTGAAAGTCTACAAACATTTGGTTAGGCTATGAGATATTGACCGCTCGTAAACTCTGTGTCCATGTTTATATAAGGGATGTTTATGTCAGGGCCGGCGCGTCCATATAGGCGAACTAGGCAACCGCCTAGGGCGTCAAGTAGCTGGGGGCGGCGCAGCACGACACATAACAGCTGATATAATATGTTTAACGATTATTGAAACTAGATGAAAATGGATTTTTGTAACAGTTTGGTAGGTATGTTTATATTGATATGAGTAAATATTTAAAGACCACGGTGACCTGTTTATGATTTGTAATAAGTAGTAAAAAAAAAACACACGCCTGCTTATATTTGATTGTTAACAAAATCTTAGGCTTACGTGATGCATTTTGAGGCAAGGAAATTTTTTTTTGTGGTGTCCGCCGGGGGGGGGGGGGGGGCATTAAAGTTTTTCGCCTAGGGCGCCAATTTACCTTGCACCGGCACTGGTTTATGTATGGGAGGGATCTGGGTTAGCGTCTCAGACCGAAGTCTATACGCCTAACCATGCTGGGTTTCAGCCGTGCAAGAAAGGGTAGCACGCACCGTGTATTTTTTTTTTTGGGATTGGTCAGCCATGGCAGCGATTCAGACTGCAACCAGGTAAGTTGGTACACAGGAAAAAAAAAACCCTGCATAGACACAGGGAAAGCCTTCGGCTCATTCGTTCGAGGTTAAAATCATCGCAGGCATTGAGCAGGCAGGCTCGGTACAGGAGCAAGAATGATGGTACAGGGAGAAGAGTTGGTCGGGGACAGAAAGTGACAACCATGCTGGGGTCGGGAGATTTGGACCTTTGCGTGTTTGTGCGTGTCTGGGTTGGTACCAGCTGCGCATGCGTCTTTGGTCTACCTCCAGGTTGCCAGTCAGCACGCATGCTTAAACTGTGGGAAGGAACAATGAAATTATTACAAAACAGTGTTATGTGTTTTTTTTTGCACAGTTTCAATCTATTATGCTAAGCAATTAGTCGTCAAGTAATTTCATTATTATTATAAAGTTATCACCTTGGAATTGAACCTCCAATCCGAGTTTTTTTTCCCTAGTAGTTATGGGCCCACCCAACATATAGCGTCACATGTCACGCAAAACCTGGTTTCAGTTCTTAGTATCAAATTCGTCGGAATTTATTAATAACCTCCAATCCGAGTTTTTTTTCTAGTAGTTATGGGCCCACCCAACATATTACGTCACATGTCACGCAAAACCTGGTTTCAATTCTTAGTATTGAGCCCATATTGATAACACTTATTGTTAGTTGAATCACGCTACAGTTCATCGCGGACTGGCGCATCTGACCCTCACTCCAGAAGGAACAGAGCGGCAGGTCGCCTGTCGCAGCAAAAGGTCTGTCGACACTTAGTGGCAGTTTAGGGTGACGATTACGTGGGATTTGGGAATGATTTATACCAAAATGTCACGGCGGCAAGTAATTGCAGAATTTATTACATTCCACGTCTAATTTATGATCTGAAGGAAAAAAAAAATCTTTTCAGTCATCCAGGGAATAGCGATAAAGGTAAATATAAATGTTTTGAGGTTGATGTCGTTGACAAAGAAATTTGGTGTATGTCCGCTATGCCCGTTAGAAGTGAGACTTCGCAGCTAAGAGGGATGGCACATTTTTGGGGCACTTAAATATCTGAACACGCGAATTCATGCTTTGAAAATAGACCTTTCACTTACTAGTGTCTGTCCATGTTTTCGATGGAACCTAGGAATGAATTAATGGGTTGATGATAGATGAAATATGATACATGACCTTATGGGAAGTGTCCCTACAAATTTGTCACAATTCTAATGTTAACACTGGATCCAACCTCAAAGTTTAGAGTTTAGAGTTACAAATTACGAGATGTGAGAGTATTAAAAGTATGAGATAGCATGTAGACGTTTACAAAACTTTTGGAAAATACACGGAAATCACGCGTTTCTGCTGCCGTGCGACCGGCTGTAGAGATGTTTCAGTTCAAAACTTTTTTTTTTAAAGAAACCTTGCGCCATCCAGCAATATTCGTTACATACGTTACACACATCAACTCCGTTTACCATGTGATTCATAATATATCACTCTACCGGTTGTAAAACAGATTCACTTCAATTAAAATATATTTGGAAGAAAAAAAAACTATGTTCATAAGCTGCTTGTCAGCTGTCCCAGAGTAAAGATCAGGTACTTAGCTATCAGACACGTTGCGAAATTTCATTAGTCCATAATAACTAAATTGTTGATCAAAGTCGCATGTATTTCGTGCACTCGTACGCACGGAAAGTTATGCGCTCTACTAAGGTTTTTTGTTTGTTTCAAATGGCGGGCCCTGTTGGAAGCCTCCCCGGAACCGCGGACGTGCCGAGCGAGGGGGGCAGGTGCGCCCCCCGCAGCGGGGGCGGTGACCCGCCCACCTCCAGCTGCCTCCCGGGGGGATATAAGCGGGGGCGGCCGGAGGCGGCCACACAGCCACCCAGCGAGCCGCCGCCGCCTGCGTCCAACGAGGTGAGTCCTGCAAGGTGGGTGCGATCCAAGGACTCCTGGATCCCGGCTCACTTCCCAGTCCCGAAATTTTCGGGATGTAAACTTCCTAAACCCGGGATTTTTTGGGATTGACAAAAAAAAAAAAAAAAAAGAAAGACGTGAAAAATTCATTGGCCCGGAAAGACATCGCCCGTGTTCCAACCAGTCCAGTGCTAATCTTGGTAGTTCCGGGGAACCAAAAGCAAACCAAAAAAAGAATGTTCGGAACTAGCCTTAAAGGGGGGAATCAGGGACCCACCATTTTTTTTCTATAATTCTACTTTCGATCTCCCAAAATTTTCCGGGATGTCAAAGGCATAAAAATAATATCTGTCGGTACTTCCGTACCTTGTTGAAACCAGATATTTTACAAACGGGCTCTTAAGTCTGTAAGCCGCTTCAAAAGGAAACAGCTTATTATATTTCACTCGAACGACCACACGACTATCAAAGAACACAATCACACCAGTTTAAAAATTGTTCATCATTTCAACGAGTAGCCAAAGCTAAGTCCCTAAGCCTCGCCATACTAATATATATGAATATTCAGCGAGGGAGCTTCATTGAAAATACTTGAGGATGCAATGCAAGACGGAGAGGTTAACAAATGGTGTTCAGTGGTCTGGAGACTAAACACGTACATCCCCACGTCACACCCTGGGGGTAAGGGGCGGGAGTTGTGTGTTGTTTGCGCAGCTGAGTGGGGCGACGCGTCTCCGAGCTACTCGAGTGTACCTTCGCGCCGTGTGGGTGTTGGTTAGGTGGACAGAGGGGTGAGGATCGGGAAACAACACCCTCAACCTCGGTGTTGGCCCGAGTGCCCGATCCACGGACCGAGCAGGGAACGGGAAAGGACGGGGTGAGGGGGTAGGTACGAGAGGTTGTCTGATGAAGACGACGCCGACGCCGACGCCGACGCCGCTGCAGAAGATCCGCGGGACGCCCGTCCCAGTCGGCGGTCGGCGTCGGTCGCGGGCGGGCCCGCAGCGGAAGTGGCGAACATGGCGAGCGTCGGCCGGAAGTAGCCAGAGGTGCGAGGTAAGAGACCAGCAGTAGTGAGACAGCCACTGTCGAGCCGAGATCCAGCGGGGAGAGTGTGTAAACTGTGGACTAAACGAGATAGGGATTAAATTGTGGGCATACGATTATTATTACATGAATAAAACTGTATTTAATTGACTGAGCTATCCTTGCGCCCCGTCGCAAACAGCGTCTCACGGTAATATACACACCTACATGTACTCTGCGTATACTCATGTACATACGTTAGAGGTTACACTACATACATGTCTTTTTTTAAATATATATTTATTTAACTGCAACTTTTAGTTTTTAAAAAAAAATTGGTTGTCTGTAAAGTCGGTTTACGGACGATAGTTTAACGTGACAACGTCATAGCAAAACATTGATGAAATGATTGCATACTTTTATGAATAAATTTGAATCATTTTTATTTTAATAATAAAATAATAAATACTTGAAATTATACTAGTAATCAGATTTTCAAAATACAAGAATAATTAACGTTTATTGCCGAAATTGTTGTTGTAATAAGCAATGAAAACCACATAAACTTTTCACTTCACTTTATAACCAGTCGACGAAACAGTTCACGTGTAGATGTAAGTTGAGTGCTGCCGCTGTCTTTCTTCTCCTCGGACGCATAGGCCAATCGAGTGGAAGAGAGATAAGATGCGGCGCAAGCGTACAATGAGCGTAACGGGACACAGCGTAACGGAACAATGTGCGCAACGGGACACTTTTTCGTACGTGCAGCCGGCGTTCATCGATTTATTAGACGTTGTCACGTCAATATTCCTTCAAAGATAGCGCCGCATTGATAGAGAAAAAAAATGTTGAATACATTTTGACGCCAAAGATGGTTCCAACACGATTTTCTTGGCCAAGTCAATTATAGGTATTTATAACGTTATGACTTCAAGTTTATGAAGTGTTTTTTTTCCGGGAGAGTTCATTATATGATGGAGTTTCGGTGTGACAAACCAAATACCCTTTGTGCAACCCGCGATGTTCGCGAAAGTAAAAATGTACGGGTGCATGTTACCACACGCGGGTCCGCCATCTTGAAGACTTCGCCTCGTGGCTTTAGCTGTTTCTGCACGCATGCGCTTTGGACTTTCGAACCTGTTAATCTTTCTGTTGTGTGATGCGCGCGCATTTAATTTCATTTTCCCTGCATACTAAAAATGTTCCCTCAATGCGCCTGAATAAATACTTATAACTTCAATAAACGAATGAACACTCATCTTCAATACGATATTTGAATGATTCTTTGTACTTTAAGTGGTAAAGTTTGATATGAGTAATTATTATGGACATATGCCATTGCTAGTTGACACTGTCTATCATAGAGAAAACCTGAAGAACGGACAAAGTAAGGTGAATAAACAAACACACAGAACACAAGCCATAATTAGCGGATGCCAAGTGTTAAATGTAAAGACAGCACAGAGCATTCAGTGGAAGGGATTAGTCACAACAATTTCACAGCACAGACGAACACAGTTGCAACTGTCTCTTCGTTTGTCAGCCCACTGTTTTTTTTTATGCTGTGATATTGTCCTGTCTAATTACTTCCGCGAAATTCTCTATGCGGTCTTGACATTTAACATCGGCTGATTTTGGTTTGTTTTCTGTGTGATTAGGTATTCATTTTTCTTGGTCTATTCTTCAGGTTTTCTCTATGAATAAACTAGCAATGGCGTATACCTAAGATGGAATAATGATTTACCTCATCTTCGACTCGTCCATTAACGGCACGTAGCATTGTCGGGTATCTTGACTGGAAATTCGACAGTTTTCAAATATGCTACCAATGGTCCACGCATCCTTCTGCTACTGTGTTTCTATTTCTATAACTTCGCTTGGTTGTCACTGTTCAAGAAACTTCAAAGGTCGAATTTTAGGTGACATTCGGGGAAATGAGCACCACTGGTGTTTGAGCACTGTGAAAATTTGGGAAGCCTAAGATGCACATAGAGTTCTGCCATTCCCGATTACACCCGAACATTTCACCTTCGGCCAACCTCGGGTTCATTTATATGTATATTTATATTTATCTGTTTATTTTAATGTAGCTGTACTAACCTAACTAACCGTCCATAGTGTTTTAAAGTGTTTTAATGTAGCTAACCTAACCGACCACTTTTAATATTTGAATTCATTTTTCCTGCGCAAAAATAAAACATATCCCGAAGTTGGCCGAAGGTGAATTGTTCGGGTGTAATCGGGAATGGCAGAACTTTATGTGCATCTTAGGTCTCCCGTGAAATTTGGGACAAGTCACGTGACTCAGACTTTACACAGACAACAGTCCGCCCATCGACTACCAAGGTTTGTGTCACAATTTAGTTTATGCTGCTGTGGCTAAAACACACACAGAGTTTTTTTTATCTGTAAAATTTTAGCTCTTGGTATACGGCATTTAGTAGGAATAATTCGTGATTTTAACGGTATTCGTGTGGAACGGTGCTGCCGTGTGTGGTGGATGGCGCGAACAAAAAATAACAAAGCCAAAGGAAACTTTTTAGTTTTAACTGTTTGATGAATTCAAACAAGATAGGCAGTATTTTTAATACAACTTCCCTGTCAACAATTAAATCCAAAGCCGAGGTATAGAATTTTTTTTCAGGACTTTTTCGCTTTTGTCGGAGCCGTTTCATTTTATAGTTTAAAAATTTCGGTCTGCAAATGGAATGATTCGATAGTCAACGTAGCTGTCCTGGCAGCGAATTCTAGCGGCGGGTGGGGAAAACAGTGTGATTCGCGTCCATAAATTTAGTTGAAAACTCACAATTTGCGTATATTTATCACTGGACATAGCTTTTTTTTTATTTCGTTGAATATTCTTTAGGCCATTTTTCTTAGAGTGCTTGAATTACTTGGCGAGCGATAGCGGGCGACGAGAGACGGACCTCGAGTGCGGAGACTGGTGAGTGGTGCGAGGCGGTGTGTATTGGTGCCAGAGGTGCGAGGTAAGAGACCAGCAGTAGAGAGAGCCACTGTCGAGACGAGCTCCAGCGGGGAGAGTAAACTGTGGACTAATGAAATAGGGATTAAATTGTGGACATACGATTATTATTACACGAATAAAACTGTATTTAATTGACTGAGCTATTCTTTCGGACCTGTTACCTCAACCCATAACAGTATTTCAGGTGAAATGCTGAGATCGTGGAAAAGTGTTTGCTCGAAAAAAGTTATAAAATTACAACACAACTTTAAACTGTATAGTAAAATAAAAAAAAACCTTAAAATATTTTTGAGGTAACACCTCTGTTTTTTCATACATTTCTGTTATGTAGGCTACTTATGGCTTCCCGTCTCCCCCCCCTTTTCCTTATCATGCAAAATTAACATAACGCGAATTTTCAAGTATTTTACTGATACGTCGTTTTGTTGAGACTGCAAAATTATAGGTGTTTTGTATATCGACAAACATATATTGTGGAGAAAAGTAAAGCAATGTAGTGAACACGAACGAAGTGTTTTGAAGTCTGACGAGCAGTACAAATGTGTCACTGATGTTCCACTCACTGTGTCGTTGCAGGTACCTGGTGCTCAGAAGGTGCTCGCAGCAGATCGTGAGAGATGGCAGCTGAAACGAGCTCCCGGCCGCAGTCCTCGTGCGTTCTCGGCAAAGTCCGCCTCGCAGTGGGTGAGTGCATCGGTTTCTCCTGTGTCTATGCAGGTTTTACCTGGGTCACATTAGTTAGCTTTTAAGCTAGACGACCAATGGGGCGTCAGCCATGGCACCAATCGCAGCCATGGCTGGCCAGTAAACCCCAATAGCACATGATGAACGCGCCCTTGTCCTGCGTGGTTAAAAACCCGCATGGTAGAGTGTATAGGCTTCGGCCTGAGACACACTTAGGTCCTCCCCTAACCTGGACCCTCCTCATACACAGAATAATTAAAGCTAGAAAAAAAAATTAAATCGCATCTGCACGGCGCAGCTGCAGTTGCAGTTTCATCCCAGAAGTGTCGAGTGGAGGCGCCCTCTGTAAGGCTATCCCGGGGGTCATTGAACCCACTTGTTCAGAAGTAAAATGTTTTGACTTGAATACGTATTTAAAATTGCTTCCATAGTGGGAGGCAATTAAAAAAAAAACGAATCATAACAAAATCGGGGGATAGAGTTTGGTGTTGCAGCTACATATCTATCATCTCCATCCAATATTTAATTACACCACTGGATAGCTAAAGGAGCAAAGAATTCGTTACTCTTAGTGAGGACTGTGACGCATCGCGCGGGGTGGAGGGGGAAAGCGCCGCCATTTTGAGTTCATTTTGCTGCGTTTCGAGATTTCCATTTAGTAGAAGTTTGGAGAAGCTCGAACTCGGATAACTCGGAGAAGCTACGACGTTCGTTTGAGTTTCAATCGCCAGCTCTCGTCAAAATATATCGATTGCATATATAAACATAATAGAGTAAAATAGCCACAGTAAAAATATATGGTTGTTAAAATAAAAATTAGCGTATTTTACATTTTGTATAGAAAATATTACCTGTTACGTACACGTATTCACGTACAACACACGGCCGTGTACATGACACACAGTCACACCCAATTTTTTTTGACGTGATAACGTCTTATAAATCGACGAACGCCGGCTGCACGCACGAAAAAGCATGACTCATTGTCACGTCCCGCCTGAGCCGAGCGTGCAAGAACCGGCCAACTACCGTGCGAGAAAATCTTCTAAAATATCAAGCAGGTGAAGGCGGGCTCTTTAAAAGCAACAATTTTAAAATTTTGATGTAACGTTATCACGTAAAATTATCGTCCGTAAACCGACTTTACGGACAACTCATTTTTTTTTAAATTTTTATAAACAGTTGAATGTCTGGCTGTATTCCTGACGACCAGGGCCAGATTTAGGGGAGGGCAATCGGGGTGAAAGCCCCGGGGCCTCCACAAACGGAGGGCCCCCACAAACCGAGGTCCCCCACAATAGAGACTTCGGAAAAAAAATCTTTGAAATTCCGACAAGTAAACACTAGTAAACATATTTTCCTTTGATATTCTTTTTCCGCTGTTTTACATTTACCTACAGTACTTTGTACATACATGATTATATTATTGTTAAATATTAACAGAAATATTCATAAACACTAAAATTTAATTTCATGTAATTCTTGTCTCCGATTATATTTATGTATGTTTTTTTAAATACTAAGAGAATCTACTTGATTTCACAATAAATTATTTATTGGAAAACTCGACTGGAAAACAATTGTTCATTATATTTGGAAAATAATTTGGGGCCAGGGGGCCTCCGCTCCTCTGTTGCCCCGAGGCCTCCAGACCTCTAAATACGGCCCTGCTGACGACGTGCGAAGGCAGGAGGCGGGTGTGTGCTTCCCTGACCGGCCGCGCGCGTGTCCGCAGCGCTGGCGGCGCTGGCGGCCCTGCTGGGCAGTTGCGGGCCGGCGCGCGCCGACGACGGGGGATTCTTCCTGAAGGCGGCCAAGTCCCTGCCGAGGATCGGCCGGCGCGGGGACCTGGACTTCTTCCTGAAGGCCGCCAAGTCCGTGCCGCGCATCGGCCGGCGGGGCTTCACCGCGGTGAGCATCCGCATCCGCATCCGCGTCCGCCTTCAGACACGTAGCATCCGCCGTGCTCACCGGGTTGTGTTGTCCCATAACTAGGGACACCTGCATTTCGCGGATTCAATTTCATGTCAAGGTATTTCACAAAACACTCTAGCTTTTTCTAAGAGTCATGGCAAATTGTGAGGGTGCAGCAGTTACGGTGACCACATTCTCATGGGCGCCCTGTCAAGAGCGGGACGACGCCTCTCACCGACCTCAGCCAATAACCACAGGAGAAAAGCTACAGTATTTTGTGAAACACCTTGACACGAAAGATATTCGCGAAATACAGGTGTCCCTACCCATAACCTGATTGCGTGTACGGCGTGATCCGTTACCCACGCCCATGGCAGTCCCCGAGGCTTGTAAGAGCGCAGGGTTACCAGGCACTCACCTACTCCCCCTTACATTCCTTAACCTCCCCTCCCTAGACGAAGACTCTCTCCCTTACTCGCCTTCACCTCCCATCCCAAAAGCCTCTGACTCTCTCACCCTTACTCGCTTTCATCTCCCCTTGGTCTCTGATGGACCTTCTTACTCGCCTTACCTTACCCCCAACCACTTGCCTACTCCTCCTCCTTACATTTTTATCTCCCCTCCCCAAACGAAGACTGTCTCCCTTACTCGCCTTCACCTCCCATCCCAAAGGCCTTTGACTCTCTCACCTTTACTTGCTTTCCCCTCCCCCCCTTGGTAATTTAAGAAACCCTTCTTATGCACCTTCCCCTCCTCTGCCTTAAAACACCCTGTTTGCCCTGTAAGAAATACCACAAACAAAGTACTTATACATATATACAGGGATATAGGAAACTCCCGTAGAGCTAAAGCTATGAGGGGTCCAAGATATTCTATCTTTCTTTCTTACCCTGGCATTTATGCTGTGTGCTGTACCGGTACCTCCAACAGTTCCCATGTTTCACGTACGCAAAAATAACCCACAGCCACGTGTATCACAAACTGTTTCCTGGCAACTGGTTTCCACAGGAAACTTTTGTGGAAAAAAAAATGTACAGAGAACTTTATTTTCCTGTGCACTATTCGCGCAGTTGCACCCGTCTGACCGTATGATATCCGAGCATGTTTTTATATTTTTATTTTTCTGACACGTTATCTGTAGCAACTAGCCGCACTGATACGTCTGGTGCATCTGGCTCGCACAAAAAAAAAATTTATAAAAAAAACTAGCTGCAGTACCCGGTGTTTCCCGGGCTGAACACGGGGCGATATATACTGTCAGCGAGTTAGCGCAAAATGGATAGCGCTATATGACAGTGTGGTTGACATAGAGAAATTACTTATGACCTATGATTTTCTGTTTACGTATGGAGATCGGTTATCTGTCTATTTTTATCCCCTCCGCGACAGCGTTAGAGTAACGGAAACATTAAACGTGAGAACCTCGTATAAGAAGTATAACTTCAATAACTTCATCCATGACAACAAACCGTGAAAGATTAGGCCATAGTTTTCTAATCAAAAACCACGTGAAAATGGTTATGTTCACAATATTAAATTTTTCAGTAATTTACGGGTTCACAATTTTCACAGTATTATTATATTGTTATCATAATTTACGAAGGGCACTCAGATGATATTCTGAGAAAAAAATTACTGCTCAACAGCTCAGCAATCATTCATTTGGGTTGGAGACTCCGTGTTATCTTGAGAGTAACCATTATTATCACAGTAGTAAATCGTGTTGTGGATATCACACATTTATTTTGCCGTCACCACATGTGAGATAAACATGATGAGTGTTCATCATACATACATTGTATTAAAAGCATTACTTTACAAATACTATTTTATTCAATAGTTTAAAAATATTGTAAAGGAAAAACACATATTAAAAAAATATTTTTACCTGGTTTGGTTCATAATCACAATTATTATGGTATGCTGTACAGGAATTATGGTGTGTTTAGGTGGAAATTATCGTATCATTTCTGTAAAACAGTAAACAATTATCGTGTGCTGACTGTGGTGTAGTGAGAAATTATCTTACGCTGTACACGGAGAAGGGAGAAAAAAATTGTGGTGAAATAAGGAACCACCCCAAAATTTAACTGGGAGTGATTTAGGGTAACCCACGTGTTTCCGAAATGCCTCTGAGTAGTCTCACTTCATCGTTTGTAATTATTTCTTAGCCTTAGACAATAGCAACGTGAATATCCTAAAAGTTTGTTCCAGTGGATGTTCAAAGTTGTTTATCTCCCGATTTTTTTTCTAGATGCTCTTTTTTTTTTTAATTTTTTTATGTTTTTAATATTGGCGATCGTTCGTACGTGACGCTGGCGAAACGCCGGGGCCGCCACCCCCTTCTCACGGGGCGGGTGTTCCTCTGGTTGCAGGCGGAGGGCCGCGACTTCGGGGACAAGCCGTGGTACCGCACCATGGACACCGTCATCAGACCGTCCCGGCGGTCGGACCCTGGTGAGTCTCCCGAGGTCTCGCGCAGCCCCTGCGAGGGGTCCCGGCTGAAGATAGACACCGTGCCAACTGCCAAAGGCCACAGGAAAAAAAAATTCAGGAGAGATAAAAAAAGTATTAAAAAATGGTTGCATAGCCATCTTCAAAATATCCAGTAGAGGTATAAAAAAATTACCATATTTAATGCGATCCATAAAAAACTAAACTAGACGAAGTTAGTTCAAACTTGGATTGTAACAAAAATGGCTACTAAAAAAAAATCCTCATCGATAGTCATAATCTTGAACTTTGCACTTTTCGTTACGCTCTGATGAGTCGTAAGTCGCCTCGACTTACCCTACAACCTATAAAGAATTTTCACTTACAAATGTTTTTAAAAAAGTTTTATTTTAGTAGAGAAAATTATATTATCAATATGGATAGACCTATATATATAATATATATATATATATATAATAACATGTTCAGCTCACTCACTTCCTACTAAGGCGACACGGGGTTCAATTCTCAAGGGATAAAACCTAGATTTTTCTTTTCGCAAGTGGGAAAACGTGATGGACATTGCTGTGAGCCGAATTTTCTCGAACCAATGCGTTCCATCGCTTCTTTGTTCACATTGCTTCACCATTCATCACTTTTAATGACCTCAGAGTCGACAGAACATTAAGAGGGTAGTGGTACCCTATATTATTATTTTTCTACAGTTACGTGTTTTTGCTCACAATATTAAATAGCATCGTAATATAGCCCTCAGTGACTGTCTTTATAAATTTTTCATAGATTCAATAAATGTATATTTAATTGCAAATTAATATTTCAATATTAGCATAAATTGAGAGCATTAAGTAGTAGTGTTGTCTACAATTTCAAATTAACTGTTCGTAAGTAGCCTTTGTCGAAAAAATATTCATTTTTAAAGAAAAGGTACTTATAAATAAAAACAGAACGGTTTTCCCAATACACTTGATAACTGAGATATTTTACAAGCCAGGCAAACCTTAATAATTAGTTCTTTTGCCTGACTAATTCTATGATGGTTACATATAGCAGTTAAATATTTGTGTGTCCTCGGCGGGAAACGCATACAACTACTCTTTCCGAAGGTTTTTTTTTTTTTAAGAAATATCTGGAATTATATAACAAAACATGACATTTGAAGTTTTTTTGTTTTCAGTTTAATTGAAAGTGTGTAATGAAGGCATTTTTCGAATATTAAATTTTAGAAATAATTTCGTAAAATAAGATTTTAGTTATGACTGTTTATTTAAATTTTAACAAATGACAGATAACAAGTATTGTTTAATTGAAAACATTTTAATGGACATATTGCTGGTTTTAATTGTATGCCATAGAGAATGGACGAGAAAGATGAATACACTTAACACACAGAGAAAGAACCAAAATCAGCGGATGTCAAATGTGTGAACGCATTGTCGTGTTCGTCTCTGTCGTTTGTTACTGTATTGTCAAGTTCGTCTTTGTTCTGTATTTTATGTTCTTGTTACAACTGTCCTATCGTTGTGAGCCATTGCGATCGTATGTGCCATGATGTTTATTTCCAACTTATTCCTTCTGTGATGTAAATGTGTTCAAACGTTTGACATCTGACTGATTTGATTATGTGTTTGTGTATTCATCTTCCTTGTCCATTCTTGTGGTTTCTTTATGGCATACAGAGAAAACCCATCAATGGCGTAAGTCCATCAAAATGTTTAAAATCATTCTTCCCCGTTGCAAGAGTGACTTAAAGAAGTAGCATAAATCTGGCGGGAAAACGTTAACTATGGAACACAGAATGTAGTTCTTGTAGGGTCGTTACCACAACGCCGAAATACCACAACGCCGAATGTACAATAACACCGAATACCATAACACCGAATGTCAAATTGACCGCAACGCCGACATCTAGAAAACTGCTGTGTACCAAAATGCCGGAATACAGTATCGCCGAAAAATGTTGCTGCGGGGAAGGGGGGGGGGGGAAGGGTGCACAGGAGCAAAATGAAAAACAACTGAATGAATTTGTGTGCTAACCTTACCTAACCTAACCTTTGTGGCAGTCCTGCATTTACATTTTTCGGCGTTAATGTATTTCGGCGTTGTGGTAACTCGGCGTTGTGGTACACAGCAGTTTTCTAGCTGTCGGCGTTGAAGTCAATTTGGCATTCGGCGTTATTGTACGTTCGGCGTTGTGGTATTTCGGCGTTGTGGTGCGTCCCCGTTCTGGTGCGTCCCCGTTCTTGTACAGTGAAGGATCTGTACAAATCGTCCTGGATGCCACACGTGTGCGCGCAGACCCAGAGCTGACCTGGGACAACCTGGACGAGGCTCTGGAGGCGAGACCCGAGCTGCTGCAGCTGCTGTCCAAGGACGCCGGCCTGATGCCCCGGGACGGACCCGACTACGGCCGCCAGCGCCGCCGCGCCGCGGGCGACCGGGAGCTGCCCGAGGCGCGCCTGCAGCCGGAGGTGTGAACGGCGAGGACACAGGACGACGTCCCCTTCCCCTTCCTCCCCACCGGGCCTCTGACACGCACCCTTACTCGCCTTCCCCTTCTCCCCAGCCACTGACCTACTCCCCCCTCCTAGCATTCCTTAACCTCCCCTCCGCAGTCGAAGACTCTCTCCCTTACTCGCTTTCACCTCCCGTCCCTCTCTCACCCTTACTCGCTTTCATCTCCCCAGCCACTTCACCTACTCCCCCCTCCTAACATTCCTAAACCTCCCCTCCGCAGTCGAAGACTCTCTCCCTTACTCGCTTTCACCTCCCGTCCCTCTCTCACCCTTACTCGCTTCCATCTCCCCTTGGTCTCTGACGGACCTTCTTACTCGTCTTCCCCTTCTCCCCAGCCACTGACCTACTCCCCCTCCTAATATTCCTTAACCTTCCCCTCCGCAGTCGTAGACTCTCTCCCTTACTCGCCTTCACCTCCCATCCCTCTCTCACCCTTACTCGCTTTCCCCTCCTTCCTCTTGGTCGCTGACGAACTCTTATTACGCACCTTTCCCTACTCTACCCGAGTCCGCAACCCACACAACCTTATATCCGAACATGTAGCTCATAATAGGTTGCCAAAATTGATCACCCTAAAAATATTTAGTATTGGCCAACATTCCTAAACATGTAATGGAAGTTACTCACATGTTTAATTGGATTGGAACTACAAAATGAATATTTTTTTGAAAAACTAAATTATTGCTGGTACTGAACCTTGGTAACCTATCACACACCCGTTACTCAAATTTAATTAATTCCTAATATTTTCTCAGTGTTATTAAATATGTCTCTACTCTTTTAACGTGTTGTTTGTTTGCTGTAGGTGTGATACTGGTTTTGTTGCAAGTTAAAATTTTGTGCAGTTGTTTGGCAGGAATGGTTGTCAGAAGTCGAGTTCACGACGTCCAGTTATGAACTCACTTTAAGTGAGCTCACGTATGTGAAATGCTTGTCATTAAAGTTTTACGTCTTCTAAGCAACACATGCATCAACTTCCAAGGAAAATCGGGTGAACTCAATGATAAATTAAACAGTTATCGTCACTGAAATAGCCAAAAGGTTTTTCACTGATCCGAAATTAACGTTTTTAGTTAATTGTCAATGTAATTTATTCCATTCGGAGCAATTTTCACTATTTAAAACGTAGTGTTCAGATGCAGTCACTATTCCCCGATACATCACACATAGCTGCGGAATTCGAATTAATTTTGGTATTAATTTTTTTCCAAATAAACTATTTTCAGGGCGTTGCAACTAATATTAAAAAATTAAAATCAATTTCTAGTTGTTTTGCCTGGGTCTACAATATTCTGAAGGAAAGATTCTTATTGAAGTTCTAAAACTGTCCGCGATGCGCTCACAAATAGAAATTTCTTCTACATTATTGCGATGGATATCGAACATCGTGTATTATTCTATAGTGCATTCCCACTAACTTAAATACTTTCATAAACTTCAGAAAATATCTAACCACTACAGCAATATCTAATATACCTCAAAGCCAGGCATACACCCACTGCGGATGACAACATCTTGGATAAGTAGGTTCATATTATTAATACATTTTTGCCAAAGTAAAATAAATCAAGGACTGTATGTGTACAACTATGCTGTAATCAACACTATATGTAAATACACACAACAATTTCTTCAGTGGGCTAAATTTTATTTCACTCAAGAAGCAAGATGAAACAAGTAAAAAAAAAATATATATACAGTAGTAATATTAGTGGCCGAAAATACATTTGCCAGCAATGTTAGTTTAATTATATTTATTTCATATTTATATTTAATTGTCATGTTGATTTAAAAAGAGGTAATGGGTATGATGTAGTAAACTTTGTAGTTTTTTGTAATGTTTAACTGATTGGATTTGAATAAAATTAATTTGGACAAGATTTCTGCAATTGAATTTTATTTCGAAAGGAAATCGAAGTGTTTAATTTGCTGATATGTTTTTCTCTTCAGAAACGGATCGATTTAAAGGCAGTACTATCATTACCTAAAATTCCGGCGATGTCAGTATGAAATGTATTTTTTAATTTGACATCTCCAACACTATCATTGATTTAGTATTTAATTTAAGATTTTGAAAATGCCTATTTGCAAACAGTTGTTTGAATAGCTTTCCAGTATTAGCTGCGCATATTAAGCATGGTAAAACAAAACAAAAAAGCCGAAAGTGAAATAACAAGGTTAACTTTTCTGTGGCTTTAAAACCAAATAAATAAAATGTTATACAATAAATTCATGCTTGTAAGCTCACACATATTTGAACTAAACACACACTTTTAATATCTAACATTTATTTCAAAATAACTTTACCATCGACATAATTATTTACTAGTGTATTTACTAGTATATAATTATCGTACAGCGGGACTGTAAGTTCGTTTGCAGAAAATAAACTAAAATATTGCAAGACTAGTTATACAAATTATATTTCACTGTTATGAAATTACACAATTCATGTTGTACGAAGAACATAAGAATACATAAATTTGTTCGTTACCGAGGTCAGATGTTACTGCACGTACTGCACGTGTTATTGACACACGGAACTACAGTAAACTAGTGGAATAACATGATGTCAGTTTTAAAAAGACTGCAAGTATCCGCTCTACCACTAAGGTTCTGGGGTAGAGCGCCTGCCTTGTGACTTGTAGGACCCGGGTTCGCGCCCCGGCTCCTCCAAGGCGGATTGCCCAGACAAAATGGTGGCATTTTCTCTGGTAGGAATACAATCCCTTGTAACAAGTCAGGCGACCAAAGAAACGGTGGGTGGAACAGAAAAAAACCTTCCAGGTGGCTTCCATATGGAGAGCCCGTTTCTTTTCTTGGGCTCCCCATGCGGTGGCCATTCCGGGGGTTTCTCCGGGAGAACGGAATTTTGCAAAAATGTTTTTTTTTTGTAGTTTTGTAGCGTTTTAATTTTTAGTAACTGTAGCATTAACATTCCAACATGTTATAAATAAAGCTCAAACAAACATTTAAAACATTAAAATATTTTTTCTTTTGTACATACAATATTTGAATTAAGTGTGTATCAGTCAGTGAGGATAGTTATCTTGTTTTAATTTTTTTTAAATAATCATAAGCCGCTTTTCAAGCCTCCAAAATATTTGTGTATGAAAACGAAAATATTTGTCTCAAAATTTGAATTTTTCCTTCGGAATAAGGAATATTTTGTGACTTTTTGGACGATTTTTTCTCTCGTAATTCTAAGACAGCAGTCAGCCATTGACTTGCTTCTCACTACTCAGTCTGCAGCACGTGTCAGCTTCGGCTATTAAAAACTACTATCGTGATTACTTTAACAGTATTATTACAGTTGAAGTTATTTTCAGAAATTAATTCAATATTAAACGCCAAGTACTTCAAAGGAATAAACTATTCTAAGCAACCAGTTCTACAACTATACAAATTAAATACATCTTATGCTTTAACGAAATAAAATTTTGGATAATTTTCGGTTCCCATCCATCCCACTGAAGTGCTGACAAATATTTGGGGATAGTAATTTGCCAAAAATATATTTGGAAAATAAATGTAAATATTTTGCCACTGCGACAAAATTCGCGGGGGTTGTGGAACTTTGTTGAATTTTTAAACATCAACCTAGACACTCAGAGTTCCGTCTTAAATACTTTCTCGATTATTTACAACTAAATTTTTGTTCAGCTTCAACTTCAAAGACTTGGGAAGTGCTTCAGACCATAGGACGTATAAAGGTTTTCAACTATTTTTTTTTTCTCACGCTGAACCTGGAGCAGTCCGAACTGACAGCTCGGACTTATCAGTCGGAACTGCCACGTGTGTTCAAGGACGATGGACTGATTCGTCGGAACTGACGGCTTCCCATCAAATCGGACTGTGGGCACTCAAGCTGTGTGTGGGAACATCGTCTCGCCAGTACAAACAATCAGTCCATCAGCTGATTGTAATGGCAGATATCTGTTTATACTCTTTGGTTGCTTTGCTATTTTTTCCCCCTCCTTTGATGTGTAAACATCTTAGCTCTCGGCATACGGCATTAAGTAGGATCTATTTCGTGAAAATGGAACGGAAGTCGATGAACGGAGATGTGTAACCAAGATGGCGGACCCACGTGTAGCAACATAGACCCGTATATAGTCACTTTCGTAAATGTTATGGGACATTCCAAACGTTTATGTGTGCCAAATGTAACTTTATGACAGTGAAACTACTCTGTAATATATTTGGTAAACTAAAATAGTCATATTAAAAACCAAGATATTTAGAAAATTGATATTACAATAAAAATTTATATTCTCTTTCTTAATTCCTATTAGGCTCAGTAGCACAGTGATATAGCACGCGGTTATTGACCTAAAAGGACGTGGTTAAAACCTCATCACTGGAACATTTTTTTAAAACTTTATTATATAATAATGTTGGATCAGCTCAATGAGGTATTTTTCTTACCGTTTCTAATAGTTAACAGTTTTTTTTTTTCGTGTTGCTATCTGCGCGTGATGGTTGAAAGCAACGTTTACGATTCAGGCTGCGAATTCTGGTGGCGGGCCCTGAAAGTAAGGATGTATTATTTGGAAAGCGAATCTTTATTTATCTGTATATTTATGACGCTCTGAATTCTACGAAAAATTTCGTGTCCGCGTTTGGTATTGTAAGTTTATTTTTTTTTGCAACGTGAACTACAAGAGTACACGTGAATATGCTCGTTACCGAGCTGACTTTTTTTTGTTCCGACTTAAAGCGTAACTACAAGCGGAACCAATGTTTCTTCCCTAGTCAACGATGAAACGATGCATTCCACACAGCAACAGCAATCACAAGACTGATCGTTAGGCGAATGTACCTACATATTTTTCACGAAAAAAAAAAAAAAAAAATTTCAAACTCCCATTTAGACTGCAAGGCGGATTTTCTTCCTTGTTGATTGGCGGCCGTCTGCTGGAGGAACAACTGCCTTATTCGACCGGGCCATTCATGGACGAGTTTGCTCCCGCGCTGGATGGCTGCGACCGGCGTTGTAAACAGACGTGCCTAGTGATCAAGGCATACGGACGGCGCTGCAGTGTTTCCGCGAGAGACGCATGTCCCTGGTGATCGCGTGTGCTAGGCAAGTGTAGCCTCGAGGCAAGTGAGGGCAGATGAGGTGACCTCGGCGGGGTTTAAGGAGGTGACTTGATGTAAGTTTTTGGACATACGCCATTGCTAAAAAAAAAATGGCGTAATGGCCATGGCGTATGTCGTATGTCGTATGTCCAAAAACTTACATCAAGTCATGCACTCCCATTGCACAAATCTTTCAAAGAGTTTAAGGAGGTGCCTCCCATTTGAGGTCAAGATTTTACATTTACAGTAATTACAGATGAACTTGTGGACTTTTTTTTTCAATTGTTTAACTTTCACGAAATGGTTCCATTAAAAACTCATTTCGTGTTACTCGTTACTCGTCAAAATCGTAACAAATTTGAGAATTTGGGAAATTCTGGGTAAAATTAATTATTATTTTCTGAAGTAGCCTGTAGAATTACAGCCAAACCTAAAAAAAATTTCAGTTCTGCAATAAACCCCAAAAACGTTAAAAAAAAATTGTGTAACTTTGGCAGCTAATGATGCAAAAAGTATGCGCTGTGTATATATTTTTTCCATTTCGTGAAAGTTGAAAAAAATTGGGAAAGTCTAAAAGTCGATCAGTGATTAATATAAATATAAAATCATGACCTGAAACGGGAGGCACCTCCTTGAAGAGGCTTCGTTGCCGCGGCGGAGGACGGACGTCGGGAGGCGTCGATCGTCGCCAGTGTTACGACGCTACGGCGTCTGCGAGAACTGGCCTAAGACGTCGCAGCGCGCCGACCCGTCGGAACGGAACACCGAGAGACGACATCGAAGCAGCGGACGGTGGGGAGACCTCCACGGTGCAGAAGAAAAAAGGTAAGGTAACGTAGATTGCTTCATTATACATATTGCGATAAGGCATGCCTGCGATAGCCATATGCAAGAGAAGCCGTTGCCCCGTTTCACTAGGCCATTCAGATTGAACTGTTTGTCATGGAAATTTTTTTTTCCAAGAAATAAAATTAAGAAAAAAACAAAATTTCAAAACACAAACGCACGCCTACGTAAATTAACTATGACTACACTCTAAAAAAAAATTTGTACTTTTACAAGGGAAATTCTTTGGAAACCCTGTTGCCAAGGATATTTTCTTGCAAAACTACAAGGCAGAGTCTTGCAAAATCGCACATGGTACAAAGCTCTGCCTTGTAGTTTTACAAGTAATACCCTTGGCAACAGGGTTTCCAAGGACTTTCCTTGTAAAATATACAAAAATTTCTTTCAGTGTAGAGACAATGTGCGTAACGGGACACTTTTTCGTGCGTGCAGCCGGCGTTCATCGATTTATTAGACGTTGTCACGTCAAAAACGCGGGTGACGTCGTAGAAAAAGGACCGACCTCTCGTGCCCTGCCGGCCGACTGCCGAACTGTCGTCTGGCGGCCCTGGATTCGTGAGCGGGGGCCCCGGTTCGCGACGCTAGCGTCGTCGGGAGTTGACGTCACGACCAATCGGCTTTCAGAATCGCCGAGCGGCGCGTGGCATCACGTCCTAGGACCGTCCCTATTGTAGCAAGGCCTTGATTCTATCGCACCGCCGCCGCCGCCGCCATTATTCTCGTTGACAATGTCCGTTCTCCCCTCCCCAGGTTCCCCGTCATGAAGGGGGTGTAGGGGAGGAAACAAGCTGTTCTATTCCCCTCCACCTCTCCTTCCATAAAAACCAATCTTTGGCGCAAGGTGTATTTTTTTGTGTGCCGCAGGTGTCTTTGTGACGCCGAGAATTACCCACCGGACAATGAACGACGTCCAAAAAAGTAAGAGCCGGGTTTGGTAGAAGTGAAGTTGTTCCCTTCCCCCCCCCCCCCCAATCCGCACAACCACTCTTTTTTTCTTCCCTATCCCAACGTACTTTAACCTCTTCCCAGATGACCCGAGTGCATTTATTGGCTAATTCCAGCAATCCCTCGCCCTTATTAACGGAAATGTCCGGTCTCGCGGGGACCAGACAGGGCAATTTCGGACTTCTTATTAAACCCGTCCGGCTATTCATGTTCTGGTCATTTTTTTCCCCTCTCTCTCTCTCATACTTGTGACTTCCCTCCCCCCATCTTTCACCCACTTCTTCTTCTCTCCCGCGCAATCTGTTTTGCGGTGACAGGCCACAACACACAGGCGGAGACGCGGCGCTCGCTAGACACACACACGATTCTTGCGCTCCGTATTTTTATATTAAATGGCGGCGTAAATGTGTGTGATTGTACGCGTTCCATATGTCGGATGGTCAAGGTGGATGGGCGAGGGGGGGGGGGAGGGTAGTGTGTGGGGTGGAAAGCCCATTTACGAGTTATGGGGGAGAATTCTCTCCCCCCCCCCCCCCCCACAACCCAAACCAAACCCTCGTGCGTAATTTATTTCCCTTCGCCGCTCGTAATGTCGCCGCGAAAGTCGCGACGAAGCGGCCTTTGAGGCAGCCGGCGTGTTCCGACAGTTGTAGGAGTCGGGGTACATGTGGGGCACAATGGTTTGCGATCGCGTAGTTTAATTTTGTGGTTTATTTGAAGGTTTTCATTTTATTTTTTTGGTAAAACGCACGACGCCGAAGAAATTGCCCCCGTGCTCGAAGTCGCTTTTGCGGATACACTTTCGTGCTGGACGAAGAGCCATTAGAGGACATCGCGTTTATCTTCCAGTGTATCGACTGAGGGAGAGACAAAAAAAAATGTTGGAAAAGGGGGGGGGGGGGGGGGGTTTGTTTAAAGAGCCATGCACGACTTTTTGGGAAAATGTTTCAAAATGTGTGCACCTCGTCTCCCCACAAACGACTCTGGGCCGAAAGTCTGTATGGTCATGATTGCTAAAACATTTTGGGCTATTTGCCACATGGTAGCGTCTTTGAAAATTCAAACACAGATGACGGAGTAGGGTCATCATAAACCGAAACACATGTAGTAAAGTGGATTTTTAGGGAAATTTGTATTTTGGAATTCAGACCTGCAAACCAGTGTACTGAAAGTTTTAAGTGCAAAGCTCATTAAAATAAGTAGAAAAAAATACATGCAAATTCATTTATTAAAATTTGTTGCAACCATGACTAAAATAATTTTCCATTATGTAATTTTTTTTAGTGTCGTCAGTGTCTCGTGAACATAAAGTTGAAACCTTTTCAGTTGATTTTTACTGATTATCCAGCTTAGTTTTACATTAAATGCTCATAACTTGATATTTACTAATGAGACCTAATCGTCTAATTTATTATTTTATTGGAGAGAATATTAACATATTAACGTCCCTGGCTCATTCGAGAAGGTTTTCTTTGGGTGAGTTGGTTAAACTCGGGGAAAACTTTAGTTTTAAAAGGTTGTAACAATTCGTATAATGTTTTACTTGATAAGGACCCAATAATTGTTTCATAAATAAAATATTGCACACTTTTTGTAATACCCACAACCTTATGGACAGTTCAGCTGAACCCAACTTTAATATCTATAATATTTATACCTGTACTGATATAAACCAATAAAGTCTAACGGATAAATGGTATTTTGATCAATTATACACAGCAAAAATAAAATAAAAAAACTATTAATTTGAGTACATTTAACTCAAATGTACTTATTATAGAAATGTTACATTCGAAACATACAGGCTACATTAATAAAAATCACAAAAGCATGACCAAAAAACAAGATGGTAGGCTATCATATGTAATTTCAGATAATACTAACATTTAAATGAAACCATCAATATTTTAAGGTCGGGATATGGATGATAAGAATCACTGGATGAAAAAAAATATATTTCGTGAGTTGAATTTAAAATGATCAAAGAGAGTAAGAAAGGGATGCTGCCAATTATCGCATAGAGATTGGCAATTTGTGTTGACATGCGAAATCTGTCATGATATTCGTCTGTGCACATTTTATTGTGTCTGCGGATACGTCAATAGCACATCACACAGATTATTCTGAAGTCTCTCAATTCTGATATAAACTGAATTTTATGGTTTATAATTTTTTTTTCAATAAAACATAACTTATACATAATCTGTGATTGTACTTTACTAGCATCAACATCAAAGCCCTCTCGAATCGCGAATTTATGTATCAAGTTCCAGCTATCAAGTATCCCGCCGAAAACACAGATGGCAGCAAAAGCGCCGCCTGCAGCGCCGTTCGCGAGCGGACGTAGAACTACAACCAGTCTGTGAAGTTTCACTTCTAACGCGCGTGGCGGTCACGCACCCACGGTTTTTTTTTTTCTTCTGTCGTTAAAGATAAAGTTAGGTTTGGTACGTTGCATTCGTCCGTCATTTTCTTTTTCTCGGGGGGTTAGATTTGCGCACTAGGTTATCGTAACTAAAATATAAGGTTGCTTAGGTTAGATCAGTGGCATTTGAAATAATCTGGAAGTGGTGAAAATGTATGAAATTTAGCAAAAGAGTGAAGTTTTTGACGTGACAACGTCTAATAAATCGATGTACGCCGACTGCACGCACGAAAAACTGTCCTGTTACGCACATTGTCCCGTTACGCTGTGTCCCGTTACGCTCATTGTACGCTTGCGCCGCATCTATCTCTCTTCCACCCGATTGGAACAACCATCGATTTGACTTTTTCAAGGCACATTAAACTTGAATCACTCCCATTTGTTTCCTATTTTTCTTATCATCGTCCTATCCTTAACAGAATAACACAGATTGGAAGAAGTTAAATAGCAAACATGTATAAAAGTTATAGTTAAAATAATCTCTTCGTTAAAGTAATAAACATATTTGAATTAATGAGTGCAAATAAAAGTAAATTTATCAATTCAATTGTAGATTTCATTTCACTCGTTCTTTGCATCCATACAAAATAGTGATAATTCAATAAGAATGATTCAATTTTATTCATAAAAGTATGCAATCATTTCAACAATGTTTTGTTATGACGTTGTCACGTTAAACTATCTTCCGTAAACCGACTTTACAGACAACCAATTTTTTCACTTAACATAACTAAAACTACGTGTTTATGTAAGAGGGTCCGGGTTAGGGAGGGACCTAGGTGCGTCTCAGGCCGAAGCCTACACGCCTAGTCATTCTGGGATCAGCCATGCAGGGAGAGGGCCGCATGCATCGTGAGCTCTGTTCGGGTATTAGTCAGCCATGACAGCAATTGTAGCCATAACTAACTCCCCTATCTTAAAATCTAGATTATATCTATGTCACGTTGGGCCCAGGTAAGATCTTCATAGACACAGGGCGCTTTATTTAACTATGAGCGCACGAGCGATCGTAAAATTTCGGATATATTGTACTGTTCGGGAATCTGAGTTCATCTCGATGAATGGTGGGATCATGGAGTAAGAAATTGTCAGGAGACGGCATGCTCTGACGCAGTTGAAGTCGCTTTTTAACCTCGCCATCGCCATATTGTCCCCCCCCCCCAAAAAAAAAACATTGCGGGAATGGTGCTTGAACACGTCTGATGATGGTTAGTAGGTATGAATTAGGCTCTCTCCGTAGTTGTAAACACAGCCACTTTCATAAAAGAAAGTGATTTAAAACTGTTTCCACAGTGCATGTTCGCTTAGCTAACATTACCGTCCCATTAAATTTTGAGTACAGAACTTAATGTAATGCTATTTTTAATTTAAAACAACCTTTTGAATACTTATTTTGCTAACAAGCATTGCTAACAAAAAAGAAATACTTCTCATATTACCTCAGCATGGAGACTACTGCAGTTAAGTCTGTTTCGTGTATTATTTGGATTCCGTTTTTGTGCGATTGAACTGATGTCTCTAGAATATTTGCCGTAAAAAATTGCATCGGTGGATTGTGAAACGTCCGTTAGAATGCGCTGAAACCAAAAAGTCAATTTCGTTAAAAAATGTCGGTCAGGTGGTATTGTTTGCTAAGCGACGATATAATACACTTCATCAAATGTTTTTGGGCGTATAAACAATATGGTATAACAATTAGCTGAATAAAGAAAGGTTTCACACACTCGCCATGTAATTATGTAGATATGGCCACCCCCTGATTGGGATTCCCTCTTCGGAACGTCTCTCGCTCCATAGAGGTTGCTGATTTCGGCGTGCTACTTGCGCTGTCGCTCCAATTAGCCTCTTTCATCTATGGCCTTTCCTTCCTCGCTGTTTCCCCTAGGCGACGATTACGCTTCTTCGCTGCGGTGAGTGCAGAGCGCAAACTGATGTACGCTTCCCAATAGCCTCGGTCTCTGCTCTGACTAAAGCCGGCAACCGCAAGGGATATAGTCTGTCTTGTCTTGTCTCGAATTTGACAGTTCTAAAAAGTGGCACAAACTGTCTGTGTATCGTTTCTGCATCTGTTGTTCTGTCAACAGTGCTTTGTGAAGAACTTTTTTTTTTTTTGTTGGCTCCCAGCGACCTCGCAAAATTACAATTTGTGTAATGGGTACCACTTGGTTGCCACTTTTGAGGCACACTCAAAATTCTAGACAATTTACGTGACACAGAGACTCTTAAACATTCCGGCACGTACCATACGTCGTCACCTCCCCCCTTCCCATCAACCCCTTCCATTCTCCTCCACCGCATCGCAGTTGGCATACGTGGCGTGACGGAATTAGTGCCGGAGGAAGGCCCATTCACGAGGGAAAATGACCGCTTGTTTTCGTGCCCCTTTAGGCCCGCGTAATGCGCGAGTTCGACTTGGACGTAAAGGCACGCCAGAAAAACGGCGGTTGGTGGCGTGTGTCCAGTTTAGTTTACATTCTCCACAGCCACGTTTAGACGGCAGACTCAAGGCACAAAAGATTACAGAAATCATTTAAGTATATATCTGTACCTCGGAGGCACAAGACACTATGTCCACTTTTGAAAAGAAAAAAGAATTTCCAGCCATAAACTTGACCCTCGTTTGACGTTCTTTATATTGGCATATAAGACTAAGATTTTTGCGATGTGTCAAAAATTCACATAATTTGGGTGGAAAATAGCTGAGTATGTAAGTGAGACACTTATTATAGGTAATTATTTAAACTGCTATGGTTTTTTATGACACAGTGTCTTATACCTTCGAGGTACAGATATATTTTGGACAGGCCTTTCAACAGCCGTCCCACCGCTGCATGCGCTCTGCACGTATCTCCTGCGGGTCTCTTCAGCACGATGTAGGACCTCGACGAAGAACTGGCTGGACATCTCCGTGCTTTGCAAGTGGAACCAAATATTCACTAGAAACCAGCACAGGAGATCTTCGTCGGTTTTGACGTGACAACGTCTAATAAATCGATGAACGCCGGCTGCACGCACGAAAAAGTGTCCCGTTACGCACATTGTCCCGTTACGCTGTGTTCCGTTACGCTGTCGGCGAGTGCAGTATTACTAGGTTATGTTACAATTGACTAAAAAATTATGGTGATTCATATAATTGATGATAGATATTTGATTACAGAATATTTATATGAAAACTTGTTCATAATTATATTTAAACTTTATAGCTAAACGCCAGTTTTTAAAATTAATTACAAGTCACCTACACGTGAACTGTTTCGTCAACTGTTTATAAAATGAAGTGAAAAGTTAATGTGGTTTTCATTGCTTATTACAACAATTTCGGCAATAAAGGTTAATTATTCTTGAATTTAAAAAATCTGATTACTAGTATAATTTTCAAGTATTTATTATTTTATTATTAAAATAAAAATGATTCATTTTTATTCATAAAAGTATGCAATCATTTCATCAATGTTTTGTTATGACGTTGTCACTTTAAACTATTGTCCGTAAACCGAATTTACAGACAACCAATTTTTTTTAAGTAAAACTTCTTTGCTGAGGTGTCTACAATTTTCGACCGTTACGAAAATTCCAATCGCATGAGGGGAATAGTTAGGTACGTGGTGGGGGGGGGGGGGGTTTACCGGTATAGGAGGAGAGTAGTATGTGAATGACGGTCCGGAAACTGGCGCCAGCGCGTGGTGTCGGTGTCGAGCCACCATCTTGGATTGTGACGTCACGGCGGCCATCTTGGATGAGCGTAACGGGACACAGATAACGGGACACAGCGTAACGGGACATATCGTAATGGGACAAGTAGATAATGGCGGCCATCTTGGATGACCGTGACCTTACCTTTGACCTTGACCTTTTAACTGATTTTTAAAAAGTTTCCCGATTTTCTAACATAAAAATTACGGATTTCCAAGATGGCTTCTAAATTTCAATATGGCGACCATAATGGTAATTGCAATATTAATAGGATCCAATATGACGATCGTAACATAAAGTGTAACGATGACATCGTACTCAACCGAGATGGATGGACGAAACGAAACATGCATCATATATATAATTCAAGATGACGACCGTAACGACAACTGCAACAGTGGTTTATAATATTTTATTATTTAATTCGATTATTTAATTTTTTAATGATTTTTAAAAATTTTCCCGATTTTCTAACATAAAAATTGAGGATTTTAATGATTGCGGGCGTAACGATAATTGCAACAGTGACGTTATAATACAAGATGGTGGTTCTGTCTCAAACAGGAAGTGCTATTATTACTTAAAATTAAAAAAAAATTCAAGTCCGAATATTCATGTTATTTTTTTATATACCTTATTTAATTCTCAGTCTGGTTAATGTCTCGATAGCCGAGCGGTCAAAGGCGTATGTTTTCCAACCTAGAGATCAGAGCTGTGCTGGTTCGAATCACAGTGCTTCCAATGTATTTTGCATAAAAAATTAAATTTAATATGTCGATAAGGACCATAATAGCTCTGGTAGGTAATGAAACATCGACCTTATGTGATGAGACAGAGCGACCTGGCGCTATCTAGGAACAAACAACAGAAACAAAGTCGACGGTATTTAAGATGGCGGCCTCCAGTGGAACAGAAAAAAAAAATCAAAAGCGCCGCTGGCGCTATCTAGGATCAAACAACAGAAACAGTCGATGGTATTCAAGATGGCGGCCTCCAGTGGAACAGAAAAAAAATCAAGAGCGCCGCTGGCGATATCTAGGAACAAACAACAGAAACAAAGTCGACGGTTTCCAAGATGGCGGCCTCCAGTTGAACAGAAAAAAAAATCAAGAGCGACGCTGGCGCTATCTAGGAACAAACAACAGAAACAAAGTCGACGGTATCCAAGATGTCTGATCTAATATGGCGGATCCAATATGACTGCCGGGGTCAAGGACCAGTTAAATATCAAGGTCAAAGGTCAAGGTCACGGTCATCCAAGATGGCCGCCGTGATCTACTTGTCCCGTTACGCTATGTCCCGTTACGCTGTGTCCCGTTACGCTCATCCAAGATGGCCTCCGTGACGTCACAATCCAAGATGGTGGCTGGACACCGACACCACGCGCTGGCGCCAGTTTCCGGACCGTCATTCACATACTACTGAGGAGAGTGCGTCAGCGGCGACGCCACTCCAACGCATGCGCTAGCGGTCGAATGGGAAGATGGCAAAAGGAGAGGGGGGATAGGTACTTAGCGTATTGTAAATGTTGGAAGGGGAGACGCAAGGGGAGAGGTAGAAATGACGCAGCAGTGATTCTTCTGAATTCTCGTAACGATTCTTGTGTTTGTCTACTCCCCAGTTTTCGTAACGACTAACAATTACGCCACAATATTTATTTAATTTAAAGTATATACAATGTATTTATACGTGTGGAAAAGAATTATAGATTTTTGCAATTATCTTTATAAGTTTCGATCATTTTTGTGTGAACAGTGGGATTGAAAATGTAAAAAAAAAAAAGTATAGTCTTAAGAGGTTAGCTTCATATAAGTGTAATTTATTTTTGGCACGTGACAACTGTGATTTGAAATGTCAAAAGGATTTACAGACTCGTGAGATAGAATTTATAAGTGTAATTTATGTTCGATTGGAGTGTTTCTTTGTTCTTTCGTTTTATTCAGCTGGAGAGCGTGAATTAATATCATGCCTACAATAAATAAAAAGGCAGAAGCAGATTAGAGGTATTATCAATGACAACGTGGGAATAAACCGCCAAAAGAGGCGCTAAAAAGTGCCAATGAACGTATATAGTCATTGTCGTAAACATTAAGGGACATACCAAACGTACTGGTGTACTAAATTAAACTTTATTATAGTGAAACTACCATGTAATAAATATATTTGGTAAACTAAAATAGTCGTAGTAAAAAAAGTAATGACAAGTTTTAAAATACATAAGAAAACTGACATTACAATGACGATAGTAATATTCTTTTTGTAAATTATGAATAGTCTGATTCGTATATCAGCGGTAGATCGCATTCTTATTAAGCATAAGGCGTAATTTTCGACGTGGTTCAAACCTCTTCAATGCAATTTTTTAAATAAAATAACATTATAATATTATGTAATAATAATGTTGAATCAGCTCAGTAAGGTTAAAGTCTGTTCAAAGGAAGTATTTACAGGCTGGTTTTGGTAGTTTAAGCAAAAACAAATAAACAAACATGATGGCCTGCTCAGTGTTACATTACAGTATGTGTTTTAAAATGTTTCATGTTAATATTTTAGTAATGCCATAGAAGTATAACTTCTGAAGTGTAAGGAAACTTTTAAACATTATTTGTTTAGTGAATTTTATCAAGATTCGCAGTAATTCAATAAAATTCGTTTTCGAAAATCAGGTTCTAAAGCCGGGGTTTAGTTTTTCACAGATATTTGTAAAGTGTTACATAATGGGCGTAAAAAGGCGCGCAAGTGGTAGCAATTAGTTACAAACAATTGCGCGACTTTTTTACACATATTATATAACACTGAGGGGAATATCTGTGGAAAATATTTCTAACAGAACAACACATGCAAACTAGGTAAACTGTTGAATTTATAAAAATGAAAAGAAAAAAATAATGTGATGTGTAAGACCCTGCCTAGAGTTTACCTACTTTATTGGAAAGTCAAAAGCAATGTGCGAAATAAATCTTCATAAAAGTTTCCTAATTTTTTAAAATTAATAATACTTACGGTTTGTTATTAAATTCTTGGCTTCTATAGCCCCGATGGTATATTGTTTCGTGGTGTCCTTTGCATAGCGACCATTTGCTATCACAATATATTGACGGGAAAATAAGAAGTTATTGTCATCAGAGTAATTTCAACGTCTACACATGTGGCTCTAGGTTTCCTGATCATCCACCCCGAAAACCGCAACGTTTAAGTCCAGCAACAATAGCCTATACTGAATTGCTCTCAAATATGCAGCAATTTGATCGATAATTACACAAACTGTCCAGAGACAATCTTGAAATGATACGGGTACAGTTAAAATAGCGTCTTCTAATGATGCACCATAAATTTTATATTTTTTTCCCCTTTGCAACCTGCTACATTATAAGGTTGAAAATGATTTAAATGATACAGTTCAGTATTTTCATTATATATAAAAAAAACGCAATGTCTCTTTTCAAGTGACATCTGTTCTCTAGATATTTCCAACCACCAAATTGATTGCATGCAAAATTATGTTTACTTTTCATGAAGGGGGATAAGACAGATATCTGTGGACATCGTAAGTACCTACTAATACCAATAGTCATTCCACCTTGTTTGTGTTAATTTCTATACATCGGAGCCGAATGACGGTAAGTCGAAACTAGGCGATTTTTGTCTTACTGCATAATACGTTATAATTTTTTTTTTTTTACATAATGTCCGATACCTCAACGTCAATCCACAAACAGTTGATAGGCTAATTAATCTCGATTCTCAATCAAAAAACCGAAATTCAATAAATATCGTAGTTTTAGAGTTATAGGCATTTATTAAATGTTTTTAAATCTTCTTCTTGCACCAAATTGTAAGATACTGTGACTTACAAGTTTTGCTACACAATAATGAATAGTATTACTGTTTAAAACAATTCAAAATAAAATCAAAAATATATACTTTCGTGAAACAAATTTCCCCACACGGCTTACGCCACAACAATTTTTAATTGCTTTACTTTAATTATTCACAATATAAAAAAGGTACTGTCATAAACTTACCAAGTTATTTGCTATAATTAGCCATATTTTCAAATAACTTGCCAAGTTAGCAAAGATTTAAATTTTTTACAGTATGAATGTTTAAGTATTTCCGTTTAAATATTTTCCCCTTAAGACATAAATATTCCGCTAGAAGTATAGCACCCTTGTTTTTAATTTGAATTGTTGTCAATAGTACGGTTACTTACTTATAATGGCGCAGAAAAAGATTTTTAGTCACAGTATCTAATAAATTGTTGAAAAGGGAGGGGGAGGAGATTTGAAAACTTTGACGAGAAGCCTATGACTCGAAAACCAAGCCATTTTTTTTTTTTTAATTTTGTGTTTCTGATTCAGAGACGGACTTTACTGCTGTATCAACTGTTCTCGGCTTGGCGTCAAGTTATAGGGCATTCTGTACAGAATAATAACATTGCAACTCAATCAAAATTTTTCCCAAGCATTTAGCGACATTTATAAGAGCTTATTTCCGAAGCTTTAGTTTAGCCAGACAGACATGTCAGTTACAATGTCATGCACCCGTGGCTGTTGGAAAAAATCCCCCATTTGTAAGAAATTAATTTATTTTTTATTTAATTTATTTTTTATTAATAATGTATTTTTATTTTGTAATTATTTTTATTTAATTATTTATTTATTTTTATTTGTATTCCTAAGTTATTTTTTGCTGGTAACACGCATATGGAGATTGATGGATAACACAGTATCATTGAAAAATCAGATTATTTTACTCTCTTGTATAGACACCCAGCTGTGACTTAAACTCGTTTGGTTCTAAGGCACATATTTTATTCCTAAGGTCAGTGATTGACAACACCACTCTCTTTGAGGGCCAGATATCATTTTTTTAAACTAATGCGAAGGCAAGAAACTGTGAATTATTATTGCAGTGTTGCAAAAAAAAAAAACTATGTTTTATGTGTTCTGTGCAGTTAATAATAAATAGCAGAAAAGTGAGCGAGTTTTTCAGTACTCGCCAGAGATTGGAAACGTCAAACCTTGCTAATGAGCAAATTAATGTGTTCACTAAGCTTAGGATACACTACAGGAGCTTTAACTTGTCGTTTAAGTTAATCCGCAACATTTCTGGGCGTGTAGAATATCTGTAGCGCAAAAACTAACAAGTAAATTAATATGCGATTATTATAGCAACATAACTGTGGGAATCGATACGAAAAAGGAAATAATAACGTAATATTTCAATATTACAAACACCCAACATATCAGGTGGAGACGATCCTTTATACAAAATACCAGGACACAATGAGAAACGTCAGCCATGTTATGTCAACCATCGTAGTGTAATAACCGGATGCGAGGATGGGGTTTGCTGCGGTATAATTAAGGAGCCAGCCAATGGCACGGCAGGCAGGAAATGGCGTACCAACCATTCACTATCGAGCATTTATTAGCTCCCCCCTCCTAATTTTTTTGTTGGAAAAAATATACTTCCTGCATTGGTTCATTTATTTCCGCGGACTACGTAATGGTTAGAAATTAATTGTGGTAAAGTTTCAGATTCATATCCAAGGAAATTCTAGACTGACACTGACAAAATGTTACGTCGACGCTTATGACTTGACCGTGAAACTATAAGCTATCTACCACGTGCTGGAAAATCAGTGGTTTCCAATTTCATAAAAGATGGTGTGCTGGTTTCAGCAGTAACTATTTAAATTTATTACATTGGTTTGAAGAATATTCAAATTTTCTGCGCCGGCTTAGCTACTTACGTAACGAGCATAAGACCACTTACTTCGGACCACTGAGTGAGTAATAAAGGTCCTTATTGATGTAGTCTGGAACACCAAGTTTATAACAATAAATATCTTTTATAAAATAATCATCACAATTTCAAAAGAACACACACTTTTTATTTTCTTCTGTTTATCCTCCTCTCCATTACATGGAATAACAACCGTTTTCTTTTCTTTTTTTTTTCTACCAAAGATATATCAGGTGCCATAGAGCAAAACTTGTTTCTACATATCACAGTACTAATTTTATACCATAAACATAATTACAATTTTGATGCTCATTAACCAAAACAATTAACTTAAAATACTCTGTATGAGTGTAACAGTACAGTGGACATTTTGCATGGTTCTTTGCGTTAGAACGGATATTGTTTTGAGAGAAGTAAAGGCATCCCTCACCGTTCACAAAAAAAAAAAAATATTTTTTTTTTCCTGTTGCAAACAGAGTACTTAATTTTTGTAGAAAACTTATTTTAATATATGTACTGTAACCGGTCTTCGAATTATATTTGACCAATGGTTTGATCCGTAATAATGGTAAGTATCGACGAATAACATAATGCAGTTAGTACCGCAAACCATTAAAACGTCCATTTTTATCAAACCGGTAAAACATTTCGAAATGGCTTGACTCCTATGTTCTGTCCAGGTAATAAAACTTTGTTTATTAAAAGTTTTAGGTCTATTTTTATTGAGTAGTTTTCTTTATGTGCTTAGCTAACCTTACGTAAGCCAACCCTTTATATTCCAATCTTAAGAGGAAAGCCATGATGCGTGTGCATTTTTTTATTTCGAATCAGATAAGGTTAAATACGCGTGTCTGCCAAGCTTCTTCTTAATTAGTCTATTTGGGATTAATAGAGATCTTTTTGCATCTTAATTATTGATAAAAATAAGTCGGTATTAACCACCTAACACATTAAACCTTGGAAATTCGTCCCACAGGGAGGCCTTTTTCTTCTTCTCGGAAATAGTAGCCTACTGTCCCGTATCTTGGGCGTGCATAAAACATGACGATCAAGTCCCTTAAACGTCGGCCGATGAATCTTGCAAGCGTACTAATCTTCATTCACATGTCGCGTGGCTGTCCACCCTCCATCGACGAACCTCGCCGCTACGATGTCATTACTACCCCCCCCCCCCCCTCCAACCTTTTAACCGACCGAACATCTCTCGCCCGTATACTTAACCATCATCGTCTGCAACGCGACGGTTATTCGGAATAAAAATGAAAGTACACGCCGTGATGACCCCCGCGAATTCGGAAGACGTTAACCGTTCCGTATACCAGGTTGTAATAAAGTCGCTTAATTTTCCCTTCACGTCAACGTATGTACAGGGTCTGAGGCAAATTGTCGTGTATTTATTTATTTTTTAAGATATTTGTAATCTCAGCGGACCGGAGGACCATGGTTGATCCACCAATCGGATACTCCCATCCCATTAATTTCGCCTCCTCTGCAACCCCCCCGTTTTCCACCCTCGTCTTACACGCGCGTTGTCTCGGCCTGTCTTCGCGTCCCTAATAGAGCCGGGGAACCAACTTGTGCCGTCGACAGCTGTTTTAAATATTTAGCATCGAAATGCATCATAAATTCCCTGAGACATTTTATTCTTTCATCTTGCCGCTGACACGAAAGGATCCACACACACAAAAAATATATATATATATATATAAAGAGAGAACAATTTGATCACTTGCGGCTTTGGATGATTGAATTTCTTGCGTGCGTGTACATCAACTGTGTTTCCACGAATTCCAGCTCTCATTTATTGCTTTGTGCTTGTGTTCCCCTATACAGATACCAGAGAAAATAGCTTCAGGTGTAGGCTACATTCTCCCTTTCGTTATTCATATGCAAAATGATGAATAAAACATAATCTGAAGGATTGTGCGGACGAGTATCTTTCGAGATGCCCTTTGATTCATTACCGAGCTTTGAAGAACAGCTGTACTTTATTGGACGCATATTACTCGCATATACCACGAAACGAGAAAACTTTTATGACAGGTAATTTTATCAAAGTTATTAGTTCGACAGCTGAATATTATTCCATTATCGCTGAGAAACATTTTGGTAAATGTCTGGCTAATCCATTTATATGGCAAACAAAGCGCTTCAATTTACTTAATGAAATAAATTGTGGGAAATGACAGCTTCAGATCTTATTTTATCTGTAATGATATGAACAATAAACATACAAAAACCACCAACTTCTCGTTGCCGATTTTGGAAATGCCACATCTACAAAGTGGAAACAAATTGGTTTTATAAAGAATAATTAATACATCCGAACCCAACAAAGTGAGAGACAAAAAACTGGGCCTGACGTATACACATTAAAAAATATTAACTATTCTATGTTTTTAATATTAATTGTTGAGTTTTCAATTACAATTAAGTGAAAAGTGTATGTGTTTTGTTTAAACATGCTTAAAATATTTCGGAAGAAAAATTGGTAATTTTCACATACATATTTTACGCTAAAAATAAAGACGAGTCGATTTTTTATATTTTTTTATACCTTTGGTGGAAAGGGGAAAGTCGTGAGAAGCTCGTGGAATAAATTAATAAAATTTGTATTCGTATCCTACTTTCAAAATAAAAATGCCAGTTTTTTTCACAGTTTTTCTAATAAAGTAAAAATTGCATTATTTAAATTTTATTTAGTCAATGATTTATAGCCGAATCACAGAAACTGGAAATGTGGAAGGTGGCTTAATCTAAATTATAAAACAGTATTTGCGTTTAACCGTCCCCCCCCCCCCCACAAAATTACACACCCTTACGGGATGAAAATTCATTCAAGAATTTGATTTGGTTAAATATTTCTCCGAATACACTTAAAGAGGAAAAGAGACATTCGTTCCGTTACATTCGTTAGCACATTTGAAATTGCTAACGTAAAAAGTTTACTTATTAGGCCCGTTCTACAATCAAACGGAAGCTGTGACGGATCTCACGGAACGGCGAATCTACGATGTCACGCATACGGACACGGACCCGTACGGATTAGCTCGGCAATTCTCTGCTCTTCCGTTTACGTTACCATTCATTACGGTCAATAGTAGCTGAGTATTTGGCCTTGGTTCTCTGATTACTTTCTAGTTTATTATTATATTTGTTAAGTGCCCACCTGTTAAAGGCTGTGACGGTTGGTATGCACTCAAATAATAATAATAATAATAAATTTATTATTATTATTATGTATGTTCTCGAATCTCAATTTTTTTTCCAAATAAATTATTTTTACGTAACCGTGAAATTCAATCCAACTGGTTTACATTTGTTACGTTTCTGTGCACAGTTGAAGTGGCAGACGGGTAATGAAACTTAAATATTTTGTGGTTCTATTATCCCGTTCAGTTTTCACGTTTCCATGTCATTGCGAAAAGGGTCTTTATCGCCGAAATAAATCGCCAGCGGTAAACCAGTTCCTAATAAAAATCATACATTTGTGCTCAAACAGAGTGTTCTTGTTCTTTATTAACTTAGGGGCCCGCCTAGTCAGGGGTGTCAGGGGCGACGCTCGCTGGTGCTTCTAGCGCGATATCGCCTCTAAGCGCAAGGCTCTGAACTGGCGCGCAGTCTTCTCGTCGCGCATACGACAATCATGAATTTTGAGCGGTAAACATTAAATTAAATGGCAGAGAATTGAAGATAATAAGGTGTAAAGAAAGGCTCTTGGGTGCTTTCAACATACATTACCGTGCCTAAATAAAAGTTTAAAAACAGAAATACCCATCCATCCCCAACGTATTCTTAAATGCTTTTCGTAAACAGACAACATTCGGATTTACGAATGAAAAGAAAACACATCTCGGTCATCAGTCTTTTAAGTGGGGATGTAGCTCAGTGGTAGAGCGTTCGCTTTGCATGTGAAAGGTCTCGGGTTCGATCCCCGACATCTCCATAAATAATTTTGTTTGTTTGTAGATAATTTTACTTTACTGTTTTGTTCAACATCGTGTATAAATCCAAGTATTTTGTACGAATTGTCATGAAATATCAGTCTGCCTTGGGATTCCGAGGCGCGCGGACGTGTTTACATGCGAGTGCATTCGACTTACGTGAGTACAGTTCGTGCCGCGCGATTTCAGAAGTGTTCAGCTAGGCTCGGCCTGCTTACATTAATCTACATTGCTACCACAGCCATATTATCCTATTAATATGGATGTGCATACACCTACCAAACGCGTCAACACGCTTAGTGTGAAGTGTCAAACGAAGCCATTCGCCATGGATCTTCACAACTGGATGGACGAGACTCTCCGAATAAAAGAAGACGAGCTGGTGGCTGTCCAAATGGACGGGCGTCAACGCTGCATATTTATCAAGTTAACATCCATGCTCCACTGCGAACGGATCATGAGACTGACTGGCGGTTCATCGCAGATTCTAACAGCATCGGGTGAGTCTATTTTGGCTGACATTGAAATTGCCCTAGACAACCTAAAAACTGTACGTGTGATAAACCTTCCTGTTGAAGTCACTAATGATAATATAGTTAAGGCGCTGACTCCATACGGTAAAGTATTGTCCTTAATTGACGAACTTTGGGGGGGACACTGCAAATACAAAGTTAAAACCGGTGTACGTGTGGTCAAGATTGAGTTAGATAAGGACATACCATCAGTACTGACGGTCGAGGGTCACACAGGCGTGGCCCTGTACGACGGCCAGCCTCAGACATGCAGTATATGCCACACGCCGGGACATGCGCGGGCCGCCTGCCCCATTGCACCGCGCCGCGACACGCCTGCCCCTGCCGCGGCCGCGGCCGGGCGCTCGTGGGCGCAGGCGCTCGTCGGCGGGGTGCGCGGCGCGGCTTCGGACAAGAGTGACACACGTGACACCGCAGCGGCGCGGGAGAGCAGCGCTACCTTCCGTAGACCTCCGGTTCAAACCCCAGCGGGGGAACACCCGACTGGGAGTGCTCGGGACATGGTTTCAATAAAGGGTATATTGGCAAACACTTCACCATTGCTGGAAATTGACATGGGGGAGTTACTCACTACTGAGGGCGGGGATGTTAGTGCAGGAACCACAGACGCACACATTGGGGACAGAGAACAGGCAGATGACGAAATGACAGGGAAACGTGGCGATAAACAACATCCACGTAAAAAAGGGAGTACTGAGGATGTGCGCGGGGAAGGACGTACAGGGAAGAAATTTCGTCAAAACAGTCGAAGTCCCAGACGGAATAAAATTGTCCCTGACAGCCCTCAATCACAACGAGCTCACCCTCTTGCCGTAGCCAAACAAGCCATAGGAAAGTGTGAGGACTCACACGGCTTGCCTTCGGTGATAACTCCATAAACGTTCATCACCAGAGGGGTCATGGCCAGCGTTTTGACAGTTGCAACTGTAAATGTCTGTGCCATGGAGATGGCATGCAAATACCGTGTGTTATATACACTAGCTTACGCTCACGCCATCGACGTAATTTTTTTACAAGAATTACCAATAAATCAGATCCCGCACTTCGATAACTGCAATGTGTATACAAATGTTGGCTCCCACGGAAGAGGTACGGGTATCATTACACGGAATGGATATCAGCTAATAAATATCCGAGCACACCCCTCGGGACGAATCATTGCAGGAACTCTTGTCATGCCTTCTCTACCACCTGGAAATGACTTGTTGGAACTAGCTCTATGTGTGAACGTGTACGCCCCTTCGGGTTCACAAAACAGGCAAGCCAGGACGAACTTTTACAGACAAGAAATATTACCATTCTTGGAAGGTGACCGCAACAAAATAATATTTGGTGGTGATTTCAACTGTGTGCTGAACCTTATTGACCACCATGGAGGAGCATATACGACTAACACAGCGTTACAAGATTTATTCTCAGCCATACAAGTTGAGGATGCAGTTGATATTCTGCTAGTTCCTCGACCCCACTTTACGTTCCATGGCCATGCGTCTAGTACGCGGTTGGACCGGTTTTACTTTTCCAAAAGCAACCGCAATTCAGTGGTCAGTTATGACGTCATACCGGCGGCCTTCACAGATCACTCCCTTGTACTTTGCACTCTCTCTTACCCCACACTCAACCCTGTTCGCGGGCGAAACTACTGGCGCCTGCAGACACGATTATTGGGACAAGATGAGGTGGATGTGGAATTCCAGCAACGGTGGATTTTGTGGACTAGGCAGAAACACCGATACGCTGATGTCGCGGAATGGTGGGAACATTGTGTAAAACCGGGCATTCGACGCCTCTTTCAATACCATGGAGCACGTGTCCGACGGGAGCAAGCCTCACTCTTGTACCTATATGAGCGGGCTCTGCGAGATCTCGGCGCGGCAGCTATGACAGTGACGAACGTCAAGGCAAAAGAGCGTCGGCTCAAAGAAAAAATTATGACCATTCATAGGAAATATATGGAAGAACGGCTGCACTTCCTTCACACAAATAGCGCATTACAAAATGAGAGGCTCAGCTTATATTCCTTGGCAAACGAACAAAAATGTAAGACTAAACGACAGATTGACGCGTTGACGACAGCTGATGGCAGTACTCTCCGAGACACAACGGCCATTGCGACCGCCTTCCGTATTCATTATACCGACTTATACTCGGAACACCAGGTCGATTTTGACGCCGGAACTTCCTTCATACAACGAGTAACAGCCCGCCTGAGCGACAATGCGCGGGATCTTCTGGAGAGTGAGATTACAGACGAAGAAATTGCGCAAGTTGTTCATGATGCTCCGAAAAGAAAATCTCCGGGAAAGGATGGAATACCGTATGAATTTTATCAAACATACTGGACAATAATAAAAACCGATTTTTGTAAAATGGCACGTACAGTGCTTCAACGCGGTGCCCTTTGCAAGTCTCAAACAAACGGTATCCTGGTTTTAATTCCAAAGAAAAATAAACCGATAAACCTGGTGGATTACAGGCCTATAACTCTACTGTGCACGGACTATAAAATCATTGCCCGTACAATTGCACAAAAATTGAAACGTGTACTGCCCGAACTCGTTGGACCCGAGCAATGTTGCGCAGTTCCAAATAAATCTATTATACAGGGGATTGCGGTAC
This sequence comes from Bacillus rossius redtenbacheri, assembly GCF_032445375.1. Taxonomy (NCBI): domain Eukaryota; kingdom Metazoa; phylum Arthropoda; class Insecta; order Phasmatodea; family Bacillidae; genus Bacillus; species Bacillus rossius. The sequence goes on from NC_086342.1 coordinate 16,934,354, forward strand.
TACGTGATGTACAGCTCCTTGCCAAATCCTTGCCCGGTCCAGTGGCATTACTCAACGTTGACCTTGATAAAGCCTTCGACAGGATACACTGGGGTTTTCTCGACAGACTCCTAACTCATGTCGGATTTCCACAAATTACGGTCCGCATGCTTCACACTCTGCGTAAATGCTCTACGACGCAGATTTATATTAATGGGAAACTGGGCGAAGAAATTAATATCCGCTCTTCCGTGCGTCAAGGGTGCCCCTTGTCCATGGCACTGTTTGTACTGTATATAGAACCATTGCTCCGGACACTCCATGAGACTTTAACAGGAATTAGCATTGCCAGCCACCGGATCACATGCAGTGCCTATGCTGACGATGTCACCTGCATAATTCGGAGTGAAGATGATGTACTCAGGACATCAGCCGCCTTGACCAATTTCAGCCAAGCCTCTACCACCCAAGTAAATGCCGTAAAAACAAAAATAGTAGACCTCAAGATGGCGCCCCATCTGCTGCAGCAGGTGAGGCCATACACCAGAACCGAAACTTTACGCACACTAGGAATCACCTTCATGCAAAATACAAGTCAAATGGACAAGGTTAATTGGGACTCTGTGGTAAACAACGTACGAGGAACACTTGTAGCTGCACGTCTACGAGATATAAACATTATTCAGAGAGTGCACATAGTTAACATGTACATGTTATCCAAATTGTGGTACGTCGCACAGCTGATCCCCATGTCTCGTGGTACAGAGGCACAAATACGACAATATGTCGGTTGGTTCGTATGGCATGGATTTCTATTCCGAACAGGTCGTGAGCAGATTACACAGAAACCTCATATTGGTGGATTGGGGCTAATTGACCACCATCTGAAGGCCAAAGCCCTGTTTGGGAAAACTATTGTCCAACGATTAATGACCGACGATGTAGTCTTCGCGGCATTACATCACGCCGTGTGGACGAATGAGAGGCTTCTTCCGCGCACCTATATAGTAGCACTTCATGACTTGCGATCGCAGATAAATGAATTGCCCGACGGGGAGTGTGTAACTACCCCGCTATTATACGACAAATATTGCCAAACGGTCAAAATTACTCCCAAAATACAGTCAAAATGGCCGTACTTCAACTGGACGCGTATCTGGAAGAACATAGCGGACGACGAATTATCAACATCTCTCCGAGCGTCAGCTTTTGCCTTTGTCAATGATCTCACCCCTACGAAGATTAGAAGACGACAAATCTCCCTCGACAATGACGACATTTGTGACCTATGTGGCCAATGTGATACAGCGCTTCACCGAGTCTCTAGTTGTGTCTACTCTAAACCTCTGTGGCTCTGGTGCAGGAGACGTGTAGCAAGACAACTCAATGTCCCGATCCAGGACATAATCGTACAGAAAATTTGCTTTTTTGATTTCACAGTGTTTCCGACCGTCAAACGTAGAGCAATAGTGTGGCTCATCATGAACCTGCTTGACTTTTCCTTACACACCCCAACGCCGTATTCTGTACGTGACTTTGTCGACCAACTTCGCCGTGCCCGGTGGAGTATGATCAATTACAAAACGCTGCAACCTCGGTTTGGTCCTTACCTGTTTTTCTTTTGATCTGTGTACCGAACCAAGTAATGTAATGGTAATGTCTGAGTGAATGTAAAAATGTAAAATGTAAAATGTAAAATGTAAAATGTGAAAGGGTGGGCATGCGCACTTGAGCCTCTGCCCTATACCTTTCCTATGTACATGTACCATGCCACCCGCATGAAGCTAATTGTAAATAAATAAAATAAAAAAAGTGAAAAAAAAAAAGTGGTAGAGCGTTCGCTTTGCATGTGAAAGGTCTCGGGTTCGATCCCCGACATCTCCATAAATAATTTTGTTTGTTTGTAGATAATTTTACTTTACTGTTTTGTTCAACATCGTGTATAAATCCAAGTATTTTGTACGAATTGTCATGAAATATCGTCCAATGAACAGCAAACGAGGGTGAAGTAGATAACGGACAGTAAAGTCTCTGCGACATTCCTGCAGTAGCGTGTGTCTGGGCTATCCGACAGTGTTTTCCGACTGTGCTGTCTGTAGCGTGCGACATTCACTTTGCCCCAGTCATATGGTTCGCGTGATAGTATAAGTTGTTTTCAATTTCGCGGACTTGCTTTTTCCGTTTTAAAACCTAACGGAAAACAAATATAACATAATTGTGCCCAATACGACATTATGAATATATAGGCCTAAAATTAAAATTTTGGCTAGAAAATTATCATTTTCGCAATATTTTACAGTTTTTTTGTACTCACCATGCTTCTCATTGGCGAATAATTTTCATGACATCAGATACAGATGGTGATGTCCGTACTCGTAATTCAAATTTTTCAGCTTAGAAACACACAATATAGAATTTTCTAAGTTATACTTGTTATAAGTTGTGTGTTTCTAAGTTATGGCGATTATAAGTTATGTAGTTCGGCGTTAGGTGTGTCTAACTTACGTGTTTCTAAATTATGACAGTTCTTGTTGTGTGTTTCTAGGTCATAATATTTATAGGTTATGGTGTTTTTTTTTTAAGTTATGTGGTTCGACGTTTGTGTTTCTAAAGGCGCGTTAACACCGGAGTTTGAAACACGAGTTGCAAACAGAAATTGCAAACATCTCTAAAAACGCGCATTTTTAGACGAAACATTTCGCTGTTGCAAACAGTTTTTCAGTGTTTGCAACATAAATTTTTGTTTCCATCTGAAGTCGGTAAAGATCAAAGGGAGTTGCAAACTTTTGTTTGCAACACTGGTTTCAGTCACTATGTGCCGTTGAAACACGAAACAGAAACATTTCCCCGCCATCCCCTTCGCTGCCACCTCCACTCTCACTCACGTGATCACTCGTGTGTGTTGTGAGTGATCAGTGGTGAGTGACAATGGAAAATTTACTGAGTGAGATGGAGTGGGGAGAAGACAACATTCTAAAGTTAATTAGCTTGTACAGAGAGCAGCAAGTCCTGTGGAACCAAACTATTCCCGATTACAAAAATAAAAACATGAAAACCTACGCATGGAATGACATTTCACGTGAAATGAATTTAAGCAAGGCAGAGGTACAAAATGAAATGAAGAACCTCATTATTCAATTCAATAGAGAAGCTAAAAAGGGGAATAAGTCTGGATCGGGGGCCGACGATGGGAAAACCAAGTGGAAGTTTTTTCAACCAATGATGTTCCTGAAGGACAAAACGACCCCCAGGCAAGCTCGAGAGACAGCGGGGAAGCAAGAAGCAGTAGGCCCACAGGTAAGCTTTTTTAATAATTACGTATATTTTTACTGAAAAAAATTTACAATTTACAATAAACATTTTTACAATTAAAAGACACTAATGTAAGTTTGTGCTAATATTAAATCAGGATTACACTACGACTTCACATTGCCTTAACCTAATGCTTATCCTGCCAGGAGACTGATCCTTGAGGACTCTTAAAATATTCTGCAAACTCTTTTCGGATCTCCTTTGCTAGCTCTGAGGGTTTCCTAGGAATCCGCTTTAGACGGAGAAGTGTCCCTTGGGGCATTCCATCCACCCTCCACTGGCCAGGTACAAGAGTTCTACTTGCATCTTCACTATCGTACATCCCTGAGGGATTGTACGATGCACTTGACGACTCGCTCCTCCTTAAAAAGTTTTGCAGATGCGCGCATGTTAATACAATTCTTTCAGCGTTTTCTGGTTCAAGAAGAAGTGGTTTTCTGAGTACTCTAAACACTACCGATACAATTCCAAACACATTTTCGACGACTCTACGCGCACGGCATTGGCGATAGTTAAAGGTTCGTTCAAGACTTTCTTTATCGTGGAGGCCTGGAAATGGTTTCATGATGTTTGGTTGCAGAGGGAATGCATCGTCTGCAAGCAGGACGTAACGTACTGGATAGGTCCTCCCTGGCAACATTTTGGGGTTTGGACGGTTCAAATCAGATTCATCCCAAAGTTTCTTGATTTTGCTGTGAGCAAATACACCAGCATCAGAAATGCGTCCTTGGCATCCAACCGAAACATAAGTGAAATAATAGTTTGCATCTACAACTGCAAGCAAGACAATGCTAAAGAATCCTTCATAGTTGAAGTAGTCACTGTCAGTGTTGAATGGTGCTTGTAGCATTACATGTTTCCCATCCATGCTGCCAATACAGTGAGGGAAGTTCCATTGTCGGTTATACTCTTCAGCGTGATGTAGCCACTCATCTTTTGTAGAGGGAAGCTGCAATCAGATGGAAGAAATTAATTATCTAGTACAGCCAGTATAGTATAGCCTATTTATATAGCCTAGTATATTATTTATATTTATAGCCTATATTTGCTACATTTTCTAGTCGTAGAAAATTGTGCAAATGCACACATGCCACCCCTCTGAAAGTAATATCCTCCTGTTTTAAAAATAAAATCCAAATTTTAATTTTAATTTCTAGTTTAACCAAATAAGCTTGAATAGCGTAATGCTGTGCCACATTTTTTCACTAACATTTTAAGCCGGATTAAAGCGTTTTAATGCATGTATATACAAATCAATTTTTTATCATACTATTTAGATACCCTCTTTTTTCCAGAATGGAACAGAAGTAGACGAACCAGCTCCTTTTGAAACAAGTGATATTCCCCAAACAAGTGGTGGAAATATTTCCTCGTGTGAGACAATTTCGTCTGAAATCAGCCCCTCCACTAGTAATAACCGTAAGCACTGCAAACGTAAAAGGAACCATGAGGCCCACGAAGCATATGAAGTTATGAAAAAACTTCAATCACAGATGAAACAAAAAGATGACCGATGTATTCGCTGAAAATGTTGCTTGTCAGCTGCGTCAAATCACCGATATTCGATCCCAAATGATAGCAAAACATAGAATAAATCAAGTTTTGTTCGAAATGGGAATGTCTCAATTCGACATTTATTCTAACCCGCCATCAAATGGATCTTCTAGGCCTTCAAGCGCTGGTCTGGACCATCAGTTTACACCAATAGCCGACGCGCTCGCAGTCGTCAGCAATCTGGACAATGGTGATGACTCCGTAAAAAAACCTATACAGAATTACAGTAATTTTGTTTGATGTTTTTGGCCCTTTTTCAGTTTTTGTTTATTGACCTATGTTATACTTTTTTTTATTTAAACTTTAACTTTAAGTGTAGCCAAATAGGCCTACATTCCTTTCTAAATGTTTGATATACCCTAATATTGGACTTGTGGTTATGTAACCTGTAATGTATTAAATAAATGTTAACGATAATAAAGATATTTTTAATGATTAGTAATATGAGTTATTATTTAAAAACTCAATATCCCTAATTACCTTTACGTTGTCTCCCAACAAATCTATCAGAGCAGCACACACTTCTGATACAAATAAAGAAATACCAGTAGTAGATTTTATTGCTTAAAATTATAAAAATATATTTGCCATAAAATACCCTAGGACCTTTTAGGGGTGAGAGTGGGGGATTCTTAAACAGGTTCTGAGTCTACAATATTTTATATTATATTATTTAAAAATGGCTGTCAAAATAACAAATATAGGCTATGTGTAGTCTACTTATAACGTCTTACCTTTATGTTATCCTTCAGAAGATCTATCAAAGCCTCGCACACCTCAGGTATAAACAAAGGTATGGTTGATTTTGATATCTTGAACAGGTAACTCAAGCTTGTGTGTGAATCTCCGGTAGCTAAAAAGCGCAAGGTTACGGCTAGTTTTTCCGTTACAGAAATAGCCTTTCGGTAATTCGTATCCATTTTCGAAATTTTGTGACCAATCATTAAAGTTAGATATTCAAAATCCTCACTGGTCATTCTTACAAAGTTTTTAAAACTTCCGTCCGTTCTCAGTTCACCTGATAGAGGGTCAACATCATATCTATTTAAATTGTCCAACAGGTCGTTTCCACTGTACGTAGCTCTGGAATGCAGAGACGGCCTCACCCAGTATCGTCTCGGCCTACGTTGCTTTGACAACACGACACACGCCGCCGCGGCTAAAATGACATCCTCGACACTTGACATCCTGTGAAGGACTGATCCCAGGAACCAGAAGGCGAGTCATTAATCAAGGTCGAAAGTGTTTCAAACATTTTCATGAAACATGGAAATAAAACCATGAAATCAAAATTTCAAACATTTATTTGAAACTACTGTTTGCAACTGCTGTTTGCAATAAAAGTTTGCAACTCGTGTTTAAAACTCCGGTGTAAACGCGGCTTAAGCTATAAGAGATCTAAGTTGTTTATTTCTAAGTAATGATATATCTAAGTTGCGTGTTTCTAAGTTAAGATGGTTTTAATTTGTGTGGTTCAGCGTTTGTATTTATAATTTACGTGTTTATAAGTTATGACAGTTCAAATTTGATTGTTTCTAAGTTATGATAGTTATGTCATTAGTTTATAACCTACGACTTTTCTAAGTTGTGTGTTTCGTCTTTATGTGTTTCTATGTTATGATCTTTAACTTATGACAGTTATAAGTTATGTTGGCTTATTCGAGAATTCTAAGTTATGACTGTTCTAAGTTGTGTGTGGATCCCCTAAGGTCGGACAGATCCGCTCCACGCGACTGTACCATCAGCATATGACGTTGCAGGTCACGTGATCCAATCAAATGCTATTATCCGCATCTGCACGATCTGCTCCGACAGATCACACAGATCCGACTTCGGGAATGTGACAAGGCCTAAGTGCTAAGGAAAAAGAGTCGCGCTTAGGACCTGAACAGTGATGGTGCTTAAATATTTCGGATTCCATTTTTTTTTCGAGCTTACAAACTTTAAGCAAAAGGCTATGTTCAAATTCCAAACATTTTTTGTCAGAATATCTTGAAAATAAATTGATCCTATTTAAAAAAAAATCTCCCTGAAACTTATCTGTTTTTAATGCCGGCAGATAGATTAAAAGAACTTTAATGTGTTGACTGGATATAAACTTGTATCCACATACTACACACACACACACTCACATATATATATATATATATATATATAACAATGGACTTTCCCGTGTTACCTCGCAGAAACTAACCTGCAAACAAAATATGTCAAATTACATACGCAAAGGTTTTTGTAATTTTATATTTTTCTCGTGTTATATTGAAAAAATAAAATTAATACAGTTCGTGTAATTTTTACATAATTGTCTCTAGAATACCAAACTCGAAAAAAATACACGAATGTTCATCTCACAATAAATAACGTGTTAAATTACAGTTTTGGATGTGTATATTAAATTGCACTTACATAAAATGTTAAATTAATTAGTGTCCTATTTTTTTTGTCAGCTCAAGGTACTAGTAGGTACAGACATGCGTTATTGTAAAAGTGCAAAATATTTGTCAGAGTAAATTTAAAACCACCAAAGAACTGCAAATAAAAACCATGTGTTTGGCAATTCATACTGCATACTGACAGATATTGGGTACAAATATATGAAGAAGTACCTGAACTTCCTTTTTATAAAATTCAGATTATATATATATACTCTATTAAATGAATTTTTCTTCATTTTTATGATCACGCAACCACAGTCTTGTGATTTTACCCTGAGTCTAGCCGGAGCAGAGACAAGAACAGTTCAAAGGACGTTAACCGTCATCATTCTACGAAAAGTGTGGGTTACATTTATTAACCTGAAGAAAATTGAACGAGATTTTTTTTTTGAATCTACTCTGTATTCAATTCAACGTTCGAACGTGTCAAGTATTTTAATAACATAAAAAAATTAGGTTTATCTAAAAAATATTAGTTTTAGATATTTTGAAATAATACAAAATATAAAAAACTTTTTAAATAGCGGTATTTTAAATTACTAACATTACTGTGTCGTATGTTTGCGTATTTTGAATCGAAATTGTTTCCCGAAGAAATGCCGTGAAAAGAAGAGGGAGAGAAAAAAATGAATCCTTGAAACAACCCCCCCCCCCCCACCCCCCCTTTCCCTCCGCCAAAGATCTTGCAGAAGTTGCATGACAGGTAAGTTTACGTCCTGCGATGTCGAATCTGGAATCACGCAAAGGACACTCGTTGTCGTCGTTAGCTTGTGCATGTTGTGTTAAATTAGGCGGACTGTCCGTGAAACCGCGACGTTTTTTTTTTTCGAACACGTTTTCCACTTTGACGAGCCTTTCGCACAGTCGCAGCCCAGCGGCGATTGTCCCTGACACCGACTGAGAAACACAGAGGTACAGAATGTACTAAAAATTACACGTAAAAAAACCGAGGGTACATACATAGAGGTCCATAAATACTTCTGTGACGAAGTATCTGAACTTCCTTTTTATAAAATTCAGATTATATATATATACTTTTTTAATTTAATTGTTTTTCATTTGTATGATCACGCAACCACAGTCTTGTGATTTTACCCTGAGTCTAGCCGGAGCAGAGACAAGAACAGTTCAAAGGTCGTTAACTGTCATCATTCTACGATCGGCAGAGCCGTTATCGTTGTCAATGAAAAGCTCTGGATCCTTGTTACGTGGACGTATGTTGTGTTGTGTTCTCTGAGCGTGATCTACGACGTGTGACATTTAACATTAAAGTGATACAGCTTACTTCAGTGTAAACTGAAATGTCCCCATTGATAAAAAAAAATAATCATTCCAGGACCCATGTCCATTAACATTACCGCCTCCTCTGCATGTCTTGCACGTGTTTGACGTGTATGTTAAATGCAATCTCTATCGGTGTTTCATATACCAAACTTTCTGATTGGGCAACACTCGGCCATTTTAAAGACTCAGCAAGAAATGAAAGAGCATGACGCAACAAGCAACAAAAACAGGAAAAAAAAGTGGTTTGTTAAGCAAGCAAGTTGCCAAACGTACAACTTGAAACAGTAATATCAATACGTAGAAAATATTTCTTCGTCGCACTTCTTTTCACACACACACACACACACACACACGCATTTTTTTTTCTCACGAAGATATTACTAGTTTGAATTGAAATACGCATTTTCTTTCATTTAACGAGTAATAAACGTTGCCTTTTAAACACGTGACGTCTGAATATATATATATTTTTTTTTTACAAATTTTCGGGACACTTCTATTAAAATTTAGAACCCTGAATTGCAAGAAGTTGAAATTTGGCCATTGCTTGCGTTACGTTTTTTTGGCGCCTTGCGTAGTTTACATAGTTTATATAACGCGTTTTTATTTGAAAATATCGTTATTTAATTTGCTGCATCTTGCGTTTCTGCGTAGTTTACTAACCCATCCTTTGAGTTTACGGTGTATTTACGGACTTATCAACGAAGGAGTATCGTCAAATAAACAATGAGACTTTGTGGTTTTATTTGATCGGATCTTTCGCATAATCTACGCCTTATTCCGACCTGCGAGTTCTGTGTTGTAAACGCTAACAGGGAACGAAGAAGATAAATTCTTTACTGGACTCCCAATGATGCGTTTCAATAGCCAATGTTGTGAAATGGCACACGATTTAGTAGTTTAAAAAATGATGAATAATTGAAAGCAACAATTCTTACTGGACCTCATAAAGGTAAAGACGCACTACTTCCATGAATACCAGTTATTCCGACCGACATAGCGTTCGAGTTCAAACGGCTTCAATTTCCAGTAAGCCATGCATTTTCTGACTATCAATTTGCAAGGCAATCTTTGCAATTGTGCGGTTTGAATTTAAAAAAAAAGAATGCTTCTCTCATGGGCAATTATACATCACATGCTAAAGAGTCGGTAAACCGTCTGAGCTTTATGTCTATGCAGAAAACGAACAAACATGAAATGTAGTCCATCCACTAGCTTTAAAACAATAAAGGTTTTTATGTGAATTTGTTTTTCCTTCCTTTCCTTTCATTTGAAGAGCATAGCCTAAACAACGCAAAGCAGGGTATTACATAAAATAATGTGTTTCCTCGGTGAATCTACGTTCACTAGAATACTTTGACTTACGTTCCGATTCATTTCATTTCAGACTGAGCCACAAGCGAAGCGTGGCTGGGTTGAGCTAGTTTTAAATAAAAATGCGATTGCATCAAATATCCTTAATTAATAGGAGGTATTTGTAATAATTTGTTATTATTTTATTATTCTACGCATACCTTTAACCGTAGTAAATAAAAGTTTTTGTGTAAAGGATGGCATAAACATAGTTATAATAAAATAGGTGCATATTTAACCATTTTTTTTTTAATTATCTACCTCATGAAATGAAAGGTAGGTAAGTGTGATTTCATCAAGGTAAAATATATCCTAGAAAATTTTAAAAATATTTTTTTTTTTAAATCAGATAAATCAATACTAAAAATTGAAAATTCCTACACACGTGTACGCAATTTTTTTCAAGAACGGTTTTGTTATAAAAGTAATATTTATGCACCTTAAATTAATTGTGTTTATTTATTTAGTAAAGATGTTCGGAATTAATCACATACTTTTCTTTCGAATGAAAGATTTTTTTTATCAATATTCTGAAATCTCGTCAGTGAAGATGCGGGATATTATATTATATATATATATATATGTATGAGTTACCGTGTATTATTAATTAATTTTGTGTCTCAGACAGTATTTTTTTCAATTATCAAACTTAAAAGTGTTCATAAAAGAGTTAAAAACACAATCCAAAATAAATTTAATTAATAAAAGAACTAAAAAAAATTTTTGAACTAAATACATTTTTGAGGTTATAATTTCTTCCATCCGTCCGTCGAAAAACAAAATGTTTGGCTTGGTTTTGACGGATGTACGGACGGATTTTTTTAGTCCATCTGATTGGCTGCATGTCACGTCACGTGGTTGACGGACGAACGGGAGACGGGCGGATGAGATAGATCGTTGTGATTCCAGCTTAATACGTTTTCGAAGGGCTTGTTAATACACCAGGATATTTCTTGCAAGTTTACTTTTAGTATACAGTATCTGTAAAATTAAAAAAAAATATATCTCCTTACACTTACGAAGGTCCATGACTAATTTGTAACCATGGTTCCTCGTGAAATGAAGGTGGAAAATATTTAACAGTAAGTGTTTTCTATACACTCTAAAATCTAAGGACATTATTTATTTCAATCAGTTAAATTATTTTTACTTCACCTTTTGCCAAAAGAAAAAAAACCTTCCAACGACTTCCTAATCAGTGAACTTTGTTAATGTTACTAAAATAGTAAGTGGAATTTATCTGACTTCTATAAAAATTTTCAAAGTTGCATGGTAAATATCTCTAATTTCAGGCAGTTTGATTTGTTTCAAATAAAGGATGTGTACCTGAAATTCATTGTGTAGATTATTAAGCTCAGTGATATGACAATGGATTTGTGGGTCGTTATTGTGGCAATTTTCAACTGTTATTAATTTTTAACACATGCTAGTTTCGGGAAATTTAACGTCAGTAGGCTGGTTCTGAAAGCAAATTTACCCCCCAACTTAATCTAGAACAACGGATAACACATCAAATGTGTATGTTGTGTAAACGTATAGGGGATGTAGCTCAGTGGTAGAGCGTTCGCTTTGCATGTGAAAGGCCCCGGGTTCAATCCCCGGTATCTCCAAGGCTGTAACCTTTTTTATTGAAATAAAATTATAATAAAAAATAAAATACACGCAAACCGTTCTCTTATATTTAAATATTGGCCAGCGGTTCGAAGTTACTGTAGTGTGAAAATATTTGGTACTCTGTTACATTTTACGATTTCAAACATATTTTCCGAATATGTTTTTTATGTATAACATCTAAGCCCTCAGCATACGGCTTTTGGTGGAAGTAATTTCGTGAATGCGACGGAAATCAAGGAACGGTAACAGCGGTACTGCCATCTTAGGCGGATGGCGTTAACCAATGTTCACAAATACAAAGGGAAACTTATAATATTAACTGTTTAGTGAATTTTACCAAGAATGCCAGTGTTTTAAATTTCCTGTTTGGAAATTAGGTCCAAATTCTTTTTAGTTTTTATCGGAACAGTTTCAACATATAGTTTAACATTTCGGTCCACTCATCAAAAGATTCAATAGTAGACGGACGTAGCTGCTTCTGTAACAAATTCTAGCGTATATATATTTATCACGCTCGGCGTTATTATTAAGAATTATTAAGAACGTTATATTGCATGTCCAAGTTTCGTACTATAAGTGTATTTGCAACATTAGAACACAATAATTTGTTAGTTACCGAGGTTACATGTTACACATCTCTGGCGAGTACTGAAAGTCTCGCTAACATTTTTGTTGGGATTTTTTGTTTTTGTAGATACATAATATTAAATCACTTGGGATTTGTATTTGAGCGCCACAAAATCTTAACACGTTGAGGGAAGCACTCGATAGTGCATCTAGCATTTAAACATGGTTTCCTGAAACGTCATTAACCTCATTATTTACATATGTAATATTGGACCCAATTCATTAATATTATTTGGTTTTTAAGATAGCTACTAGAGGTTGATGTTGTGAAATGAGGAATATGTGGTTACCCAGAAAATTCATGTAAAATTTGTCCATCTAAGAGCAAGTTTTCTTTCTTCATTTTGGGATAGGTTCTTTACTAATGCAGATACACTGTTAAGAAAGTTCACCTTAAATTTAGGAAGATTGCTGGTTACAAATTATCCAGGAATCTTATTTTATTTATTTATTTATTTTCTTAGCACCCAATAGACTCAGTTGATGAGCAGTGGCTCTCTGAATATAGGGCTTGTCAACATGGTTACAAAATTTATGAAATACATGTAGGTATATGATTACATACACTATTTATAATACATGTACAATATATACATTAGCTAGCATTAAAATTATATTAGGTACTGTTATCTTCGTAAGTTTACGGACTTTGAGTTCACAAACTTTTAACATTATTCAAAAATAATAATATTATTTATATTAACAAAGATTTCAAAACCTGTTAAGTCTACATCAAAAACCTTTTTTTATTCCGCGTATGTGTTTGCCTTGTTTACTACAAAACACCAAACTCGGAAGTCGAATTACTGCGTAGTTTCTATGAAGATCCAGTATTTTGATATTACGGAGAACTCTTCTAATATTTGAGGTTAGTTCTTTGTTAAAAATTCCGTAAATTTACTGGTTTTTTTAATTAGTGTAAAAGTCAAAACTATGCCGATTCCAACGGAAGAAGCATCTAATACGACACAAACATTTTTGTCGGGGTGGTCATGCAGCAGTACTGAAGGACGTTTGAAAATAACAGTCATTGATATTATCTCACCGCAAAAAAAAAATTAATTATTCTTTTTTCGTAGGTGACGAATTTGTTCTGTGATGTATGCAAGGTTTGGCATATTTTAAGTCAGTCAGTTAACCACTTTCAATAACCTCCTCACTTCTTTCACTGACTGGTTGACCCATTTCTTTCCTTTATTATGTCAGAATCTGCTTAAATTCTTTTAAGTTATACAATATTGTCGCGGGTTGAAATTTTGCAGGGTTGTTGAAATCAAATTTAGGGACTTTACTGACGGGACTCTGGGCTGGCTGCTCTGTTCACTCGTCAGCGCAAGTGGCGTGACCATGTAATTGGGGCACGGGGCCGGCGCGGCGCGCTGCGGGCTTGCAGAATTTTGTTTGTTTGTTTGGCCGCGCGCTGGCGCAGCCACGGGCCGCAGTTACTGGGGCGCGCTGTCGTAACAAGCCGCGCGGTGTGGCCTGCACATCGGGGTAGAGGGGGGGTAGTCTTCCCAGATGTTCTAGTTAGTTGTTTAGTAAATTTGACTTCAATAACGAGCTTTTGTTATGGTAGGCGCGGCAGGGCGCGCGAATTTAAGCGCAAGTGAGTGGTGACTCGGGGCTCACTCAGGCGGAGGCTATGCGTCTCACCTGTGGTCACGAGTTGTTAGTTCGTTCGTGATGTAGGAATTCAAGCTTTCGGGCGGAAGCTATGGTCGACGCCAGAGGCCACGAGTCGTTTAATTTAAGTTAGGTCATAATGTAGTCGTCAAGCTTTCGGGCGGAGGCTATGGCCCTCGTCAGGGGTCACGCGTCATAGTTTTTAAAATGTAATGTTCGTTCGGGATTTCAAGGGCAGGAGAGGCCCCTACGTTATTTTTTTAAAGTAATCGATCAAGAAAGGCTTTTCGGAAAATGTGAGTATGGACTTATCTTTGTTTTAATTTTAAGTATTAATTATGATTTGAGGTATTCGGAAGGACTAGGGAAGTGTTTAGTGAAGTTCTCTCATTCTCTCTCTTGTAAGGTCGTTCAATCGTTAAGGAAGTAAAGAGATTATTGTTTTAAATTGTAATCCTGCTATTTAAATGTTCTTTAAAATGATGTTGAGTATTTGACTTTAAGAATAAAATAATTTTAATTAAGTATTATGTTATTTTGCAAAATCTCCTTAGTTCAGCTCTCACCAGACATCCTGTACGGGATGACGAACCTATGATCCTAGGTACAGTAAAGTATTTTATGAAGTTAAGACTAGTTGATGCCAAGCGAGTTGTTTCTATGTAAAGAGCTACGATTCTCGCCCCCCCCCCCCCTCTGAAGGTGGATCGTGACAGAAATGGTAGAGTTCGCCGGATAGGTTCTATTTCTGGAGAGAGAGAGAGGTAGATTTTTATGTTTATTATTAAGTTAGTTTCAGCTTCTGATAGCAGGTTATTAAGAGTTTACTTGAGGAGAGGATTACGGAATTTTAGTCTATAGTGGAGGAAGTCTTTGAGATTTTTTTTTTGACGTAACAGATGTTTATTTGAGTATACTTGTAAGGATAAAGTTTATAGTGATAAGTTGTTTTAAGTCGTTGAGTTTATCAGGGATTTTTACGTGAGGAGAATACGTTATAATTTAAATGATTAATAGAGATAATGCAAGTGGTTTAATTTAATTGAAATTAATTTTAAGATTGTAGGTTAAGAGAGTTAAAATTTAAAATAAAGTTTTTTTCGTAAATAGGAATTATTTTCAAGAGAAGTTTGTTTTGTTTTCGTGCGCGTAGGAGACGAGACGTACGAATTAAATCAGTCGAGGGAAGGATAAACGTTAGAAAGGAATTAAAGAGAAAACGAGAGTTTATGTAAAAGAGAGTTATAGAATTTATAGTGATGTTTTGTTTTAATTAGAAAAATGTTGAGAGTTGTTTCAGAACGACACGTCAGTGGACGTGGCAGAGTGAACACGTGACGGGGAGGTGCTGAGACCTAGCGGAGAACGGAGGAACCGCAAGCGAGGGTTGGCGCACCTGATGGAATTCGGTGACGTCACGGGCTCATACGGAGACGTGGACAGGCCGTGACCTTGTTTTGATCAGCTGTACGGTAACTTAGCGATAAGAAAATAGACTATTGGTTAAATAAATTTAAATTTAAGTGTGTTTTAGGAGAAGAGGAACTTTCAGTATGTAAGTAATTTAATTTAAGAAGTGTATGATGTATAGGCTAGAAGTGTTTCGTTGTAAGTTGTTTATGTTTTTGTTAGTTAAATTCTACCTCGGTTTTAAAAATATTTTTTTGGGATTTGTAAACATTATTAAGGAGGTACATTATAAAATCGATAAGCATTGAGAAAAGTGGGAAGGATAGTTTTTGTGTGTAGAGGGAATTTACTCCAAGGGAACAGAGAGACAAAATTAATGTTTTCTTTAGGGCGAGGGACCCTAAGGTGAGGTGTTGTGTCCCTGGGAAGTAGGGATTGTAGAACAGACCCATAGGAGATGGGCTATCTACGTGAATTAAGGGTTAGGAGAATCCTGAGTGTTGTTAGTAGTTTGGGGCAGGAGTTCCCCATGGTAGTACCGAAGTGGCTATCCTGTATGGGATAGGGTACCATTTCAATGAAGTTTGTTGGTGGGGTTAGAGCCCCCTGTGTAGTGGGCCTATAGCAGATAGGCACTACAGTGAAATTTTTGGTTATTTTGTGAGGTAAATTCCCTGGAGGTTAAGTAAGATTGGATTCAGTTAGGAAGGAGGGAAATGAGAAACATTGCTGTAGAGAGTTAGTGTACTTGCCTAATGTGAAATTGAATTTTACTAAATTAATTTAGGAGAAAGTTTTGTTCGGTAAATAAATAATAATGGAAGATAGCTAGATAATTAATTAATTTTTTTTGAGTAAGGTGTTTTAAGTAATGAAATAAAATAAGGTGAAGTAATTTATTTGAATAATTGGGGAGGAGTTTCTTTAAGAGTTTAGATAATTGTTTTTGAATTTATTGAGATATTCAACCAGTGAAGTTTGAGTATGAGAGATACAGTGAGATTTTAAGGAAATCGGTTGTTTTTAATTAGGACAAATGAGATTTTATGATTAAGAGTCAGTAAGCATAGTTAAAATTTACGACATGATATTTGTTGACAGTTTACAGTTATTAAGGAGAAAACAGAGTAATCTATTTATTTTTATTTTAATGGTTTGAAGATAAGATTATGAATTTTTTTTGGAAGTTTCTTTGGCATGTTGGAATAATTTTTTTTGATTTTTAGAATTTACAGAGAAAATTTAATTGATTTACATTAGTTTGGAAGTATGGAGGTTTAGTGTTCGATTAGCCCTAACTTGATGGTCGGATCCCAAAAGAATGCCGTAAAACCGATAGCCAATTGAGAGGAATGCGGTAGGCGCTTGTGTAGAGAGGGGTTGTGGGAAAACTCCTTGGGACTGATGGCAGATCAGGGGCCCTAAATAGTGTGTGATGCTGTAAAACCAGTGCAGGGAAAGCCTGGTATGCTTAAATTTTTGGGCACAGGTTAGGTAAACCTGGGGTTCCATGGGATTTAGTCATGTTAGCTGCTGTGAGACATTAAGATTTCCAGGCTCCATAGTAAATTCAATGTAAATTTTTGTTTTCTTAAAATAATAAATTTGTTTTTAATTTATTTGAGATATTTGATTTGGAACAGTGAATACAGACCCGAGGAATAGTAGTTGTCATGATGAGAAGAAGGTGGTAGGCCTAAAAGGGTACAGGCACCACAGAGGTTATGTGCATTGCATAATTTAAATATAAGGAAACTTGAGAATTTGAAATTTTGTTGTTGGTTTGTACACCCATAAGAAGAGTATAGGCAGAATTTTTATTGTTATGAGATGTCTAATTTAATTGAAAAGAAGAAAGTTTAAAGATGCAAGGTAACATTATTATTGTAATAATTGAAAGAGATTAAGAGGTAGAGAGAAATAGGCAGTTTTTGTTTGTAAGTACTAAAGTTTACATATAGAAATTTAGTAACTAAGAATGAATAATAAGTTAAGTCTAGTGTAAAAGTTTTTTTTAAGTTTGTTAAGTTAAGAGTCACAAGTAAATTTTTTTTTAGAGAGAATGTCTTTGATAGGAAGTATTAGAAACTTATGGGAATTTTAGGGTAACATAAATAATGTAGGTAATGAATAATAAATAGATGGTAGGTCTTAAGTTAGGATTAACATTTGAAGCAGAATTTAATTAAGAAGAAGGAAAATAAATAGGCCTAATGAAAAGAACAAAAAAGGATTTTATGGTAAA
Source organism: Bacillus rossius redtenbacheri (assembly GCF_032445375.1). Classification (NCBI taxonomy): domain Eukaryota; kingdom Metazoa; phylum Arthropoda; class Insecta; order Phasmatodea; family Bacillidae; genus Bacillus; species Bacillus rossius. The sequence continues at coordinate 16,951,793 of NC_086342.1, forward strand.
GCATTTTTTTAAGTAATAAACAATGAATAATAATGTTGTTTCAGGGTAATGTGTACTAATAATACAATTTTTTTTTAGGACCAAAGAACAGGAATTATGTAATTTAAATTAACATGTATTTTTGAAACTGTTACAGATTCCTTAAGATGAGCTGAGCAGCAGTCCAGTTTACAAGATGACAAGAGTTCGAGAGACAAGATACAAGATCACTGAAACAAGAGCCAAGACTGAAGATTCAAGAGAAGAGAAAGCTGGCAGCCATGGACTTACAAGTGGAGATTAATAAGGTCATGTAAAGTTTTATTTTTTTTTATGGAAGACAGTAACTGGAGTTTTTTTTTGTTATAAACATTATTTACAGAACTTTTTAGGTTATAGTAATGTAATGGAACTAGTGAGTTGTGGTAGCTGTCAAAAAGAACTAATACCTTAAGTTTAATTTTTAAAGTTAATTTTCTTAATTTACAGAGGGATTAGTAGTTTTTTTTAAAACCTTATTTAGGTTGGAATTTAAATACAATAGCTTATTATAAATGTGTACGAACAGTTCAAGTTCACAGTACTGATAGGTAGGTCAGATGATCTTATTGATTTTGATGATTTGTTGTTTTGAGTTGATTTTTAAGTGTTGTGAATTAGACAATGAAATAGTTCTGAAAACTTAAATTATTTCAAGCTAAGAAATAGTAAAGTTAATTGTAACTCAAAGGACACCAGAATTTAATTTTTTTTTGAATTAGTAATGTTTGAAAATTTTATACTTTACAAGAAAGGTTATAAACAAACAGATCGGATGGAACAAGGATGCAGTAAATCACAATTTCATTTAGAATTATTGATTAGCTTTTGAGGTTATGAAGTAAAAGTAATTATAGTTTAAAAGTTTGAATAAAAAAAAATGTTTTTTTTTATTTGTTTCAAATAGAAAGTTTAAAAGTTAATTAGTCATGATCTAGGTGGGTGATGGGGTGGGAATTGGCCACTCTTTTTCCCTATAACCTCCCTAACATGGCCTTCTATTACAACTAACAGAAATAAAGAAGAAGAAAAATGAAGAATTATTAGTTAGAATGTTTCTTTCATGAAGATACCTGATGAACTTTTACTGTTTGGAAGAATAGAAGCAAGGTTAGTCAGATATTTTTACTCAGAAGAAGAAGAAGATAAAGCAGTTTTATGACTCGACAAGCCAGAGATTGGTGTTTCCCCTCTGCGCTCCTATTGACTACGTTGTTTACTCTCATGGGATAGCTGGTTCGGCACCATGGAGAGAGATTGGTGGGCATTGTGGTTGCCCCCAGAAGAAAAGAAGAGTAGAAGAGGTTATGGGTGGGTCATGTGAACTGACCTTCAACCCAGTTACTTCGTGGGGACTATTTGCTGTATAGAGAAGATCAAGACTCAAGAGGTAGGGAAAATCATTGGAGGTCATGTTTCCCTTCCTTAAGTTTTTCCTATCAAATTATTTGCCTGATTAGATTATGCTAAGGGTGGGATAATTTATGTTAGCAGTTGAATTAATTAATTTTATTTTTTTGTGTGTTTGCATCCTTGCCCATCGATTGCAGTTTAGTAGTTAGTTTTGTATTTGTCAGGCGTGATGGTAATGCCTGTTGATGATGTTTCAGAATTGTAATCTGTTCGTGATGAGGATGGCACAACTCCGAAGCAGATGTGGGGAGAAGTTGTGAGCTGCCCTGGAAGCCAGTCCAGTAGCTGTTGGAGTTGAGTGGTGTTTGCTGATGGCCAGCCCAGGGAGCTACTCTTCTCGACAACACTGACTTCGAGGAGTTGCACCAACCTTCACGAGATAAGAGTTTAATTAATTGAAACACTGTAAGGACACTTAATTTTTTTTGAAGAACGAAAGAAGTATGGTAATAAACGGAAACCGAAAAAAAAATAATAATAATAATTATCAAGAATTTGCACATTGTTTAACGAATACTGAGAAACTAAGAACAGTAATTTAATTTGTAAAGAGAGCTTCACTAACAGAACAATTTTTTTAGAATTGAGAACTCGAGCCTCTGAAGGTTCCTGTGAGAACAAACCAGATAAAAGTTTTACATTTAATTTTATGAATACTTGTTGTTTTAAAATAAATCTTATGCAGAATCTAGATGTATGTTCAGACAGCAAGGAACTAAGAAAATTATTATTTTTGTGAAATGAGGAATTTATAGTTATGGTTTAATGGAAAAAGACAATTTGTAATTTTGAGGTAGCTCGATGGGGCTCGAGCTCTGTGAGGGGAGGGTTATGTCGCGGGTTGAAATTTTGCAGGGTTGTTGAAATCAAATTTAGGGACTTTACTGACGGGACTCTGGGCTGGCTGCTCTGTTCACTCGTCAGCGCAAGTGGCGTGACCATGTAATTGGGGCACGGGGCCGGCGCGGCGCGCTGCGGGCTTGCAGAATTTTGTTTGTTTGTTTGGCCGCGCGCTGGCGCAGCCACGGGCCGCAGTTACTGGGGCGCGCTGTCGTAACAAGCCGCGCGGTGTGGCCTGCACATCGGGGTAGAGGGGGGGTAGTCTTCCCAGATGTTCTAGTTAGTTGTTTAGTAAATTTGACTTCAATAACGAGCTTTTGTTATGGTAGGCGCGGCAGGGCGCGCGAATTTAAGCGCAAGTGAGTGGTGACTCGGGGCTCACTCAGGCGGAGGCTATGCGTCTCACCTGTGGTCACGAGTTGTTAGTTCGTTCGTGATGTAGGAATTCAAGCTTTCGGGCGGAAGCTATGGTCGACGCCAGAGGCCACGAGTCGTTTAATTTAAGTTAGGTCATAATGTAGTCGTCAAGCTTTCGGGCGGAGGCTATGGCCCTCGTCAGGGGTCACGCGTCATAGTTTTTAAAATGTAATGTTCGTTCGGGATTTCAAGGGCAGGAGAGGCCCCTACGTTATTTTTTTAAAGTAATCGATCAAGAAAGGCTTTTCGGAAAATGTGAGTATGGACTTATCTTTGTTTTAATTTTAAGTATTAATTATGATTTGAGGTATTCGGAAGGACTAGGGAAGTGTTTAGTGAAGTTCTCTCATTCTCTCTCTTGTAAGGTCGTTCAATCGTTAAGGAAGTAAAGAGATTATTGTTTTAAATTGTAATCCTGCTATTTAAATGTTCTTTAAAATGATGTTGAGTATTTGACTTTAAGAATAAAATAATTTTAATTAAGTATTATGTTATTTTGCAAAATCTCCTTAGTTCAGCTCTCACCAGACATCCTGTACGGGATGACGAACCTATGATCCTAGGTACAGTAAAGTATTTTATGAAGTTAAGACTAGTTGATGCCAAGCGAGTTGTTTCTATGTAAAGAGCTACGATTCTCGCCCCCCCCCCCTCTGAAGGTGGATCGTGACAATATGCCCAAGAAATTTGATCTTTCCCAAACTCACACTTCCTGCTGCTTCAGTTGTCCTCGAAACTTTATATAATTTCCGGCTATGCTTTTCTCTAGAACATATCATCCATGTGACATGAAACTCCTGTTGTGTTTGCAAGAATGCGATTTATCTCGAACTAAAATTAGGGTTCTCTTGTCTTTATAGATAGTAGTAGAATTTTCTATTGATTAGCTGATGGTACCTACTACCATCCACAATTCGCATCCAGGTGTTATATATTCAAAAAAAGATTCTATTTAAGTTAGAATTTGACTATCGTAAAAAGCAATGTCAACCAGGAGGAAACAGCATAAATAAGTATGACTGCTTACGAGTTGTTTCGATCTCAATCTCCCATCGTCTAAGTTCTGTGAAGTAAAAATTCTTTTCTTATTCTTTATTATGATTATGTATACTTGGTAATAAATAATATACCTATAATATTCACTTCTAAACAACTAGTAGGTTGAAGTATGTGGCAATTTATTAAGACTGCAAAAGAAGACAAATACTTTTGACAAATAAAAATTAAATAAAAAAATTAAAAGGCACTCAAAATATAAAAAGAGCACTTTATGATAAATAATTTTTATCTTCATTTCACAAATATACAAATTTCAAAATAAAATACGTTATAGCAAATTTTCAACAATGAATAACATGTCTGTAAACATGCAAACAGTAAATATATTAAATCATACCAGTGTATGTATTAGAGAATATATTCTTATTCTATTTAGTTTAACTAATTTTCAAAAAACACAAGGCAAACCTATAGGTATTCATCATCAGTATTACAACGTGGGATAAAAGAGATTAAATAAATTAGTGTAATTCGTTTAGCGTATTAAATATTTTGAAAGAAAAAAATATAACCTCTCATTGTGAAATAATAAAGCAAAAGTAATATATAAGCTATCTATATTTACAAATTCAGCCTTAGTATGTTTGTGCTCGATAAACTCGTAAAGTAGTAGATCGATAAACTTTAAGTTTTGACTTAATACCCAAATGTTTTTTTGGTAAAATTAAAAAAAAAAAAAAGGAAATTATACAGGAAGTCCACCATTTTTAAAGAAGGAGCCATGAATTGTGATATTGTGGTTTTCGGTTAGAGATAAACATATACGGGTTTGAGCGTTTTTGGAAAAGAAAAAAATATATAGTATAATTTTTATACATTTTCAATCTGTGCAAATAAGTAGAATAGAGGTTAATTATCTCTGGGATTTCTAACGATAAGGGAGATTAGATTCGTCACGGAACGAATATATTCTCATTGGAATGCACGCGCAAAAAATTAAATAAATAAAAAGTAATTTTATCACAATTTTTTGTTTTAACTTGCCATAGTACGTGTTTTACGAGTGGGCTCACAAGAAGTCATTGGAAGCATTAGACGATACATTGAAAGACTTGAGAAATAATCAGGTTCAATTTGATGTAGCATTTGTGTTACTATCCGGTGATTTCAGTCAAACGCTTCAAGTTATACCTTGCTTAACACTAGTTGATGAATTGAATGCCTGTTTGAAATATTCAACTTTTTGGAGCACAGTAAAAAAATGTATTTAACAATAAACATGAGAGTTCAGCTTCAAACCGATCCAACAGCTGACATACTTTCAAGACAAGCACTCGAGGTCGGTAATGCCACTGTATCTACAATTCCAGAAACAAGAAAACTCACTTTCCCGTCTAATTTTTGAAATATCGAGAATTCAAAAGAAGAATTTTATTATAAGACAAGGTTTTCCAAAGCATCAAAACAAATTATCGAAATCACGCATGGTTAAGTGGAAGAGCCGTTATAGTGGCTAAAAATGTTGACGTATACGATATGATCAACATTATTCTAAACAGCATCACAGGTGAAACAGTGACATACAAATCCAATTACAATTAAAGTGCCAATTACAGTACTCCGATACATCAATCAGCCAAAGTTATACAATGGCACACGATTAGTAGTTAAAAAAATGAAGAAAAATCTAATTGAGGCAACAATTTTGATTGGTCCCCATAAAGGTGAAGACGTACTACTTGCACGAATACCACTCGTTCCAACCGACACAGCCAATAAAATTTTGCGTTCACTATTACTATCAATAAAGCGCAAGGGCAAACTTTGCAATCGTGCGGTTTGAATTTAGAAAACGAATGCTTTTCTCATGGGAAATTATACATCAAATGCTAAAGAGTCGCTAAATCGTCCAAGCTTTATGTTTATGCAGACAACGGACAAACATGAAATTTAATCCATATACTAGCTTCAAAATAAAAATATGTTTGTATGTGAAATTTTTCCCTTCGTTTCCTTTCATTCCACAGTATAGCCACAGCAACGCAAAGCAGGGTATTAGAGTGAATGATTTGTTTCCTCGGTGAATCTATGTTTGGCTGGAATACTTTGACTTACTTTCCCATTCATTTAATTTCAGATTGAGCCACAAGCGAAGCGTGGCCGGGTTTAGCTCGCTTCTGTATGTAAAAATGAATGTTTGTTTGTTCGTTCGTTCGTCCCTTAAGCGTTCTTTAACCATTCATCCGATTGCGATTAAACTTTGCAGACATGACCTTCGAAACACGAGGTAGGTCACTGTAGGAGAAAGTTCGATAATGCCAACACTTACAGCATAATTTAATAGTTACTGATGATTTTTCATCATTTCATTGTTTACGCACGGTTTACGCATTGTTTCACCGAATTTCGGCGACATTTTGCACACTTGAACTTTGAAACACAAGGCTACTGTCTAGGTGAGACAACGTACAATATGTGGCACGTGAGTCGTATCAGATAGTTACCAGTAATACTTATTGTATGACAGTTCCTCTTTTCTATGGTCCGAATAATAATGGTGTATCCATGGAAGTCTGTGGAGTGTCTGTTCTGAAATTAAAGTCAGCTGGTTAGCAATTGGATAGCAAAACAAAATATAGTTGTATAGAGACTAAATTATATAAATAAATATATTATACATAAATAATACATGTATAAATGTTTGTTTGTTTGTTTGTCCAGACTGCGTTCCTATACCATTCATCCGATTGCAATGAATCTTTGGTGATTTTTTATGCGCATGGCCGTGATATAAACAATAGTTGGCGCGCGATTCGTTTCAACAATTGTGTGTTTTTAATATATTTCAGCAGTAGTTTATGTGTTTTCGTTGTATGAGCGCACTCGCATTGAATTAAATGTAAAAGAGAGATAGAGGGATAAGGTGATCGACAGATAGAGAGATATTAAGATATATATACATATATGTACATATATATATACACAGATAAAGGGAGATAGATATGTAGAGACAAGAGGTATAGAGAATAAAATAAAGATATAAATATAGAGACATATATGGAGAGATAGAGAGCTATTGAGAGATGTAGGATATGTGATATATGCGAGCACAAACATAGTAAGGCTGAATTTGTATATATATAGATTGCTTATATATTACTTTTGCTTCATTATTTCACAATGATAGCTTGCATATTTTTCTTAAAAAATATTAAATACTCTAAACGAATTACAGTAATTTATTTAGTCTCTTTTATCCCAAGTTGTAATACTGATGCTTAATACCTAAATGCTTTGTGTTTTTTGAAACTAGATAGAATAAAAATATGGTCTCTAATGCATATACTGGTATAATTTAATATTTATATTATTTATATGTTTACAATAATGTTATTAATTGTTAATTTTATGCTCTAACTACATTTTTTTCTTCAAATTTGTATTTGTAAAATGCAGATAAAAATTATTCATCAGAAAATACTAGTTTTATTTTTTTTGCTGTTTGAATTTCTTTATTATATATTATTTTGTGAAAAGTATGTTTTGCAGTACCTGTGTTCATCTGAAGCCTTTGTAAGATGCCACATACTTCACCTACTAACTGTTTAGATGTGAATCTGATATATTATTTATGACCAAATATAAATAAACGTAATAAAGAATAAGAAAAGTATTTTCTACATCACAGAACTTAGACGATGGGAGATTGAGATCGAAACAACTCGTAAGCAGTCATACTTATTCATGCTGTTTCCTCCTGGTTGACATTGCTTCTTAAGATAGTCAAATTCTAGCTTAAATAGAATCTTATTTTGAATAACATCTGGATGAGAATTGTGGATGGTGGCAGGTACCAGTGGGTAATCAATAAAAAATTCTACTACTATCTATAAAGACAAGATCACACTAATTTTAGTTCGAGATAAATCGCATTATTGCAAACACAACTACGTCGACTATCGAATCATTTGATCAGCGGACCAAAATTTTGAACTATATAATGAAACCGTTCCGATTTTCGACAAGGAATTTTATTAAAATATTGGCCATCTTGTTAAAATTCACTAAACAGTTAATATAACGAGTTTCTCTTTGTATTTGTGAACTTTGGTTCATGCCATCCGCCAAAGATGGCAGCACCGTTGTTACCGTTCTTTGATTTTCGTGGAATTCACGAAATTATTTCCACCAAATGACGTATACACAAAAAAAAAACATATTCGGGAAACATGTTTGAGATAATATAATATAACACATTACCAAATATTTTCACACTAATGTAACCTCGAACAGCTGGCCAGCATTTAAATATCAGCGAACGGTTTGCATATATTTTTCTTGTAATTATAATTTTTATTTCAATAAAAAAAACTACCACTGGAGATGCCGGGGATTGAACCCGGGGCCTTTCACATGCAAAGCGAACGCTCTACCACTTTTTTTATTTTTTTTATTAAAAGATTGATGGCACACTGGCAAGTTTTTTTTTTTTGAGTCACCAGTGTGCCAGCAATCTCCCCCCCTTAATGTTGTAGTTTTAAGTCACCCCGAGTCATTGTGCAAATGTAGTGTTGGTTGAAGGTTGTTATTAAGACAATACAAATTACACCCATGTCTTACCCGGGATTCGAACCCGGAGCCCCCGCACCGTAGCCCGGTGGGCCGTCGACTGCGCTACGGAGGCCGACTTACCACTGAGCTACATCCCCTGCCTGCACTGAATTGTACCTTAGTTGGATAAATTCATCACCACATAGGCCTTTACATTAAGTAGGTTGAGGAAAGGACGAAGAAGGATTCTCCAGGAAAGAAGAATGTTTGTCGGGGCAGAAAAAAAAGAGACTTCCTTTGCAAGGGGCGGGAAATTGGGCCTTTGCTTTTGGTTCGGGTTGGCACTGTATTTGAGGGGGGTTTTTTGGGAGGTGGCGTGGGGGGAAGACTTTCGACGTTTGTTTCCCCACCCGGGCTGCCAGCCAGTCTCGACCAAAGGACACGCTAGACTCCACTAAGTCGTCGTCGTCGTCGTCGTCGTCGAAGAGGCGCCTCGCCCGACAAGCCACGCCCATGGGATCCGGTCGCCATGGTACCTTCGCCGCCATTCGCCGGAAAACACGCCGGGGCTTAAGCCCGCCCACACGGGATCAATTTACCGGTGGGAGCAGCAACTGCCCCCACCCCCTCCCTTTCCAATACGCTTCATGCATCATGCATTCTCGCTGGCTGCACTCGGTGCCTTTCCTCCCCCTCCCCTTCCCAGACATCCCTTGTTTCCCCCCTCCCCTTTTTCAAAGACTTCACCACACATATTCTACCGAAACCAGACCAGTGGTCGTGAATAATGCCCGGGCCATGGCGGGCGCAGCGCCGGTGTTCAATATGCACACAGAGACCCGGGGAGCCGTTTCCCGCGCATTTGTTCCCCCCCCCCCTTTTCACCGGACGTCTGCGTGAGGCCTCCGTCGTGGGAATCCCCAAAATAATGCACGACCGCCCTTTCTGCCCGTCCACGACACACGAACTGCAGAGCTTGTCAAACTAAATAAGTAAAGAAAAAAAAATCATTAAATAAACAAAAAAAAATAATAACGCATGTCATGCAGACCAAAGGTCGGTCACACACGAGAGATGGAACCGCTGTTGAGTTCTCTCCACGGGCGTCTCTACGTAGTCTGGTCACGTAAAAAAAAAAAAAGAAGCGCCAGTGGCACGCGTTTTACTAACCTTCACTTGCAAAGAATCGCATGATGTTTGTGTACGAACACAAAGGCATCAGGCGATGAGAAAAAAAAGTTCTTTAAAATTGCAGGGGGCGCGGATGACTACTATAATGGCAGTATTCCGCCTGGACCCTTCGAAAAAGGCGGAAAGGTATCATAACGGAAATCTGCCATATTTTCAAAGGACGAGACGGAATTCTGCCATACTTTCTTATACACTCCATGAAAAGAGTACAGCGGCATTGCTCTCGAAGTAGTGCCTAGAATACTCGGTAGGTAGCGCTGTCAACCCCCTAGCTATTTCTCAGGTTTAACTTACAGATAGCGCTTCTGACGGCAAATGTTGCAATAAAAAATCATTTCTAGATCGCAGACGATAAGAAAGAAATGTTTCAAAAAATGTATTATAGGAAGCAGCACTGATTTTCTTATTACAACGATTTAAAAAAAAATACATATGGTAGTTTTCCATTATGGTACTTTTCCTCCTGTTTTGACGAAGACGACGGAAAAGTACCATAATGGAAGACTTCCATAACACAAATGGACGAAGGAGAATTCTGCCAACATTTCTTATACATTCCATGGAATGAGGAAAATCGTAATGTAACTAGCTTCATAGAATTTACATTTGTGCATACTGGAATAATTGAAGTAAATGTAGATCATTATTTAATGAGTTAGAATAAGAATTTATTAGGTAAATATTAAAGAGTACTTTGCGGAACACCTAATACCACGAAATGGCATTTGCAAATTTGACTGCAAAGCGTCTATTTGTAAGATAATTAAAACAAATATATACTACGCATTGCTTGATGAGGCATAAAATTAATAATTTTTTTAAATAATAATAAGATTTGGTTGGAAAGTATCAAAGGCTGTGCTCATGTTGAAATAAATAGAATATTTTATTTATATATGAATATTATACTGGCGCGCACACTCTCACTCTATATATATATATATATATATATATGAGTGAGTGTGTGTGCATATATATTTATATATATACAAAATACTTTGTGTGTTAAATACGATCTTCCTGATTAAAAACAACGTGGTTTTTCATAAATAATATTTTTAGAAATAAAAGCCATGTGCCTATAAATATTTTTTTTGTCAAATAATACATAACAAATGTATTGCTCAATAGTTTGTGAACTTAATTTAACTGTCCATAATACTTCAAGAAAATATATACCGATAAATGGTTGAAAACACATCAGTATACAACTCACTTACTTATATACACTTATTTAAAAAATGTATGTACAAAAACCAAACTTTTTAAATGTTTGTTTGATCTTTATGTATAACATGTTGGAATGATAATGCTACAGTGACTAAAAACTCAACTACAAAACTACAAAAAATATTTTTGCAAAACTCCGTTCCCCCGGAGAAACCCCCGGAATGGCCACCGCATGGGGAGCCCAAGAAAAGAAACGGGCTCCCCATTTGGAAGCCACCTGGAAGGTTTTTTTCTGTTCCACCCACCGTTTCTTTGGTAGCCTGACTTGTTACAAGGGATTGTATTCCTACCAGAGAAAATGCCACCATTTGCCACCATTTTGTCTGGGCAATCCGCCTTGGAGGAGCCGGGGCGCAAACCCGGGTCCTACAAGTCACAAGGCAGGCGCTCTACCCCAGAACCAGAGTGGTAGAGCGGATACTTCCAGTCTTCTTAACACTGAAATCATGTTATTCCACGATTTTACTGTAGTTCCGTGTGTCAATAACACGTGCAGTACGTGTTGTAACATATAACCTCGGTAACGAACAAATTTATGTATTCTTATGTTCTTCGTACAACATGAATTGTGTAATTTCATAACAGTGAAATATAATTTGTATAACTAGTATTGCAATTTTTAGTTGATTTTCTGCAAATAAACTTACAGTCACGCTGTACAATAATTATATAAGTAGAACTATAGACTAGTAAAAAAATATATGTCGATGGTAAAGTTATTTTGAAATAAATGTTAGATATTAAAAGAGTGTGATTAGTTAAAATATGTGTGTGCCTACAGGCATGAAGTTAGTGTATAACATTTTTTTATTTGGTTTTAAAGCCACCAAAAGGTAACCTTGTTACATCACTTTTGGCTTTTTATTTTGTTTTACCGTTTCTAAAATGCGCAGCTAATACTGGAAAGCTATTTAAACAACTGTTTGCAAAAAAGCATTGTCAAAATCTTAAATCAAGAACTAAATCAATTATAATGTTAGAGATGTCAAACTAAAAGATACATTTCACTGTGAAATCGGCGGAATTTTAGGTAATGATAGTACTGACCTTAAATCGATCAGTTTCTGAAGACTAAGAATTTAGATGACACTAGCTATGTGAGTTTTGCTTACTAATTGAGAAATATTCACATTATTTGAATACAACTATAATTTATTGGAACTTGCAGTACTCCTGAGAACAGAATTTTTGGTAATAGCTTACCTCAGGGTTAAGCAGGAGAATAAATGATTTAGTATTTCATTCAATAAAACCCCCAGAAACTTAATTATTACTAAAATTAAACGGGATTATTAAATATGAACTTCTTTGAGTACACAAATACAGAAAGATTTTATTTAATATTTGTGCACATCGCAGTGACCTCGATATTTAATCATTTGTAATTTTAATTGTAACAAAAATTGGAATTCCGTGTTTTTTATTTTGGATGTGTAATATTTCTACGTGTAGTAGTATAAAACATTTATTATATTTTAACTGTTACAGTATCAAAAATTCATTAAATGATTGTGTATGTTTATTTTCGTCCAAAAAAATAAACAAGAGATTTCACTTTTCTTATAATCTTGTGTTTTAAATTATAATGTTTGAACCTTTCCTTCAGTTCAACAACTTAAGTAGATATAATAATTTCGTTATGAAATTTAATTCTCCATACATACTACACTTGATATTTTGAGATTATTACGAAATAATATATAATTTTATTTTAAATACTTTTTTTTATATTGAAAAACACAACGATGGTAGCACAGAATAACACAGTATGTTTTTTCCCAGGACAACAGTTGCGACGTTTCGGGAGAGAGATCTATTCCCTTCTTAAGGCACAAACAGACTGAGGTTTCTCATGACATACAGTGTTATGAGTAATAGTGTATGTCCGTAACTAATTCTTTAATTAATTTATCTATTATTTAAAATGTTGTTTGTCAGTTGAAATTTTATTCAATGAACTACACTGTTTTTGAAATTCACTTTGACACTGACTCGCTTTAAATTGATTTGTATTTTGTTTTCTTTTATGTGTATATTTGTTTACACTTATAATAAAAAGGCACATGTATTAGTACAGAGAAGCTTACTCAAAAGAGGAACCTTTGTTTAGACCAAAACAAATTATTTTACTAAAATTACAACGGCAGGAGTTTCAAAAGCACTTAAGAGATCATAAAATAGCCTAAAAATGTATTTTCAAGCATTATCTTTGTAAAAGAGTGTCCGGAGGAGTGACTGGCTTCATCCTCCCCTTCCACAAATTATCGTCTGAAACTATGTATTTGTAATGTTATGCAATGATCGTACACTCACGCCAAAAGCATGAGGCATGACTACAAGGCAATCTGAAGATGAGAAAAGATTATGAACCAAGTCGTAAGACACTAGATTAGTATCCCAGAGAAGACTGGTTCAAATCCCGGCTGGCCATTGCCATATCGTTGTGACGTGAAGCGTTTTAAAAATCACAGCGAAACATATGGGAAACAGCACAGACGAAAAGGTCTGTATCATCTTTCTTTAACATTTTCCTAACTATATAGGTATCGGCTCGAGACGCATTTAAAAGTCTTCCCTACCTAGACCTCCCAAATAGGTACACTTAGTTTTAATTTAGGTTAAGAAAAAAATTGTTTCAGTGTAGCTCACAATTCAGACGTGATAGCGCGGTGATTCGCGTGTTTTTGTATAGAGAACCGACAACACTGGGCAATACAGATTGTACGTTCACCAAAAAACATATTGATATTATGCCTTCGGTATCTCATTTATCATATCACATGCTAATGTTAAACATTTTCGTTGAATATTTTTATTGAAATGAATAGGAAGCTACGATTTAGCTTCTGATTTGAATTAAAATATTTAGTACGACGACAATGACTCGTTTTTATTATTTTATTTTAAACCATTACATTAAAAGCGACTCACTGACATATAAGTTTCACGTGAAACCAACGGCCGTGACGATCGATACAGCTACACAGATTTTTTGTAGAAAAATTGGTATGATAGTTCCTTACTGTAGGTCATGGCTAAATCCTTTCATATTTTCGCTCTACTGTGGCGTTGTGTTTTGTCGTCTGCATTGCCCTCGCTATTAATATGTTTACGAACAAGCAAGCATTTCAGAAAAGAAGAAAAATAATATCGGAAATATACTATATTCCTGGTAAACAAATATACAAATGATTTCAAAGCTTTCATAAATTAATATTCTGAAATGATTTCGTAGTCATTGACGCAGTTAAAATATAAGCCCTATGTCTCAACTACTTAATCAATATAACTTAAACAGCAAACATGAATAGCTCTCACTATTCCGTATTCACATTTGTGATTGTTTTGATCTATTCTTAATGGCAATTGTTTTTCTGTACATCTATATGTTAAAATACTTTTCTAATGGTTTTCACAGCACATACTAAAAACATAATGCTGGTATCACAATACCCTGTAACAACCCCGAGATGACAAAAACCACACAACAGCCACTAAGAAGTAAGATCGTAGTGAAGTCAGCCCACGTGTAACGCAAAGAAATTTTTTGTGAAATAATTCTTGCTTAAGTTTAGTTTATCGTTCTTTTGATAGACATGACGTAAAATAAACTCAATTGAATTGCCACCTCAGTACCATAGATGACTATACACCTGATGGTGATAATCTGTCGTGAATTTTCAAACATATGATATAATTCATAAATATTTTACTTACTTAATTGTCGGTTGTCAGGTAATTGTGATTTTCGGTCAGCTGACTGCATTTAATTTCAACTAGTGACCTGGAGTTAAAACATGAATTGGAATCACAAGACTTTGTATGATACTTATTTATACAAATTATTTCTAAGATAATAGACATAATTTAATCATGTCTTTCGGGTATTAGGACTGTATGGTCGCGTTTTATCTTATGTTTGTTTACATTATGGCACTTTTCCGTCCTCCCCGGGCGGAATTCTTTGATTATAGTAGTCTTACAGTATGGCAGTCTTCCGTCGACCCTCGTCAAAACAGGTGGAAATGTGCCATAATGGAAAACTACCATATTTTTAATTTTACATATCGTGGTTATAAATATAAAGTGCTGCTTTCTATAACCTATTTTTGAAAATAGTTGTTTTTTATTAGTGAGTGATCTGTTGAGTTGATTTATGACTGTAACTACAGAAAGTCACCGTCAGAAGCACTATCTGTAACCTTTTAAGTTAACCTAAGAAACAACTAGGGAGTTCACAGCGCTACCTAGCGATGTATTCTTCACACTTATTCGAGAGAAAAGCAGCTGTACTAATTCCATGAAGTGAATAAGAAAATATGGCAGAATTCAACCTCGTCCTTTAAAATTATGGCAGTTTTCCGTTATGGTACTTTTCCGCCTTTTTCGAAGAGGCCAGGTGGAATACTGTCATTATGGTAGTTTTCCAGTATGGCAGTCTTCCATCGCCCCATTTTGCAAAAGATTCATTTAGAAACTAGAAATTCTAGAAATAGTTTTGTACTACTACAAGAAAGATATTGTAATTTTGTACAACGCAAAGCTATGGTTATTTTTTGAATAAATGTGAAAATTCTTATTTTTTAATTTACGAAAATTGGCGCAAAATTTTATTTTTTAATTCATGTTTCATTCAAGCAATTTTTTTAACCATTGAAAAGATAATAGAATATTCAAAAATTAAATAGTGGAAAGCTATTGAAGATATGATTTACAAATAACTGTAACCGGAACAACACAAAGCTTAAATGCCCAGGTAATAATCCGAAGCTAGTATTACTGAGAACACTATTTTGTAGTGATACAGTTGTTTTCATGTAGATGTACAAATTTACAAATATTTGTAATTTGACATTAATATATCTGTTCCATTTTCAACAAAAAAAAAAGACAGTGAAGCTTAGGAAACTGATAAATTTATTTCGCTAGTGTCATGATGGGTTTCGACGATTGCGATACACGTTGGATCACGTTTTAACGTTGTGATGTACAAGTTCTCTCGATACGCTGACAAATTTCATTTTGGACAGCCTGAGAGATGTCTGTGCTGTCAACTTTCTTTCAACGAAATTCAAATTCTTGTGCCGTCTAATATTTTAAGTTTCAACGTGTTTGTACGTGCTGTCGCCGACGTGTTGTCCGTAATACATGTTTAGTTTTATCTTTGGGTTCAATCGGTTCGACATCAGCTAGTTTAGGCTTGTTTTCTGTGAGTTAATGTTTTCATTTTGATTTATAATTTTGCAGTCTTGAATTTATTTTTCCATGACAAACAGTGCGAAACTACATTGGTGTACGATATTTTTTTTTTTTATTAAATAGAACGTCTTCATGTCGAGATAGCACATCATCTTGTGTGCACACACATATCTCGGTGGTATGCCAAGAAGTCTTGCAAGTGATCGTTGACATAACTACCACAACGGGAGTGAGAAAGGGCAGTCATACACTCGACGTATACCTTGCCACAAGAACATGGAATCTTGTACACGCTGCTAGATTTTCGGTTGCAATGTTATATTTTACAACTTTTACACAGCATAGATTTCAACCAATTCTACACCATAGCCAACATCCGACAATTCAAGAAAAGATACATTCGAGAATCAGAAGAAATATTAAAACACCCAGCAAAGATCAAAAGAGAAGATGGATACAAATTAAGCAGAATATGGGAGCCTCTCTTCAAGAAAATCTCAAAACCTAGCTCTGCATCTAACAAAAGACAGGTCTCCTCTGGCTGGCCAAACAGCCCAGCCAATCAGAAGAGAAGAGGCCACTGATTGGCCAGCACCCCCAGCCAGTCACAAAAGCCCAGCTCCGATTGGCCATATCAACAGGTCAACCAGATGAAAGAAAGTCTGTGATCGGCCCACAGCTGCAGCCAATCGGGAAACACTCCTCTCTCAGGAGAGATTATTAAAAGACAGGAGAATTTGTAATAACCTCAGTAGGTAACTTAACCCTGATGATGGCGACTGCAAAGTCTACCGAAACGTCGGTGATATATTCGCCTTGGACTCGGCTACAACCCAGAAGCCAAGCTACTTCAGACAATGGTCGCGAAAGCCTGCGATCTTTATTAATCTACATTTATTTCACTGATTATATCCTTGGCGCTGATTGGTCAAGCAGGCGTGTCATGTGTTTGCAGGCACGGTGGATGTTGACGTAAAATTTTCGCCACCGCGCAGCATCATTTGTATGCTCTAAATTTACTCTACGTTTGAAACTATAGTCCTGTAATGCAATACGGCAATATTTTGAAACTTTAAAATTGTCTGAATTTTATTAATTTTTTTATTTTGAACTTATTTTCCGTAGGGCGGTTTATTTGTATGTAGACCTACTATTATATTTTTAGAAACTGCTTCACAGGACATTATTTAATTTCTTTGAGTAGCTTGAGGTTTTTTTTAATGCGTAACATCTCAACTCTCGGTATACTACATTTGGTAGGAGAAATTTATTGAATGGAAGTCGCATGGAACGGAAATGTGTAACCACGGCGCTGCCATCTGTGGCGGATGGTTTGAAACAGAGTTCACAAAGACAAAGGGAAACTTCATAGTACTAACCGTTTTGTGAATTTTAACAAGAGATGGTAAGTGTTATAATAAAATTCCTTGTTGAAATTCATATCCAAAGCCGTTGTTTAATATTTTTTTTCATGCTTTTTTTTATCGTTTCTATCGGAATTGTTTCATTATATAGTTTAATAGTTTACAATTTCGGTATGTAAATGGAATAGTTCGATAGCCAACGTAGCAACTCCGACAGCGAATTCTAGTTGAAAACGAAAATTGCGTATGTTTATTCTTTTTTAAGTATTCTACGTTAAATTTTGTGTCCGAGTTTCATATTAAAAGTTTATTTAAAACATGAGAACACATGGGTTTGTTTGTTCGTTACCGAGGTTAGATGTTACACATCTCTGGTGAGACTCGCTCAACATTATTTTATCTGGAGCGCATTTTGCTCTGGACATGAACTCGTATAAACACGCCGAACTAAAGATGCCTATGAGAGATATTTTAATATTTTTCTGCGGTAAATAATTTAGCTGGGACACGCACGTGGTAGCAGTGTCCCAACCAGAATTACCGTGCGTAATTTCGCCCTAATTGCATGATCTCTCAACTGCCGTCTGCCAGCGGTACAATGTGCCCGAATAATGAGGCACGCATGTTCTTAAATAGCTCTGGCTTTTTCCATAATGACACGGCAGGTACGTAACAATTTCCAAGCGGACTGTGATAAGCCAGCCAGAATGCAGTGTGAAATAAATTAATGACTGGTTTCAACCTGCGACTAATGAAGTGCTCCTATCAAATACACCACGGATTACTCGTTAGCACACAAAACTGCGTCACACAGCCTACTACGAGAAAACGAGACCAATGTAGGAGCTACCAACTGTCGTCAATTGAGGCAATTATGGTGATAATTTATGTCCACTGTTATTTCACGGAATTAAAATATTTCGTGTAAGATGTTTTTGTCATCTGAAAAGTTATCACGCAAACACGGTCTCTGAATTTCCATATTAAAATGTCACTGTCTAAAAACTTAAAGAAGGCATAAACACACTCTTATATTTTGGAGTTAACGGTGCGTGAGTCTGCCGTAGATAAATCCCGTGACTGTAATATGGGTGATAAGGTATGTAAATCTAAACTCCCATGGTTGTATTGGAGGAGTTGTAAGTAAATTCAAAATTCCCACACTATCCACTCTGAAAATTATTAGCCCTACTTGTGCGCTTTCAAGTGCACAGATTCATAAAAACATTTTACTTTGCACTTTCATGCTCCAATAAACTTAATTTATTCCCAGTTGTGTATGTGTGGTTTTAATCCTTTGTGTTTTTTTTTTCACTATGCAGCAAAAAGATGGATGGATATATTTCTTAAAAATATTTTTGAATATTTATTATTGTTCACTCATATTTTTTTTTAAATCTTAAATAACACATTTATTTTATTTTGTAAATATTATTTTAAAATGTAAATTAACTGATATGTAGGGCCAAGTATTTTACGAAAAAATATCTGATCGCCCAACAGACTGCAATAAGAGATGCCCTTGCCCTAGTTGGCCGTTTGTTTCTACACTGGATGGATATGATTGTTGTGCAGACATGCACCTGAAATAAATCCAGCCTACCGATAATTTTACATAGCTTTTAACACATAGCTGGTCTGGAATTATTTTTGCAAAAAATGCATAGCCCTATTGATAAGTATTTTTTATCTGAGTAATGTTTGGTTTTTAAGTAATATGTTTACCATTGGCATGTTTCAATGGTTCACTATTGTTCTAATATTATGAATTTAGGAGAATTTTTCCTCGGCCTAGAATGTCAAAATGATGTGATAATTTATAGCTGGAAAAATCAGCTGATTACACACACAGTACATCCAGGCTTTACTGTGATATAAATTATTTTCCAAGAGAGCTGAGTGTATTTTGATAAGGTCAACGTCTAAATACATTAATATCCAGAGCTTTAGTGAGTAGAAGCTGTGACTTGATTTTGTATGTGATTTAGCCATTTTGAAACCAGCTTTGGTGAGTCACAAATTTTCTTCCTACACGAGCTATCCAGTTTCAAGCTATCTAAAGCCACAATGCTGCACTGAAAGTCTATTGAACTGAAGTCCAGTGAACTCAAGAGATATTTGAATATAATTTTTTAGCAGTAATTGAGATATTTGTTTGAAATTTGATTTTTTTTTGTAACTCTGGACCAGGAAGTTAGACGTGTGTAAAACTAGAAGTCTGAGTGAAGGGCCTATTGCTAACCCTGAGGAGGAGACGGAAGACTACCATACTGGAAAACTACCATAATAACAGTATTCCGACTGACCTATTTGCAAAAGGTGGAAACGTACCATAAAGGAAAACTGCCATAATTTTAAAGGACGAGGCGGAATTCTGCCATATGTTCTTATACACTCCATAGAATGAGTACAGATGCTTTTCTCTCGAAGTAGTGTGAAGAATACATCGCTAGGTAGCGCTGTGAACCCCCTAGTTGTTTCTTAAGTTAACTTAAAAAGTTACAGATACCAATTCTGACGGTGACTTTCTGTAGTTCCAGTCATAAATTAACTCAAAAGATCACGCACTAATAGAAACAAATATTTCCAAGAATGGGTTATAGGAAGCAGCACTGTATACTTATAACAACGTTCTGTAAAAATAAAAATATGGTAGTTTTCCATTATGACACATTTCTTCTGTTTTGACGGGGGTCTACGGAAGACTGCCATACGAAGACTGCCATTTCCGATCGGGAAACTGAATACGCATGGATGATAATATCCGTTCTTTGGGATCGGTTACAGATGCAAGAGCGGACACGTCAGAAATTGATATTAACATTTTTACCTCCCCAAATATTTTCGGTGTCGCAACAAGCTGTTTCTCAGGTTAACTTTAAAGCTTACAGATTACGCTCCTGACGGTGACAGTTGCAATAACAAATAACGCCCAGATCGCGGACAAGAAGAAAGAAATGTTTCCAAAAATGTATTATAGGGAGCAGCACTGTATTCTTATTACGACGATTTAAAAAGGAAAAACATATGGTAGTTTTCCATGCACGAAGGAGAATTCAGCCAAAATAAATGAGGAATGAGGAAAACGGCCTTACTCGTACAATCTTAATGTAACTAGCTTCATAGAACTTACAGTTTTGCACACTGGAATACTTGAAGTAATTTTAGATCATTATGTTTTGAAGAATTATCTTTGTAAAAGAGTTTCCGGAGGAGTGACTGGCTTCTGTCCTCCCCTTACACAAATACTGTTTACACACATGGAAAATGTGTAAATAAAATCACATGCAGTTACACGCACTACTGCACTAAATACTCTAAAGACGTGAATTAAAATTTTCGTGACTGTAATTTTTGATAGTTTTACTTATAATGTTAGATGTCAATAATTTTTCAAGACATGTGATGATAGCCTACATGGATTACTATAGTCTGAAACTATATATTTGTAATGTTATGCAATGATCGTACACTCACGCCTGTAGCATAAGTCTCAGAGCTAAATGTAGCTTTTATTATTAGATCAGTTTGACAATCAAGCATATTACGCACTCACAACTCAATAAATTAAATTTTTATCCTTCATAGTAGGTACCTACTTTTTTAATTATGTTCAGAGTTACCATGCGTAATTAATTACAATTCTGTGACTCGGAGATTTTTGTCTCGAAAAATAAACTTTAAAAATTGGTTCAAACTAAAGGAAAAATAATTAATATAAGAAGCTGCTTAACAATCAAAAAAAAAAACCTTCAAATTTGGTAAGATTTGTCAAGTAAAAACATTGAAGACATTTGGAGGTTATAGTTTCATTCGTCTATTCGTCAAAAGTATATAGTGTTAACCAAATTTTGACCGACGGATGGGTGCAATTTTTCGGGACATATTATTGGCCACAGGTCACGTGATTGACAGACGGATGACGCACGGAGGTGACGGACTCTGGTAATTTCGTATTAAGGAGTGTGTTGTTTGGCAAGTCACAGACCAGATTTATTAAGTCTACATGGAATTTTTTTTGTACTTTTACAAAAGATTCCTTTTGAAATCATTTGCCAAGAAATAGTTTTGAAATACTACAAGAAATATATTGTAAATTTGTACAACACATGGCTAAGGTTATTTTTTTTTCATATAATGTATATGAAATACTCTTTCGAGATAATATTGATACTTATTACGAAAATTTATATTTTCATAGATGTTTATTCAAGCATAAATGGTTTAAACCATGGAAAAATAATCTAATATTCAACAAGTGGACTTTATATTGTTTTTTTTTCTATGCCTATTAACGTACTCAGTTAATACTGGAAAGGTGTTCAGGGAATAGTTAAAAAAAAAAACTTCAAGTGTTGTAGGAACTGGGACAACACAAACCGTAGATGCCCGAACCTAGTATTACCTACTGCGAACACTATTTTGTAGTGATACATTTGTTTTCACGTGAATGTACAAATTTACAAAATCCGAAATTTCACTTGAATATGTGTGTTTCATTTACAAAAAAAAAATTACAGTGTGGACTACTTTCGTAAGTTATAAGACTTGGATACGTTACGAAACTGACTTTTATGCTATCCGCGTGTTGAAATCTTGTTGCGACACCGAAAATATTTGGGGAGGTAAAAATGTTAATATAAATTTCTGACGTGTCCGCTCTTGCATCTGTAACCGATCCCAAAGAACGGATATTATCATCCATGCGTATTCAGTTTCCCGATCAGAAATTCCGTAAATTACTACTCGGTTATGCAGGAGGGGGTAAAAAAAAAAATATTGTAACATAACCCGGCGAGCCTCCAGATGCTGGGTCTCGTATGAAATTACTATTCGGGACTCATAGTTATTGACGTGTGTGAGCTGCTTTAATAGTTTCAGCCTGCTTCGGGTTATAATTTGTGACCGCGGGTGCCCGCTTTATCGCCGCACTATTACTTAGCCCCCGCTGCGAGAAACAGTTTTACATGCGACCGGCTTCTGTTTCGGACGGCAGCTCCGTACGTCGTGGTGCAAGATGGGCTCAAGTGCCACGGCGTCGTCGAAACAATGCTTGACACAAGTTTTGTAAAGCATCGTGACGTTTTACGTTCTATTTAGAGAATATTCCTCCGTGATTCAAATAATAACGCTATACGGTTATACCAATTAAAAAAAAACACTTAGCCTGTAGAGGTACAACAAAAGGAAAACCTTGGAACTTAAATTGTAAACAAAATATGGTACCACCTCCAATAATTAAGTGAATTTTTAGCCATTTATTAGAACCAAGTATTCCATTATTTTTTTAATTTAAAATGTATCGCATTTTATGTTCGCATATTTTTTTTTTTATTTGCTAAACAAAAAAAAATTATCCTACCCAAGCGCAGATATTCAGACACAGACACTGAATCAAATAATTTTCTGATGTGTAACATCTTAGCTCTCGGTATACGGCATTAGGTGGGAGTAATTTCGTGAATGGAACGGAAATGTGTAAACACGGTGCTGCCATCTGTGGCGGATGGCGCAAACTAAAGTTCGCAAAGCCAAAGGGAAACTTTATTAACTGTTTAGTGGATTAAAAACAAAAAAAAAACAAATGAGCAGTATCTTAGTAAAACTTTTTGTCGGAAATTAGGTCCAAAGATGGGGTTGAGTATTTTTTCAAGTATTTTCGCTTTTATTGGAATCCTTTCATTATATAGTTTAACATCTTTCGCGCTGCAAATAGAATGATTTAATAGTCAACGTAGCAAATTATTGCTACGGGTGCGGAAACAATGTGTGATTAACGTCCAGAAATGTATTTGGGAACACTATTTGCGTATATTTATCAAAAGAATTCTACGTTAAATTTCGTATTACAGGTGTATTATAAACATCGGAAAACATGAATTTTCTCGTTACCGAGGGGTTAGATGTTGCACATCTCGGGCGATATACTGAAAGACTAGCTCACGTGATTTTTTTTTGCAAGTGATAAGTATTAAAAAAGATTATTATTTCAATCAACAACTTCTTTGGATTTCTGAAGAATATACTTGTATCTACAGTTATTGTAAACGGTCGATCAGTTACAAAGGGTTGCTGAGACTGGGTTTAGAAGCTTAGCAAGAAAAGCTAGAATCGTAAGACGCAAAACTTTAAAAATAACATCGTTTTCAAGAAGGCTAAACGATTTTAAATTATGCAGGTCGACAAAACTCAACGTAAGCATCGACCTCCAGCTTACATTTCCACCTCCCACGTTTGAAGTGACGTGTTTGAAAACTTTTAAAGTTCCAATACGTAATATGATTAGAAGGCTATACAGTCTTCATTTTGTCACACGAATTACGTTTTTACTTGTCACGCTATCCCATAGTTAAAGCAAATTACGCTTTTAAGTAAAATAACTATGACATTTTTAAGTTTTCGTTTGTGGGCGGGGGGGGGGGGGGTAGGAAGAGGTTTGTTTACTTATGTACGCGTGTCAGAAGTTATACTTATATTTGATTTAAGAATTTAAGACGCGGTATTAATTTAAAATTTTCATTATTACAAACATTATTTTAGTAAATACTCAGTATTTTCTTTTAATGTAAACATGTGTATAAATTTAATTATTTAATTTAGTAAAATAATCAAGATTAATTTTATTTATTAATGAAAATCAATACATATGCTGAATGTTTATTCTAATTTATTAATGTTATTGATTTATTAAATAATAAAGTAATATATACGGGAACCCTCACGTTCCTTAAAACTTGGTACTTATTACTCTTTCCTATGACTGTTTTAGTTCATCAACTATATTCCAGGGTAGTTTCACTCTCATAAAGTTTCATTTAACACACCAATACGTTTGTTATGGCCCCTAAATTTATGAAAGTGACTATATATTGGTTTATGTTCATATACGTGGGCCCACCATCTTCCTGTGAAAATTTCGTTGCATGGTGCGCGCGCATCTTAAAACTTCACGCACGTAAAAATATATAACTTCAAAAATACATTATTTATCTAGAGACTCGATAACGAAAATTTTTTTTTGTAGTTTTACAGTTGCAATTGAGTTTTTTTACGTGTTAAGTCCTTTTGCTCTTGAGTTTCTTGCGAAGTTTATAAACCCGGCCTGAAGGACGAGAAATAGCACGGATCACTTTAAGTTTAAGCTCAGGATTAATTATTCTTTATTGATTGCTTAGCAGAAACTTTTAACGCCATGTGATTTCTACCGCTACGCTGAGGAATTTATTAAAATGTGGATTTAGTGTAGAGTATTGAAGGACATGCTGCTAACATGATTTTGTAATCACGTCGCGAAGATATTATCGTAACAAGGTTGGGTTTTCCTCCCGGCATGCAATACCAGAAGCTATTGAGCACCGCCAAGGAGAAGATTAAATGTAAATTTATTACAAAGCACTTAACAGTAGACGCTTGTTCGTCTCGAGAATTTTTTCCGCTTTGAGATCTCTCGAACGCGATATGCAAATCAAATTTGGCAGCCAAGAAGCAAAAGTTTACAAGACGGCTGGGTTCAGTCAGTGATGACAACAGCATTACGTTGAAGCTTTAACAAGCCCCCGTACTTTTATTTAAGTAAAAATATTTAATTGTACTTCTATATGTATCCATTTTCCGTGTGTATTGAAATTTTTTTACATTATATACTATTATGTTTAAATTATATCCAGGCAAAATGAAAATTTTAGCTAACAGTCTTAGTAAACTAGTGAAAATCTTTGCGAAAAAAAATAATTATGTTTGGTTGCTGAATTAACTGAAAAGTAATCAAAGTTGGAAAATAATTCCATGCATAAAATTATAAACTGTACAATATAGAAGGCATATTAAATAAGAGTTAATATTATATAGGGCCTAGATATTTTTAGATGATTCTAATTAGGGCCACACACATGAACTTTTCTTCGAGTGCTCTATTTTTAGAAGACGATGACAAACGAAACTTGAAGTTGTCAAACTATGAAAACCCTAGTTCAAACTACTTACTTATTTTAAAATATTTTTTATATGAATATACTTAATTTTACAGTTATTTTATTTTTAAAACGTTGAATGTCGTCACTGAATTATAGTTATTAATGTGGAACAATTGTACATAAAGGAAAGCTGCGTTCTACAGGTACGCGACACTTTGAAAAACATTTGCATGTTGTAATAACTTCCTGTTTTAATTTTGGTTTTGCAATTGTGTTATCTTAACTAATGACTCATGCGCATTACATAAGAATAATTAAATGTTGAGTCTGTCGTTGTGAAATTTAGTTGTTTCAGAAATTTGTAAATATTCACTAAAATTCTCAACATCATTAAAAACTTGAAGTTTTCTTCGTTACAGTGGTATGACTGAAGAAATTTACGGTTTCATGTGAAGCTCCAACACGTCGTTAATGAAAAAAAAAAAACATGTGAGAATAGTTCCTAGAAACCTAAGATGTAACATTTACATCCAACATAAAGTTATAATTAACACAAAACATGTGTCCAAGCAGTTTTAATTACGGTTATTTTCAGTGTTTTAAAAGTTGAAATATATATTCTTCGCACGTCAGTTCAAGGGTGGTCATCTGAGTAGCAACATCAAATAGCTAAAAGTTACTCCTGAAAAATTATATTTTTGAATAACTAGGCACACTGAGAAAATTATTTTGTTAGCACTTCTATAGCTATAGGCTATAGTTAGAAATCACTTAGCTTTTTTCTTGGGGATACGGGAAAATAACGATTTAGAGACTTGCTGAATTATTTGCCGGCGAAAGTAAGAAAAGCTTTTTTTTTTTGTTTTGTAGTCAATCAAATCACTACAACTTTTTTGGTTAGTATTCTGTACTCACAAAACATCTACATACGAAAAAAACACAGAAATAAAGTGATGTGTAAGAAGTAAAACCTCGGTAACTAGCAAAATTCTTATTAAAATATTAGTCAGGATTTGATTGGACTGATTGAATACATTCAGTAATAATTTATTATTAAATATTTTATTATTATTATGATTTTTTTGTTTTAAATTAATTTGTTATGTACCAATTAATTACCGTGCCATCTAAATTTTAAAATGACAATATCAATTGAAGAACTTATTCATCAATACTCACTTTATACAAATAACTTTCAGGAATTAATTCGTACCAAAAACTATGTATTTATAACGTATTAGAAAAGCCACGTGGCATTGCGTCGCGCTTTGAATGCCGAAAGTAATAAATATACGCTAAATATATTTTCAAGTTGATTTCTTGACGCGTATCACACACGTATTTATTTTCCGCACTCGCCACAAGAATTCGCTCTCGGAAACGTAAACGTGGCTTGCCACCAACAGACACAGATAGTAGCACGTTCGCTACGTCGACTACCTATTGAAAATATTCGATTAATATAACTGACTACGCTAAAAGCGAAAAAAAAAAAAAACCTTCAAAAAATAATAATTCCTGGGCTTGGACCTGATTTTCGATGTATAAATTTTTATAAATTCTGTTAAAATTCTTTAAACAGTTTATACTTACTATAAAGTTTCTCTTTGGCTTTGTGAACTTTGGTTCGTGCCATTCGCCACAGATGGCAGCACTGTGGTTTTTTTTACACATTTCCGTTCATTGGACCGAGAGATAACTGAGGAGTTCTTCTAAGGGGTGACGTAGACGGTTTTTCCTCCCAGGCGCGTCCGGTCGACGATTCCACCGCGGGCAGCAGCGCTGTTTTCCAGTTTTTTCCCCCTCCGACCACACCCCTCCTCAAACTATTGCCGGCACAACAACCCACGGCGAGCTCCGCACGCAGGAAGGCGGGCAGCCAGGAGGGCGTAAGAGGAGTAGTCCTCGCCGGACCACATTAGCATCAGCGCGGTCCGAGTCGCGTCTGGTTCTGGCTGTGTAGCCCCCGAGCGCTGCCGATGGCCGCCGGAGAATTCTCCCCCCAGCCCCCCCCCCCTTCCAGGCCCATCTGAGCACCATCTGAAACGAGAAGCCTAAGATGTACATCAAGCTCTGTCCCTGCCCGAACACGCCCGAATATTCACCTTCGGCCAACCTCGGGATTTGTTTCATTTTTGCGCAGGAAAAATGAATTCAAATGTTAAAAGTGGTCGGTTAGGTTAGCTACATTAAAACACTTAAAAACACTATGGACGGTTAGTATAGCTACATTAAAACCCGTGGTTGGCCGAATGTGAATATTCGGGCGTGTTCGGGCAGGGACAGAACTTGATGTACATCTTAGGCTTCCCATCTGAAACACCCGAGCCGGACCCGTTCGATACGTTTATGGCGTGTGACATCCCAGCTCTCAGCACACAGCATTTGGTGGGAGTAATTCCATGAGTCAAGGAACGGAAATGTGTAACAACGACGGTGTCGTCGTCTCTGGCTGATGAAACGAAACCAAAGTTCACAAAGCTAAAAGGGAAATTTCATAGCATTTTAACAATTTTGTGCAGATTTTATAAAATCTCCCTTGTCGAAAATCAGGTCCAAAGCCGGGTTTTAGTATCCCCCTCCCCCCAAGTCTTTTTCGCTTTTATCGAAGACGTTTCTTTGTGTATGTAGTTCAAAATCTCGGTCTGTTAGTCAAATGATTCGATAGTCGACGTAGCTGCTCAGGCAGCGAATTCTAGCGGCGGGTGTGTAAACTACGTGCGATTCGCTTTCAAAAATGTAGTTGAAAAAACTAATTCGGGTATATTTATCACGCTTCGGCAATATTTTAAAGATATCTACGTTAAATTTCGTGTCCAAGTTTCGTACTAGAAGTGTTTTTGCAACATGTGGACACGTGAATTTACTCGTTTCCGAGGTTAGATGTTACACATCAAATAAAAAAAAATAAAAGATACATTTCATACTGACATAGCCGGAATTTTAGGTGATGATAGTACTGACCTTTAATCGATCAGTTTCTGAAGACTAAGAATTTAGATGACACTAGTTTTGCGAGTTTTGCTTACTTATGTAGAAATATTCACAATATTTGAATACAACTGTATTTTATTGGAACTTACAGTACTCCTGTGTATAGAATTCTTGGTAATAACTTACATCAGGTTTAAGCAGGAGCATAAATGTTTAATTAAATATAATGAAAATTTAGAAATATAATTAAATAATCGGGATTATTAAACATGAACTTCTTTGAGTACACAACTACAGAAAGTCTTTATTTAATATTTGTGCACATCGCAGTGACATAGCTATTTAATTATTTGTAATTTTAATTGTATTTGTAACAAAAATTGGAATTCGGTGTAATAGTATAAAACATGTATTATGTTTTAACCGTTACAGTATCAAAAGTTCATTAAATGGTTATGTTTATTTTAGCAAAAAAAATTATATATTTTGTACATAAAATATCCTACAACAGAGATTTCACTTTTATTATAATTTTGTTGTTTTAAATTATTATGTTTAAATCTTTCCTTCAGTTCAACAACTTAAGTAGATATAATAATTTCTTTATGAAAAAAATTACACATAGGACACACAAAACATGGATCAGCTCCGCAATCTTAATGAGCCCACCCATAGCACTTGAGGCACTGCCGCCATTTCTCGCCATGTTTGTCCTCTGAGAAAAGGCAGCAGAATAACAAACACTCTGCATCATCATCACTTTCAGATCCATCACTTTCATATGAACTGTCATGCAGCGAAATATTTTCGTCACTGGAGTCCTCAGAATCTACAACGATGAATGATTTGGTAGTTATCCGTAATTCGTCCGTGTTGCGAGATCTGGTTTGTATAGGTCTAGCTTCGTTTCCTAAGAACCAATTTCTTACGAGCTTCAGCCTTTTACTTTCTTGCGACATTTTCATCCAAGCTTGTTTTGTATGGCGATGATGTGATAACATTAGCACTGCCACATCTACTGGATGTTTCTTTTGAAGGAAAATTTATTAGTGGTGAAATATCCACAGGTCTGATAAAGGGCCTAACTGCACTGCTGCAACATGGCTGATCTGTCTGCATCGAAGTTTCTCTGGTCTTCTCTACAAATGGCTGTATTTCGAATTCTCTTGAGCTCCATTTTCTTCTTTAGTTTCTTGGCCATTTAATGATTCAGAGAAAGCACCAAATTCATAAATACGAAATATGTTTCGGTTAAATGGAAACAGGCCTGTTTTATTAAAAGAATTAACAGATATTTCCATTGTTGCTGCTCTTTGGTATGCAGCACTGAAAAGTTTAGCCACTTTAAAGTTTGTAACAACATGATTTGGGTTTTGGCGCAGCCAGTCTTCTACTTCTTGAGCATAATATGTCTTGAGAGGGAACATAAAACGTACGTCCAACGGCTGCATCTTATGATATGTGTGTGGAGGTAAGCAGATGATCGAAACGTGGCTTTCCCTAGCATTCTCAGCAGGGCCTACATATCTAACTATGTTCTATTACAAAATTGTAAGATATTTTATACTAAATTAAACTTATTAGTTACTGTTCTTACAGCGACAGTATTATTTTAAATCTAAATCACCCAATATGAGACCCTTACTCCTAATATGAGAACCTATCTCAAATTAGGACATGTAAGTGGTCTCATATTAGACACCTTATAATGGCCGCTACAAAACACAACAGCAAGGCTGAAATTTTAAATTGTCATAGTTCCTTATTTATACACATGGAAGCTAAATTCACTGCTCATAAGAGAGTATGAATGGATAATTAATATAAACGTACCTCTATGTTGATAATAAAGCTGCAAGATGCCACTCACGAAAACTCAAAATTAAGAATATCGTATAGGCCTAAACAGTTATTCTGGATCTCGCGCGCGTCAGATATAAGTCTCACTCTATCCGTGGTCGGGAAATGGTGGCTGCTGGTAATTCCAAGAGCGGCTGATAGGTAGCAGCTCATACTTGTCAAGATAACCAAGGGTCTCATATTAAGGCCGGGTCTCATATTTGGGTCACCTACCCTACTAAACTTGATATTTTGAGACTATTACGAAATAATATATAATTTAATTTTAAATACATTTGTTTTTGCAAACGTACGGGTTTCAAATACCAAATAAATACTTTAATTTTTCTTTTTTTAATGGTTCTTGCAATTGGAGAGATTAATTATATACATAATTTAGGACATACACCACTGTTGATTATAATGTATCTCATAAGAAACCTCAATAACAGACAAGAAAGATAAATGTGCAAACATACAGAAAACAAACGAAACATTTAAAACATAAACAGAAAATTACGTTAAAAGAATTATTACAGCACAGACGGACACAGTGAGCTAACAACGATGAGACATTAGCAACAAGAACCGTAAATAAAGACAAAAAAAACAAACAAAAAAAAAACTTTTGACAACTCACAGAATTGATTTTTCAGTACTTTTACAAAAGATTCTATTGGAAAACAGTTTACAAGGAATAGTTCGCTAAAATATATATATTATAACTTTGTGCACCACATAGCTTTGGTTATTTTTTAACATCTGAAATACGGTTTATCGAGGTATAACTGAGTATTTATTACAAAAATAGGCTAATAATTTTATACTTCAATTGATGTGTACATTCGGCAATTTTTTTTTCAAACCATGGAAAATATAATCGATCAAATATTCAAAAATTTGGCTTTACTTTGTTTTACAATGCCTAATATGCGCAGTTACTACTGGAAAGCTATTCAAACAAGGGTTTCCAAATATCTTTTAAACATTGGAGGTACTGGGGCAACACAAAAAATAAATGGTAACACTATTTTGTAGTGATACATTATTTTCACGCAAATGTACAAATTAACAAATATCGAAGTTTGAATGAATATTTCTGTTCCATTTACAAAGAAAATTTACGGTGCACAAAAGTAAACAGAATAACCCAACGATGAAACTTACAGATAAAAATTGAAAAAAAAAAAAAAAAACAACGGCTATACAGAGACGCACAGGTGAACCCAGCTATGTGAATAAACAGTGACGACAACACAGACGAACTCCGTAAGCCACATTTGAGAGACAAAACAGATATTTGGAAAACCACAACGATGGTAGCACAGAATAACACAGTATTTTTTTCCCAAGACAACTGCTGCAACGTTTCGGGAGAGAGATCTATTCCCTTCTTAAGGCACAAACAGACTGAGGTTTTTTTTTTATGACATACAGTTTAATGAGTAATAGTGTATGTCCGAAACTACATCCTGAATTAATTTACTTATTTTTTAAAATGTTGTTTGTCGGTTGAAATTTTATTCAATGAACTACACGGTTTTTGATATTCACTTAGATATTGACTTCCATTAAACAGATTTGTATTTTGAATTGTTTTACATGTATATTTGTTTAAAATTCTATTAACAAGCACAGGTATAAGTGCAGAGAAGCTTACTCAAAAGAGGAGACTGTTCCTGTAAGAATAACGTAGTAAAAAAGAGGGGGTAGGGGTTAAGGTGGCCAGATTTGTTTAGACAAAAAAAAATTATTTTACAAAATTAACACTGGCAGGAGTTTCAAAAGCACTTCGGGATCGTCAAATAGCCTAAAAATGTATTTTCAAGCATTATCTTTGTAAAAGAGTTTCCGGAGGAGGGACTGGCTTCTGTCCTGCCCTTCCACAAATACTGTTTACACCCATGGTAAATGTGTAAACAAAATCACATGTAGTTACACACACTACTACACGATATACTCAAAAGAGGTGAATTCAAATTTTCGTGACTGTAAATTAAGATAGTTGTACTTATATTATATTAGATGTCAATAATTTTTCAAGACATGTGATGATAGCCTACATGGAGTACTATAGTCTGAAACTATGTATTTGTAATGTTTGCAATGATCGTACACACACGCCTGTAGCATGAGGCATCACTACATGACAATCAGAAGATGAGAAAGATACATTATCGAAGTTTATGGATCGAGTCGTAAGACACTAGTTTATTATCC
Organism: Bacillus rossius redtenbacheri; assembly: GCF_032445375.1. Taxonomy (NCBI): domain Eukaryota; kingdom Metazoa; phylum Arthropoda; class Insecta; order Phasmatodea; family Bacillidae; genus Bacillus; species Bacillus rossius. Next base: position 16,983,921 of record NC_086342.1, read on the forward strand.
GAGAGAAGACTGGTTCAAATCCCGGCTGGACATTGTCATATCTTTTTGACGTGAAGCGTCTTAAAAATCACAGCGAAACATATGGTAACAGAACAGACGAAAAGGGTCTGTATCATCTTTCTTTATCGTTTTCCTAACTACATAGGATTCGGATTGAGACGTATTTAAGAGTCTTCCCTACCTAGTCCTCCCAAATAGGTACACATAGTTTTAATTTAGGTTAGGAAAAAAAATGCTGTTCAGCGTAGCTCACGACTCAGACGTGATAGCGTGGTGATTCGTGTCTTTGTGTATACAGAATTAACAACACTGGGCAATACAGATTGTACGTTCTCCAAAAAAAAAAACATTAATTTTGATATTATGCCTTCGGTATGTCATTTATCATATCACAGGCCAATGTTAAACATTTTTGTCGAATATTAATTGAAATGGATAGTAAGCTACCATTTAGTGTCTGTTTTTGAATTAAAATATTTAGTACGTAGAAAATGTCTTGTTTGTATTATTTTAATTTTGAACTAAGTATTACACTAAAAGTGACTCGCTGACAGAAGTTTCACGTGAAACCAACGGCCGTGAGTCTCGATACAGCTCCACCGATTTTTTCTAGAAAATTGGTAGGATATTTCCTTACTGTAGGTCATAGCTAATTCCTTTCATATTGTCGCTCTACTGTGGCAAAAAGTGAACCCCAACAGCCCATCAGAAACATAGTGTAGGTATTATTAATGATGTTGTAACGTTAATTTTTTTTTGTGAAATAATCTTTTTAAGTTTAGTTTATCGTTCTTTTGATAGACATGACGTAAAATAAACTTAATTGAATTGCCACCTCAGTGCAATAGATGACTATACACCTGATGGTGATAGTCTGTCGTGGAATTTCAAACATATTATATAAATCATGAAATATTTTACTTACTTAACCGTCGGTTGTCAGGTAATTGCGATTTTCGGTCACTAGTTTGTATTAAATTTCAACTAGTGGCCTGGAGTTAAAACATTAATTAGAATAACAAGACTTTGTAAGCTACTTATTCATACAAATTATTTCTAAGATAATAGACATTATTTAATCATGTTGTTCCAGTATTAGAACTGTATGGTCGCGTTTTATCTTATGATAGTTTTACTTTATGGCACTTTTCTGTCGCCCCAACGGCGGAATTCTTTGATTATGATAGTCTTCTAATATGGCAATTTTCCATTATGGTAGTCTTACAGTATGACAGTCTTCCGTCAACCCCCGTCAAAACAGGAGGGAATGTGTCATAATGGAAAACTATTTTTATTTTTGCAGATCGTTGTTATGAGTATAGAATGCTGCTTCCTATAACCCATTTTTTGGAAACAATTTTTTCTATTTGTGCGCAATCTGTTGAGTTAATTTATGACTGGAACTACAGAAAGTCACAGTCAGAAGCGGTATCTGTAACTTTTTTAGGTTAACCTAAGAAACAACTAGGGGGTTGCCAGCGCTACCTCGCGTTGTATTCTTCACACTTATTCGAGAGAAAAGCATCTGTACTCATTCCATTGAGTGTATAAGAACATATGGCAGAAATTACGCCTCGTCCTTTGAAATTATGGCAGTTTTGAGTTACGGTATTTTTCCGCCTTTTCCGAAGAGGCCAGACGGAGTACTGTCATTATGTTAGTTTTCCAGTATGGTAGTCTTACGTCGCCCTGGTGGAAGACGGGGGAATAAGTGTTATTTCTCCCCCCCCCTCCGCCTCCCGGTTCCCCTTTCAGTACCACACATCATCACTGACTGTAAGGCTGAGGACTTACAGAAAGCTTCGCTATGTTCGCTGCACCAGATGGCCAGACAGGATAGTACAGTTCGCGATGTCGGAAAGACGCATGCTGTGGGATTCGATCGATGATTTCAACGATGATAATATTCTGCTGACCCCCACAGCATGTTAACGTTAAGAGAAATGTGTTCATGAATTTAATGTTTAAAAAATTTTTTTGAACAATTTTATAATTTAATGAAGATGTCGCTTATGAGTATGAAACAAATGTATGGATTATTTCACTATAAATTCAACACACTTTGATAGCATTCCCTTAAAATCAAATCTCAGGTATTGTCCTGCATATCCTGCCTTCTATATTCTTCCATCGATTTATTCCATAAACATGGATATTTTCGTAATATTTAAATAAATTTTTCCAATTAATTGACAATTTAAAACACAAAACTGAGAGGAATTAAACTTAATAAAAAGTGACCAAGAAGTACAGCACTTTTCAGCGCGAAAAAAAATGTTTTTGTTTATCTGCGTATGCGCGAAGTCAGTGACGTTTTAGAAAAAAAAAATAGCCAAGAACCAAACACCTGGCGACGTTGCCAACATAGCGAACACGATTTATGTGATCAGTGACACCTGAGATGTAGTTGGCTATGGTTTTCTCGCGTAGCGAACATCGCGTACATAGCGAGCATAGCGAAGCATAGCGCCCTGTGTGGCCGTAGCTTTAAAGTCGTGTGAGGTGTATGAGTCGTTATGGCAGTAACGAAACACTGCACCCAAACTTCTCGGCGATCTGGATTCGACATCGCGTACTTTTCTCGCTCGGGGTGCGAACGAATAAGAAACATGAATATTTTTTTTTGTTTGTAAATTAAACAGAAATATTAACGTAAAATTACATATACTTATTTTTAATGTGTACATTTACATGAAAACAACTGTATCACTACCAAATATTGTTCGCAGTAATACTGGGTTTGGATTCTTACCCCATTTATGCTTTGTGTTTTCCCAGTACCTCCAATAGTTAAATATCTTTGTAAACCTTTTTCTAAATAGCTTTCCAGTATTAACTGCGCACATAATAAGCAGGATACAACCAAATAATTTCTAATTATTTAATATTTAATTATCTTTTCCGGGGTTTAAAAAAATAAGCTTGAATGAAACATTGATTACAATATAAATTTATGGGCTAATTTTTGTAAGAAATACCCATTTATTACATCGAATAACTATTTAATATATGCAAAAATAATAATATCGATGTTTTTCACAAAGTTACAATATCTTATTTCTTGGAAACTGTTTTCCAAAGGATTCTTTTGTAAAAATATGGAAAAATATTTGTGTGAGAATAAATATAGTTTTAAATTTTCATTGAATAGTTTTATTATTTTTACTATTTTATTTAATAATTTGTCAAAAGCTTCAATTTATTTAAGTAGTGTTTTTTTATGGATTTTAAGGAGCATTGAAGTATGATTTGTACCTACTTCAATCTTAGCAAGAACTGAGATAATTTAATCACGTGTATTGACCTTAGACGTAAAACTCGTTAGTTTTAAAATATAATTCATTCTTTAAATTGATACTTGCAATGGGGAATTTTGCTTTGATGATTTTTTTTGGACAATGGCCATGGCAGTTTTGCACTGTTTTCATATAATAAGTCAAGAATGCAAGATAAGAATCCCTGGACAAGGCAGCGAACAGATAAATCCAACGATGAAATAAAACAGGTTTTATGGACTTACTGTGTTCGTCGGTGCTGTAGTCTTTTTTTTTTTTTTTTTTTTTTTCATAATACCTAATACCTGTTCATTTTAATCTTTGTGTTCATAAGTTTGCTGTGTTGTCCAGATACGTTGTCCGTCTGCAGTTACTGTTTTTGTTGAGACTATCACGTCGTTGTTAGACCACTGTGTTCGTCTGTTTTTTTTTTAAATTTTTTTCATGACCAAATTCCTTCCACGGAATTCTTGTGCTGTCTGATATTTAAAGTTTGACTGTGTTCGTCTGTGATATAGTCGCTGTGCTGTATTGTGTCGGCACAGTTTTCTCTAGTTCTCCCAGTAAATCCTACAACTTACGAAAATGAAACTATTACAAATGGTCAAACACATTCGCCGAAACCATCAACGAGCACTGAAGTTTTTTCACCTTAATCGGTGAAACCTCAACCTAAGACACCACCTAGATTGAAGATGAACAGAGGAAGAAAAAAGAGAAAATCTACTTTACACATATACACCTGAAAAAGAGTCAGTAAGAAAAGAAACTGAGGAAAATGAAGGAAGAAAGAAGGCAAAGAGGATTAAATTCAAATCAAACAAAAAAATCTAAATTAGGGGTCCAAAAATAAAAAAAAATAAGCAAATGACCAAAAAGGTAACAGTTTCTTCAGATGATGATGGACAGGAATATTATCGTTTGGCCTTTGTTGAAAGTTATGGTATTTACAGACCGGGAGATGAATGGGTACAATGCATGGGCTATCTAATGTAGTCTTCATGCTTGTTCAACTGGTGATCCTTCTTATTTATGCCATAATGGTGAATCAAACTTATATTTAATCTTAGACATTGTCCATTATTATCTGTTTAATTTTTTCGCAGAGAAGATATTTTTGTTACTTTCATTTATTTTACCAGCAGTGTAGAGTCATTTCTGAAAAACTTATTACTTGCGATTCAATTTTCTATTATTCTGCAGCATTGGGGCCAATTTGGTTATTTTTGATGCATTTCATTAGTTGTATAAAGTTAATTTTTTCATTTCAAAATAACAATAAGACTGATATTCAAGTAACACATCAGTGTTACACCTTTATTATTGAAAATATAGATAAATGAACCATTCTGTGATTTCGTATTATAAATACGTGAATAACAACAATAATTCTCTCTAATTTCGTAGTGTTACAACTGACCTTATTCATTGTTACAACTGCACCGGGTAAGGGGTCGGTTGAAACATTTCCCCAGATTTTGTTGAAATGCCTTCAAATGCTTTTGTAACGCAGATATTGCCACTATAACCCACATTAATTTGTAGTCAGATAACTAAAATTTAATTCGTGTATGATTTCAAACACGCAAAGATAAATATGGTGTATAGCGAGCGATTCAGTCAAAAATTTTTCAACCATCCCTGGTCTCCCCTGAATTGTCTTCTTAATTTGAACGTCTAGTGTGCAAAATTTCATCTAGGAGGGCCAAAATACTGCTTTAAGGGGTAGGAAAGTGAAATTGGGGTAATTTTTCGTAGTATTATGTCATCAGTGAAATTACTATTTTAGTAGATCGTTTTCTGTGTTCACGTTGCTTCATAATGTTTTAAATTTAACTTCCGAATTCCGTTGTAAATACACTTTCGCAAGCCTAAATATTACTTATTACTATTGTGAACAAGGTAAGTGGAGAATATGGCTTCATGATTTGCTAGTTGAACACAGCACAAACAAATAGGTTATGATACACTATGAATAAGAAAATATACGAAGGAAAATTTTGTATGGCTTTTTAAATATTTCACATTGATTAAAACTATTACACTCAATTTTCATGTATAATTTCTGTCCTAAATTACAAAAAAAAAAAAAAAAACGAAAACAGTTGATTTCAAACAAAAATGGCTTGTTCTTACAAAATGGCAAAAAACGATAGCAAGGGTTTAACATTTAATACTTTAGACTTCACCAAATAGTTAATATTACTTGAGCAGCATATATTATTTGGTTTTACCATCACATAAGTCTTCTGTTTTCACATGAAATCAGAAAAAGACAGGAAAATAGGATGGGCAATATTCTCTAGCAATAGTTCATAAAATTAATTTTTTCCCACTGGGGTTCAATTCACAATAGTTCTGATATGCACTGTTCAATGTTGTGTTAACTTGTGTATGACATTAATTCAAATTAATGTTGGTCACTTATATTATGACTGCAACCTTTCACTTAAAAACAGTCTCACAGTTCTCAATTGGTCTCAATCCAAATACATAAACGACTAAGCGTCGCGTCGTCTAACGGCCTTACACGATGGAGTGCATATGGGCAATATAACTTACTGTGTTTCGGAACACCGTAGTATTTAATTATAAACATTAGTTCACAATATATTATTTTTAATATGCCTAGGCTAACTAAATAGTAGGTATATAATAATCCCTAAAAGTTAGAACGGAACGGATATTATACTAGCCTGATTTTTATTAGACTCTCTAGAAGCGTCAAGTTTCATTCATTTTTCACACAAAAAATGATTCCATAACAATCGTTTAAAATTTAGTTTCGTTCAGCAAGCTGAGCTGTGATTGGCTCAGCTGACCCGGACGCTTACGTCACAGATCACCCAACACACAATACACAATACACATTATAGAAAACGTAACAATGGTGCCTTAATAACAGGTTATAAAATAATAGTTTTTAATGTATTTAATGTTCATAACAAATAATCTAGTTTAGAAATAAGTTTGGTAAGCAACTGCCCCTAGAGGGGTCTTGGCAATTGAACATTTACAACCGTTCGTGAAATGCCATAGAGTCTGATATCTGCAGACAGATGTTTCGTTTTTCACACAGACATATAATGTTCGACATAAACAAAATATTATCAAAATGACAATAAATTACTATGTAAATAAATATAGTTCCTTTTGTACCGGTGTTTCGGCACAACGTCTCAAAAAATTCTAAATATAATCTGAGACTAGCACAACTTAAAAAAAAAAAAAAAAAAAAACCCTACATGCTGTGCAAGGAAAAACTAAAATTATATTTGAAGAACTTCAAATGCCCTCTCTTTAAATTTCCGTGATGTTTTTAATTTTGTTGCATGGCATCAAACCGTAGGAATGCCTACACAAACATTGACGAATGGTAAAACTTTTCAGCGCGTTTAACTGAAAATGCAAATTTTTATTTTGAACTTTGCGTTATTACTATAAGAATGTGTATTTACGTCGTGTCATCAGAATTAATAATTTATAATAGCTTTAAGGCAATTAAGTTGCAAGTGACAGCTTCGAAAAATCAATTTGGGAAATTTATCGTTCTGTTTGGTTTCATAAAAAAAAAGCTAAGTATTATGATGCTCACATAATTTTTAATTTGTAACCATAATATTCAAAATAAAATGAAAATCATAAATCTTTATTCAGACAAGCAGCAGGCCAAATAAGTGATAGTAGATCTAATACAGCTATGCTTTAATACAATAATTTAGAGGACACTATATTTTGTGGGTAACGATTTAAGTTTATTATTACTGTTTCGCTGGATTTGAGAATTTGAAGTAGGCCTACTCGTCTAGTAGGTAGGTCTTTCGTTAAAATCCTTCATCACAAATATTTCAGGCTAAAAAATAATTTACTCTGCTAGTTGGTAATGTTACCGTTTCGAAAATCTATAGCATTAAACTTTGGTAGCAGTTTTGAGACCAAAAATTATTTTATCGTACTTACGCTCAATTGGGGATAAAAAATTTATGTTGCACACTTTATGAATAGGCCTATACCTTATTTCGCAAAAAAAAAAAAAAAAAAAAAACTTATATTGTTTTATTTTTTCAGTTTATTATGTAAATAAGCTCCTTTATAAAGAGTACTGCATGATATTTACACAATAAGGCTAGGTTATATAAACCACGAACATTTACACCAGGGCCGGAACTAAGGGGGGGCCTGGGGGGCATGTGCCCCGGGCGGCAAATATTAGGGGGCGGCAAAATATGAAAAGTGGTTCACTAAAAAAAGTTAAACTAGTCATTAAAAAAGTTTTGAAAGTGTACATATCGCAACCAATAAGTTAGCCAAAAAATTAAGAAATTCTATTTAACTTGCATATGCATAATTTGTAAATATATTCGTACTTCAAATGCGTTGCTTCACTCTAAGAAAAGTATTACCATAATTCGTGGTCTGGAGTGAGTAAAACCACTGCGATGAGAGTTGGTATCTCAAGAACCCGTTGCGCGGGTGATCTTTTGGCTGAGCAAGATGTAGCCCTTTCTCTAATAAATACCCTCATTTTTCCAGCCCCTACTCAGTCGCACCTGTGTTTTCGTACCATGTGTGTGTCTGCCTGAGGACGGGAGCAGATACCAGTTCCAGAAACGTCGCTTGTTTCTGTTTTGGAAAAAATTATCATGTTTGTTTCGTCTTTTCGTTTTGTCGTGTTATTGTCTCGTTTCAACCATTGTGCTGAATTTTTTTTGGGTTCAATATTTTTGTGTCGTCATGATTTGTGGTTTTTTTTTCGTTCTCTTAGTTCATTTTTTTTTTGTTTCTCTTAGTTTGTTGACCATATTCCTGTTACGGAATATTTTGTGGTGTTTATATTATGTTGACAACAGCAATTTTTTGCTTAATTTGTGCTTTTTGGCTTTTGGTTGTTTTTACTTATTTATTTTATTTTTTAGTTTTCTTCTACAGAAAAAGTGCTTAGCAATAGCGTATGTCCAAAAAACTTACATCAAGTAATGTTGAAAGTCATTGACAGATTAATTATGGAACTGAGTAACAGGTTTAAGGCTTTGGAGAACATTAACAATAAGTTTGGATTTTTTAGTGGTGTTCAAATTTATAAAATGGAAGTAGAAGATTTAAAAGTCAAAACAGCATAATTAGGAAACACAGTGCCGATCTTAACAAAGAAGAATTCATATTTGAAATTGACAGTTTTAAGCACCATGCATTAACAGTAGACTATGAATTAAAAGATGCTACAGCATCAACAATGTTCAGCCTTATCTACAAAAATAAACTGGAGGAGGCACATCCTAACATTGCTACCGCTCTGAAAATGTTTTTCACCCTTCCAGTTACAATTGCGTCAGGTGAAAGGAGTTTTATTAAACTTAAACTTATTAAAAGCTATTTGAGAAGCACGATGGGCCAGCAGAGATTAACAAATCTAAGTATTATATCTATTGAACACAAGCGAGCTGCTTTGATCAATTTTGATGATATTATTAACACTTTTGCAGCTAATCATGCTCAAAAAATTAAATTTTGAACTGAATTTCTTTGTATGGTTATCAATAAAATATTATACTTAATTCATAAACACATGTTCCTTATGTAATTTTAGTACTTAATAAACTTATTGGTAAGACATTAATTTTCACTGTTGTGCAAACAATAAACAATAGTTTGATAACAGTCTACTTCATTATAATAAAAAATGTAATTGTATTAGTTTTCCAATTAGTGTACTTGATAAATAAAAGTTCTCAATTATGTATAAGTGAATGGTATCATTTCAACCACCGCTTCTAACGAAAAAGGGTATTTTATAATGTTGGTAAGGAGGGGGCGGCAAATTAAGCTTTGCCCCCCCCCCCCCCCTAACGAATCTCCTAGTTCCGGCCCTGATTTACACATGCATAGATATATAAAAAATAACTTACACAACATAAAAAACACATCGACATGGTTACAATGGTTCTAAAATTTACTTGAATTCATTCTTTATTTTCAGCTTTCCAGAAATTAATGTTGCTGTAGTTTTTCGTGTAATCGTGTGAAATAAAAATTAAAATTGTACTAAAATTATAAAATCTATGATAACACAGGAGTTTCAAAATTAGATGCGGGATCAACTTTTATTTTCTATCAGAAATGCGTCGTGAAAGGCGTATTCAGAGAAGGTAGCAAGAGGATAGCAGCTGCCCCCCTCCCACTCTTTTTCAGAATTTGAAAAACACATAGTAAGGGACTGTATTTTGAAAATTTGTAATTTATCCTCACGAAGTTATTAATAATTGATGTCATTCCTTCTGTTATTTATTATTGAATGGCACCATGGATCATTTTTCCTCATCAAAGAGGTTTAATTCCGAAAAATAACATACCTCTTCTTCTGTTTTGAGCTGTATATGTAGTTGGCAAGAATTAAAATTACAGCGCTTTTTTTAATGCTTATCTTGGTGTATATTTAACTGTAGCTTGTTAGAATGAGTTGCGTGAAGCTGGGTTTACGATTGATTTCCTTAAGAATTATAACGTAACATCGAGCACACGATTAAGTCAAAACTACATTTTCCAGTTTATGATTGACATAGAAGTCGTTAATTCCAACCAATCACAGCACAAAACGCATGGTCGGCCATTGTTCGAAATGGAGAAGCAGGTTTGAAATAGGTTATTGACAAATGGGATATCTATTTTTCGAAATGGATGATGATTACAAATTACAAATATACGAATTCTAACCCAAAATACTGCCTCGCTCGGTCCAATAATAAGACATAAACTTCCGGCTGAAAGGTTCCGGTTTGTTGTGATTGGTCGCTTCCCTTAAAATATAAAATATAACCATTTCTGTTAAGTCTTAAGCTGGGTTTACGATTGATTTCCTTAAGAATTATAACTTAACATCGAGCACACGATTAAGTCAAAACTACATTTTCCAGTTTATGATTGACATAGAAGTCGTTAATTCTAACCAATCACATCACAAAACACATGGTCGGCCATTGTTCAAAACGGAGAAGCAGGTTTGAAATAGGTTATTGACCAATGGGATACCTATCTATTTTTCGAAATGGATGATGATTACAAATTACAAATATACGAATTCTAACCCAAAATACTGCCTCGCTCGGTCCAATAATAAGACATAAACTTCCGGTTGAAAGGTTCCGGTTTGTTGTGATTGGTCGCTTCCCTTAAGTCTTAAGGAAAAATATAAAATATAACCATTTCTGTTAAGTCTTAAGTCATCATATGGTTCGCACACGACCCGTCAAAATTCACACACGACAATCATAAACCATTCCACTAGTTTACATAGAGTCATATGGTAAGTATCCGACTAAGTCTTAAGTCTTAATTCTTAATTTTCAATCGTAAACCCACCTTTAAGTCATCATATGGTTCACACACGACCCGTCAAAATTCACACACGACAATCATAAACCATTCCACTAGTTTACATAGAGTTTATGGTAAGTACACGACTAAGTCTTAATTCTTAATTCTTAATTTTCAATCGTAAACCCACCTTGAAGCTAAACTACTAAGTACAATATGTGCACATATTGAATGCGTCAGGGCATTTACGGCGCCGAACTGCAAAATCGCGTCGTCATCTACATCCTGCATTTTGCTGCCATCTTGCGGCGAGGATTGGAAGCAGCTAGACGCGTCGGTCGCTCGGCCAGTCACTACAAAGCTCGATCCTAATTTAATGCAGTTTTTGTACATATGCCATTTCAGATTTGCATTGTTTGACATGGAAAATTTCGCATATTAAGCACGAAAAAAAAAAAAAAGGAAGCCAAAAGTTATATAACAAGGTTAACTTTTCTGTGGCTTTAAAATTAAATAAATAAAATGTTACAATAACTTCATGCATGTAAGCACACACATATTTTAACTATACACACTCTTTTAATATCTAACATTTATTTCAAAATAACTTTAACATATATAGTGCAATTCTTTACATATTTTTTTACTAGTCTATAGTTCTATATAATTATTGCACAGCGGGACCATAAGTTTGTTTCCAGAAAATCAACTAAAAAATTGCAAGACTAGTTATACAAATTAAATTTCACTGTTATGAAAATACATAATTCATGCTGAACGAAGAACATAAGTTCACATAAATTTGTTCGTTACCGAGGTTAGATGTTACTGCACGTGTTAATGATACACGAAACTACAGTAAACTCGTGGAATAACCAGGGCCGGTGCAAGGTAAATTGGCGCCCTAGGCGAAAAACCTTAATGGTCCCCCCCCCCCCCCCCAGGCGAACACCCCAAAAAAATTTTTCCTTGCCTCAAAATACATCACGTAAGCCTAAGATTTTGTCAACAATCATATGTAAGCAGGCTTGTGTTTTTTAAATTATTTTTAGCTTTATATTTTTTACACACTTCAATGGAAAATAGTATTTTTTTACTTCAAAATTAAAAAAAATTATAACATATTAACTGCCAGAGAATCACAGTAAAGGTAGTGGCAGTACATCAATGGTTGAACTCTTAAATTACTAACACGATTACGTGCAAAATTAAAATGATCAATTTTTCATATTCCAACAACCTTAACGTTAGTTTAAAACTGTATAAAAACACAATATTATACCGACTCTTTCTCTTAGTAACAGAAAATGAAAATGAAATAAATTTTATTATTTAAAAATATTCCACTAGAAAACATTAAGTCAATTTAAGTATGAGAGTGAATGACAGATTTTGGTCAGTGCCTAAGCGGCCCGCCTCCCTTGCTTTTGAACTGCGTTGCAGTTGGTTAGGAATATCAGTTTATTTGGAGAGTTGCTATACTTTTTTCCAATGTACCTGTACATAAAAAGAAAACACATTCCAGAGAAGGGTTATTAAGTACATTGAAAAAACTTAATGGGCATTGGAAATGCTATTTCCGAGCCCTCCAACATGACTAAAAATTTCCTTTCGCACAGCTATATCACAAAATCCCTCATTCAGGTTGATACGAAATAATTTAAACCTACAGTGAACTTTAGTACATTTTTTTTTCCAGCAATAAAATTATAGTATGGCCGCTTTTCCAGCGATACAATGGCAACACTGCGTGCCAGTTTAGCACCTTGCGTATAGGGGCGAAATGACACTAGGCGCGCGCGTCTGGTGGTTCTTATTGCTGCCTCGCATCTGAGCCTCCAACGTGTAAAACAGCACGAGGGAGGCCGGCCTTAGGCCTGTAGCGTTGGTGTGATGTGAGGGTTGGGGGAAATGGGGATATCCCCGAGAAAACCAGCATGACCAACGGCACACCTTTATGTTATAAATTAATAAATTCAAGTGCAACAATAAATTGGCAATGTTTTAACCAACCGTGCATAATGAGTGAAATTTAAACCAACCATACCTGTTCCACTGTACGAAAATGTCACGTCTTCAGAGCTACGTCCATCTTGGCTTAATACACACTAAAATACGAAAACAGCCTAAACCAAAACATTGTGGATGTCAAAATTGCCTTAGGTCGACCAGTGGCACCTAAATGTATCTCTTAGGAAGAATAACGCTCATCGGCAACTGAGAAAACTGGATACGCATTCACTTCAAAATACAGACTGAGTCTTGTGTAGGAGCCATAACTGGCAGCCTGGCAGTGATAATAACACGTATACAGTTACTGTTTGAAGGGTGTTATTCAATATTATGATAAAAATGTGTGATACTCTATCACGAGAAACACGAGATAAAGAAAGGTAGTGGGGTGCCTCGCCGGTACACCTGCTGCTGCGACAAAGGACAGCACATTTAAAGTCACAGCCGATGAGGGGGTGGAGGCTGAAGGTATTGCCCTCCTTGGCGCCCATCCTCTAAGTTACACCATGCCCCAGTCAATTGATACCTACCACGATAAATGAGTAAAATAAGCAACAAGAGTTCATAGTTTCCCCCGTCCTTGCTTTCCGGCGCCGCTTCCTGCTCGAATTACTACCCTCATCGTCTTTCAAGCATATTGCTATTCATAGCCACCCAAATCACTCTCAACTTTACTTTTTTACTTATTATAAATCATAAACAGGTCACAGTGGACTTTAAATAATTACTTATATCAATATAAACATTCCAAACTCATTTTCATCTAGTTTCAATAATCGTTTAACATGTAATGTCAGTTGTTATATGTCGTGCTGCGCCGCCCCCAGCTACTTGGCGCCCTAGGCGGTTGCCTAGTTCGCCTATATGGACGCGCCGGCCCTGGGAATAACATAATGTCAGTGTTAAGAAGACTGCAAGTATCCGCTCTACCACTCTGGTTCTGGGGTAGAGCGCCTGCCTTGTGACTTGTAGGACCCGGGTTCGCGCCCCGGCTCCTCCAAGGCGGATTGCCCAGACAAAATGGTGGCATATTTCTGGTATGAATACAATCCCTTGCAACAAGTCAGGCTACCAAAGAAACGGTGGGTGGAACAGAAAAAAACCTTCCAGGTGGCTTCCAAATGGGGAGCCCGTTTCTTTTCTTGGGCTCCCCATGCGATGGCCATTCCGGGGGTTTCTCCGGGGGAACGGAGTTTTGCAAAAATTTTTTGTAGTTTTGTGGCGTTTTAGTTTTTAGTAACTGTAGCATTATCATTCCAACATGTTATAAATAAAGATCAAACAAACATTTAAAACATTAAAAAAAATTTGCTTTTGTACATAAAATATTTTAATTAAGTGAATTAAGTGAGTTGTATACCGATGTTGTGTGTTCAACCATTTATCGGTATATATTTTATTGAAGTATTATTGACATTTAAATTTTAGTCACAAACTATTGACCAATATCTTTGTTAAGTAGAATTTTAGACGTTTTTGCCAGAAAAAAAAATATTAATAGGAACATGGTTTTTATTCCTAAAATTATATTTCTGAAAAACAACAAAATGTATTTCTTATTCTCAGTCATAACAACGCATATATATATATATATATACATATATGCGTTGTTATGATAGAATAATTTTATATATATGCGTTGTTATGACTGAGAATAATTATATACATAATTATTTTTTGTAATCACTTATTTCTATATATTTTTTTTTTTAGTTTCGTGTCTTCTCCACATTTGTTTTATTATATTCTTTCTTTTTATGTCTGATTTTCTTATGTGTCAAGCTTCAATTCCTCTTTTGCGTGATTTATCAACATTCTTCATATTATGTGTTCGAAATTAGCGCACTATTGCTGTTGTGAGTTGCTTCCATGTATTATAAGTTTCCTTATACCTATCCAAAGATGGTTTGCAAATCTTCATCTCTGCACTTGTGATTTACAAGCCGTTCTCCCTTATATTTATTCCTGATATATCCTACGGTTTTTGCATGTTGAAATACAACATGAGATACTGTGCCATCTTCTTGGAATATAACGCAACTTGGAGATTCAGCGAGATTCGTCTGATTCAACTTATGATTTAAATATCCATGTCTAGTAATATAATGTAACTAGTGTTTATCCACAAAGATCCTTTTGTTCTTCAGTCTTATCTGGGAATCAGGAAAAATTCCATCCGTATATCTTTTTTTTTGTCTCCTCCCATCTTCTTTGCCATATTCTTAATGTCTCTTCTTTGGTGTTTGGCTTTTCTTTCTTAGTGACTTTATGTGTCTATGACAGTCGTGTTAATGCTGTTTTTTCTATCATTACGAGATCAATGGGAATAGTGCTTCCGTTGAGGTAGTGCTATACGCTTTCCTAATCTTGATTAGTACTGTTTTCTGTAAATGTGGGCATGTTCAAATGCCTTAGCACATACTGTGGCTCCATTAGATAGTGGATAATGTTTCGAATTTAAAGTCCCCAATTCGCAGGTGGAAGGGATTTTGACTTTTGGAAATAATATCAATGGCTTCTTACTCCCATAATTGAACTGTTCGAGATGTTTGATTTTACGTCCAAATATACACCAGGGTAAAAACCCTTCGTGGTATCCATTAAACCGGATAAGTGTACATCTGGTGTGACTGAGTCGATCTTTTAGGATCACTGCATCAATCTTCTATGTCGTCCATCTGTGCGTGTAATCTCAAGAGAGCTTTCTGTCTTGTTTTCTGTATGTCGTCTTGTCATGCCTGGGACAAAAATTAAGCCACCGTCAGCATACCAGAAGATGATTCGTTCTACCGGTAGGTCTTCACCTAGAAGCTTGTCAAAGAGTTAAGCCTACAGGATGGGACCCGAAAAAGACACCCGCGGGCAGCTTTTGATCAATGTCTTCTCGCAGCTTACATGTCCGAGCGCACAGGTGCATTTCATGTTCCTGAAGAGGCAGCAGCACTGCAGTGAGCTGACGTGGAACTACAACCAGTATCTGAGTAGTTTAACTTCCGACGCCTGCGACGCAAGTCCAAACATACAGGCTGCATCCGAATGATAGCCTAATGGCTCCCTTAGCTATACGAGATCCGCTGAAAGTGCATCGTATTGGACGCAACGATCTTTGCGAGTTGCTTCTGAATTCTCACTATGCTTCTCTACGTGCGTCCACTGAACTCGATATTTCCAGGGATGCGACACTCGCATGCAATGAAGCGTCCCTACATCCATCGGCTTGTGAATCGTGTTTTATTTTGTATATAATATTACTTTAGATTATTTTTACATAATATTTGTTTAAAGCGTAATAAACGTAAGTGTAACTCAAATAGAGAGAAATAAAAAACGTCCATGAAAATTAGCGAAAGGCCGACTTAAAATTATAGGGGTATGAAATGTACATTATAAGTATTACAGTATGATTTTTTTTTAAACATTTATAACATCCATACTTTTTTTTTTCTGAGATTTTAAAATCGGTCCTTGTTATTGACGTTTCGTAGATATCACGACTTGTGCACATTAGTACGACCAACTGTCGACAGGTGGTGCTGGCAGTGTTAAAAGAAATTCGGATATCATCCGTTCCTTGTAAATGCGCGGTCTTAGCAGGTGGATTTAAATTGCTTAAGGGATGTAGGGATGTGTGCGATATGTGCTCGGATACAGCCATGTCCTTGCCTTCTCTGCTTGGCGGGATGAGGGGGGGGGGGGTGTTGCGTGGCGGTAGCCTACAACTCACGTAGTTTCGGTTCCCTACCACGTTCGTGCAACTTCGGATTTCTCTCAAAAATTGAAATTAAAAAAAAAATATCGAAGGCTTAGGTTAAGGCACAACATGCTTGTTTTCGATTGGAAACTTCTGATTTGGCGGCTGAAGTGGCGTTGATACCAAAACGCAAAACTTCGGAAATCTTTCGGAAATTCTTGCAGGGAACCGAAACTACGCGAGTTGTAGGCTTCCCGTTGCGTGGACTCTGGTCCTCGAGTGGACCAGCTATCCACCGCGGCACCGCGGGGGGTCCGTTGGGGGGGGGGGGGGAGGAGGGGAGGAGATTGGCACCGGGTGTAGCGGCGAGGGGAGGGGGAGGAACAAAGGTTCCCTCGCCTTCATCACGGGCGGTATTGGTAAAAGGTAACGGAAAAGGAAGGGACAGCGGGGAGGGCAACACAAAGAGGATAGCCGCGCTAATGAAGCAGACAACACAAGGAACTTCGCCGCCGGCACCGGCTCTTTTTAATGAGATTTCGCTACTGCCCGCGACCTGGGTTCCGTTCGGCGAGACATTTTGGGGCAGGAGGAGGGGGGGGAAGTGGTTGAGTTAAAAAAAATGGGGGGGGGGGGGAGGTTGACCATCCGTCAGTGGGGCTATAAGACGTGGCGCGCGCGTCGCAAGATTAGCTTGCAGGCGTTTTAGCGGCCACCGTCAGTTGAACTATCTTAGAGCGGTATTCCAAGACGTTCGGTTGAGGTAACGAATAAGCACTGACTCGTCGGGACACAACCGTAACCTAACTCGCGGGCCGTATTCCAGTACGTGTCAAAAAAAAAATTGTTTTCTGTAAAGTCGGTTTACGGACGATAGTTTAACGTGACAACGTCATAACAAAACATTGATGAAATGATTGCATACTTTAATGAATAAGATTGAATCATTTTTATTGAATTATCACTATTTTGTATGGATACAAAGGAGTGAAATGAAATTTACATTTAATTGATAAATTTACTTTTATTTGCACTCATTAATTCAAATATGTTTATTACTTTAACGAAGAGATTATTTTAACTATAACTTTTATACCTACATGTTTGCTATTTAACTTTTTCCAATCTGTGTTATTCTGTTAAGGATAGGACTATGATAGGAAAAGTAGGAAACGAATGGGAGTGTTTCAAGTTCAATGTGCCTCGAAAAAAGTCAAATCGATGGTTGTTCCAATCGAGTGGAAGAGAGATAGATGCGGCGCAAGCGTACAATGAGCGTAACGGGACAATATGCGTAACGGGACACTTTTTCGTGCGTTCAACCGGCGTTCATCGATTTATTAGACCTTGCCACGTTAAAAAAAACCGAATCCGGTAACGTCACAGATGGCCAGCCGTTTTAATAAACGTTTCCCTGCGCGAGGCTAGAAACTGGTTTCAGCGCACTCTAGCGCACGTTTTTGCAACAATCGTTTACAATTGTTACGTCAAAAAATACTACAGGTTAGCAGCACCATTTCACAAAAATAGAACGTCCTCTCTAATTTTTCAAGTGCTTTTAAATTTCCGATTATTTTTTTTGTCATGACCATTGAAGTGTACACAATGTATTTCAGGATAGTTTCGCTACCGTGAAGTTTCATTTGGCACGCCAACACGCTTGGTACATCCTCCCGATGAACACAAAAATGTCTATAAACTAGTTAGTGGCGCCAGACACAGGTTCGCCATCTGGACGAAATCAACTTAAAAAGTGAGATTATCTTTGAAAGATTTGTGCAATGGGAGTGCATGACTTGATGTAAGCTTTTGGACATACGCCGTTGCTATGTCTGTAGAAGAAAACTACAAAAAAAAAAGACAAAAACATAAATTAAGCAAACAATTGCTGTTGTCAACAGGATATAAACACCACATAATATTCCATAACAGGAATATGGTCAACAAATAAAGAAAAACGACTAACAGAACGAAAAAAACAAAACACAAATGATGACAGCACAAAAATATTGAACCCAAAAAAATTCAGCACAACAGTTGAAACGAGACAAAAACACAGCAAAAACGAAAAGACGAAACAAACACAATAGTTTTCCAAAAAACAGAAGACAACGAAAAAAAAAACCACAGATGATGACAGCACAAAAATATTGAACCCAAAAAAGTGAGCTCTGCGCATGCGCGGGATTGGGGCAACAGATCGGCAACGGACGGGACACCAAAATCCTTTCCCTATAAATAAGGGACTGGCCGTGTCCTATTGTGCACTAGGAATACAGTTAGCGTATAGGTGTAGCATATTCATCACCTGAAACTTTATTTTTGTGTATTTGAATACCGGCCTTAGCGTCTCAGTGGTTAAGTCCCCCGCCTAATTTGGGCACGCACACACACGTAAAGCAGATCTTCGGAAAAAAAACAAAAAACGAAAAAAAAAACACGCAATTTAAAAATCCGAGTAGTTTATGTTCACGAAAGGATTTTAAGAATACTCTGTGGGCGGATGAGCTGTCCTGTTTCTGTATTTAATTTTCAAACTACATTTTTAGGGCAGTGAAAAAAAAAAGGCCAAAGCGCGTGTTTTCAGAGTAATTTTTATCTAAGTATGAATCACCCAATTACCTACTGTTAAAGGTACTCTAGGGACTTGCATCACACCTTTCGTCTTCATTTCTCCGCCACAAAATGTTACGGTTACCGCTCAGATATCATTAGTCAAAGGCAGCGCGCTATACTTCAGGGCCTATGGCGCTTAGAGGCGATACCGCGCTAGGAGCACCAGCGAGCGTCGCACTTATCATCTCGCCTCACTAACACAAAAAATATGCACCACTGACCAGGCGGGCCCTTTAATGTCTACCAAAGTTTCGCCTTGCATAGATGAAGGCGTCCTCCGGGTTTAGAGTCAAGAAAGAGTTGGCAGGTTTTAAGGCTCTATAGCCTATTAGAATATCACTGAATTCAATTTCAAGGACTGTTATCAGGCTTGTTAATAACTATTCAGATTAAAACATTTAAAATTAAATACGTGTTTAATTGAAATATATTTTATCATAATTTTTAAAATACCGCTTTGTGACTTATTATTAAATACTCATCACAAAATATTAGGCAGGAAAATACTTGCAAAAACGTTTGTAGGAGCTTCAACATAGGTTTTGTGTTTCAGAACTTATCATGGCTCTACCCACAAACTCCCAAGAATGTTAACGTAATGCCAGCAGTAGTCTGGTTGACATATTTTTCATATAATACAAACATCCCTGCCTACACTTTTAACATAGGTCTCAAAGTTCTATGCTTTTTTATGCTGATTTCTACGAAACTGAAGCCAGAAACGTTGCTGTCGCCACGAAAAACACCCAGAATCATGACTGGACGTCATAAATCCCAATATAACTATATCAATTCCGATAGATGGCACTTGAAACTCAACGTGACAGACATCATTAGAGCCCGTCGCTGAATATATAACGAAACTTACACATTGCGTGTGTTATGATCCACTATCGTATCTACAACATTACTCCTGTGGAAGTGTTAGTTCAAAAAATACTGATTGATTTTTCGTGAACGGAAAGTAAACTGCGTAACTATTCAAAATATATAATGTAGTTCAGAAATTCTCGAGAAAAGTTTAAAGACATTTGATAAGAAGATTTTCTGCACTGTGTTAAAAGACAGTTACATTGCACTACGTTTATACTAACTTTCGGAAAAGAAAAACTGTGGCTTTCTTTTAATCGTCCAATCTTGATTCTTAATAATAAACAAATACATCAAAATGCATAAACCGCGAGGCACAGATTTTTTAAAATTTTATTTCACTCATAGCCAAATCTACGCAGTGCAAATAAATACGTCAAGATTACGATTACGATTATTAGATTGTTTGCGACCCAGCGAGGAAACGGTACTTCAGCAAGTATACGCCGAGCTAATGTCAGGTAAACATGCGCAGGACTAGAACGCTAAATAGTATTCCCCGTCTTCGTCGCTTCCGAAGTTTAAAAAACATGAACCTTTTCAGCCGCGCGACCATTTTTCACGCTCCCACGCGCCAACGTTATAACGGGCTGACGGATTGCCACAAATTGCTCGCCACTTCTCTCTCCCTCTCCATCCCCCCCCCCCTCCAACAAGCTGGACCATGGGTCGGGCATGACTCTGCGGAAAACGGTTGACAAGAGCTATCCCCCCCCCTTTCCGTTCCGGACCAAACTAGATACCCTTTCCCCCACTCCTTGTTTGTCAAAGGAGGCATCTTAGGGCTTCCGTTCGGAAGCTCCTGAGAAAAAAAATATATTCTGCTACCAGAGGCGGGTTGATAAGTGCGACGATCGCTGGCGCTTCTAGCGCGGTATCGCCTCTAAGCGCGAGGCTCTGAACGGTGGCGCATGGGGCACCTAGGTATGTGATTATGAACGGTGACCGTAACACTATATGGCGGAGACATGGAGATAAAGGTGAAATGCAAGTACCTTTGAGTGCTTTCGAGAATCTTTACAACGGGTGTTTCATGCCCGAAACATTTATCTGGAAAAACACGAGTTTTAGCCGTTTTAACTGTTCTAAAATTACAGTGAAAAACCAAACACGGAAAGAACTACTCATCCACACTCAGCATATTCTTAAATGTTTTTTTCGTAAAAAGACACCACTCGGAAAACCTTGAGCAGTTTTCAAATGGCGTGGCTTCTTCTGAAAGCTCTGCACACTGAATGTGTCTCCGGGTATGTGAGGCCTTAACGGACTGCCTTCGAAAGGCCCTAGATCCTCGTGGTTTAATTTAAAATATTTTTTCCCCCTCCTATTTATGTACTGTCAACAACGCGTTCATTATGGACGAATGCACACTGCACAATGAAGAGAAATTGGGGAAGGCTTATTGAAGAAAATCATACCAAAATTTACCTAGTTAGGGTGACGTGGAATTTTAATTGAAGAAGGGGGTAGAGAAAGAGAGAGAGAGAGAGAGAGAGAGAGAGAGAATCCATGGTGGATCGAATTCGGGATGGACGCCCCCAAAATGCGAATCCAGGACCTCCCGGGTGTGAAATAGTTTTGTAGCTGCACCACTTTTTTTTAATGCTTAGCTTATTGTTAATTTATAACCAACGAGCAAACATTGAAAAACTAATTATTAAAAAAAAAAACTCGCTAGTAGTAACTACTCGCTAGAGATTTGTAGAGCAAATTCATGTGTTCTCATGTTGCAAATGCACGTATAATACGAAACTTGGACACGAAATTTAACGTAGAATTATTTTTAAAAAGTTGCCGAGCGTGATAAATATACGAAAATAGTGTTCTCTGCAACATTTCTGGACGCCACTTGAATGCGTTTTCGGAGCAGCTACGTTAACTATTGAATCATTTGATTAGCATAGCGAATTTTTTAACCATATAATGAAACGGCTCCGGTAAAAACGTAAAAAGACTTTAAAAAATACTATACACTGGCTTTTGACCTGATTTTAGACTATGAATCTATTAAAAAAATGGTTGTCTGTAAAGTCGGTTTACTGACGATAGTTTATCGTGACAACGTCATAACAAAACATTTTTGAAATGATTGCATACTTTTATGAATAAAATTGAATCATTTTTATTTGAATTATCACTATTTTGTATGGATACAAAGGAGTGAAATGAAATCTTCAATTTAATTGTTAAATTTTTTTATTTGCACTCATTAATTCAAATATGTTTATTACTTTAACTAACAGATTATTTTAACTATATAACTTTTAAACATGTTTGCTATTTAACTTCTTCCAATCTGTGTTATTCTGTTAAGGATAGGACGATGATAGGAAAAGTAGGAAACGAATGGGATTGTTTCAAGTTTAATGCGCCTCGAAAAAGTCATATCGACGGTTGTTCCAATCGAGTGGAAGAGAGATAGATGCGGCGCAAGCGTACAATGAGCGTAACGGGACAATGTGCGTAACGGGACACTTTTTCGTGCGTGCAGCCGGCGTTCATCGATTTATTAGACGTTGTCACGAAAAAAAAAATTGCTTTGCGAGGGAAACACCCCAGATGTTTGTTTCCATCCTGCCAGGGCTGGCGAGGTGACGTGTTGGCCCGCTAGGAACAACGACCCGAAGTTTCCCTGCTACGAACACACAGAAAAATTAATTATTGCTTCTCGAGAACGGCCCGTGGTATAGTGTTCACGAAACGGGCCGTTATGGGCACTAAGTTCGGACGCTAACGACGTTTACGGGGCCGGCGAATGCGTTCGGGGACGACAGTTATTGCAGCCCTTCGGCGCGGTGCGGGCCCTGAGGGTAGGCCTCTGCAACACTCCCCCCCCCCATCATCTATCCCCTTCAGCAACCTTGGAGGCCCGCCGGTACACGCGGGACAACCTTTTGAAGATGCCTCCTGACGTGGCGCTAAGGGTGCCGGGTTATAAATCGCTGTTTGATCTACTATTTACACACTGTTTTAACCTTGTAAACTCCCAGAAATGACCCCCTCCTGTCCCTCCCCCCCCCCCCCCCCACCCCTGACGGTCCACAACCACCCAGCACGCCCATCTCATTTTCGCCCTCGTTTCACCCCCCACTCTTTCCCTCCTTCCTGACCCGTGGGGCGTTATTTATGAAGCCAGTGCGTCGCCGGACGGTTCTGGATGGACCGAAGACCCTGCTCCCTGGCGGCCGTGGAAGGAAACACTCTCTCCCCTCTTTCCCCCCCCCCCCCCTCCCCAACGATCCACCGTCTACAAGACCTTTATCACCTGCCAAATAGGATTCACGCCCCCGTGTGGGTTATTTCTGACTTCAACTTCTCTCTCTCTTTTCCTTCTTCGATTTTTTTTTTGTCTTCCTCGCATCTCCACCTTTCTGGTACCAATTTCTGCTTTCCAGAACGAAGAAAAGGAAAAAAAAAAGATGATAATAATCCTTCTGTCTTTCCTCCGTCCAGCGGCGCCTGTGCTCTTGTGAGCAACTGACGGCCTTCTGACGAGAATCCCGCTCGCTGAAACAACTACCAACACACCCGTCCCCCGGCGCGCGATGTGCTCCAGCTACGAGCATACAGGGTGAGTCTGGAACTCGACCGACAAAACTTCAGCTGCAGGTCCATCACAGCGAAATAAAGCTGGAAACATTCCTACCAACTATGGTCTAAAGTTGGAGCTGAACAACCCTTTTTATCTATGAATAAAGTAGCTTGGCTTCTGGGTTGTAGCCGTGTCCTTGGCAAATAATTCACCGACCTCAGTCTCAATTCTATATTCAGTCTCTTCAAAGTTGGACTATGCAGAGCCTTCGTGAATCCATCCGCCAACTGATCTTTAGTGTCAACTCTCTTTATAACAATCTCACTTCGGTGAATTATTTGCCAAGGACACGGCTACAGCCTCAGAAGCCAAGCTACTTCAGACAATGGCCTTGAAAGCCTGCGAACTTTATCTATGAATAATTGAGAAATTAGTTAAGACGTAACCCCGAGAGTATGAATTTTGTTTATTTTAATTGAACTAAATTCTACAACCAGCGCGAATTTTGTCGCTGTTGCAAAAAATATTTCATTGTAACGTCTGGGTGTGGTAACAAGTCACAAAAGTATGTGGAAAATAAAGGTGTTACCTGCAATTATTTCAAGGATTTTTTTTTTGTTATAGCGATGAAATTCGCGGTGGTTGCGGAACCTTATTCAGGTAAAAGTAATCCAATCGCTCGGAGTTCCATTAAAAATAGTTTCTCTTTTTTTTTTCAATAAAAATGTTTGTTCAATTCCAACTTCAAAGACGTAGGTATACCAAGCGTTGGGAAGCACTTAAGACCACAAGTTGTATCAGAGGTTTGTAACGTATTTTGTCGTGATGAAACAGTTTCTGAAGCTTGTCGGTTTAATTCAGACTCACACTGTATGCTAGCCATTTTCTGGACTGGCTCGCGGGTTCTAAGCCTGCGTCAAAGACTCCTGAGAGACTGCTCCTCTGAAGATGGCGGCTGCAATGTCGAACGAAACGTCTGTGAACACGTAGCGTCAGGTGCGACTAAAAATCACAAGCCACACAACCTTAAAAAAACTGCTAGCTTGACTATGGTAATTTCTACCATTTGTTTTAACGACTGAATGCAGGTGCTCTATCGGTAATTTCTACTGATTGTACTGTGAATTCTTACTGTTTTCCGCCACGGACTCTCCGTGAGGTCTATTGGCTCGCCCGTCGGTGATACACACTTGGGCTGAATTTTCAGTTGCTTTAATTCCACTTATTTACTACAGGTGAGTGAATTTTAAACAGGTGTTTTCCGTTACCGCACAGGTGAACGTGACAACACAAGGGAATAGAAAACCCTCAGGACAATAAACTACACTCACTCACCTGTAAACTCAACAGAGACCCCAGCACTCAAATACCATCATCAAACCAGTGCTAGAAATTAACAAAATAACCAGAAAAAAACCCAACTAAATTCTTACTGAACAATTGTGTTACAATACAATTAGATCCTTGTATAAAAAAACAATGAAATAATAAAAATAGCGATCAGAAACAAAAAGGTGATCGTGGTAAAATAAAGTATGACATGTGAACGAAAACACAAAATCCAAACAAGTAAAAAAAAAAAAAAAATCAAACACAGATAACACGAAGAATATAAAAGAGGTACACTGTTGAAAATATTCACCTGAATATCCCTATAGAAGAAAGCATGTTCGAAAAGTAATGATAGTAATAATAATTCAGGGATCGGTGTGATATTACGGCTATCCTCGGAAATTTACAAGTAGTGTAGTATGTAATATGAATTAACGAGTATTATGTTGAACTGTTATCGAAACCTTCAAAAACTTTGTTAAATTCACAGGAACACCCCCCGTCCTTTCACGCACTTGTTTACTTGTTTACCTTGTATAGAACTAAACACAGAATTCGGAAGTTGTAATACGGCGTAGTTAAGTGTGTCCCAATCTCACCACAAGATGAAAACAGGTGATATGTCAATAAATAACGGTCCTGAATAAAAAAAACCCTAAATTAATAAAAAAATATTGCAGATTTTTAATTGTAGGTTTTTTCCCCAAGGTTTTAAATTCCCCACATTCTACAAAATTTTTAGAATATTGTGACTACAAATACTTGGTACGCAATCTTGTAAAACCCTACTATTGATTAAAGTTCAAAATTAAAATCTGCCATGCTATTTTTTGGGTGAAAATAATTCTTGTGCTCAAGTAAAAGTACATCAATTACAATTATTTGATAAAGCATTATGCTATAGCTGTTGGTGTTTCTTTATTCCGGGGTACATAAATTTATGTATGCATGTACGTGTAAATGTACCACCACCGCATCATTTAATAAATTTACGCAAACTATTGACATATAATTTGGTACTACTTCCAAAACAATTTTTTTTGCTGTTTATAGCTGTTAAAGAGCCATTTGTACTTCAAGAAATTTTAAATTGTATTGTGGACTATGTAATTATTAGGTTACACTTATAACAATCTGAGTGAACTAGCAGAGCACTTAAAACACGACATAGGCCTATAGGCAGACCTCTCGACCATTTATTTATTATGAGCAATTGTAAACATAGCTTACATAACGAAAATAACTTTAACACCGATAACCTCTGTAGTTTAATAGGTCAATTTTTTTATAACTATCCTGTTAACATGCCCCAAGTTATTGTACTTTTACCATGTAATTATATAAATAAAATTACAATATTTATTGATTCTGGAGACTTAGTTTGTGAAATAACACCATTTGAATTATTCAGTATGTTTGAAAACCATGGTTAATATTTTTATTTTATTTTTGACCCTTGACACTAAGATTCGAATTCGAGATGCTCTAAGGGGTTAGAATTCGAGATATTGGGATTCGAGAAAAATTGGGGAATTTATTTTCTCACCCACATTTTTTTTTTTTTTTTTACGTCGTTAAGTAGGTACTTGCGTCCACTCATGCGTCCGCGAGACGGCAAGTTCTCCAAAGCATGCCTCTTCGCTGCCCGAAGACTTCTGTCGCTCTTCCGCTAACGGGAGGCAATTAACGCTGCTTCAGTTTGCCCTGTGAACTCATTCTGTTCCCCCTCCCCCCCTCCTACTCCTCATGTATCACTCGACCCTGCCCGCCGCCACCAACACCGGTAGATGGGAACTTCTCCCGAAATCGTCTCACGGAGGAAAGAAAAAAAAATCGTTTTTTTTTCTTCATCTCCCCATCATCTTCCTGGAAAGCAGATGATCTGTGGCCCACGAAGGTGCCCGACTAACATCGAAACTGAAAAACCCGGCGTTTCCTAGCAGGTTTCCGAGACACTTCCCAAGATTACCTGTACAGGCTGAAGACTCTTACGGACGACCGTTTAACCGTATGCTTACGATGAAGATCATTGCTGTTACGTTTTACAACATATTTGACAGATCTCAGTTTCCCGAAACTTCGCAGCTTTTGTCTGGGGAAGCTTGCCGCGTTCGTCTTGTTTTGTCTTCGTTGTGATGTCCAGAATATGTTTATGTCACATCGCTAGGTTTCGGCCTTTGAGTCTCTTATGTGCTGTCCAATGTCGTTTTTTTTTTGGTCTTTATTTGCTGTCCTTGTTGCAACTGTCTCGTCTCTGTTAGCCCACTGATTCCGTCTGCGCTGTCATAAATTTTTTGACTAATTCCTTCCACTGAATTTTCTGTGGTGTTTGTGTTTTTAATTTTTTTTTTTACATCGGCTGATTTTAGCTTGTTTTCTGTGTGTTTCTGTATGCTGATTTTTTTTATCTGTTATTGAGGTTTTGTATGACGTACAGTGTAACTATCAATGGCGTATGTTCAAAATAATATCTCTAATCCATCTTCCACATGGCAAGAACCACTTTAAGGGCCCCGCCTCGTCAGGGGTGTATGTGTGTTAGTTAGGCGGGATTATAAGCGCGACGCTCGCTGGTATTTCCAGCGCGGTATCGCCTCTAAGCGCAAGTCTCTGAACTGGCGCGCATTCGTCTCGTCGTCACAGGATAACTGTGAAATTTGAGCGGTGACCGTAACATTATATGGCGGAAAAATGAAGATAAAGGTGTTATGCAAGTCCCTTAAGTGCTTTCAAGAATCTGTACTAGTTGTTTTACGCCTAAAAATTACTCTGAAAACACGCGTTTTTGTCATTTTAACGCTTCTAAAAATACGGTTTAAAAACTTAATCCGAAATTAAAACTACTTTTCGGCCCTCAGCGAACTCTTGAATTATATTCGTAAATAGGCCCCACTCGGATATCTTGAGTAGTTTTGAAATCGCGTTGTTTTTCCTGAAGCTCTGCACACCGTATGTGTGCTCAGGTAGGCGGGGCCCTTAAGTGCGTACCATATCATTGTGTGATCCTGCAAGTAAACAGACCGGATTATAAGTCGAATGTGCCGGAGGTCTCACTCCTGGCTTCGATGGCTGGCGGCGGCATCTTCTTTTCACACCTTGCCGGAGCCGTGGAGGAAAAAAGACTCAAATTGCCAAGACTGGTACATAATTTTTGACGTGACAACGTCTAATAAATCGATGAACGCCGGCTGCACGCACGAAAAAATGTCCCGTTACGCACATTGTACCGTTACGCTGTGTCCCGTTACGCTCATTGTACGCTTGCACCGCACATATCTCTCTTCCACTCGATTGGAACAACCATCGATTTGACTTTTTCGAGGCACATTAAACTTGAAACATTCCCATTCGTTTCCTACTTTTCCTATCATCGTCCTATCCTTAACAGAATAACACAGATTGGAAAAAGTTAAATAGCAAACATGTATAAAAGTTATAGTTAAAATACTGTCTTCGTTAAAGTAATAAACATATTTGAATTAATGAGTGCAAATAAAAGTAAATTTATCAATTAAATTGTAGATTTCATTTCACTCCTTCTTTATATCCATACAAAATAGTGATAACTCAATAAAAATGATTCAATTTTATTCATAAAAATATGCAATCATTTCATCAATGTTTTGTTATGACGTCACGTTAAACTATCGTCCGTAAACCGACTTTACAGACAACCAATTTTTTGAAGCAGTTTTGGACCCACCCGCTAAATGGTAGATTTCATAATATTTTATTAACATTGCCACACATGTAGATTGCGAGAAGTAAAGCATCAGGCAAAAGTACAAGTGAAAATGTTTTTCACTTTATTTCGGTAGCCACAAATTTTGTGGTGTGGCATACCAGAAATACTGCATTTTCTGCTTATTAATATAGAAAATGCTTTTTCTTTTTTAAATTACAAACCAGTATTAATGTTTTTTTGCACGATCAATGTCTTCTACTAAACAATTAGTCGTCAAGTAGTTAAACTGTCATTATAAAACTAACCCTTTGGATTTGAACCTCCCACTCGAGGTTTTCTGTTTTTTGCTAGTAGTTATGGGCCCCAGAGAACAAAGAGTGAGATATATAAGTCAGATTCTTACATTGGAAAATGAAACCATGTGTTGCGCGACATGTAACGCTGTCTGTTGGTTGGGCTCATTAACTATGTACCAGCAAGAAAATCTCGGATGGGAGGTTCAAATCCAAAATTTTAGATTTATAATGTTAATTAAATACTTGACGACTAATTATTTCGTAACAGAAATCTAAACTGTGTGAGAAACACTTAATACTGTTTTATTAAATATTTTTTTTATAAATAAACAAAATAGAGATGTAAAATTTCTGGCATGCCACACCGCAAAATAAAGTGGCTACCAAAATAAAGTGAATCAATTAATACTGTTTCTTCTTTTGCCTGATAATAGCTTACGAATTACTTCTGAAAATAGACGTAGCTATTTCAGTAATATATTATGAAAACTACTATCTAGCGAGTGGGCCCGAAAATACTTCAAAAAACCTAGTTCTCAGTCTCGGCAATTAGAGTTTCTCTCCCACGGTGGGCCCAGCCTATACAGATAGCACCAAATGTCGTGCAAAGCGTGGTTTTCATTTTCCAATGTAAGAGTTGCGCTTCTGTATCTCTCTCCTTCTCCTCGTTCCATGGGCCGTAGCCATGTTCCGCGGCGGCCCATCGCTCGCTGTGGTGACCACGGCGAAGACCCCCCCTCGTGCCTGGGGCGTGTTTGGCCACTTGGGACACCCGAGACCAGGCTCAACGCTTCCGCGGTCGTCTCCCTCGGCCACGTGGTGGCAGTTGGGCCCCTGGGGGCTCCGAGAGTTGCCCCGAAAACTTCACCGACGGGGCAACGTCTTCCGCGGCTTAAAGGGGCCCCCCGCCTCGTCAGGGTTGTATTTTTTGTGTTAGTGAGGCGGGATGATAAGCGCGACGCTCGCTGGTGCTTCTAGCGCGGTGTAGCCTCTGGACTGGCGCGCAGTCTTCTCGTCGTCACAGGATAACTGTGAAATTTGAGCGGTGACCGTAACACTATAGGGCCGAGAAATGAAGATAAAGGTGTAATGCAAGTCCCTTAAGTGCTTTCAAGAATCTGTACTGGTTGTTTTACACCTAAAAATTACTCTGAAAACATGCGTTTTAGCCATTTCAACTCTTCTAAAAATACGGTTTAAAAACGTAATCCGAAATCATAAGTACTTTTCGGCCCTCAGCGAACTCTTAAATGCTTTTCGTAAGCAGACCCCCACTCGGATA
Source organism: Bacillus rossius redtenbacheri (assembly GCF_032445375.1). Lineage (NCBI taxonomy): Eukaryota > Metazoa > Arthropoda > Insecta > Phasmatodea > Bacillidae > Bacillus > Bacillus rossius. The sequence continues at coordinate 17,013,824 of NC_086342.1, forward strand.
TCTTGAGAAGTTTTGAAATCCCGTTGTTTTTTTTCCTGAAGCTCTGCACACCGTATGTGTGCCCGGGTAGGCGGAGCGCCTGGTCAGGCGTCTATCTGTGTCAGTCAGGTGAGGTGATAGAAAAAAAAAATAAAGATGCTCGCTGGTGTTAACAGCGCGGTATCGACATTAACCGCAAGGCATCTGAACTTGCACGTAGTCTTCTCGTCATGCACTGGACAACTGCGAAAACTGAGCGGCAACCGTATAACATCAGATGGCGGAGAAATGAAGATAAAAGTCTAATGCAAGACCTTTCGGTGCTTTCAAGAATCCGTACCGGGCGTTTATAAAATAATTCTGAAATCAAACGTTTTATCTTTTTTTCACTCTTCTACGAATACAACTTAAAAAACGAAATACGGAGACAGAACCCACCCGTCTGGCCTTAGAGGGTTGTTCTCGAATGCTTTTTCGAAAAAAAGGAATATCTCGAGAGGTTCACAACTCGCGTATGGTTTATTCTGAAGTTCTGTCAGACGGAACGTGTCCCCGGGTAGGTACACATGCATCAGGTGGGGGCAAAAGATAATGTCCTGGATATATTGTTCGAAAAATAAACCCTCAACCATTGCAAGTAAGTAGTAGTATCATTCGAAGAACTAACATGAAGGAACCGTGTTTTCGGGGCGAGGTTTTGTCATGATCTCTCGTGAAACGCCTTTTCCCAGAAAAGAAAAGAATACCTCCACCGCAGGATTGCCGCTCGTGCAACCGATGCTCATTCTTCTTTTTTTTGTCTTCTTCTCCCCAATTCCCCCCCGGCCCTTGTGTTCCCGGCGCCGCCAAGGTCACTGGGCGTCACCGCCTTGCGCGGTCCGGCGGCGCCCTTTTTCTGCACTGTCGCCCGCCGCAGCCCCGGGTCCTGGCGGGTCGGCGCCGACAAAAAGGCGAAGACGTATTCCTTCCCAACGCCTTCCCTCTCCCTTCCCCCTTCCTCCCGACCGCGTCTGCCTCCCTTGAGTGTGAGGAGGGGCAAAAAAAAAAGAAAGAAAAACCAGTTTTAATTATTGCCCTCGTAGGTACAAAAAAAAAGACCGGAAAGAAAAAGAAGCTAGGGGAAGATTTGGACTGGCCCCAGGGAAACCCACGATTCCGCTGGAGACTTCAATGCGGGATGAGAAGCGGAAACTCGTTCCTGCGCCCGGCATTGGTTGATTTTTTTTTAAATAAAATTATTTAATCCGGCGATTAAATACAGAATTCGAATCGCAAAGAGCACCTCCGAATAAATACCACCCCCTTTAAATCAGAATCTAGATACAAAGATGCCTATTTAATTCGAACGTAAGACTTTCGTGCATTATTCAATTTACGTTCATCATTTTTAACAGTTGGATGAGTAAGCATAAGCTTGCAACCTGGCTTCTTCGAAAGAAATTATGAACACTATAATTATTATAGATAAAGTGAAAATGGATCTAAAGTTTTCTTTCGGAACAGAGACCGTACAGTAATATCATTTAGATGGACCATCCCAAAGAGAAAAAAAAAGTTTCATATCCTACTTTCTCTTGCACTTAAGTGATTCTTTTTCTCTTGCCTCTACCAAGCACTATATAAGTAGGTATGTGAGTTTCTTCACCATAGCACTCTTTTTATACTTTCACCTACTACGCGTTAGTTTTGACGTTACTCCGCTTTTTATTGTTTTTGTTAAGTGCATATGTTGGTTTATCATGTTGGCCTTTTTAATGCACTGTTCCATTATATCTCACTCTCCTTCTCTCCTACTCTCCTACTCTCCCCCTCCTTTTCCTATGCTTCTCGGTGCAGTTGACCTTTAACGTGAAGCGCTTGTGAGGCGAGGTTCCTGGGTTAGATCCCAACACGCCGGCATAACTCATATTTGTGAGAACCTTTTTGGTATTCAAGTAGTTCGCATCCCACTATAATCTTGGAGAAACCGTCATCGTTAGCATCTTTGTATAAAATTGTGACGTTAGATATTACAAAGAAAAAAAATCTTCCTCAGTAGTAGATAATAGTTCCTTCTAGAACAGTCACTAGGTTGTGATGCTGTGTTGCAGGCAATGACCAGCCGCCATCTTGTACTGTGACCTCACGGTGACCATCTTAGATGAACGTTACCTTGAAATGTGACTGAAATATGATACATAGGATTTTGTTCGACAACTAGATTTAATTTTTTGCTCAAACAAAAAAAAATGATCAAAGAGTACTTAAATTTTATTTAAAGAAATTTATATATATATATATATATATATATATATATATATATATATATTGACCGAAGGTGAATATTCGGGCGTGTTCGGGCAGGGACAGAACTTGATGTACATCTTAGGCTTCTCCTCCCCACCCGCCCTTGTAGCGCGATTCCACAGGTTGCGCTGTCTTGGAGGTTGTCTACATCACGAACCGGTCGTGATGAGACGAAGATGGAGCATCGACGGAATGAACTGACGGGAGAAGCGTGAACACCGCGAAATACATTCACCGCCGGGAATCTAACCTTGATAGAGTATTTATTTATTTATTTATTTTCTGGAGGCAAGAGTGCTAACCCTTCAACCACCATGAGCCCATATAGTTTATCATACCTATAGTTTGAGAGACCGTCGTTTTTTCCTTCTCCTTCATTTGAAGCATTGCTTTTGTAAACTTCACAGGAATGTATTGTAAGAAATGCGTGCCCTCGTACCCACTATTTTTTTTTTTTTTAGTTTGTTAAATTAATTAAGTATTAATTTTGAATGACCTTCGGTACCATTCCGGTTACTTTCCCGTAAATATTTTGTCTTGCCTTTCTAATCCTGGCTTGTTTGAAATTTAATTTCCTTCTTAAGATGAAATTTTTTATTTACTTGATCGGATGTCTCTTTTCACGTCGGCTCATCGCCTGGTTTGTCCGTTTGTAATTAAAATACCTTGAGTTTGCCGTGTTTCGACGATAGTTCAAGGCCAGACACACACAGAATGAGACGCGGCACGACGCCACAAAAACAGCCTCGATCAGACACGAGGCGACAACATCGAATGACTGCTCCAACTTTGTAGAGAGCAGAGACTGTCCGATGGCTGCAGTCTTCCGCGCATGCGCAAGTGTAAAATATATGTCAACTAAGGCATGCCGTTGTGAGCATACCCTTATTTACACTATGGTATTTTCTTTATAGATTAAGAAATAAATATGTTTTTTTTTACGTGACGTCTAATAAATCGATGAACGCCTGCTGCACGCACGAAAAAGGCATTGTCCCGTTACGCACATTGTCCCGTTACGCGTTGTCCCGTTACACTCATTGTACGCTTGCACCGCATCTATCTCGATTCCACTCGATTAGAACAACCATCGATTTGACTTTTTCGAGGCACATTAAACTTGAAACACTCCCATTCGTTTCCTACTTTTCCTATCATCGTCCTATCCTTAACAGAATAACACAGATTGGAAGAAGTTGAATAGCAAACATTTATAAAATTTATAGTTAAAATAATCTCTTCGTTAAAGTAACAAACATATTTGAATTAATGAGTGCAAATAAAAGTAAATTTATCAATTAAATTGTAGAATTCATTTCACTCCCTCTTTGTATCCATACAAAATAGTGATAATACAATAAAAATGATTCAATTTTTTTTCATAAAAGTATGCAATAATTTCATCAATGTTTTGTTATGACTTTCTCACGTTAAACTATCGTCCGTAAACCGACTTAACAGACAACCAATTTTTTATGGATATAGATGCTGATCGTGAAGTGTCTCGCAGTGTTTGTTTCAGTGTGCGTCCAGCCTGACAATAACTCCGTATTCAAGCAGTTTGCTAAGTAGCCACTGGAGGCGTGGCCGTAGCTGAGCGGACACAGCGAACGCGCGGTGGTGGACAGGAGTCGACCTGACCCTACGGTCAGCTGTGGAGTTGTGCGGAAGTGTTCAGACGGTGCGGATATCGGTAGCTCGGTGCTTTAGCCGTCGAGTCAAACACGACGTGTAGCCTACGTTTTAAAAACTCTCCTCGTTCCTGCATGGATTATTTTTTTCCTGTTACCGGATTTCTTCGTCTGATTCTACCACTGTCCGGCTGGAAGTGAGTGTAAAATTTCCTGATTACATTTTTTAAAATATTTAACACTTAGCTCGCGATATACGGCGTTTAATAGGAATAAACTCGCAAATGAAGCGAAAGTCCAATGTCATGGAAATATGGAACCACGGTGCTGCCATCTGTGGCAGGTGATGCGAAGAAAAAGTTCACAAAGCCAAAGGGAACCTTTATAGCTTTAACTGTTTAATGAGTTTTAACGAATGGTCAGGATTTTAATAAAAGCCCTTGTCGACTGTGAGGTCCAAATCCGTGGTTTTGTAAATTTTTTTAAAGTCCTTTTCGCTTTTTTTTAAAGCCGTTTTATAATATAGTTTAAAATTTCGGTCTGCTGATGGAATGGTTCAATAGTCGATGTAGCTGCTCCGGCAGAGAATTCTAGTGGCGGGTGCGGAAATCACGTGTGATTCGCGTTAGGAAATGTAGTTGAAAAGAACATTTTCGTAGATTTCTATCACTCAACATTAGTTTAAAGAATTCTACGTTAAATTTCGTGTCCGAGTTTTGTATTGTAAGTGTATATGCAACGTGAGAACACGTGAATTTTTCTAGTTACCGAGGAAACATCTCTGGCGGGTACTGAAAGACAACCTCAATTTTTTTTTTTAAATCTTAGCAATTCATAAGTCAGTGAGGATATGAAACAATTTCCAAACTTTTTTATTTGACGAAGAATTTATTATAACCAGATTTTGTTAAGGGGCTTGAGTACTCAGACTTTTGGTGTGTGTATATGTATGTGTATATATATGTGTATACATATATACACACACACACACACACACACACACACACACACACACACATATATATATATATATATATATATATATATATATATATATATATATATATAGCTATCTGACTGCAAGCTGGTCCTGGCTTCTTGACTATGTTGCAAACACACAACGTGTTCCTAAAGCAGAATAAATTTTAATTTGGACTGGTTGTGAACGTAAAATATTTCCTGCTTAGTTGTACTGAGCGCATTATCCTTTCAATCTTGCGAACTCGCGAGTATTTCTAGCCGCAGCTAGCGTTGTGCGAGCGTCACGGCCCATTTGACTGCGTGAACTACCAGTCTGTGTATTCAACAACTGCTGCTGGCGAGTCGTGGTGGTACAGTTTTTGTCTGCAACTTAGCCCAGGCCTGAGTGATAGAAATCATCGAGGTGTAAATCCATGGATTGTTTTCTGTTCTGTTCTGGTAGCAATTGGTTGTTATAACAAAACTGTGGCTGATATATAAAGCTATTGCGTGAAGTTTATTTTATAGCTTGAATGTAACTCGCTAGGAAAATCTTAAAAATGTTATTATGAAGCCAGTACTACTAAATAAAGATGTTAGAAACACATCATCATAAATTCGCTGTTATATAGTTTCATCTTAAATTTACGAAGAACGTTTGTAAAAATTTATCCAGGGGTTACGTGTCTTCGTAAATTTACGGGAACAAAGTTCATTTACTTTAAAAATGAATCCACAAAATAGTCTTGGTATATAAGAAAAACATTCAAAAACTGGTTAATACTCAAGCAAAAACACACTTATTTCTTTCACATGTGCCTTTAACCTTTTTATACCTCAAATTAAAATTAAGAAGTTGATAGACAGGTTAATTTATACAAAAATACAGTTATCTGAAATTAAAAAGAATTCTTCGTTTATTTCAGGTGAATTCTTTTTTGAAAAGTCCGTAAAATTACAGTAATTTATAACAGTGTATGTGTAAAACTTTGCTGTAAGAAAATTAATTGTTTAGACATGCTAGGTTCTACACTTATAGAAATTATTGAGCTTACTTCCGTTGTTCAGTTGATTGAGGCGCAAACTAAGGTGCCAAGCTTTCTGAATTCAAATCGCGGGTAAAACATTGATGTGAGTGTGTTTGGCGGTTTTAAGTAATATTATGTTAAAACTAATTTGTTAGCTTCAACCTTTCAATTAGCATAATGCTATAAAAGCTATATAAGCCTAACAAATTAAATAAATAAAATTTAAAGCTTTGATGTTATTTATTAAATGGGCAAATAAGCTAAAAATAAAAGAACAGGAAAAATCTTGCATCTTTCATCTACAATATATCAAACATTTATGTCATCCCTTAAACAACTCTATTTCAGTATAGCCTATAAGTTCATAAAATCAAACATGTAAATAGAATTTATGATAACAAATGAAACTAAAACAGATATTTTCAGTAATCAAACACTGGAAAACATATAAAACTATTTTAATGAATGTATTTTAGAAATCACAAAGTCAATCATTGTAAGTAATTTAACGTTCGTCGTGCTAGCGATCATCTGTTGTTGTGAGATTAGTTAAAATATTTCTTTAAGGAGCCCTGAAGCCTATATAGTTGGTCGACTTAATATTCGAGATTGTGTGAAAGTATCGCTATGTAACATGTGTCGTATGTTTAAGAACAGCTGTGTAATTCACGCTGGCTAGTAGTAAATATCGTGTTTGCAATGCAAATTACAGCGTGTTATTACGTGTGCTAATTGCGTATTGGTTCAAGTTGTCCAAACGAATGAGTTTGCTGACAGCATTAAGTTACGTAAATTCACAAGTTGTTCGTTGGGCTTTCTGTCAAGACTGGAGCAAACATTCTGTTGATAAAAAAAAAGTGTGAGCTAATCTTTCAGTACTCGCCAGCGATGTGTACATCTGACCTTGGCAACCAGCAAATTAGCGTGTTCTCATGTTGCAAACACACCATAACGTAGAATCCCTTAAAATAATGCTAAGCGTGATAAATCTACGGAAATTATGTTTTGAACTACGTTTAAGAAGGCGAATCACACGTAGTTTCCGCACCTGCCGCTAGAATTCGTAAAAAACCTTGAAAAAAAAACTTAACCCCGTATTTGGACCTGATTTTCAAAAGGAAATTTTATTTAAATTCTGCCCATATTTTTAAAATTCAGTAAACAGTTAACACTATAAAGATTCCATTTGGCTTAGTTCACTTTAGTTTGCGCCATCCGTCGCAGACGGTCACACCGTGATTACACATTTCCGTTCCATACGACTTCCGTTCCATTCACGAAATTACTCTTACCAAAATGTCGTATACCGAGTGATAAGATGTTACACATCAAAAACATTTTAAATCGTAAAATACTGAAAGTAAAGAAAATAATGTAAACTAGGCAAGATGTTGTTTACTTCTTCCATGTTTGTGTTTGCTTATCAATTGTTGAATTTTCTTCACTGGTATCATTGTAAATGTTTAGTCTTTTCACGAAAAAATTAATTTATAGAGGTCCCATTAATTTATACAGGTCCCATCAATAGTTTAATACTATCAGAAGATTTAAGATGATAATGTTTTGGTTATATACAAGTAGAAATTGCATTCACAATACATAGCCTCAATATAAAATAACTAATTAATCATTCCTAATTCTACTAATATTTATATTAAAAAAGTTGAAGATATATTTACTGTTGAAAAAGTTATTTTTTAAAAGTTTTCAAAATAATGAAGAATGGATTTATTATAGGCTATACATATTCAGGAAAAATTGTGTCAAGTAAAAGAAAAACACTCACAAAAATGCGGTGATTATATTTTAAAATTATTAAATTAATGATTAGTAGGTAAATAATTTTACATAAATGAAAATCAATGGAGGAAAATATAACTTATCGCCTTTATTTTGCTTTTCACACAATTTGATAATCGTCCGTTTAAAAAGCCTTTGAAAAGTTTTATTTTAGTAAGACCCAAGTTCTACCAGAACTTAAGAAATAAATGTCATATTACATTTTCTAACGGTCTTAAACTTTTGGTGAAACCTGTACACGTGCTTTAAAGAAACTATCTAATGTTCTGCCCTGAAATCACCCCCAAGAACAACCAAGAAAATATGATATTGAAACATTGAACATTACTGACCGTTCCAGAGCGAGAAGTTAATTATCAACTAAAATGTTACCAACAGGATGAGCTAAGTTTCTATGTAATCTAAAAAAATTTTATCAGTAAAACTTGCTGAGTACCATGTAGTGATCCGGAACCTATATTTTATTCAGCTTATTTCCCAGGGAAATAAGAAGAGGAAGATTGATATTCATTCCGAAAATTGTTCCCGTTTGTTTTCCTGAGTAACGAAAGTACAGACGACAACACCAAAGTCTTGAACCAAGAGAGGAAGAATTTTTTACGAGTGAAAGCAAGCAAGTTGAATAAATAAAAAAATGGTTGTCTGTAAAGTCGGTTTACGGACAACAGTTAAATGTGACGTCATAAAAAAACATTTATGAAATGATTGCATACTTTTATGAATAAAATTGAATCATTTTTATAGAATTATCACTATTTTGTATGGATACAAAGAAGGAGTGAAATGAAATCTACAATTCAATTGATAAATTTACTTCAAATAAGTTTATTACTTTAAAGTAGAGATTATTTTAACTATAACTTTTATACATGTTTGCTATTTAACTTCTTACAATCTGTGTTATTCTGTTAAGGATAGGACGATGATAGGAAAAGTAGGAAACGAATGGGAGTGTTTCAAGTTTAATGTGCCTCGAAAAAGTCAAATCGATGGTTGTTCCAATCGAGTGGAAGAGAGATAGATGCGGCGCAAGCGTACAATGAGCGTAACGGGACACTTTTTCGTTTGTGCATCCGGCGTTCATCGATTTATTAGACGTTGTCACGTCAAAAAAATTATTCGCATATTGTGAGGCGTGGTAATCATGAATCATGGACATAGCTACCCGACGAAAGGACTTCCAGTTCCGGCAAGCAAAAAAAAAAACAAAAAAAAACGCGGAGGTAAAGACATTGTCTGAAATTTCAACATTTAGGAAGAAACAAATAACGTCATCAAAATCCGTGAAACGAGCCAAGGAAAAAAGCAGAGGCTTGCCTAATGTACGCTTTCAGAGCGAGCTTATTTACAATTCCTCCCTGGCGTAAATGGCTGGCCGAGAAAGATAAAACTGTCCTGGGGGCAGGGAAACCGATTGAAATAAAGAATGAAAAATCGTGCATTTCGACGACGCTTTCTAAACAACCCCCCCACAATAACCAGAAGGGATGAAAACATCTTTCCGCGGGTCCCGACGGTCATTTGTAACGAGTCCTTCCTTCTACCTTTTTAGAGTGTATTGGGGTGTATATACCTGTTCGCTCGTCGTGAAGGGGAGTGGGGGATGCCGCTTTGTGTTTGCTTATTCCCCATTAACCCTCCCCGAAGTAGTCACGGCTTTTGGTGAGAGGGGGGAGAGAGGGGTGGGATGCCACCCCTACCCGCCCCTGGACCATTACATGTCACTGCTAACCACCGCCTTCAAGGGGGGGAGACTCGCAGTAAATGTCAACGGTTATTAGCTCAACATCCTGTAGCACTCCGAAGCGATTTGTAACGAGAAGGTCGATACCTCATGCGGGATACAGCGACACAAGTGCAAAGAAAGGGGAGGAAAAAAAAATATATATTGCGTTCTCCAAACAATCAGGTGACGTACCCCATGGTACATCTCGTACAGGTAACTCGCAAAGATAATATAACTTATTATATAGAAAAAAATGTAAAAAAAATATATGAAGTTCAATTTAAATTGGTGACGAGCCCGCGGTACAAAACGTACAGAATATTTAGTGGTGGTAACATCGCTCATAACTGTAGCGTTAATTTTGAATTCTACCGAAGTGTTGGGGTATCACCAGTTAACTTCGGATTTGAATCAAAGCCCCCCGATTTTTTGGAGAAAAAAAAACGCAAAAATATACAGAATTATTGTACATAGATTTTTTTTTCGTTTTCTCAAACCGGAGTGCCCGAATGCTTTTGGTGTACCGAAAATTGGGGACTTGAACCCTCCTCAAAAAAGGTGCGGGGGGTGTGAGACTGTTCTCAAAATATTACAAATTGTAGAAAACTATTCTAAGTCCTTATACATTGTTTTCTCTATACCAGGGGAATAAATGCCACCTTTGGGGCACCCCAAGACTCTTTCAAATGTCGCAGGGCCGGGGGGGGGGGGTTCTACCCCACATTTTCCACCATTTCTCCCATTTCTTTAGGAGGACATAAAATTACGCAGGAAACTTTCGTTCTTGATTAATAAGTATAATGATTTTGGAAACAAGTCGCCACAATTTTTTTTTTCTGTAACGTCACGAGTAAAATTATATGCACATGTACAACACGTCACTTGAGTGGCGTGCTTGAGTCCTCACTCAAGCCCTATGCCTATGCGACAGCAGCGCCGGTAGAGCAGGACTTTATTCAACACCTAGGACTAGTGTGGTGGGAAATGGTTCAACACGACGCCCTCAAACCAAGCTATGGACGCTGCGTGAACGTATGAACAGCATAAATTAATCTTTTTTAACATTGGGGAAAAAACTAGTTTCCAAATAATAATAGTAAATAAATAATTAATTTGTTGAATTATCTATAAATTGAACCTCCAGCAGTTTCGTTTAACGAGTGGCCATTATTTAATTCAATTGTTTAATTTGCCTGATCTCGCAACTACAGTCTTGTGGTTTTATCCTGACTCTAGCCGAAGCAAGGACATGAACCGTTCAAAGGACGTGACTGCCGTCAAATCATGATTTACTGTAGCTATTTAATACTTGGCAATGGTCTCTGTTTGGAAGCCCATTGGTTTTTTTATACATAATTAGAGCCTCTAAACTTTAAGGAGAACTGTTTCTAGGGACACGTTTTTTGAATATCGTATGCATAATTCAAACTCGATACCATCACACATGAATGAAATTCCTTTCCGATATTGTAACATTATGTCAGCATTTTCAAAAACAATTTTTTTTCTCGGTAAAATTAAATTGCACGATGTTATTTGAAGCTGACAGTTATAAAGGAGTGAAAAAAAAGAAAGTATATACCTAAAATGATATAATGAAGAATTTAAATAATATAAATACTTGAATGATCATATACCTACTTAAAATTTTTCCTAACTTCAGATTGTCAATAATACAAGTCACAAGATCAAAAATAACGAAATGTTTCGAAAAATTGCACCTATAAATGTCTAAATCGCAAATAAATAAATAAAATTTTTGGTTAGTTACGTGTAAATATATATACATTATATTATATTATATTCATGAGTACACTTGATTTGTGTCTGATGGTTTTAAAATTAGTTTGATATATTATTAATTTTATTACTATTACCAGGGACGAGCCTGCATAACCAGCTAACAAAACGAGTCAGCATTTTACCTGGAAAATGTTAAAATTACGAGCATAAACGCTACTGTTATCTGATTGCCATGATATAAGTATTCAATTATTTACGACAAATGTAATGCACTTAAGAACTCGTTTTCTTCAAAATATTGAAATACTCATGTGTCATTTGGTTATATGTAGCCAGCAAAACAAAAAAAAAAAAAAAAATGCAACGAGTTGTCCGCCTCACCAAGATATGTTTATGACACCGATTTCCCTAGACAGCATAAATTAACTGAATTACGAGTTGCTGGGAATTAAGAATAACCGGTCTCCCAAGAATTTTTGCGGCTGTAGCCCACTTAATACGCGTGACCAGATTTATTTCGTCTGGCTGGTGAACCACCCAAGGCTTCAGAAAGGTCTCTTGAGCAAGATTATTGAATACAGTTCCAAGGCTTCTTAGACTAAGTTGGTGTTTTGAATGTGAATTCAGCAGAACTATGAATTTAGATCGTACACAGAAAATATTTTGTGTATTTTTACAAAATATTCCCTTGGAAACCAGCCGCCAAGAAATTGTTTGCAATATTTCACGAAATATATTGTTACGACCTATGTAATGTTGGGAGAATTGCTGGGTTCGTAATAAATAAACCAATAAGTTTTATTGCGGTTTTATTGATTACTAATATTTTGCATCAATAATAAATAATCTTACTTAAAAATGCCTTATCTACAATTACTCGCACTTAAAAAAAAATAATGTTTATTCTCTGTTCACCCAATGTCTGTCAAGCTCCACAGTTCACACTCCTCACTGGAGCTAGGCTCAACAGTGGCTCGCGCCTGTCCACACACACACACAGTCTAGCGCCACTCAGTCGCACTCTCTCGATCCAGTAGAACTCCGCGTCGCACCACTCTCGAGAGTGTTGTTGAGGGGGGGGGGGTGTGTGTTGTACGCTCACCCTCTTCCAACGTCGCACTTCCCCTCGCTCGCGGCATTATTGGAATCCGCTCGTAACTGTCGCTGAACTCACCGCGTAACTCTCTCCGCACTCCTCGCCGAACTCTGACACCGAACTCCGTCACCGAACTTTGTTGCCAAAAACTCCGTCGCCAAAAACTCCGTCGCCGAGCTCTCGCCACACTCGCGTCACTCACCGGTTCTCACCGTCGTGAGACTCTGTTACCACCCCCCCCCCCCCCAAAAAAAAAAACCCTCGCGGAGGCCGGCGTCCCTGGCCCAAGAGCAGTCCGCGGCACCCTCCCAGAACCGACGAGAGCAGTTGTGACGAGTCGCGCCATCCCACGCCGACCCGACGCCCGAAGCGTCGAGAAGAGCGTCCACCCGCCCACGACGGGAAGCCATCATTTCACAGACGAGAGAGCCACACCCGAAGTTCCCCGAAGTTCATGCTCGCTTTTTCCCCCGTTCTATCTCATTGTATAAACCGGCGTGGCATTAAATTTTGCGGTCGATTAGGATAGGTTAGCTACATTATAATTACTTTAATACATTGTGGATGGTTGGTTATATTAGGTAAGTATAGCTACATTAGAAATACTGTAAAATCATTTTATGATTGCTAAGTAAATAACTTTTAAATATTTAGCTATTCAGGGCTAGGAAATCGTTTACATGATTTCACAGTATCTTTAATTTAGATATCCTAACCAAATAAACCGTCCACAATGTTTGAAAGTATTTTTAATGTAGCTAACCTAACCTAAATTGACCATTAGTTATCATGAGTTACAATGAACAAAAAAAAAACTCCGAAGATGCACGATTGGGGGTTTAGCTCTCTCGTCTGTGAAAAGAATGCTTCCCCCCCACGCCACGTCCCGCGGAAGTCCCAAGGCCGCTCAGCGACGGAGGACGGCGCCGAGGCAGGACGATGCGCGGTTAGCCGAGAGGGGGTAGGGGGTCAGCGACGACCCCCGCAACCCGGCCAGGCGCGCGAGGCATGCCTCACGTCAGCTGACCGCACGTGGCCGCGCAGGGCTGCCAGCCAGCTCCGAACCCGGCACCGCGGTCTGGTCCCTCACGTTCCTAACAATATTGTAACTGTGTACGACACATGGCTATGGTTATTTTCCATACAGAAAATTCCGTTTTGCGAGATAATACTGAGTATTTCTTACGAAAATGGGAGCACAATGTTATATTTCATTGATGTTTCATTCAAGCTTAATTCTTTAATCCGTAGAAAAAATAATATAATATTCATTATTTGCACTATATTTTATTATGCTTATTAATGTGCACATTTAATACCGGAAAGCTATTCAGAGAATAGATTACAAATAACTTTATAACTATTGGAGGTACTGGGACAGCACAAAGCACAAATGCCCGGGTAAGAATCCGAACCTAATATTACTTTGAACATTATTTTTGTAGTGATACAGTTGTTTTTCATGTAAATGTACAAATTTACAAATATCTGTAAGTTTACATGAATATTTCTGTTCCATTTACAAAAAAAAATATTAGTGTATAGTTTCGTGACCAAAGTCACTAGATAGCTATTTCTCATCTAATGCATTCAGGACGCTTTTGTAGGTGTAAAATGTTAAATATATAAATCTGAGTACTTCTTATATTTATTAGCCTTTATCAAAGGCTTCATAAAGTTGTGTTTTCCAGTATGTTAAATTAATTAATGTGCCGATAATTTTCACTAATTTTTTCAATTAATATCTATGACTGATACAAGCACAGATGTAAATTTTTTTTTATACTTTCACATGGATAGGCTTTGGAAACTCAGCTGCCAACGATATCACTTGTAAAACTGCAAGGCAGAGCTCTGTAACATTTGCAATTTTACAAAGCACTGCCTTGAGTTTTACAAGTGATATCGTTGGCAACTGAGTTTCCAAAGCCTATCCATGTGAAAGTATAAAAAAAAATTGTAAAAAAGTGCAAACACTTTTTCCAGTGAGTAATTGACATCCGCTGATTCTACCAATCTTTAAGAATTATTTAACCAGAATTTTCATATGCTATTATTTCACAGATTTATAACACTGATTCGGTGTTAGGGTGTACAATGCAAAAGTAAACAAAATATTTTCAGCTTCAAAACACCAATAAAAGAAGTACAATAACAATTTAAATATAAATAACCAATAAATAAATTAGCACAGCTAATGCGATCCACATGCAATCGTTAATAAACGATACTTGTGTCTCGAGGTAAAATAACCTGTAAGCGGCATGATACACTTTTGCGAAATCATCCTGTTAAAGAGACAAAGCCACACGTATCTTCGGAAAGACAACATAAGTAAGAGTAAGCGTAAATTACTTCTTTTTTTCCAGCCTAAACACCAGTTATGTACGCTCCAGGTAATTCCCGACAACGTATAAATTAAAGTTTAAAAAAAATTAGAGGCTTTTGGTATCACCGGAGTGGTCAAGGATTAGAAGAGGGTCTAAAAAAAAAAAGCTTGCAAAAATGTTTAAGTTTTGTGGCGGGCGAGGTTTTTGTGTTATTTGGAGCAGGGTTTCAATTTTTTTTTTCAAAGGAGGACTTCTTGGGGGGATTTATTGGCGGCTCTGTCTGTGAGCTCCGGCCCTTTGTCGGCTGCCGCGACAGGTAAGGAGGGGGGGAACTCCAACCTCCCTCCCCCTCCAACCTTTCAAACCTACCCATCACACAACACCTCCTCTTGTACCACATACGGTGTAAGACGAGGTGCAGTGAGTGAGTGAGTGAACAACTTGGCACGTTGGCGCGACTTTTCTAAATGAGAAGTCACCTCACTATCTCTCTTCCCAAACAACTCTTTTCCACTTCCCCCCCTCCCCCATACATTCCGGCAAAATAAATTATTTAAATTATTAATTTGGACATACGTTATTGCGATTTTTCTCTGTAAACTGCAAAATTTGTTTTGTAAGTGTACCAGAAGTATTCACGTAAAATTACAGATATTTGTTTATTTGTACCTTCACATGAAAACAACAAAATTTTGTTCGCAGTAATATTGGGTTCGGATTCTTACCCGGGAATTTATCTTTGTGTTGTCCCAGTACCTCCAATGGTAAAAGTTATTTGTGATCTGTTCTCTGTACAACCCTCCAGTATGAACTGCGCACGTGATAAACATGATACAACACAATTAAGTAGAATGATTAAATATTGGATTATCTTTTCCGTTGTTTAAAAAAATTATGCTTGAATAAAACATAGTTTCAAATATCAACTTATGCACCAAATCTCGTAAGAAATGCCCATTATTATCACGAAAAACGCATTTAATATATGCAAAAATAACCATATTTATTTATGTGTTGCATAAAGTTAGAATATATTTATTGTGGTGTTAAAAACTATTTCTTGGCAACTGTTTCCAAATGAATCTTTTGTAAAAGTACAGATGTTTTTGCTCTGTATGTCATTGAGAAAACTCGAAGAACAGACGAAGAAAGATCAATACACAAACACAGAGAAAAAGAGACGAAATTATCTGACTTCAAAAGTTAAATGTTCAGATGGCACACAGCACGAACAAACGCAGTGGTATTCTGACGACGAGACAGTTGCAACAAATATAGTTAATGCAAACAAACAACAACATTGGACAATACAGCGAAAAATAGAGGAACACAGTAATGAAACTAAACAGTTAATGTGGACATTACAGCGACGCAAATGCGAACCCAGCGATGAAATTTAATTAATATTCTGACAACATAATGACGACAGCACAGAACAACACAAGCAGGCTTCCTAAGACAAAACATGAAGCCTACTGTGTTTATCTGTGTTGTAATTTTGATCTAATTTCTTCCACGGCATTCTCTGTGCCGTATTAACAATATTTTTCTAGGAAAACTATAAGTAAACCTCTAAAAGTAACATATCTAAGCTGTGATCTAGGTAGAAAATAAGGATTTAATAAGTGTCCGCTACAAATGTCATTGACCTAGGTTTTGTTTAGTAGCCTACAAAAAAAAACATATGATTATTCACATTTCATTTCAAGTTTAAAAGTGTGTTTTTTTAAAATATTTGTGATTTAATATTTTCACAAACTTGTTCAATATTAACTTGTTGAATAAAGGCCTCTGGTTGTTTTGGAGTGTATCAGACAATAATTTTAAATTATATAAAAAAACGTAGAAAAACAGCTGAAAACCAGATGACTCCTTTCGATTCCCAATCTTTAGACATAAACAATGAATAATATTAAATTTTGCTAGTGATGAAATACAACAGGAAAATGTATTTCCTAAATTCTCATTCAAAATTTTAGTTTACGAAATACAATATTTCAGATATATTTAAAAAAAAAAATTGTTGCGTTACATAGTTGTGCGTAAATAGTTTTGTGTTCTCTGGCGTAGATCTGGCAACACAGCACGCCGAAACAGGGACAGCGCTAGTGACAGGAATCGTACATTGGAAAGAGAGAGAGAGAGAGAGAGAGTAAATGCCCGGAACTAAGGACGAGACGTACTAGGTATAGACAGAGACCGGGGAAAAATTCGCGGACTCATTTCGCGATATAGGCTGGACTCCAAAATACGATGATTGCCTCTTTGCAGCTTCTGCAGCTTGGACACAGGTCGTCTGAAAGTCTCCGAGCCAACGAACAACCCTCAAGAAAAGATGTGTCAACGAGACAGTGGCCGATGAGAAGGTGGGCAACATGCCCGAGTGCGTGGATGAGAGTGGAGTGTCTATCCTAGAGGTCAAGTTTATTAGGCTCACACCTCATGAATAAGCATCAAAACTCCACCAGGCAACTGATCCCGTTAGGGTTTAATCCTGGTAAGGAGAAAAGATGGTTCTTTTACATGCCAGACACTGTTGCCAGTGTCTAACATATGGGTTCCAAGAACCGGGAAATAGATTCACCTTTTTCCATTCGCGGCGTGTTACTGGCGAGCGCACGGCTAGGTCGAGAGGTTGAGGAGACCAATTATATCCTAGAGGTCAGTGGAACCGCGAATTCTGCCGGTATCTGATGGCTGCATGGAGTCCTCTGTGCGGTCGGAGCGAAGGTGTGGAGGGGATGCGCGGATATAGCCGGTTGCTGCGTGGAGAGCGCTTACCTCTGGCGCCAAAAGCCGACCGCAGCCTTTCTGCGTGCGGTGAGGGGAGCCGGGGAAGAAGGGGAAGGGGGAGGGGAGGATGTCTCTCTCTCTCGCCCAGATCTGATGAGGGACTGTGGCCCCTAAGGGGGTCTCGGTCGACGGAAACCGTCGTGGGCGCCGCGCGGGAGGCTGTCATCAGCCGCGCGATTGACGACCTATGGCGGCCGATCTCTTTGGCCGAATGCGCGCACGTCCGGATTCTTTGGTTGTCTGCAAAGTCGGTTTACGGACGATAGTTTAACGTGACAACGTCATAACAAAAATCATTGATGAAATGATTGCATACTTTTATGAATAAAATTGAATCATTTTTATTGAATTATCACTATTTTGTATGGATACAAAGAAGGAGTGAAATTAAATCTACAATTTAATTGATACATTTACCTTTATTTGCACTCATTAATTCAAATATGTTTATTACTTTAACGAAAAGATTATTTTAACTATGACTTTTATACATGTTTGCTATTTAACTTCTTCCAATCTGTGTTATTCTGTTAATGATAGGACGATGATTGGAAAAGTAGGAAACGAATGGGAGTGTTTCAAGTTTAATGTGCCTCGAAAAAGTCAAATCTATGTTTGTTCCAATCGAGTGGAAGAGAGATATATGCGGCGCAAGCGTACAATGAGCGCAACGGGACACAGCGTAACGGGACATTGTGCGTAACGAGACACTTTTCCGTGCGTGCAGCCGGCGTTCGTCGATTTATTAGACGTTGTCGCGTCAAAAATACAGTCTGTCCATAAAAGAACGTCCTAGTTATAAATTCAAATAGTATCAGCTGTAGGCGTCGTAGATTGTTAGTTCAAGGTCACAATTAAAGATTAACCTCAAAACATTTTGGATAAGCGCATGCGCGAGTACTGCCTTGTCGTTTTTTTCTCGCCTGCAGCGCCACCTACGCACAAATGCTACTCCTGAGAGTAAATTTGCCAAGAGTAAATCTGTAGTTTCAGTTCAACGTGCGTTCCCCATTGGAATCTCTTTGTTTTATATCTCGACTACTCTCGATATCTTTTCTCGAAAAAATGAATGCCCCTGCCCATGTCGTTTTAATTTGTCTCATATCTGACAGTGTCAAAAGTTAGTACCGACGATCAGTGTATCTTAACAAATAAGCAAACTGGAAAAAAACCTTACTTAAAATAAAGAAAATCCTTTCAGACATATTTGAGGATTGTAATCTCATCCGTCCGTCCGTAGAAAGTTTAAGCTTGGCAAGGTTTTGACGGACAGACTGGAGAAATTTTTCGGGCCCTGATTGGCTGCGCGACACGCGATAACGGACGAACGGACGAGAGGGATCATTGAGAGTTTAACTTTGGTCACACGAAAGCTCCGCCTATTTACGCTGCTCATTTTTTTTTTTTTTTTTTTCATTTCCAGCGGGGAAGCCTACAACTCACGTAGTTTCGGTTCCCTACCACGTTCGTGCAACTTCGAATTTCTCTCAAAAATTGAAATTTAAAAAAAAATCCAAGGGTTAGGTTATGTGAGGTCAGTCACAACATGCTTGTTTTCATTGGAAACTTCTGATTTAGCGGCTGAAGTGGTGTTAATACCGAAACGCGAAACTTCGGAAATCATTCGGAAATTCTTGCAGGGAACGGAAACTGCGTGAGTTGTAGGCTTCCCTTTCCAGCGCGTGAGGTGTAAAACAAACAGTTGAAGCTAGCGCCGTGCGTATTCCAGCCAAATGAGAGCTCGTTCTGCGAGTGTAGCGGACCGAGATGACGATGCGGAGATAAGGTTTGTTGTCAACCGCGGCTCCTCCGCCAGGGGCCTTCGGGGAGATGGGAGTGGTCGCCGTTTAGGTGGGTTTACGATTGAAAATTAAGAATTAAGAATTAAGACTTAGTCGTGTACTTACCATATGACTCTATGTAAACTAGTGGAATGGTTTATGATTGTCGTGTGTGAATTTTGACGGGTCGTGTGCGAACCATATGATGACTTAAGACTTAACAGAAATGGTTATATTTTGTATTTTCCGTTAAGACTTAAGGGAAGCGACAAATCACAACAGACCGGAACCTTTCAGCCGGAAGTTTATGTCTTGGTATTGTACCGAGCGAGGCAGTATTTTTTTTTGGTTAGAATTCGTATATTTGTAATTTGTAATCATCATCCATTTCGAAAAAAATAGATATCCCATTTGTCAATAACCTATTTCAAACCTGCTTCTCCATTACGAACAATGGCCGACCATGTGCTTTGTGCTGTGATTGGTTGGAATTAACGACTTCTATGTCAATCACAAACTGGAAAATGTAGTTTTTGACTTAATCGTGTGCTCGATGTTAAGTTATAATTCTTAAGGAAATCAATCGTAAACCCAGCTTTAGAGACGAGGGGAGGAGGGAGGGTTGCAGACACGAACAAGAGGGTCCAGCAGAGCGGATACACACCTGTGTTCCCGAGATGTTAGTTCCTTTTTTTTTTTTTTCCCTTCCTTCCTCCCCCAATCCCTCCTTTTTTTCCCACCCCGCGGGGAGGTATAGAAGATGGGCAGGCACACGCTCCGAGGCCACGGTACGGCGCCGAACATCCCCCCTGAAGTGCTGACCGCATCTGGAGGAAGCACCGGTGACGATCTGCCGGCCTGTTCGGTAGGGGTTCTCCGCCCGAGGACGATATGTTCCCCCATGGCGCGCACGCAACTCTCCAGTCTTCATCCTCCGCTCTCTTTGCCCGCGGGGCGCAGCGGCGCGAACAAAGCCCCCCCCCCCCCCCCCACCCCACTGCACCGGAGGGAGGGCAGCGTATAGGTCCTCTTTCGCCGACGGCAAGGCCAAACGTGAACGATCATTACCCCGAAACCACTGATGGACCCGACTTTCGAAGGAACGTCCGGTACAGGCGTAGTAGCCCATGTCGTTGGGTTACTGGAAAAAAAAAAAAAATTGTTCTAAAGTCAAGCAGTTTCTGAAAATCTGGGCCACGAATTAACAGAAGAAGTCAGGAAGGGGCAAATCGTGAATGTTTCGGACATTGAAACTTTTTTTTTTTTTTGTGCAAGTACAATTTTTTTTTTCATCTCATCGTCGACATCAAAACAAAGAGTTTCTGTTGGTTGTCTACGTTTTCCAGGAACCCCATACAATTTTACAAAAAAAAAAAAAAAACTTTGGAAACCAGTTGCCAAGAAATAGTTTATAATACTACAAGAAAGATACTGTAACTTTGTACAGCAAATGGCTATGGTTATTTATGTGTTGGTATATGAAATACGTTTTTCCTAGATAATTCTGAGTAAATTTTGCGAAAATTGGCATAGTTTTATATTTTAAATTAAAGTATTTTAAAACCATGGAAAAATATAATCAATATTCAATATTTATATTAATTTTGTTGTATCATGCTAATTTTGTACGCAGTTAATACAGAAGTTATTCAGGAAATGGTTTACAATTAACTTTAACTACTTGATGACTGAGACAACACAATGCATAAATCGACGGTTAGGAACCGAACCCAGCATTACTTCGAACTCTATTTTGTAGTGATACAGTTGCTTTTTTAAATATACAAATTTACAAATATATGTAATTTTACATGCATGTTTCTGCTCCATTTAGAAGTAAAAAAAAAAATATTTACAGAATGGTTAAAAAAAAAAAAGCATTGAAGTTACGCATTTTACATGTTACCGACCAGCGGCAACATGGAAGCGTAACACTACATGATTAGGGACCGGAAAAATTCGCGAGTTCAATGAACTTCAGGATAGACTCCAATATCCTCTACACACTCGGGCAAATACCAACTATACATTGGCTGCTGACTTGTGAGTCCTCTCGACTGGGTGGCCTGTGATTCGACACTTCTATGAGTGAGGGTCTCTAATTGGCCCTCAGTCCTCCAGATTAACAGTGAACCAATGGCAGAAGCCGCACTAAGGTACAATTATTTGAATTTTTAGCATAACACGGAATGAACCCGCGAATTTTTCAGGTCTCTATACATGGGTACAATTGATCCACCGTCCCACGTATTGTGTCCTTCTTCGAGCCGACGGCCCCGTGGGAGTCCGTTCGTTAAATTATAATTGTCCCTCGACCTTTCTCTCATGCCGGTTCGTCATCGACGGCGACTTCCCTATTGGAGCTTCGTGGTTAACGTTTTACGACGCCGTCCGGGTTCCCCACGCCTGACCGCCGAGCGACAGGGCGTTTGTGTGTACACGTCGTTAGGACCGGCGCCTTAGTTGCGAGGGTTTTATTGGGTCTCCGCTGGGTTCTCGAGCAATCGAAGGTGGTTGGCTTCACTGTAAAAAAAAGAAGTGACTTTTTTTTTACACCGATGTAAATAGCAGCTGTATCCCCACGCAGTAAAAAAAAAAGGTTGTACGTGTTTACAATTTTTTTTTCCTCATAACCTAAATAAAACTAAGTGTACTGGGTTAGGGAGACTCTAGGTGCGTTCCAGGTCAAAGCCTTTACGCCTAATCATGCTGGGTAAAGGGTAGCAGAAGGGTAGCACGCATCGTGTGCTTTTTTCGGGGTTTGGCCAGCCATGACAGCGATTGACGTCACGACCAACTCCCCTACCTTAGATATAGATTATAACTAGTTAAGATGGCTCCCCGCTAAGACATGCATAGACACACAGGGAAAAACCCTGGACTCATTCGTTCGAGTTTAAATTATCGCAAGCATTGAGCAGGCAGGTTCGGTACAGAACAAGAAGGGTGGTTCAGGAAGAAGAGTTGGTCAGGGACAGGAAGTTACAACCACGCTGGGGTCGGGAGCTTGGACCTTGCGGCCCCATTGGTGCTTGTTCCGAGCAGTCGACGGGGGCGCGCTTCAATGTAAAAAAATAGGTTGTCTGTAAAGTCGGTTTACGGACGATAGTTTAACGTGACAACGTCATAACAAAACATTGATGAAATGATTGCATACTTTTATGAATAAAATTAAATCATTTTTATTCAATTATCAATATTTTGTATGGAAACAAAGGAGTGAAATGAAATCTACAATTTAATTGATAAATTTACTTTTATTTGCACTCATCAATTCAAAAATGTCTATTACTTTAACGAAGAGATTATTTTAACTATAACTTTCATTAATGTTTGCTATTTAACTTCTTCCAATCTGTGTTATTCTGTTAAGGATAGGACGATGATAGGAAAAGTAGGAAACGAATGGGAGTGTTTCAAGTTGAATGTGCCTCGAAAAAGTCAAATCGATGGTTGTTCCAATCGAGTGGAAGAGCGATAGATGCAGCGCAAGCGTACAATGAGCGAAAAGGGACACCGCGTAACGGGACAATGTGCGTAACAGGAAACTTTTTCGTGCGTGCAGCCGGCGTTCATCGATTTATTAGACGTCACGTCGAAAATAAAATAAAGGTGTCTTTTTATACCGATGTAAAAATAATTGTACTTTACAAGGAAAATCCCTGGAAAATCAGGTGCCAACGATATCACTTGTAAAACTGCGACCAATATAGTTTTACAAAGCTCTGCCTTGCAGTTTTACAAGTGAAAACATTGGCAACTGAGTTTCCAAGGACTATCCTCGAAAAAGTACAAAAAAATCTTTTTACAGTGCACTGATGTATAAGGTACTGGTATTTGCCGTTTAGATGACCTACAGGATAGACCCCACAATCCTCTCTAAACTCGGGGAAAATAAGGCCGGTTCACTGGCTGCTCACTTGCGAGTCGTCTCGACTGGTTTGCCTGTGATTTGATACTTATTTGTTTTAGGGTTTCTTTACTGGCCCGGAGTCCTTCACACAAACTGTGGCCCAACCACTAGCGATTGGAAAAATCGGGAATTCATTTCGCTTTAGGCTAGAATCCAAACTCCTTCACTTTCATGCTGTTTCAGTTATTGGACTACAGTTTACCTGGGAAACCCTCCAACCAATGAAAAAAAAAACCTCAACAAAATAAGTATAGATTCGCGAGCACCCCAGTTAACAGTGTGTCACAAGTTAGTAGCCAAAGAACAAATTAAATTTTCCGGAATTCATAGATTATCGTGGAGTCTATCCTAGAGGTCATTGAATCCACGAAGTTTTCCAGTTCCTACTAATCACTGAAGCAGTAAAAATGTGAACGTATTGGGACTGTAATATCACATTGTTGTCTCAGTACCTCCAAGAATTAAAGTTATTTGGAAACCGTTCCATGAATAGCTTTCCATTGTTAAAAGCGTACGTAACAAGCATGACACAAAACAATTAAGTCAAATTGATAAATATTTGATTATCGTTTCCATTGTTAAAAAAATTTATGCTTGAATAAAATATCCAATAAAATAAAAAATAATGCCCCAATTTTTTGTAGCAAATACTGAGTATTTCATATATTTCCCAAAATAATCACAGCTACGTGTTGCACATTGTTACAATATTTTTCTTGTAGTATGCATTACAGATTACTTCTTGGCAACTGGTTTCCAAATGAATATTTTGTAGAAGTAGGTAAATACCTTTTTTTCCATGTAAAATTGGTGAAAGATAAACAAGGAATCTCATAAATTTCACCTCTTGTGATTGGTATCTTCATGTTTCGATAAATTTCAATCTCTGCACTCAAGTTTGTAGATTTGTTAAGTGATGAAGTGAAAGGATGGATGTATATATACTTATATTTTTACATACGCTGTAACTTGTTACACTCTATGTCAAAAGAAAACTCAATAACGAATAAAAATATGAAGATGCAAACACACAGAAAACAAGCCAAAAACAGCCATTGCCAAAACTTAAATGCGTAGTCAGCACAGGGAATTTCAAAGTATGTTTAATCACATCGCTGGGTTTGCCTATGCGTCTCTGTTTTGTTGTCGTTGGGTTGTACATTTTTTGTTTATGTCTTTCTTCACTGTTCTTGTTGCAACTGTGTCGTCGTTGTCAGCCCCAGTGTATTCGTCTGTGCTGTGTTAATTTTTCTGGCTGATTCCTTCCACTTAATTCTCTGTGCTGTCCGTGCATTTAAATTTGATATTTATTTTTTTTGTCTGTTATTGAGGTTCGTTATGACATAAGTATAGTGTAACCAGAAATGGCGTACATTCAAAATAACATCTCGAATATCTTCCATATTGCAAGAATCATTCAAAGAACGTACCTTAAAATACCGTCTAATATCGGGGTCATTATATACGATAACTGGTATTAAGATGCTACCGAATCATTGGCAGTCACCAGTGAAAAAATAAAAAAAAAACCTAATTAAATTTTACAGAAATCTCGCTCTGATATTTAATGTGCACCTGTTTTTTTTCTTTTTTTCGTTTTTGTCTCATTACACGTTGCGAACTCGTAACCGTCATATATATTTTTTTGTAAATGGATCAGAAATATTCACATTAACTTACAGATATTTGTAAATCTGTACCTATAATGAAAACTACTGTATCGCTACAAAGTATTGCTTGCAGTAATACTGAGTTCGTATTCTATCCGGCCATTTATGCTTTGTGTTATCCCAACACCTCCAATAGTTCAAGTTATTTACAAAACGTTCCCTGAATAGCTTTCCAGTATTACATAACTGCGCACTTTAATAGGCATAATATAACAAAATTAAGTAAAATTATGAAATTTCTGGTATCATTACCATGGTGCAAAAAATGCTTGAATGAAACATCAATTAATATATAAAATTATGCGCTAGTTTTCGTAAGAAATGCTCAATATTATCTCCACAAACGTATTTCATATGTGCAAAAATAACCATCATAGCCGTGTGTTGTACAAATATACTATATCTTTATTGTGACATTTAAATATTTCTTGGCAACCGGTTTCGAAAGAAATCTTTTGTAAAAGTAAAGAATTTATTTAACCATAATTGTTTCCTCCCTCCCTTTTTTTAACATGTGCACTGAAACATGGAATTGAAAACGCCTGCGGTAATAACAAACCCCTGTTGTTAAACGCATAATACGTAGGTATAATTTACCCGTGCATGAGGAGTTGTCGTGACGGTGCATGGAGTTAGTTTTTCTTCCTTCTACCGGGAAGGATGGTGTTTTTTTTACTTTAATTTTTTTTTTCCTCGGTGCAACGCGAAACACGGTTCCTTAAGACACGGCAGCGAACTGGTTCGATGCAAGTTTCTTTTTTTTCCTTCGAATTCCCAGAAACGGACAGCCGCTTCGTGTCAGCTTCCCGAGACACGAAATACGTTAACCTCGACTCTGGAGCTCGAACGGACGTGAAACAGACTCACACACACACACACACGCACGCACGCACGCACTCGTGAAGAGGTCACTTCAACTGACAGCACCAGTCGAGGAAATAATAAAAAAAAATTGGTTGTCTGTAAAGTCGGTTTACGGACGATAGTTTAACGTGACAACGTCATGAAATGATTGCATACTTTTATGAATAAAATTGAATCATTTTTATTGAATTATAACTATTTTGTATGGATACAAAGAAGGAGTGAAATGAAATATACAATTGAATTGATAAATTTACTTTTATTTGCACCCATTAATTCAAATATGTTTATTACTTTAACGAAGAGATTATTTTAACTATAACTTTTATACATGTTTGCTATTTTAACTTCTTCCAATCTGTGTTATTATGTTAAGGATAGGACGATGATAGAAAAAGTAGGAAACGAATGGGAGTGTTTCAAGTTTAATGTGCCTCGAAAAAGTCAACTTGATGGTTGTTCCAAACGAGTGGAAGAGAGATAGATGCGGCGCAAGCGTAATATGAGTGTTACGGGACAATGTGCGTAACGGGACACTTTTTCATGCGTGCAGCCGGCGTTCATCGATTTATTAGACGTTGTCACGTCAAAACATTTTTGAGTGAGTCTTTCAGTGCACGCCAGTGATGTGTAAGTAAACACCCAACCTCGGTAACAGAGCAGACTCGCGTGTTCTCGTATAATTTCATGTTGCAAACAAACTTAACATACGACAACTCGGAAACGAAAATTTAACAAAGAAATACTTTAAAATAATGCTGAGGGTGGTAAATGAAGAATCGTTACCACAACGCAGAAATACCATAACGCTGAATGTCAAAATTGACCACAACGCCGACAGCTATAAAACTGCTGTGTACCACAACGCCGAAATAACAACTGAATGAATTTGTGATGTTTCATAAATGAACCTTAACGCCGAAATACCACAATCAAACCTAACCTTACCTAACCTAACCTAACCTAGCGTAATATAACCTAACCTAACCTAACTTAACCTATCCTATCCTAGCCTAGCCTAACCTATCCTAACCTAACCTATCCTAACCTAACCTAGTATAATCTAACCTAGTCTAACCTAACCTAGTCTAGCCTAACCTTGTCCAACCTAACCTAGTCTAACCTAACCTAGTCTAACCTAACCTAACCTTTGTGGCAGTCCTGCAATGACATTTTTCGGCGTTAATGTATTTCGGCGTTGTGGTACACAGCAGTTTTCTAGCTGTCGGCGTTGTGGTCAATTTGGCATTTGGGCGTTGTGGTATTTCGGCGTTGTGGTCAATTTGGCATTTCGGCGTTGTGGTGCGTCCCCGTAATTGAACTGTCAAATAAAATAGTCGCTTTTCAAATGCCAAAAATTTATGGATGCGAATCACACACAAATTTTCTGCGCCCACCGCTAGAATTCTCTGCGTGAACCGTAAATGTTTTTTTTTTGCCACCATCACCCACAGATTAGCAGCACAAAACAACCGGAAATGTTAAACTATTATAAATGGCTCCGATGAAACACTGGCTTTGGACCTGAATTTCGACAAAAATAATTATATTACTATACAGACCATCTTGTTAAAATCCACTAAAAATTAATACATTTAAGTTTTCGGTTACGTTAGACGTTAAACTTCTATGGCATTACTATAATATCAACCCACAATTTTTTAAAACACATATTATAACACTAAGTATATGTTTGTATATTTTTTTTTGTTAAGTGACAAAAATCAATCTGTAAACACTCCCTACAAACAAACGTGATTCAACAAGCCGATTAAACTTTATTATTATATTATAATAATAAGTATTAAAAACGTTAAAAAATTCTAGTGTAGAGATTTGAACCACTCCCCTTAAGGTTATAAGCGCTCTCTTTACTGCCGTGTTACTTAACCAATTGGGAATATAGAAGGATAATACATACTAAATCATTTAAATGCCAGTTTTCTTATGCATTATAAAACTTGTGATTAATTTTACTATGACTTTTACCAAATATATCCCAGGGTAGTTTCACTATCATAAAGTTTCATTTGACGCACCAATATGTTTGGTATGTATCCTAATGTTACGGAAGTGACTATACACGGGTTTATGTTGCTACACGTGGGGTCTGCCATCTTTGTGACCAATTTACGTTCATCAACATCTGTTTCGTTTTCACGAAATTACTCCTATCAAAAGCCGTACACAGATATAAGATTTACACATCGAAATAAGGGAAGTGAGAGTTAAGTCTGAGTGCACGGCCGTAGGTTTAAGGTGGCCGTCAGACCTCCGTTTGTCAACCCCTCCATTAAAAAAAAAAATTGGTTGTCTGTAAAGTCAGTTTACGGACGATAGTTTAACGTGACAACGTCATAACAAAACATTGATGAAATGATTGCATTGATGAATAAAATTGAATCATTTTTATTTTAATAATAAAATAATAAATACTTGAAATTATACTAGTAATCAGATTTTTAAAAGGCAAGAATATTTAACCTTTATTGCCGAAATTGTTGTTGTAATAAGCAATGAAAACCACATTAACTTTTCACTTCACTTTATAAACAGTCGACGAAACAGTTCACGTGTAGATAACTTGTAATTAATTTTAAAAACTGGCGTTTAGCTCTAAAAGTTTAAATATAATTATGAACAAGTTTTCATATATATGAACTGTAATCAGATATCTATCATCAGTTATATGAATCACCATAATTTTTTAGTCAATTGTAACATAACCTATTATTACTGCACTCGCCGTCATCGTAACGGAACACAGCGTCACGGAACAATGAGCGTAACGGAACACTTTTTCGTGCGTGCAGCCGGCGTTCATCGATTTATTAGACGTTGTCACGTCAAAAAGTTAAAAATTTCTTAATACTGTCTGATTGCGAATAGCAATGAAGAGTAAATGCACTTGCCTATACAAGTTTCGTTTCATAATTTCGTTTTCAACTTATATATATTAATATAAATATATTGGATATTGATAAAAGTAATTAAAATGGAATTGCCTTCGTCAGGAGACGCATAAGGCATCAAAAATGCAATAGCCGTTTGCCAAGGAGACAGAGAAAGCACCAAAAATACAATAGCATTAAAAAAAATCGGGGGAAAATTTTGTTCTTTAACGCCCCCACAACCCTTTTTTGGGAGATTATTTTCGTAAAATTGTTTCTTAGCGGATGTCTTCGTAGCAAAAAGAATGCAGGTGCCAAATATGAATTCTGTAGGTCTTCTTAGTTCCTGAGAATTTGTGATGAATGAGCCATTGTGTGGTATTTCGCTTCATACAAATTTTAACCACCCTTTTTCATCCTTTAGAGGATGGATTATCAAAAATCCTTTCTTAGTGCTGACCTACGTTATAAAAGGAACTCCTATGCAAAAATTCATGCTTCTGTAAGTCAGTCAGTGTTAAATAGGTCTACGTTACTTTCGTAGTGCACCTGCAAAGTACATATTTGTTAGTTCTATTAGAGCTATAATGATGATGATGGTTGGCCAAGAATTATTTGTAAACTCGACCACGGGGTGACTAGGGCGAACTAGGCGAGACGAAACTGCAATGTTTTTCATCGCCTTTCGAAGAATTGAGGTGAAAGGACAAATAACACAATGTCCAGTACTGAAACCAGGAAATACTGATTTTACGTATTTTAAAAACAAAATAAGATTATTTTGCTGGAATTATGGACCAGGTTTCTCGTGCTTTTGCAGTATATATTCGTGAAATCTTTTCCTTAGAATTACAGAATTTTCTAACAACACGGGACATAATAATGTATTATGTATACTCATGTTTTTGTTAAAATAAGTTTCGAAAAATAATTTACAGTAGCTATAAAATATTTTACGTCTGAAAGAGCATGGAAGAAATTTTAAATCACCTACTTAACTGCCTTATTAGCATAATTATGTAATAAATGATATGCGGGCTATAATGGCATACCCCGGGCTAGACATCCTCCGAAATGTGCACATCAAATGTATAAACAGTGTTTTACTTTTATTCTGGTCCACAGAACCAAATCCCCTTTTTTTAATTGGGAATATGTTACCATATTTTACTTGAGTATCTCTCTTGAAAACTCAATTGTCTGCGGCCTTTTTACATCTGAATTCATTATTCCACCAAACCAGAAAATGTTTGTTGTTTCACAGGAAGACGTCTTACTCAGTAAAAAATTCCGCATTTGACTCTGCATATTTGTCATAAACTGTCTGTCATAACTAAGCAAAATCATTTTTAACACACCGTAAGTGGCTTGCCATATTAAACGTCTGTGTTATCCTCCAGCTAAATACGTCACAGCAAAGTTGCTTTGGTTTGAAAAATGTGTGCAAAGTATAATCAGGACCTAGTAATATAAGTTCGCCATGCAAACATCTGTGCTTCTTAGTCATATGTGATTGGACAGTTGTTAAAGTGACGTGCGCTAGAAGACCTTGAGTCATTGGTAAATAAATCTGTCCAAAGGCGGTATTAAAAGGAGACCAAAACGGTCCAAAATTTCGGTATAAAAATACAAAAACATTGCTAAAATAAGATGTAACGCAATACGGTAAGTTCTCACATTTAAAACTAAGTGTTACTTTATTTTTATTTTTATCCAGTATATATGTATTAAACCATATAAATTTATTTTATAATAAAAAATTTTAAATTGGGGTCCCACACGATATATATATATATATATATATATATATATATATATATATATATATTCACTTTCTCGTCATTACTAACTGTTAAGGGCTATTTCTGTTATATTTTTATGCTTCTCTTTATTTATATAGGCTACTTCTGTTGTGTTTATTGTTCTATTAAATGTATTCTCAACATAGATCTTTACTAAGTGCTGTATAGATAGGGACCGGAAAAATTCGCGGGTTCAATGCCCTGTAGGATGTACTCCATAGTTATACGTACACACGGTCAAATGTCACCCACTCATTGGCTGCTGTCTTGTGAGACGTCCCAACGTAGCAGCTTGTGATTCGATAAAGCTTTGGTTTAGTGTTTCTAATTGGCCCAGAGTCATCCAGGTGAGTTGCGAGCCAATAGCAGAGGCAGCACTGAGGCATAACTATTTGTATTTTAGCCTATCGCGAAATGAATTCGCGAATTTTTCCGGTCTCTATGTATAGATAATACTGTGGGCAGGGGCATAGGCTATATTTTTCGCGAAATAATATTTTCGCTCATTTGACTGCAAAAAAGTATGCAAGCAATAGTAAGTGTTTCCTTGTGATTGGCGGCCGTCTGCAACAGAAGCTATTGCCCTAGTTGGCCTGGCCATTCAGGCTGCGTTTGCTTCCGCAATGGAATGGCTATGATTGGACATGTACCTGAAAGAAACCCAGCCAACCAGGACACACAGACAATCCTACCAAGTTTTAACACATAGCCGGTCTGGAAATATTTTCGCGAAAGGTACATGCGCCTAGTAATAGATTTAAAGTGTTGTTTTTAATTGTTATCACATGCGTAACATTTGTAGCAATTATATCACGTAAGTAAATATCTTCCAAATATATATTGAGAAAAAAAAACCTAGTTATACTTGAACACGTCATCATCTCTATTACCTTCATAAAAGTCAACCAACAAATATAGATAACTAAAACCCTACTTTTGAATCATTAAGACACTTGGTAAGTATTAAATAAAGCAATATTATCTATTGGCGCTGTAGTTGAAAAAAAAAAACTATATTCAAGATATCAAGATATCGAAGTCGACATCGAAACTTTTTTCTTGTGTAGCTCTTTGACGTACACAGTTATGCTTTCAGAAATGGCTTCCATCAACACATAGGCAATAGCTGTATGTTAATTATACTGATAAAAACTTTCACCCTCAATTTACGGATAGCGATGGTCACAAATTATGTATTTAATAAACTGCTCACCACCTTTCGAGCGTAAAGAGCACTGTGTACTCTGGTGGTCAAAATCACAACAATGATAGGATAGTTTAAAGTGTCATTCATATTTCAAACTTTTTTTTTACTATAACGCAACTATTATTTAATTGGCAAAGTTTTCAAAACTGTTCCATGCAAAAATGTGCTGTAACTAACTGAAATAGAATTTTCCTTCTTGAATGTTTAATCTGTAGTGAATTAATATTATGCTTGATTTCCAAATTACTTATTTTGCATTTCAGTCACTTTTAGGCAATGTTGTGGCACTTTTAACGGTGCAGTCCATCTACGCTCATAATAGTAGAAAGACCTGTCATGTCAGAACAAGCAGTTACTTAACAGTTTTTTTCTCAACGAAGCAAGTGCCTCAAATAAACGAATGGTCCTTTGTGGTACAAAATAACTGTAGCCTAGGTATATGGACTCTAGGTACTTATTCCAGATTACGTTTTCCGAGTTCTCTGATCGGTTGCAAACAGTGTTAACGTGCACTTCGACGGGAAATACGGTTTTTAATTTTCTGTAGACTCATCAAGTTTTGAAGTTATATATATTTTTAACACTACAAATTATTCTTGTCAGTTTATGTATGAAGATAATAAACTACCTGGAAGTTTATCAGTTTGAATTTATGAAGATAACTATACCTATATTATTTTTGTTACCAGAGACTTCCGTAGAAATAAAAATTGAAAACTTTTAACAGGTAAAATAGCTTTCACCCAACGTGTGATGGTGAGAAACAAGAGACGGGAGCCACGCTCGCATATTTTAAGCCTATGGCGCTGACTTTCACCCCCGTGCACACATTGTAAATCTTGAAACTGCAATCTTCCTGGCTCGTACATAATCATAGATGTTACACCGCACCTGAAAGCTACCACCAGACTGTTATTAACCAAGCCGAAATGAATTTGCCACTGGATGTTCATTACGCGCGTATCCAATCAAAAACACTTGGGCTTTCGAACGCGCGGTGTTTATTTTTACATTTACAATTTAAAATTTTTTTTTGGTAGGGGAATTTCTGTGCCAGATAATGAAGCAATTACAACCGCTACGGTAGTCATCGCAAAAGTGATAAATAAAAAAAATTCTTAGGTCGTAAAAATATCATAGGTCGATAGTCATAATGCATGATCATTTAGCTATAGTCTATACATTTATACAATTCTGACAATAGCTTTAGTATTTTAACTTTCGTTATTTAAGAATATTTGATAGTTATTTCATTATCTTTTTGGCCACGCTGGTGTGGGGTTAGTGTACTAAATTTTAGCCTCTTAAGGATATTGACTTACGTAATGAAAGAGTTTGTCTTAAAAGTTTTTTTGTGTGTTTTGCTGACTCAGAAAACAGTTTGCTCTAAATATTATATATTTTTGATTATTATTATTTAAAGTTTAACATCATATATATTCACTGTATTTTACACTAGTGTTTTATATATGCAACCGATAAATTTTGACGAGAGCGAACGTCGTAGCTTCTCCGAGTCAAAAGTTATATTAGATGTAAATCTCGAAACGCAGCAAAATGACCTCAAAATAGCGGCGCTTCCCCCTCCACCGCGCGCTATCGTCACAGTCCTCACTTAGCTTAACGAATTCTTTGATCCTTTAGCTATCCAGTGGTGTAATTAAATTTTGTATGGAGATGATAGCTATGTAGATGCAACACCAAACTTTACCTCCCGATTTTGTTATCATTCGCTTTTTGAATTGCCTCCCACCATGGAAGCAATATTAAAGATGTATTCACGTCAAAAAGGTTCTCACCAAGAAATCAGCGAATGGAAGAAGCAAAAGTTTGTAGGGCGAACATAAGGCGCAAATTCTCTGGTTTCTTGTTATACCTATGTAGAGACCGGAAAAGTTCGCAAGTTCATTTCGCGATAGGCTAAAATACAAATTGTTATACCTCAGTTCTGCCTCTGCTATTGGCTCACAACTCAGCTGGATGACTCTGAGCCAATGAGAAACACTCAACTAAAGCTTTATCGAATCACAGGCTGCTACGTTGGGACGACGTCACACAAGACAGCAGCCAATGAGTGGGTGACATTTGACCGAGTGTACGTAGAGCTATGGAGTTCATCCTACAGGTCATTGAACCTGCTAATTTTTCCGGTCCCTAATTATATGTATGGTTAGAAGGAAAACATAAACTTACTTGCAGGCTAGATTTCGTGGCGCTGTGTTTTTCCTCCGGCCTTATTGATTTGTTCTTTGGCAGCTGTCCTCGACTTCAACGAACCTGGGTGCGATTTCGACCTTTCGGTTTCCGTTCGTTTGTTAGTGGTTCGGACTACCTCGGGGTGAAACCACTGTGACCATGACCAGTTTTATTTCCCTGCCACTTCTCCTCCATTCTTCTCTTTTTTTCCCTTTTCGCGCGATGCAACGGGTTCTCTCGTGACGCAACTCGCAGCGTGCAACTCCCCGGCTAACTTCTTGGTCGATGGCGTCGGGCGTCTCTGGAATTCGACCGCAGGAATCCGGGGGGAAGTCGTGTTCCGAAAACCACCGGGAAATAAAGTTCCTCTCGATCTTCTCCTTGTTCTTGAAAAAAAAAAAAAAAAGAATGATACATCGCGTGGTTTTAGCTTGGCTCGTTAACCGCGCCTTCAGCGGATCTAGCGTTAGATCAGACATCGATTGGGAGATAAGGAATTGAGTACTCCCGCTTAGTCAGAATGTACTTGTGTTAGTGAGACGGGATCATGAGTGCGATGCTCGCTAATGATTCTAGCGCGGTATCGCCTCTTGAGCTGGTGCGCAGTCTTCTCGTCGTGCATAGGAGAACTATGAGATTTGAGGGTAACGGAGAAATAAATATGAAGGTGTACCTAATGTAAGGCCCTTTAGTGCTTTCAAGGAACTCTACCGAGCGTATATCATGTCTAAAAATATTTATAACTACACACGTTTTTATCAATTTCTTTCTTCTAAAAATACATATTTAAAACTAAATACGGAAACAGAACTACTCATTCATTGCTAAAAGAATTTTTTTTGTTGTAAACAGACACCACTCGGATACCTCGAGTACTATTTAAATCGCTTGGTTTTTTTCCGAAGCTCTTCTGCACACCCTAGCTAGGGGCATACATAGGGACACCTGTATTTCGCGATTTCATTTCATGTCAAGGTATTTCACAAAACACTGTAGCTTTTTATAAGAGTCATGACAAATTGTGAGGGTGCAGCAGTACGGTGACCACATTCTCATTGGCCCCGTCAAGAGCGGGACGACGCCTCTCACCGACCTCAGCCAATAACCACAGGAGAAAAGCTACAGTATTTTGTGAAATACCTTGACACGAAATGTATTCGCGAAACACAGGCGTCCCTACCGGCATACATATTTCGCGAAAAGATTCCGAGACTAGCTGAAAGTCAAAACACTGTAGCTTCGTGTGTGTTTCGTGATTGGCTGTGATTCTTTCAGTTGCACGTCTACAGTCTACGCGTCCTTAGTGGCACAGTTCAACACAAGAGGGCTGACAACGACGAGAAAGTTGTAACAAGAACAGAAAATACAGACAGACAAGGACCTTGCACAACACAGCGACAAATAACTAAAGTCCGGAAAAATTCTATGAGTGAGGGTCTCTAATTGGCCCTCAGTCCTCCAGATTAACAGTGGACCAATGGCAGAAGCCGCACTTAGGTCTAATTATTTGAATTTTAGCATAACACGAAATGAACCCATGAATTTTTCAGGTCTCTACAAATAACCTTAGCCATGTGTTGTACACTATATTTTTAGCAGTATTACAAATTTTTTCTTGGAAACTGGTTTTAATAGGAATCTTTTGTAAAAGTACAGACATTTTTTTCTGTGCAGTGATCTAGATGTAACGTTTATAGTTAGGAGACAAGGAAAATTTTCGGGGTTGATTACTTGCAGGGGATATTTAAAGACAACGAGTTTCCTTGAGCCTTATTATTTTGTTCATTATCAGCTCTTCTCGGCTTCGAAGGCGTGAATGCGATATCGACCTACTGGTTTCCGTTTCAGACTTCCTCGGGGCGTGTCTAAACAAATTCTGCCCAATTTAAGACGTCAAATCAATCTATATTCAGCTTATTACTTAGCTGATGTGTTGTAGATTTTGCTAGGAAGGTTAGTTGCTAGCTATACTTACAATATTATTGCTGATTGGGTGCCTAACCCAAAAAAAAAGAACATTTTGAGGGCGTTGTGGGTACATAAATTAGAATCCAAAAATTTCTTCTTTTTTCCACATTAGTTGTATGAGAAGAGTAAAGTTATAATTAGAGTCCCGGAAATTTCGCGGATTCCTCTGGCCTCAGGATGGAATTCAAAGTTATAGGTGTGCTCGACCCATGTTTACTTTCCCATTGGTTGATTTCTTATCGAGAACATTTTTATCCTTGTTATTTGGCACTACCTGATTCGCTTACTTCTCTCCTAGCTGGTCATCGTTGGCTCACGGTCGTAGAAGGGGCGTGTCCAGTTAACTTACTGTCCAATCATGAACACAGTGCGACAGTGTGGAGGTTTGCATTCTAGCTTGCGACTAAATGAATGCGCGAAAATTCCGTGGCTCTAGTTATAATTTATTACCTTGCAACAATCATCAGTTTTTGCGTGGTATGGTACCAACTCAGCAGTTGCCTGGAGACTTCAAGAGAATCTGAGGAACCAGAATCAGCATGAACTGACCAGGCATGTGAACAAGAGCTCTGTAACACCGCGAGGTGCCAATGTCAAAAAATTGCCGCTGCCTCTTTTGTGTAGCTACGTGGTTCGTTCTGGCGCTCAGTCGCCTCGGGAGATAAAGGAGTTTCAACTACCGAGGAACTCTTCATCTCGAAAACACGTGCGGTCAGTTAGTATCTCGCAAGCCTTCCGAAGAGCGGCCCATCTTCCTTCTTCCGGCCACTCTGGAAAAACATGGCACACAGTTGCATCAAAGATCATGGTCTGATGTAAAATAGCGTGTAAAGAATGTTTTCAATAATATTTTAGCTTAGAATTTAACAGCTTGCTGATATGAAGAAATACAAATATTAAAAAAAAAAAAATCTGAAATATTTAAGGGAAAATGTTGAGAGTGCATATTGTGCATTCTGTACCTATATGAACACATTCACATTAAAAAAAAAAATGTGTTTCTGAACATGTTACCACACAACAGAATAATTTTGTTGTAGCCACTCTGTTGGGCCTCCTGTGGTCTGTCGGCCACACCCGACGTTCTAGACTATACGCATTTCGCTCTACGTATGTCTATTCCACGTAGTCGCGGACATTTGGAACAATGGTGGAAAAATGGCGGTCCGCTTGAAGAAGCTTTCAACAAATAAATATAATCAGTTGTCGTGCGTATGTGGAATACATTTTCATCAGACACTGGTATGGAGCCATGATATTCTAACAAAAATATTGAAAAATATTATTTATGTTTTAGTAATCTATAGAGACCTGCAAAATTCGCGGATTCAATGACCTCCAGGATAGACTCTACTACACTCTACACACTCGGGCAAATGCCACCTGTTCATTGGCTGCTGACTTGTGAGTCATCTCGACCGAGTGTCTGTGATTCGACACTTCTACGAGTGAGGGTCTCTAATTGGCCCTCATTACTCCAGATTAACAGTGAACCAGTGGTAGAAGCAGCGCTAGGGTATATCTAATTATTTGAATTGTAGCATATCACGAAATGAATCCGGAATTTTGCAGGTCTCTAGTAATCTACCATCATAGTATTGTTTTATAAGATTCTTTTTTAATTCAGCTAAATACTATTTGTTTTGTTTCTCTATCTCCATAACTTATTTATTGGTTATTCTACACAATAAGAAGACGAACAATTGTGATAAGAATTAGAAAATCAATTCATACGTGTCTGGCCCTCGGATTAGTTACCAAAACGATATCTGGTGCTCGAAATGAGTGAAATTGGCCAGTTGGTTAGTTTACCTTCAATTTGATTGTGATGTGTTGTAAGCAGTCTAAATTAAACTGTTATAACATACCATTGAAACTTGGACATTCTTTTATTGAAATTCTATGTAACAAGCCACAGTATGCAAGTTACTTTTTTTTTTTTTAACGCTTAGGAAATCTTTATTTTATTGAACAAAATTTATTGCTGTTATTTGAAAACTAAAATTCACCTGAATAACACAAAATGATAGGTGAAGCATTAAATACTTTAAGATATTAAGGTATCTATAAAAATAAGCCTTCAATGCTCTATTAATTATTTAGTTTGAAAAATAAATAATGTATTACCATAAAATGAAATATATTTGCGGATTCATCACATTGCAGGCAAAAACTAAAACAATTTTACCTTCGGCCTTCTTTTGCGATTTGCTTGCAGTTCAGGAGAATGGATAGTTTTGGGTCAATGAAATACCAATCCCCCACAAAATAAGTAGTGTATTAGTTAGGGGTGTATTTGTGTCAGTGAGGCAGGCTAATAAGTGCGATGCTCGCTGATGCTTCTATCGCGGTATTGCCTCTAAGCGCAGGGCTCTGAACTGCCGCGCAGTCTTCTCGTCGTGCATATCACGACAATAGTAATATATTGAAATGTTGTCCAGCTACAGGTTTCAGGGTGTGGTGCCGGTGACGATGTGCACCATCTTGGATTGTGACGTCATGATGGCCATCTTGGATGATAATGACCTTGACCTTCAAAATTGGTCAAAAATTGCCAAAAAATGATTTAAAATTTGCCATTTGCCAAAAATTCGCCAAAATTTACCAAAAATTCCCGTTTTAAGGAAAAAATTTGCCAAAAAAATAAAAAAAATACTGAAAATTTAATAATTTTTTTTGAGAAAAATACCATAAAAAATTCAAAAATTTTATAATTCTAAATGCCTCAAAATATTTTTGCTTAAAAAAACGAAAATTCCTCAAAGAGGCTTAAATTCCTCATCTACAAAAACCTCCAAAAAGCTGTGGAGGACATTTAACACTGATGATGGTGAACGTGATGTCATAATCCAATATTGCGGAATTTTTTATTATGATTTTATTATAATTGTGTTATATATACTTTTTATAAATTTTAAACATTTATTACATTTTTTGGAAAATAAGTACGAAATTACAAGATGGCGGGTGTGGCGTCATAATCCAAGATGGCGGTCAGTGTCAAATGTCCTCCGCAGCTTTTTGGAGGTTTTTGTAGTTGAGGTATTCAAGCCTCTTTGAGGAATTTTAGGTTTTTTTTAAGGAAAAAATAATTTTGAAGTATTTCGAATAATTTTTTTTTTAAATTTATTGGGGCTTTTTTCCCCAGAAATTAAATTTTTAATTTTCAGATTTGTTTTAGCTGTCGCGAATTTTTTTTGGAAAATTTAACATAATTAATTAATTATTTCAATTTTTGATACATTTTGAAGGTCGAGGGCAAATGTCAAGGACATCTAAGATGGCCGCCATGACGTTGCAATCCAAGATGGCGGACATCGGAACAACACTACACCTGAACCCTGCAGCCGGACATACATTCATAAGTATACCTACATAGGTACTACTGACAACTATGAGAAATTAGTAGTAACTGTAACAGTATATGTATAGCGGTGCTTTAATGCAATTTCCGTGAGTGTCTTCTGAAATATCTACAGAATGTTTCAAGGATAAAGATTATTCTAAAAACACGAGATTGAGCTATTTTCACTCTTAAAAAATATATTTTAAAAATGAAATACGGAAATTGAACAAACTCATCCGCCCTCAGCATAGGTATATTCTTATATTGTTTTCGTAAGCAGATACTACTTTGATATCTTAAGCTGTTGTTATATTGCGTGATTTTTTTTAAGCTCTTCACTCCTTACATGAGCCCGGGTACACTATAAATAAATTCGTTAAATAACTTATACAAAAGTTTGTTAATATTATTTGTAGTCGAGTTATTTGAAAAAAAAAATAGTAGGTACAGTTTGTGTGATCTTACACAAATGTTTCTTGTAAACCAAACTGGTTCAGTAACAAAAATACACGAATTTAATATTTTGTTAAAAAAAAAAATGACTAGAATCCAAATACATTTACCTTTCTGCTGCTTCAGTGATTGGGCCACAGTTTATATGAAGGACTCTGAGCCAATGAAAAACTCTATACAAAAAAAAAGTATCGAATCACAGGCAAACAATTTCAGACGACTCACAAGTCCGCAGCCAATGAAAAGCCGTTATTTGCCCGAGTATATAGAAAACTGTTTAGTCTATTATGAAGGTCATCGAAACCAAGAATTTTTTTTTTTTCATTCCCTAGTCATGATTTTGGTACTCCTCTAATTTACTCAGATTGTTAGAAATTGTTTGCTTGGCCAAACAAATGTGATAATTTTTTTTAACTTTAAAAGAATACATTGTTTATTAACAGCTATAAGTAGGACCATGCATATTTCGCGGAAAGAACCCGAGACTATCTGAAAGTTAAAACACTGAGACATCGTCTGTGTTTCGTATTGGGTGATTTTCTTGCAGGTACATGTCGATTGTTTCAACACCAGTCCCAGTGATTCAGTGCGGAAGCAAAAGCAAACACGTGCTGAGTGGCTCGGTCAAATAAGGCAACGACTTCTTTCGCAGACGGCCGCTAATCACAAAGGAGAAACCTGTGGCGCGGGTATACCTTGTTGCAGTCTAATAGGGGTTCAGATATTTTTTCGCTAAAAATGCCTGCTCTAGCTATAATCTACAAAAAAGTAAAATAATTTTGGAAGTGTTAATGTAAATGTTAATGTAATTTTACTCCATAAAACAGTTAGGTTAATTGACAGTTGTGGTAAAAATACACATGCATGTATATGTAACTTCATATAGCTATCACAAAGTAAAAATAAAACATGTTGTCATATTTACCAGACCACAGCAGTTGACCTTACTTGTACAATTTTGATAGTAGGTATTTCTATTTGAACACATGTAGGTGTAAAATTACTCTAACGTCTTTGGAGACTCTGCTGTCACTTCCTGTACATTTTGCATAATTTTTTTTTGTATTGTAGATAGGCCCTTAAATCAGGCGTGTTCCTGCTACGACGTGTTTCAGTTGAGCAGTCACTCTACCGGATGATGGTTATCCTAGTGTGTGCTGGACTGTGGGGTCTAATATACTATCCTATAGAGGTTACTGAATACGCGTAGTTATTTCCATTTCCTACATATAAAAAATTATATTTTTGGGAAGAAATTTGATGCGAAGTAGCCTACATGCTTACTATGACCATAATGAAACCACCGGCCAAATAATGGTATTATTTTATGGCATAATGTTAGAATTCACCTTACTGTTAATCAACAAGGCAATTTTGTTGGTTGATTGGCTTCTGCCATTTTGTTAAGTTATTCTCCGCAATGGTTTCTCATGTATGTTATGAGGCACGTGTTTCTTGCAAGTTAGAAAGAGTAGCAGTCACTAGACTGAAAGTCATTTGACCGAAATTTCGGTCAAATGACTTTCGGTCTAGTGCTTTTCGGTCTTGTGATTTTCGGCCTACTGCCGCGTCCCCGTTTGTGATTGGTTTCTAGTCGTTCAGGTACTGTGAAGTTATACAATATACAATTGCATAGTTGGTTATCAAAATGTATACAACAATTTGCAGCCTCGACTGTAAACAGACTAATAATGACGCGAAATTTTGCAGGTCTCTTTTAGGACATATAATCCTAATCAAGAAATAACTTTTTTAACTGCCTATTGAAGAACGCGCGTCTCTTATATTAAAATCAAATCTTTATTGAACGGTTTTTATTTTTGTATCAGTAGTATCAAAGTTTTTTTTTGCCGGAGCTATTGCTGTATAGCTAAATCTACAGTGGATGTAAACAGCCTTTAGTAGTCTATAGTTAGAAGACGAGAAATTCGAGGTTTCAATTACCTCCAGGAGAGTCTCAATGATCCTCTATGCACTCGGACAAATTACACCTTCTTATTGGCTACTGACTCGTATCACCTGTTAACTGGGGTGCTTAGTACTTATTTTGTTGAAGGTTTTTCATTGGCTCGGAATCCTTCAGACAAACTGTGGCCCAATCACAAAAGCAGTACAATGATAAACTTGGAATTCCAGCCTATCGTAAAATGAATACGCGAATTTTTCCGGTCTCTATATCATATAGTGACTTAATATGTAAGTTAGGTCTGAATGATGTATTATCGTGATTTACCCACGTAAATGTAATTAATGTTACCTATTACTGAAATATTTCGTCTATTTGGCCAAAAATGTTAAACGCAAATGTTAAATTTGTATTTAGACTATTCTGGAGATACTATGATATGATCATAATTTTTGAAATTGATTTTTTGTCTTAGAAAACATTAGCTTAAAATAGAGGATTTTTGGTCATTAATAATTTTTTTTAAATTTTGATTTGAAATCAACAGTAATTCAAATATATACATATACCTATGTTAAATCAATTCTCCAACTTTTCTAAACGAACACACAAGAGTTAAAAATACCTTTCAATAATATAATCCTTTGAATTGGAGTTTCATTTAGACAAGTCTTCGAAATCAAACACAAAATTGGAAGCGACATTGTGAACTTATTGAAACAACCTTAGATAGCGGGTAGTTTTAAACAGGAAAGCTACTCGTTTCTGGAGGCCTATAATAATTTTAAACATTTCAGACCTATGCTTGTAATATAGGCCTGA
Organism: Bacillus rossius redtenbacheri; assembly: GCF_032445375.1. Classification (NCBI taxonomy): domain Eukaryota; kingdom Metazoa; phylum Arthropoda; class Insecta; order Phasmatodea; family Bacillidae; genus Bacillus; species Bacillus rossius. The sequence goes on from NC_086342.1 coordinate 17,056,015, forward strand.
ATATGGTTAATTTTTCGTGAAATAGTCCTCCACTGACAAAAAAAAATTAGACTAAGTTGTACATTATATTTGGAAGTAACCGCATAAATAAATTTGCTTGAAATATAATTTAGTCGCTCATCTTTCTATTAGGGGCATTAGTCTACCTCTTTTTCTCACCGGACAAAAATATTTTATACAAGTTTGTTATAAAAGCAAGCTTCAAATGCAAGTTAAAGAACTTTAAGTTGATAATATATTTACATATTTACACTAATTGGAATACCGAATGAGAGTTGATACAGCCTATTTCATTCGAAACACATTTCGATGTTTCTGTAACCGCAGCTCTTCAACCATCACGCGATATGATCGCATGAGTAAGCGAAACTAATATCTACAAAATAACATGCCACCTTTGCTCTTACACTTGTTCGTATCTCATTGCAATAGGATTTTCGTGCAAGTGGTCCAACTGCAAACTGTATACACACTTCTAACCCCCCCTTCTACCCCACCCTTAAATCAATTTTTTTTACCTTAATTTTTCAGAAAATAGTAAAAAAAAAAAGGAACATCGCCGTATGAAAATAGTTCCCGCCTTCTCCTCTAGCAGAGTCCTCTAGGTGGGTTACGGGTGGAAAAAACAATTGTTAAATTTTTTTTTTTAAAGTGGGAGAAATGTTTGAAGGGGGGGGGGGTATATTTTTTGGGGTGGGGCATGGCGGGCGGTGGAGGGGAGGAAACCGCGCCGGGCCAATCGGCGGGCGTCGGGCCGGCCAATCGCGGCGCCGTGACGTGGGCGGTCGAGGTTCCGGAGGGGGCGGGGCCTCGTGACGTCACGGCTCGCGCCGGCAAGGAGGGGGAAGGAGGGGGTGCTGTGAAGGGGGGAGGGGGAACGTCTGCGCCACGCCCACCTCGACCGGTGGCGCCGCCACCGCCGGCGGTGGAAAACCAAACCCGGCCGCGGCGGGGAAGGCCGCTAGTGCGATTCCAGCGTTCGTGGGGACGAGAAGTAAAACCGCGGTCTCTCCGTCTCCGGGGTTGCCTTGCGTCTGGGCGCGCGGGCAAACACGCGCGCGCGTGTGCGCCCCTCTCTCTTCTTCCGGGGCAGATTATAGACCCGTCGACGTACTCTCCTCCGCATTAGATCCGTAACTGCCATTTACATCATTATGGCCATCATCATCATCATCATCCGACAAGACACCCGCGCAAACCCCCTCTCGGTGCATTGTGTTTGATTGCGACTAAAAGGAATATAAATTACCTTCCTTTTTTTCTTTCGTTTTCGGTCTTTTTTTTTTCTTCCCCCGAACCTTCACTCGCGATATTATTTTCGAATTGAAGAAAAGTGGTGCAGTTTGTGTGATTGTCGACTTTTATTTTTTTTCATCCACCGACTCTACTCCACCAGTGATTCGCACAAACAGAAGCAACAATATTTTTTTTTTCCTACGTTGTTTTGGAAACTTTTTTTTTCGGACCACCGTTTCGCGAGTGAAGAAACCTCAAGATCAATTGTGGTGCTAAAAACAGTTTTTTCTCCGCGTGTGTTCTGGAATGTAAACTAGGGCGTTTTAACGTCTCGCCGATCGAAAAAAAAAAAAAACATTTTTCGTCCTCTTCACTTCTCCATTTTTTTTTTTATCGGCGGAGGGTTTACGAAGCGAGATGTTTATCCGTGTGACGTAATCATCAACATACGGCGGACTGAAGTGTCGCGATGAAGACTTCGGAACTCGGCAGTTGTTAGTTTTGTAAAAAAAAAATTTTGTGTGTGTGTCCCGGACTGGTGCCGCGTAAACAACTGAATGCGACCGCGAACGCGACGATGGAACGAAGAAGGTCGTGAAAATTAAAAAAAAAAAAAAAATAGGTGTTGAAGACTACGAAGAGTTATAAAGAGAAAGACAGCGAAATGTGCTCCGCAGCGGACAGCGTGAGATAGCCTACCAGTACGTTTTAAATTTTTTTGGTTTTTGTTGTTTTTGGCCGGTTTCGCGCGACGGACACCTGGAGTGTCGGCGCTCCGTCGACGTCGACGACTCAAAAACGGCGTCCTACGCCCTGGCAGGCTGTTGGAGGTCGTCGCTCACAATCGTGCCGGTTGCGCCGCCATCCGCCACCACGCTCAACTTCACGGACCTCGGCAGCCCTTTCGGGTCGGGCAGCAACAACAACAACGGCGGCGGCGGCGGCGGCGGCGGCGGATCGGGGGCGCCCACGCCCACCGGGATGTCCGCCGACGGGCTGGACTCGTCCGGCGGCGGCGGGGGCGGCTCCCAACAGCAACAACACCAGCACCATCACCACCTGGGCCCGCCGCCGCAGCAGCAGCAGGACTGCGGAATGTCCGGCGGCGGCGGAGGCGGAGGCAGCCCCCAGCCGCAGATCGGGAAATCCGCCTTCATCGAGCTCCAGCAGCACGCCGCCTACAACCCGATCCGCTACCACCACCCGGCCCCGCCGCCGCCGCCGCCGCCGCACCACTTCGGCCACCACCAGGGCCCGCAGGGCGGCGGGGGCGGGGGCGGACCGCCGCCGCCGCCGCACCACCACCACCACGACCAGGGCCGCTTCGGCGCGCCGCTGGGCGCCTACCCCTTCCCGCCGATGCACCAGAACACCTACACCAACTACCACCTCGGCTCGTACGCGCCGCAATGCGCCTCGCCGCCCAAAGACGGTCAGTGCCTCCCCTTCGCCGGTCTGCTCGCTAGTAGTTGTAACATCGCCGGAAAATTTCGCGGATTCCTCTGGCCTCAGGATAGAATTCAAAGTTAAAGGCGTGCGCGCGCTCGACCCATGTTTACTTTTCCCCGTTTTGGTTGATTTCTTAGCGAGGACAATTTTTTTTATCCTCGTCGTTTGGCGCTACCCGATTCGCTTACTTCCCTCCTAGACGGACATCATTCGTTGGCTCACGGGTCGTATGAGGGGGCCGTGTCCAGATAACTGCGGTCCAATCACGAACACAGTGCGACAGTGTGGAAGGTTTTGCATCCTAGCTTGCGACTAAATGAATCCGCGAAATTTCCCGTGGCTCTAAACATCGCCTGTGTGTCAGAACACCAGTCCACAGTAGTTCAGTGCGGAAGCAAAACGCGTCCCTGAGTGGCAGACGGCCGCCAATCGCAAGGAAGACAACGCCGAGGCAGGCACACCATACTGCAGTCTGATGGGCGTTAAAAATGCCTGGCCCTAGGTACCAGTGTAGATAGACCGGAAAAAATATGCGGACTCATTCCACTATACACTAGTAGCAATCCAAATGCGTTTACTTTTTTTTTGCCGCTGTAGTGATTGGGCCACAGTTTTATCTGAGGGAAATAATAATAAAAAAAATCTACATAAGAAGTATCGAATAAAAAGCATCACAGAAAGTGTCATGAGTAGGGACACCTGGATTTCGCGATTTCATTTCATGTCAAGGTATTTCACAAAACACTGTAGCTTTTTCTAAGAGTCATGGCAAATTGTGAGGGTGCAGCAGTACTGTGACCACATTCTCATTGGCCCCGTCAAGAGCGGGACGACACCTCTCACCGACCTCAGCCAATAACCACAGGAGAAAAGCTACAGTATTTTGTGAAATACCTTGACACGAAATGTATTCGCAAAATCCAGGTGTCCCTAGTCATGAGTCATTAACCAGGCGTAATTTGCCCAAGTACGTGCTGAATCTTGGGAGTCTTACCGAGATATCATTGATACCGCAAATTTTTAAGGGCCTAGGTATAGGCGAATAAAATCTATTAGCTCATTAGAATGCAATAAAGTATGCCCAAGCTAGCGACTGTCCGCAAGAGAAGCCATCGTCCTATTTGGCCTGGGCCATTCAAGACGCTTTTGCTTCCGCATTGGATGACTGTGATTGGTGTCCTGGTTGTAGACGTGTACAATATATAAACCCAGCCAACCACGAAACACAGAGTATGCTAGTTTCTGAATTAAAATAGTACCTATTAAATAACCAAACAATTATTTATATCTGTCGTTATTATTTATTAACAGAAAATTTACGGTTATACAAAATTCATACAACAGCAGAAGTTGTTTTTTTTAATGTAATAGATTTAGTATAAATTTTTGTACGTTCGGACGAAAATATCTAGTTAAAAAATATCTAGCCGCAATATTACGGTAATTTGTTTTAATATCGTAGTTACTAAAAAGTATGTAAATGGATCTTTGAGAAAAAAATTTTCTAATGGCGTTTATTTTACTGTTTATAAAATATGTATGCCATTAAGGCGTCAAATACACTACACTATACTATTCCTCATATGTTTGTGGTTTTAGCTTAGATGGCAAGGAAACAGATTTATTTACAGTGATACCATTGTTAATACATCGCAAGTTGGATAGTATACGCGAGAAAAAAAATCCGTTTTTAAATATTTGACGATATACATGTAATATGTATTTTCTATTCAAATAATTCAATTCATCTTCTCTCCAACATTTTATTTCTTCTAACACTACAATATTCAAGTAAACATCTGTACAGTAAAAATTACTCTGCCAGTTTTTGCGCTTCCCAAAGTACAATCCCCTTCTGCCCATCTCTAGTAACGTCCCTGACTTTTACCATAATACAGGCCTGTGGTATTTGTATAGGTCGTTCAGATGTTTTGTATAATAACATTACGATTCTCAGTTCTTAAAACTCATGTCCAAACAATTGAATCACTACAATGAATATTCCCGATGAAATGCTAATACAGTACGTACATAAAAAAACAACATAAATAGCAAACAAAGTCTACATAAATTTCCTAGAGAAAAATATGAGTTGTTGACCGAACTTGCTTGGGAAAATATTCTGACGGACGGATGAAGCCAAGTACCTAGTTGTAGATGCGTAGCGTTGAAGGACGAACGGAAAGCGACTGGCTATTGTAATTCCGTCTTTAGATCTTTCGTCGCTTTGTGAGTGACTGGAACTGCAACTCAAGTTGACACAAGTTACGTCACACAGACTTACCTCTGAATTACATGTTGCAAAAAAAAAAAAGAAAAGAAACTATTCGTCTGTTTAAAAAACGGAATTATTTTTGGTTTACCCAAAATATATCGTGGTAGTACAAATAAAACATATCTTTCTTTTTTTTTTACAACACATTTCTGCGTAACTCCATGTTCATCATTTGTTCCTTCAGACAAAACTTCCTATGAGTTTTATATGTTCAATAGGAACGCACTACAATTTACGCTAGATTTTAAAGATTATAATTTTGGCAATTGGTTTCAAAATAATCTATTTTTATATAAAAAAGAATATATATCCTACAGTGTCCCAACTGTGCAAAAATTAAGCGCGCCTCGCTTAAAAAAAACATTGAACGAAAATAACTTCTAGACTGAGTATTTGGCATCTATTTTTTTTAAAATATTGAAATGTAACACTATATCCAGTTTGCTAAAAGATTATTTGTACAATGAATATTTTATTAAAATGAAAAGATTTTTAATATTTATATTTTTTGCGTCTTTCGATGCTCCAAATTTAGTCATTTTAGTACCAACCTACTAGGTTAAATTATAGCTTGTATTCAACAAAGTTCTCAAAAAGTTTGATAATTATGCCAGGAGTTAATTTAAATTAATTAATTAAAGATAAATGTTATATTTCAGCATAAAGATGTAGAATTGGCTTTCAAACTGGATGTATTAAAATAAGTACGGCTTATTTATTTATAAATTTATTTGTGTAAAAAATTTAACTCCTACTGTTGTATGAGAACAAATTATGGAACGCGTTTCTTTATGTTCTTGGAAGTTACGCCATTAATTTTACTGATGTATCACACAAATATTAAACAGTGAGTTGCTGGGTGCGTAAATACTGGTTTAAGGTAACTTATTGCAATGCTAACTAGGTATACTTATAGTGTAATTAAAAATGTACCCGCATGTAGATTTTATGCAGTACAACTTCATTTTTTAAAACTACCTATAGGTTTGATTAACTGTAACTTTAACCGTACGTGTTTGTAGAATACGCCCAAAATCTTCAAATGCCTGGATGATAAATTATTCGCACTTTGAATATTCGTTTGCTGCAGAAAGAAAACATAACATTAAAATATTGATGAGTATTATTTAGTTTAGGTCATTGTCTTAGTGTCTAAAATACTTTCAAGTAGCTCAAAATTCAGTTTCCTTACCTCGAAAAGAATTCCATTTGCGTAAAAGCGCGCTTGTCTGCAAAGACATACGCAGTTAAAATTTTTCACCTTAGGCCCCTATCTTTATTTAGAACGCTGATTACAAATTATACAGGGGATCTTAGTAAGTTTACCATTATCTTTGTAAATTTGCGGGTACTAACTTCACTTACTTTCAACACGAATCCACAAGAATATTCTTGGTGTATCAGTAAAACTTCAAAAACTTGTAAAGAATACTTGCAAGATTACTCTTATGTCTTCCACGAGTGTGTTTACGCTGTTTATAACGATAAATAGGGCTCAAAAGTTTAATTACGGCGTAGTATATACGAAGATACGGTTTTATGAAATTACGAACTCTTAGTTTATTTTAGGCGAATTTCTTCATTAAAATGTTTGTTTTTTTACTGAGATTTCTAACAGTATAGGCCCCTACGTATATACTGTACAGTGATTTGAAAGACTAGTAGACATACGAAATATTTCCACGAGAAACCCGTATTCCAATATAGAGGTAAACTATATTTTCATATTTTTAAGAAGTACACACATTGTAACCTATTATGACGAAGGGACTTGTCATACCGTGTACGAGATATTCGATAACAATTTTACATTTTGCCTCGAGATTTTGAAAATATCCATGTGAATCACTTAAGTAAAATACTCCTCTAAGACATTTTGTCAAGCAGGTAATATTAATTTATATTGTAAGCAAGAACATGTTATTCCGTCGTTAGATTACTAAGAAGTTCACATTATTACTTAAGCCATTTTTATATCGCGATGAAATGAGTAACTGGTGTGCACGAACTTAGTTTTAAAATTTGAAAACGCTTACAGCTTTAATATTAAAAAAAGTTTTTGTATTCATGTTTTCCATATGTTAAATTGTATTACTTTCAAACTAACATTATCGTCATTAATAATAATATGTTATCTTAAAATATACGATGCTTGGACGTGGATTTACTTTTTCACACTTTGTAACCTGTAATTTTTTTACACTTAAAAAAATTATTTTCAATTCATCCTATGCTGTGAATGATTAATTCGTGACATCAAAAAAACCTATTTTTGTTAGGTAACGGTATTTTTGACCCCTCAAATTCTCTAATCTACGTATCGATGGTGGAACATTCGCATGTGATATTTCCCCCATTTATTTCATGACGTTCCTTAAACCAACAAAAAATTTCATTTAAATTTTATTTTATTTTATTTATTTTTATTTATTTTTGCAAAATTTGGGTTTAATTGTTACTTACTAGTAAAAACGCACTAATTTTAAACGTAATATTAAACACAGATAATTTATTTTAATAAATTTTCAATTTTTTCTGACATAAGTTTACAAAGATATAGATTATGTAATATAACAAGGTTCTTGGAGTCAAACTGAGAAAATATACTGTCTTAAAATCAAAGTTTGTGACAAAATTTCAATTAATCCAAACGCACATTCATCCCAGGTCTTTGTTTAACTTACTTTATTTCAAGGCATAGGAAACAATTATTATAGTCTGTATGTGTAAGCAAGATTAAATATTGTATAGGCTAGATAGTTTCAAATATTATAGATTATTATAATATTTAAAAAAAAATATTAAGTGCACTAGGCCCTGTAGATTTTATCTGATGCAAATAGCTAATACTAAGAACAATATGAAACGACACGGAAAACTAGTCTAACTTTGTTCATTATACTGCGACAGCTTCTGATCATGTGAGATAATTTAGTACCCAAAATCAACAATGTATGTTTTGTTCATTAATTTTTCTTATTTTACAACTTACAAATTTCACGTATTTACTAAACACAAAATAACGAATTCACAGTGTTGTCTTAAGCCTTTGTAGTAAGTACGTGCATGTTGTTTACTTATTTTGTAAGTATATACTAGGTTTGGCGATCATAATAAATACTTAGACTTCTGTGAATTGTAGTTAACCGCGTAAGTTAATTTAGATAAATGCTACAGATTTTTCAATGAAAACTTACGTCTATAATGACGAAGTAACACACAACCTTTGGCTTTAAAACTCATAACCCTTTTCTGGAATTTTACTTAAAAAATATTGCATTCTCAACACAATATGTAGCGCCTACATTGCTCTTAACAGAAAATATGTTCCTAGTACACGTATACGTATGTGAGTTATTTTGCAATAACTATATTTATATTTTATAATTGTTCTATGCGATAATAAATAAATATTATATTTAATTTATTTATTTTTCAAACATTTTTTAAACAGTGTTTAAACTGGCAGATTTCGTTAACTAACAACATAAAGCGAAACACAATTACCTACTTAAGTATGAAAATAAAGTAACTAACTACATTCGTAATTTTATCGCAACTTTTAGCCAAACACTATGAAATCTCCCAAAAATTACTTTACTGGCATGTGATGTATTTATTCACTTTAAATAGTCATAAATAATTTGTTTTCTGGGCAGAAGTAAAAACAATTTCTGGAGAGAGTTATGAAATACACTCATATGCATTATGTTTACAACTTAAATTATTAAAAAAAATTTTTTTGGACCATTCAGATTTATAATAGGTATTTTATTCCAAAAAAATTTAAATAAGGTTACATTAACAAACGCACACAGAAAAAGTGTGATGGACAACAATGCTAGTGTGCCTTTAAAATATAAATTTTATTTTTCGTCTCAAATTTGAATTGATAGGTTGTTTGGAACCTATATAAAGAATTTTATATGCATACTATAGCTTTCTATTTATGATTTTATAGGTATTATGTTAAATATTTTTAGGACTACATAGTTCTTAAGTTAAATTTAAGCAGTTCTAGGTAGTGCATTCGTATCAATGACATTTTTATTATTCATGTCAATGACATTTGCTATAGAAATTTCGGCAAAATAAAGTTTAAGATTGCAGTTATATTGTATGTATATGAAGGAATAAGTGTTTTTTTTTGTTTATTGAAATATTAAAATATAATGAGATTTAACTTATATATAGTTTATATTCAACGTTTTTCTGGCTTTAATTGTAAGATTTTTAGTTGAATTAAGTTCATAAAGATAGATCTGTGGTGACAAATTTTATATATATATATATATATATATATATATATATATATATATATATATTTGAAGCACTCGTGAAACATAATAAAAGCTTTTAAATGTGGTGCAATTTAAATAAATTGAAAATTGGTAGCAGTGCCATAATAATATTTGCACTCCGTAGAATTTAGCGTATAGATCTATAGTGTTAATTTATAAACATCTTTGGTAGAAGACGGTCTTATAAAAGGCGTTTTTTGAATAATACAATTTTAAATACTTAGAAAAAACTAATTAGTTATTTCATTAATGAACCTTGGTTATTCTGATGATATAGCAGTTGATATTGACCATTATATTTTTTTTATTCGTTTTCACATGATTGTTATTTAAAAAAAAAAGTTAACGAATTTTACAAGTAAGCAAGAGGAAACGTGTTGAAGATAAACATTTCTGGATGATAGGTTACACAAAAGAATGCCAAACTTATATTTTGATATAAGTATTGTTTATAAGTAGGGACAGGTTTTTTTTTTCTCATAACTATTTGAACGCTCACTATAGACGGCAACATAGGTATGTTCGCTTCAGACGTTTATTTCTTTATTCCCCAAAAAATATCTGTTATTCTTTTGATCACATATGTCTGAGAGAAACTCACTCAATCACGAAACACTGACGTCGCTAGTGTTTTAAAACACATTCTCGAAATATTATCGCGAAATTTACTTGCCCTAACATAATATAAGTATGAGGACTAACTTGAAGTGTTCTACAAATATTAGACGGTATATCAACTGATTACTTTTTTTTGACAGCAAAGTGATAAAAGAATAGTAAATTACGGAACAGTAGCTATACTACTATTTGAATGTAGTAAATGTTTATATTCTGTAAACTATCTCCCTGTTATCAGACTATTAGCGTGATATTCGAAAACAAAATGTTTAATAACTTTAAAAATTAACTTCGCTAAGAGAAAACTTTAATTAAAAGGTGTAGATATTAATACATTAGTCGTAAAATATATATTAAAATATGTGATCTCCAATAATATCCCGTCAATAAGACATTACAACCTCTCACACATCTATACGATTGGAGTGAATTGTTTTTGTCCAACATCATGTGTTTTATCACATTTTAAAAATTATTTTGAAGTCGATTAGTGGTTTCTTCTTGTTTTATTGACTGAAGATAAAAACGTGTTACATCGCAGTGTTAAAGTAGTAAATTGTAAATTTTCTAACGTATACTGAGGTACACATCAAATGTATTCTGTGACTACATTATACAGGAAGTAAGTGTGTAAAATATACTTTTCCCATTTTAGCAGATATCACAAAAAATATTTTGGCAAAACAATACTTTGTAAAATTACAAAAATTAAATTGCAAAGTAAGTGTAAGGCAATGAACATTTTTGCGTGAACTTCTCCGTTTTACCAATAAAAAAGCCGAAAAACTTAAAATCAATAAAATTATATGTAGGAGATTTAAGGTTTGGTTTTAATTCACCATGTTGAGTTCTTTTTGTTGCAAAATATAAGTTTCTTTATGGAGAATTATTTTAAAAAAATTATTGTAGAAGCAATTTTGCTTTGGTACCAGTGGCCAAAAAATATTTTGTAATACTACAAGAAATATATAGTAACTTTGTACAACACGTGGCTATGGTTATTTTTGCATATTTGAAGAACGTTTATTTGAGATAATGCTCAGTATTTCTTACGAAAATTGGCGGATAGTATTATATTTTAATTGAGGTTTCATTCAAACATATATCTATTTTTTTAACGGTGGAAAAGATAATCGAATATTCAATAATAGGACCTTTTTTTTGTTTCATTACGCTTATTAATGCGCGCAGTTAATACTGGAAAGCTATTCAAGGAACGGTTTACAAACAACTTTTAACTATTGGAGGTAAAGCAGTTCAAAACCTCGTGGAGTACGAAAATGTTTAGGAGTCTGAAATTTCTCAGAGTTAAAATTCTCTCTCAGTTAAAAAACCTCTCGGTGTCCGAAATTTCCTGCGATGGATTCCGGCAAGTGCGATACTACCATAAAGCTGGTAAACAATTCAGAGTTTTATGCTCATGATTTTAATTTAATTCATAGCATTACTATGGTTGATTTATTATTAGTGGCTTCATCTCTTCAATACATGTGTGACATGCTCCAACTTTTGCATGAACTGATATTAAGCCTATATGATCATGAGGTAGCTTAGACAGTTTTGTACTGTTTGCCGTAAAAAAAATTATTATTTTGAATGTTTCATTCTCAAGTCTAAAAAATAGAATTTTTTATGTACTACAAACACTCGCATCTTCGAGTATTAGAAAAATGCAATTTTTAGTAACTAACAAAGTCATAATTTTTTTTTTTACAAACGCTACATGTGAATGGTTAATTAAATAATGCATACCAATCGACATGTTTTAATGCTCATTCTAGGATCTAAATATAAATTGGCATTTCATGTTCTCAAAGTAATTAAAAGTTCACTCATTAAAGTAATAGAGATATTTGTAAAATCTGAATTTTAGTTAGGTAGGTTATATAATTTATTCAACGAAAATCACCGGCACAATACAAAATAATTTAGGAAGCTACCAGGCTAGGTGTTCTTGTCATTCCAAGCCCATGTCTGGCAACTTCTTTAGTTGTCACCGTCTTTTTACGGGCTGGCCTATACTGAGTTCATTTGTTTCAAACATGAGCTTCCAAGAATCTTTTTGGAGCATTCACAAGACCTTCAAAAACGGTTGCGTCTACAACAAATGGCGTGATTTCCCGGTAATTTGGGAGAATAAAATTCTTATATACTTATTAGTGAACTCATTAAACATAAAAGAATTTACGAATAAGGCTGCGTAAAAACGGTGGATTCAAACCTCGCTGCACACCATAAATATTTGCTCTCAGATGCTAGAGTTAAAATAAAAATAATTTTTTAATATTTTTTTGTAACATTGAACGAATGTTTCTTGAATTACAACATTTAAAAACAACAAACTAAGCTTGTAATATAGTAATGAAGTAAATTTACCCCTTAAATAAATTGTGCAAATTATTTTTGATAAATATTGTTACCTACATTTTTTTTATTTCAAAACAAGCTTTAAAATTATAATTCTTTCAGAAATTTGAGTGAATGATTAAATTTCCATCACAAATATAATAATAATAATTTATCCGGTAAGCTTATACCTCGTTAGTTGTAAATTGACAAACTCAAGATTTTCTTTTAGTCACACCAATTCAAGAATCGTCGCAATATTTAATTTGTACTTATAAATACATGGTTTGGACCTAATGCTGAAAGTTACAAGGATAATTTAGATAAATATTTTTAATGTATTTTTCGAAAACGTTCATGGTAACGGGAATTAAATACCACCTGTGTGTTTACGTATGTCTGTACAATAAGGGATTTATATAATTGAAAGAACCGCCATTTCACATTGCCAACAGTATAAACATACAGCCTTTGCAGATGACGGTAATGGCATCTGGCAGTATAAAATATGCATTTATTAATCAATAAAAGTTATAAATAGCAGCACTCATACCTGTGAACGCCATTAATTTATGTGTCACAAAGCAGCAAATGCTGTCGCTTGTCACAATGTTTCCGGAGTCCACAAAAGATGCATAAATAATTCTGTGAGGAGACAAATCAGATGACGTAATAAGTTTCTGTCTATCCGTCCAGTAATACGCTGACATCGAAGGAAATGGCGTTAACGTCCCATTATTTTCTGCAGCTAGTTCAAAAGACCAACTGCTGGAAAAAAATTACAAGAATTGTTAATCTTATCAGCATGACTGATTGCATACAAAAAACAGATTTGTTTATAGTCATGACAAGGTAGAAACCAGTATTTTAAAGCTGCAAAACATTTTAGGAAACTATTGCCAATTTTTGTCGTATATTCATACATGAAAAAAAAATGTAAATTTTAACGGTATAGTAATTTAAAATTTGAAAATAACACACTATCTGAACCAAGTAGGGAAAGTATGATTTTCCAAATTTTTTTAGTACCTTAGAACATGGTCTTTTTGACTACAAATGACTTTGATAGTTCTGAGAGAAAATCACGAGCTAATGTTACCTTTATGTGCAGAACAAAAGAGTAGGTCTATATTATAACTAGTGGTGATGTTTTTGCGTCAAGATAGAATACAACACACTGTAACTAACATTTCTTTAATGTGTTGAAGAAAGATGGCGTTGTTATTTTACAGCGAATCAAGACGTTTTGCGTTGAAATATGTGTTGAAACCTTGTTGGCTCAGATAAAAGCAAAATAAGTTTTTTTTAGCCGATAATAGCCCATAAGAATAGATAATACTGAAGCCTAACCTCAGTCGAATTTCTTTGAAATAAATAATTATCTCTTATCTAATTTTTCGTCTATGATATGAACTAACAAAGACAATGTAGTTTGTACGTAAAAAAAGGTCAGTTAGTGTGTGATTTGTGTGTTTAAAGTACAATATTTGTTTTCTATCCACTAAATAAATATATACCTCTGCCATGTAGACTAAGATACGTTCCTTGCGTGCGATAAAGCCAGCAGGCTTACGTATAACGGAAATAAACATTTAGAACACGTTCCAGTGAACGATAAGCCACGGCCTAATTATCGAGTTTTAAAATACTGGCATTTTTGTTTTGCACAGTAAGAAGCCATACTTAAAATTTCATTGAACCACACCCCCCTCCCCCAACACTCCACAACCCACATTTTCACACCAAACAAACTGATCAATCTAAGCGTCTAATGAATACCTTCGCGCACTGATAATGACTTCTCCGAGAGGTAAGTGAAATTTTACGAGCGCCATTAAATTTGCGCAGGAAAAAAAAATGTTTAATCTTGTTACCGCAAACAGTAATTTAGGTACCTCATTTCAGGTGATTAATGATTCAGAGGTGAGCTTACATTGTCAAACATCATTAACGTATAGATGTTGGAGTAGGTGTTAAGCGAAGAGAAAGGAAACTATAAATCCAAGCGTTTGTCGTAATAACAATAATTACGTCTTATCGCCGTCATCTGAGTTATATTTAACGTATAGAAGTCCATGAACGTTATGTAGCTGTTTAAACCGCGTACCACCCACACAACAAGACTATGAATCAGAGCTTGTTATTATCCCACAAGCTGTTTACAACCAGATACGACCAGTGATTCCTGCAACATCTTATACTACTAAACGAGCAATTCTTGCATGTACTGGCGTTTGAATGTACAGTTACAACATTTGATTGCAGGGCTGCCGTTACTTGTTACGCTATGTTACTGTAAGAAAGAATGTTTTAATTTTTTAGCCACAAAGATTATGTAACGACATAAATGGTCGTATAATTTTTTTGATGATGTTGTTCACACGTAAAGATACATTATTGTTTATTTATATTTCAGTTGTGTGTAATGTTTACACAAGTTGTTTTATTAGTGTTAGTTATGCTTATTTAAAATTGTTACCGTGTACAGCTGACGAAACGACTCGTTTATCACGCCGTATTTAATTTAGGAGCAACTTCTCTCAGTTTGTGATCTTCCTAGGTCTCTACTTTCAGAAGAATAGTATTCTGAACGTTTGTTTTAGTATCAAAACATACGCTACAGTAAACTAATACATCATAGACATGTCAATATCATTGTAGCACCAAGTAATGATCTCCAATTTCATTGAAACATTTACCATCATATAATTGTAAACCAAATTTTTACTGTTCCGAAAGAAAATTAGTCTTCCAGATGTTAAGTTTGTAAATAAGTAAAGATTCCATTTGCATAAACCTTAAACTTGTAATTTGGAACCATTAGTTTTAAAAATAATACTTGCTGTTTATTTATTTTAGAATAACTCGCAGCTGATACGTTTTTGCTAACTTTTTTTCAAAGAAATACCACATTTGAAATCTTTCCCTTGAGCCCCTTACCACGTTCTGAGTTATTCACTATACAGCACATTTGAACAAGTATTCAAAAATTTCCGATATCCCTATACGTAGTTGAGCCAGAAAAAATGCACCTATCCATATTAAAGCTCTGTTCCATGAAGGATGTTAGTATTTGTTCATATAGCAGTAATGAAAAAGGATTAAATCTTTGTCGATTAATTTTTTGTATTTTATATTCACACTAGCAGACCCGGCCACGCGTTGCTGTGGCTGACTTAGATTATAAAATTTGCAGGAAAGGTAGAATTAGTTAATACTTACAAATTTGATGAACTCTGATTCTCTAGCTAATATTATTTGTTTTATTATTATATCTGTAGATTGACAGCTGAAGATAGATATTAATAATTGTAAACACGTGAGAATAAAATCAAAAATAATACAAAAAAAGCTAGGTTACGTAGTACATTGATCAACGAAAATGTGCACAACATGGAGAAAAATAAAATTTGAATTGAAACGTAGCGCTATCTATGAGATATTTATGTCAGACAGTACCTACAACAGTTGTCTGTAAAAAACTGATTTCAGGCACCATCTGTTTGAGACTTATGAAACGTACGATTAATAACACCAATCAACTTTGATAATTAGTTTATTATTAATTATAAATTATTAAGACCATTAATCGAAATAAAAACTATCCTATCTCTCAAGTTGGAAAAAATTACACATAAATGCCAATTTTCATCGAATTCGGTTGACTTGGTGAAGATTTCACTGGAAACAAACATCAGGACACTGGATTTATATATATATATATATATATATATATATATATATATAAAGATTTGATGCGGACTTAATTTTTATCGGACATATTTCACTACTTTGATTTAATCTGCTAATAAAATTTTACTAAAAACACATCCTTTATAGCTAACAGTGTTTTACTGTCGGTATATCTTATAAGCGATAGCTAAACAGTTCTAGACAAGATGTCTTTTGATTTTTAATTTATTGTTTAAAAAATTAAATGTTAAAAACATTTTAGAATTATTTTGCTTAGCCACTGTTCCCAAAAAAAAAATTATTCTCTCTTTACCACGTTGCCGACAGTGAAACAAATTTACAAAATAATCTTAGTTTATCATCATTTAAAAAACAATATAGCATCGGGTAGGTGTGTAATCACAACAAACTCATAAAAAAATCACAACTAATAGAATCGCTGAATTTAAAAAAAAAAAAATTTTATTTAATGAAAATAAAATTAAGGGTGCAAAATAGATTTTGGTAATACTAAATTATACATTTAAACAGACAAACACTTTTTGTTAGGTCGGCCAAATCTGCGTGGTTTACATTAAAATGGAAAAGACTGATAAGAATACTTTGTACGTGTTTGTTTGAGGGTAAGGCACAAAATATTTATTTTCGTTGATAATTGCTTCACTCTAACAATACAACTGCTATTGTTATTTCTGTTTTTTTGCGTGCAAAATCGGTGACGATTTCATAATCGATAAAAAAAATTACGATCTCTGAAAAACACAAAATGAGGTAATATACAATGCGCATTTTTTAGCAATGCAATCTGTAGTTAACTATTCAGCAGTATTACCTATAATTATCGATCTTGGTAGAATGTAGTGAATTTTAATGCAAGTATCAATTATATCCCACATTATAACTGACTCAATGTAGCAATTGTTCTAGTAAACCATAGTTAGAAAACAAACAAATAAGTAACTCTTTCGGTCCAAAGTCGCGAAAGAAAACTTGTAAACGCACATTTTAAGGTTTGGTTCCACGCGTTTTATTTGTTCTTTCATTTTCTGGTCATTACTGTTGGTTAATTTTTAATATTCTAAATTTATCACAGTAGTTCTCTTGCATATAATGTTTCTTTACAAAGTTTGTCACAATATATTTAAAAAATGCTACTTGCGTGGTAGGAAACGTTACTCAAGTAATAACAATTGTGTGCACATAAGTGACCTAATACCACTTTTATATAACACTTAATTATCTTATGACAAAATGCGAAACGTAAAAATAAAATTCCAAAGAATTATCAGTTAAAAAATTGCATAATGGTTAAGACAAAACGATAACAAATATGGCGAGTGAGATTGAGACGTAAGTGTTTTTAGTTGGATCTGATGTTCTCTTGTACAGCTATAGTGTATGAAATGTATCGCTAAATCACAGTCACCTTATTAATGTCTATCGGGCAGTATTCGCCCACTTAAATTAATAGAAACAGAATATAGCCTATTCGTCAATCACTTATGTTCATGGGATCTTGGCAAATATAGAACTAAAGTACTGTAAAAAAAAAATTAGTTTTAATACCTGTGTATTATAAATAAGTTTTTTTTCTGAAAATCGTTGAAGTATGGTTTTGGATTATTTTTACAGACCTATAAATTCGCGTTTATTTTTGTTGCCAAACGTATAAATGTTTAATTGTCTGCTGTTACGTATTACCGTCAGTCCGGTATGCTCTTTTAATTATTTTGTTATTGGCATATAGGAAGAGACCGGAAAAATTCGCGGGTTCAATGACCTCCAGGATAGACTCCAATATCATCTAAACACTCGGGAAAATACCTACTGTTCATTGGCTGCTGACTTGTGAGTCGTCTCGACTGGGTGGCCCGTGATTCGACACTTCTACGAGTGAGGGTCTCTAATTGGCCCTCATTACTCCAGATTAACAGTGAACCAATGGCAGAAGCAGCACTAAGGTATAATTATTTGAATTTTAGCATAACACGAAATGAACCCGCGAATTTTTCAGGTCTCTACGTATAGGTAGTCAGTTTTTTTCAGAGCGTGTCAAATCACTCGCGCTACAATAGTATCCCAGACAATTCAAGTGTATGAAGGAGCTGATTCTGATCTGAAGCAATGACGCGAATTTTTGCAGTTCCCAGATTTTCAGGCAGTATCGAGGTGAAAACAATAATTCAACATTTTGTAAAAATTACAATTTTTGATGTGAAACATCTTTGCTCTCGGTATACGGTATTTGAAAGGGGATGATTTCGTCAACGGAACGGAAGTCGAATTGAACAGAAAAGTGTAATCAAGGTTCTGCCATCTGTGGCGGATGACGAGAACAGTTTACGTAGCCGAAGGGAAAACTTTATAGTGTTTACTGTTTAATGAATTTCAACAAGGTGGGCAGTATTTTTATAAAACTTCTTGTTGTAAATCAGGTCCAAAACTGGTGTTTAGCATATGTTAAAGTCTTTTTCGCTTTCATCGGAGCCTTTTAAATACACGGTTTAAAATTTCGCTGGTCGACGCAGCTGCTCCGGCAACGAATTCTAGCGGCGGGCGCGGGAACTACGCGTGACTCGCGTCACGAAACGTAGTTCAAGACACCACATACGCGTATTTATCACGCTCGGCATTATTTAATATGATTCTACGTTAAATTTTAGCGTGCGAGGTTCGTACAAGAAGTGTACTCGCAACACGAGAGCACATGAATTTGCTCGTTACCGAGGTTAGATGCTTCACATCTCTGTCGAGTACTTTTTTGACGTGACAGCGTCTAATAAATCGATGAAAGCCGGCTGCACGCACGAAAAAATGTCCCGTTGCA
Organism: Bacillus rossius redtenbacheri; assembly: GCF_032445375.1. Classification (NCBI taxonomy): domain Eukaryota; kingdom Metazoa; phylum Arthropoda; class Insecta; order Phasmatodea; family Bacillidae; genus Bacillus; species Bacillus rossius. The sequence goes on from NC_086342.1 coordinate 17,074,760, forward strand.
CACATTGTCCCGTTACGCTGTGTCCCGTTACGCTCATTGTACGCTTGCGTCGCATCCATCTCTCTTCCACTCGATTGGAACAACCATCGATTTGACTTTTTCGAGGCACATTAAACTTGAAACACTCCCATTCGTTTCCTACTTTTCCTTTCATCGTCCTATCCTTAACAGAATAACACAGATTGGAAGAAGTTAAATAGCAAACATGTAGAAAAGTTATAGTTAAAATAATCTGTTCGTTAAAGTAATAAACATATTTGAATTAATGAGTGCAAATAAAAGTAAATTTATCAATTAAATTGTAGATTTCATTTCACTCCTTTTTTGTATCCATACAAAATAGTGATAATTTAATAAAATGATTCAATTTTATTCATACAGTATGCAATCATTTCATAAATGTTTTGTTATGACGTCACGTTAAACTATCGTCCGTAAACCGAGTTTACAGACAACCAATTTTTTTTTTTAAATCTGAAAGGTTCAATTTGTACATGTGAGTGCAAGTAGACGTCATTACCGCGCAATTCTCTCTGAACTACGACGCTACGCTAATGCAAGTATTCGTAGGGATCCGACATAGTCCGTAGAGAGACTGCGCCGGGTGAAACTCACAGCTCTCGGCGCAACCAATACGGGCATAATCAACACGCGACCTCTTTATCCACGCGGCAAGCGCACGCCTCATGCTTTGCAAGGTCGAGAGAAGCGCGATGTCGAAAACGTTGAACACCGCGGATTTGGAAACCATCAGGAGACGGCATGCATCGGGGACGTCGCAAAAGTCACTGGTTTCTTACCTCGCCATCGTCATAACATTCACACCCAAAAAAAAAATTGCATTTTTATGAATAAAATTGAATAATATTTATTGAATTATCACTGTTTTGTATGGATAGGTACAAAGAAGGAGTGAAATGAAATATACAATTTAATTGATAAATTTACTTTTATTTGCACTCATTAATTCAAATAGGTTTATTACTTTAACGAAGAGATTATTTTAACTATAACTTTTATACATGTTTGCTATTTAAATTCTTCCAATCTGTGTTATTCTGTCAAGGATAGGACGATGATAGGAAAAGCGGGAAACGAATGGGAGTCTTTCAAGTTTAATGTGCCTCGAAAAAGTCAAATCGATGGTTGTTCCAATCGAGTGGAAGAGAGATAGATGCGACGCAAGCTTACAATGAGCGTAACGGGACAATGTGCGTAACGGGACAATGAGTCATCTTTTTTCGTGCGTGCAGCCGGCGTTCATCGATTTATTAGACGTTGTCACGTCAAAAAATTGCGGCAATGCTACTTCACCATGCCCGACGATGGCTGACAGTGAATATGAAAATCTGTTGTTAAACACATCCGTAGAAACAGAACCAGGCCCTTTGGAAACCAGTGTTGTCAAAAATTGTAAATTTCCGAAAACGCATTGCTATGGTTATGTACGCATAAATGAAATACGTTTTCTGAAACAAAACTGAAATTTCCTTGTCGCACTTAATTTTAAACTTTGAAGTTTTATTCAAGCAAATATATATTTTTAAACATTTGGAAAATATAATTGAATTATGAACAATTGAACTTTGTTTTGCTTTATTATGTTTATTAATGCGCGCTGTTAATACTGGAAAACTATTCAGGAAACGGTTTAGAAATCAATTTAACTATTGGAGGTACTGGGACGATACAAAGCGTAGGTACATAAAATGCCCGGGCGAACAGTATTACTGCAAACATTTTTTTTGTAGCGATACATTTTCTTTAATGTAAATTTATAAATGTACAAATATTTTTAATTAAACATGATTATTTAAGTTCTATTAAAAAAGAATATACAGGGCACACTTCTCCCCGATGTTCCTGTGTCCCGAAAACATTATGTAGACCATTAGCTGGGCAAAAAGCGTTATCATGCAATGTCATATTAGGAATTATAGTATGGCCATCCCCGGCATAATGTTATCTATCCCCCTCCCCCAAATTTTATGCATTTCCTCACAGATTTTGATTCTATATTCCCTCTGTCAAATAAAGTACCCTGTTGTTTCCCAAGAACGAATTCATAGTGTTTACGTAGTTAGAAATATTTGGTGATGTTCCTAAACGTAAGTATAATGGAGCTAATTATTTTATACCTATGTTTGGAGAATTTACAATTCTAATGTGGAACATTATAAATGGAGTTAAAATTCTCATTAAAAATTAAGATTATTGGATTAATGGGAAATTTGCCATATATCTGATTTTATAACTTGTATTACATGTTCAAAAACTTGACTAAAATAACGTTTAGAGTTTACCTCTGGTTATCCAAGTTTCCCTGTTTTTTTGTTCAAATATACAAATTATTTTTACATGGAATAACTTTAGTGTATTAACTCATACTATAAGCAGTTGTGATAGTATAAACAAATTTTTTATTTGGTATTTATATGACATATCTCCTCAGAAACGTTTAAATTGTAGATTTTTTTTACTTTGGCTTTTTCAAAGTAACTAAGTATTGCAATTTCTGTGTCACATACTGAAATATTAAAATAACAAATAATATATTACTTTAAAAATAATTCAACAGTTGAATAAAAATTGACTTAAAATTATGCATTACAAGTTACAAATTTTGGTTATAAGTAAGCTAGCTTTCCTCTTTCAACATGAAGTAAGGTTGATATGGATGACTGAAAATGTACTAAAAATATCTATCGAATCGTCATTTTTTTAAAAGGAAAAACCAAATATAACTAAGGCTACTCATGTAGGAACCTAAAAGCCGGGAAATATATTTCAGCAGGTTTTTATGCCACAACAGAGACCATGACATAGCGTTTACAGACAGTAGGCCTATTATTACAATTGCAGTTACTCCCAAAGCTGATTAAAATACTTAACGCCAAATCTTTCACAGCAAATTCCTCCCAGCCACTATTAACTTTGAGCATTCCAATAACTCTATATGCTTGTAGTACACACAACTCGTGCGTTGGCAGAGAATTTCTGTAGTGTGATTTATTTGCTCCAGGTTTTGATAAAAAGCAACAGTGATTTTTGTACTTGCTACTAACTTCACTGAACTTATGACCACTTGCCTTTGTTCAAAAAAAAAATAGTTTCTGTTGGCAACTAGTGTTTACATTTATGTCTACATTTATCTGTGCAGAATATTTAGAGAATTCGAACAAGCAATGACCAATCACATTATGCCAGTTACAAAAAAAAAAAAAAAAAAAAAAAACATTGACAAACAAAATACCTGCTCAGAAATTAATAAAGTATGTTGAAATATTATAGCAAACGTTATAAAAACGTAAATAAATCCAGTTCAAAAGAAATCCAAACACTTACTTGAATTATTTAAGGATGTCAACAAACAAAATGGCGCGGGAAAAAAAGGTTCTTTAAAAAGGCGAATAATAATAATAATAATAATAATAAACAGAGTTTCTGTACATGCTTTAACTAAGACAAAATTAAAAAAATCAATAGATGCGTAATTTTTATGGCTTTAAACTATTAAAACCAGACATGGCGTATTTGGTTCTAATACCGACTCCTTAAAAATATATAATCTTAATGATTACAATAGACTTCAGACAACCATGTTCATCAACGAATCCTCAAAATTCAACTTCCAACATAGCCAGCTTTTTACCCGTCCAACTAATAACGAATGAAGACAAGTTTTTTTTTTTTTTTAAATATTTTAACGTCTTATTTTCCCGAAGAACGCGCTGTTAGTAAGATGGTTGTGACAAATTCTTTTCTCGTTTCGCGGTGAAATTTGACGCGGTACCTACTTGTTGAATGATGATCACGCATGTGTCAGTGGTGTTTGCGTGCTCGCAAGAAGCAGGCGTAGTTACTTTGCCCTGGCGCAGTTAGTTGCCCTTTTCGCCGTCTCTTTGCCGGTTGGCGCCCTGCGGAGGTGCTGCCAGCGCTCCCCGCGGCGGTATTGTGGAACCACGGCCTCCCCGCGGCAATGAGGAGGGTTGTCGCACCTCTGGGAGGAGTGTACCGGTGTCTATGGATAGGGGAAGGGGGAAAAAGAGCAACGACTCCCCATCGATGTCGATGTCTGTGACCACCCCGTCGGGAGCCACACCCGAACATACCCGAAGTTCTCCGAAGTTTGCCGATCACTCGTGAAAAAAAACAGCCCCACCATATTTGCAAGGATTTATATATTTTACGGTCATAGAATATTTCAAATAACGCCAATCCAACCGACCTTCTCATTTTAGTTACAATAACATGACCTGTCCTATCCTACCAGGAAAAAATAAAGAAATATTAGGTATTTATTACATTGACCGAACCTGACTTTTTACTTCGGTAAACTCAGGAACTGTTCAGGTTGTGGTTGGGGCTTTCAACCCTGTGAACTGTTGGGTAACCACCATCGTAACTACCTTACTTTTTGTTTACGTAGACCAGTGACGACAACATTACGGACGGCCCGCCTGTAAGCATGGAGATATGGCATTTGCACTATTTTCCACGTTAATACTTGAAGTCAAATTGAGAACGACCCCTATCAATATAGCAATTTTTTTTTAAAATAATAATAAATATTAACACTGATTCCTTGCAGGCGTGTTGTTCTAATATTTGTTTAAAATTACTAATTTCATTACGATATATTTTTTAAGTTTCTTCCCAGCAAGTTTCTTTCGAGTTTTAAACAAAATTATAGCATATAAGTCTTTAAGCAGCTATGATTTGTTTTGCTATTCAACTGCTAACCATTTTACTTTAAATTCAGAAAAAAACACCGACTCCATAAACTAATTAATATCTACCTCCACTCCTAAAAGAAACTTTCAACAAAGAAATATAATGAGGTAAACGCTCGTGTATTATCTGTCATTTTTGCATATGTAGAATAATTTGTCAGTACACACAGACATAATAAACCTATTTATAGTTTTGTCAACTAATTTGTTTCATGGTGACAATTTTTTTTGTAAATACTATTTTCAAAATAATTATTTGTCGTTTCATGGAATGCCTTATTTATTATTATATTGGTTACCCACAGAAAATAACGACATTAATTTTTTTTAATGAAATTGAATATTTATTGTAATGTGTGTGGCCCTCGAAATGTTTGACGTGAGCCATCACTGTTATAGACTGCACAGAAAATGATTTTCTGTACTTTTACAAAAGATTCCTTTGGAAACCAGTTTCCAAAAATTGTTTGTAATACTACAAGAAAGATAGTGTAACATTGTACAACACATGAATATGGTTATTTTTGCATAAATTAAATACTTTTTTGGAGACTTATTTAGTATTTCTTACAAAAATTGGCGAATAATTTCATATTTTAATTAATGTTTCATTCAAGACTATGGAAAAGATAATAGGATGGATCTTCAATAATGAGAATTTATTTTGTTTTATTGTCTGATTAATGTTATCAGTTATTACTGGAAAGCTATTCAGGGAATGGTTTGCAAATAACTTAAACTATTGGAGGTAGTGGGACAACACCAAGTATTTAAATGTCCGGGTAAGAATCCGAACCCAATATTACTGCGAACAATTATGTGTAGTGATACAGTTGTTTTCATGTAAATGTACAAATATTTTCAAATGTCTGTAATTTTACACAAATATTTCTGTTCCACTTACCGCAAATAAAAAATTACAGTTTATGCAGTGACACGGCACTATATCTTGTTCCCATCTCTATTCGGAACGAAATCGTTTGTCAAGCATTTACGTATATTTAACTAAATGTGTTATTTTGAAGTGAATTTTTTTATAGCTGGTAGGGTAAGTTTATGGTGATAAACTTTGTAGCGTAACGAAAATGGTAAAGCTCAGGATAGGGGCAATTGATTGAGGATAGGGGAATGGGATATTGAGCACCCTACTCATAACCCATTACTGTAGAGACCTGTAAACTTCGCGGATTCATTTCGCGATAGGATAGAGTCCAAATACTTATGACATTATTTTGTTTCAGTGATTGGGCCACAGTTTATCTGAAGGACTCTGGGCTAATGAAAAATCTTTAACAGAAGAATTAGCGAATCACGATCATTCCAGTCAACAGGTGTTACTAGTCGGTAACCAATCAGCAGATGTAATTTGCACGAGAGCATAGAGGATCATGGAGTCTATCCTTTAGGGATTTGAAATCGCGAATTTTACAGGTCTCTACGGCCATTAGTGAAGCGTCACAACATAGTCTTTTTTTGGTTAGGTAAGCTATAAACGGAAAATATATTTTTTCTCTTAAATAATTTAAATCGAATTAAATTATAAATGTGTGTAAGTTTGTGTAAATAGTACAAAACAAAGTCTGCGTCTGTCCGCTTACATCGTCCAAAATACACAACGAATTTTGATGCGGATTCCACCATCGTTTAGAGAATATCTTATGAAAGATTTTTGTGTATAATACATTCACTTTAAATTTACAGATAGTACAGAAATTTCGATGTTTTGTAATCAAGTCCTAAAAATACGGGTTTTGAGCGCTTACATGGCTTACGTATACTTACTTATACATGACTGATATATAAAATAAATGTACTACAGGGATTTAGGTCTTAATACGTTCTACAAAACGTTAAACGATAGCATATGTCTATCTGCCAAGGATGACCCACAGTAACCAGGTATAGATCGGAGCATTGAGTTCTTTTTACGTTGCCCTTTCGCGTGTTGACTTCTAAACAAAGTCTGTTTTGTGGTGTGTTATGAGAAAAAAGATGTCATCGTTTTCACAAAAAAAAAATTATATTACTCATTGGCAGTACGTATTAGAAGGTATTTAACTTGTGAAAACATCGGACACTTGCGAGATAGTGATAAATTTAATCTACACGACGCCACATAAATGGATCGCATTCGTGTGAAGCCCGCGTGGATCGCTATTTTTTTTTAATTAAAGAAATAAAGTTATTTCAACACGTTATAAAACGCAACATTAAAATTTTTAAATTGTATAAAAAAGTATGTAAAACTCCTCTGTGACACATTCGTCTTGCTGACCGCCGCTGAAACACATATACATTATGGTACATTTAGTACGTTACTGTGCAGGTGCTTTATTACTTAGTACGTTACTGTGCAGGTACTTTATTACTTAGTACGTTTCTGTGCAGGTACGTTATTATTTAGTACGTTACTGTGCAGGTAGTTTATTATTTAGTACGTTACTGTGCTGATACTTCAGTATTCAGTACTTTACGGTGTAGGTACTTTATTTTTTAGTTTCATCGTTCATGTGTATCTTTGCAGCGTACAGTTTTCATTTCTAAGGCCCACGGCAGCCACTCTATACATTAATGTAACCAGTTACTTAAAAATTGTTTTCAAATGCGCAACTTTTTTTTATTATTGTTTGCTCGCGCTTCGAGGCCAGGTTACTTGTGGACGTAAGGATTCGCTGATTGCTGGGGAAAACTTGCTAAGGCAAAATTAGGATGGCTTTGACCGGTATAAGAACCCGGTCGATATCTACTTGCTCAATCTCGATATATTCACGACCGCAAGGTATCGATCGAAGATTGTGAGGAAGAGGAAGTCGCTAGTTTGACTTCATACTTTTATCACTTTAACTTTGATGTATATCGGCCTATGTATAAAAAGTAATGGCTATTTTGACAAGTACTATTAGAATATTTAACAGTAGGTTTTTACTGCTGGTCGACTATTTCTGTTGTATATATCGTTTCGAATTGCTTAATATGAATTTATAAAAATAAAAATAAAAATCCAAAATGTCTCCAGTCTATCCTTTATTTTAGCTCCGGTTTATTTTTGTGTTGAGAAGCAAATTTTGTTTCGTCTGCGGGCCTTTTGAAATATGTTTTATAATTAGTGAATATTTTTTCTTTTCTCTAAGTAAAAAAATTATATCTTGAAGTGCATAGTTTTCCCATCAGTTAGAGAAAAAATTCATATATTCATATTTACGTCCATCCGTTGTGTACATAGACGCCCATAATAGTTTCAAGTGTTAATATGTAATATTTTGTGATTTTTGAAGTTATACTTCTTTAGACGCGTTATGAAAAAAAATGATGAGAGTGAAATTTTAAGATGCGCGCGCATCACTGTAACACAAAATTAACAGGTTGAAGCTGCGCGCGCACCATGTAACGACATTTTCACAGGAAGATGGCGGACCCACGTGTATGAACATAAACCCACATTAGGGGACATACCAAACGTATTGGTGTGCCAAATGAAACTTTATGATAGTGAAATTACCATGGAATGTATTTTCGTAAACTAAAATAGTCATAGTAAAGAGTAAATTCCAAGGTTAAAAAAAATACATTATTTTGATATTACATCAAACATAGGTAATACACATTTTCCTCGTAACCTTCTGTCAGAGCAGTGGTTAAACTGTGCGGTCAATATGCTGAAGGCCCGTGGTTCAAAACTCGGTGGAAAGTTTTTTTTTTTTTTTTAACTTTTTTTGAAGTTATACTTCTTTAGGCGCGTTATAGAAAAATGATGAGAGTGAAATTTTAAGATGCGCGCGCATCACTGTAATGCAAAATTAACAGGTTGAAGTTGCCCGCTAAAACGCTCATTAAGTCTTAAGAAAAAGCTACCAACAAAATAGAAATAGAACCTCTATTAGTCGCTCATGTTGGCACGCTCGTCGCCTCTGATCACTGTTTTCATATTTATAAGATTTATCCACATGTTTTTAGTTTCTACATTCACAACACGTGTTTTAGTTTCATACAAGTGCGAATTATATATGTGCTAGTAAATTATATTCAGTAGTGATTTAAATTGAATATTTTGATTAATATTATTTACTATTCTTAAATATTAGTAAAAAAATTGTTCTAATATACTTTTTAAAGTGCTCCAATATAATTGAGGTTAAATATCCGTATGTATTATTTATTGATATAAATAAAAATATTATTATTCAAATAATTAATACTAAATACTATTAAATTATTAATGTTAATATTTATTATTTACAAAATAAAGAAATAAATTTAATAAAATATTTAATAAAAAATTTATAAAAATTAAAATCAAACATCAAATTAAAATATTAATTTTTAATATTTATTATTAAATTGAATAAATAATAAATATTTATAAAAATAAATGAACTAATTTAATGAAAATTTTTGATAAAAATTAAAAGTGAATGTTAAATAAAGAAAATAATAAATATTTAAAAAATGAATAAACTTAAATTATATTTTTTAATTTATTATTAAATTTATTTATTTTCTTTTAAAATGTTAAATAATCAATAATAAATATTTAAAATAAAGAATCTTATAATATGTAGTACAAATTATGTCATAAATTTATTATTCTCTAAATTTTATTTATTTAATTTTTCAAATTTAAACTGAATTTTATTGACTGTGTTGACTATCTTTTTCCAGCCCTTTTATTATTTTATTGTAGTTATTTTTTTTGCATGCAATTAAAAACTATTTGTTAATGATGACAAAGAAGTATAACTTCTCACGCGCGTACATATGTACACGCACCCATTTTTTTTTTTTTAAATTTATCTCGATTGCCAAAATACCTTTAACTATTTAGGTCACATTTTATTGTTTACGAAATAAACTGTTTCGCTTTCGCAGGTCTACATCCCTTCTGGTTGTAGGTATACGAAAACTGACCGGTAAGTATTTTAAAATTACTTTGCCCCGAGATCGGCAGATTACTTTGATCTTGCGGGCACTATGCAAAGATCGTTCGTTCCCTTTTGCAGTTATTTTTTTTCCTCCCTGACCGGCAGCTGTGCGTTGATTGATGGTCGCCTGCCACGAAAGGCGAGAAGTTCATTGATGAAAATCAACGAGCGGCAGACATTTCGACAACGCAGACGTATGCTTCCGTTGGCTGTTGTAGATAAACAAAAAAAAAGAAAAATACTGGCATGTGAAAATCGGTCTCCTGAATCTGGCAGTTCGGAAATGTTTTTTTTTTTTTAACACACGAAGCATTTAAGAATGCGTTGGTCTTAAGGAATCCGCCTACCCGCGCACACATAACAGTAATCTGAAAATAATGTTATATCAGAGCGGGGTCTGTTCACAAAAAGCGTTAAAGAATACGGTGAGGGCAGATGAGTAATTCTGTTTCCGTATTTCATTTTTAAACTGTATTTTTTTAGCAGAGTGAAAATGGATAAAACGCATGTATTCAGAATTATCAGAAAAAAAGAATTTGATATAAATTTTAAGTTACGAATATTTAGTTCTGTACGCAATGCGACTTCTTATCTGAAGATGGCGGAGTAGGCCTACTTTCCAACTTCGACTCTGCTACAACGCAAAAATCGTGGCATTTTACTTCAATATGAAGTTTTAGTAAGTGGTAGGAAGTTATTTATTTAATTTTGGTTAGGTTTTGTAATGTTTTTTTTCTTCTTCTATAGACTTGATAGAGTTTTAGGAAGGTTTTTTTATATTTAGTTTTGATTGAACGACTGTTGGTAAATTTCAGCGCGAATGAAGCCTCGACAGCTCGACAGAGCCCTTGACCCGAAGGGTGGAAACAGATGCAACTCTATAGGGTTTGTGAGCCATCAAGGGGTAAATGGGGAAGGGGCATAAGGGGTGAGGTCACGCGCATGCGTGGTCGCCTTCCAGACCCGCGCAGACAGCTGGTGGTTGCGGAGAAGGGTGGGTTGGCAGGGGTGGAACCCGTGCACCCGGGGGGGGGGGGGGAGTTAGAAGAGACGGCTCGGATGCTCGAGCCTGCAATAACAGGCTACGATCCATCGACCCCCTAACTTATCCTGAGTTTCGCCGCTTGCTAGTGTAACTACGCCTTTGGGATTAAATAATATATATATTTTTTTTTTAAATTGATAACAGTGGCCCCCCAACACAAGCTTGGTAGACTTCTTCCATGACCCGACCAACTCATCATTCCTGCATTCTTCCACACTCCCAATGCGGGTCAATTATTGCACCCCGCATGTTTGTGCCCGTGGCTTTACCCGGGCCCAGCTCAGCTAGTTTTTATTTCTAGCTCTTCAGATAGAGTAGTTGGTCGTGGCTGGCCAATCCCCGCACAGAGCACACGATGCATGCTAGGGCTAATCCCGGCATGACTAGGCGTGTAGGCTCCCACCTGGGATGACGCATCCAGGTCTTTCCCTAACCCGGACCCCTCCTACAAATACACTTAGTTTAATTTATGTTAAAAGGGGAGAATATCAAAATTTCTGCTGTGTTGAACACATGTTCACGATTTTTAGAGTACTTTAAAGTCGCTGACCTAACATATTATTTTTATTTTTTCATTTTAGTTACGATCATACAGATGACTTAAATCCTTCCCCCCTGAAGAAATTAAAGAAATAAATATTCTTGAGAATTCTAATACCCAAACGATTTTACGTAACATAAACAAACGTATCTTAACAAACTTAACAAAATTTTGTTGTAGTTATGACAATCTATGTAAAAGCGAGGAAACGAACCCTCCCAAAAAATAAACATTATTTTTTACATTTAAAAAATAAATTTTTTTTAAAGAAGCACTAATAACTGAAATATTCGGGCATTTGACTGGAGGTCGATGAATAGAAGGTTTCACGCGTAGCGGCCAAAGACTGAAGGCTTACGATTTACCAGTAGATTGTTTGAATTAAAAATAAATGAAGTTTTATTTAAATGTGGAGCGTAATTACGTCTATAAGTCATGAAACATCGAACAAATTTTTCATTAAAAGTAGGAAATAACAAAGTGCAGTGAGATTGTTTTATAACATGGACAACTTGCTATCTGCATGGGAAATGAAACGTGTTTTTGAAAGTTCCATTAGCCGTTTAATGTCGTGGCCAAGTTTAGCTCAGCATGCCACTTGCAAAAAAAAAAAATTACCGAGTTACTGACCACTGGTGAAATCAATACTCTTACAACGTTACAAAGCGGGAATGGCTGCTCATATTACAGAGAGAGAGAGAGAGAGAGAGAGAGAGAGAGAGAGAGAGAGAGAGACCTAACACATCCACTCCATACTTCCTCGCCATACATTGGGGATTTAATCTCGCAAACAAAAAAATGTATGCGCAAACGATATAACCGTCGCGTCGTCGCTAAAAACGCACAAAGACACATGATAATCAATTATTAAAATAATTCTTTTTAATATGCCACGTTTTAAAAACGGACTAAAAGGAATAACATAATTTATCCTAGCCCCGTACAGATTTATAAACCCGTAAATATGGTCCTAAAGTCTGTGATTGTGAATGTTTACTACCTATGAAAATACATGTAAGATTTAAAATGGAAACCGTGGGGCACCATCAATAGATATTGATGCATGAAAATTTCACCAGTCACTAAAAATTGTATTGCACTGCAAATTATATCAACTGTTGTGTGAAATTTCCCAACGACAGCTACTTCATACACTCCTTTCTACTGTCTTACAAGTATTTTCATAGATATTAAAAATTCAGTATCGCCAATTTCAAGGACAATCTTTATGGGGTTAAGAATATGTATGGGGCCAGGATAAATCATTTTATATTGTTACTTGCGCTACTTTTTATCGTCAGTTATACTGCACTTAGTGAACATCAGTCGAAAATATTTGTGACAGAATAAAAAAAACGAATCTCAGACATATCATTTAAGTAAACGTAATGAAAAAAAAAAGAAAACAACGAGCCGTAAACATTAATTTTGCTATTGCATATCCTCGTAGGGAGAAAGCATAAGCCTTTGAAAATGTACTGGAAATAAGTTTTCAGCCCAATCACGGAACCTGAGACCGAAGTTAGAATTCACCGCGAAATAGAAATCGAACTGAGGCAACCGGCTACATCGAAACCAAGTCTCATACAGCCCAACAAATAAATAATTTAAAATCTCATAAGATGTCTGGAGATAATGACATTCATGCGGATGTCTTTGACACTCATCTCACAATGATCCGATTGGCACAAAATGGTCACGTGACCTGATCTTTTTTTTTGTTTTTACTGAATACGAACCATAATTTTGTAATTTGAATATTTGAGTTTTGTCATCTTCAAAACCTTCTATTATTTTTTTCAACCAATCACCAAGAAGCTGTTCAACCTCGTACAGTTGCTGGACACAAAAATCAATGAAGTAAGTTACTTTTATCATTAAATAAATTAGAGCTGGCGTAAGAAAATTCATTAAGTTTTGGCTTTTCAAAAATATGCAATCGTATATACAAACGTATCTCTACATATAAAGCTCCGATGCTTTATTGGCATATTTCTTCAATATAAAACGTTATAAAAAGGTTTTGTAGGCTACGTATTTTTCATCACCCGTTGTCTCGTTAGTTCATTTATTTTTATCAGTGTAAGCTGCTGGTAGTTAAAGTAACAGAAAATTTAGGGCCATAACAGAAATTATAACAAAAATTGCAAAATTATTTTTGGATGAATATGCAAGTCCTTGGAATAATTATATACTAGCATTTAATAATACATAACCCCCGCGATGATTTTACTCCTAATGATTTATTTTACTCTCGAAAGATATTTCTAATGCATTGTTTCGTGAAAAATAACCATTAATTATTTAGCAAGTGAAAAATTTACGGAGCATAAAACTCGTTGTGTTAGGTACGTCAAATAAATTAGGTGTTTGAATATTTACCTTTCGTGACGCGTGTACTTAATTTTTGTTCGTACACCGTTTCGACCGTAATTTATTAGCTACACGAGGACAGCTATAATGCGGGCTGACACAGCGAAGAAAAATTAATTAGTATTAAGTAAGAGCTTGCATTCAAATAAATAAATAATTCAAAGGTGCATAAACCATGAAATTCTACGCACTCGTTAACACACAGTGATGTGACCATTGCCTACCTGTATAAACGCAGTTTATATTCAGTACATTAAATTATATTGGTAGTCAGATTCTTGAAACATTTCGTTACGTTTACTGAAAAAAATATCTAAGCTCAGAAAATAAATTATATAAAAAGTTGGAAACAATAATAATATACGAAATGAATAATATATTTGGCCACGTGGTTTAATGACATTCCTGTCCAGCTTTTAAACGGAGTTCATCTTATTTAATTTGTCTGTAAGGGTCAAGTATTAATAGTATTTTTTTACTACTTCCTACGAATTTATTTATTGAAATCTTGTTTTAATTATAATGTTGTATGTTTGGCTCATATTTGTCAATTTTCGTATAGTGAAGGAAATACTTGGCGTTATCTTATTTCAGTTTATATACAGTGCTATGACTCCATATTCTCGAAATAGTTTGAAAAAAAAAAGTACTTTAAGTTATAAAAATCTATATCTGGATAGTTTAAATGCTTACATGACGTGCATTCCATACAAACATACTTATCACGAATTACGTAAACTAGTTAGAGATCCAGGGACATTCTATACGTGCAAATCATTCGTCGCAAAATAACCCATCACGTAAAGAAAATCGCTATGAAAGTCGGCCACTAACTCAGCCTGCAGTATTGAAACGCGGTCATAAGCTTGTCAAACAACCAAAGGAATTTATATTTTACACCACAGATCACAGGTTTTTCCTGTTTCCTACGGAGTGGTAGTATCCTAACTAATTTTGCTTCCATTATTCGTATTTCTTCACATGATTTTAAATAAATTAATAATATAACCATATATTAATGTTTCTAAAAAGTTTTTTTTCCCTGCACCAAAAGTCCTTAATTATTTTTGGGTTTTTATGAAATTACAGGCATTTTATTGTCAGTTTTAGCATGTACTGAAAGCATGAAATAAGGAGCTATACAGTTTTGGTTTTTAATATTTTGTTTGTTCAGGAAATTGTTTACAGCAGCACAAGCATACAAGCACATACAATGACAAAACAATTACAATACACAGTGGCCGGACTCTTACGTCTCTTCCCGTGCTAAGGGAGGGAAAAATGTTAATGTCCTGATTCCTTATGGATACAAACAAGGAGTGAAATCAAATCTATAATTTAATTGATAAATTTACTTTTATTTGCACTCATTAATTCAAATACGTTTATTACTTTAACGAAGAGATTATTTTAACTATAACTTTTATACATGTTTGCTATTTAACTTCTTCCAATCTGTGTTATTCTGTTAAGGATAGGACGATGATAGGAAAAGTAGAAAACGAATGGGAGTGTTTCAAGTTTAATGTGCCTCGAAAAAGTCAAATCGATGGTTGTTCCAATCGAGTGGATGAGAGATAGATGCGGCGCAAGCGTACAATGAGCGTAACGGGACAACGCGCGTAACGGGACACTTTTTGTGCGTGCAGCTGGCGTTCATCGATTTATTAGACGTAGTCACGTCAAAAAAACATTCAATAAGAACTATTTCAGTAGAAAAAACTTTTATAAACAATTAAAAATTATTGTATTATTATTTTATTTAATATAATATACCTAAACACGAAATAGTAGAAGAAAATTTATTAAGAATACCACCCCCTTAACCAACATAACGTGACTGAGTTCATATTTACGATCAGTTGTCAAGCGTCATTATGTTCCACAATCGGCGGTTGGAATCCTGCTTGCAGAAAAGTCCAATAGTACCTATATATTTTCCCACTAGCTACAAGCGTACAAAATTCACCTTATTATTTTCAGAGAGGCTGGAATGCGTATCATTATAAGTAATTTTTCCACTCTCTCAAAGCGAATAACACTTTACAATATGTATTTTTTTAACTTAATTTTTTTACTATAGCCCTTATTACACTATATAATTTTTCATACTTTTTATTTTAATATATATTATTTTATTTAATCAATGGAGTCTGTCAATTTATCTTAGTTAACATAACTCACTGTTTTATAAGTGGCTTTCGCTAATATATATATACTTTTTTGTGAAATTTATTTCTTTAATCACAGATTCACATTGAAGCTCGCTGCTTTACCAATCGTTAGCTAAATTTTCAGTTCATCAACTTCTTTTGCTCGCTGATTCATGTTCCTAGTTCACGCAAGCACTCCCGTAGTTTAAAACTTACTTACCAAGAGAGAAAATTATCTGCGAAGAAGATATAAATATTTAACAGCCTGATAAAAATGGTGACTATGCTTCTTTTAATTGACAGGTCAGTATTGCATAATATTACGTCTGTTTTGAGCGTAACTAGTTTCTGTATTTGCCTATGAGTTACAAAGACCATTAAATTAATGACTCCATTTCATAAGCCAGCTGTTATTTTAGTTTAAATCTTTCTTAAACGGGTGAAGGACACTTTTTAGCAGCATTGAACACATTAGTTGACTTCTGTTATGGACATGTACCTGTTGAATTGGTTTGCGTGTGTACGTTTCTACACAGAAATGATGGCGACTATTTATTTATTTATTTATTGCTGTGGACACAGTTGAAAAGGCTTCGAGAAGGAGGCAAACACATTTTCGGAACCCTCGCCAGATTTCCAAACGACAAAAAGTAGCGATCGTTGTGCGAGACAACAGAGTGAGTTATTGCCTCTGATAGCGTGCCCAGCCTTGCGCGATAGGTGTAGACGACTTCATAGATAGTGAACCGGGCGAAGAAAAAGAAATAATGCTTGTTGTTATACCTAGACTCTTATCTGTTTACGTGTAGAGGAAAAATACAGAAATGTCGATATCATCGATGAACTCTGCAGAAAAAAAAATTGGTTGTCTGTAAAGCCGGTTTACGGACGATAGTTTAACGTGACAACGCCATAACAAAACATTGATGAAATGATTGAATACTTTTATGAATAAAATTGAATCATTTTTATTGAATTATCACTGTTTTGTATGGATACAAAGGAGTGAAATGAAATCTACAATTTAATTGATAAATTTACTTTTGTTTGCACTCATTAATTCAAATATGTTTAATACTTTAACGAAGATATTATTTTAACTCTAACTTTCATACATGTTTGCTATTTAACTTCTTCCAATCTGTGTTATTCTGTTAAGGATAGGACGATGATAGGAAAAGTAGGAAACGAATGGGAGTGTTTCAAGTTTAATGTGCCTCGAAAAAGTCAAATCGATGGTTGTTCCAATCGAGTGGAAGAGAGATAGATGCGGCGCAAGCGTACAATGAGCGTAACGGGACAATGTGCGTTACGGGACACTTTTTCGTGCGTGCATCTGGCGTTCATCGATTTATTAGACGTTTTTACGTCAAAAAAATTAATGTTTGTGAAATAAATACAAAAATAACTACATAATTAGCTATTTTCTCTTAAAGAAAACAATTAATATTTACTTTGTTTTTAAATATTTTGAATGCAATACTTTTTAAGTGTTTTTTTTATTTTACGTACCATAGAAATTTACTTAAAAAAATATTAAGTACCTAAGTTTAATTGTCTACAGGAAAAAAATTCTGTTTAAAGGAGTAGATACTTAATTACTCAGTACGAACTTCTTGTGAAGATGTAGTTTCTTGTTGCTAATTGTCAGAAAAAAAAGCATTACTCGTTGATATCTACAATTTTGGGAAAATAAATTTCATCCTTAAGTATTCTCACGTTGTTCAATTAAATGTTTGTCTGAAAACGTGATAAGAACGGTATTTTTTTTTTTTTCAAAAAAATAAACGTGTCTGTAACGTTTTGATCTTTGATAATGAAAGCGTGTGGGAGAAATGAAGCTTCGCTTGCATTTATAATACACACGTATGTATATAGGATAACAGCTTGGCTGGTTGAGGTCTCGTGAGGAACTAGTCAATACCATAGAAACTGAAAAATAAAATACATTGCTGTGACCATATTTTTTCACCGTGTTTCTGTCGATAAGATGTGCTGGCAAGCTGCATATGCTTTTCTTGTAAAACTATTGTTTTAAAAAAAGCTTTTTTATAGACGTGTGCAGTACGGGCAAAGAACGTTTATTATACGGGCCCCACATGATACTTTACCCGGAGCTTTAACGCCAACATCGCATACAGCGGAAACAGACGTCGAGAGCATCCTAATACAGGGAATACATGATGTCATGTCCACAAGGCTTGAGATCGTATCGCTTTATGCACACTAGGGTACCCACATCCTGGAAAAGTAGGGGAAAAGTCGGGGAAGATGCAATTGGTCAGAGAATTCACTTAAAACACCTGGAAAAGTCGTGGAAATTCTTAAGAGATAGTAAAATGAGGGGGGGGGGGGGGTGGTCAATATCATGTTCCATTATTCAAATACCCAGGCTTTGAACAAATGTTATTTCTATATGTTGAATAAGTGCATAAAAATACACACTGAAAATGGCGTATGCAAGGTTATATATATTAACTAGTACAGCTATAGGGATGGTGGGGATTGGATTATCTTTATTTTATTTAAAAAAAATTGACAAATAGGTAACTTATTTTTCAAAATTCGTCAGGGAAAGTTGTAATTTTGGTCATGAAAAGCCATGAAAAAGTCAGGGAAATATTTATACAGTTTTATGTTGGCATCTTGTACATGTAATTAGTTTAGCGTAAATACTAGGAGGTATTAACCGCCATTTTTAAAAAAAAATATTTTTGCTGTGATTTCAGTTTTAATTTATTTATCCAAAGTATATGAAAAGGCACAATTCATAAAGTTTTGCAGTTTAGCACGTGATCATTGGATGATTCGTTGAAATTGTCCATGCGGCTATACAGTTTGCTCGTCACGTGGGCTAAGGCGAATTACATTGGCCACAGAGGGTTCTATAGGGGTTGTTTCCTAAATTATTTTGTTTCTATAATTTTGTGGTTTTTGCTCATATTGTTAAATATTTCATGATATAACTATCGTTTATTAGTTATGAAAATGTTTTATCAATTTAATAAGAGTTTAATAATTGTGTTTATAAATTCGTGTTTTATTATTTTTTTCTTCAGAGTTTTAGTAAAATAAATTTTAAATTATTCATGAATGATAAGAGTGTTACGACAGAGGCTACATACAAACTTTTCATTAAAGATTGTGTACCACAAAGTGTTATAGGCTATTATCAATTCATGATAGAATTGAATTATAAAATGGTTTCCAAGCGGCTCAAAACCAGCAAATAAAAACTTAATTGCCTAATTGTAAACAATGAACGATTTTTGTATTACGGATTTATTTAAAATAATTAGTAGGTAGTAGAAGGCATTTATCGCAAGATAATCTGAACGCTTATTATACTGCAACATGATATGCCTAGCATACGAGAGCAATGTCTTCCTTGTAATTGGCGGCCGTTTGCAAAAGAAGCCATTGCCTTATTTGACCAAAACCACTCGGAAAGCGTTTGCTTCCGCAGCTTATGACCGTGAAGGGTGTGCCAACAGGAGATACGTGTTCGAGAGAATCCCAACCGAACACGGAGCACAGACGATGTCGCAGCAAGGGCGTCGATGGCCTAAGGGGGGGGGGGGGCAATTTGTGGGAAAAGTATGTATTTTTTTTTTTGCATTTGGCTACATTTTTTTTTTGAATCTCTAGGGATCCAGGGGGGGGGGGGTAACAACCCCCTACCTCCCCCCCCCCCCTGGCGACGCCCTTGTGTCGCAGTGTACGTTAACACGCAAACTGTCTTCGAAATCTTTCCGCGAAAAAAAAAAAAAATACACAGGCCCCTAATCATGATCGAAACGCCCAATTTTTGTAGACACTGCCGCCTTTAAAACAAAGAGAACAGACGCAAAAGGGGTTTTTCCTTGGTCAGGCGCCGAGTTGTCGTGGGTTCAAGTTTTAGGAAAATGCAAGCCTGGCAGTTGTTTCGCAGTGTTTCTCAGTATTTTTAATGTAGTTAACCTAACTAAATCAACCTCCATGACTATTTTATTTTAAATAAATATTTTTTAAAAAAACTTAAGCTTTACAATTTTCTGATTTCTCCATAACTTAAGTCTATGAAACACCTTATGGACATATTTAAGCACGTTTTTATCCTGTAATATGTTCTGCAGAAGTTGATCGTGCGAGTGGTGAACTTTGGTGAACTTTGGTGAACTTTGGTGAACTTCGGAATTGTTTAGGCCTCGGAATGGACTGGAGTGAACGGGTTGCTGCGCTACTTGATCATTCCCAAGCAACCGAAAATATGTTTTACAGTATTTTAGGGTGTAGCTATACTAGCCTAACCAACCGAACATGCAAGAATGCGGCCTTGTATTTGACTCTTCTGAAAGTTAGGTTTGTCGATCCCGTGTTTCTCCAATTAAAAAAAAAAAACGTTTATATGGATCTGGTCTTAACAAGCAAAAAGTGCCGACCGTGGCGGCTTCAATGCACAGGCATGGTAATGAAAGCTATAACTGGTGATTTCTCAGGATCCAGTAGGAATTTAGAAACGCTGTTTTCAGGTCTTTAGTGTTCGAATAAAAATGTACATGTATTTTTAGAATTTTATTTTTTTCTTCACGGTGAAGCCGCGACGTGAGGATGTTATTACCCTGTACACCTGTACACTTTCCGCGGGCGTTTGGAGTTGTATAGTCTGTGTCATGTGACGTGTCTCAATTTTTCGACAATCCTCGAAAGTGGTAGCTACCTATGGTAAAAGTATCATTATGCCTCTTTGGTTTTGTCAACGGTGTTTGTAAACGACTTCCCGTTGCTGTCTGTGCTCGTGAACAAACTTAAAAGATAAATGCTTTGTTAGTGACAATAGGGAAATTGGGACCACTGGTACTACTTTCGAGAACTCTTTGAAATTGGGTTAAATTACGTGACACAGACTATAAGTAAGGACCTACAAAATTCCAGGATGAACTCCACAGTCCTCTACATACTCGGGTAAATCTCATGCCTTCGTTTTTCTGTTGAAAAACGTCTCTGTTGAAAATGTCTTTGTGAGAAGTTTACTCCGCGTGCTCCAGATTATTCCTGTCAATATTTTGTTGGCTTTCTCCTCGTGTTGCTTGTTATTCATGACACGCAGTACATAATAGAGCATCCAAGCCCGAGAGCCAGGTTGAGGATTAGGATTGCCGGCCGCCATCTTGGATTGCCACGTCACGCCTGCCATTCGGCAATTCCTCGGTAGAGGGTTTTTCAATTGCTAAAGACCCGGAAATTTTCGGGAATTCTTCTGGCATCTGGGTAGAATTAAAAGTCATAGGTGCGTGCTCAACCCCTGTTTGCTTTCCCATTGGTTGATTTCATAGCGAGAACAATTTTACCCTCGTTAATCGGCAACTACTTAATTCGTTTACTTCTCTCCTAGCTGGGCATCGTTGGCTCGCGGGTCGTAGAGGGGGCGTGTCCAAATAACTGACGTCCAATCATGAACACAGTGCGAGAGTGTGAGGTTTACACACTAACTTTCGACTCAAAGAAAGCGTGAGTTTCCGTATTTAATAATTAGAGACCTGCAAAATTCGCGGATTCATTCGGTGATAGGCTAGAATTCAAATACATATACCTGTTAGATAATTTGGCTATTGGTTTACTGTTCATCTGGACGAATCTCAACCAGTTATAAACCCTCAACCAAAGAAGGATCGAATCACAGACAAACCAGCTGAGACGACTTACAAGTCGGCAGCAATGAACTTGCGTTATTTGCCCGAGTGTACAGGGGTATGTGCAGTCTATCCTGAAGGCCATCGAAACCGCGAATTTTGCAGGTCTCTACTAATAATCACTGACTTGAGGTCATCGATTTAGAATGTGGGACAATCGCAGAAGCTGTAAAAATGCATACTTGTTTGAAATTTAACCTATCGCGAAATTAATCCGAGAATTTTTCAGGTTTCTAAATGTAAGTTAAGTGCGCTATAGCTAATCCGAGCACTTTTAAATCAACTAGTAATATTTACTTTCGACCAACAACAATTTTCGGACTGCAGTATCAGCTTGACATTCTACATTTCAGAAAATTTTTGTGTGAAGTTGTGAGCAGAAACCGATTCCAAAGTGTCCCTATCGGCTAAAATGTTCCGTATGCAGTTCTTGGTCAGGGACGTCCAACAGTTGTGTGGAGGAGGGGGGGGGGTTACTACCTCTCCCCAATAAATTAAATTGTGGGTTGCGTGGGTTGGGGGGGGGGGGGGGGGGGGCTGCATGTCTATGTTTCTCGTCTTCATTCCCCACAATACTGAAATTGGTAAATGTAATACCATTTCAAAAACAAACACCACCCTATCCAAAAAGAAAAGAAAAAATAAACATTGCACGATACTGTTGTTTGACGACGAATGTAGTTTTCATCGCGATTCTCTGGAAATTGTTTACATCATTACAAACCTTATATACTACAGCCATGTCCACCATATCTAACTCAAACCCTGCTATAAACATGCTTCAGTGATATCAAAATATACTTTTTTTTTAATAGTTTGCACGTTCCTGTATTTGGCCCTTTTTTTTACGTCTCGTCAAATAGCTAAATCATTAGAAGGTACGTTGCATAACAACTCAGGGATGTTTGGGGAAGCAATAATCAACCTCGGCTCGAGACCGGAGAAATTCACTGATTCTTCCCGCGATAGGCTAGAATCCAAACACGCTTACCTTTGCGCTGTTTCGATGATTGTTAGAGACCTGCAAAATTCGCGGTTTCGATGGCCTTCAGGATAGACTGCACATACCCTTCTACACTCGGGCAAATAACGCAAGTTCATTGGCTGCCGACTTGTAAGTCGTCTCAGCTGGTTTGTCTGTGATTCGATCCTTCTTTGGTTGAGGGTTTATAAATGGTTGAGATTCGTCCAGATGAACAGTAAGCCAATAGCAAAATTATCTACGAGGTATATGTGTTTGAATTCTAGCCTATCACCGAATGAATACGTGAATATTGCAGGTCTCTAATGATTGCAATGGCGGCCTCACAGTAAGAAGGCAGGAAGTGGTATACGTCCACCTTCCGGTCTGTGGCAGGGCGGACGTGGGGACGCAAGCGCCCGCTGACCAATGACAACTCCGGAAAACGCGACGCAAAAAAAAAATGGCGCCACGCCACCGGCCAATCAGCTGTGTGTGTGTGTGTGTGCATAAGCTCTTCCAAGACACTATCCCCCTCTGCGCGGTTATCTATACCTATCTGCTTCGATAAGGATAGGCCCCGAGCAAGTTTGGGAAAGGGGGTAGGAAGGAAATAAATGTTTCGCAGTCACGTGAGGCGGAATAAAAAAAACAAACAAAAAAAAAACAAAGGCTTGCAGTTTCTCGCCAAGGCTTCAAGCTTCAAATAACTCTTAGCCTGGAAATACGGGGGCCTTGCATTTTAAATATGTGCTGTTAAGGTATTTCTTCTTAAATTTACGGAAGAAAATCAGGTTAAAATAATCCAGGGATTTGTTATTTTATTTACACATTTACAAACATCTTCGTAAAATTACAGGTACTGAGGTTTTTCTTATTCCAACGCAAATAAAAATAATAGAGATTAAATAACAGCTTTAAAGAACTTGTTACGTTTACAGCTTACATATTTTCTACTTTACATTTTAATGTTGATTTTGTTGACAACGGTAATCAGAACTTGATAGACGCTGTCCGGTTTTGTTTATACGAAAACTTTAATTTCGAAGAACATCTCGTTTATTTGAGGTTATAGAACAAAATTTGTGTGTATAATAACTACGTCAATAATTTTTTTTTTAAATTATTCACCAATTTTTTGTAAACGTGCGCCAAGAAAAAATAAGCGAATTTTATATAGTATGCATAAATAACCGTAGTAATGTGTCGTACAAATTAACAATATTTTGTTCTAGTAGTAGACCATTGCAGTCTTTTTATTGGAAACTGGTTTCCGAAGGAATATTTCGAGAAATATATATATATATTTTTTTTTGACGTGACAACGTCTAATAAATCGATGAACGCCGGCTGCACGCACGAAAAAATGTCCCGTAACGCACATTGTCCCGTTACGATGTGTCCCGTTACGCTCATTGTACGCTTACGCCGCATATATCTCTCTTCCACTCGATTGGAACAACCATCGATTTGACCATTGATTTCGTTTCCTACTTTTCCTATCATCGTCCTATCCTTAACAGAATAACACAGATTGGAAGAAGTTAAATAGCAAACATGTATAAAAGTTATAGTTAAAATAATCTGTTCGTTAAAGTAATAAACGTATTTGAATTAATGAGTGCAAATAAAATAAATTTATCAATAAATTGTAGATATCATTTCATTCCTTCTTTGCATCCATACAAAATAGTGATAATTCAATAAAAATGATTCAATTTCATTCATAAAAGTATGCAATCATTTGATCAATGTTTTGTTATGACGTTGTCCACGTTAAACTATCGTCCGTAAACCGACTTTACAGACAACCAAATTTTTTTCCCCCCTGTGTGGATTTCAAAAAGGTTTCTCGGAATATGTACTTACCAGCTGCTGATGGCCGCCTCGGCCGGCGACACGAGCCCGGGCCTGGCCGGGGCAACTCGCCCACAAGGGGGGCAACTCGCCCAAGTGGAGGGGGGGGGGGAACCACAGAGAGGCACCTCGCGTCCGGACACGACGGGTTCCCCCCCTTGCGGTGAGGGAGAAAGCCACGTCTGTCCGTCTCGCGCGCGGCACGGCGACGGAAGGGAAAATATTTCGAGCGTCCGGCAGCCGCCCCGCCCCGCCGCGGAACTCCCAAAAAGTCGGACCGGCGATCAGGGGCGAAGCCAGGGTGGGGAGGGGGGGGGGGTTAGGGGTTCAACACCCCCCCCCTTAGCACCAATTTTTTTTATTAAATTTCTTAATCATCACTCAAACAAATTTCATATTAAAAATTAATAAAATTTTTACCATTACAATATTTAAATTTAAGTACCGAAAACTGCTAAAATAGCACTATTTTACACCTTAAAATCCCAATTTTTCCGGGGGCGGACCCCCGTACCCCCCGCTTTAATACGGGGGGGGGGGGGGGTATGGCATGCTTCATAACATCCCCCATACATGAATCCTGGCTACGCCACTGCTGGCGATGGCTACGGACCGGAAAAATTCGCCGGTTCAATGACCTGTAGGATGAACTCCATAGTTACACCTACTTCTCGGTCAAATGTCACCCACCCATTGGCTGCTTGCTGTCTTGTGAGAGACGCCCCAACGTAGCAGCAGCCTGTGATTCGATAAAGCGTTGGTTTTGGGCGTTTCTCATTGGTTCTAGAGTCATCCAGGTGAGTTTGTGAGCCAATAGCAGAGGCAGCACTAAGGTATAACGATTTGTAATTTTTAGCCTAATCGCGAAATGAACTCGCGAATTTTTCCGGGTCTCTAGCGATGGCTACAGACCCCAGGGGAAAAATTCGCGGACTTATTCGGAGAAAGCCTGAAAATTTAACTTAAAAATTTTCAATAACTTTTAAATTTTGATATATATGTGATACCAAACACCATGTTAAAGATAATAGAATAATTCTAGCATGGATTTTATTTGGTTTTATTGTGCTTATTTATGTACGCAGTTAATAATGGAAAAACTAGCCTTCTGAGAAACGCAATGACTTAGAACTGTCATAACCACGGAAAACCTTGATTCAATACAATTCGATACAATTTCTTTGTAGGTTTGCGCTGTTTGTCATGGGAACAATTTCATGAATGCAAAATAAAAAAGAAAAAAAGAAAATATAAACCCACAGAAAAAACAAGCCAAATTCATATAAATAGGAAAAGGAAAAATTCCGCGGTTTTATTGACCTCCGTGGTAGACACCGTAGTCATCTGCGTACTTGGGCGAATATCCCCTGCTCATTGGTTGCTGACTCGATAGTTGCCTAGACTGGGTTGCCTGTGATTCAAAAAAATTACTTGCCTCAGGGTCTCTCATTGGCCCAGACAACTCCAGGTTAACCGTGAGCCAATAGCAAACGTTTTTCAAAGATATAAGTACGTACTGTAGTTGAATTTTAACCCATCGCGAAAGTAACCCGCGAATTTCTCGATCTTTACCTATAGACCATCCTTCATACTCTCTAAAGGAATTCTTTAATTTCATAGAAAAATAAATTGAACCGTTTTGTTGACCTAAAATTAGTTATATCAGTATCCTGTACCTTCTGTACAGTTATTTTTGTGAACCTGTACTTATTTTAAGGAAATTAACTTGTTTGCAATTTTTTAAAATTTTATGTTAATAGCCATGCATGCGCATATATTTTACATAGTACAACTTGACATGTTCTATATCCCGGAGCCTCGAACCCACTTGGGATTAGAGACAGGAAAAATTCGCGGATTCATTTCGTGATAGACTAGAATCCAAAAACGTTTGCCTCTTTACTGCATCAGTGATTGGGCCACAGTTCATCTGAATGACACTTGCCCCAATGAAAAACCTTTAACAAAAGAAGTATCGAATCACTAGCGTCACAGTTAACAGGTTACACGAGTCAGTAGCCAATGAGCAGATGTTATTTTCCCGCTTGCATAGAGGATCATGGAGTCTATCCTACAGGTCATTGAAATCGCGAATTTTTTCCGGTCTCTACTTGGGATCCATGGAGCAAAAATTAATTAATAATACCGCGGGGGGAAGGTGGAAATTACTATAACGCCTCGCCAACGTCAACATACCCCTCATTGCGTAAGTGCGAGACATCGAGAGATCGAGGGATCGAGGGATCGAGGGATCGCGACGCCAGTGCAGGTGGTGGCCCGGCCGCGCTGACGGGGGGAGCGCGCCGCCGCTGATTGGCCAGCGCCGCCGCCCAATCACGATCAATTAGCGCCGACGCCCTAGGGTCGTCGATTGAAGAGGAGGGGGAGCCGGGGGGGGGAGAATTAGTCACCGGGGGCGCAAGGGGTCAAATGGGTCGCCCAGGCGAGGCAACCCCCACCCCCCCCCCCCTTTTAAACATACACTGCGTGCGAGCGAGCAAAAAAATAAACAGCTGGTTGCTTCTATAGGAATTCACGCGTCATGAGTAGGGACCCGTAAAATTCGCGGGTTTATTTCGTGTTATGCTAAAATTCAAATAATTATACCTTATTGCTGCTTCTGTCATTGGTTCACTGTTAATCTGGAGGACTGGGGGCCAATTAGAGACCCTCACTCATAGAAGTGTCGAATCACAGGCCACCCAGTCGAGACGACTCACAAGTCAGCAGCCAATGAACAGTTGGCATTTTCCCGAGTGTGTAGTGGATATTGGAGTCTATCCTGGAAGTCATTGAACCCGCGAATTTGTCGGGTCTCTAGTCATGAGTTAAAGTTTGACGAATTTGCATTACAATTCTACGTTGCCAAGGAACTAGAGTACATAAATCAAGTTTTGGCTGGTAAATCGTCTCTCTGTGGAGATGGGAAAAAAATAAAGATTTAAAAAAAAAATCCAAAATTTGGTCGTAAAATCAGTTGTATTTTGTGACTTGTAGCCTACTCTTTTTTACCTAGCAGCCTAGAATTTAGAGCCAGGCTAGAACCATTACATACCATTACACATACGAACGACAATTTCGTTAGATCATAGGCATTTTGACAGAAAAAAAGGCTCAATGGTATCTCACCTTTCAGTGAATGTAAAAAAATATATATATGCACCGACTGGAACAACAAATCGCTGATAAAAAAAAGGAATTAAAAATTAAAAAAATACTAGAAAATTATTTTTAAGATATAAATAGGTTTTATTTAAGAAAGGCAGTATTAAAAATATGACAATATGAATAGGTTGTGGTTAAAGTACACATAATTTGATTTTTAAAAGGAAACATTAAACACAACTTGGATTCTGGGTCGGTCTATTCATGACTTATTATGTAAAAAACAAAAGTATTAACATATCATGATTATTATATGTTGCTACAAAATAATAACCTTTATAAACTTTCAAAATTTATGTGGCCAGAGTAAAAATAAAAGAAATATATATTAAATACAAATTAAGTTCACATTTTCACGTATTGTACTCCACACATAAGTGTAAACAATCTTCCGTTCTTGGTCTTTAAGTCTGTGAAAAATCAATGGAAACTAATGATGATTAAAAAGATTATTCATTTTTGTAACCCCTTCGTAATTTTTGGCCCATTGTGGAAAATGTTTTTTCTTTGCTTTATTATTTAGAGCAAAATTTAAGACGGGCAGTATTGCAGTAAGTGTTTCCTCATTGGCTGGGTAACTTTCAGAACGAGCTTCGTTCGATGGTCGGAGCCAAGAGGGCAAGAAATTTTTTAAAATTGAAAAAAAAAAAAAAAAAATAGAATTAACGAAGTCCAACCTACAGTCAAATTATCCCGCGATACGTCAGCATATCTAAGGACGAGGAACTTAAAATAAAAGGTTACATGAAGCAACGACAGATTTGATTAATTGTAAGAAGGGGATTACCAGAGAAAACCTAACTACTTTCGGAAAACTTTCGCCGAGTTTCCCTCCGGCAAAATCATTGTAGTATGCACCTTATGGAAGTCGAGTTAAAAATAAAAAGTTTTATGAGCAACTAAACTGGAGTTTCTTATAGACCTCTTAAGCATTATTTCTGGTTTTCAAGTTCAAGTGAGGTTAAAATTTTCCAAATAGCACTTAATAGTAGGGACAGGAAAACTTCGCGGGTTCAATGACATGTAGGAAGAACTCCATAGTTCTACGTACACTCGGTCAAATGTGACCCACTCATTGGCTGCTGTCTTGTGAGACGTCCCAACGTAGCAGCCTGTGATTCGATACAGCTTTGGTTGGGTGTTTCTCATTGGCCCAGAGTCATCTAGGTGAGTTGTGAGCCAATAACAGAGGCTGCATTGAGGTATAACTATTTGTATTTTAGCCTATCGTGAAATGAATTCGCGAATTTTTCTGGTCGCTACTTAGTAGAATTAAATTTTTGAATTTGATAAATGGAACGTCACAACAAATTTGGATCATGTCTTTGAAGCAGATGACTGATTAGAAACCACAATGTCAAACGGTCGAGAAAAAATACTGGAGTGATAATATGTGTGCTGGTATAGCTTTATTATGGTCTTACAATATTTCACCTTAATCAAAGAATGTTATAAACGTGTAAAAAATTGTAGCACCACAACTTTGGCTATGCGGCCGTACAGATATGGCCCCAGATGGCGAGATTGAAGAGAGTAGTAAAGGCACAAGATAAGTAAGATGGCATTTAGAAATGACGTGACTAAGGCAAGAAGACAGGGCATACACATTCGTTTTTAAAACTTATGGTGTGATAAAAAAGGTAACAGGAGGTGAAAGTCACTGATAAATTATTGAATTAAACACATTTTTATAATTTATTATGGAAAACTAATATTTGTCGTTGAGTTTAAGCACATTATTAAATGAAATACTAATAACTTTTTCAATTGCTGCAAAAAAAATGTTCCTGTGAACTCAATTAGGTAAATAAATAAATAAATTTAAAAAAAATTACAAAACAAAGAAATAACATTATGGTTTCAACCATTTGAAAAATTTTACACGCAGAAAAACTTCACAAAAGCTTTTATTGTCTTTGCTATCTCTGTGTATCCAACACGGTTTTTAACTTTTTTTTTCCGTGATCAACATGATTAATATGATGGCTTTTAGTTGAACGAAAATGTCGAGCACATTGTCTAACTGAGGGATAAATAGGGCCATGAAAATTTCGCGAAAAGATCCGGAGACTAGCTGAAAGTTAAAACACTGTAGCATCGTATGTGTTTCGTGATTGGGTGAGTTACTTTGAGGTGCATGTCGATTGTTACAACAACCAATCACACTAATTCAGTGTGGAAGCAAACTCGTCCTTAGTGGCTCGTGCAAACAAGGCAACGACTTCTCTCGCAGACGGCCGCCAATCACAAGGAAGAAACCGCTGTTGTGGGTATACCTTGTTGCAGTCTAGTAGGCGTTCAGATTTTTTCGCGAAAATTTCCTGCCCCTAGGGATAAAACACGTACAGCTATATCGAGCAAAGTTATATACACACACACACACACACACACACACACATATATATATATATATATATATATATATTAAAAAAAGACAGGTAAAATTCGTGAAGGCGTGTTTTTCCACCGCAAATAAATCTTTATCGACGCCGGAATCGCTGATCAGTTTCGGCTCGCACGTTGTGGCCACGATAATGAAGCAATGGCCACATTGTGAACTTTGCTTTCACCTTTGCTCGACCTACTTTTGGCCTGCCGGTAGCTGCCCACATGGGCGTGAGTTGCCTACAAGTTGTCACACACAGAGCGAACAAGCGATTGAGAGATTACTTGAAGGACGCGCTATAGCGAGACACGTGCAGCGTGGTTGGTTACGAGAACAAACACACGTATGGGAATCAACACGTTCCTCTGAAATCCTCGCATTCGATATTGGCCAACGAAGTCGTAATTAATATCGAGTAGGTATTTATTCTTAGTAGGGGCATGCATATTTCGAGGAAAAGATTCCGAGACCAGTTGAAAGTTAAAAACATTGTAGCATCATCTGTGTTTCGTGATTGCGTAGTTTCTTTCCGATTTATTTCGATCGTTTCCTAACCAATCACAGTAATTCAGTGCGCATGCAAACGCGTCCTGAGTGGCTCGGTCAAATATGGCAACGACTTCTCTCGCAAACGGCCGCCAATCACAAGTAAGAAACCGCTGGCGCGGGTACACATTTTTGCAGTCTATTAGGCGTTCAGAAATTTTTTTCGCGAAAAATGCCTGCCCATAATTATTAGCTATATGTAGATACCGGAATCATTTCGCGATAGGCTAAAATTCAAACACCCACACCTTTAATCTGCTTTTGCTATTTAACTCAGTGCTCATCTGGACGACTCTGGACCAATGAGAAACCCTCATCCAAAAAAAGTATCGAATCTCAGGCAGACAAACTTAGACGTCTGCATGAGTCACTAGCCAATGAACTGGCGTTATTTGCCCGAGTTTGCAGAGGACTTTTGTTACTGTCCTTGTGTAGTTAAAGAAAACCTGTATTATTTTTATAAAAGTTCTGGAAGCTGCCTTATGTGGGCTACACAGTAACAACTGAACAATCAGATGACACAAGGGAGAAACATTTACAATTTAATTAGTTCTCACAATAGGAAGTAGGGAGGTTGATCGTATTCGAAGTGAAAAACATAATCTGATTTGCTTATCTTCTACCTGTTTTATTGTTAATTAAGATTTGTTATTTTTTCTTTGGATACTCATTGAAATTACAAAATCACCCTTTACAGAATAAGGAGGGCCCGGGCCGTTAGTAAATATCATTTAAAACTGTCTGATACATTTTACAAAAATTTAACAGTCCTATTTTCACCCAAAATAAATTTAACATTAATTAATTAAATTGATTTAAGACATAAGTTGTCCTGATCGGTGCTGGAGTATATATTCACAATATTCCACAGAGGACTGTTCACTGGCTAAGGATAACTAGGAGATTCTGGCATTCTTCAATTTCCGAGGGACTGGCGTGAATTTTGTAGACTTCAAATTTACGGCATACTGTGTAGTCTATCCTGAAGGTCATCGAAACTGCGAATTTTTCCAGTTCCTGATTATATGGATTAATGGACTCGCATCATTCAACGGAAATTTAACAGGTTCATGTGCAATGTGCATGCGTACCTATCCTATGCTATGCCCATGATAAAGTTAAGAAATAATAGCAACTTTAAAAATGCTTATGATTCATTAGCCAAGTATCTGTGTTTGAACAACCATGGCGTAAAAGACATTTATCACTTTGATGGTTCTGTTTATTATTACGAGCGCTGCGTTATCTATTAATTATTTGTCAATTGAAAATGTTGCTGTCTAAAAGTTAAATGTTTTGTGTGAAGCACACATCTAGAAACGCGCTTATTTCGCGGATTCATTTAACAGGTAAAGACAGGAAAAATTCGCGGGTTCAATGACCTGTAGGATGAACTCCATAGTTCTACGTACACTCGGTCGAATGTCACCCACTCATTGGCTGCTGTGTTTTGATAAATTACAACGTAGCAGCCTGTGATTCGATAAAGCTATGGTTGGGTGTTTCTCATTGGCCCAGAGTCATCCAGGTGAGTTGTGAGCCAATAGCAGAGGCAGCACTGAGGTATAACTATTTGTATTTTAGCTTATCGCGAAATGAATTCGCGAATTTTTCCGGTCTCTATTAATAGGTAGGTACATTGTATTTTTTTTTTTAATGGAACTGAGATGGTTATGTAAAATTACAGATATTTGTAAATTTTTACATTTAAATGAAAACAACTTTATCACTGCAAAATAGTGTTCGCAGTAATTGGGTTCAGATTCTACCCGGGTTAAAACCCGGGATACAACCCGCAACCTGCCACACACAAGCTGGGAGCTCCGGCCAGCAGCGCTAAGGGAAGGTCGCGACGGGGAGTAACTATTTTTTGACGTGACAACGTATAATAAATCGAAGAACGCCTGCTGCACGCACGAAAAAGGATGACTCATTGTCCCGTTACGCTCATTTTCCCGTTACGCTCATTGTCCCGTTACGCTCATTGTACGCTTGCGCCGCATCTATCTCTCTTCCACTCGATTGGGAAAAACCATCGATTTGACTTTTTCGTGGCACATTAAACTTGAAACACTCCCATTCGTTTCCTACTTTTCCTATCATCGTCCTATCCTTAACAGAATAACACAGATTGGAAGAAGTTATATAGCAAACATGTATAAAAGTTATAGTTAAAATAATCTCTTCGTTAAAGAAATAAACATATTTGAATTAATGAGTGCAAATAAAAGTAAATTTAAATTTACCAATTAAATTGTAGATTTCATTTGACTTCTTTGTATCCATACAAACTAGTGATAATTCAATAAAAAAAATATTCAATTTTATTCATAAAAGTATGCAATCATTTCATCAGTGTTTTGTTATGAAGTTATCACGTTACACTATCGTCCGTAAACCGACTCTACAGACAACCAATTTTTTTTTTTAAGGTGCGTGTTGTTTTGGTCGAAACAGGCGAGCACACGCACGCACGCAGGCAATGCGTAACACGCCTCTGGCGTGGGTTTGAAATAACAATAATTAAAAAAACAACTAAAAGTCAGTCATGGGGACTGTCGACAGAAGTGAAAACTTAAACATTTTTTTTTAAATGTGTAATATGAAATCATTTCTACACCAAATGTACGCAAGAAAATGTTTTTGGTATTATACCACTAGCATGTCGGTGACCCATAACAGTTTTGCTCCTACCAATAATAACTTTAAAACTTGAAGAAATTAAGTTTTTTCATTGAAAGAATAAAAAATAATTAACTTTAATCTACAAATAATCAACATTATCTCTAATAAATCAATAACCTGACGTTTGAAGAAATTCACATCGTAAATAAATAAACAAAATAAAAAAAAAACATAACCTAACTTAACTACCAACTAAAAAATATCCAATACTCGCAATATGTACCACACAATAACGTTAAAATTTCCTTGGAAAATAAAGATAAAATTAAAAACTTGTATCTTTAAAAATAGAAAAACTTAAGTTTTATCCTTGAAATATAAAAAAAATCAACACCTCACGTGACCATGTCGATGACGACTTACATGAATTTACTCCCTATCCAAACCTTCCTATAGAAGTTTTCACTTTAAAAAAAGGGGGAGGGGGGTTGTCTGTAAATTCGGTTTACGGACGATAATTTTACGTGATAACGTCATATGAAAACATTGATGAAAAATTACATACTTTTTAATTTTCAAATATTATTTACCGTTTTTGCAGATTTAATTAAATAATTTGTTTAAATATTATTACGAACAATTAGTTTAAAAGCCCACCTTACCTAACCTGTTTGATATTATAGAAGATTTTCTCGCACGGTGGTTTGGCCGGTTCTTGCACGCTCGGCTCAGGCGGAACGTGGCAATTTTTCGTGCGTGCAGCCGGCGTTCAGCGATTTAAAACATAGAGACCGGAAAAATTCGCGGGTTCAATGACCTCCAGGATGGACTTCAATATCCTCTACACACTCGGGAAAATGCCAACTGTTCATTGGCTGCTGACTTGTGAGTCTTCTTGACTGGGTGGCGCCTGTGATTCGACACTTCTATGAGTGGGGGTCTCTAATTGGTCCTCAGTCCTCCAGATTAACAGTGGACCAATGACAGAAGCAGCACTAAGGTTATAATTATTTGAATTTTAGCATTGCACGAAAATGAACCCGCGAATTTTTCAGGTCTCTACGATAAGACGTTGTCACGTCGAAAAGAAGCGAACAACGCATGACTGCGACGCAAGGAGTTTCCGTCGCTGTTTGCGGCGTCACAACACATGGGCTATCAGGCGCGGCGCTACAGAGGGCGTCCAGAGATGAAAGGAATTTTTGTTGCGTTGAAAAGGGGGAGGGGGAAGATCGAGAATTGTAAAATGGTAGGGGTGGGGGGGATGAGAGAGAGAAAGGGTGACTAAGCTAAATTAACGGTTCTCATCAAGGGCCGCGGTCGGAACGCTAATGGAATGACAGAGGGCGTAGCCGCCGCCTGTTCGCTGTGGCGCCAACCCCTGTCCGCGACCAGACGGAAGAAGTTGGCTGCAGTGGAGAAGTCCTTTATCGTGTCGTTCGTAATACTTAGAGACCGGAAAAATTCGCGGATTCATTTCGCGATAAGTCTAGAATCCAAAAAACGTTTGCCTTTATACTGCATCAGTAGGGCCATGTGATTTTCGCGAAAAGA
Organism: Bacillus rossius redtenbacheri; assembly: GCF_032445375.1. NCBI lineage: Eukaryota > Metazoa > Arthropoda > Insecta > Phasmatodea > Bacillidae > Bacillus > Bacillus rossius. The sequence continues at coordinate 17,109,290 of NC_086342.1, forward strand.
TTTTCCAACCAGCTGTGTGCTAAAACTCTATAGCATTTTATGTGTATCGTGGTTGGCTGGGTTTATTCCAGGTGCATGTCTACTGTCGGCGCACCAATCACAGCCACCCAGTGTGGAAGCAAACTCGTCTGAATGGCCCGGCCAGACAGGGCGATGGCTTCTCTCGCAGACGACCGCCAATCACAAGGGAACAATGGCATACCTTGTTGCAGTTTAACGAGCGAGCAGATTATTTCGCGAAAAACGCATGCCCCTATGCATCAGTGATTAGGCCACAGTTTATCTGAATGATACTAGGGCCAATGAAAAAAAAACCTTTAACAAAAAGAAGTATCGAATCACTAGCGTCCCACAGTTAACAGGTGTCAACGAGCCAGTAGCCAATGAGCAAATGTAATTTTCCCGCGTGCATTGAGGATCATGGGGTATATCCTACAGGTAATTGAAATCGCGAATTTTTCCGGTCTCTAGTAATACTTAGAGACATGCAAAATTCGCGGATTCATTTCGCGATAGGCTAGATTCAAAACAACTATACCTTCGTACCGCTTCTGCGATTGGCCCACATTTTACCCGGGGAACTGTGAGCCAATGTGAAACACTAAACCAAGAAAGTGCCGAATTACGGACAGCCTAGTTGAAACGTCTCACGCGTCAGTAGCCAATGAACAGGCGTCATTTCCGCGAGTATTTAAAGGACTGTGGAGTCTATCCTAGAGGTCAATGAGTCCGCGAATTTTGCAGGTCTCTAGTAATACTACAAGAAATCTAATATCACTATTTACAACACATGGTTAGGAATTTTTTTAATTTTTTGTATATTTGAAATACGTTTTTCGAGATAATACTGCGTATTCCTTACGAAAAATTGGCCCGAAATTTCATTTTTATTTGATGCATGATTTTTTTTAAACCATGTAAAAGAAAATCGAATATTCAATAATCTTCCCATTTTTGATTTATGATGCTTATTAATGTGAGCAGTTTATAGAGGAAATCTTACCAACTGTTGGAGGTACAAAGATTAAATTTTCCGGGTAAGAATCAGAACCCAGTATAACTGCGAACACTAGTTGTCATGAAAATATACAAATATCTGTAATTTTACATGAATATGTAATATTTCCTTTACAAAAGATTATTTTATTGTGTCACTCGCTGTAAGTTCAGCCTTGTCTTTCCGTGGCTGCTGGCTACTTATTACAGCTTGGCTGCTACGGTCATATTCGGTAAGTGTTTATTCATTAAAAAAAAAACTCTGGAATATTTTAAAAAGAACATAATAAAAAAAACTAAATTCCAACGCCGTGATCGAGGTTGGATCTGAAACTTATCCGCACAACCGAACGAAGTGAATTCTTCACCTCTGGCGGCCCACATGTTGAGGTGGGAATACTTGCTCGAGTATCAATACTTCCAGCCAATAAGCGGCAGTCTTGATTCCCCCCCATTAGTTTGGGAAAAGGAAGGGGGGAAATTGGAGCATGAATTAGTTCCTGACTTCCGTATATTACAACCCCCTCTCCCTTCTTCTACAGGTTTAATATTATTGTCCTTTAATGCGATAAAAATTGGCCTGGTCGTTACCGTTGTCAGCAAAGAACAGCAACACCCGACTCACGACACCCTTTGGGAAAGGGGCAGTTGGGGGCGAATGGGATTAAGTTCACCCTTGTTTTTTATTCCCCCACCAATCTCCACTTTCTCCCTACCCGCGCAAAGAACACCCCTTTTGCGACTAAGGCGTAATGAGCCGTCTTTCGTTTGCTACGTGGCGACGAAGCCACTGCATGGAACGCTTTGCTAGACATTGCGCGTGTTCACAATGCTTCTGTTTTTTGGTAGTCGTTGTCGAGAACACAGCCGTGTGGTTTGGGACCCTGCTACTCACACACTACTCCGTCGAAACACAAATGTAATTTTGCACAACTTTTCGGAGGCAATACTAATTTTTTATTTTTTCGTTCACACATTCATGTGTATCTTAACACAAACAATCTTTGCTAAGCCAGTGGCTCAGAATTAAAACATTCCCCCCCCCCACTATGTGTTGGAATTCTGTTACTAGAACGTCAAATGTGAAATTATGCAAAAAATTAATGTTTCATTTCATGATGATGATTTTTTTTTACACCTAGTAACGAACTTCATGACTTACACCCATTTACTTAAGGTGTATAAATACACAAAGTGTATTTTTTTTTTTACAAAAAATTTTTAGTCCTATTATTATTTCTTACAATTTTTGCTACAGAAATGGTATGTTTTTTTTCCCCAATTACACAATAAAAATTGTAATATATATACATACAATCTAGACGCCTGAGCCCTAACTACGGATAGGATATAAACCAAGAATTATTGCGAAAATCTTTTGGGTCAAAACACTTTCTACCTTCTCCGTACCATTTTGGTTGGAATAAATATTTTTGACATGACGTAGCTGTTTTCAGGCGAGTCTATAGACTTTCTGTAGGCCTAATACAGAACCTGAGTAAGGGAGATACAAGTTTCCATTTCCAGAAAGAGACAATTTTGTTAGCGGTTGCAAAATTGGTAAAAATTTAAAAAAAAAAAATTGAATTGGAGTCCAACAATCAGTTGAATTTCCTCCCCCTCCACCTCACCACCCAGAAAAATCAGTAACATTAAGAATGATTTCTACAAAACATTAGGATTAAAAGTCTTTAATTTTATTTTCTGGTTACCCACACAAAAAAAAAAACTCTTTTTAGTGGTACTTTTTTAAGCTACGTTGCTATACTAAACAAATATATAATGTCCAGATAGTTCAATACAAAATAGTTCTAATGTTCTTTTAGTATTTCATATTGCGATTTTTTATTAATTTAACGTCAAATCCATCAAAATAAAAATTATTTAATTGCTAGCCCACGGTGCGAAAATTGTATGGTTCTAAAGACATTCTTCAAATAACACGGTATTTCACATGAAACACTGACGAGTCAAATACTTTGTTTTCTCTTACCTTGTTGTAAAGGCTCTTAACGCTTTTTTTTGTAATTAGACATATTTAATGAATGTTGAGTGGTTTGTAACTGGCGCTTTGACACTCAAAGCTCTGACGACTGACAGCCAATCCAAGCGGCCATATTAAGTATAGGTAAATAAAATAAATGACATTTTAAGTACCACCCCGAACTTTTTAAAACATATGTAATGTTCGATAACGGAATTTGAACCCGGGAATTTCGAATTACGATGCCTTGCATTTTAAGCGCTTAGCTAAGCCGAAAAGTTATCAGTAGGTATGTGAAGAATTATGAACTATTAATTAAGTGTCTCAGTATTACAATCAGTGGCGTATGCCTAGAATGGATTTGGGGGGGGGGGGGTTATGTATTTCCTAACCCCAAAAATCCTAAAAATATATCATTACCACTAACAAAAGGAAACAGCTTGCAAATTAGTTCTCACCCTCCCCTCCCCCCCCCCCCCCTTCTTTAACGACGCCCGAAATACAATTCTGCCTACGCTCCTGATTACAGCGTAATTTTAAAGTCTCGGTAAATTTTTTTTTGTGAATATTAAATTCATTTGGCACACCGATACACTTGGTACGGCCCCCGATGTTCAAGAAAGCTTACATGTATAGTTGAAACTGATATGCATAGGTACTTGAAAAGAAAAAAAAAAGTATTTAATACCTTTTTTCAAAACGCACCATAAGTAGAGACCCGAAAAATTCGCTGGTTCAATGACCTCCAGGATATACTCCAATACCCTCTACACACTCGGGAAAATGCCAACTGTTCATTGGCTGCGAGTCGTCTCGACTGGGTGGCCTGTGATTCGACACTTCTATGAGTGAGGGGTCTCTAATTGGCTTTCAGTCCTCCAGATTAACAGTGAACCAATGACAGAAGCAGCACTAAGATATAACTATTTGTATTTTAGCATAACACGAAATGAACCCGCGAATGTTTCAGGTCTCTAACCATAAGATTCTCTTTACTTAATCGGTGCCATAAGAATTATAACTAAAGAGAGAGAAAAAATCCGGCATACGTCCTTGTGAGAACGCTATCATACACTTAACATTAACAGCCCCTTCCTCTTCCGCTTTTTTCCTCTGCTGTTATGTATTCGTTCATGGCCCGTGACCACGAAGTAATTGAAAACAAAACGTTTGGGTGCTATCTGATTTCGCGCAAACGAGCGCGTGCGCTGTGCAACGGGATAATTGCCTAAACTATTAACGACTCCGCGCTGGAAATAAACTTTGCCAGGAGCTCTTTAGTTTACTCACAGGCACGCCAACTATATTACTGTATAATAAATAGAGACCGGAAAAATTCGCGTATTCATTTCGTGATAGGCTAGAATCCAAAAACGTTTGCCCTTTTACTGCATCAGTGATTGGGCCACAGTTTATCTGAATGATACTCGGCCAATGAAAAACCTTTAACAAAGGAAGTATCGAATCACTAGCGTCCCAGTTAACAGGTAACACGAGTCAGTAGCTAATGAGCAAATGTAATTTTCCCGCGTGCATAGAGGATCCTACAGGTCATTGAAATCGCGAATTCTTCCGGTCTCTAATAATAAACTCTGTTCACTTATTTTGCATAAGCGTCTGTTTGGAGGCGTTAGTTTGACAATGGCATTGAAGTGGCCTTGAAGTGGGACACTTTTTTCCCCATTAAAAGTAACTTAGTTATTAAAAATTTACTTTTGGTCACAAATTTTTTACTGAAGAAACTTATTTAACTTTTTTACCAGTTATGAAAATTCCACATTAAAGTAAAATTATTATTATTATTTTTTAATTTTGGTGGTTGTTTATTGTCTTCAATAATGGCATGCGACCATAAACACGTGTCTGCTATCTTCCTGCTAACCAAGTGACGTCAGGTTTTGACTAACCGTGATTTTTCGTGATTTCTGTGCGATATTAATCAAACGTGAACTTGTTCTCCCGTGTAGTTGTAAACACGAATTTACACTTAAAAAGAGTGTTTTATTATTACAAAGAAATTATATTCTCCATACTCATGAATGTAGGTGATAGACATTTCGTTTGAATAATAATTGCTTGATTTCGTGATAAAACACTTCATTTTAATAAATGCTTGATTTCATGATACTAAATTCACTTAGGTGTTGAGGATAGAGTGAATATATTTACAACTTTATTTTTCCCTTATTTCATTTAATTACTTAACTTTGATCATAATGTTGCAAAAAACAATGTAGTGAGAGGACTTTCCTTATAAAAGTACAAAACAATTTTTACAGTGAACATTAATGGCCTTCTATGTAGGTGTCTTTAGAATTTCTCGAAACAATTCTCTTCAAATATGGAAGGTGGAAACGCAAGCCGAAACGCAATGAGTTAAAGTTTGGTCCATGCTCTGCTGTGCGTTTTTTTTTTTGCCTCGTACGTAGTTTATAAACGGGTATTTGAAAACGTCATGGAAATTTTTGCGTTCGACAACGATTTTTTTTCAACTTTTACAAAAGAATTTTTTTGGAAAACAGTCGCCAAAAAGTAGTTAGTAATACTAAAAGAAATATATTGGACATTTTGACAAAACATTGCTGTGGTTATTTCTGCATGTATGAAATACGATTTCGGAAACAGTACCGGATATTTCTTGCCGCGCTTACGAACATTGGCGCATAGCAGTAGGTATATTTTACGTTCGTTAAATGGTTCATGCATTGGGGAATTTTGATTTAATGCAGTTTTATTTAGACATACGCCATTGCAGTTTTGCACTGTTTGTCATGGAAAAATCACAAAAATAAATAATAATAATAATAAAATGAAGATAAAAAATTCACAGGAAACGAGACTGAATCATCTGCTGTCGGACAAACTGTAGCATTGGGCGGTGATTCGTGATTGGTAGAAATTCCTTTTAGGAACATGTTATACTGTCAGCACACCACACAAATTGTAAAAATAGTTCAGCGTGGAAGTAAACGCGTCGTAAATGGTCCGGTCGACCTAGTCAGTGGCTTCTCTCGCAAACGGCCGCAAATTACAAGGAAGAAATCACTGGCGCAGGCTTACCATATTAAAATCTTAATGGGCGTTCAGATTTTTTTTTTCCCACGAAAAATGCCTGCCCCTAAGAATACTTGTAAGTTTCCTCGGAGCAGCTTTTGCTTTTGGCAGTACACTCTACCGATTCCGGGATATTGGGAGATCCTTGACCAAAGAAGTAGCAAACTCACATGCAACTTACTCAAGACTGTTCATAAATCAGCGGCCAATCAACATGTCACTCCTATCCGAGTATTCATAGGTAGAGACCTGAAAAATTCGCGGGTTCATTTCGTGTTATGCTAAAATTCAAATAATTATACCTTAGTGCTGCTTCTGCCATTGGTTCACTGTTAATCTGGAGGACTGAGAGCCAATTAGAGACCCCTCACTCATAGAAGTGTAGAATCACAGGCCACCCAGTCGAGACGTCTCACAAGTCAGCAGCCAATGAACAGTTGGCATTTGCCCGAGTGTGTAGAGGATATTGGAGTCTATCCTGGAGGTCACTGAACCAGCGAAATTTTCGGGTCTCTATTCATAGGCCTGTGGAGTCTGTCCAAGAGGTCACTGTACCTGCGGGTTTATCCGGTCTGTTTCTTGCCATAGGCCATGGTCGGGGACTTCCTTCGTGTTCAGAGGCCCAAAAATTTTGCGTATTCATTTTGCGCCAGAGTAAAATTAACTGTTTTTTTTTTGGTTCCCCATTGGCTGATTTCCTACTGTATAACCTTCACTTCTACTTGAGAGGGTCTACATGATTCGGTATCAAGTGTTCGCTGGTGCTCGACTGACTCAAAAGTTGTAGAGGAGTGTGTCCAAAAAAATTGTGGGCCAATCGCCAAATCAATGCTTATGTAGGTACATTTAGATCTTTGCAGTCTAGCTGGTGACAATAAAAATTAAATAATCTGCGAAATTTCCGGGTCTTTGTGGCAATATCGCTGTTCCATGTCGTGGGTCGCAGTCTTTTAAAATGCTCGCAAAGCCCGAGTAAATTAAAAAAAAAGGAAAAAAAGAAAGAAAAAAGTGAACGAGTTTTCAGTTACTCGCCAGTGGTGTTAAACATCTAACCTCGGTAACGAGCAAATTCATGTGTTCTCATGTTGCAAATACACTTATAATACAATGCTTGAACAGCTACATTGAATACTGAAACATTTTATTGGCATACCAAATTTTTTAAACTACTTATATAATGTAACGAAAAAACTTAAAACTTACTTAACCCCGTCTTTGTACCTGCTTTTCTACAAGGAATTTCATTGAAATATTGCCCTTCTTGTTAATATTCATCGAACAATTAATACTATAAAGATTCCGTTTGTGTGGACTTAGGTTCGCGCCATCCGCCACAGATGGCAGCACCGTGGCTGTTACACTTCTCCGTTCCTTGACTTCTGTCGCATTCAAGAAATTACTTTACTCCCTCCAGATGTCGCATACCGAGAGCTAAGATGTTACACTTAGAAAATGACTTTCAAAACGACAGGCGCAATGCTAAGTTGTTGGAACACAGCGATGTCTCGTAGGTTAACAGGAAAATTACAACCGGGATTTGTTACGCTGTCAGCTTGACGCACTATCGCACCCGCGGTAGGACTTACGTGATGACTGAACAACAAGCGCTACGAACTCGTCGCAAGTCGCGAAGCACAGCTTTGTTACGCGACACGAACGGTCGCGTGCTTCGCCCTGGGAAGCAGACCAGGTACGGGAACGCGACGAACGCGAGGCGAATAACATCGCATTAAAGAGGGTAAAAAAACTACTTCTCTGTTAAGAGGAACTATAGTACCTACTGATGTTCGGGCAAAAAAAAAACTGGCAAGATGAAACGTCGTTGATTTTTTTTTTTAATTTGTGTTTTACGTAATGTGAATTTAATTATTACTAGGGACGGGAAAAATTCGCGGTTTCGATGAACTTCAGGTTGGACTACACGGTCCTCATTATATTCGGGAAAATAACGCCATTTGATTGACTGCTGACTCGTGAGTCGTCTTAAATGTTGGCCAATGTTGACAAAATGTCTGTGATTTTTTGGAAACCAGTTGCCAAGTAATAGTTTTGTAATAGTACAAGAAATGTATTGTAAATTTGTACAACACATGGCTAAGGTTAAATATAATACGTTTTTCGACACGGTACTGCGTGTTTCTTACGAAAATTGGCTATTCAACTATTGGCGGTACTGGGACAACACAAAGCAAAACACGAATTCCCGGGTAATAATCCGTACACATTGAAGTAGCTTGGCTTCTGGGTTATACTGTAGCTGTATCCTTGGCGAATAATTCACCGACGTCTCGGTCGACATTGCAGTCGCCATCATCATCATCTAGGCAAGTAACTGCTCCATGATGATGGCGACTGCAATTTCGAACGAAACGGCGGTGAATTATTCGCCAAGGACGCACGGCTAAAACCCAGAAGCCAAGCTACTTCAGACAATGGCCGTGAAAGCCTGCGAACATTTATTAATCCGTACACATTATTAGCTACTGCGAACATCGTCCATCAGCAGGTACAAAACAAACTCTGCGAACATCGTCCATCAGCAGGTACAAAACAAACTCTGCGTACATACATACATGTAATTAATTTTTTTAACCGGGTTAATTTTTACAACTGGCAACGCCGCTTCATTCCCGCGTCGCCTGCCGGCGCGCGTTGAGTTGCGTGTTGTCGCATACGTCTTCTCTCCCCCCCTCTCTCATCATCATCATCATCATCGCTTCTTTTTTCTTTTTTTCTTTTTCCTTGTGCCGCCCGTTTCGGGGGCAGAAGCCCCACCCCATCGCGTGGGCCGTATGGGTGTCACTCCCGCCGACCGGAACTCTACCTGAGTTGCGAGCGCGAGGAGTGAAGGGTTATGGAAGAGGAGGAGGGGGGAGGGGAGGAGGGTGAGACGGTTCTTGGGCGGCGCACAGCTGTTCTCTGTTCTCTGTTCTCTCCGGAGACTGAGCCGCGGTCTGTGACTCTGGAAACCTCCCCCCCCGTTTCCCCTCTGGTGTCGGCCGCCGCGATCCTTATTACTAGAGCCACGGAATTTACGCGCATTCATTTAGTCGCAAGCTAGAATGCAAAACTCCACACTGTAGCACTGTGTTCATGATTGGACCGCAGTTATCTGGTCACGCCCCTCTACGACCGTGAGCCAACGATGACCAGCTAGGAGAGAAGTAAGCGAATCAGGTAGTGCCAAATAACAAGGATAAAAATGTTCTCGCTAAGAAATCAACCAATGGGAAAAGTGAACATGGGTGGAGCACACCTATATCTTTGAATTCTATCCTGAGGCCAGAGGAATCCGCGAAATTTCCGGGACTCTACTTATTACTAGAGACCGGAAAAATTCGCGAATTCATTTCGCGATAGACTAAAATACAAATCGTTATACCTCAGTGCCGCCTCTGCTATTGGTTCACAACTCACCTGGATGACTCTGGGCCAATGAGAAACACCCGACCAAAGCTTTATCGAATCACAGGCTGCTACGTTGGGACACCTTCACAAGACAGCAGCCAATGAGTGGGTGGCATTTGACCGAGTGTACGTAGAACTATCGAACTCATCCTACAGGTCATTGAACCCGCGAATGTTTCTGGTCCCTACTTATTACTAGAGACCCGGAAAATCCGCGGGTTCAATGACCTCAAGGATAGACTCCAATATCCTCTACACACTCGGGCAAATGCCAACTGTTCATTGGCTGCTGACTTGTGAGTCGTCTCGACTGGGTGGCCCGTGATTCGACACTTCTACGAGTGAGGGTCTCTAATTGGCCCTCAGTCCTCCAGATTAACAGTGAACCAATGACAGAAGCAGCACTAAGGTATAATTATTTGAGTTTTAGCATAATACGAAATGAACCCGCGAATTTTCCGGGTCTCTACTTATCACACAACCTACCAGCGCACACACAGGCCCGTGTGCCAAACCTATCCCACAAGACACGCACCCCCGCCGTCGATTCAAATGATTCTTCACCGGTGTGGGGTGCACCTGAATTACTATGCACCTAGCGAGTTATAGAAACTTCGGTTTCTGGCCTCGCCCACGCTTACTGCCCCGGATGGCAATATGCGCGATACTTCCGTCCGCGTGTGATGTCCACAAACCCCTCCGTGCAAGAGCTTCAGGAGGATAAAACCATGCGGTTCGAAAAACTTATTTATTGCCTTATTTCAAGCGGCGGAGTTAAGGTTGTACCGCCTTGCCTTACACTTAACCACATACGTCTTTACTAAATAGGTACGTGCAGAATAAACTTGATAAATACTATATCCTAGAAATACCAAAAAATGGTGACAAATACATTTAAATAAAAACTGAATAAACATATCAGTACAAATATAAAAATAACAAAAAATTAGCACATTAAGATACACATGAGCTACCTAAAGTATAATATATTTTTAAGGTATATTAAAAAAAGGCTGTTTTAAAATCTATCCAACGCTAAACCTAAACATTTATGTAAAAAAACTAAAGAAGACACAAAAAATTTAAAAATTTATACATACTAATACATTTTCTTACAATTAATCATATATATATATGTATATACACGCACATTCACACATATTCAATCACACATATCCGATACCAAACCTTAAGATTTCCTAAAGCTACGTAGACCTCTATTTCGCGATTAGGCTACATATCGTGTCAAGTTCTTCATTAGAAACACTGCCGCTACCGGCGTGAAGACCGCACGTCAGTTCCGTGCTTGGCGCGTAGAGGCGAAGATGCGTATGATCCGCGAGCCATTGTAGCCCTTAGCGCCCCTGGGATTGTGTGGATCTTGCTGCCCGGCCAGGCGGCACCAAGGTTTGCTAGATACCTGCGAAGATTCGCCTTGTTACTTGCCGACAGTCTGAAATGCAAAATCTTTGTAAACTTTATCGTCAACATGGCCTCTTTATTTCCTATATAGCTTATGTTTTCATTTTAACACGCAACCAACATATAAGTTTTGAATATGTGGATATCTATATAACAATATATATACTTGTATTCAATGATATTAGCTCGATACCACCAAGCAGAAACTCCGCTATAAATTTTAAAATACACACTGCAGAATAACAAAGCGTTATGGGATTTGTATTTGGTAATATTTTCGTTGTCAGCTGTGTTTTCGTTTGGTAGCGCTTTGTTGTAAACACACAATGGAGGCAACGGTGAGACGAAAAATGAACATAGAAAAAAAAATCACGCGTTTTATTTAGGACCACCAGTTTTGCATCCTTGGATGTCGTATTATTGTGGGTTTTTTTCCTCCCCTGCAATGAAACTATTTTCGTACACAATAAATATTTTGACAATGGCGACGGTGGGAAGGTGTTAAGACCGGTGTATGTGTGTCTGTGTGTGAGTAGGACATGATAGAGAGAGAGAGAGAGAGGGAGAGAGAGGTAGTGCTGAACAGAATGGACACAAAACAAAGACAAATTCGCTTTTTGTCGGTCAGACGCGGGGTTTTTGACGAGTTTCGAAGGGTGGGAGAAGGGGCGGGTGAAACACACATTGTCCACTCTTGTGCGAATTGTTTTCATCGGCCGGATATGGAATGTAAACAGCCTCCCTCCCTCCCTCCCTCCCTTACTTCTCTCAACATGACACACACTCGCAAACGTAACAAATTTGACAACGGTGGTCACCTGCGCAAACCAGGTCCTCATGAGCTGCTCATTCCAGCTTTTTGACGTGAAAACGTCTAATAAATCGATGAACGCCGGCTGCACGCACGAAAAAGTGTCCCGTTACGCACATTGTCCTGTTACGCTCATTGTACGCTTGCGCCGCATCTATCTCTCTTCCACTCGATTGGGAAAAACCATCGATTTGACTTTTTCGTGGCACATTAAACTTGAAACACTCCCATTCGTTTCCTACTTTTCCTATCATCGTCCTATCAATAACAGAATAACACAGATTGGAAGAAGTTAAATAGCAAACATGTATAAAAGTTATAGTTAAAATAATATCTTCGTTAAAGTAATAAACATATTTGAATTAATGAAAGCAAATATAAGTAAATTTATCAATTAAATTGTACATTTCATTTCACTCGTTCTTTGTATCCATACAAAATAGTGATGATTCAATAAAAATGATTCAATTTTATTCATAAAAGTATGCAATCATTTCATCAATGTTTTTTATGACGTCACGTTAAACTATCGTCCGTAAACCGACTTTACAGACAACCAATTTTTTTTAAATAGCTCTAACTCCTGTACACACGCACACACTCCAAAATACACGTAGACTTGATGAACCCCCTTTCCCTTAGGTCTTGTAGACACCTGAAACGTTTTTGTGGTTATCGCCAAACCAATACTTGAAATATATTAATCAAAAATTTGTTCCGTTAATCTGGACATCTGATTAACAGAGACCCACATATAATAAGATATTATTTGGAAAGTGAGTTTGGAGTGGGTACCATTACACGCTGGAACTGTGTACCCGGGCACACACACGGTGCGCAGAGCTTCAGGAAAAACAACGCGATTTCAAAACTACTCAAGATATCCGAGTGGGGTCCGCTTACGAAAAACATTTAAAAGTACTTTTGACTTTGGATTAAGTTTTTACACTGTATTTTTAGAAGAGGTAAAATGGCTAAAACGCATGTTTACAGAGTAATTTTTAGGCGTAAAACAACTGGTATAGATACTTGAAAGCACTTAAGGGACTTGCATTACACCTTTATCTTCATTTATCCGCCATATAATGTTACGGTCACCGCTGAAATTTCACAGTTATCCTTTGACGACGAGAAGACTGCGCGCAAATTCAGAGCCTTGCGCTTAGAGGCGACACCACGCTAGGAATACCAGCGAGAGTCGCTCTTATCTTCCCGCCTCACTAACGCACATACACCCCTGACGAGGCGGGCTCCTTAAACCATCCCTATAACTTTTTTCTTTATTTTTTTGTAAATGGAACATAAATATTTGTCTAAAATTACAGATATTTGCACATTTGCATTAAAAAAAACCTGCGTTACGACTGATCAAAATAGAGTTCGCAGTAATGCTGGGTCCAAAACACTACCCGGGAATTAATGCTTTGTGTAGTCTCAGTACCATCAATAGTTAAAGTTATTTGTAAACCGTACCCAGAACCGCTTTCAAGTATTAACTACACACATTAAAAAGCATAATAAAACAAAATAATTTTAATTTATTCAATATTCGATTACCTTTTTAAGGTTTAAAAAATTACGCTTGAATGAAAAATTAAATAAAATATAAATTTTTGTAATAAATTCTCAGTATCATCTCGAAAAACGTATTTCATGTGTGCAAAAATAACCATAACATGTGTTGCACAAAGTTACAATATCCTTCTTGTAGTACCTATATTACAAATTATTTCATGACAAATGATTTGTGCAGGCATTTTTAGCGAAAAAATTAAATCTGAACGTCTATTAGACTGTGATGTGGTACGTCCGTTGACATCTGTTTATTTCTTGTAACTGGGGAATGTCTGCAACCTGCAAGAGAAGGCAATTAAGACACGTGTGCTTTTGCACCGACAGTAGACGTGCACCTGAAACAATGTCGACCAAACACGAAACACAGACGATGCTACAGTTTTTATTTTATTTTAACTCTCAGCTATAGTCTTGAACCGTTTACACGAAAAATACACGCTGCTAGCGATGGCAGTCTGAGATCTGCTTCGCACATGGGCGTGGCCAAGAATTATTGAAGAGGGGAGCCGAAATGTTGTATAAGAATATATATATATATTTTTTTGATTGACCTGTTTTTTTTTGGGGGGGGGGGGAAGGGGTTTGAATGTTGCCTTCCCTCGAAAAATTTTTTTAGAACGATGTTGGTTGAAAATACAATTTTTATGCTATCTGATGATCCTTAAATGCTTTTTAAAAAATCTAAAATTATTAGATAAAAATTGCCACTTATGAAAAGTAGATTCTTGTATCTATTACGTACCACTGCTTTGTCATTTTATCTCCTAGTACGTGTATAAAGAACACGACTACCCTCATTTTGTAAAACGATGGCCAACAATTAGGACATGTTTTAAGCTGGTTAATGTTGCATTATTTTTTATTGAAGAAAAAAATCTGGCTTTAGAGGAGGGGATTTCACCCTCCCCCCTCAACCTTTCAGCTCCCTTGTCAAAACATAACTCCTCTCTACCCCGGCGGCGACCCACGATTCGTTGGAATGACATAGTTTCACGCATTCATGACGCACGGGGCTGACCTTTGGGAAAAGTCGATTGTTTGTTTTTTTTGGCTGCGTACGTGACCGACGACCCCACGTATATATATATTTTCTAATCCTAAGGCGATGTAAATAACTCTCTGCCGGTCGCGCCAACGCCGCCATTGCGACACCCGGCGGGCGCTGGTGGCGCTCCTATCGGCCGGTTGCAATAACTAGCACCTGCGCGCACGGCGACGATTGCGCAACGCAGAGGCGGCAAAAGAGACCGCAATCACGAGGTGTAGATGGGAGGGATGGGGGGGGGGGGGGGAGGTGTGCTGGGGCTGGATTTGCCTCGGGGTGGAAATAGAAAATTGCCTTTCGAGTGATTCCCCCCCCCCCTCTCTCCCACCCCTTTTTTTTTTTCCAGTCCTCTCTACTTGTTATGTACCAACACCTAACCTGTACTCCAAGGTTTTCTATCGTACGTGCGGAGGCCAAAGAATGAGGAGTTAGCTCCTTATTTCACGTAGGAATCAAAGATAAAAATACTTTATGTTTTTCTTCGTTCTCTATTAATGCATAATTGAATAAATACTTCCAGACAGGATCTCGTTAAATTGTATAATATTTGTTTCCCCTTATTAATCATTATATAGTAAAACATCACTAGTAGATGATTGAACTAAAAATAAACTTGAACCAAAAAAAAAACGGCAGAACACAAATGGGTGAGCGAAGGGCCAATCCTTAAGTACTGTCCTGAGGACTCAAAACTTATGGTTTGTTCTAAACTAGTTCGAGGCTGTTTTCGTTTTAAGTGGTTGGAGAGGGCCTCTTTGCTCTAGGATGCCCGGATGTTGTGAGATGATGCATCGACAACGGGAGGTCATTAGAGACATTAAGAGAGGTATTTTAAGACGTTTGGATAGGGTAGCGAATAAGCCCTGCTGGGTCATTACCACAACGCCTAAATAACACAACGCCAAATGTACAATAACGCCGAATACCATACCGCCAAATACCATAACGCCGAATGCCAAATTGACCGCAACGCCGACAGCTAGAAAACTGCTGTGTACCACAACGCCGAAATACAGTAACGCTGAATAATGTTGCTTTGGTGAGGGGGGGGGGGGTGGGGGCACAAGAGCAAAATGAAAAACAACTGAATGCATTTGTGTGTGTTTCTTAAATGTATCTTAACGCCGAAATACCACAACCTTACCTAACCTAGGCTAGCCTAACCTAGCCTAACCTAATCTAACCTTTGTGGCAGTCCTGCAATGACATTTTTCGGCGTTAATGTATTTAGGCGTTGTGGTAATTCGGCGTTGTGGTACACAGCATTTTTCTAGCTGTCGGCGTTGTAGTCAATTTGACATTTGGCGTTATGGTTTTCGGCGTTATTGTACGTTCGGCGTTGTGGTATTTCGGCGTTGTGATATTTCGGCGTTGTGGTATTTCGGCGTTGTGGGGCGTTCCCAGCCCTGCCTTTTTGGGATACAACCGTAACCTAACTCGCGGCCCATATTCCAGAGCGCGTCCAAACAGAATCTCCAGGGGCAGGAATTTTTCTCGAATAAATCTGAACGCCTGTATGACTGCAACAAGGTATACGCCAACCAGCGGTTTCTTCCTTGTGATTGGTGGCCGTCTGCGAGAGAAGTAGCTGCCTTATTTGGCTGGGTCACTCAAGACGTATTCGGTTCCGCAATGAATCACTGTGATTGGTGTTTTAAAAATCGTCATGTACCTGAAAGAAACTCACCCAATCACGAAACACAGGCGATGCTACAGTGTTTTAACTTTCAGCTAGTCTCGGAATCTTTTCGCGAATTATGCGTGGCCCTACGGAATCTCAGTAAAGAAACAAATCGACCACAGTTTCAATAAATTCTTGCCCTGCGCGAGGCTAGAAACTGGTTCCAACGCATTCCAGAGGACGTGTGGCAACCAGCGATACAATTGTTACGGCAGAAATCCTAGTGATAGCAGCACCGTTGAACGAATTAAATGACGTTATTATAATTTTCTCAAGTAGGTACAATTTTAAGTGGTTTTTACTTTATGTTGTGACTATTAAAGTTGTCGAAAATGTACTCCAGGATAGTTTCGCTACCATAAATCTCCAGTTAGCACACCAGCACGCTTGGTGCATTCTCCCGATGATCACGAAAGTGACTACATACGAGTTAATGGCACCAGACGTGTGTTCGCCATCTGGACGAAATCAACGAAATAGCGAACACTGCGCATGCACGGAATTTGAGCAACAGATGATGTATCTTGGATGGGAGACTGAAATAAATCCCCCTTAAAATAAGGAACTGGCCGTGACCTATCGTTCATTAGGAATACGGCTGGGGTACAGATGTAGCATATTCAACACCTGTAACCTTATTCTTGTCTTGGGACACCGGCCTTGGGTGATGCTGACACGAAAACGGAGCATTGACGGAATGAATGATCGAATATGGGGAAACGGAAACACTCTGAGGAAGTTTTTAAGCTCAACGCAACGTCCGCCACGTTTCCCGCCTGCGAATATTCCCGGGTTCGACTCAGCCAGTAATCGAATCCTAATCGCTATGATTGTAGGCGATTGATCCAAGTCCTTCATGAGCGTATTCCATAGAGGGGTTTTGTGGTCATTATTTTTAACAGCTTTCAATAAAGTTCTGCCTCCTGCATATGTATATGAGCTAAGCACAAATACTTCCTTGCCACTGTGTAAATTTTTGGTAGCTCTGTAAATTTAATCACTGCCAGATTGCAAGGTTTGCAGATGTTGTGGGAACCTTTTTTTCTATTGAGATAGTTGCAGTACTGACCACCACCGCATGTGTGTGCGTGTGTGTTTTTACTTTACTTTGCGATGGAAAAAAAAATATTGTGCAAAATGTCATAATTTTAGAGGTTTTTTTTTTATAAATTGTGAACTATGGTTGTTAGTTTCATAACCTGCATATTTTTTAAAATGTAAATAACATATTTGATTTATTTAATAATTTTAAGAATCATGGTTGAGTTTATTTTTAGCTAGCAAAACCACTAATAATTATCAATTTGAACCTCGATTTTATTCTGCACTATACAAGGGTAAAAACATTAGATTTAATCTGTCAATATGTAGTGTTCACCACTGAGTTTAACTTCCGTTTATTTATTAGTAAACAATAACTGTCTGTATTTTATGTAGATCCTTCATCATCTATGTGTAGGGACCGGAAAAATTCGCGGGGTTAAATGACTTGCAGGATGAACTCCATAGTTCTACGTACACTCGGTCAAATGTCACCCACTCATTGGCTGCTGTCTTGTGACACGTCGTCCCAAACGTAGCAGCCTGCGATCCGATACAGCTTTGGTCGGGTGTTTCTCATTGGCCCAGAGTCATCCAAGTGAGTTGTGAGCCAATAGCAGAGGCAGCGCTAAGGTATAACTATTTGTATTTTAGCCTATCGCGAAATGAACTCGCAAATTTTTCCGGTCTCTATCTATGTGGATAATTATATCAACGTGGAGGAAGTTGCAGTCACAGTCTGTTTGGAAAAAAATTTATTTTGTAGTGAATATGATCATTTCAAGATGGATTGTGTTAATGTTTGTGTAAAGCTAGTTCGTTGTCGCCACCACGCGCGGGGGGAGATAACATGGGAGCGCTGGGCGCTGTTGCAGACAAGTGCGTGGACGACGGCTCCCTGCGCGTGAACGGCAAGGGCAAGAAGATGCGCAAGCCGCGCACCATCTACTCCAGCCTGCAGCTGCAGCAGCTGAACCGGCGGTTCCAGCGCACCCAGTACCTGGCGCTGCCCGAGCGCGCCGAGCTCGCCGCCAGCCTGGGGCTCACGCAGACGCAGGTAACCGCCCGGCATTCCCGTGCCGCTCCCCCGGTGCAGCCTGGCCTTCCCGTGCCGCTCCCCCAGTGCAGTCTGGCCTTCCCGTGCCGCAACCCGCGGTACGACTACACCTTGCAGTGCCGCTGCCCCAGTGCAGTCTGGTCTTCTCGTGCCGCTCCCACAGTGTATTAGTACATTCCCGTGCCGCTCTTAGAGTACAGTTGGGGCTTCTCATGCCGCTCCAGCGGTATGATTATATCTTGCAGTGCCGCTCCCCCAGTGCAGACTGGCCTTCCCGTGCCGCTCCCACAGTGTATTAGTGCATTCTCGTGCCGCTCCTATAGTGCAGTCTGTGCATTACCTTGCGGGAGCAGTACGACTAGACCTTGCAGTGCTGCTTCCCCAGTGCAGTGTGTGCATTACCGTGCTGATCCCGCAGTACTAGACCTTACAGTGCCACTCCCCCAGTGCAGTCTGGCCTTCCCGTGCCATTCCCAGACGTTGTGCCTCTTCCATAGTACAGTCGGGGCTTCCCGTGCCGCTCCCGCAGAAAAAAACTAGACTTTCTTGTACTGCTTCCATAGTAGATCTAGACCTTTCCTACAACAGTTTTCACATAAAAACCATTTTCTTTGATTTTATTTTCAAAATTTGTATTCTTTAAAGCATACTTTATCTCTTAATGCAATGACCGACTGTAAAGTCATTGGGGTTTAAATTTTTATGTAATATTGGGAATGACTACATTTGTAATAATATTGTCAATAGACACTGTGTTGAGGGCTTAGTAAACCTCTTAAATGTGTTATGTCTGCTTTGACGACTGACAATTTTCAATATTAAACAATAGAAAAAGTGTTATCGCATAAAACCCGTTGAAACCAATATGGCACCTTTCGGTTTGTATATCTCCTCTTTAAATATATTTTGTTATTGACAAATGGTCCTTATGAATTTATCAAATTACTCGCCTTGCAATAGTAAATGTGACTCAAGTCTACAGCGATGTACAATCCAACCTGGTGCTGAAAAATAACGTGAATTTCGCAATTATACCGGCTCGGTCTCTCACAGTTATGATACATATTTTTTATTATATTCTCTTAAGTGCTTTTTCTAAAATTTTAACTTATTACCTCTTTGCGTTTTTTACTATGCCACAAATATTTTCAACTGATACTCACTCATGGGTATAAAAAGGTGCGTCACTTCGTCGGGTTTTACATCCATGATATTATATGAATATTAATTTGAAATTATTTGTTGTAGAAAAAAACCAATACAAAGGAGGTTTCGAGTCAAAATTTTTAGAAATAGTCTCAAATAAAAGTAATTATAAAAAATTAAAATCAACATGGTGTGTGGGTGCGAGACAGAGATTTAAATACACCGTAGAATAGTAGGTACACGCATAGTATATTACAACACCTACTCTGCAAAATACACCGAGACTAATACCGGACAGCTCCAAAATTTGTGTGTGAAAACCTGGCGTTGTCACGTCAGTCCTACGGATGGCAGACGGTGTGCTGAGTATGAATAATGCATCTGTTTAATACTCGTGGTACCAACATGATAGCAACGCAGATAACTTTATTTTCTCTTAGAAAAACATAATAAATCATTATACGCAATTGTGAGGGGAAAAATAAAAACACCAGTGCTTCAAATGCCTTAAAAATATGTATGTTAATCATGTCTGACACCGCAGAATATGTTAGGTATTTTTTAAAAATTTATCTATAAAAAATTTTTTGTCACACGTCTTGTCGCTAGGTGGTTTATCCCACCCTCGCATGTGTTGCTAGTGTAGAGCTATTATCTTTGAAAGATTTGTGCAATGGGAGTGCATGACTTGATGTAAGCTTTTGGACATACGCCATTGCTAAGCACATGTATGTCTGTAGAAGAAAACTAAAAAAAATAACCAAAAGACAAAAACACAAATTAAGCAAAAAAAAAATGCTGTTGTCAACAGGGTATAAACACCACATAATATTCCATAACAGGAATATTGTCAACAAACAAAGGAAAACAAAGAAAAATGGACTAAGAGAACGCAAAAAATACCCACTAATGATGACAGCACAAAAATATTGAACCCAAAAAAATTCTGTACAACAGTTGTCAGGTGTGAGTGTCTCTAGTGTGTTCCATACCGCTCGTGCAGCTGTCGAAGGCTTGACGCGTCGATCTGCAAGTGCGCGTGTCCGCTAGGAATGCCACGTGCCCGTGGCGAGGTTACATACGCCGGGAGATTTAGCGCGGGAGACAAAAAGCCCCACCAGAACAAAACAGCAACGGCGACGAGAGACGTCGAGTCTCGTTCCTCGGTTGTCGCTTCCCTGGTCCAGTCATCTCGGTCATTTTACGTCTCCGTGCTTTGTGGGAGCGGCAGAAGCGATGGTGAAATGATCCGGGAGATGCGTATCCATCCATGTGTAGAGACCGGAAAAATTCGCGAATTCATTTCGCGATAGGCTAAAATACAAATAGTTATACCTCAGTGCTGCCTCTGCTATTGGCTCACAACTCACCTGGATGACTCTGAGCCAATGAGAAACACCCAACCAAAGCTTTATCGAATCACAGGCTGCTACGTTGGGACGTCTCAAAAGACAGCAGCCAATGAGTGGGTGGCATTTTTCCGAGTGTACGTAGAACTATGGAGTTCATCCTGCAGGTCATTGAACCCGCGAATTTTTCCGGTCCCTATCCATGTGTCATAGCAGCACGGGGCTGATTGGCTGCAGATCACGTGATTGACGGACGGAGGGTGCGGACTATTTGCAATCCCGTCTGAAAGTGTTCCGCGCGGATAGTCCGGTCATCTTAGCAAGTTCACCTCGGAATTTGAGATACCCAGCTATAAACTCGTAGAAAATTGTATTTTGACGTCCTAAAAGTTGTCTCAAAACCTACATATGGTAGGGTGTACGCGAATATTAAAATCTACGGTCAAAGGTCACACAAATCGATTTTTTTTAAATATCTTGTTTCCAATGGGTTTTTCGCTGTTTGTATTAATCATCAATATTGTAGAGGATTAAATTCCCTACAACTTTTGTTCCAAAAAGTTTTTTATACGTTGAACCGTTTTCGAGATAGAGGGCGGAGAGCGCGCGGTTAGAGCATCGTTTGTCAACCGGTAGTCCCGGTTAAAAACCCGCCATATAAAGTTTATTAATTATTGATAAATACATAATTATTAATAATATTCATTTTCAACGTATTTAGAACATAAACAAACAGGGCTACCACCACAGCCAAGTACTCGGCTTCCATTGGTCGCTCAGCATCGCCGGGCTAATCACTACTGCGTCCGTCTTCGCCTGCGTGCCATTGTAAAAAAAAATATTCCTTGAGATCCGTGTCCGTTTACGAGACCCGTTTCTTGTTTCCGTGTCATTGTAGAACGGGCCTAACTAAGATGGCCCGATATCTGCAAATCGAATGATTCTATGGTCGACGTGGCTGTTCCACCAGCGAATTCTAGTGGCGGGTATGGTAACTACGCGTGATTTCGTGTCCCAAGTTTCGTATCATAAGTGTATTTGCAACATGAGAACACAAGAATTTGCTCGTTACCAGAGGTTAGATGTTAAACAGATCTGGCGAGTACAGAAGGACTCACTCACATTTTTTTTTAAATTTTTATGATCGCTTATGACATCCCTGAAAGTAAAAAAAATATATATATGAACAAAAAAAATTGAATCATTAGAAGTGCTTGAAATTAATAAACACTTAGGCTACGTTATTCATCTCATAGGCCTAGTTGTGGACTGTGATATAATATAACAAGAACCGTGACGTTGGTAAACCTTTTTTTTTTAATTATCTAACTTCTGGAATTCCCACGATTGCAATTTTTTTTTTCCCCTTCGCATAACCACGTCACGGCGATGGTTTTGTTTTGTTTCCCGGTTGTGGTGTTCCTGCGACCTTCTGTTCCTCCACATCGAGATCCGTTCTGTTGTTATTTTATCTGTTTTATTTTTTTTTATTTTTGCAGGACGTTGCGAAACTTGTTCGCAAGCCGTTCGCAAGGTTGCCCCGAGCTTCCTGAAAGGAAAAGAACACTCAGTGGCGGTGGGACAGGTGAAGGGGGGAAGGGAAGGGGAGGGGTAAGATGTCGAACACGCGAGCTCTGCCCAGCCAGCACGCAACACATGTGATACGAGCATTAAGGGTCCCACCTACCTCGGGGGCGTATTTGCGTTGGTGATGCGGGATGATAGGCGCTTCTGTCGCGGCATCGCCTCTGACCTGGCGCGCGGTCTTCTCGTCGTGCACTTGTTAGATTTTTAGTGGTAGCCACAACATTTTAGGGCTTAGAAATGAAGATTAAAGGCATAACGCAAGTTCCTTTCAGTGCTTTAAAAATGTTTCTACCCCGAGGTTCGTGCCTAAATATTTTTTTTTCTGAAATTCCCCCCCCCTTTTTATAGCCATTTTACCTTTCCAATAAATACAGTTTAAAAATCAAATACGGAAACAGCACTAGCTTATACCTTATTGGCTGAGGTCGGGGAGAGGTGTCGTCCCGCTCTTGAAAGGGCCAATGAGAATGTGGTCACCGTACTGCTGCACCCTCACAATTTGCCATGACTCTCAGAAAAAAGCTACAGTGTTTGGTGAAATACCTTGACATGAAATGAAATCGCGAAATACAGGTGTCCCTACTCATGAGCCATCAGATTATTTCACGAAAGGACACGTGCCCCTACCTATGAGCAAGCGAAATAATTTCGACTCCGTTAATGAGCAATGCTTCCGTGCGTCAGAACCGTCCTGACGTAGCGCCGTTGGTTCTTGAGAGCAGAAGGAAGAAGTCCTCACGTCAGTGGATGGATAGGCCCCCCGGAAAAAAAAAACTGGTTCGGCTCGTAAACCCCGCAATCCGGTGGCGCGGAGAGTCACCTGCCGGCAATTGCCTTGTTTAATGACGGTGATTAAGGTGATTAACTACAACCTCCCCCCCCTTCTCCTTTCGTCTTCCCATTTTCCTATGCACTTGCCAACCCGTCTCGAACACTCGGGGGTACCACCGCGTTCCTGCTCGTCAGCACTAACAACTTAAAGCCTGGTTTGCAAACTACGAAAACAAAAAAAAAAAAAAACTTCTCGGCAGCCACAATTTCAGAGTAACAGTTTATAAACTGCGCAAGGCGCAATAAAGCAAAAAAAAAAAAATTGTTCAACTACCAACTTCCTTCCGTTTTGGCTTGCGTTTAGAAGATTATTATTCCGAAAAATTTTCAAGACGCAGACGATATGTGTAGAGACCGGAAAAATTCGCGGATTCCTTTCACGATAGGCTAGAATCCAAAAACGTTTTCCTTTTTACCGCATCAGTGATTGGGCAACAGTTTATCTGAATGACACTCGGCCAATGAAAAGCCTTTAACAAAAGAAGTATCGAATCACTAGCGTCCCAGTTAACAGGTATCACGAGTCAGTAGCCAATGAGCAAATGTAATTTCTCCGCGTGCATAGAGGATAATGGATTATATCCTACAGGTCATTGAAATCGCGAATTTTACCGGTCTCTAGCTATAAATAGGGGCATGCACATTTCGCGAAAATATTTCGAAACTAGCTGAGGCTTAAAACACTGTAGCATCGTCTGTGTTTTTTTGTGATTGGGTGAGTTTCTTTCTCTGTACATGTCGATTGTTACAACACCAATCACAGTAATCCAGTGCGAAAGCAACCGCGTCCTGAGTGGCTCGGTCAAACAAGGCAACGACTTCTCTCGCACACAGCTTCCAGTCACAAGGAATAAACCTCTTGTGCCGGTATACCTTGTTGCAGTTCAGATGTTTTTTTTTGTTCGCGAAAAATGCCTGCCCCTAGCCATGAATCATCACATCG
The DNA here is from genome assembly GCF_032445375.1 of Bacillus rossius redtenbacheri. Lineage (NCBI taxonomy): Eukaryota > Metazoa > Arthropoda > Insecta > Phasmatodea > Bacillidae > Bacillus > Bacillus rossius. Next base: position 17,133,220 of record NC_086342.1, read on the forward strand.
AGGGATCATATGTAGAGACCGGAAAAATTCGCGAATTAATTTCGCGATAGGCTAAAATACAAATAGTTGTACCTCAGTGCTGCCTCTGCTATTGGCTCACAACTCACCTGGATGACTCTGGGCCAATGAGAAACATCCGACCAAAGCTTTATTGAATCACAGGCTGCTACGTTGGGACGTCTCACAAGACAGCAGCCAATTAGTGGGTGACATTTGACCGAGTGTACGTAGATCTATGGCGGAGTTCATCCTGCAGGTCATTGAACCCGCGAATTTTTCTGGTCCCTAATCATCACATCGAGGGATCATGTAGGGGCATGCAGATTTCGCGGAAAAATTTCGAGACAAGCTGAAATTTAAAACACTGTAGCATCGTCTGTGTTTAGTGATTGGGTGAGTTTCTCCCAGATAGTAACAACACCAATCACAGCAATTCATTGCGAAAGCAAACGCGTCCTGAATGGCTCGGTCAAACAAGGCAACGACTTCTCTCGCATACGGTCGCCAATCGCAAGGAATAAACCACGTGTTTGGGTATACCTTGTTGCAGTCTATTAAGCGTTCAGATCTTTTCGCGAAAAATGCTTGTCCCTAAATTCATATGTCGTCCGGACTATGAATATATATACTGTATAGAAGTCGCCATCCCAGGTTAAAATTTCTAATACGGTTTTGAGGTAGTTGGTTAATTCACCGCCGCAATCGCCACCATCTCTAGGGCATCGACTTGTAGTGGTCCCTAGCGGACAAGTGTCGAACTCTTCATACACCCCTTCCCCCTCCCGTTGAACGAACTTGAGCTGCAGTGAATGATAGGTAGGGGGATGCGGGGAATGACAGCGGGCGACAGAGCTGTGCTCTAACGTGCAAATAACAACTGAGACGATACAGGATGTTACGGCAGCGCACTGCAGCGGTGAAGTTCCCAAGCTGCTCATCATACGCTTCTGAAAAACGTAGAGTAAATCCTATCCACTCGCGACTTCTATACAGTATATATATTCAAAGGTCCGGACGAGGTTTCCAAGCCTGGTCTAGCTTCAGGCCAACCACGCAAGCGAGAGAACAGTCTGAGCGGCCTGGCCGTGACAGGCGGGTCTGTCAGCTGACAGCTCTCTGGGACTGTCGGGCTGCCGGAGTTCCCACAGCGGCGCCTGTCAGGCGGAAATGACACGTGTGGCGGATGGCCGATTCGCTGGCAGGGCCTTCCTTCCGTTTACACGCGTGCGAAGCGAACATAGCGTTCCACGCGCTATTTTATTCCACACCGTAATTTTTTTTTAAAATTTGGAATAGATATATTCATTTGTAAATACGTTTACGTTTACACGAAAACAAACTGTAACGATAAAAAATGGTAGTACCAGTTTCGGATTCTTACCCGGGCATTTACGCTTTGTGTTTACCTAGTAACTCCGATGTTTAAAGTTGTTTGTAAAAAAAAGTTGATTAAAAACTGCACATTACAAGATTACAGTTTCTTGATTAATTCTGGCGTTGAAATATAAATTGCCATTTAAGGAGATAAATTGAAATTAATTAATTCCTATTTAAATGAAACCTTTTATCAACAAGTAACAATATGTGTGATAAATTTTGTGTAAAACCAAAAGCGAAAACCCGAGGTGATGGAAGTGAAATAGCATAGGACGCTACGCGATTAACGTGCGTGGCATGGCGAAGCGCGTGAAGTGAAGGGGTCTGGGAATTGGTATGCGCGCCGCCGCGGGGAAAATGGAAGGGGGAAGAAATTCGTTACCCCTTGGATACGTGAAAAATTACGGGCCTGAAACGAATTCGACTAATTAATGACGAGGGGGTGGGCTTCTGAAAACTACCTGTGAATTGAGCAGAGTAGAGAGATCGGTAATGGACAAGGTGAAAAAACTTCTTAGAGGACAGCGCAAAAAAAATGGAGAAATCCTTTCTTTAGTTCCATTTCGTCGAGCAGTTTGAAAATTCTAAAAAAAGAAGAAGAAAGTTTCCTGAAACGCTCCTTGATAATGGGTGAAATGATGCCTCCCTACCATATGGTCTTGCTAGATGGATCCGTGATGCGGGTGTGAAAATAGTTGTGTCCACGTGAGCTAGAATCTGAACGTGAACAAGTAAGTGAACACAACAAGTCGAACGTGAACAAGTAAATGAACACCAGAAGAAAAAAAATAAAGCTATCGAACAAGAATGAGCGTGGAAAATACAAGACTTGGCTTAAAAACCCCTCAATTTAAAAAAAAAAAAATGTGAGCCAGTCTTTCAACTTTCTCCAGTTATGTATAATATCTAAACTCGGTAACTTGCAGATTCCTGTGTTCTCATGTTGCAAATAAACTTACAATACGACACTAGGACACGAAATTTAACTTAGAATTCTTTGAAATAATGCCGAGTGTGATAAATAAACTAGTAAATAAAATATATTCGCTTTTCAAATACCAACATTTTTGTATGCGAATCACAAACATAATTTCTGTGCCCGTCGCTAGAATTCGCTGACTGACTAGGGATAAGCGAAATGGTTGTTTTATAGTACCAGTTATAGCAGGGACAGGAAAAAAATTTCGCGGTTTCGATGACCTTCAGGATAACCTTCACAGTCCTTTGTGTCAATCGTCTCAACTGATTTTCCCGTGATTCGTGTCATCTTTGGTGTGGGATATATCATTGGCTCAAGAGTCCTTGAGATTGTAAACTGTGGCTCAAACATTAAAGCAGCGAAAACGTAAACGTATTTGGATTCTTGTCCGTAGGGAAGTGAATCCGCGAATTTTTCAGGTCTCTATTATAAGTCATGGATAAATATACCTAACCCAGTTAAATTTAAAATATATATATATATATATACACTTAACCTAGCAGTCGATGAGTGGTTTCCTGTTGGTGGTGTGGACCACAGCGCAAGACTTGGATGGTCGGAGGCCGGTTGTTACTGATACAAGCTGTTTGCAGACAGCGCTAATGACACAAGATCCCTCTACATTAACCCCCCTTTTTTTTCTACATCCCTTCCACACAGTAATGCGGCCGCCTGGCCTGGTCCCCAGAGCGCCATTATTTACAAACCACTCAAGGTTTATTTAAAGTATCCGATCAGCATTCAAGAACCACTGCACTTGCCTATATAAGTTTCTCGTTTCATGGTTTCGTCTTTAACGTGTTTTTTTTTTTTGACAGTGAATAAGGTGAAAACAGTTGTTTTCAGGAACGTTTTTAGGTGGTAAAAAATTCTGAACATAGTTTTGCAAGCGGTATAATGACTAGTCTCGGAAATTTCGCGGATTCCTCTGGCCTCAGGATAGAATTCAAAGATATAGGTGTGCTCGATCCATGTTTACTTTTCCCATTTGTTGATTTCTTAGCGAGAACATTTTTATCCTTGTTATTTGGCACTACCTGATTCGCTTACTTCTCTCCTAGCTGGTCATCGTTGGCTCACGGTCGCAGAGGGGTGGGGGGTCCGGGGGTCCTCCCCCGGGAAATTTGGATTTTAAGGTGTAAAATAGTGCTATTTTAGCAGTTTTCGGTACTTAAATTTAAATATTGTAATGGTAAAAATTTTATTAATTTTTAATATGAAATTTGTTTCAGTGATGAATAAGAAATTTAATTAAAGATTTTGGGCTAAGGGGGGGGGGGGGGTTGAATCCCTAACCCCCCCCCCCTGGCTACGCCCCTGGTCCAATCATGAACAAAGTGCGACAGTGTGGAGGTTTGCATTCTAGCTTGCGACTAAATGAATGCGCGAAAATTCCGTGGCTCTAATAATGACGTGCAGGGAACATTTATATTTAATATTGCTGAACGGTAGAGTATCTGTGTCAGTGAATCGGGATGATAAGTGCGACGCTGACTGGTGCTTGTAGCGCGGTGTCGCCTCTGAGTTGGCGCGTAGTCTTCTCGTCGTGCGCAGGACAACTAAAAAGAGCGGTCACCATAACGTTAAATTGCGGAGAAATTAATAAGAAAAAAAGTGTAGCGCAAGTCCCTCCAGTGCTTTCCTCAGTATCTCTTCCGCTTGTTCTGAAAAACGCTTCATAAACTAATTAAAAGATGGGAACAGCAATACTCGTTCGCCCTCGGCGCGTCACTCTGATATCTTCTTGAGTGTTTTTTTTTTTTACGTGACGTCTAATAAATCGATGAACGCTGGCAGCACGCACGAAAAAGTGTCCCGTTACGCACATTGTTCCGTTAGGTTATGTCCCGTTACGCTCATTTTTCCGTTACGCTGTGTCCCGTTACGCTCATTGTACGCTTGCGCCGCACCGACAGAAGTGAAAACTTAAAACTTTGTTTATAAATGTGTAATATGAAATAATTTCTACGTCAAATGTACGTAAGAAAATGAATCTGATTACTAGTATGATTTCAAGTATTTATTCTTTTATTATTAAAAAAAATAGCATCTGTCGGCGAGTGCAGTAATAATAGGTTATGTTACAATTGACTAAAAAATTATGGTGTTTCATATAATTAATGATATATATTAGATTACAGTTTATTTATATGAAATCTTGTGCATAATTATATTTAAACTTTATAGCTAAACGCCAATTTTTAAAATTAATTACAAGTCATCTACACGTGAACTGTTTCGTCGACTGATTATAAAGTGAAGTGAAAAGTTAATGTGGTTTTCATTGCTTATTACAACAAAAATTTTGGCAATAAAGGTTAATTATTCTTGCATTTTAAAAATCTGATTACTAGTAGCCTATAATTTCAAGTATTTATTCTTTTATTATTAAAATAAAAATTATTCAATTTTATTCATAAAAGTATGCAATCATTTCATCAATGTTTTGTTATGACGTCACGTTAAACTATCGTCCGTAAACTGACTTTACAGACAACCAATTTTTTCGACAAACTCCGACTATCGAGGATGTTGTGGCGGTACACGCGAAGATATCTCTTCCGTTTGCACATGATTCGGCAGTGTTCTGATTGAATCAATGTGTTATACATTGGCCTCTTGTCCCACGAGACTTGTCAAATGATGTGTGATCAAATGGTACGGGACATTCATCTTTAAAACCTTTAACGATAAAGTCTGTCGTTTAAAGATAACGCGGAATTCGGCAGGTCTGTATTGTTTTTGCGCGGCGCAGAAAACGCGGAAGACGTACCTATATCCGGACACACGTATGGCGCACAGGGCTTCGGAAGAAACCATGCTATTTGAAAACTGCTTAAAATATCAAAGAAGTGCCCTGCAGAAAACATTCAAGAATACGCTGAAGGTGGATTAGTACACTTTTAAAATTTTTTTCACCTTAAATTTACGAAGAACGCTGGTTAAAAATCATTCAGGTAACTTTCGTAAATTTACGGCTATCTTCCTGAGCTCACCTACTTTAAACATGATTCCAAAACAATATTCTTGACGTATTAACAATTACATTTGTCCATGTGTGTGTTTACCTTTGTTTGGAACGGAACATACAATCGGGAAGTTGAACTACAGCGTGGATTCCAAGAAGATTCAGTAATTTTGAAAGGACGGAACAATTCTCCGCTTATTTGGTTTTGATTCGTCGTTGAAAAAAGTCCGTAAATTTTACTGTAATTTCTAGCAGTGTGGTTCTGTTCTTTTTCCGGAGTTTGGGTCAAAATGGTTGGAAATTGTGTTTTTTAGGAATAATGTTTGTGCAGAAAACTCCCTGCGGAGATTCGTGCAAGCGCTCAGGGGACTCGCGAATGCGTACTTTATCTTCATTTGTCCGCCATATGTATGGTGTCATTTTCCACCGGTGAAATGCTCGTGGGCGGCCCATGCGTAGGGACCGGAAAAATTCGCGGATTCATTTCGCGTTATGCTAGAATCCAAACAACTGTACCTCCATGTTGCTTCTGTGATTGCCTTACAGTTTGTCTGAAGGACTTTGAGCCAAATGGAAAACCTTAAACCAAAAAAGTATCGAATCGCAAGCGTCCCGGTTTGACAGATGTCATGAGTCGATAGCCAATGAGCAGGTGGCATTTGCCATTGTGTGTAGGGGGTTGTGGAGTCTATCCTAGAGGTCACTGAAAGCGCGAATTTTTTCCAGTCTCTACCCATGCGGCCCATGTCGGTTGAGAGGCGACACCGCGAGCTGGAAGCCACAGTGACGTGCAAGTGTTGGTGACAGTGGAGGGTATTAGGGTGGGGGGGGAGGGAGGCTAAAACACGATGTTCCTGTAATTGGACTACCGCGGCTTTACCGGCCGATGCATCTGCATCGAGATAAGGCGAGCGTTCGGCCCCGCGCGCTGGCGGGCGTCGCCGCCATTGTTGTGTCGCAAACACGGTCCACTGACGCGAAACGACCCCTCATTAGGTCCCCGTGGTACGTGCGTTTATAACCCCCCCCCTCCCTTTCCCCCTCATCCGACACGACCTATCTATCTCAACCCAACCGACTCACCGCGTCTATTACCCAGGTCGATGGCTAACAGACTGCACGCGTTTGAAGGAAGGAAAAAAAAAACGCGTGCCCGTGAGTGGGGATAATTTACGTCTGCTGGTAGACGCTCGTGGTGTTTTATAGCGTACCTAGTCTACTGCACCACCAACACACCTCACGCGTTTCCATACCGTTTCTAACAACACGCAGAATAAAATAATAATACTGAGTATTTCTTACAACAAATTGTGGCATAATTTATAATTAAAATAAATTCATTTATAACTGTTTCTTAAACCACGGAAAAGATAATCGAATATTCAATATTTGGACTTTATTTTTGTTTTATTAATACTAGCTATCCAGGGAACAGTTTGCCAATAACTTTTAACCATCGGATGTACTGGGACAAACACAAAGCATAAATGCCCCGGGCAAGAAATCCGAACCCAGTATTACTGCGAACACTATTTTGTATTGATACAGTTGTTTTTATGTACATGTACAGATGTCTGTAAGTTTACTTGAATATTTCTGTTCCATTTACAAAAAAAAAATTGTACCTACTCCAAAAGAAATTGAGATAAATATCGTAGTCGAAATATGCCCCGTACCGTTAGCGTGGCTAGATGAATTGTCGTTCCATCTGGAGCAAGAGACCCACTGTGGGGAGGGAAGCCTAAGATGCACATAAAGTTCTGCCATTCCCGATTACACCCGAAAAATTCACCCTCGGCCAACGTCGGGTTTATTTATTAATATTTATATTTCTCTGTTTATTTTAATGTAGCTATACTAACATAACTAACCGTCCACAGTGTTTTGAAGTGTTTTAATGTAGCTAACCTAACCGACCACTTTTAATATTTGAATTCATATTTCCTGCGCAAAAATAAAACACATCCCGAAGTTGGCCGAAGGTGAATTGTTCGGGTGCGATCGGGAACGGCAGAACTTTATGTGCATCTTAGGTCTCCCCTGTGGGGGAAGAACGCAGTGCTCGGTGAACGAACCAGCAAACAGCTCGAGCAGTCGGCGGACAAGAAACAAAACACGATCAACTACACGGGGACTGATGTTGTGTTCAGGAAAGTGGGTTGATGATGGAGGGGGGTGGGGGGAGGGATGTAACGACAGCCGCATCATCGTCCGACTCGTGTATACTGCACGCGGCGACGTCGGGAAAAAAAAAAGGAAAGAAGAAAAACACTCTTCTAATTTGCACCGGGGCGTATCTCTGCGCAGAGCGGACAAATAGCTCCCGAGCGACCACCAATCACGATATCGTTATCACGGCACTTTGGCCCTGGCGGTGTTGGTGTGGTTGTGGTAGGGGGGAGGGAGATAGGAATTGCCTTTTTGCCCGCGATACGCATCTGTCAATCGAACATAGAGTCGGCGGGTGTGGGTAGAAAGCCCTACGAACCACTGGAATTACTCCCGGCCCTGACGAACGCTGTGTTAGTTTACACGAACACAAACGACGGGGTGTTTTCTGAAAACAACGACGGGGTGTTTTTATTATTTTTATTTTTGCGTTTCTAGATAAGAGAATGGTTTATAAAGGGGTCATTGGGGGAGGGGGGGGAGGAGGAAAATTTATATTTTTTACTATCGTAATGGCTCTAGGGCTTGTTTTGCCGCGTCACCAGCGTGTGATCGTGTGAACCCGGCGTGCTGGGTACACAGCGTCAACCACACACACACGATCTAACCCCCACGAGTCCACTTTACAACTGCATTACCTGGGAAACAAAACGCCGCCGCTGATAACATTTACCTGCTGCGCAAAGCCTTTTTATTATTTTTTTTTTTTTTAAATTTTATTATCGAGTTTCCCTGCATCGTCGGAAGCGAGGTCAGTAAAAGGCGGAAGCGCGCGGCGCCATAACAGCGCAGACCTGCTACTGTATCCGCGTTGTTATTCGAGAACGAGCTGTGACGCATGCCATTGTACACTTTAAATGCATTTTTCATTGGACCATGGTTATTTTGATACACGATACGAAGGACGCGAAAGTAATAAGAAAATATAAAAAAATAAGGGCAAATATTTGTTTGGAAACATAAACCTGGAAACTGAAAAGAAGGGGAGGGTGGGTTGTCTGTAAAGTCGGTTTACGGACGATAATTTTACGTGATAACCGTCGTAAGAAAACATTGATGAAAAATTGCATATACTTCTTAATTATTAAATATTATTTACAGTTTTTGCAAATTTAATTTAAATAATCTTTTTTAAATATAATCACGAACAATTAGTTTAAAAAGCCCGCCTTAATCTGTTTGATATTATAGAAGATTTTCTCGCACGGTGGTTGGCCGGTTCTTGCACGGCGGAACGTGACAATTTTTCGTTGCGTGCAGCCGGCGTTAATCGATTTATAAGACGTTATCACGTCAAAAACAAAATCTACTAACACGTCTTCAGAGTATTCTTGAAAAAAAATTTCCGTAGAGCAAGACGGTGATATCTTGACAGTTATTTAATCGCGCTTTTTTTTTCTTTTTGAAATGTTGGCTCACCGTGTGTGTGTGTGTGTGTGCGCGCGCCCAGGTGGGCGGGGCCTACCCAAAGCCAGGTGCGCCAACTGCTCCTGAACAAGTTCCCGGCCGGCGATCGCCGCGCTCTGTAACGGCCAGGCGCGGCGCGGTCATATCACGATAGCCCGACGACGTGCGAGCGTAATACTTTCCAAATACGGACACACCGCGCGGCGGTCCAAAAAGGCGGGCGGGCACGTATTCCAGTCGGTCGGGTGCTTTTTTTTTTTTGTGACGGCTGCCTCTCGTGTTTCCGACTTCAGTCGGCGGGACCGTCAGTGCTGGCCGTTGCCGGAGAACCTGATTGGCGTTCATTCCTTGTGCCGAGCTGTAGACTCCACGCCTCTGCGTGCAAACAAGTCTGACATCTGTGCTTGATCGGCTGTTGTTACATTCTACCGTCTGTTCGAAATACACGCGAATTTTTTTTTTTATCTAATGGCTAGAGACCGGAAAAATACGCGGATTCATTCGGCGATAAGCTAGAATTCAAAATACATATACGTACCTCTTATATGATTTTGCTATTGGCTTACTGTTCATCTGGACGAATCTCAACCAATTATAAACCCTCAACCGAAGAAGGATCGAATCACGGACAAACCAGATGAGACGACTTACAAGTCAGCAGCCATTGAATTTGCGTTGTTTGCCCAAGTGTATAGGGGAATGTGCAGTCTATCCTGTAGGCCATCAAAACCGCGAATTTTTCCGGTCCCTACTAATGGCCAAGGGAAAAAAACCCTACTATTTGTATGCAAAACTTTTCAAACACCGCAATTAAAACAAATACTGAAATGTTAGTATTGAAGGATTTGATATTCGAGAAAAAAGATTATAAGGAAACTATTAAAAGGAAAATAAACAACATTAATAATTCAACAATGATAACCTCTTAACTTTACTAGGTCAGTTATTTTTTTTCTTCTTCATACCTGTCCTGTTACCATGTCCCAAGATATTTTTTTACAATATGTATTGATTCTGGAAACTTAGTTTGTGAAATAACCATTTAAAGGGTAGAATGGTTTTAACACCATGGTTAATTTTTTATTTACTGTCATTTTTACTCTTGACACTCATATTCGGTTTCAGGGGGTATATTCGAGTTACTCTCTGAGATTATAACTCGAGAATTGGATTCAAGAAAATTTGGATTTGACTCATCGTACATAAATATATTATATATATATATATATATATATATATATAACAAAGATATGTACTTTTATACGATACTGTAGCCATTAATTGTAAAAGTGGTCTGCGTGTATCGCATAACTTTGTAAGCGTTCCTATGAATTCTATTCATAAATTCGAAACTCAGTTAACATCCCTCCCACCCTGGCTCTGGACGGCTCTGTTTCAAGTCCTTCATGGTGTTCAGAATTGCGATCCAGTGGTCAAGGTGATTTAAATGTACAATGATGTACAGTCTAACGTGATGTTGAACAATAACGTGAATTTGCATGTTCCTATCCATTACATCTTTTTTTATTAATTTTAGTGTCTTCGATAGAAAAAAAAATTGGAGATATTCGTTAAGTAGAGGAAGGGGAGGCCCTTCATCAATAGGAGACAATGGGTTTTTCAATAATATTCGTTCTGTCGGTTGTTCCAACGTTCCTGGTGGTTTTATCGTGTCGGGCGGGAAGATTACTACTTCCAGCACCATGGTACGCGAGGGTGAATTCCTCGCAGACTTGCCATAATTATCGTACGTCTGACAAACACTTTTCCCGTCTCTGAAATATCATCGTATTATTTTTTATTGCGGGTGTCCGTACCGATAATTTTAGATTTTACGGTCGGTGACAACCAGGGAGTTGGAGAATGTTGTGTGTGGAAAGGGGGTGGGGGGTTTACCTGCTGGGCCAATGCGCTACACCGTACCAGAGACTTTTGAGATTGAGAGATGGAGAGATGGAGAGATAGTGAGATAGAGAAGGATTACAGCGAGCTTCTGTGTGCCGAGAAAGCAATAGCTCACCCCTTTCTCCCGCTCTCCAACAATTGTATCACGAAAAAAAAAAATTCACTGCAGGTGTCTCGTGATGTCAGATATCTTACCGCCACCGCTGCACTTGACATGTAGTGCACTGAATTAATTTTTATGCATACGGAACTGATAAATACAGATCAATTTTGTATATTACCATGAAAACAATTGTATCATAAAAAATATATTTATTTTTTTTTTTTTTGCATTAATACTGGTTCTGGTTCTTAACCAGGCATTTATACTTTGTGTTGTCCCAGTACCTCCAATAGTTAAAGTTAAATGTAAACCGTTCACTGAATAGCTATACAGTATTAACTGGGCATATTAATAAGCACGCACAAAAAAAAATTTCAAATAACTGAATATTCGATTATATTTCAGTGTTAAAAAAAAAGGTATGCTTGAATGGAAAATAAATTAAAATACAAAATTATGCCCCAATTATCTTGAAAAACGTATTTAATATATGCAGAAATAACCATAACCATGTGTTGTAAAAATATACAAAATATTCCTTGTAGTATTACAAACTATTTCTGGGCGACTGGTTTCCGAAGGAATCTCTTGTCAAAAGTACAGAAAAGTTCCGCTTAGGTATATTCGTAGGTATGAACCTTTTCTTTTCTCTTAAAAAAATTTTGTAGCTTAAAATGTTTGTCTGCTATCACTTAAAAATATATATTTGTTGTAACTTAGCCCTATATTATCAAACAAATTTGTGGCTGCCCCAGAGCTGCACTTTTAGTGTGTAGTTAACATTTACTACAATATATTTTGTCAAGTTTTGCTTAAAATTCGTTCACGTTCAAAAAATTAGAAGAACAGTTTAAATCTACTGAATGCATGTGCAAATACGTCACAATTTTTTTGTAGTGTATAATTACTATAGGCTTAGAATCATTCCGCGAGTATCTCAAAGTGCCAGTGCTCTGCATTGTTTTATTGACCATAAAGAAATAAAATTTGGAGTGTTTGGAGCAGAGACGTAGAAAAAAGGAGCTTCGCAAATAAAGTAGTAAAAAAAAAGTTAAGTGGCCGCAGATCCGAGAAAGGTAATCGACCAACTTTGTAGCGACGTCTTGCCGCCGCAGTAAAACATTTGAGGTAAAGTGAACTTGAGTGGGAAGGCCATGTGGTCAGCGGAGACTATCTGCCTTACGTAAAACGTATTTGCCTCTCAGGTTTTTTTAAAAAGGGGGGGGGGGGGGGAACTGGGAAAATCTGGAGAGAGTCCCACAGTGTAGGCCTACTTATTTTTTTTTAATGGATAAGAAATGTTCATTTGAAAGTAACTATGTACATTCACATGAAGACAAACAGGATCACTACAAAAAAAAACAGTGTTCGCAGTAAATACTGGTTTCAGATTCTCACCCGAGCATATTTATGAACTGTGCTGTCCCTGTGCCTCCAATAGTAAAAGTTTTTTTTCAAACCGTTCCCTGAGTATATTTCCAGCAATAACTGGGCTTATTAAATAAGCACAATAAAACAAAATAAATCCACATTATTGAATATTCCATTAAATTTTCCATGGTTTTAATGAAAAATCAATTAAAATATAAAATCATGGAAAAATTTTTGTAAAAAAATACTCAATTTTATATAGAAAAAAAAAAGAATTTATTATATTCATAAATAATAATAGCTATGTGTTGTACAAATTTACAATATATTTCTGTTTCTTGGCAACTGGTTTCCAAAGAACAGAATTTTTTTTTCCTCTACGCGTAATTCACGTAACTACAAACCCCGCTGAAGTACGTGGCCTCCCCCCCCCCCCCTTCTTCACACTACTCGTCTGCTACGCCGTCACATAAAGGGTCACGTGAGACCATCCGAGGGGAGTTTAGCCCGCGGTTAATTAGCCCGGGGGAGCGGGGGTTGCGTCTGGTGTCTACCACCCCAACTACCGGGGGTGAAGGGGCAATGTGATAGTAGGGGGGGATGTAGGGTAACCCGACAACCACCACCGGCGAGACCAAACCCTTGTGACCACGTCATCACCACCCCCACTTCTCCTGAGACGCCCCATAAAACTTGCATTTGACGGTGGGCTCGAGGGAGTTTACCTCCCCCCTCCTCTTCCTGAAGATCGGGCCGTCCACTGGAGACCGGCACTGACAGACCCTCTGGCCCTCGTGGTGGGCTCATCGGCGGTTAAGGGTGTTCGGCACGCCACCCGGATTCATCGCTTCATTGCTCGATGTTCGCGTGGCGTATAGTTCAACCCGTGCACCGAGAGAAAGTTTTTTTTTTTTTATGTGAAACTTCTAATGCGACTTCCAACAAGGTTGCGTTAAACGTTTAACGCTACCATGGAGAAAGCACTGTTGCGTTAAACGTTCAACACTCCTGGGGAGGGGGGAATAGAAAGAGACAGAGCGAGGGTGAATGCGTGGCACTCGAACGCATGCGCGTAGTATGTATACCTGTTACAGGCCAGCGCGAGCGTTAGCAACGAGTAGCGTCCAATATTCCAAGCACATGCGCGTGGCATTCTTGCTATGCAGCGAAGTAAACAGTGAAGTTTCACTTCTTCCGCGCGGAGGGACTCCACGCACTATTTTTTCTTAAACTATATGTATGTATATATATATATAGTATGGCGAAACTAACGTATACAGTTGATTAAAACAAATATTTTGTTGTAGCATGGTTTTTGTTGACTCAACGAAATGGTTTCGTCAATAAAATCAAAATTGTTACACGTAAAATTTTGTTCAGACCAATAATAAAAAAAAAAATATTTAATGATTTCGCTGTATGTAAAATTGTTTTCATCAAACACACATTAATTTCTCTGTGCAGACATGCAAACTGGCGTTACTTTCATGAAAAAAAAAATTATGTCTATGAAAAATTGTAGTACTAAACATTTTTTATGACATACCCGTAAGTATACTAAGTCATTACAGTTAAAAAACATTTTAAGTTTTAATTCAGTGCTGTCGTCTCTCATAACGGTATGATAATGGTTTCGTAAATCTAACTGAAGTAAAAATTCATTATATCATGACGTAGCAAGCAGTATTGATATTAAATTTCATATATTTATGTTATGTAATTAATTCCATTCTTGTTTTTGGTAGGTCGAAAAAAATGTTAGCTCACATGATTCTAAATAAATAAGAAAATTATTTTCTCTTGATAGTTATTTCTAATATAATAAAAACAAACATATTTCTACAATAGAGTGCTTAGATTTACTCCACATTTTTGATTTTTCTAATTAAAGAATTTAATGAAGAAATATTCCGAAAATGGCTCTGTAAGTTACTAAATTCTGTGAATAACAGAGATGAGAAAACAGGAAAACTATAATTAGTGAACGGCTATAACGCAATTTAAAAAGCCAAAATGTTCCCAATAAAATTGTAAGAACACTTTTTAACAAATAGCAGACAAGTTGTAGAATGTAATGATTGAATATAATAAATAAAAATTTCGTTATATTAGCGATACTATTATTCAAATGTCAATTTCTGAATTGGCTGCTTGGTCACACATTTTTTTGTTGTCAAACAGATGCGTACAACAACTGCTTCCCAATACTATCCAATGGATCTCTTAGCTAAGAGATTCACTAAAAGTGCATCCCTTAGCTAAGAGATCCACTAAAAGTGCATCCTAGTGGACGCGGTCATCGTTGCGTTGCTTCCGGATTCTCACGAGGGATGCTAATGCCTCCCTGCATGCGTCCACTAATTTCCGAGATTTCCATGGATGCGAATACACTTATGCGTCCTTTACGCCCATAAGCTTCGGAATCGCATTTATTTCGTTTGTGTAACTTACAATATAACTTCAGATTTTCGGCATAAGATTTGTTTAAAACCCCGTCAGTGTAAGTATTAACGTATTAAAGATCCAAATAAAAACGTTAATAAAAACTACCAAAATGCGAACTTCCTTATAGGAGCATTTAATGCTCACGTTAAGTATGTTTAATCTTTTGAATTTCATAACAAATGTTATTTCTTTTGATCGCTAACCTTTATAACATCCCTTTACACTATTTTTTAATTTTTTTTTGTTATTTACGTTTTTGACGAATATCCGTAGATGTCACGACTCAAAATGGCTGCGTGCACATTTGTACGACCAACTGTCACCAGGTGGTGTTAGCAGTAAAAGCATTCGGATACCATCCATCCATTATGAATGGGGCCTTTACATTGTGGCTGCATTTGCTAAGGGATGTAGGTTTGTGTGTTCTGTAAACCCATCCCTATGTCGTCTAGAAGGGGTCAAAACTGAAGGGAAGCGTTCATAATTTAAATCACTTGCGTGACGTTTTAAAACTCTCAAATAACATTTATTATGCATCTAGGGGCCCAGTGACCATAGGCATGAGAGCCATCGTTTAAATTCACAGAAACGGCCCCGTAGGGCAAATCAGCGACACGGAAATGATATCGTTAAACAGGGTCTCGTGAAAACAGAAACGGCCACTAGAGGGCAAACCCCCCCCCCCCCCTAATTCGCGGCGTGGCGTTGTACAAGCGCAACGGCACGGGGTCAATTATTTATTCAAGCGAGCCTTTGTTACCGCATTGATTAACCTGCGCCCTTGAGATATCGGGCGGGACATTATGTCACTCAATGTCCATCAACCGTAAAGAGAATAAGCTACACTGTCAAATAAAATTCCCTTTTAAAATTTGCGAATAAAACTGGTTACAAATTTACTAGAGATCTTCTTAATCCTTTCAGTCACACTTTGTCAAATTCTATGATATACCTAATTAAAATTTTTTTCTTATTATAATTAAAAATTTTATTTGTGTGGTAATAATCTTATACTATAATTATTATATTAATGTATGATTATTTTATAATAGTTAATACAAGTTTTAAAAATGTGTTTACTTCATAGCCTTAAAGAACGACGTGCACTAGAATGTGGGTACACCTTAACCCACAAATTCAAAGTGTCATAAACTCCGTGTATCATTGAGACACAAATTGTCCACTTCAGCGGACGAATTGGACTGAAAGGGTTAAATTTACAGACTAATTTTTTTTGTAAATGTAATTTTAAAAAATGTAAAATTACATACATTTGTATATTTAGATGAAAGAAAATGTATCGCTACAAAAAAAATGTCCGCAGTAATAATGCGTTGGAATTTTTTCCCGGGCTTTTATAATTTTCGTTGTCCCAGTACCTGAATCAGTTACAAGTTCCCTGAATTGCTACAGTCTTAACTGCGCACATTAACCAGCATAACAGGGCAAAATAAAGTCAGATTGTAGAGTTCTTGATTACATTTCCCATGGTTAGAGACCTGAAAAATTCGCGGGTTCATTTCGTGTTATGCTAAAATTCAAATAATTATACTTTAGTGCTGCTTCTGTCATTGGTTCACTGTTAATCTGGAGGAATGAGGGCCAATTAGAGATACTCACTCATAGAAGTGTCGAATCACAGGCCACCCAGTCGATTCGACTCACATGTCAGCAGCCAATGAACAGTTGGCATTTGCCCGAGTGTGTAGAGGAAATTGGAGTCTATCCTGGGGGTTATTGAACCCGCGAATTTTTCCGGTCTCTACCCATGGTATAAAAATTAATGCACGTACAAAACATTAATCAAAATATAAAATTATGCGCCAATTTTTCGAACGTGCGACAATATATATTCAGTATTGGTTCTTGAAATAGTATTTCATATATACTAAAGTAACAACAGCTAATTTAAATTGTACTATTACAAACTATTTCTTGGTACTGAGTTGACCTTCTTTGATCATGAACTCGCAAGCTTGATATCTGTATACTAAGAAAACAAGCAAAAAAAAAAAACCTTGATAAGTCTACAGCAGGAAAATAAAGTCACTCTTCTTTCTCTCTTCCACATAGATGTTTGTTCTGTTTACAACGAAGAACGTAGCTCGGAAGTAAAAATTTTCGTAGTTCAAACAAAAATACAATTATCAGGAACCAAGAAGAAATCTTAGATTATTTTAGATGAATTCTCCTTTGAAACTTTTGAAAAGTTTACTGTAAATTTTAAAAGTGTAGAGATGGGCAAAACTGTGAATAAATAGACGCTTGTTACACTGCTACGTAGGTACTGTTTTTTTTTAAATGTAGTGATCGGGCGCTATAACAATTATTTTACAATAGGGGATTACATAAAATTCTTTGTGTCTTGTTCCTTCAATTACATAAAATAACAATGTACAATGAAACTAATTGACAAAAATACGGGTTTATAGATTGTTGAGCCTGAAAATTGAACTTGTGTGATTTTCATCAAAATCATTAGTGCTCAAATTATAAAAATATAGCTGATTTTGGTACACATTAAAGCATCAAAACCTTCAAATTGAAGAACCAAATATCAGTGTTAATTACATTGATAGGTTATTGTGTTGCCGATACTAAGTAACAAATATCTGTTAACTACACAATGATAATTCCTGTTTCACTTCAATCGTAATAGCTATATGGAAAAAAATGCAATGTTTGACTGTGCTGTTTCACAATAAATGTTATATTTGATGTCTCTTAACAAGTTGCTGATGCTGTTTTCACATACTTTCCTGTTAAAATCTGAAAGGTTACTACATTGTAATTTTTTTTGTACGCTTACAAGAATAGTCCTTGGAAACCCAGTTGCCAACTATATCACTCGTAAAATTGCAAGGGCGAAACTTTGTACCATTTTCAATTTTACAATGCTCTGTCTTGCAGTTTTTAAAATTGATATCGTTTGTCAACTGAGTTTCCAAAGTTTATTTTTTTTAAAGAGTATTACACAGCCCGTATCTATACAGAACACAGCTGCAGGGCTTTGGCAAGGCTACGCAGTAGATAATTTTTGTAACCAACATCTGTGGTGACTCCACTGTTTTACTTTGCCAGTCAGAACCGATGATGCACACCAAAAAAATCAATAAAACTTTTTTTTTCACGTAAACATAAACACAACAAAAAACTTAACAACTTTAAAACTCTTTTGTTAAAATGTTATGCTTGCATTTAATTGCCATAAAAATAACGTATATAACATGTATTAAACAATTGGTTGTCGGTATAGTCGGTTTACGGACGATATTTTGACGTGACAACGTCATAACAAAACATTCATGAAATGATTGCATACTTTTATGAATAAAATTGAATAATTTTTATTGAATTATCACTATTTTGTATGGATACAAAGAATGAGTGAAACGAAATCTACAATTTAATTGATAAATTTACTTTTATTTGCACTCATTAATTCAAATATGTTTATTACTTTAACGAAGAGATTATTTTAACTATAACTTTTATACATGTTTGCTATTTAACTTCTTACAATCTGTGTTATTCTGTTAAGGATATGACGATGATAGGAAAATTAGGAAACGAATGGGAGTGTTTCAAGTTTAATGTGCCTCGAAAAAGTCAAATCGATGGTTTTTCCAATCGAGTGGAAGAGAGATAGATGCGGCGCAAGCGTACAATGAGCGTAACGGAACACAGCGAAACGGGACAATGTGCGTAACGGGACACTTTTTCGTGTGTGCAGTTGGCGTTCATCGATTTATTAGACGTTGTCACGTCAAAAACAAAACACATCACAAACCTGGGAAAATACCGTAAGCACTCCGCCTTCCCGGGCACACGTACGGTGTGCAGAACTTGAGAAAACTATTTTAAAATCTGCTCAATCATCAGACCGATATGTCTGTTTGAGAAAACTTTTATGAATACGCTGAGGGCGGATGAGTAGTTTTGTTTTCGTACTTCGTTATTAAACTGTGATTTCAAAAGAGTGCAAATGGCTAAAAAAAAAAATGCGTGTGTTCAGATTAATTTGTAGGCACGAGACACCCGGTATACAGATTCTTGAAAACACTCATTGGGATAGTATTGCAACTTTTTTTTTTTTTTTTTTTTTTTTTTCAATTTCTCCGTCACGTAAGTACTGTTACGGTTAATCTCATAGTTTCCCTATAACGGCGCGCCAGTTCGCAGCATTGAGCTTAGAGGCGACGTCGCGCTAGAAGAACCAGCGTACGTCGCACTTATCGTCCCGCCTCACTAACGGAATTACTAGAGACCTGTAAAATTCGCGGATTCATTTCGCGATAGGATAGAGTCCAAATACCATTGAAATTATTTTGCTTCAGTGATTGGGCCAAAGTTTATCTGTAGGACTCTGAAGAATTAGCGAATCACGATCATTCCAGTCAACAGGTGTTACGAGTCGGTAACCAATCAGCAGATGTAATTTGCACGAGTGCATAGAGGATCATAGAGTCTATCCTTTAGGGATTTTAAATCGCGATTTTTACAGGTCTCTGGCAATTACTCAATCTTTGGCTCAAATTTTATCGCTGCATTGAAGAACTGAGTGCGTAGGTTTTCAACTGGTCCAGAGTCTGTGAACGGGTGCATCGCTGAGCTTAACTTTGTGGCGCAGAACATCAAACGTTTTTCACAACCCGTGGTAACGCGAAATGCGCGTTGCATTTTATTTTTCTTCTGGGGTCACGATAGACTCCGCAGTTCCATATTGCTGCGCAGTCGATGCCATGTGTCTATTGGCTATAGTTCCACAGTGCCGGTCGCATGGGATTCGGTCGTGTGATTTTCGTCTTTCGTCGGCTTCTGCCATCTTATAAGGCTTGTCAAAGCACCAACGATCCAATGATACTAACCGTAATAATGCATTCTAGTTTGTCGTCAAAAAAAAATATCACGGATTTAGTGCTCGAGTCGGAAATCTCTCAGCTTGTAGCAGGAGCGTACTCAACAATTAATTTTGGGGTGAAAAAAAAGGGGGGGGGGGGTGAGAAGCACTTTTGCCCGCTGTTGGCTTTCAAATTCTTTCTTATTGTTTGTGGAACTAATATCTATTTCTTTTTTGTATTGGGTGGGGGGGGGGGGAAATGTATCCCCACATCTCCCCCCCCCCCCCTTTTTGTGTGTACACCACTGTGTAGTAGGCGGCTCCATCATCAAAAAAGTTTGATAACACGTGATATCTTCTTAATTGATAGGTTTGTGGGGCCTACACGCGCTTTTTTTCACATGGCTCGCGGTTTTTCCATGTAAATCCATAAATACGAGAAACTTGTTTTTGAATTATTTTTTTTTGTAAACAACTGCAAAATCACATTTGCCGAACAGCTTAACTATGTGGAAGTCCTAGTTGTTGCATTAAGCATCTGGACACTCATGGATGGGTTCCATGAAATTATCTACAATAAACTTCCTTCCTTTGACACGTGCATAGTGCGATGTTCAGCGTAGGAAAAAAAAAAATAGAAATAAAATTAAAGATAATAAATGAAAGTACGAAAAGGTTTACATTAAAAGCAGTTGTTAAATTTTGTCTTATTGTTTGGTTCTTCGTTTTATATTTTAATTAAATGATACTTACTGCGAGAATAACTAAAATATTTTTTAACAAGGGTGATACAATTCGCGATGAAATGCTAAGGAACTTACGTAGTAGAAAAATAAAAATTAAAAAAAAAACCGTAAGGAAATTATATTTCTTGGGCTTAAACATAGACTACACGACTTCTGTCGCAGGCATATGTTTAATTCTCATGACTTTTGTTTGTGGACAAAAGGCAATTAAGGTCCCGTGCACATCAAAAACCTTTCCGTGTGACTGGCGAAAGTCGGAGAATGAAGTTGACATAACATGGAAAAAAAAAAAAAACAATTACGCGTTGTTGCATCTTTGAAGATGTACCAGATTCGTGACTAAAAAGGTTTCGTCATCCCGACCCGTAATATCTTCTTGCGGAACGCGGTAGCGTGACTTTCACTCACGCTAATGCTTTTTGCATCCAGGACGGACATCTTGGGAGCGGTAAATGTTGTGTTGTAGACTTACGTGTGGAACTTCAAATTCAATCTCAGTTTCTTTTTTTTTTTTTGCATCACCGTTTGCACGAATAGCTCTTGGATGCTTAATGTTTGGGCAATCTTCCGCTGAAAAATCGTAACTCCTCTTACAATCTTTCACAACTTTATTTATTTTTTTTACATAAATAACAATGATGCCATATTTTGTACCTTATTTGGTATTGTGGTTTATTAACAGAAAATAAAAATAAACCAATCATTTATTTTAATTTCAGTAAAAATATTATTTTTGCATAATTTCCCTTTTGGTATTTATTAAACTAAATATACTTGTCATCTTGTGGGAATTTTAAACTCATATTTTCCATTTACTGTTACAATTTTTTTCTTATATATAAAAAACTTTGAATCTATTGCCCCTCAATGAATAAAATAACTTTAGGAGGTTTATGTTACATACATATTTTCATTGATTGATTACTTTCTTTGTTCCTTAGGGAGGGTTGAGAGAGTCTCTGTTTTTGAATAAAAAAAATTTTCTTTCAACCGTAACTTTTATCTACTTTCACTAGTTTTATCCCAAATTTAACCACTTAACTTTTTTTTAAAAATATATTTAGTTTCTCGAGACTACGTGTAGTAATTTTTTTATTAATTTCCATATTCCATTTATTTACAAATGACAAATTATTAAATTATCGTTAATTTAATTATTGATTTATTTAATTTTAACATAAATTTACATATACACATTTTTATTTTTTCCGATTAATGAGGGTTTTTACAGTGCAAGCAAAAATACAAGTTTTTGATTTCTCTCTCTCTCCCCCCCCCCCCCCCCGCTGTTAGTTACGACATGATGAAGCTAGCTTGTTGTGCAACGTAGATATCCGAGAGAGACACACACAAACATGAAATTAATTTTAAAAAAATAAAATAAAGAAAATAGCGTACGCCGTATTGCGTCAGAGCCCGTGGTTGTAATTACAGTAATCTAGAAATTGTTTGAAAGGCAAGCCGAGAGTGGAACACAAACCCCCCTCCCCCCTCTAACTCTTCTTCCACAACTCTAACCCCCTCTACCTCCTATCCTCTTACATACCCAGTGGCAACATCTGCGGACTTGCTCAATATTAATATTCTTCTTCGCAACCGGGAGTCGGGTTTGATGTAGAATTACCATCCCTCGCTCTTTCCTTCCTGGACCAACAGTCGTTTTTCGTAAAATGACACACCTGTGTTCGCTCAACCCTCCCCCCTCCTCTTTGTTGTTTGCCTTTTCAGACGAAACTCCATTACAAGTTGGAGATTAGAAATTGTAGGAGCGTCGCAGCGAAGAACGCAAAATAAAATAATAATAATAATAAATTCAATTTTTTTTCCTCGTGACCTTTGTGGCTTCGTGACGTAGTAAAACCTTCCTCTTTGTTGTCGAATAAAGGTGTGGACGAAAATTTGACAGTGAGAAATGAGAAATTAATACCACGTCCTCCAAAGAGTCATAAAATCAAGTAAATTAAAAAAAAAAATAGCGAAGAATGCGTGGCATTTTCGTTGCCTCTTGAGACTCTTTCACATTGTCAAATTTTTCGTCTCCAACTTTATTCGTTAAAAATTTTGGTGGGTTAATGCTGTATTAAAAACATGGCTTTCCAAACTGTCAAGCTTTCACTTCAAACACGTTACAATAAAATTAGTCAAATAATTTTGGAACGTCACTAGCGTAGCCATGTCCTTTTTTGTGTGACAATTGTTTACGTATAGGACAGGTTTTAAAAATATAATGGATGTTGACGAAATCAGTCAATCAGAATCGTGCTCAGCGAAAAACGGAAATGGTGTGCGCTTCCGACTCAACGAATCTTTAAAACAACGGACACATGAGTAGAGACCGGAAAAATTCGCGGATTCATTTCGTGATAGTCTAGAATCCAAAAACGTTTGCCTTTATACTGCATCAGTGATTGGGCCACAGTTTATCTGAATGATACTCGGCCAATGAAAAACCTTTAACAAAATAAGTATCGAATCACTAGCGTCCCAGTTAACAGGTGTCACGAGTCAGTAGCCAATGAGCAAATGTAATTTTCCCGCTTGCATAGAGGATCATGGAGTCTATCCTACAGGTCATTGAAATCGCGAATTTTTCCGGTCTCTAGGTATGTGGTTTGTAATCAGTCCTATGTACAAACTATTTAAATGAAATTCACGAAATCCAACTTGTCTGACAAACATAACTGTACAAGTGATGTTTTTGGTGTTGTTTATAACCCTCCAATAATGTTCGACAAAATTTATTGGGAGGTGTTAGAAGTGAAAGATTGACAGCGTGACAAGTCTTCTGTAGACAGATCTTTCAGGTCTGCACCTTGCGCATGCAACATAATCCCTCGGCATATATTCCCGTTAGGGCATGAACCGAAAAGGAGATACGTGAATCTTTTACATGTCCAAATTCGGAGAACACAATATTGGGCATGGGTAGAGACCGGAAAAATTCGCGAATTAATTTCGCTATAGGCTAAACTACAAATAGTTATACCTCAGTGCTGCCTCTGCTATTAGCTCACAACTCACTTGGATGACTCTGGGCCAATGAAAAACACCCGACCAAAGTTTTATCAAATCACAGGCTGCTATGTTGGGATGTCTCACAAGACAGCAGTCAATGAGTGGGTGGCATTTAACCGAGTGTACGTAGAACTATGGAGTTCATCCTGCAGGTCATTGAACCCGCGAATTTTTCTGGTCCCTAGGCATGGGTTCCGAGAACCGGGAAATAGATACGCCATTTCCAATCGCGGCACGAGTGTTTTGTAGACAGACTGCACACAGTAGAGTAGGCTGTTGGCTGCTCAGGGGTTAGACTTCCTGGCTCGTGGGCATAATGTCCTGAGTTCAAGTCCCCGGCCAGGTCTCTGAAATTACCCTTGTGCTCTCTTAGAAATTACACAGTACATTAACGGAGTTTTCATCGAAGAATCACCGTGACACTGTAGTTTCAGATAACTTGGTCTTCGTAGAAACAACACCGTGTTTCGACTTCCGAGTTCTCTTTTGACGTGACAACGTCTAATAAATCGATGAACGCCGGCTGCACGCACGAAAAAGTGTCCCGTTGCGCACATTGTTCCGTTACGCTGTGTTCCGTTACGCTGTCGGCGAGTGCAGTAATAATAGATTATGTTAAAATTGACTAAAAAATTATGGTGATTCATGTAATTGATAGATATTTGATTATAGTTTATTTATATGAAAACTTGTTCATAATTATATTTAAACTTTATAGCTAAACACCAGTTTTTAAAATGAATTACAAGTCATCTACTCGTGAACTTTTTCGTCGACTGTTTATAAAGTGTAGTGAAAAGTTAATGTGGTTTTTTATTGTTTATTACAACAACAATTTCGGCAATAAAGGTTAATTATTCTTGCATTTTAAAAATCTGATTACTAGTATAATTTCAAGTATTTATTCTTTTATTATTAAAATAAAAATGATTCAATTTTATTCATAAAAGTATGCAATAATTTCATCAATGTTTTGTTATGACGTCACGTTAAACTATCGTCCGTAAACCGACTTTACAGACAACCAATTTTTATCGTTATAAGCAGGATAAATACACACGTGGAAGAAATAATGATGTTTTTTTCAGTAGTCTTGAGAGGTTTTTGAAGTTTTTACTTATATACGGAATTTATTCCTTATGGTTTCATTTTAGAAGTAATTTAACTTAGTATCCGTAACATCTACGAATGTAATGATAATTTTACGAAGATCCCTGGATAATTTGTAATCAGCGTTCTTTCATAATTCAAGTCAAGAAATTGTTAAAAGTGTTGTAAATTCCCTTTCTTGGTTTTAGGAGCTGGGTGTTGTGTTGTCACGTTACCACTGCAGCTGCGGTAGGTGAGGGAAAACCTCCGCAGAATCACCCTGACACGAAGACACCCCCCCCCCCCCCCAATGTGAAGCGCGGTCTCCAAAACCACGGCGTTTACATATTTATTTGAGCTGTGTCGAGCAGAAACTGCCGTATCGCCATCGTCTTGTGACGTTTTACAACCACCTGCATATTATCATTTTAAGTTTTACAGAACAGAGAGGTTTGTTTCCATAACCTTTTTTTTATTTATAAAATTACATAATAGATGACGTCTTTAAATTGTAAAAATATAGAACTGATATAAGTAAATAAGGAATGCAATAAATTGAATAAGTTAAACTGAGATATGTCTATGGATTTTTTTTTCAACAACCACGTTCGTGATAGGATATCTGGTTTTGAGTATTTTCCACATCGGAACAAGTTATTTTATTAGTTTCACACGTTATTACACACGCGTTATCATATATTCTTGTAGAATTTCAATGTTTTCCTAAAAAAAAAAAAAAAACATTATCCTGCAGATATAAAAGTCTTTGCCACATTTACGTTGTCTGCGCCGATTAATGATATTCTGTTTTTAAGTAGGCGACAAACTTGGGTTGACTTAATTTAAGGGAATAAATTACGAAAATAAGTATTAACCTCAGCTAGTATGAGTTTCAATAGTTAGACATCAGGGATCTTCAATGCCTTTTCTTAAGTTTTCGTTAGAAAATGTAAAAAATAAAAAAATTGTCGCTGTCTGAACGATGAGTCACAAATAAAATGCCTTCGTGATATTAACAGTGATGGGGAAAAGATAAATGTTTCCCGCAAAACGTGATTCTCTGAATCCTTTTGATCTATGGCTTAGGCAAGCGTCGTAGTATTAAACAAAGACAAGGTAGTGGATCTTTTTTTTACGACAGGTGTGATAAATAATAAAACCAGCTTTCTGATTTCCAAGTCTACTTAGCTAGTAAAAAAAAAAAAAAGTATAGTGCTGTTATTTCAGTTGCGTTCTAAACTGGCACACGTGCAGTACATAATGATACTTTCTTTCAATGATTCTTGCAAGGAAAGATTGATTTAACATAATATGTTAGACACAACGCCATTCCTCCCTGTGTGTTTTTTGTATTCATCTTTATTGTCCGTTTCTGAGGTTTATTCTGTTATATAATTAGCGCAAAACCATCAATGGCGTATGTCTTAAGATATATTAAGAAGATAAATGGTGTGTTGCAGGCACATGCTGAATACATAAAAAAGAAGAAAATATAATTAAAAATTTAAATTTGATTAATTGTCCCAGCTGCCATGATTGAACTTATTTCATTAAACTTGCCGTTCACAGCAAAAACAAGACAGAAAAAACCTAGCATTTGTTTTTACTTCTACAGGTATTATTACCATAAAAAAAATTTCCTTTTAGACACAATTATTTGTTTTTAAAAATATTCATTCCCTCATATTTTATTTGCCAAATTTCGAACTTCGTGTTCGGAGTATGTTGTCACAAAGTGGTTGCGGTAGAAAACGGTGATTGAATCTGATGGTTACGTAACAACTTGCAGACGAAATTACAGTTAACCACACGAAGCAATTTTATTACTCGTTAATACGGACGTCACCGTTAATAGTGAAATGCCGCATTTTTTAAACAATTCTCAATAAAATTTTGATGTAATTATCTTTTGAAAAGTTAACTCTTTAAAATAAAAATATAAATAATTTATAGTTTGTACAGTGAAAATGTTTTTTTTTACTTTGAACTGTACAAACAAACTGTAACTTTTTTTTCCAAAATATATTTTGGAAAAATAAAATTCCTTACAACAAAATTTATTTGCCTTTTTTTTTATTCTTGTAATATATATTTTTCAACATAGCAAAACTAAGGAAAAAAAAATAAATACAACCACTTAAACAACAAAGTTTGAACCATTATATATTTTTTTACGTCAACACTCACAGCTGCACTTAAATTCGTACTACATTAAAGTCATTAATATTACTGAACAAAATCTCATTTTTAACACAAAATAAACTTTCTCTTATTTTCTTTCATTTCGGTATGCTTATCTTATATGTTTACCCCCCTACAGTACAAAAAAAATATTTTTTTTGGGGATTCCTAAGCACACACTTATATGAGGATAGGAATTGAGACCTTGTTTAATGCAAATAAAATATTTCGATTGCAAATTAGAATAGATCTGGGATTACGTGAAAATTTCCAGGACCTCTAAATTTGTTATTATTGTATTATTCTCACTTTTAGTGTTTTAAATTGTTTCGTTACAGGGAACATGCCGCACAATTAAACTACATATTTTGCGCCGAAATGATCTCAGCCTCTATCTAAGTGGCAGCAACCACTTTTGAACCCCATAGTATAGAAATAAGTAAATTCAACAACTGGTTGGCAATAAAATATTTTGAAGTATAAAATGAATTGGTATTAAATGAAATAAAATTTTTATAAGTATATAATAAACCATCAATATTTATGCTTAATATAAATAATAGCAGTTTGTACAAGAGGTTTAGTTTCCGTAACCATTTTTGCTTATAAATGGGCTATCTTTTTTATTTTAATTAAGTGTGCACATTTGGTTAATATAGAATTTTTTTTTTCCTTTGTCGGGAAATCCTGAAAATGTCAGGGTGATCTTGACATCCTGTGTCAACAGTAGAGTTAGAACGCTATTCCACCACAGCATGATCCCAACCCGGTCGAAGAAGAAAGCAAATTGTGGTATAAAAGTGATTGTTTTATTCATGACCGAGCTGCCTGGACTCGGCATGCGACTCACTTTACGATACATCGATTCCTTACACGAAACATCGATTCTGTTTTTTTCTTCTTCTTTTGGTCCGTTTTTTTTCCACTGCCACGTTTCCCTTCTCTTCTTGAACTTAACATTTATATTGTAGAGTCAGCGAAACGGTAAAACTCAGAACTTGAGTCCAAGAGAAACCACAAATCCGAATCCTGAATCAAGCCAAATTCATATTTCGGGATTTTTGTTTTACGTGATTTCTTGAAAATCATTTCGAGCAAATAGTTTATTATCAAATGAGAATGCCAATTGTATTATCTATCGCAGGTGCATTTTAATAAGTATAATTTATTTTTCGTATCGGTGTAGACAGCCTATAGCCTACTACGCGATATACTTAAACTGCAGCGAGTTAATAAACGTATTTGCAGTTGTAAGACATCGTGATTCTTGATCGATTATTTATAATTTTTTTTTTTAATATTTGATGTGCAAACGGCTCAGCTCTCGGTATACGACATTCGGTAGAATTAAGTATTTCGTGAATGGAACGGAAGTCAATTGGGACGGAAATACGTCCCAAAATACGGTGCTGCCAACTGTGGAAGTCTGAGAAATCTCTAAAAGATGGCGGACCCGCGTGATTCATCCGTAAATTTTAACTTTTGCGAAAATCTGGGAATATACTAAGCGTATTCGTATGCCAAACTAAACTTTATAACCGTACAACTATCCTATAATACTTAATGTTATAATTTATAGTCATAAAAGAAAATAATGCCCACTTAAAAAAAAATACGTATTACAATTCCTTTATTAACATTGAAATGTAGAGAATGTGCAGCGTTAGTTATACTGTAGCGACACAAGAAATTGTTCATGAAGGCTATTTACGCCATGTTGAATTAAATTATTTCGTGATAAAACTTTTACTGTGAATCTTAAATGTTGAAATAGCTAAATAAAGTTAAGGATTGTTTGTAGGAAGTACTTAAAGACTTATTTCCGTCTTTTAGGTAATAATATATGGTTTAAAATTTTTTTGGTAATTTTGTTTTAATGAATTTATTGGACTGCAACATTTAGTTTGCAAAATACTGAAAAGATAGTGCCGCGTTCGTAATGCTGTACAGAAAAAAAAAAACGTTAAATATCTTTGATGCCATGTTTTTTTCCAACACAATTTGCCTGGCTAATAAATTATAGGTATTTTTAAAGTGGCGATTATCTCTTGTTATGACTAAACAAGTTTTTAAGAATGTATTCCGGAATAATTACACTACCATAAAGTTTACTTTGGCACACCAATACCTACTCTTAGTACATTCCCCAATGTTCGGGGAAGTAATTATATACGGGTGCTTGTTGCCGCACGTGCGTCCGCCATCTTGAAGACTTTGGCTCGTGGCTGTAGCAGTTTCTGCATGAATGTGGATAGGATTTTCAAACTTTTAAATTTACATTGTTTAATGCGCGATTATTTCAATGAATTTCTGGTGCATACTAAAATGTCACTATAAACACCCTGAATAAGTATCTATAACCTCAAAAACGCAGGCAATGATAATTCCTGTCCAGGGAGAAATGTCACAGGTTCACGTTGAATAATTTTGGTACTCCTGTTGTTCGGTTAGCCCCTGGAAAAAAAAAAGTAAATCAGAACTGTGTTTCGATTTTAAAAGGGGAAATTTTTTACTGTTTTTTCCCAAAATGATTACTTACTTTTCGTATCTTTATCACGCTCAGCATTATTTTTTTTTTTTATTGTACGTTAAATTTGGTGTCCGAGTTTCGTATTATAAGTTTATCAGCAAACATGCGAACACATGAATTTTCTCTTTACCGAAGTTCGATTTTGGCACATCACTGGCAAATACTGAAATACTTAAATATAGTATAGAACATAAAGTTCTATCAACAAATTTTTAACCTTTTTTTATTGAAGACGGACTACATTTATATAAATTATATAAATAATATATAATTTTTTTTTAATTTTACTGTGATAATACCATTGCTTTATAAGAGTGTCTGCTTTCAACTTGTGTTACATATAAGTAAACAAAGATGGCCAATACACGAGAGTATAACCAGATATATATATTTTACTGAATTTTTTTTGTACGTGCCGCTCGAATCCAAATAGTGGGCCGCCAGCAGGCTATCACTGATATGGAAGGTTATCGAAAACCAAGAATTTTTGCGTACCCTAACCATCTAGCCCACAAGACGTTAAACCAGAGGACATTAATATATATGTATTTGTGTATGTGTGAGCGAGTCTTCAGTACTCGCCAGTGATGATAACATCTAATCCCGGTAACGAGCAAATTCGCATGTTCTCAAATTACAAATAACCTCATACGAAGCTCAAACCCGAAATTTAACGCGTAATTCTAAAAAAAATAATACCAAGCGTGATAAATTTACGCAAGTTGTGTTTTCAACTACATTCTGGACGCGAATCACACGTAGTTTCCGCACCCGCCGCTAGAATTCGCTTCCGTGGCAGCTACGTTGACTGTTAAATAGAGACCTGAAAAATGCGCGGATTCATTTCGTGATAGTCCAGAATCCAAAAAACGTTTGCCTTTTTACTGCATCAGTGATTGGGCCACAGTTTTCTGAATGATACTCGGCCAATGAAAAACCTTTAACAAAAAAAAGTATCGAATCACTAGCATCCCAGTTAACAGGCGACACGAGTCAGTAGCCAATGAGCAGATGTAATTTTCCCGCGTGCGTAGAGGATCAGGTCATTGAAATCGATAATTTTTCCGGTCTCTACTATTAAATCATTTGATTGGCAGACATACACTTTATACTATAAAATGAAACGTCTTCCAACGGAAGCGAAAATGAATTTTTTTTTCCTTTAGACGACAGCACCGTGGTTTCGCGTATCCGTTTCATGCAACTTCCCGTTCCTTTCACGAAATTAGTCTCCGGCCGGAGGCTGTGTACCGAGAGTTCAGATGTACCACGTCAAAAAAAAAAATTGGTTGTCTGTAAAGTCGCGGTTTACGGACGACAGTTTAACGTGACCACGTCATAACTAAACATTGATGAAATGATTGCATACTTTTATGAATAATTTTTTTTTTAAATTATCACTATTTTGTATGGATACAAAGAAGGAGTGAAATGAAATCTACAATTTAATTGATAAATTTACTTTTATTTGCACTCATTGATTTAAATATGTTTATTACTTTAACGAAGAGATTATTTTTAAACTATAAAGTTTATACATGTTTGCTATTTAACTTCTTCCCATCTGTGTTATTCTGTTAAGGATAGGACGACGATGATAGGAAAAGTAGGAAACGAATGGGTGTGTTTCAAGTTTAATGTGCCTCGAAAAAGTCAAATCGATGGTTGTTCCAATCGAGTGGAAGAGAGATAGATGCGCCACGGACTCTGCAGCAATGCTAGGAGGAACGGGTTAGCAAAGAGGAATGAAAATGTTACATTTAAATGCATGAAAACAGAAATTACGCCACGGACTCGGTTCCAATTCTAGGAGGTTCAGGTTAGCAAAGAGCAATAAAAAATGAGCGTAACGGGACACATCGAAACGGGACAATGTGCGTAACGGGACAATGGGTCATCCTTTTTCGTGCGTGCAGCCGGCGTTCATCGATTTATTAGTCGTTGTCACGTCAAAAAAAAAGAGGAGCAAGGAAGACATATCCAGAGGGTATTTATGGTTGGCCTTGCCGAAGCGCGCATGCGTGCGCAGGACGCTTGGAGGAGCGACAGAGCCGGGAGAGGAACACTCGAGGCGCATGCGCGCGGTGCGTCTGCCTGCCTGCCTGCCTGTCAGCGCGCGCCGGCGGTCGTTAGCCAGTGCGCGCGTTAACGTGCCAATTAACGGCAGTTGCGGCCTCTCGTCTTAATTGGCGGCGACCCGGTGATCGTGTGCCGAAGCCCTCCTTCCCCTGCCCCCCCCCTGTCCCCGCCCCCACGAAGCCCCGCGTATGCGACGACGTCTTCATCAGTCGAAGGCTTGCAGCTTTTACAAGTGATATCGTTTGCAGGATTTCCCTAGTAAAAATTACAATTTTTTTTTACAGTGTATAGGCCGTTCGAGGACTGGTTGTAATGATTATGACTAGAGACCCGGAAAATTCTCGGGTTCATTTCGTGTTTTTTTTTTTTAATTCAAATAATTATACCTTAGTGCTGCTTCTGTCATTGGTTCACTGTTAATCTGGAGGACTGAGGGCCAATTAGAGCCCCTCACTGATAGAAGTGTCGAATCACAGGCCACCCAGTCGAGACGACTCACAAGTCAGCAGCCAATGAACAGTTGGCATTTGCCCGAGTGTGTAGAGGATATTGGAGTCTTTCCTGGAGGTCATTGAACCCGCGAATTTTCCGGGTCTCTAATTATGACTAGAAACCTGAAAAAATTCTTGGATTCATTTCGTGACATGCTACAATTCAAATAATTATACCTTAGTGCTGCTTCTGCAATTGGTTCACTGTTAATCTGGAGGACTGAGGGCCAATTAGAGACCCTCACTCATAGAAGTGTCGAATCACAGGCTGCCCAGTCGAGACGACTGACAAGTCAGCAGCCAATGAACAGTTGGCATTTGCCCGAGTGTGTAGAGGATAGTGGAGTCTATCCTGGAGGTCATTGAACCCGCGAATTTTTCCGGTCTCTAATTATGACAGTTGTAGGATATGCCTAGAGACCGGAAAATGTCGCGGTTTCGATGGCCTTCAGGATAGACTGCACATTCCCCTGTACACTTGGGCAAATAACGCAAGTTCATTGGCTGCTGACTTGTGAGTCGTCTCAGCTGGTTCGTCTGTGATTCGATCCTTCTTTGGTTGAGGGTTTATAATTGGTTGATGTTCGTCCAGATGAACAGTAAGCCAATAGTAAAATCATTATAAAGGTACATGTTTTTGAATTCTAGCCTATCGCCGAATGAATCTGCGAATTTTTCCGGTCTCTAGATATGCCTCCATTAAAAAATGTCAGTTGTTTTCTGCCGGCAGTTAAAAAGAAAAATCTGTGGATAAAACCGAAATAAGAAGGGTTGGATGGTAAACGTCATAAAGGTTTAAGCGGTGCAAGGTATATGTACGTCGACTTACAAACGAGTGTTCAACTCGGATAACATGCTTGCGATACCGAAACTAAGCAGTTCAAGTTGTGGCCGAGCAATTTAACGGCTGGTAAACAATTCCCCCACCTTTCAGTGCACACTACGCAGAATACGCTAAATATGTGTGTGTGTTTTTTTTCCAGATGGAAATTGGACGATTAAAATGATGGAAATGATAAAATTTTACAAGAGAAATACGTGAGTTTCATTTTCTCTCTCTCTCTCTCTCTCTCTCTCTCCGGAATTGATAGCAGGGAATGTTTATCCGTAACTGCTCCGGGCGATACCGCAGCAGAGACGTGGAGTAAACAAAGGAGCATCAAACATTCAGGCGAACAACTACGTGTTCCTACCGCCTCCCACCCCCCCCCCCCCAATCCTCTTTTCGACCCCTGAGAGACAGTTCTTCCACCGCCTTATCGTAGCCCAACAAGCCACAATTCTCACCCCCCGCCCCTTTTTTTTCCTCCCTCTCCAGGGGTGTGGGGGTAAATAACGCTGTTCTGGGCGGAAAGCGGCGGGGAATTCTCGTCGTGCGACGAGCGTCCATCCGCGGACGCCCCAAGAGTCGATGGACAACCACCAAGGGCCAATTTGGCACCCGGAGCCCCGGAACCCCCCATTTCCGAAGGAGAAGAGGGGCTATACTTCACCCAGCAATCGAAGCAAAACACGTCGCAGACCAAGAACTACCTGTCTTTTGGGTGAGGGACACTCGTATTTATGCACTGTATTTTTAATTTTTAAATGGAACATAAATATTCATGTAAAATTACAGATATTTTTTAAATTTTTTACATCTTCATGAAAAAAAAAACTATCACTATAAACTAGCGTTTGCAGTAATACTAGGTTTCGATCCTTACCCGGAAATTTATGCGTTGTGCTGCCCCAGTACTTCCCATAAGTAGTTAAAATTATTTGTAAAACCGTTCCCTGAATAGCTTTCCAGTATTCAATTGCGCGCATTAATAATGTCAAGTTGTGGAATATTCGATTATCGTACCCATGGTTTAAATAAATATATATATATTTTTGAATGAAACATCAATTAAAATTTAAAATTATATGGCAGTTTTCATAAGAAATACTCAGTATCTCGAAAATCTTATTTAATATGTGCAAACATATACATGGCCATGTGTTGTACGACGTTACAATATCTGTCTTGTAGTGTCACGAACTATTTCTTGGCAACTGGTTTCCAAAGGAATCTTTTTGTAATCTTTTGTTAAAGTGGGATCGCTCGAGCCCTATAGAAGGAAGACGGAATCAAGATTCGATTAGACGACGCCACTTCTTTGTACTACATTCCCCCTCCCCCCTCATTCATTACCGGGTAATTACGCATTGTTGTCTCTGTTTTCACCCTGCAAACGACGCAACTCGTAACAGGAAGAAACCACCACCTTTATAGACGTCAGGTCTCTTCCAAACAATTTTCTCGAGACTGGAAGTCGCATTACCCCAACAGGAGACAAAAAAAAAATGATAACGTATTCGTTACTAAGAAGCAGCTATCGTCACTGGAACTTTGCGGGTGCAATAATTTCTGTTACTTGGCGTCCGTTGGAGTGTCTCTTACAGCTATTATCTTTCTCCGTGCGACTGTTAGTGCATGGCTAAGAGAACAAACGGGGAAACGTGATCGTTCTTAATGTTCGTGGAACTGTTTTCTTCTTTTCCCGCGGAGCTCTTGTTTTACCTGATTCCCTCAACCGTGTTTTTGAAACGAGAGAGAATTGACCCTAACTGATGTCCACCAATTAAAGTTGCTTTCAAATGACGATGGCTTTGCATAATACGTAATGTAGCTTCCTCGTACAGCACGATTACTTCATTGTACCATTCATTAAAATTATATTATTGACGTTACAGCCGTAATACCAGAATCGCAGGCTTACGGAAGTAGGTTGGTAACGGAGTTAAACGTACGTAATTAATATCACTCGATGGCGGGGGTTTAAAAAAAACTTTTGAATTGAAACATCTTCACAGCCAGTTAGAGATGGCAGCATATTTTTGCATAATTTTTTCTTACTTTGGCATACTTCTGCATACTTTCACATACTTTTGTACTTTCTCAACGCGTATTTCTCATCTCTAAACTTTTAACTCTGAGTTTGGATCCGGTGTTAGCATTAGAATTTTGACAATTTGTGTAGACAATAGGGTTATTCATCATATTTACCTACCAGGAAACTTCATTCTTAGGTTCATTCTTAGATTCCATTTAAGACATGGACACACACTAGTAAATATACTAAAGGTCTATTTTGAACGCGTGGTTACACGTTTTTTTTCCAAATATTAGAGATCTCCAAAAAATGTTCCTATCCCTTTTGTGTGTGAATGTTCACTTCTAATGTGAACGATACTGATTATGATCGCTCCAAGATGGCGTCTAAACAAATTGTGTCCTTGAAATTCGCGGTATTTTAATATATGGACAGAGAGAGTGATTTTTCATAACGAAAGATCAAAATTTGGTAATGAACCCAAGTAAAGGAATGTCGTAGCTTCCCTCCGCTTGTAAAACGCTTTAGTGTCGTCACATCGACAAGCAAAAGAATCGTTTTCAACTGGAAAAAATTTTTTCCGCATCTCACGTTTTGGCAGGGATGACGTCACGGAATCAAACCGACCCGACGCACATGAGTCGACTTTCAACGGAAGAAAGTTTTCTCTACAGTTCGCAACAAAACGAATTCAAGCTGACCGATTTTTAAAAACGCGCCGTCCAAAGAGCATGGGACTGAAGATAAACCAAATCCAACTCTCTTGTAGGACGGCGCCTCATTCTTATTACTCGTCGGGCGTCCAAAGCCTGGAGGCTTGTTTAATTTATTCCGGCAGCGATGTAAATTAACGGGGCTGTGTACAGACGTTTCGCCCAAGGGGAGAGGGGGGGAAAATAATAAAAAAAGGGGAGGTGGGACCCTACCATTCCGATTTTTTGGGGGGGGAGGTGGGTACGTGCCCCCGTTCCAGCTTATTAAGCAGGCGAGACGCACGCCGAAAAGGGATTTTTTTTTTTTTCATTCGCGCCGACGGCGGGTGGTGATTGGTTCGTACGGAGCCGCCAAAGCCCCCGCGGAACGAATCGCCCCTGGGGCGCCGTTGGCACCACTGCTTGTGTGTGTGTGTGTGTGTGTGCGTGCGTGCTAGGGGGGGGGGGGGTTGGGGGGGGGGGAGACCGACGCGAAACCTGCAATTTGTTGGTAGCGCCGCGCGGCTCCGCGCGCCATGTTATTACGGGCCGGTGCGCGCTAACGCGCGTGACTCCAATCCCCTGTGGAGTCTGTGTGTGTGTGTGGGGGGGGGGGGGGGGGAGCGTCTCCCCCCCCCCCATCCTTCTTGGGCTGGGTCAGCAGGGATGGGCGCAGGACACTGCCAGCTCAGTCCTTGGAGCGGGAGTCTGTACCTGCTGGGAGTTGAAAGTCGACCGGACAGCAGTTGGAAAGCAAAACCAAATCGTAGCTGATTATGAAGGCTGACGTGCCATCAACATCATTTGTTACAGTACCTTTGAAAAAAAAAACTCGCTTGGAAGGATCGCAAAAATATGCCACCGTGTAGTAGTGGATGTTGCCCGCACAAACCTCAGCGAGGAATTCAGCGTTCAACTGACTTTGTGACCGAAAAAAAAAAAAATGGTTTTGCTGTTCGATAGGGGTGAGAGTATAATTTATTACACCAATTCCTCAACGTCTTTACTACCTCCATGGCAGGTGCTGACCGGCAGCCTGGAGGGTAGACCAGGGACGCATGCGCCGCCAGGGGTACAAACCCAGACGCGCAGAAGAACCAGTGCGAACTGCAAGCTCCCGACCCCCGGCATGGTTGGATCTCCGGATTGTTTGAAATAAGCTTTCTATCTAGTTTTATAATAAATCGTCGGCTTACTTCTAAAACCTCGTAACTCCATTTCAGTCAATTTTACAGGAGAACTTATGAGTAGAGACCCGTGCAATTCGCGATTTCAAATCCCTAAAGGACGGACTCCATGATCCCCTATGCACTCGTGCAAATTACATCTGCTGATTGGTTACCGACTCGTAACACCTGTTGACTGGAATGATCGTGATTCGCTAATTCTACTGTTAAAGATTTTTCATTTGCCCAGAGTCCTTCAGATAAACTGTGGCCCAATCACTGAAAAAAAAAAGTCAAAAGTATTTGGACTCTATCCTATCGCGAAATGAATCAGCGAATTTTACGGGTCTCTACTTATGAGCTTTTGGAGCATGGTTTCGACTGAAAAAGATACGAGGTTTAATAATTTGTAAATAGAAAACAGATTAAGTAGAGATGACTTACGAGGTTTTATCAGCATATGCACTATGAAAAAATGAAGGGAAAAAAAACACCAAACACATCCGGAATATAAAACTGGGAAAATCTGGACTTACGAGGTTTTAGAAGTAAGCCGACGAAATATTTTTAATATTGTATAGTTAGAGACCGGAAATATTCGCGAATTCATTTCGCGATAGGCTAACATACAAATAGTTATACCTCAGTACTGCCTCTGCTATTGGCTCACAACTCACCTGGATGACTCTGGGCCAATGAGAAACACCCAACCAAAACTTTATAGAATCACAGGCTGATACGTTGGGACGTCTCACAAGACAGCAGCCAATGAGTGGGTGACATTTGACCGAGAGTACGTAGAACTATGGAGTTCATCCTATAGGTCATTGAACCCGCGAATTTTTCCGGTCCCTATGTATGGTGCATCACATTCTCCAATGACTTTTTTTGTAATTGACGAGACTCAATTTGAAATAAATAAAATAGCTCAGCTTGCTTGCCATAATTCTTTATTAAGCTCGCATTCCAACCACCACTGTATACCTTCGCAACTGAAGCCGAGAGTAAAACAAAAAATATATATTTGCAAACACGTATACAATGTTCCACGAATTCAGATCATCAAATACATTTCGCTGGCTGATATTCTTTCTTTTTTTTCTCTGTCTTTGTATAGTTCTTTGCATATTTTTTTTTATTCCGGCCGCGCGAGTTTCCTTGGGCATTGACGCACCGGGTTTATGCTTTTGTTCGGACTGCGTACGGTTCATGCCGTCGGCTTGGCTCTGACCTGCTGAGGGCCCGCCGAGTCGTAAAACAACTCGTATAAAACGAGAGCAATAAAACCCCTTAGACTGGAACGGAATTTTTTTTCCTATATTTTTTTTTGTTTAGAGGTAAATCTCTCTCTCTTTTTTTTTTTTACACCTATACGATTTTATCTCCGGCGCAATAAAATAACTTTTCCAGAGAAATTAAAATGCCTCATTAACTGTCCAGAGGTAAGGAAAAAGGGGGGATGCAACAATAAGGGAGATTGTTAGCGTTTGTGTTTCCAGTATTGCGAGCAAATCTCTTAGAACTACTTTTGTAGGACATTTGGATGTGCGATGGTTTTCGGTGCTAAGTAGTCCTGGGTTCGAGCGCTGTAACACACACACACACACATATATATATATATTTATTTGTAATTGGAACAGATATATTCATGAAAAATTACAGATATTTGTAAATTTGTAATACTGCTGTGTGTTATCCCAGTACATCCAATAGTTAAAAATATTTGTAAACCGTTCCCTGAATATATTTCCGGTATCAACTGCGCGATGAATCGAAATAAAGTTAAGTTAATATTCGATTATTTTTTCTATAATTAAAAAAAAATGCTTTGATGAAACATCAATTAAAAATGCAAAATAACGAGCAAATGTTTTTCGTTAGAAATACCTACTCAGTATTACCTCGAGAAACGTATTTCATATATGTAAAAATAATCATAGCTATGTGTGGCACATAGTTACAATATCTTTCTTGTAGTATTACAAACTAATTCTTGGCAACTTGTTTCCAAAGCAATCTTGTTTCAAAGTACAGGAAAAAAAATTTTTTAAGTGTAGTTGGTTCAAGTGTTTGCATTTGTATCGTCTTAATTCAGCCACAAACATCTCAAAGTCGATAAAACCGTCAAATAGAACCATTTCATGTCAACGATATGACAGTTATTTTGCAGGTCTGCAGTTAACACTTGCTAGAATATGAAATTGCTTCCAAACCTAATTGCTGAATGATAATGAGCTGTGAGTCATCCCATTTACGGTAATTTTTTGAAACGTGGAAGCAGTAGTCTATAATCGTCGATAATGTGTATTATTCATTAAAAAAATATCAAAAATTTATTTTAATTTCCTTATACCGGTGTCTAAACTAGTTAATATGTAATGTCATCCCAAATATTCTAATTGCAAAATTCGAAAATACAAATATTTCTTACAAAAAGCAAATTGTGGACATCGTAAACACATTGCAAATATAGAGAATGTGCCTTATGCGTGTCAAACATTTAACGAATACAGCTAATTGAAAATAAAATCGATATTAAAATGTTTAAAGTTATATATCATCGCCAGGGAATTGCTAAATTCACACCAGGGTAGAATGGACATCATTATACACTTGTATAATATATTTACTTTTCATTGGATCGCGTAGGCCAAAAGAAAAATAATTGAATTCATTAAAGAAAATCACGTGAATTCCGGAAAGATGGTAAAATGTAACAACAGCCAGTCAAAAAATGTGGCGACCTTTTTGTATACGAGTGTGTGTAGTCTAGCCTGGAGAATTACGCACGGCGTTACTGAATAGTATAAAATGGAATGCGGGCAGGCAAAGCGTGAAGTATAAGTGACACTTTGCTGTGTTGAACCGGAGCCGTTTCCAGTTTCTTAAAGGTGATTTCGTCTAGATCTATTGTGTGTATGTTATATTTTTTTATATTTAATTACCTAGTGCATTCTTGACAGACTTCCATTGTGAATTCTAAGAATAACGGTTGATAGAATGTTTAAAAAAATAATAATAAAAGGAAACGAAACGGAAGTTCCAGCCCAAGCGGGAGAAAACCAAATTGTGATAATGGCCTAAGGCTGGGTTTATAAACCTACCGAGTAACGCAATAACCCAACGTTTTCAAAAACCCGTTTACGAACTACACACAGCGCAAAAAAAAAAAAAAAATCGCAAAGATCAAACATATCTTTCAAACTCTTGCGTTTCGTCTTGCATTTTTTTCTGCCTTCCATATTTTAAGTTAAGTGTTTCGAAATACATATTTTTTTAAAACGCAAACATTTATGTGCATAGAAATCAACGATGTTATTATTATTTTTTAATGACATACATCACGTTTTCACTTCTTAAACTTTCGTACTGTGAAAGAACATAAAACATTTATAATTTACAATTAAATAATATGTTTCAATGATAACTACGAATTGTCAAACGAAGGTTTGGTCCCAGAGGGGGGGGGGGATGAGGGAAGAATTGGTTTTCTACTGTTTTACAGTTTCAAGAAGTTATAGGGTTGGTGCCGTCTTGGGACCTTTCGTGCTTTGTAAAAGACCGTGATTCCCTTTCGTTGGTTGCGTTTAATGTCATTGCGACGATTGTTGCGATGGTTCTGTAAAAACCCGACGTGAGGCGGCGTCCCAAGCTTCGACGAGGGATGGTGGTCAGCCCGCCATGTTGACCTGGCTAACGAGGCCGCGGTAATTGGATCATCGGCGAGGTGGAAGGAGGGGGGGGGGGGGTGACTGTGACACAGGGTCATTCCGCCCACCTCGTCCGGAGTTGATGGCTGTTGACTCTCCCGGGCTGACGACCGGCGAGTTAGTTCCTCCTGAACTATTGACGATCCCACGTGGTCCTGCACGGAGTCCAGAGACAAGGTAGCTGCGGCGTCTCGAACAACGCGCCGAATACAAGCAGCCGACGTGGCATTTTGTCTCGCAGCGAGTTTCGAAAGTGACTTCGATCAGTGCTCTTCCTTTTGCGCATGCTTGCCGGATTGAGCTTGATTTGAGCTTTAGGTTGTAAACTGTAAATGAAACATAAATATTCATGTAAATTTGTATATTGACACGAGGAAAAAAAAATTTGTTGTCTGTAAAGTCGGTTTACGGACGATAGTTTAACGTGACAACGTCATAGCATAACACTGATGAAATGATTGCATACTTTTATGAATAAAATTGAATCATTTTTATTGAATTATCACTATTTTGTATGGATACAAAAAAGGAGTGAAGTGAAATATACATTTTAATTGATAAATTTACTTTTATTTGCACTCATTAATTCAAATATGATTATTAGTTTAACGAAGAGATTATTTTAACTATAACTTTTATACATGTTTGCTATTATTTTGTCACGTCAAAAAAACTGTATCACTACAAAATAGTGTTCGCAGTAATGCTGGTTTCGAATTCCCGCCTCCTTTACCTGAATAACTTTCCAGTATTAACTGCGCTCATTAATAAGCATAATAAAAACAAAATAAAGTTTTACTGTATTGAATATTCAATTATCTTTTCAATGGATTTGAAAAAAAATTGTGCTTAAATGAAACTTCAAACAAAATACAAAATTATGCGCCAATTTTCGTAAGAAACACTCAGTATTAGCTCTAAAAACGTGGTTCATACATGCAAAAATAACCATAGTCATGTATTTTACGTATTTACATTATCTATCTTGTAGTATTACAAACTATTTCTCGGCAACGGGTTCCCAAAGGAATCTCTTGTAAAAGTACAGAAAATTTGTTTTCTGTGTAGTATCATATATATATATATAATTTTTTTTAGCTTCTGTGAGTTAATGTTTTGCTTGTGATTTTAAGTAAATTCAATATGTGACAATATTTAATTGTTTATTAAGAGTTTAACCTACTATCAAGTCCTTGGGAATTTAAAAACAAAATTTATGTCACTTCTGGCATGTATCGAAAACATTAAATCGTGTAATAGTGTAATAGATGAATTTGGATTGCTCGGTCACATGTATAATTTAACTTGAACTCTTTATTTTCAAGTATGCTATTCGTAAACAAATAAATAAGTTATATTTTCCCAAATCCTGAAAAATCAGGTTTATAGGATTATGTTAGCAACCTAACTTTTATTAATATATTACGTTACAATACTGATTCGCCTGTATAGGTTTGATTATAATATTATAGGATTAGCAATCATAATTCATTTATATTACTTATGGTGAAATAATCACAATATTAAATATATTCTGGTAATGGTAAAATGGTTAAAATTATCACATACATAAGTTAGAATTTGAAAAAGAGAGCACTTTTTTTTTTTAAAAAAGAAACATTGGTTTTGGTAAAATTGTATATTCTTAACATTTGAAATAATTTTTTGTGAGAAAATTTTCTTTCCATTTTCAATCTGGAAAGCTCTAAAATAAATTTAAAATGTTCTAAATTTAGTATAGATTACATCTTGCATTTGAACAACCCTTATGCATCTAATAAACTTGCATGTGCAGTTCATGGTTCAAACCAAAAACTTTAATTATTTTTTTAAAACTATGATTGCAGTGAAAAGAAGAAGCAATTGCAGGTCTCGGCTATTAAACGATTGCCAAACCCACAATTAAGCTCCTTATTTGCACTTTGACTTAATGAAAATTTCTTGCACAGAAAAGATTACATTAGAAATGAGACCGCTCATGCTCTTATTGCTTACGTCCCCCCCCCCCCCCCCTGTTCCAGCGGCACGTACAATGCTATCCGTGTCGACACATACACTCCGCTAATCTTCTCGAAATTAACTTTGCATCCGGGAGAAATGACTTCCAGGCCAATCCAAGGCTTCAGGAAGTCAACCAGTTTCTCTTTGTGGACGAGCAAATAGAAGTTGAGTCGGATACCTTTTTTTTTTTTTAATTTTTCAAATTTTCTCTGATTAATACTTTTTATTAGAAACTCGGTAAAATTGTACAATTATGAAGGTATTTTAGACTTTTTATCCTTACAGATAGTCTATCCGTGATTTAACGGAAATTGTTTACCGAAACGTAGGTACAGGAAACTTTATTGAAATGTAATCCATGCCGAGATAAAGATTTGGTTTCCTGAACAATATATTTTGTTTTCATATGGTGAAACAACTATATACAGTTGTTTAAAACATATATTTTGTTGTAAAAATGATTTTGTAGACCCAAAAAAAAAATTGTTCGTTCAACTGTATAAATTTCTTAGGTCTACATAACCAATTTTACTACACGTAAAATTAGGCTAGGCAAACAAACTTTTTTTCAACAATTAAATTATTTATTTTACCATTTACAATTTTTTTTTTTAGTTTTTATTGAACAAATTATTTCTTTTTGCAGTGATACATTTGATTTTTTTTTTATGAAAATGTACAAATTTATAAATATCTGCAATTTTACACGAATATTTCTGTTCCGTCAACAACAAAAAATTACAGGGTATAGTATGTATATCTTGCACTTAAATATCTTTGAAGACTTTAAATGAAATCATATGTTCTAATAGCAAACCAATAAAAATATAAGGGCTTGTGTGTATATTCTAAAGATTCCCTGTGCTTGCTGGAAGTCAATATTGACGGATGTGCTCCGAGAAAACTAGTTCGGCTATCAGCCGCCGGCGAGTGTCTAGTTTTCTTTGTGCGCCTAGTTTCCGAGAAACCAGTTTAAGTCTTTCTCTCTGGCTCCTGGTTTTCTAAGTCCAGGACACCTTCTTAATTTTGTTTTGGTTTTTTTTTCTTCTCTCCACTGAATGCAGGTCAGATATTTTTAGCTGGCGAGTTAAAATAAAATTTAATTTTTTTGACAAAAAAAATAGTAAATTTTGTCCTCCCATGCAATAAGGGATTGTTTTGAATACAGTTTGCTACGGATAGCTATGTTGCCAAAAAAAAAATCCTGAGAAAACGAGTGGTTTAATATTTCAGATTATATCATAGGATGTCCAGCAAAATTCGATTACTTATCTGACATTTTCTTGACATCCCAAGGTCTTTTAACATTTATTTTTATTTCGCTTGCCGAACACATAACTTAGCATTTGGACGACTAACTCGTAATGGATACTATTGGGAAATTTAAAGGGCATCATGAAACCCTGGGACTAATCCCCCTTGAAAATGATATTACGTCCTGTTGACGACAACCGGCGGGGCTTTAAGAAGGCACGTGACGACTACAACCGGGGACGCACCACAACGCCGAAATACCACAACGCCGAACGTACAATAACGCCGAAAACCACAACGCCGAATGCCAAATTGACTACAACGCCGACAGCTAGAAAACTAGAAAACTGCTGTGAACCACAACGCCGAATTAACCACAACGCCGTAAAATGTCATTGCAGGACTTCCACAAAGGTTATAGGTTAGGTAAGGTTAGCACACAAATATTCATTCAGTTGTTTTTTTTCATTTTGCTCCTGTGACCCCCCCCCCCCCCGCAGTAACATTTTTCGGCGTTACTGTATTTCGGCGTTGTGGTACACAGCAGTTTTCTAGCAGTCGGCGTTGCGGTCAATTTGGCATTCGGCGTTATTGTACGTTCGACGTTGTGGTATTTCGGCGTTGTGGTGCGTCCCCGGTTGCAGTCGTCACGTGCCTTCTTAAAGCCCCGCCGGATGACGTCAACAGGACGTAATATCATTTTCAAGGGGGATTAGTCCCAGGGTTTCATTATTCCCTTTAAATTTCCCAATAGTATCCATTACGAGTTAGTCGTCCAAATGCTAAGTTACGTGTTCGGCAAGCGAAATAAAATAAAATGATAAAATAAAATGATAAAATACCTTGGGATGTCAATAAAATGTCATATAATTGAGTTTTGCTGGACATCCTATGATATAATCTGAAATATTAAACCACTCGTTTGCTCAGGATTTTTTTTTTTTTTTGGCAACATAGCTATCCGTAGCAAAGTG
Source organism: Bacillus rossius redtenbacheri (assembly GCF_032445375.1). Classification (NCBI taxonomy): domain Eukaryota; kingdom Metazoa; phylum Arthropoda; class Insecta; order Phasmatodea; family Bacillidae; genus Bacillus; species Bacillus rossius. The sequence goes on from NC_086342.1 coordinate 17,177,570, forward strand.
TACAACCTGTGGATGCGCTGCTTGATGGACGGCCGTCACACCAGCGCGCTGCGCCTCGTCGTGAACAGCTCGAGAGCAGGTCTGGCCGCCACACGCCGCTTGCAGCGACTGGGGTGTGGGGGACACCACTACACACTCAGCAGGCAGCGCCGGGTCGTTGACACAACGCCGAATGTCAACATTGACCACGAAGCCGACAGCTAGAAAACTGCTGTGTACCACAACGCCAGAAATAACAACTGAATGAATTTGTGTGTGTTTCTTAAATGCACCTTAACGCCGAAATACCACAATCAAACCTAACCTTACCTAACCTAACCTAAACTAGCGTAATATAACCTAACCTAACTTAACCTAGCCTATCCTAGCCTAGCCTAACCTAACCTAGCCTAACCTAGTCTAAACTAACCTAGTCTTACCTAACCTAACCTTTGTGGCAGTCCTGCAATGACATTTTTCGGCGTTAGTGTATTTCGGCGTTGTGGTATTTCGGCGTTGTGGTACACAGCAGTTTTCTAGCTGTCGGCGTTGTGGTCAATTTTGAAATTCGGCGTTGTGGTAATTCGGCGTTGTGGTACACAGCAGTTTTCTAGCTGTCGGCGTTGTGGTCAATTTTGACATTCTGGGTTGTGGTATTTCGGCGTTGTGGTACACAGCAGTTTTCTAGCTGTCGGCGTTGTGGTCAATTTTGACATTCGGCGTTGTGGTATTTCGGCGTTGTGATACACAGCAGTTTTCTAGCTGTCGGCGTTGTGGTCAATTTTGACATTCGGCGTTGTGGTAATTCGGCGTTGTGGTACACAGCAGTTTTCTAGCTGTCGGCGTTGTGGTCAATTTTGACATTCGGCGTTGTGGTAATTCGGCGTTGTTGTGCGTCCCCGGCAGGCGCCTCTTGTCCTTTCCGCCAATGTTGCTGAGGTGATGTGTTGTCTCGGCCTCCTTAGTTTTCCAACGAGGTTTGCGGGTGGAGGGGTAAACACTCGTGGAGTAAGGAATTGTCGGGAGACGCAGTTTAAGACACTTTTTTTTTTATCTCGCGATTGCCATACGCTGTATTTTTTTTGTTGTTGTAAATCTGTACGCTTATTGTATCACTAAAAAAATATTGTCCGCAGTAATACTGGGTCCGGATTCTTTTGTCCCAGTACCTTCAATAGTTTAAGTCTTATTTGTAAAACAGTTCCCTGAGTAGTAATTTTTTTTAACTAAGCGCTTAAAAAGCATGATACAGCAAAGTAAAATCAAATTGTTTAATATTATTGGATTATATTTCACCAATTTTTAAGAAAAAAAAAATTGTTTCTTAATGAAACGTCAATTATGCGCCAATTTTAGTAAGAAATACTTAGTATTACCCCGGAAAAAAAGTATTTCATGTACGCAAAAAAAAACATAACAATGTGTTGTACAAAGTCATTATCTTTCTCGTAGTATTAAAAACTATTTTCTTGGCAAGTGTTTTCAAAAGGAATCATTTATGTGCACACACACACATACACACATATAAACTTTTGTATTTACAATATAAGTGTAGGACCAAGCAGTTTTGGGGTGAAACTTGTTTGAGGCGCAGTTTCGGCAGTGGACCAGGAACCCAGTTGTGTCGACCGGGAATGGTCGTGTTGGAGGGGGGGGGGGTGCGGGGTTCAGAGACTGGGGCTCAAGTGGGGCAGGAAAGCTGTCGGGGTCCCCCCTCCTCCCATAGGCCAGGCGGCTGGGCTGTAGGCCTACTTGTGGCTCGACCTTTTCTCCCCCACAACTCCCCTCTCGTTCCCAACGTGGCCACAACACCCGTCCACCAAGCCGCTGCTGACGGACATCCGGTGTCCATAAGGACTTTCCCAGTGGCCTAACGAACACACTGTTGCATATGCGCGAGAAGATGGCCCAATTATTACTACATTGAGTTTTTTACTTGAAAAATAATTTCCTTAAAATTAAAACAATCTTGAATGACTGTCCACAAGCTGATCACACTTGAACGAGAACCAAAATTTACTCTCTCTCTCCCCCCCCTTCACCAACTGGAGATCGGCTTTACTGTTCATCTCTTTACCACGCACCAAGAGGTCCAGACACAACTGCCTCACGCCACTGACTCGTCCACCGCGCCATGCCACGTCTCCGATGCTACCGAAGCCCGTCTCTCGTCGCCCGCTATCGCTCTCCAAGATGGTCGCGCATCCTCTTCACTTTGCTCAAGCATCGGTGTTCCTTGGGTAGCAGAGTATCCTTGAGGCACGTCGGTGGTTGGACGATCCTGAGGTAGTAGTAAAGAAGAATGCGTGTGACCATCGACCAACGAGTAGAGACCATAAAAATTCGCGGTTACATTTCGCGATAGGATAGAATCCAAACGTGTTTAACCTTTTGCTGCTTCAGTGATTGGACCACAGGTTGTCTGAAGGACTCAGAGCCAATGAATAATCCTCAAAGAAAGAAGTATCGAATCAAAAGTAGTCTAGTTAATACGTGTCACGAGTCAGTAGCCAATGATCAGATGTAATTTGTCCGAGTGCATAGAGGATCTTGGAGTCTATCCTGTAGGTCATTGAATTCGCGAAATTTTCCGGTCCCTACCAATGATAAGGGACAAGAGTACATGGTGAACTGCGATAAGACCGAAATAACACCATAACCCTGTCAATACAGCACACAAAAACATCGAAATGCAAGTTAATACAACATATAGCACCGAATTATTCCTAAAAAAACATAAAAACGAGACAGCGATTTGACAAACCTTATCTCAAACCACAGAAATGTTTATATTTTACTATCGTATGATTTCCATGAATTTAGCATGAATTTTGAACAAAAATTTTTTTAAACTAATTGAATTTGCTATGATTAATAATCATGTTGTTTGATCTTGCATCTCTTTATTAGTTACACACTTTATATTAATCGCAATGGCACATTTGTCATTTTATTTTTATGGTAGTTCTTTTCGAGACATGCTTATTGCAAACTATTTTCTTGTGTAAGTGCATCATGCATCAGTTAAATTGAGACTATTTCGATGAAATAAGTATTAAGAAATATTTTAGTTTCATATTTGTTAAATAATACATATTTTTTATGAATAACCACAATGGAAAAAATAAAATAATTAAACCATAAATTCTTGTCCCTACCAACGAGCATTCCAAAAAAAAAAACCTGAATTCTGTACCGTTAAATCGAGTTCAGTCTGGAGTGGAAGAATTCTTGGAAAAATCACGGCTGAATAAGTACAACATTTTACAAGCCGGAAGATGATTATAATATATTTTTTTATTTTTTTATTTTTATTTATTATATTTATTTGAGTGCCTACCAACAGTCAGAGCCTTTAACAGGTGGGCACTTAACAAATTTTACAAAAAAAAAATAACAATAACATACACGAAACACAATAATAAGACAACAATAAAATGGGACAACACAAACATAAACACATGACAAAAGACACTTTAAAAAAATATAATAACTAAATTTGTCAATTTTAAATTAATTCATTATCAATGAAATAACAATAATACATTATTTACATCAGAAATCATCTTTACTGCAAGAAAGTTAAGAATTCAAAATATCTTTCAGTGAGATTTTTGCCCTTTTGAAAGGGTCTAAATCTTTCAAAATATCATTACATTTATCAGTACACCGTTTTGATAGCTCATTATTTATGTGATACGTTCGAAAAGGTCGCATGATTGAATGAAGGAACTCGAAGACCAATTTTGTTTAATATTTCAGTGCTGTGGTAAACATTTATTAAACAATTTATTACAAAAATAGTATCAGAAACTTTCCTTCTAAACGTGTTTACGGTTACAAGGGTTAAGTCATTGTTAAAATTCTCTGAATTATCATCAATTAAATGTTTGTTAAAAACAGGGGCGTAGCCGGGGGGGGGGGGGTTAGGGGTTCAACCCCCCCTCCTCCTTAGCACCAAATCTTTAATTAATTTCTTATTCATCACTCAAACAAATTTCATATTAAAATTAATAAAAAATTTACCATTACAATATTTAAATTTAAGTACCGAAAACTGTTAAAATAGCACTATTTTACACCTTAAAATCCAGATTTTCCCGGGGGAGGACCCCCGGACCCCCCGCTTAAATACGGGGGGGGGCCGCATGCTTCTTAACACCCCCCATACACATATCCTGGCTACGCCACTGGTTAAAAATAGTAATAATAGTAATAATGCGGTGGCGGCGCGATGCGTTGCTGTTTGTGTTGTTGCGTCCGACTGCAAACCGGTCGCCTTCCGACGTCCAAGCCAAGGACTGAGGCCCGGCCGTGGCTATGTACACGAGCTGGGTGGAGGAAACAAAAAGTACGGGAAGCCTTCTTTTCGCAGACGAGAGAGCCAAAACCCAAAGTTCCCCGAAGTTCATGCTCGCTTTTTTTCTTTTCCGTACCACAACAGGTGTATTTTTTTTTTTGGGATGTAGCTCACTCATACGTCATACGTAGAGCCACGGAATTTTCGCGCATTAATTTAGTTCGCAAGCTAGAATGCAAACCTCCACACTGTCGCACTGTGTTCATGATTGGACAGCAGTTATCTGGACGCGCCCCTCTACGGCCGTGAGCCAACGATGTCCAGCTAGGAGAGAAGTAAGCGAATCAGGTAGTGCCAAATAACAAGGATATAAATGTTCTCGCTAAGAAATCAACCAATGGGAAAGTAAACATGGGTCGAGCACACCTATAGCTTTGAATTCTATCCTGAGGCCAGAGGAATCCGCGAAATTTCCGGGACTCTAGTCATACGCCGTTCTATCTCATTGTATAAACCGGTGTGGCATTAAATTTTGCGGTCGATTAGGATAGGTTATCTGCATTATAAATAATTTAAAGCATTGTGGATGGTTGGTTATATTGGGTGAGTATAGCTACATTAAAAATGCTGTAAAATCATTTTATGGTTGCTTAGCAAATAACTTTTTAATATGTAACTATCCAGCGCTAGGAAACAGTTTGCATGATTTCACAGTATATTTAATGTAGCTATCCTAACCAAATCAACCGTCCACAATGTTTTAAAGTATTTATAATGTAACTTCTTCGCGATATATCACCTTCCCTGCTTAGAATGAAAAGAACTGCAAAAATGCTACATCACTCGGCTTATACTGTCCGATAATGTACTTTCTTTACTGAGTTTATTAATATTTTGTGCCCACCGTTGGAGCCTTGTGCTGTTGGTGGATCATGTTAAAAATATAAATAAATAAAAAAAAAATAAACACCCTCACTTGTGGAAAGAGAGGCTAATTGTGGGAACATATATTTTATATTACAGAAATGTCATGTAGCTATAAATATAACCAGGAGTTTCTATTTTTTTCCCCCAAATCTTCAGTTTTATTTTGAATTTCATTTAAATTGGCACTCTTGTCTTTCAAAACAAACAGGAAGGTCAATGTCTACATGAGATTTTCAAAACCCATCCACATTTGCCCTTCCCAACCCTTAACAGAATTTTAGTATTCGTGCTAACATTTTGTACAAGTGACATTCAAAATTAGAGGAAAATTACAATTCACATCTTACTAGCCACATAACTCCACGCAAAGCCTTCAGCTAGTGCGAGTTCACTGTAAATATTTTTTTTTTGTAAGTAGAACATAAATATTCGTGAAAAATTAAAGATAATTGAAAATTTGTACATTTACATTAAAACAACTGTATCGCTGCAAAATAGTGTTCGCAGTAATACTGGGTCCGGATTCTTACCCGAGCATTTACGCTTTGTGTTGTACCAGTGCCTCTAGTAGTTAAAGTAATTATTTTAACCGTTCCTTGAATGGCTTTCCATTATTAACTGCAAACATTAATAAGCATAATAAAACAAAATAAAATCCAAATTTTTAACATTTGATTATTTTTTCTATGTTTTAAAAATTTAATGCTTGAATAAAAGATAAATTAATATATATCTATAATTATGCGTAAATTTTCGTAAGAAATTCTTAGTATTATCTCGAGAAACGTATTTGATGTAAAAACAAACACAGCCATGTGTTATACAAAATTACAGTATCATACTTTTAGTATTAGAAACTATTTCTTGGCAACTGGTTTCCCAAGGAGACTTTTGTAAAAGTACATACATTTTTTATAAACACCAAAACACGTCGGTGGTTCACCCGGGATTCCAAACCCAAATTTGGTTTAACATAACTGGATTACCGTAGCGATCTTGGCTTTGAAGGTCAGCCGAAACCACCAGTCCGCACTAACTTTTTATATGAGGAAGCCGCAAGCTATACAACATTGTAGATGAAACTACAGGATCGTTAACAACTCAGAACATCTTTGGCGCGCTAAAATAAATGGTTCGTACGCCTGCGGCTAAATTATTTTTCTTTTACAGTGTTTTAAGAGCGGCCGGCCGTTAGAACAGTATTTTCAGGAGGACGAAAAAGAAATAAGTGAAGAGAGATTTGCAACAGCCTTGTGCTTCAACCGGTATGGCCTTTTATTTACTTCTTTTAAGGTAAGAACACAGTTGCGGCGTGAAGGCTGCTAATCGATGGAGTTTTTTTACATGATTTTTTCAATGCATACCGTTATTAATTAAGTTAATATATTTAACATGTTACAACCCACATCAACTATGTGCGCTGGATGCCTGAAACGAATAAATAACTTTAAGCAGCACGTTTTACGCAATGTTTCTTTTCTGAAGCGACATTATCAAAATAAAAATTTTTTTTTTAGATAAGTCGTTTTTAACATGGGGTTTAAATACTTTAAGAAATTTTGTAACTGTTTCTAGTCACTTATCTTGACGGTAATGTGCTAAATGTCATATACTGGCCAGTTAAATCAGGTTAAAAGCGATAGGTACGCTGGAAAATTTTATATTCGCTTAACATTTAAATTAACATTAAATAACTCACCCTACTCAACATAACAACCTCATTCTACCATAGATTTAAAGAGTAAATAAAACTTCATGGATCGTAGTTAAATATTAGGTTGACACATAAAATTAATACTAAATTCGTTTTGATTTCAACTGCTCAGAAACAGTGAAATTTGATCGAGAACTTTTGAATAAAATTCCCTTGAATACGTAATTACCTTCTGTTTGTTTGTTTAAATGGGTTTCTACGTTTTCATTAATGGATTTCACAGTGAAGTCCGCTGATTTACCAGCTAGTGACCCTCTGATAGCAGTATTATCAGTTACTAACATATCACTTAATCAAGTAACTGATTCAGGTTTAAAGTGCACTTATTGGAGAGAGATTATTCTTGAACACTCAGTTCTATTTTTTCAGTTAAGGCTTGGTCTTACAAGCTATGTTGGTAATTTCTCTTTTTCTTGTCATGTTTATTAAAGGGACATTTGTATAAATTTATCAATATATTTTTTGACATGTGTAGGTAGTTTGGACGCAAATGTTGCCACTAGATATTTACTAAACTGTATTTACGAGCTGTAAAACTGACACGCAAACCGCCAATAAATATTGTGCGAGGCGAGGCCACGAGGCAGCCCAGTTGGCCCGCTATCCCGCGGGTGAGGCACGGTCCGTTAATGCTACACACCTAATCGTATTAGCAACGGCGCCTCACAACAATCTCCACTTAGCCCCCCCCCCCCCACTTCACCAGCTCTTTTTCTCATTTACCTCTCTGTGGCTCTGGAGGGTTCAACACGTTCCCCAGAACCCCCTCCCTCCTGCGTGACGTGGCGTAACTAGGACGTCATTGTTCTGGGAGCTTCGGGTGTCAAGTCGACTCTGATGACGCAAGACTTCAAAGGGTTGCGGGATCATTCCAGAAGGGTGATGAGGGGTATAAAAACGGCGATGTCAGCCTCCGAGGCAGTGAAGATAGGAGGGCGAGTGACTCCTTGGCGAGTGATAACCGGACGACGAGCGAGAGACTGGTGCATCGGGACTGTGCTGTGTGCGAGGCAGTGTGTAGGGACAGAGGTGCGAGGTAAGAGACTAGCAGTGGATAGAGCCACTGTCGAGCCGAGCTCCAGTGGGTAGAAGTAAACAGTGGACTAAACGAACGAGTGATCAATTCTTAGACCGACATTTTAAGTGTTGTATAAGAGCGTAAATAGATTTTTAATAAATGAAACTGTATTAAATAAATTGGGCCGTCCTTTTCGGACCTGTTTTTTCCCATCCGTAATATATGTACACGTGAGTAACATTTCACCGCTATAAGAGGACACTTAGTAAATAAACGATAAAACAAATGCGTGCGTAGAGTTCGCGTGCGACAGAAGTGAAACTTATTGTTTATTATATTATTATGTATAGGTAACACAGTTATCTTTGGCTGAGGTTGCAGATCTACCTCTCCTCTGCCGTCTCCTTCTCTACCTGTTCTCCCCCACCAAGTTCCTCACTATTCCCCTCGTGCGATCGGAATTTTCGTAACACTCGAATATTCTAGTTCCCTTGAGCAAAGTAGCTACATCAAAAATTGTGACGAAACATTAAATGCAAGAGATCTGTCAGCAATAGTCTTCAAACAATAGCAACGACCGTTCAGAAAATGTAATTATCTGTATGAACTGGGAGACAAGTTTCTTAAACTATATAAAAAATATATATTTCATACCTGTCTGTGATTGTTAAATGAATTTTTCTCTCCGAATCCATGGTGCGTCATAATTTTTCCCACCTCCCATGCGAAGTTGGCAGTAGAAAGTACAAGTGAAAATGAAAGAACGATTGAACAGTTTTTTTTTTACTCTTCATTTTCTTCAGATAACAACAATACGCCTGGTGTGTTGTTTTATCCCCTCCTTTCTTCTTCCTTCACTTCGTTTTCTTTCTCTCTCTTTTTTTTTTCTCTCTCTCTCCCGTTCCTCGTCAGAAAAACGCAACTTGAATCTTGATAACCTTGGGGAGCCATAAAGCACCCGCGTGCTAAAGTGGCCCAAGCGAGGATAATGTGTCGGCTCTAATGATCGCCGGGGCAGCTGGACTGCCGCCTTGTCGCGCGGGCGGTTGGTTTGTTTGTTGTGGACGCGGATACGTCGACGGGAAAGGTCGCGGTAAGGAAAAGAACAAAAAAAATAACCAAACGATTTTTCAGCGTTGACTTTCTCGACAGTGCGGCTCGTAACGAGCGGTCAGTAGGCCGAAATTCGCCTGTCCGAAAATTTCGAAGGAACGACGGTCGGTCAAATGAATTTCGGTGAATTTTGTTTTTCCTTACCTAACTTTTTGGGTTGGGGGGGGGGGGGATCTGGGTTAGGGAAGACTGAAGTGCGTCTCAGGCCGAAGCCTATACTCGTTATCGTGCAGGAAGGCTAGCATGGTTCGCGTGCTTTTAACTGGGGATTGGCCAGCCGTGGCAGCGATTGACGTAATGACCATCTCCCCTATCCTGACTCTAGACCAGCGGTTCCCAAACGGTGGGTCGCGACCCACTAGTGGGGTCACGACCTGATCCTAAAACTATCAGAAACCATCGAATAAACAATCAGAAATGATAAGAAAAAAATCGAAACGAATCGAATCGTGAGCAAAAACATATCTATTGTTAAATAAATAACTGTTTTGCTACAAAGTGCTTATACTTTGTCAACCATTTTCAAGTCAGAGAACTAATTGTTTATCATTAATCAATCGGTATCTTAAAAAAAACACACACACATATATATATGCAATATTTGATGGTAAATTGTATATACTTAAGGAAGGGATACGATACAAATAAGGTTTTTTTACTTCATAATGGACCGATAGACCGTGGAGGTATTCCTATAAGGAAAGGTGGGTCGCCAGCTGTATAAGTTTCTGAACCAATGCTCTAGACTATAACCAGTTAAGCTGGGCGCAGGTGAAACCATGCGCAGACAAAGTGGAAAACCCTGATGTCAGGTTAAGAGGAGGTCCAGAAGAAGAAGAGTTGGGCTGGGCCGGGAAGATTCTGTCGTGCAACGTTTTGGGTGCGTTTGGACACGAGGCCCGCATTGGGTTTGGTACAACCACGGACACATGCGCCTCTGGTGGCGGGCGACTGAACTTTCATCACTCACCCGGCTGCCTGTCAGCTCCCGAAACTTATGAATTGGTTACTTAAATGTAAATTTTTTTTTGTTTAATTTCCTTAGATTGGTTGATGCACAATTAAATAAATCACGAGCTGGTGCTGCGTTGGGCCACACTCCAGAAAAATACTTTCGGAAAACGACATTTGGGTTTGGTGCCAGGGCCGACGAGAAGGGGGAAAAAGGAGGGGGAGGGGACAGTGGAGGGGGTGAATCCCTCATGGACCATGCACGAAGGAGCGCCCGGTTGATGTCGAAATATATGTATTTTTATTGGTCGTGTCGTTACAACAAAATAAAGTCAAAATTTTGAATATCCGATTATCTATTCCACGGTTTGAACAATTATGCTTGAATGAAACGCCAGTTAAAATATAAAATTACACACTAATTTACGTAAGAAATACTCAGTATTATCTCGAAAAATTGTGTAAATACAAAAATAACGATATCTACGTGTTGTAAAAAGTTACAATATCTTTTTTGAGGTATTATAAATATTTTTATAACTATCTTTTGTAAAATACCAATATTTTTCTGTGTGTGAAGTTTTTTAAAAATTGTTAAATAGGTAATTGGGTAGGGACCCGACGAAATTTGCACCCCCTTCCCACTTTTCCAGGTCACTTAATCAAATGTATTTGGCATTTATTAACAAATATTCCAAAAAAATATAGATTTTTGAGTTTTTCGATCGAATGTCTGTCAGTCAAATGACTTCTCTGCTTAATGTCTTTCGGCAAAACGACTTTAGATCAACTACCTGTCAGTTTAACGATTTCCAGTTCACTGCGTGTCATTTTAAAATGACTTTGGGCAAAACTATTGTCGGCCAAACTAATTTTTCTGCATATTACCTCACGTTATTTGGCACAACACTTAAGAAACTAAAACGTTGCAATTTGGATTATTAGTGAGGAACCTCCGCATTAAGTAAATTATTCAGATTTTCCTTTTAATTTCTCGTATTTCCACCAGATGTTTATTAACATGGATTAAGAACCAGCCATTTCATCTCAGTTTTCTCGAATTCAAATCACAAATAACCTCAAATCCGAAATTAGGTTTCAAGGTCCAAAACAAAGTTAATCTACAAAGAAAGATATAATAACAACTGTGATGTTAAAACATCCAACCCTTTAAATGTTCGTTTCATGAACTAAGTTTCCGCGAATCATGACAGGTCGTAAGCAATATTTACTTTTTATTTCATGATTGAGGTATAGTAAACCCAAGAACAGTAATTACGAAAACATCAGCCATATTTTACAAGACCTATACAGTATTTATTTGTTACCAGTATTCTTCGTAAATTTATACTGAATAAAAATTTTATGAGTGTCCCATTAATGATTGAAAAATTAACTCTGATGATCACTGGTTATACTTGGATACAGAATTTAACAGGATGACGCTTGGTAAACACGCTGCCGATTTAAGAGTTATTAATCGTCATTTGGCGTTGATAAAGTATGCAGAGCATAAATGCGCAATAAATCTAGCTGCCACCAAACGATTTTTGCGTGACATTCATCACGATATGATTGGCTAAGCCTCTTACCTGTCAAGAAGGACGTAGACCTTCATATATTTTTATTACCCCCTGAAAAATAAAATATCCATTGTTGAAAGAAGTCAAGAAGCTACCTTCGGTCAAACAGGAATGGGATATTGTCGTACCAGTGACCTAACAATCGTTCATCATAGTATGATGAGTTGTTTAGTTTTATAATTTGACAACATAATAAGTGATTAAATGTGATATTTACAAACTTCAACTATCTAGCACACAAAGATAGCTCTTTATCGCTGAATGATGTATGTGTATGATTGGCCAGTGCAAATCTGTGTATTATCTTACATAATTTTTACGGACCATAACTAGGGGCATGTATTTAACGTGAAAAGATTTTGAGACTAGCTGAGATTTAAAACATCGTAACATCGTCTGTGTTTTGTGATTAGTTGAATTTCTTTCAGGCACATGCTTACTGTTGGTACATGAATCACAGCTATCCATACTGAAGTAAACGCGTAGTGAATGGCCTAGCCAAACAAGGCGATGCCTTCTCTTGCAGACAAGGAAGAAATCGCTGGCGTAGGCATACATTATAACAGTCAAAAGAGCATTCAGAATTTTTTTTCGCGAAAAATACATGATTGTAACCACAACACATTTATGCGACATACCCCATTTTAAATTTTAATTTGGAAAATATTTTTCTATTTATTTTTTTTTAATTATTGCTCATAAAACTGAAATGTTTGATGCTATTCGTTTGATGGTTTTATAAAAAAAATAAAATTACTTTGGCACCAGTAATTTGGTTGTTTAAAAACGCGTATAATATATAGCGTGCGATTATAATAACATAAATACAAGTGGATTCAACAAATATATATATATATATTATATGTATTCACAAATAGTTGTCAACCACATGTACCTATCCATATTGGTTGCAAATATAGGTATGTGTGCTGACTTGAAACTTATAAAAAATGCTTTAATATTATTGCTGTTTTAATTTTGCCAGACTTAACTGATGCTACATTAACCCGAAACTGAATATATATATATATATATATATATATATATATATATATATATATATATATATATATATAGACACACACACACACCTAATTTTTTTCGTGAACATGTAAGTAGAATCTAATCAGATTTTACTAGAGTATGCACTATCTCCCGCGCTCCTATAAATGTCCAGTGTTATCGACAACTAATGCTAGTCTGCGATATTTCTCCGGAAGCGCGTGAGGAAGCGGTTGCCTCATGTACACCATCAGTACTCGTTACCAGGCATAGTCAGCTGACGTCGCTGCAATTACCTGGGTGGTAAATATGTGTTATTACAGGCAGCTGGAAGCTGGCCTTGGCAAGTGCGTCAGCGGGCGGAATTTTCTTAGTGAAATAAAAAAAAAATGGTCGAGGGATATTCAGATCTCGAGTCACATCGTGTTAAGATCCAGGGGGTTTTAAGTCACCAACAGCTGTATGTTCTCAAGCTTTTAATTTATAACTTTTAACCCAGGCGTGTTGAAGTGTTAGGAGTAGCTAAACAATAACTAATATCTAGAAATATAAAAAGCTTGCTTTATTATTTTTCGACAAACTATAGACTGTTAATGCGTATAAACATAATGGCGTATTCATTTCACGATGGGTTGAAATGCAAATACGTTTAACTTTTTTCCGCTTCTGTGATTAGTCCACAGTTTAACTGAAGGACTCCGATACAATGAAAAATCCTAAACAAAAGAAGTACCAAATCAAAAGCACCCATGTTAACCGTGATCACGAATCAGTAGCCAATGAGCAGGTGTAATATGCCCGAGAACATAGATGAGAGTGGATCTTGCCTAGAGATCATAGAAACCGCGAAATTTCCTGTCCCTTATCATAGGTGACATGTGCATTTTTGGCGAACAAAAAAAATCTAAGTGCTAATCAGACTGCTTGCATCAGGTGTTCTCCCTTGTGATTAATGGCCATCTGAAAGTAAAGCCGTTGCCCTATTTGGCCAGGCCATTTGTCAATAAAGTATTGATTTAAAATAAAAATATATATATGGTTGCTTTAATTAAAACTGGAACTAAGTTACCACAAAATTTAGACAATAACTCCCAGGTATACGGCCAATCAGAGGACTGCTCAATTGTCATTGGCCGTGCCAGGAGAGGAGATATAATTACATATACTTATATACATCACCCGTTTTTCAGTGTCCTCCAATCTTTTCGTAGGAGCAGCTCGCACAGCTTACACCCAAGCTTAAACAGGTAGAGACCGGAAAAATTCGCGAATACATTTCGCGATAGGCTAAAATACAAACAGTTATACCTCAGTGCTGCCTCTGCTATTGGCTCGCAACTCACCTGAATGACTCTGGGCCAATTAGAAAAACCAAACCAAAGCTTTATCGAATCACAGGCTGCTACGTTGAAACGTCTCACAAGACAGCAACCAATGAGTGGGTGACATTTGACCGAGTGTACGTATAACTATGGAGTTCATCCTTGAACCCACGTATTTTTCCGGTCCTTATAAATAGGCCACTTGGAATTTCTGCACACTCACGAGCCTCTGAAGCTCACCATCACGACTCCACATCACGCCAGTTGGCCGATCTCTAACTGGAGCTTCCCTACCCCGCCGACCACAGGTACACGTGACTTCTATAGCATCGCACTACAAGCCAGCGCACACACAGGCCCGTGTGCCAAGCCTATCCCACAAGACACGCGCCCCGCCCGCTGATCCAAGTGATTGTAGCAACAATTTGGGGTGCATCTTGATTTACTATGCACCGAGCGAGTCATCATTATATACATGAAAAATTCGCGGATTCATTGACCTCTAGGATAGACTCCACAGTCCTTTAACTTCTCGCGGAATTGACACACGTTCATTGGCTACTGACGCGTGAGACGTCTCAACTAGGCTGTCCGTAATTCGGCACTTTCTTGGTTTAGTGTTTCCCATTGGCTCACAGTTCCCCGGATAAAATGTGGGCCAATCACAGAAGCGGTACGAAGGTATAAGTAGTTGTTTTGATGCTAGCCTATCGCGAAATGAATCCGCGAATTTTGCATTTCTCTAGTCATCATAGACACCTCGCGCACACTAAATGCCCCGGATGGCAGTATTCTGGATCGGCGGAGAGTCCTCCATCAGTCTGTTCATATCCGAGGACGGGAACAGATCTCAGTCCCCGAAACCTCGCCACTGTTAGGTCTTACGAAGCCTACTTTTGTTCGTCCGTATTCTCATCGTTGTGTTGTCTGAACATTTGTTTAATTTTACTTTCATCGTTGGGTTCGCATGTACGCCGCTGTACTGTCGACGTGCTGTCCATATTACTTGTTTTGGATCTTCGTTGTGACTCTCTGTTTGTCTCTGTGTTGTCCAAAGTTGATGTTTTGTTTGTATTGAATGTCTCGTCGTTGTCAGCTCAATAGAAGGTAAACCTTTTTGAGAAAAAAAAGCCTACTTAACATAAATATAAGTCCTTAAACGTGTTTTAGATTTTTAAATGTTAAAGTGGTTTGCAAAATTGTACATATTTTTTTTAAAAGTATTTAATTAATGGGATTGGCTCGTTTCTGTAAAGGAGTGCTAATTGTTTTTTTTAGGGTAGGATTTGGCGTTAGTTTGATCGAGTTTGTTTTACGCGTGCTTTTTTTTTTACAACACGAATGTGCTTACTGACTGGTGTGCGTGGCAGTTGGCAGCGCTGGGCAGCTTAATATCGTTCCATTATTTCTGAAAAAAGTTCTCGCAAATATTTGGCCAGAGTAGTACTTTGTTTAACAACTAGCTTTATTTTATTTAATGTAATAATTTCCATAGAATTACAGCTAATGTTCACACGAATCTTTCAAAAATTTGCACTTGTTTTTTGTAATTCACTATACTAGTTTTTTTTTACTGATTATAGTTTGAACTAGAGTATACGATGAAGGAAAAAGCTTTTTTTCTTCTATATCAGATTTCAAACTGATAGCAAGTGGTTTTTTTTCACGCTCTGCTGAGTAAAGCCCGGAGAGTCGAAAGGAAATTTCATTGCTCCATTTTATTTTTATTTTTAAAGAACGCGTTTCGGTAAACACAAGCGGGGATAACTGCCCTTGGCGGCTAATTGGATCGGTGGCGCTGTTATTGATGCCTGTTTGATAACTGGCGACCTGTCATTTTCGCGTAATTGTTTCCTAACAGCTGCCTCATTATACCGCACTTTAATTACCGCCGCTTTAATTACCCAAGTCTTGGAAGAAAGGGGGGGGTTGGATTTGGAACCAGTGATCAGAGTTAAGCAGAGCAAACCAGTAGCCGATATTCTAATATCGGCTACTTAAGAATGTAACGTATTGGCCGGTTGTAATGATGTCAGGATATCATAACCTCTATCTAAAAGTTATGATTGGTTTCGGGTCGTTAATTAAAAAAAAACTGATGCGTAAGCATCTCGTAATGCGATCTGTTGAGTTTTGTTGTGATAATCATTCGGCACAGGTGGCGTTAACATTGATCAGACAAGACGAAAAGTAAACATATTATAACGTACTACAGATAGTCCATACTTCATACTCAGTTTATTATAATTAAAATTGTCACGTTGAGTAAACAAATATACGAAATAATGCTGCTTTAAAATTATCCAGTAATTTTAGTAATTTAAAAATACCTTACAGCAACTGTTTTTTCTTGCTGTGAACAATAAGTCACAAAAATCATTGTTTAAAGTTTCCAACAACAACAAATTATTCTTGCTTTTACGTGATTATTCACTTTGTTTACAGTCGAACACAGACCCGGGATGAAATAATCTGGTGAATGTCAACGAAGAAATCAGTTTTTGTAACTACAAATCCTTCGTTGAAAAGTCCGATCTAACATTGTGAAGTTTTACTGAAAACCATTATACGTATTAGCTTTCTGTTTTCTTTCCGAAAAAAAATAGACATAACACTATATCTCTTTCACGTGAATAAAATACGAGTCTAACCAAAGGGTCTGGTTTCAACTTCGTTACACACTTTTCAACGATAATAATATAAACTATATGCTCGCCTACTGCTTGTCCGTTGGGCCGACTAGGCATTTTATGCGTGTGCCAGAGTCACCCTTATAGTTTCCTCCGTGCTGTATGAATAACTATTATAATAAATTTAGAAAGAAGCCTTAAATAAACACTTTCAAGTTCCTGCCAGTAAGAGTAATTTCTCAGTCAACAAGACTTTGATGATATTAAACGGCTTGTGTAATGTATTTGCTTTTTCAAAAATCCAAAATAGATAATTTAATCTGGATAGCCACTCCGTGAATTAGCCTGTAGAATTTAATTGGTTCTAAAACTTTTAGGTTTATAAAAATGTTAAAAATGTAATTTTAACTGCTAACAATGCAAAACACCCCGCCCCCCCAACCCCCGTAATTGAATGAAAAAAACAACCTTTAAACGTTGTGCAGTGTTTTATGGAAATATAAAACCACTTAGTGAAATATGTCGCAAACATTTAAATTTGTCCAATGGAAATATCAACTCAGAAGAGTTAAAAACTACACTACGCCATGCCATGTCGAACCATGAAATGCACAATAAGATATACTACTCGGCAACCTACGACCGAAAATTAAAAAAAAAAAAAAAACCTCAACAAAATGCAATCAAAGATAGCGGGGAATAATTTCCCCGAGCCTATTTCGTCAGGAAGGAAAAAAATAATGCAGTCGAGAATATTTGATAGGTCCGGTATAACATAAGAACAGGTGGAGAGAAAGTTGGAATAGAAGAATGAATTATTGTACGAATAAATTTATGAATGTTTCAGACCATAATGTATCGTCAACATCGGCGGGTTGTGAAAGACAGTGAAGAGTGATGAATTAACGGAATGAAAGCGTATGGGAAACGTGGGCCTGAGACCCACTGCAAAGTCCACCACATTTTCACGTGAAAACGTCTCTCATAAATCGTTATGCCAGTTTGAAAATTGTAGTGCAACGAAAATCTGATAGTTTTCAAACTTTGTAATATATAAACCAGGCTTAGTATATTCGAGTTGCGCATACACATATTACATGGGTAAAGTAAGGGTTAATGTATGCTTTATCATAAACAGTTCTTTTTGTATAGTTACAGGTCACTACGAGTAACAGGGAAGTTTCTCGAGCATTAGATTCTGGATGACTGTTGACAATTTTTTAATAAAATAAATTTCATTTGGGGTAGAAAATAGTAAACTGATTTACCACTTTTGAAAAGTTTAGTATTGAAAACTGTGAAAAGAGATAACGAATAATATTGAGAAAAAATTTACAATGTCTATGCATATGGCTAGTTTATACAATCGGAATTGCAATAAACGACAATTAGAAGAAAGAACAGCTTGTGAGGATTCCAAAAGTAAAGGCGCCATTCTGCGGTGCTGAAATGACCAGAATCCTCAAGGAAAGGAAGAAAAAGCTAAGATGGCGTACTTGGCCTGCTCTGGTACGAGGAGCGAAGGCATCGCCGATATTCGATTTTGTTCAGCCGCTGGATTGGAACTTAAGGTTTTGCTGTGTGAAAATTCCCATTCACGCGACGTGCTTTCAAGTTGAAAACTTGCTGCCGTGTACCGACGCAGCCTAACCCAGTTATTTTTCTCATCTGGACCGATATTCATAGGGAAGGCCGAGTTATCTGATCACATAACCTATGGTAGGGACCGGAAAAATTCGCGGGTTCAATGACCTCCAGGATGAACTCCATAGTTCTACGTACACTCGGTCATATGCCACCCACTCATTGGCTGCTGTCTTGTGAAACGTCCCAACGTTGCAGCCTGTGATTCGATAAAGCTTCGGTTGGGTGTTTCTCATTGGCCCAGAGTCATCCAGGTGAGTTGTGAGGCAGCACTGAGGTTTTAACTATTTGTATTTTAAGCCTATCGCGAAATGAATTAGCGAATTTTTCCGGTCTCTACCTATGAGTAGAGTCCCGGAAATTTCGCGGATTCCTCTGGCCTCAGGATAGAATTAAAAGTTATAGGTGTGCTTGACCCATGTTTACTTTCCCATTGGTTGATTTCTTAGCGGGAACATTTTTTTTCCTTGTTATTTGGCACTACCTGATTCGCTTACTTCTCTCCTAGCTGGACATCGTTGGCTCACGGTCGTAGAGGGGCGCGTCCAGATAACTGCGGTCCAATCATGAACACAGTGCGACAGTGTGGAGGTTTGCATTCTAGCTAGCGACTAAATGAAAGCGCGAAAATTCCGTGGCTCTACCTATGAGTGACCGGGGTGGGGGGAGGTGGGCAATGGTTAAAGGAGGGGGAAGAGAAAGAAAGTTCAGCGGCATTTAGCAATCATACCGCGATTTATCAACGTCGACCAACGAGGTTGTCAGCTAGGAACAAAGGAAGGGTGTGGGAGAAGGAGGCGGAGCATATGTGACAAATTGTTCCTCGGGGCAGTCTCAAGACTTGTGCGTAGCTGCGTATCGTGTTCAAAAGCGGGAGCGATCATGGAGGTAAGAAGTCAGGGTAATGGGCAATAATTTACATGTTAACAAACTTTAGTTTTTTTTTTTTTTTAAATGGAACAGAAATATTCATGTTAAATTACAGATATTTAGAGACCGGGAAAATTCGCGTCCTTTAAGATGCTCTTGTTATTGGTTCACTGTTAATCCGGACGACTCTGGGCCAATGAGAAATACTCAACCAAAGAAGTATCGTACCACAAGCAAACTAGTTGAGACTACTCGCAAGTCAGCAGCCAATGAAAAGGCGTTATTTTTCCGAGTATACTGAGGACTGTGTAGTCTATCCTGAAGGTCGTCGAAACCGCGAATTTCCCAGTCCCTACAGATATTTGTAAATATTTACATTTTTACATTTACTTGAAAATAGTGTGCGCGGTAATACTGGGTTCGGATTCTTACCGCTCGATATTTATTGAAAGTGTCCGATTACAAACAGCATTTAAGAGCCACTGCACGTGTTTATACCAGTTTCGTCCATGATTTAGTCTACATTGTGTACTTTTAGGACAGTGGGCGTTTTCAGGTACGAAAAATTCTACTCACAGATTCGTAAATGGCAGAGGGAAGTGAAAGAAGCCTTTGTCTTTAATATGCTAGAATAAAATGACAGTTTCGCCGCTTAGAGCCCCACAAAGGCGCGTTACCAAAGAGAAGACTGCAAGCCTGTTCTGTCCTGGCATTTAGAGGCGAAGAGGCGTTTGAAGTGAAGGCCAGTGTCGCCCTTAGCGACCGCGCGCTTTTAGAACTCGCTCGCCCAGCCAGGAGGCCACCTTAATGAAATACAGGTTGTCCATATATGTAAGTGTCCAGTTCTAATGGTAGATTATAACAGATTAATTTAGACTATTTACAACAAATCACACATCAAATTAAAGGTAAACTAAACCAGTTTTTTCTTACAAATGTGCAAAATGTGCACCTTTTGTTATACGGCACACATCCAACCTAAAGTCCATTTCTTCCCACACTTTGGTCAGCAAGTCCGGAGTAATGGAAGCCGCTTCAATTCTGTGTCTGAACTCTGGCAAATCGTTAGGTAGCGGCGTAACGTAGACACGATCTTTTATAAAGCTACAAAAGGAAAAAAAATATATATATATATCGCATGGCGTTTCGTCTCGACCATTACGACCAATCCAACGGTCAGGGACTTCGACGTTCAGCGATTCTCTTACAAAAGAGAATCCAATGGGGGTGTGGCTTCATCCTGTTGCCAAACAAAGTTTACGGGTTCACTCTCCACCGAGTGGGTAAAATTACCCTCAGGAGTCGCCATTTTGCGTAGGTGGACACTGCATGGCGAGAAAACAACAGAGAAAGTAACTAGCGCATGCGCTTAATCTAGAACTGTTTTTTGAGTTACTCTTTAATTGTGACCCTTTTAACCAAAGGTCCACAACTCTGGGTCGTTACCACAACGCCGAAATACCACAGCGCCGAACGTACAATAACGCCGAATACCATAACGCCGAATGCCAAATTGACCGCATCGCCGACAGCTAGAAAACTGCTGTGTACCTACCAAAACGCCGAAATACAGTAACGCAGAAAAAATGTTGCTGCGGGGAGAGGGGGGGGGGGGCACGGGAGCAAAATGAAAAACAACTGAATTAATTTGTGTGTGTTAACCTAAACTAGGCTAGCCTAGCATAACCTAACCTTACCTTACCTAACCTAACCTAACCTAACCTTTGTGGCTGTCCTGCAATCACATTTTTTCGGCGTTAATGTATTTCGACGTTGTGGTACACAGCAGTTTTCTAGCTGTCGACGTTGTAGTCGATTTGGCATCCGGCGTTATGGTGTTCGGCGTTATGGTGCGTCCCCCACAACTCTTACCATTAGTTGGTATTATTAAAAAATTTTGTAACTGGGACATTGTTCGCCGTGTTTCGGGAACTGAACCGGGGGGGCATGCCTGTCGGTGGGATGACACCCGGCCGACTGCCGCGGCCCGGGAACGAGCGTGCGCGAAGCCTCACAAGGACCCAGCCGCGGGCGCGCGCTGTTGTTGTTGCTTTTGTTCCCGTCGGCTCGCCTCGCGGCGCAACAGCGGGCCAAGTCCACCGCCGCACCGGCCTGGGCCCGGTTTATAGAAAACGCAAGAACGCATTAGAAACGCATTAGAAACGCAACTACGGTAAAAGTCCAACCTTAACTCTTCTACCAGCACGTTTATAAAAAAAAAAAAAAAAAAAAAACGCAAGACACGCAATAACGCAAGAACGCAAGAACGCAACGCAGAAGATGTTCAACTTTCTACTTCTTGCGTTTTGCGTTTCGGCCTTCTATACTGGTTGCTTTAGTATGTGGAAACTGAAACTGTCATGTAATGCATATAGAAGGAAGGCTCTGCGATTGCAATCGTTACGCTTGTGTTTCTTTATTTATGTTTTGGCCTGGCATTCTTCTACTGAATACAGCGCAATGGAGGAAGCTGATGAATTTCTTGTTCAGCTTATCCAAAATTTTCCCTGCCTGCACGATAAGTACAACAAAAATTTTAAAAATAATCATGACTTATTCCTGAAATTTTATTTTTTGACGTTGGCGATGGCCGGCGTCCTTGCGTTTTTTTTATAAACGACTGTGAATTTCTTGAGGTTGTCGCGTCCTGCGTTCTTGCGTTTCTGCGTTCTTGCGTTTTCTATAAACCCGGCCTTAGGCTCCGCGGGTATTCATCTATCTTCGTCCCGTCAACGGCGTACCACTTCACGTTTTCAGATACGTCGGTGTGCCACCAGGCACTGGGCCAACTCAATATTTTGGTTTTAGATATCAATATATAAGCTCTGTGTTTTTTTTTTTTTTTAATTTTTGAATTAAGAAAATATAAGATGTCCATTTCAGTTACACATAACTCTAAAAAACTGAATTATGCACATTAAATCAAATTGAAAAAAAAAAACAATTATTAGAAAATTATTTCAAATTTCGTCCAAAAATCAAGATTCATAAAAACCAGCGGTTTTTTTTTTAAAGTGAGAATCTTGTTTCTAGTTGCGTATCATAAATGTTTCAATACCAGGTTCAATGCAACTTAACTTGACAGCATTTGATCATGTACCACATGCTGAAACGTCGCCACGTACCACTAATGGTAGCCTACTCGTACCACTGATTGGGAAACACTGCTCTTCATGATTATTTTAAAATAAGGGCAACTTGACTTTTTTTTTATGCCTACTATCTTAGCTCTCAGCAAACGGTATTGGTAGGCGTTATTTCGTGAATGGACCGGAAATCGCACGAAACGGACATGTGTAACCACGGCGCTGCCATCTGTAGCGGACGGCGCAAATAAAAGTTTACAAAGCCAAAACCAAACTTTATGTTATGAACTATTTAATGAATTTCAAACAAGATGGCCGGTATTTTAATAATATTCATCGTCGTAAATCAGGTACAAAAACCGGGGTTCAATATATTTTTCTAATCTTTTTTCGCTTTTATCGGAAACTTTTAATTATATAGAATAAAATTCCGATCTGCTAATTGAATGATTCGATAGTCTACGTAGCTGCTCCGGTAGCGAATTCTCGTGACGAGTGCTGAAACTACGTGTGATTCGCGACCATAAATTTAGTTCAAAACTCAAACACATGAATTTACTCGTTACCAAGGTTGGGGAAAACGAAAAGACTCGCTCAGGTTTTATTTTAAATCACCTCTCGAAATAAATTCCTGTATGAAACTAATGGAGGTCTTGCCTGTTTTCTCTCATTGCTTCTGGCTTTGATATTTTAAAACAAAGTCCAGAAAAACCAATGAATTATTTAACAAACCAGGCGCCCTTATTTATCATTATCAATAAAGCCATGATTATTTCGCATGCTAATTTTACTTCAGGCTACACTCTCACATGGCTATGTTCAGAGTTCTCATGGTTGATAACGAGGTCACATTCTTTGTCGGGATACAAGATATCGGTTGATCACTTCGTATCCTTGTTCATAACTGGCTCAGGGTCGATATAAAGGCGTGTCAAGAGCATTATAGTAAAATCATCGCCGCGAAGCAGGTGTGAGGCAGCTTTGCACGAAGCGTGCAACGGAACGCAATTAAAAAAAAATATTTAGTAACTCGCGGTGAACATGCGACCAAGGTGCGAAATGTGAACTCGAAAAGAACGACGAACGTTTTAAAAATTCATTTACCGCACTGTGTACATGCAAACGCATGTGTACATGCACATCGGATCTAGCTAGGCACGTGAATTAAAAGACGAGGTTTTTAGTTCGATGTAACTAACGTCAAGAAGGATTATTATTTTATGCAAACGCATCAGGCTAGTATGAAATTTCATTTTGGGTTACAATCAGGTTTACTGGTTTTTGTACAGTTAACCATTCGAAGACATAACTGCATATTGTAGTGACACAATGCCCCATTTATTCCGACGATGTAAACTCGCGTGACGTTGTTTTCTCTTGAGGAAAAAAAAAAGTAGTTTTGTCATTCTTAGTCTTGAAAAAAAAAAAACAACACACACACAAAATGACAGCACATTCGGTAGGTCTTCAACCGTCAAAGATGTCAGAAATGACAAAGCGTTACTTTTTCATGCGTCGGCTCGCACGTACGCATATCGAGTGTGAGCGCATACGTGGTTCCGGTGTGTTGTATTCTCTCTCTCCCCACCCACCCAACTCTACTCTTCTTCGTGAGGTGGGAGACCCTAACTCAAAACCCACCCGCCCCCCCCCTCTACCGGCAACACACAACTCTTGACAGGACAGGAAGACCAGATCAACGCAGCTGACTCCTGCAAGGT
The DNA here is from genome assembly GCF_032445375.1 of Bacillus rossius redtenbacheri. NCBI lineage: Eukaryota > Metazoa > Arthropoda > Insecta > Phasmatodea > Bacillidae > Bacillus > Bacillus rossius. The sequence continues at coordinate 17,201,430 of NC_086342.1, forward strand.
GGCCTCGTGAATCCTTCTTGACCAGGGGGGGAATGGAGGAAGGGGTAGGGTAGTGCGAAGGGGGGAGGAGGGAGCTTTAAGGTTGAGAGATTTCAATGAACGAGTGGGAAGGGAACACAAGAGCCGCGACCCCGTCACAGCGAGCAGGACAACGGAAAAGGGGAGGGGTGGGGGGATTGTGAGACAATCGTGGGAGAAATTAGGAAGGGGGGTGGGAAAGGGGGAGGATCTCCGAACGACACGCACTTGCGACCTCCAACGGAGCATCACCCAGCTTTTCGCTTGTGAGATAATTTTTTTTTTAATAAGTCATTAAGCGCAGAAAAAAAACAAAGGTTAAGTCGCAGGCGCACATGCTAGGCTTCGATCGTACGCACAGCTTTGATAGGGTCGAAGAACAGCTGTTTTTACATTGTATTTTGACAGTTATAAAATAATAATAATAATGATACATCGGACGTCAGTTATGCTTGTCCAACTGTAATATATATTTTCATATATCTGGAAAATTTAGCCCTATTTTCCCATGCACTTTTCTTTCCCCATTTATTAAAAAACCGATCATTTTCAGACAGGGTAAAGTTTTTCTGTGGTTATTGAAATTTATTCAATTAAACGCTATTCAGATCCTGAGTGTTTCATATTCTTACTGTCTCTATTATTGCAACTAAAAAATTGTTCAGTGTCAATTTTATTATTATTATTATTATTTTCGTGGGGAGCTTTCAACCTAAATTTTTCGTTCCGACCCTCTTCATTAGACATACAAATATGATATATATTTGCTGACTCTTTGGCGCTAAAAATTTACCGTGACGAATTTTTGCACGTTTTTGGTAGTAATTAAGTGTGTTTATAAACTACAGTGTTGTGATAAAGATAGTACAAATAGTTAAATCAACACATATTGTATGTTATTTTTCACATTTTACACAAAAATGTGTAATTTAACACGTTGGTTGTAATTCATTTGTACAATTGTGAGCCTGAAGTTCACACTTTGATTTTTTAGAAATATTTCTTATAACTTTGCACAAACTGAGTTTGTTTTAAAAAATTCACGTGACATAAATTTTAGTTACTAAATTATTTTGTATGAAGATTTACCTTTTTTTTACCGTGTAAATATCTGTCTGTATTACATTCTGTGGGCAATTTAACTGAGTGGGAACTTCTGTTTGCAAAAAAAAAAAACACAGTTTCACAGCAATATTTTTTCCTTGAGGTGACGGCTGAGACAGCGGCAGATAACGACTTGATCTATCGCTCATTATCGCGAACAAAAAACGTACAGCAAACCCCCGCGACTAGAAATACCGGTCGTGTCAAGTATGTACGAATAACAATTCTCCGAGGTACCTATCTGTGATAGGCGACTTGTCATGTGGGTCACATCAATTCCTTCGGAAGCGTGCCGCAACTTAACATACTTAACGTATTGAGGAAGCAATGCGTCTGTTTCTTACTTTTCCTATATAACAGACACCGTGCAGATAAGATTTGACAAAGTGAACATGTTTTACAATCGTGTTAGCAAGTCAAATTTGTATGTATCTCAGTCTAGCGTAGAATATAAACATGTCATGAAATTTTTTAAAATACCTATACCGAGATTAACTTAAACTATTAACAAGAATTAAAACCTTGTTACATTCACACAGTATTAAACTTCATGATATCGAATAAAGTAATTTCAACTTGGTATATAGTACTGTTTTTTAAATAAAATAAAAAAAATTCAATATTCCTTATTCGAGTATTTAAAAAAAATTAAAATTGTTTGATTTGAATGTTATCTCCTTTATATATGTTAACTGTGCATATTTATTTAATTTTTTAAATATTCTATTCATTATTTTGCAATAAGATATCCTATTAATTGTTTTGCAATAAGATATTCTATTCATTAAATTGCATTAAGATTGTTGAACTATTGCTAAGTATATTTTATATTTGAAAAACTGCCCAACGCAGACTCAATAACTGCTCTTTAGTTTCCTCCACACTAAGTACACATAAACAGAACCTTAGGTTTTTAGTGAAATACTGAAATAACTCGCAAAACATGAACTAGCCGGTTTGTTTAAGAAACGTGACGTGAAGTTTCTTAATATAAATAACTCCGTGCTAAATTAATTTTTGGTTTGATATGAAATAGTATTTGGCTTAGTACTTGTTGAAGTCAACACTTGTGAACTGGTGTGATTATCAACGGTAGTTGTAGTCGCCCGCGGCAAATAATAAGTTATTTCCTCGCGGTACATTTTCAAACTTATGAACATTTTTAAATGTTAAACACTCAAACAGTGGGTGTCGTTTACTCTGTACGGCAAGCTGAGAGTGAAAACACTACAGTCGCCGGACGGACTCGAGAAAATTAATATTCCGCTTGTGCGCTGGTGTGTTTCTGCCGTGTCTCGTAGCCGGCTTCTTTGCGTGGCGAACGAGCTGCGTGGGCTAAGGCTTCCTACCTCCAAGAACTGGTTGTGGCGTACCAGCGAGTGGGTGAGGGGGCGGAGGGGGAGGTGAGCACGATTACGCAAAAATGACCGAATAGTCACTTTCCGCGGGTGCGATAACTGTCCTAGCTGTTCGTCGCCAGCCGTCGGCAACACCAACAACACGATTCTGAAGTAACTCGGCTTCTGGGGTTGTAGCCGCGTCCTCGGCGAATAATTCACCGGACGTTTCGGTCGACATTGCAGTCGCCATCATCAGGGAGCAGTTACCTACTGTAACTGTTTTACCTACTGTATAACTGCTCCCTGATGATGGCGACTTGCACTGTCGACCGAAACGTCCGGTGAATTATTCGCCGAGGACGCGGCTACAACCCTTGAAGCCAAGCTACTTCAGACAATGGCCGTGAAAACCGGTGAACATTATTAACACGGTTCTCTTCACGCAGAAAGTAATTTCAGTGCCGTGGCACAGCGGAAAAAAATTAATAAAAATTACGACGTATGCTAAAAATACGGCGAATATATTTATTTATGAACAAAATAATAAGCTTATATCAAATTAGAACTGATCTCCTTAAAAAAAATGGAACCAGATACTCACTTATTTCAATATTGATTATTTTAAGCATTTTCTGGTAGCTTTTTTCGGAAGGGCCTTCAATTGCTCTGTCATGGCCTTCCCAATGTCGGGAATGGTGTCAAAGCTTTTTTTTTTCCCCTTCTAGCCCGACCCATGTTTCTGATCTCCGTTTCGGAAAACAAAACTTCAGCTCTATCCAAATACATAGGGATGATCCATAGCACTCACATCCCTACATCCCTTAGCAAATGCAGCCAAAATCTAGAGGACGCATTCATAATTTGTTGGATAGTACCTATCTCCGAATACTTTCACTGTTTACGTTTGGTCGTACTAATGTGCATGTAGCCATTCTGAGTTATGATATCTAGTACGAATATTCAGCAAAACGTAAATAACAACGCCCAGTTTTTTTTAAAAAATTTCAATATAGCGTGACTGTTATAAATGTCAGCGATACAAAAAAATTGTTATGAATCTCGAAACTATAAAAACACTTTAAATTAGGATAAAATAACCCTGTACATTTAAGTTCGCTTTTCGGTGATTTCTATTAATGTTTTTATTTGTCTCTAGAGTTATCGCTTAAGATTATAACGTATTAAACAAATATTATGTCAAAAATCTAAAGTGATTTATAAAAACTAAGTAAAACACGATCACGAAGCTGATGTATGTAGGGACGCAATCAATGGACGCAATAATCGCGTCCCTGGAAATATCGATTTCAAGTGGACGCATGTAAGGATGCCGATGCATCCCTTGCGAGGATTCTGAAGTAATGGAAAAATGGTCGTGTTCACTACGATGTACTAAGGGACCCATCAGGCTGGTATTTATCGTGGTTTCCATCCCGATTTTTTTTCTCTACCCGTGCGATCGCTTTTTTTGCGCTCCCGCAAAGGAGATCCGCACCAGTGGATCAGCCGACGTCTGTCCTGCGCCGCTGATGTTCAGTTGTCGACGGGGCCCTCTCCGCCGCTGATGTTCAGTCGTCGACGGGGCCCTCTCCACCGCTGATGTTCAGTTGTCGACGGGGCCCTCTCCGCCGCTGATGTTCAGTTGTCGACGGGGCCCTCTCCGCCGCTGATGTTCAGTTGTCGACGGGGCACTCTCCGCCGCTGATGTTCAGTTGTCGACGGGGACCTCTCCGCCGAAGATGTTCAGTCGTCGACGGGGCCCTCTCCGCCGCTGATGTTCAGTTGTCGACGGGGCACTCTCCGCCGCTGATGTTCAGTTGTCGACGGGGCCCTCTCCGCCGCTTATGTTCAGTCGTCGACGGGGCCCTCTCCGCCGCTGATGTTCAGTCGTCGACGGGGCCCTCTCCGCCGCTGATGTTCACTTGTCGACGGGGCCCTCTACGCCGTAATGTTCACTTGTCGACGGGGCCCTCTCCGCCGCTGATGTTCACTTGTCGACGGGGCCCTCTCCGCCGCTGATGTTCACTTGTCGACGGGGCCCTCTCCGCCGCTGATGTTCACTTGTCGACGGGGCCCTCTCCGCCGCTGATGTTCAGTCGTCGACGGGGCCCTCTCCGCCGCTGATGTTCACTTGTCGACGGGGCCCTCTCCGCCACTGATGTTCAGTTGTCGACGGGGCCCACTCCGCCGCTGATGTTCACTTGTCGACGGGGCCCTCTCCGCCGCTGATGTTCACTTGTCGACGGGGCCCTCTCCGCCGCTGATGTTCACTTGTCGACGGGGCCCTCTCCGCCGCTGATGTTCACTTAGCGACGGGGCCCTCTCCGCCGCTGATGTTCACTTGTCGACGGGGCCCTCTCCGCCGCTGATGTTCACTTGTCGACGGGGCCCTCTCCGCCGCTGATGTTCACTTGTCGACGGGGCCCTCTCCGCCGCTGATGTTCACTTGTCGACGGGGCCCTCTCCGCCACTGATGTTCACTTGTCGACGGGGCCCTCTCCGCCGCTGATATTCAGTCGTCGACGGAGCCCTCTCCACCGCTGATGTTCAGTCGTCGACGGGGCCCTCTCCGCCGCTTATTTTCAGTCGTCGACGGGGCCCTCTACGCCGTAATGTTCAGTCGTCGACGGGACCCTCTCCGCCGCTGATGTTCAGTCGTCGACGGGGCCCTCTCCGCCGCTGATGTTCACTTGTCGACGGGGCCCTCTCCGCCACTGATGTTCAGTTGTCGACGGGGCCCTCTCCGCCGCTGATGTTCACTTGTCGACGGGGCCCTCTCCGCCACTGATGTTCAGTTGTCGACGGGGCCCTCTCCGCCGCTGATGTTCACTTGTCGACGGGATCCTCTCCGCCGCTGATGTTCACTTGTCGACGGGGCCCTCTCCGCCGCTGATGTTCACTTCTCGACGGGGCCCTCTCCGCCGCTGATGTTCACTTGTCGACGGGGCCCTCTCCGCCGCTGATGTTCACTTGTCGACGGGGCCCTCTCCGCCACTGATGTTCACTTGTCGACGGGGCCCTCTCCGCCGCTGATGTTCACTTGTCGACGGGGCCCTCTCCGCCGCTGATGTTCACTTGTCGACGGGGCCCTCTCCGCCGCTGATGTTCACTTGTCGACGGGGCCCTCTCCGCCGCTGATGTTCACTTGTCGACGGGGCCCTCTCCGCCGCTGATGTTCACTTGTCGACGGGGCCCTCTCCGCCGCTGATGTTCAGTCGTCGACGGGGCCCTCTCCGCCGCTGATGTTCACTTGTCGACGGGGCCCTCTCCGCCACTGATGTTCAGTTGTCGACGGGGCCCTCTCCGCCGCTGATGTTTAGTTGTCGACGGGGCCCTCTCCGCCGCTGATGTTCACTTGTCGACGGGGCCCTCTCCGCCGCTGATGTTCACTTGTCGACGGGGCCCTCTCCGCCGCTGATGTTCACTTGTCGACGGGGCCCTCTCCGCCGCTGATGTTCACTTGTCGACGGGGCCCTCTCCGCCGCTGATGTTCACTTGTCGACGGGGCCCTCTCCGCCGCTGATGTTCACTTGTCGACGGGGCCCTCTCCGCCGCTGATGTTCAGTCGTCGACGGGGCCCTCTCCACCGCTGATGTTCACTTGTCGACGGGGCCCTCTCCGCCACTGATTTTCAGTTGTCGACGGGGCCCTCTCCGCCGCTGATGTTTAGTTGTCGACGGGGCCCTCTCCGCCGCTGATGTTCACTTGTCGACGGGGCCCTCTCCGCCGCTGATGTTCACTTGTCGACGGGGCCCTCTCCGCCGCTGATGTTCACTTGTCGACGGGGCCCTCTCCGCCGCTGATGTTCAGTTGTCGACGGGGCCCTCTCCGCCGCTGATGTTCAGTTGTTGACGGGGCCCTCTCCACCGCTGAGTCTGCTGTCCCTCGTAATGAAACACTTTATATACCGCCTCTTCGCGCGGGGTCGTGCCGGCGCCCGTATGACGGCCGGCACTCTGGCAGATTCGTTTCCCCCTCCAGGATAGACTCCACTTGCCCGACACAGGGTGTCCCGGAACACAAGAAACCAAGTCGAGAACAATTTACAGAGACCATTCAATTGGGCCGTGTTGATTTTTCGCCTAATGATTTAGAGATTATCCCAGGGATAACTTTCAGGCACCCGTCTGCCGTCGGCTCACCAATCACGGTGATTCGGCGCGGAAGCAAAAGCGTTGCCGAATGACCGGGTCAAATAAGGCGCATGACTTCTCTTGCAGACGGCCGCCAATTACAATGGAGAACTGGCTTGCAGTCTAACGAGCGGTCAGATTTTTTTTTTATGAAAAATTAACTTGTCCCTACCAATAAATTACGGTCCTGAATTTAAAAAAAAACATTAAAAAAGGTTTTGTGATAATAGTATTAAAATCCCCACCCTCCAACGCATTATTAGATATTGTGACTACACAATTTTGTCACGCAATCATGACTAACCCTAAATTTGCTACAATTACAATTAAAATGTAACATGCAACGGGCTTACTTTTCGGGAAAAAAAATCCTTTTTAGCCCTAGCTAGGATGAAAATATTAATTGGGCTTTAAGTTAATTAAAATCATTAAATAAACATTCATATAAGTAATAAAACCGTTAGTAAAAAAATCCAATTTCATATTATGAATTCATTTAAATCATGAAATAACCTAATATAAGGAAGGAGAATTTAGCATAGTACCTCCTTAATACTTGGTAAACATTTTAATTCAGAACTGCGTGAATTCATCTCGTAAAGGCTCTGTTACACTAACAAACTTTTGCTTCAAACATATTCTAATATAAGTCAAATAAAGTTGGAGGGCTATGACGTCACCAAAATACGCCATTAGCGCAATCATGTTTGTTTAACAAGTTGGATGAACTGTAGATATTTCATTCAAATATTTTGCATATAGGACAGGTTATAAAATATGTTGGATGTTGGATGGAATCAGCTAACCAGAATCATGCTTTAGCGGAAATTGAAATGGCCTCCGTTTCCGGAGCAAGGAATCTTTAAAATGGCTTAAAACGGGCGATTTAAGATGTTATAAAGTTGACATAGCTTAAATAATGTTAATTTGAATGTATTATGCTAAATAATAATCATAATTATGTGTCAATTAATTTTAAGAATCACAAAAAAAACTTTTATCATCTAACGAGTATTAATGTGCATTAGGTTTATAAATGTTTGAAAGGTTAATAAATTCACAAATAATCATAAAAACCTTCATAATTTCATCCATTACTATGATGAATTATTTAAATTGAAAAATGACATTAAATTGATTAGTTTGACAAGGTTCAGTCCACAAAAAAAATTCGTTGGTGTAACATGATTTAAAACATGTTTGAGTGTAATCTGCCGGTCTAGTCGGGGTGTATGTGTGTCAGCGAGGCGGGATGATAAGCGCGACGCTCGCTGGTGCTTCTAGCGCGGTGTAGCCTCTAAGCGCAAGGCTCTGAACTGGCGCGCAGTCTTCTCGTCGTGTAGGTATAGGACAACTGTAAAATTTTAACGGTGGCCGTAACATTGTGTCGCATAGAAATGAAGGTAAAGGTGTAATTCAAGTCCCTTAAATGCTTTCAAGAATTTGTACCGGTTGTTTTACGCTTTAAATTTACTCTGAAAACACGCCTTTTTAGCCATTTTTAACTCTTCTTAAAATACAGTTAAAAAACATAATCCGAAATCAAAAAGTACTTTTCGGCCCTCAGAGAATTCTGAAATGCTTTTCGAAAGCAGACCTAACTCGGATATCTTGAGTAGTTTTCGAATCGCTTTTTTTTTCCTGAAGCTCTGCACACCGTATGTGTGCCCGGGTAGGCGGAGGCTCTTGAAAATTTCAGAAGAATTTTTTTCTTTCAATATTTCCCCTTTTCAACAACTTCTGTTTTCAAATTGAGTTTCGAGTCAGAAGTTTTTAAAACGGCGTATGACAGGGGACCTTAAGCAGTAGGCCTTCGGCGGGAATACCGACATGGAACAAAACTAGCCGTTCGTTCCTTTTCCTTCGACCGAAGGCCACCGGCGGGGTACCCTACAACTCACGTAGTTTCGGTTCCCTACCACGTTCGTGCAACTTCGGATTTCTCTCAAAAAAATTGAAACTAAAAAAAAAATTGAAGTGTTAGGTTAGGTCAGTCACAACATGCTGGTTTTCATTGGAAACTTCTAATATAGCGGCTGAAGTGGCGTTAGTCATTGGCGTAGCTGTGTTCATAAAGTTGGGGGGGGGGGGGCAAATAATGATTTTGATGCCATGTAAACCCATTCCCCTCTTTCTAAGACGGGGGGTCCGGGGATCCTCCACCGAAAAATTTTGATTTTAAAAGTGCAAAATAGCGCTTTTTAAGCAGTCTTTGTATCTAACCATTGGATGAATCGATGTTAAAATTATTATTGTTTCCTTAAGATAAAATTTGATGAGTGAAGAAATTACAAATAAAGTTGGGCAGAATAATATTATAAAATAAAAATATCACGGTCTATAAAGTTGGGGGGGGGGGGGGGACAGTCCCCTCCACCCAAAAAGTTCAGGGGGACACGTCCCCCCTGTCCCCCTCCTCACCGGTTCCTACGCCCCTGGCGTTAGTACCGAAACGCCAAACTTCGGAAATCTTCGGTAAATTCTTGCAGGGAACCGAAACTATGTGAGTTGTAGGCTTCCCCCCACCGGCGCTGGAGAAACATCTGCCGGCGCGGCGCGCGTGCTGCTACTAGCGGCGACGACTGGAAGCAGCGCGGGAACAGGTGATGGGCCCTCGGGCGTTTCCGCTGCAAGCGGGAGAAGTAAAAAAAAAAAAAACGAAGGGGGGCGAGGAAAGACATATGCATAGCGGGCGCCGCGCGCTCTCGTAAACAGAAGGTCTTCTCTTGTCTAGGGCGGCGGCGATGGTGGAAAAAAAACGGCTATTTACGTTCAGGTGTTTCGCGGCGGATGGTGAAATATGGTAGGTTGGTAGGCAAATACTAGTTTTTTTTCTATGCGAAGCGAATATCAAATTTGAGTGTTAAAAATTTTCGTGAAGTCGAATCGAAAATATTCGTGAAATCGAATCGAATTGCGAATGTTGTTCTCGGCGAAGCTGTATTACACTGATTAAGTGATTAAGCATTTTGGACCTATATGTAACTTCATTTATAAAAAAAATTATAAAATAACCTTACGTTATATTAATATTTATCATTCATATAAGCAAACGGAGTGCCTTTTTTTAAGTAACCGACTTTGATAAGCAAGGCATGCACAACACAAAAAAAATAGTAAATATGTTTATGAGTGAATATTAAATTTTCTATCATTAAAGCATCAGACGCGAAGCTTTGCTTCACAACCGAAGCTTCAAATAAAACCAATACCAAGTTTCCTGGCAAAGTAAAATCGAATGTTAAAAAGACCTCCGATTGATTCGCTTAGTCGAAACTTCGCCTACATGTTGTTCCCTAAACTAACCCATGGTGCACGCAGAGGAGAAAATCTGGAGGGGAAAATAGGGAAAACTCAAGGAATTAAAAAAAAAAGTCTCCAAAACATGGATAACACAGGGAAGTTTACAAAATGTTAGTTACCGAACTGGATTAATTGTTTATGATACTAGTGTGTTCCTTTTCTGTCTTTAATTCACAAATTTGTTGGTAGTTGTAAACCCATATATTTTCATAATTAATCAATTTAAGAAAAACAAAAGATTTCCCCGTCTCGTGTATCTATTTCACAATTTTATGTAGGGTCATAAATGTCGACGGTAATTCATATGTTCATATTTAATAATGTATTGTTCCAAAGCTTGATCAAATATAGTCTTTTACAATACAGATTGGCAGTGTTGGCTTCATGGAATTGATACAAATGCCAACATTGCAAACTATGTTATTTTCTGTTGAAAAAAAAAGGGGGGTGGGGGGGGGGTGGATAGGTTCATGGTATTTGTGGTTTATATGTGGTTTATATGGAGTTCATACTGGAGTTCATTGAACCCGCGAAATTTTCCGGTCCCTATTCATATTGAATAGAGGTCCATATAGTTAAAAAATATTTATTTATTGTAAATAATAGCGATTGAAAAAATGTTAACAGTTTTTTTCAAGTGTACTTATATATGTGATGTTATGTACCCGATTGTATTATTTATTTTCATTATAAATCATAAATTATTGCATAAATATTAATAATTAATTCAAAATTTATTTCGATTATTTTTCTTAATTAAATTCTTAATTAAATAATTTAATTTATACACGTGTTTATATTAAAATTGTACACTGAGTGTTCATAGAAAATTTTTATTTGATTGAATTTATAGGTTAATTTACCAACCAACATTATGATTTCACTCTAGTCATTTTATTATTTTATTTATATTAATTATTTGCGTGCAAGATTAAAGTTAGATATTTTTTATCACACTAAGTAATTATATCTTCTAACGCACGTACGCAAGTACACGCACCCAATTTTTTTTCCTGCGGTTCTGTGTAGTTAAACCGCGTGATCGTAATCCAACATCCTCCGGCGGCGCATGGCTATTAAACCAACCAGACGCAGGCAGTACGTAATAATAATAAAATAAAAACAGGTCTGGAACCGCTACCGTAGTCAGCAGGATTACTGGCTCCGACTCAACAGCGGTCGTATGAAATAAAAAAAAATATATAAAACAACTTGCCCCGGGGCTATCAAAACGTTGTTATCGTAAACAAGCTGTCGATCTCGTTTCCAGGAAGTTTGAAGTTGACTCGGGAAGCTTTGTTTAGTTTTTATATTACTTTATGAGATTATGCGTACTACTTCAATTCAGTCTCATACTTCACGATACCGTACGTATTTTAAGTCGTTGCGTCAAATTCATTAGGTTTATTGTTTGTGCGTTTTCATGAATAGTTGTCCTCCAAAATTGAAGGGGGGAAAAACACACACATTAACGCGTATGAATATAATAAAGGGAATACGATTTTTTTTATTAATTAAATTAGTTTTGGAGTAAAATTGTTTTCCTTACGTACAACTGACCCAGAACACTATATTTAAAGAATTTGAAACTGATTCAATTCAGATAAATCTGCATAGACGGATTTAGAGGGGGGTATGGGTAAAATACGCACGGGATACTACGATTTCTGAAGTAATAAACAAGTATTATACTATAGGTACAGACTACCGGTGCTCCACCCAGTAGTCAATCTTGGATCCGCCCCTGTAAATCTGACTACCCATTGGTTTAAACATCTTCATCGGAATAATTGAACATTTAATCTTCAATGTTATTTATCATTGATTTCTGCAGAATTTCCATTGGACTTTGCATTACCAGGCAATTTTCGCGAAAAATATCTGAACGCCCATTAGACTGCAGTATCGTATGCCTGCTCCATTAATTGGTGACCTTCTACAAGATAAACCATTGCCTTATTTGATCATCGAGCCACTCAAAACGCGTTTGCTTCCTCGCTGAATTATTATGATTGGTGTGCTGGCAGTAATCGTAGACACGTAATTGAAGGAAATTCAACCAATCACGAAACGTAGACAATGCTATAGTGTTTTAACTCTCAGCAAGCTCGAAATTTTGTTCGTAAAAAAACTAACTGCCTGAGACATTATCTAAAGCTACGGGTTTACCACATAAAGTTGTTTAAAACTCTTTTTAAGAGCGACAGTGACAGAAGGATATTTTTGACACTATTTATTAAGAACTCGCATATTTGAAACCATTTACAAGATACAGACTTAAATGAAACCAACCTTAGGCAAATTCAGTTTAGTGTAACTTGTCTCAAATTTGACAGTTTTATAAAGTAGCACCAACGGTCTACGTAGCCTTCTGCAACTGCTGTTCTCCCAACAATTTTTAATAACAAGTTAATGTTTTCAGTAACAAAGATCGCAGGCTATCGAGCCATTGTCTAGAGTTTCTTGGCCTCTGGGTTGTAGCCGCGTCAAAGCCAACGTTTCGGTCGATGTTGCAGTCACCTTCATTAAGGTAGCAGTAACCTAATGCGGTTATTGTAAGTTCTCGAGCTTTTAAATACTTTCGCCTGAGAGGGGGATGTTTTCCGATTGGCTGCAGCTGTGGGCCAATCAGAGCCTTCCTTTCTTCTGGTTGGCTTGTTGGTTTGGCCAATCGTAGCTGTGCTTCTGTTATTGGCTCGGGGTGCTGGCCAATCAGTGGCCTCTTCTCTTCTGGTTGGCTGGACTGTTTGGCCAATCAGAGGCGATCACTGTTGTCAGTGTTTGTAAGCAAACATCATGATGTGATGCATTGCAAGTGAGCAGTTGGGGAAATTGGCGATTCTAGTACAATCTTTGAGCATTTTGAAATTTAAGACAAGTTACGTGAGACATAGGCTACTGTACTGTATTGAAATGTGTCAGACCATATGTAGAGACGTTTTTGCTGATGGGTCGTTAAAACAAATGCTTTCTCCTTTACTGAGTATGCCTATTATTATTTTTAATTTAACAAAGGATTAATATTTTAAACAACTTGCCAAGAAATAATTCGTGATGCTAAATTAAAAAATATTGTAAATTTATACAACAGAATTCTATGGTTATTTTTGCATATATTAAATATAAATTCGTTCTTGGAAACAATACTTAATATTTCTTATTACACTTACGAAAATTGGCGCACTATCTTATTTTTAAAAATATTTTATACAAGCATTATTTATCATTTCTGCGCAGTTAATACCAGTTAGATATTCATGAAACTGTTTACAAATGACTTGAACTGATGTATGCACTGGAACAATCATAAATGCCGGGCAAGAATCCGATCCCATATTACTGCGATACTTTTTTGTATCCATACTTTCTTGTAAATGTAGAAATTTACAAATGTCGGTAATTTTACGTGATTATTTCAGTTAGATTTAAACGACATTACAGTGTACATGCCGCGTACACATAGCTGGCGGTAACTTGGCTTCTGTCCAAGCGTCGCTTCTGTGTCGGTACCGCGCTCCCCAACAAAGAGCGCAGGTACCACGTGACCAGATCACGATTGGCCGACGGCGCCGCTACATTCGGTTGCGTTGCGCAAAGCTGTTCCCGCCTTTGGAATTCTTTCTTTCGGGGCAGCATGAGTCCACTCCCTTGCAGTCGTTTATTTTTCCCTCTGCCCAACCCGTTTCCTCGGCAGCCCACAAGCGCCACTCTTCTCGAAACGGATTGAAACACTTCGGGTGTAGAAAATAGTGATGACTGAAATTCTTGCATGCGTTGCGCAAAGCTGTATGTGATATGACACTCGGCGCGTGTGTCAATATTTTATGTAATGTTGGGGACATTGGCTGTCAAATATAATTAGTGACATAGTGTTTAGCAGTATCAAGTGCGTACATAGAAAATTTATCTTCATCTATTTGGAATCCCGAAGATAGCACTTCTAGAATGATTTTTAATCTGCAAATGAGCTCTTGGTCCACTCCTGTAAGTGAGGCAGCCATCTCAGGATCAGCGAAAAATCGACGAGATGTGTTGCCATCATTTGTGTTGCCGTATCCAGCTTTTGGCACATCCACGAGCAATCCCAGTTTCTCTTTAAACTCTTTCTGGATTTGTAGTTTTGCATCTGCTATCTTCTTCTTGACATCTGCCATCGACACGCGGCCTTTATGCACTTCTTCCTTTATTTTGTAGGATAAATGCAAAATGAACTCAAAAACATAATTCTTGCATGGAGTATCGATAAACAAAACTTGAATGTCTCGGGGTTTTCTGTCCCGCCTTTTGAATTCTTTCTTTCGGGGCAGCATGAGTCCACTCCCTTGCAGTCGTTTCTTTTTCCCTTTGCCCAACCCATTTCCTCGGCAGCCCACAAGCGCCACTCCTTCTTGAACACTTTGGGTGTAGAAATTAGTGATGACTGAAATTCTTGCAATTATGTTCAGGCAATCAGAGAGAACCAAAAAAAAGATTTATGAATCTTCGTTCTTTGTATTTTTACGACTTTATGTGCATGGGACAGGGCGACACAGACGAACTCTAGGAACAAACAGCAGAATCAAAGATGGTGAACTCCAGAAGACCAAAATAAATAAATAAGTTGGCTGTGACGTCATAACACAAAATATCAGCCTTCAGCATGCGAAATAAAAAGACGTTCTACAAACCATCGATAAGTTTTACTCAGGAGTATTTGGGCGGCCTTCTTCTCTCGGCTCCTCCTATCGTAGCCTGTTGCAGAAAATACCAAAACATACACAACTACTAAACATACCCTAAACTAAACCCCAGAAAATATAAACCACAGGCAAATGTACGCATCTCACAATCAACACTTGTAACGGAAATTCCATCTCTGTTTGCCCATGAAGTCTTCAATTCACGAGGAGCTACTGGTATCTTCGTATCCAAGAGTCCTGGGAAGAAATGTGATCGCAAAAGGTGGTGTTAGGCCACGCCATCTTGGATTTTTCTGTCTTTCTGCTGTAATTATATGTTTTTCTTAAACAACTATTTATCCCAATGTTTGGCATGTCAAAGCTTAAATCATACCTCCCAGACCTTCTATACCTTGTTGCAACCAAATATCTACTAACAGGCTCTAGTCTGTAAGCACCGCGAGGAAACAACATATTATTTCACGCGGGCGACCACAACTATCGAGATAACCACACCAGTTCACAAGTGTTGACTTCCAACAAGTAGCCAAAGCTAAGCAAAAGCTAAGAAAAAAAAATAATTAGCACAGAAGCTTTATTGCAAGCAGTATTAAAATATGTGAAATTGAAAGACGGCGAGGCTTAATCCTCACTAAGCGTGGGTTCAATCTCTCGTGTGTTGGAGTCCACTTTACCTTATCTTGGAGGGTCTCTAGCTTAAAAGAGTAGTATCATAAATTATTTTGTTTCTAATGTTTCATATTTTTTCACATGATTTTAAATAATTTATAATACAACCATATTAAAAATTTTTTCAAAAGTTTTTTTCAACTATACCAGTTCTTATTTAATGATTTTTTTGATGAACTTTAAACCAAATTTTTATGTACTGAAAGCATGAAATCATGTATACTTTTTTGGATATACCTTTCGTCGGTACCCTTCATCTACATTATTTTTTTGTAATTCATAAATAAGATAATAAGTAGGTTTGCCCAAAACTATATACTTAAACCTGAGTTTTACCAAGGTTTTGAGAAAAACTAATTTTTATTGATTTGTGAAATTATATACTATGAATAAAGTGCTTCCAGATGATGAATTTATACTAACAGCTAATCCAAATCTGTATATCACATAATTTCATGTTTTCAGTACATGCTGGGACTGACACAATAATTTACTTTAAGATTATAGAAACCGTTAAATAAGTTCGTGTTTGGTGAAAGAGCATTATATAAGAATTAACTGTCATTACATATGAAATAAATTAAAATCATGTGCAAATACATGAAATAGTGGAAGAAAGAATAATCGAGTATACTTGAATTGAATATGTAAATATAATTGAATATGCCTCCTTGTAATATATATACCTCACGCTGTTAAAACTCATCACCTTGAATTTACGAAGAATGCTGTAGTTACTTACTTTTTAACATGAACTTACAAGAACTATCATGGAGTTTTTTTTTTTTTTTTTAACAAAACCATCAAAAATTAGTCGAGTACGAGAGAAATAAACTTTTTATTCTTAAGGTGGCCACCTGGCTGGACGCACGACCTCTTAAAGCGCGGGGGACGCTAAGGGCGACACTGGCTCGCGCATCATACGCTTCTTCGCCTCTATGCACCGGCTACCAACTGTAGAGCAGTCTTCTCGTGGTAACGCTCCTGCGGTGACCCTATAGTTTTACGCCGAGATATTAAAAATAAATTTATCCTTCACTTCTCGTTACCACTTACAATGCTATGTTTAGCATTATTCATACTTGAAAACGTAACGTGAAAACACCCGTGTTAGCATTTTTTTAATGTAAAAAAAAGAAACTACATGTTAAAAAACGAAACCGTGGAACGAAATTTTCATAGGCAAGTGCAATGGCTCTTGAATGATGTTCGTGTTCAGACACTTTCAGGAAATCATGAGCAGTTTTTAAATGGCGCATGAACATCCTGAGTTCTACATACTGATTAGCAGCCCAGCTTGGCAACCCCCTTAAACGTGCATGTTTACTCCGTTTGAAAATTTTGAAAATGAAGACTAAGAAATAGTATATCTAGACCATCGGTCCCCAGAAGGTGTTCCGCGGAACCCTGGGTTTCCGTGAGTCAGGTAGAATACCACACAAAGCAGGCACAATTATTGGCAAATAACTTTTTTCGAAGAAGTTGGGGTTCCGCCAAAAGAAGAATCGCTCATAGGTAGAGACCGGATAAATTCGCGGATTCCTTTCGAGACAGGCTGGAATCCAAACTCGTTTAGCTTAATGCTGCGTCAGTGATTGGACCGCAATTTACCGGAAGGACTCTGAGCCAACGGCAAACACTCAACAAAAGAAGCATCGAAACATAAATAATTGCAGTAAACAAGTGTCCCGAGTCGGTAGCCAACGACCAGGTGATAGTTGCCCGAGTACACAGAGAATCGTGGAGTCCATCCTAGTGGTCATTGAAACCGCGAATTTTTCCAGTCCCTACTCATAGGGTTCCCTGGCCGAAAAAAAAAAAAAATTGGGAACCGCTGATCCAGACCTTCTTTTCGTTCATTCGAGGTCAATTTTATTCGTTGAAGAGATTGTTAACATGTACTGCAATTAATTCCAAACAGTGTAGGTACAGGCTGAGAAATTAAGGGCTTCAACGGAGGCAAGTGTCTTCCAACATCCCTCGCCCCCCTTCCTTATCCACACCCGGGGACTGTCCTTTTTTTTTTTCTTGTCACATGTCACATGTAACACGTCACAAGTCACATGTCAAGGCAGACAACAGTTGACAGCCCGTTTGTTCGCTGAGGAAGCCAGCGAGCTCGTCGACCTGCGGTTGGGATGCCTTCTTTTCACAGACGAGAGAGCCCAAACGCCCGATCGTGCATCTTCGGTTTTTTTTGGTTCATTGTAAATAAATATGGCGGTGTTGATAAAATGATACTAATGGTCAATTAGGTTATAGGTTAGCTACATTATAAATACTTTAAAACATCGTGGATGGTTGATTCGGTTAGGATAGCTACATTAAATATACGGAGAAAAAAAAACATGAACTTCGGGGAACTTCGGGTTTTGGCTCTCTCGTATGTGAAAAGAAGGCTTCCCCCGTTGCGGATAGCGAGTGCTTCGTGTTCGGTTCCCAGAGGTTCCGTGGAGCAGTGACGGCCCAGGATCGATTTATTTTAGCGAGTTACGTAAAACGATTCGTTAAAAAAAAAAAGATCCGTTCAATTTGGTTATTTTATTATCTTTGAAAGATTTGTACAATGGGAGTGCATGACTTGATGTAAACTTTTGGACATACGCCATTGCTAAGCACATGTATGTCTGTAGAAGAAAACTACAAAAAACACAAATGACAAAAACACAAATAAAGCAAAAAATTGCTGTTGTCAGGATATAAACACCACATAATATTCCACAACAGGAATATGGTCAACAAAACAAAGAAAAATGGACTAACAGAACGAAAAAACACCCACAAATGATGACAGCACAAAAATACCGAAACCAAAAAATTCAGCACAACAGTTGAAACGAGACAAAAACACAGCAAAGACGAAACAAATACAATAGTTTTCCAAAAAACAGAAGAGAACGAAAAAAAAACCACAAATGATGACAGCACAAAAATATTGAACCAAAAAAATTCAGCACAACAGTCAAAACGAGACAAAAACATGACAAAACGAAAAGACGAAACAAACACGACAGTTTTCTAAAACAGAAACAAGCGACGCGACGTTTCGGGAACTGCTATCTGCTCCCGTCCTCAGGCAGAGACGCACATGGTACGAAAACACAGGTTCTTTTAGTTTCTGACCACCGACAACGGTATCCGGCGCATCTCGAGTCATCACTCGTTCTCTCATCCGAGTATTCGTTTTACTTTACACTGAACACACTCGATTCCAAGATGTATAGCTGTATACTGACTGTTACAAAAAAAATATGTGCGTTAACTCATTTTAAAGATCTCTCAGGAAAAAAAAATTAGCAAACAAAACCCAGACAATAAACGAATAATGAATGGAAAGCGATAGTATCATCCCTTTTCATTGATAATTTATCGTTTTCTCTGTGAACACGCATCTCGCGGCGATTACTGACTTAACTTTTGACTACCAAATTCAAGAGTCATTTTACGAACGAATCTTACTTGCCGGTTCACTTCCATCGTTCTCTCTGCGTTTTATATTCTCCCGAATCACGTTCTGCTTTCAAGTAATAGACTCTCAAAGAACCGATTCTATACATAGCGAAAAAGAAAAAAAAATCACATGCTTACGATGACTCAAAGATTCGTTTATTTCGAACGAATATTTCACGAACGACACATCATTATGGTGGAGTTAAGTCCCAAAGGCAGTAGCGTTTCAGCTGACTACTCATGAATTCTTCCCGGGTGTGTTATTCTAGACCAGAAGGTTTTAAAACGTCAAGACTGAGTGTCCTAGGGCGGTATTCCGAGACGTTTGGGTAAGGTAGTGAACGAGCACTGCCTTTTTGGGATATTCCAGAATGTACTCTAAGCGAATCCCAGCAAGGTAACAGATCGGCAAACCGTTTTGATGAATGGTGCCCTGCGCGAGGCTAGAATCTGGTTTCAGCGCATTATAGCGGACGTTTCGCATCCATAGATACAATTGTTACGGCAGACTTAGACTCATTTAAGGTGTAATGTGTTATTTTGCTTATTTGCAACGCGTTAGTGAACGCTCGCAAATACTCCTTTGTCACTTCTGTCCCGAATATTTTTTTTTTCGGCTCAAGCAACTTTTCCGTGGAGTGCAAGAAGTTCGTTAGACTCCCTCGTTGGGCAAGCGATCAGAGATACGTTATGTCATCTTTTTTTTTTTATTTTTTTTTATAATTTCGTCTTTATTTTTTCCTCTGCGTATCGCGTGTGGAACAGCCGCGAATTTTACAGCCCACTCTTCCGGGGGGAAAGAGGCGACAGATAAAAATCCGGACTTCCTTTCCGACTGTTCTCTTCAGCGGCTATAAGTTGCCGCCATCCACCTCTTGAAGACCCCGACTAGGTGGGCACACACATACGGTGTTACTGCAATAAAAAATGTTTTGTTATTTTACAATGAAAATCCTTAGAAACTCACTCTGTTAAAAATTTTCACCTTAAATTTACGAAGGTGGTTACAAATTATCCAGGGATTGTCGTAAATCAACCGATAGCTTCCTAGATATTTAAGTACTAAGTTCGCTTACTTTGAGCATGAATCGACAAGAATAATCTTGGTATTTCAGCAAAACTTCAAAAAATTGTAAAGACTACCTGCAGGTACACTCTTGTGTCTTCCACGTGTGTGTTTAACCTGTCTATAACGGAAAAAAAAAAACAGAGCTCAAAAGTTTGAATACGGCGTAGATTATACAAAGATTCGGTTATCTGAAATAACGACGATCTCTTCGTTTATTTAAGGCAAGTTCTTCGTTGAAATTCCTGTCAATTTACCTTAAAGTCCAACAGAGCAGTTGCCAAAGATATCACTTACAAAACTGCAAGGAAGAGTTTTGTAAAATTACAAACGACTGCATTGAAATTATATCGTTTATAGACTGAACTTGAAAGTGGGAATCCGGCGTAGTTTATACACACACAGGTCATTTCAAACCACAAAGAGTTTAATTAAGATCCATTCTTGGCTGAAATGTTTGTAAATTTACTATCATTTCTAACTGTGTTCAGCTAAGGACTCAAATGTCGTGCCGTATTTTCATCATGTAGTGAGCAACTTAAGTACCCTAGCAGTGACATTTATGTTGTATTGCGCATAAAAAATAACATAGGTTTGTTATATCTGAACCTCGGAAGAATAAGACACTATGTCCACTTTGGGGGAAAATGCAGTTTAATCATAAATTTGACCATCATTTGACGTTCTTTCTAATGACATACAACACAAAGATATACGAAATGTCCAAAATTAATATTTTTTGGTGGAAAATAATTGAGTAAAGGAGTTAGGTACTCTGAAGAATTCTTTAAACTGCTTTCTTGAATTTTTTTTGACATAGTGTCTTATGCCTCAAGAACTCATAACTGTGTGATTTGCCACAATGTGAATCATCGTATTGGATTAAACCATTTTAGTTCTCACGTAAATATGTACAATCTATCTAAAATTAAAGAACTTTACATACAAATGGGTGCAGGTAACATTTATTAAATGCTATTCGAATCCAGTCCAAGCAGTAAAGGTCAAATATATAATTATTTGCGCACCACCAATGCCATAGATGTATTGGCGCTTTCCAAAGACAACACGTAGATTTAAATTATATGGTGGCTGAAGCAAAATACATTATACTTCAAATAATTTCTGTTTTCTCAGGTTATGAAATTTCATTCATTACAAAACCATTCAAGAATGTAATTCGTGAGTAGGCCTGTATTTCTTTACTTAAAGGATGTTTACAATTTTACTGTAGTTTATTTGCGTTGTAAGTGAAAATTTACAGTAAATATTATTATTTCTTTACATGGCACTTTTAACTGAAGAATATAATGTTCTTAAAAGCAGTAAATAATTTAAAATAAAAAAAGCAATAATATCTAATTTACATCCATCGGCAAGAAAATAACTGCTTGCGTCATTCGGACACCTTTAGAATGAAATTAAAATTGTACAACCCCTCGTCAAGCCGGAAAAATATAACACAAAACTCATACTGAGAGTTGCAGTTATTGATTAATCTTTAATAGTTGATGTTACAACCTCTTCACGTGACCTATCTTTCACAGTGAATTACAGATGTATAACATAATTTATTATTGCTTCGTGTACTGTGTCAACTCTACGACGTTTAATATTAATGATGGGAACCCAACTCAGTAACCAGCATACTTGACGGCCCCTGGCAGCCTGCCGTAAATAGAACTTGTCGTTAGAGAAACTGATTAATATATTAGTAACAATTGCATTATTTGTGGACTTTGTGGTATTCTTTATTGTGACAGTCGAACAAGTAAGCAATTAATAATATGTTTACTATACAAAGATTTCTTCTGAAATTCTCTTTTTTTATACTCGTATACCAACACTGTAAGGCAATGGTTTTGAAACTTTTTTTGTCTAACTGTAAATTTAGTAACTAATAGTGTTAACAAAATGCCTCGAATAGTCATACTTTCTTTGCCACAGCAGAAATTAGACCGGATCAAAACACTAATAGTTTTTGTAATTTTTATCTAACATTATAATTTTTTTAAAAGTAAGTATTATCTATATGCCTTTCCTATACAAATAAAAAAATTCTCTACTTTTGCAAAAGATACCTTTGGGAACCAGTTGACAGGAAATAGTTTGTAATACTTTAAGAATGATATTGCAACTTTGTACAACACAAGGCTATGGCAATTTTTACACTTATGAAATACTTTTTTTTTTGTTGAGATAATACTGAGTATTCTCGAAAATAATACCTACCAGTGGTACCCATTTCCCTACTGTCATTCACAAAGCATTAAACAGTGTTAGTTCACGAACTCTGAAAAGCACCTGAAGTTGTTTACAAACACTGTTTAGCAGGGAAAATGTGGTCAAATGATATACTACTTTTCAGAACTGTCATGTTTGAGAAAAGTTACGTGGCCAAGGCTATAACTACTTTCAAACTCGACAGAACCCTCCGGGCATAAGCTAGGGATGTGAAATCACCTCTCGGGTATTTGAAATGCTTCTTTTTTTTAAATTTAGTTTAGCAAGGAATTTCTATACCAAGTTCTGTCCATCAAAATTCATGCCTGTGGATTTACGAAGCCGCAGTAGCAGCTAATGACCAACCTCGAGGGCGTCGTTATTTTGTTTTCTCTCCTTCCAAAATACAGCTCGTGTGAAGTGGTCGAGAACAGGATGTGGAAACTAGGTCTGATACCACCTCCCCAGGTCTCGCCTACCTCCCTCCTTTCCCCTCCGCCATCACAACACTTAGAGTTATACTATATTTCGTCTCACAGACCTTTGTTTGTTAACTATTGTCGCGGAGCCATTTTTCTTGTGAGCTCGCGCGCCGCGTCGTAGCAAAATACAGCAGGAATTGCAACAGTCCGCCGCCTACGTCTGTCCGTCATCCATCCGTCAACCAAGCGACCTGCAGCCAATCAATCACTAGGCCCCGAAGAATTCCATCCGTCCGTCAAGAGCTTGGAATCCTCATACTTTTGACGGACGAACGAATTAAATTTTCACTTCCAAACGTCTGCTAAGGTTGCGTGTCGATATTTATTATAGTAGAAGTGTTTGAAGATTGTTTAATTATTGAAATGCTTACAGTAAATATATATATATATATTTAAAATTATCTTTGAACACAACCTGAAGGTTTGTGTTTTAAAACAATAGACAGATTCACAGAAGTGTATTCAATGTCGCACAGTAACGATGGAAATTATTGAAAATTTTCTGCAATATTTAAGTTTTCTTTCAGTAGTTTTAAGTTGGCAGCGTGTACAAGTATTTGGGGGAAAAATATATTCTGACGGACGAACGGAGTGTTGTAAATCGCTCGGCGACTGACGGACATACAACGGACGGACGCGACGGGCTATTGTAGATCCTGTGCAACATGGCGATGGTGATGTAAAACACAGATTTACTTCAGCTACACTGTTAAAAATCTTCGCTTTTCAGCTTACGAAGAACGCTGGCCACAAATCATCAAAGTGATGTTGGTGATTTTACTGACACTGATTTCACTTATTTTGAACATGAATCCAAAAGATTATTTTTTGGTATATCTACTAATAAAACATTCAAAACAATTGGTTAAATGGTTGGTCATCGTGTGTGTTTGGCTGTGTTTATATCGAAACATACAACTCGGAAGTCTAAATAAGGCGTAATTTCTGCGAAGGTTCAGTTACTTTGGGACTATGAAGTACTCTGAGGTTTTGTGAGTTAGGTTTTTTTTTTTTTTTCGTCAAAAAAGTCCCTTAAATTCACTTGTGATTCCTGAACGAGAGTGCGTCAGGGTGTGCCGTCTCGTGACAGTCCCCCCCCCCCCCCCAAAACTCCGTGGTACCGCTGGCGCTGGTACTACATACATCTGACAACTGTCGAATTTCGAGACGAGTTACGTGACACGTAGTATAGTGATGCACGCGTGGCCACCCCTTGGTTGGTTTCACCTCCGTCACACCAGGTGACTCTGGCGCCTGACATCCGCAACAGCCCCCGAGTCCCTCTGGTAGACTTCCCTCCCCCCCTCCCCCTCTTTTCCACCTCCTTCTCCTCCTTCAGCACTTCCCCCGCGGCAATAAAACGCATTTGTTCGGAATGGTGGCATATTTATGGGTGGACAGGAAGCTAGTTTCCCCCCCTCCCTCCCTTAACATCACCTCCCCCCGCTTCATACATCTCCTCTCATCCATACTCGCATACTCAGACGAAGACAAACAGACCGTAGAATTTGAATAGAAGGCCGAACAAGCGTCTCACGCTATCAAGTTTCGTGTAAAGAAAAAATAAAGACTCGGTATCCTACGCTTAGCTGGTTATTTAATTTTTTTTGTCATTACTGTTTTTTTTTTTTTTTTTTTTAGATATTCTCCTGTAAATGTATTGCCATATCGCCCTAACTCTTGCGATTGTTGTTTGGTTACATTTAATAAGCCTACACTATTAGAATATACAGTTAATTTACGGACTTTTTTTTAACGAAGAAATTCGCCTGAAATAAACGATGACGTTAATATTAATTTCAGATAGCTGAATCTTCGTAAAAATTGCGCCGTATTCCAACTGCCGACCTGGTTCCCCACTGTAAACATTATAAATAGTCATGTGTAAGGGGGGAAGGATGTTTGTTTTCTGTTGACTAAACAAGTTTTTGAATATTCTGTTTTGAAAGTTTTTTTTGTGAATTCGTGCTCAATGCAAGAGAAATCACTACCCCTTAATTTAAGAAAATAACCATAAATTATCTGTAATCCCTGGACAATTTGTAACCAGAGTATTTCGATTTTAAACTCCACTTGGGTACATATCGGGCTATTTGAGTTGCCACCCGCGCTTGTGTCGAAGACGGCTGTGGAAGGGACTGTAAAGGCGGTTTTGGATTTTTTTTTTTTTTTTTACTAAAGGTGACCGCTTCGCCTTTTATGCGTCCCCGTGTGGAACACATTTACGAGTGTTTTTATACGTTGCGTGGACGCGCTTTAGTATTTTCCACCAGCGAGAACAACTCACTCGATCCTTTGTGTTTCTGCGGCGGCTGCGGGGTTTTCGCAGAGGTTCTAACGCTTTTTATCCCCTCCATATGTTTCTTTCCTTCCCCGCTTCCCCTCCTACAGTAAGCTTCCCTCCCCGTCGGCCTCTTCCGTCGATCCTCAAGTCGAACGTCCGACTCTGTTCTCGAAACCAAAGACGCGTACCTTTTAATGTGAAACAACCAGAATAATCTTAAACGATACAAATGGAAATGAAATAAATCCACATGTACGGAAATGAGTCGGAAACCTAATACTTCAAACAAAATCACTCGATACAATAGAAATAAAATTATTTGTACCCTAATGTAATTAAATAAATAAAATGAAATTAAAAAAAACCCATCAAAAAGCATCAAACCATTTATAACGAAATAAATGTACTTTATAGAAACGAATTTCAATGATTACATGCATGAATTGTAACGAAATAAATTTAATGAAAGGTCTGAAAAGTGTGGTAATGTTTTCTAAATGTACATATTAATGTGAAATTACCGAAATAATCTTAAACGAAACAAATGGAAATGAAATAAATCCACATATACGGAAATGTGTCGGAAACCTAATAGCCTACATCAAACAAAATCACTCGATACAATATAAATAAAATTGTTTGTACCCAAATGTAATTAAATATAAACATTAAGTAAAAAAACATCAAAAAGAATCAAAAGAACCGCGCGTGTCTGCTGCTGCTGCTGCGGTTAAGGGGGTTCGTCCCATTTCAGGTCAAGATTTTATATTTACAGTAATTACAGATAAACTTGTATACTTTTTCGTAATTAGCTGCTAAAGTTAAATTTTTAACGTTTTTTTGGTTGTCCAAATAAGGAGAATTTAATTTATTGCAGAACTGAAAATTTTTAGGTTTAACTGCAATGCCACTGGCTGCTTCAAGAAATGGTTTGAATTTCTTTCAGAAAATATTAATTAATTTTACCTGGCATTTCAAAATTCTCAAATTTGTTACGATTTTGTCAGTCAAGAAACATGAAACGAGTTTTTGTGATAGAAATGCAAAATATATCATGAAGTAGCCAGTGGCGTTGCAGTTAAACCTAAAAAGTTTTTGTTCGGCAATAAATTAAATTCTCAATATTTGTACAACCCAAAAACGTTAAAAATGTAACTTTGGCAGATAATTATGCAAAAAGTATGCGCTGTTTATATTTTTCATTTCGTGAAAGTAGAACAATTGAAAAAGTCTAAAAGTTGACCAGTGATTAATATAAATATAAAATAATGACTTGAAATGGGAGGTACCCCCTTAAATCTTCTGCACAATGCAAAAAAATATTTTTTGCATGCAAAACGTCTAATCACTCGTACAGTGACGGTCGGTTGTACTTTTCTTGTGCGACAAAATACCGTCAGATCTGAATAGCTGATAACTACGATTCCGTAAAATAATTTACTAAGTTCATTTATGAGCATGAACATCAGTGTTTCATGAATTTTTAATGTGAAATGAAGCGTAGAAGCAAAGGGCCCGCCAGGGGGGAGGGGGGGAGCAGTTGCCCCCCTCATAGAGCCCTAGAGATTCAAAAAAATGTAGCCAAATGCAAAAAAAAATACATACTTTTTCTACAATTCCCCCCCCCCCCCCAACCACCCCCCCCGTCCACAAGGCCTTCGGCTGGCGACGCCCTTGCGTAGAACCCTGTCGCCAACAGGGAAGAAAACGTTAAACGATTTCCGTATAAGTTTCTTACGAGCTTTTCAGAAATTGGGAAAGACTGCGATGTAATGTTTAAGAAAAGGTAGACGTAAAAGGGTAACCGTAGAGTAAAAGCACGGTATGGATAAAGTGTTTTTTTTTTTTTTTTTTTTAGCACACTAGGCCATAATTGGCTTACAATTGCCAACGTAAATGTCAAATTCAGCTGTAGTAAAGAAATACATTTAGGATTTTTTGTTAGTAACGTAAAAATAAAATACACCATTTGTTTTGTTTGAACCTTTTGTTTTTTTAATGTGAGGTAGTGATTTAACTATGGACATATTCAAATGCACTTACGTATAATGAAAAGACAAAATTTTGATGTATTTAAATTAACACAAATCAAGTGATGCGCGAGAATTCATAAACTCACCGACGCATCAACTATTGTTCGCCATTACACATATCTTGACTTATTAGCCAATGAGCGCGTTTTATATCAATGTTTATTTTGGACCGTAAGTTTAAAAAAAAGTGGTTGTCTGTAAAGTCGGTTTACAGACGATAGTTTAACGTGACGTCATAACAAAACATTGATGAAATGATTGCATACTTTTATGAATAAAATCGAATCATTTTTATTGAATTATCACTATTTTGTATGGATACAAAGGAGTGAAATGAAATATACAATTTAATTAATAAATTTTCTTTTATTTGCACTCATTAATTCAAATATTTTTATTACTTTGACGAAGAGATTATTTTAACTATAACTTTTATACATGTTTGCTATCTAACTTCTTCCAATCTGTGTTATTCTGTTAAGGATAGGACGATGATAGGAAAAGTAGGAAACGAATGGGAGTGTTTCCAGTTTAATGTGCCTCGAAAAAGTCAAATCGATGGTTGTTCCAATCGAGTGGAAAAGAGATAGATGCGGCGCAAGCGTACAATGAGTGTAACGGGACAAAGCGTAACGGGACAATGTGCGTAACCGGACAATGAGTCATCCTTTCTCGTGCGTGCAGCCGGTGTTCATCGATTTATTAGACGTTGTCACGTCAAAAAATTATATGTGGCGCCCAGAAAGAGTGAGTTGCCCATTTGCTGCTCTGAAGGATGGAGTTAACGCCGGGAAAACAAAGCTGGGGACCAAGTTTTTCGCGACAGCGAGCGTACCCGTTGACGCTCCGGGGATGAACAATGGTGGGTTCGTGCGTGTGTGTGAGTGTGTGTACGTGGCAAGACGAGTGCGCAACTTATCTTAAGGTCATCATCACGCCGGAATAATGATATTTTTCCAGCCCCGGCCTTAGTTGGTGAGGGAGGGGGAAGACGTACGTACGTACGAAGGAAGGGATTTAAAAGGGAAAAGAGAGGAGAAGGTATCCAGACGCAAAAGAACGAGGCGCGTCTTATAAAAACAGTTTCCCTTTGCGCCTTAATGTCTTCGGCCGCCGGCTACCGGTCTTGAGTCGCGCTAACCGACACCTCTAATCTTCGCGCCATTACTTTTAAGGGGGTTGTCTGAACTGGAGGTTGGGCTGGGCGAGAGAGGGGGGGAAACCTACATCTCTCCTTGTTTCCGCCTCTAGCTCGCGGTGGTAGTACAAGAGGTGAACCCGTGCGCATCTTCACCCCTTTGTGACGTCACGACGAGTGACGTGCTGACGTGATGCAGTTGCACTGACTTGGTTGGTCTTTTTTTTTTTTTTTGACGTGACAACGTCTAATAAATCGATGAACGCCGGCTGCACGCAAGATAAAGGATGACTCATTGTCCCGTTACGCTCATTGTACGCTTGCGCCGCATCTATCTCTCTTACACTCGATTGGAACAACCATCGATTTGACTTTTTCGAGGCACATTAAACTTGAAACACTCCCATTCGTTTCCTAATTTTACTATCATCGTCCCATCCTTAACAGAATAACACAGATTGGAAGAAGTTAAATAGCAAACATGTATAAAAGTTATAGTTAAAATAATCTGTACGTTAAAGTAACAAACATATTTGAATTGATGAGTGCAAATAAAAGTAAATTTATCAATTAAATTGTAGATTTCAATTCACTCCTTCTTTGTATCAATACAAAATAGTGATAATTCAATAAAAATGATTCAATTTTATTCATAAAAGTATGCAATCATTTCATCAATGTTTTGTTATGACGTTGTCACGTTAAACTATCGTCCGTAAACCGACTTTACAGACAACCAATTTTTTTACATGTACCCTAGCACCTGAGATGATTACACATGAGAAAAAAAAATGTTCTGTACTTTTACAAAATATTCCTTTGGAAACCAGTTGCCAGGAAATAGTTCGCAATACTACATACAAGGAAGAAGTTGTAATTTCGTAAACACGTGGTTATGGTTATCTTTGCATATGTAAAATAGGTTTGTTTTCGAGATAATACTGAATGTTTCTTACAAAAAATGGGCATAATTTTATATTTGAACTGATATTTCATTCAGTCCTAATTATTTAAACCCTGGAAAAATTATTTACATATTCAATATCTTAACTTTAGTTTGTTTTGTTGTGCTTAGTAATATGCACGGTTAATATCGGAAAGCTATTTAGAGAACTGTTTACAAATAACTTTAACCATTAAAGGTACTGGGACAACAAAAAGCATAAATGCCAGGGGGGGAAAATCCGAACCCAGTATTACTGCGAACACCATCTCGCACGCGCTAAATACTGCGGGTCTACGCCGTAGATTTTCGTGAAAACGTCGGGATAAATTCATAACAAGTGTTTCGCATTAATATGTAATTTAAATATCAATCTCTTTTAATTAAAATCGTTACAGAATAGATAAATCACAAGTTTCATCGCATTCAGCAAAGGGTCTTTGATGGCTAAAGTAACACACGTACACCGCACACTGTATTCAAGTGTCTGGTGAAAGTCATATTGATGTTGGTGTCGCCGAGTGTTGTAAGGGCAGGAACAGATCACGGGCATCATGAATAATTCGAAAAAAAAAACAATCTCGCGTATGCGCCTTACACCTACATGACATATCCGTTGTTGTTGTTGTCGTTGTTGTTGTTGTTGTTGTTGTTGTTGTTGTCGCGTTATTAGTCTCGTAGTTATTAGCGATTCAAATTTGACATTATTTTTTAAAATAATTTATTGTACGTACATACAGAGAGTGCAAACTAGTAGAAAGCTTTCGTGAGTATATTGAAAATTTCTCGTGCGTTTTGTGCTCGTAAATTGTGACTTAACACCCCCCCCTCCCCCACCACCAAACGAGTTGGCAACCATGGTCACTATCTTAGCTGCTTTGTAACTAAATCTGATTGTTTTGAATAACCTTTCAGTTAGAGAAACAAACATTCCAGATAATCTAAACAACTTCTAGTCCTGAATCCTATATGTAGAGACATGAGAAAATTCGCGTTATTATTTGGTCACTCAAAGAACACACGAAAGTTCGGCGGATCATCGATGTAAACGAGCGCAGTGGCGTATCCAGGGGGAGGGGTTTACGGGTTCAAAACCCCCCCCCCCCTCCCCTTTTAACACCAAATCTTTAATTAATTTCCTATTCATCACTCAAAAAAAAATTTCATATTAAAATCAATAAAATTTTTACCATTACCATATTTAAATGTTAAGAACCGAAAACTGCTAAAATAAAACTATTTTACACCTTAAAATCCAAATTTTCCCGGGGGAGACCCCCCGGACCCACCCGCTTTAATTCCGGGGAGGGGGGGGGGGGCGCGCATGCTTCTTAACACCCCTCATACACAAACATTGGCTACGCCACTGAACGAGCGAATAGACGTTTTTTTTTCGTTGTGAAGAATAAAAAGAAGAAGAAGTAGAAGAAGAAGAAAAGCGGCAGGGCTGGTGTGAAAACGCGCAGGTTGGCAACCTTGGCGGCCGGCTCGCGTGTCCGCACGGCGCGGCGGGCTCCTTGCGCGCATGGAAGACGGCGACGACGCCGGATGCTTGCAAGGCCTGCGGGCTTCAGCCCCGAAGCGTGACCGGCACAGGACTTCCCCCCCCCCCCCAGCCCGAACACAAACAACCATCCACTAGCATAACCTTGGCCTGGAACCGCGCATGCGCGCTGCAGCAGTGGAAGGGAAGAAGGAAAAGGAAAAAAAAAAAAAATTCAGATTCACAATGACGTCACGGATCGACGCGTCGTTTCCCACCGTCGACAGATGCCAGCTGATAACAGTGAGGAAGGGGAAGGGAGGGGGGGGGAAACTCTCTCTCTCTCTCCCCCCCCCCTTCTTCCTGACACCTTCCCGCCTAGGGTACGAGTTCCTCAGTCATGTGCCAAGGTTATGTTACTCGTGTCACGTAACTTTTCTCTCGCGCGTAGTTTCTGTCGAACAGTTGATTATTCCAAGGTCCCCCTGTCGCACTGTCAAAACTTTCGCTTCCAACACTTTCCAATGTGTTCCGTCAGATTTTAAGTTTGGAGGGGTTGTGGCGTCGTCGAAAACCTCACCGGCGAAGCAAAGTTTGTTTGACAAGTTGGATGGAGTGCCCATGAAATATTTTCCATACAGGCGTAAACGGACATGACCTCCGTTTCCGTTGCAACGGATCTTTGAAACGGCGAAGAGCACGTGACGAACAACAGAGGTTATAAAAGTGTTTTTATGAAGGTCGTGTGAGAAATAATTTTATTGTGCCATGATTAAAATCATATTTGAGGTTATCTGTCCAAATTTAATTTGATGGAGAAAATTGTAGGCCATTTTTCCGTCCAATGCTACCCCTACAACTCTATTGTCGAATATATAGTTGGATACAAATATTTGACAGTGTGACAGGACTTTGAACAACTTCGTGGCAAACCGTTCCTGTCCAACCGCACAGTGTGACACAGGCATTAGGAAGAAAGAAAGTCCTGTCAGGTGTTAAAATGTACGGTAAAAAAAAAAGAATTTTATGTATGGTTTCTTGGTTTGTATGATACAGAATGAGCACAAATGATCAGTACACATTCAATAAATCATAAAAATTTAATGGTGCAGCGGATTTACCCGATACTTATTTCAGTCAATAGAGAATACTTGAAAGCTATCTTTTTACAAGTTACAGTTACAGTTCGCGTCATCCGTCATAGATGGCAGCAAAGTGGTTATACATTTCCGTTCCATTAGACTTCCGTTCCATTCACTAGATTACTCCTACCAAATGATGTGTTAAACATTTAAAAAAAATTACAACAATGTACGAACGCGGATTCATCGTGTGTTTGACTCGGAGTCAATGAAGCTTAGGTTTCGCTCCCTATAGTTAGAGACCGTAAAAATTCTTGAATTCATTTCGCGATAGGCTAAAATACAAATAGTTGTACCTCAGTGCTGCCTCTGCTATTGGCTCACAACTCACCTGGATGACTCTGGGCCAATGAGAAACACCAGACCAAAGCTTTATCGAATCACAGGCTGCTACGTTGGGACGTCTCACAAGACAGCAGCCAATGAGTGGGTGACATTTGACCGAGTGTAAGTAGAACTATGGAGTTCATCCTGTAGGTAATTGAACCCGCGAATTTTTTCCGGTCCCTACCTATAGTCCACACGGGTATGTTTTGAGAGTTCATTCGCACCAGAACAAACGCACCTGCTTCTTTGACATCGCCTGCTGACCACGCTCAGGAACCAGTTCACGACGAGACGTTATTTCGGCTCGTAAAAATAATCTAATAAAACCCCATCATTAAGTGACTTGCCGGTCACCTGTTTTTCATGGCACACGACTCTTTGGATGCGGTGGCCTTTTTTGAAACGCCGTTAAACTGTCCCTACGCGTCCGTTGTATTTTACATCTGCCTTATTAAGGTGGCCGCCTATCTGGGCCCAATTTACAAACCGCTCATGTTTTCTTGAAAGTGTCTGAATAAGAACAGTATTTAAGACCTGTTGTACTTACCTATAAATTCATCGTATCATGGTTTCGTCTTTGAAGTGTAATTTTTGGACAGCGTGGAAGGCTAAAACAGGTGTTTTTTTCACGGACGTTTTTATGAATGATAACTCTAAACCCAGGCCATTTTTAAGGGGTATAGGGACGTTCAAGGAGCGATTATATTTAATATTTAACCTTAAAAATTCAGGGAAACCGCTTAGGAATCGCATGGAGGCGTTTGTGATGAGAATATTGCTCGCCAGGCCAGTGGCTGGCGCGTAGAGGCGAAGAAGCGTGTCATGTGCGAGCCAGATTCGTCCTTATAGCGCACTCAGTCAGGTGCACTCAAAAGCTTAACTCTGAATCACACACACAAGTTTTAAATGAAATAAGCTGCGAGAGATGAAAAAAGTAAATATTCACTACCGAACATTAAAGTCCGCTAGGTAGCCTGCGGTATCGCAAGTCTTTTTAGTTGTGCTGAATTAATAGTCCTAAACAGTTACAGAAATTTACTTCAACTCAGTATGCCCACGAGATTATGAATACACCCTACACGAAGAGCGTAACTGTTATGTAGTATGCTTAGACAGGGGGCCACCTGTAGATACGCGTTTCACATGTTCACTACATGTTTGACTCGCTGGTAATTTTTATTATCATACCAGCGAGCTAACCATAAACAATTTTCGTTTTTACTTATTTAGACCGTTTTAATTCACTTATAGACTTTTTTTTTTTGACCAGCGAAAATATTTTAGACATATTCAGACATTACAAATTCACACTCATGCCTTACCCGAGACTCGAACCCAGAGCCCCTTGCGCCGTAAGCCGGCGTGCTTCCAAGTGCGTCACGGAGATTGGCTTACTACATTTAAGCATCATTGCATATTTGTTTCATTGAAATTCCTACGGATATTTCATTTTATAAGATTGAAGTTTTTTTATTTTGTTTTTATATTTGCGTCGGATGTATTATACATGTAGCCTATAATTGTTTTTTGCCAGGCTAATTATCAACGCGTTCGCTCACTATAAGTAAATATTCCCGTAGCTGAGTAATTCATACCAATTTTACTTCTGCAGTTTAGGTTTTTTTTTTTTAACCGATCTTCATAAATATCTGGATTCAGGAAAAAATTTCCTACATGGCAATGCTCCAACCAGAACGTTCGTGAACCCATGTTGCATCTTCGAGAATCTTTAAAAAAATAAGTTAAATGCGGAATATTAATTGAAATGAAATTGTTGTTTCCAACCGTATCAAACTTTTTTTAGCTACATTTTACGTATGGAAGAGGCTCATTACCATTATTCTTGATATATCATTTTTTTTTACTGGGTATTACTTCAAGTTTGACCTATCATAACTTCAAATAGCTCAAAATAAAGTTCTCGTTTCTAGATACATTTTACCTTTACACTGTCCACTTAAAATTTGTGGAGAAGTGAGAGGGAAGGGGAGAAAGAGTTATTAAAGTTAAGAAATAAACAGTTTATTGCTTAAAGTCAAATGTACAGCTAAAACTTTTATTTATTTATTCATTCATTTTGGAGTAACACCCCTACCTTCTTGTTGGTATATTACAAACACAAACAGACATATTAAACGCATTTTAGACGCCTGCGGTAGTAAGTAAATACAATTATGTATGCCAAGTAAACCCTTCAGTACTCCAAGAAAAATAAAACATTTAAATACTCTTAAAACCCATTAAAACCAAGTCGAAACGACTTCGCATCTCCATCGGAGTCAAACCTGGGATTTATTGCGCAAGTGGAAAACGTGACGGACGTTGCTTGAGATCCGGTGGGGATTTTCCTCAAGGGTGCACCCGTTGACCACGATCGATACGTCATTCCGCAGGTATCGAAAGACCTAGATTCCAACGAGAGTTTTTTTAAAAAAAAAATTCCATCGGGAATCGAACCAGGCAGTAACAGGCGATTTGCCTAAAGTCATTTCGCCTAAAGGCGTTTTGCCTAACGTTGAATTGCCTAACAGCTATTTGCCTAAAGGCGATTTGCCTAACGGCGTTTTCCCTAATGGAGTTTTGCCTAACGGTGATTTTCCTAACGGCGTTTTGCCTAACGGCGGTTTGCCTAAAATTAGGCAAAACGCCTTTAGGCAAAACGACACATGCCCGAACCAGGTACTGGACATGAAAGATCGCCGGACATTTGGTTGCTTTGCGTGCTGTCTTGCTCGGTCTGAAATATATATTTTTACTGGGTGTG
Source organism: Bacillus rossius redtenbacheri (assembly GCF_032445375.1). NCBI lineage: Eukaryota > Metazoa > Arthropoda > Insecta > Phasmatodea > Bacillidae > Bacillus > Bacillus rossius. The sequence continues at coordinate 17,236,011 of NC_086342.1, forward strand.
TGTGGTGTGTGAAAGTACTGGTATTACTTTTCAAATACTTCAAGCTCCAATGCTTCAAACTGCTCGTACCACATCTCCCCCCCCCCCTCCCTGGTGGTACAGTCCGCCTCGGACAAGCATGGAGCCCGTCCCGTGACGCGAATAGTTTCCACGACCACCTGTGATCCTTTCACTTCCGGGCGTATTAACCGCCCGTTTAAACCCCATGACGTCACGGTGGAAGGGGTTTTATTACCCCCCTTCCATTCACGCTCCAGTGAGTGAACTTCCACCAAACAGACCACCCCCGACGGGGGTAAGACCGGGCCCGGCGGGTCAGGGGTGTGTGTCTCTTTCAGCGCCCACCTAGCTTGTGAACAACGTGACCGTAACGGGGCGACTGAAATGCTGCCCCTTGGAAGGGCAGCCCTTCAGGATTTTTCTGACAGTGGTTAGTTTGTAAAGTGACCTAACCTAACCTAACCTAACGTAACCTAACCTAAACTAATCACTGTCAGAAAAATCCTGATGGGCTGCCCTTCCAAGGGGCAACAATTCAGACAACCTTTCAAAAACACCAAATATATCCTGATGGGCTGCCCTTCCAAGGGGCAACAATTCAGGATTACAAAATTACGATAATAGATACATTTTAAGATACTGGAAGGGCTGCCCTTCCAGTCGCTTTAGAAACTAACCACACTCAGAAAAATCCTGAAGGGCTGCCCATCCAAGGGGCAACTATTCAGACAACCTTTCAAAAACACTACTGTCAGAAAAATCCTGAAGGGCTGCCCTTCCAAGGGGCAGCATTTCAACTCCCCTACCGTAACATTACATAGCGGAGAAAATAAGATGTTTCCTTACTGCTGCAAGAGAAATGCTTGGAGATAAAAAATAGATATTAGCGGATAGATAAGTTTTCGCAAAGTAAATTGTGTTCTCAGTTTATTAGTTTATTTTTAGCTTCCAGTTCACTTCTATTTTTTTTATTAATAAATAATACGCTGAGTGAAATTCATAAACCGATAAAAATTATTAGGAATATATTTTTGGGGATCGATAATAAAAAATATATCACTGTATAATATTTACCTTATTAGAAAATTGAATTTTGTGATTATATTAAATATAAAAATAAAAATGAAAATGTTTAAATTTTAACGACTGTACATTGATTACATTAGATCAACCTTGTATAGCCCTTATTAAAAAAAAAAAAAAAAAAAAACATTTTTTTTTTCAACATTCCTCCCGCAAAGTTGCAGCAGAACTTATTTATATTCAACTTATAACAGTAAATAAAACAACAAACCGCGCTCATTTATCCTTTCAGTACCAGGACCGTACGACGACTGACGCCTTATAGGAATCGCCACTTACGCGTCAGCCGTGCTGCGTCGGACGCACTACGTCTTACGCGTGCGTCAGACGCTGCACAGGAATCGCACCTTTGGCGAGACCCTCCCGACATACGCCTCGTTTCTTCGGCCGGACGCCCATCGAGACGGGAGGTAGCGAAAACTGGTTTGCCAGTCACCGTTTAGCACGCTGTTTTATACCCCCCTGAGAACGCTTCAGCGAAAACTGCACTAGCTACAGTGGGGAAAAAAATCGTTCACTGAAGAGAAATCATCACCTTTGTCACACGGAGGATAATGGCATGGCCAGGGGTGTATTTGTGCTAGTGATATGGGACGATATGTGCGGCGTTCGCTGGTGCTTCTAGCGTGGTATCTGTGGACTGGCGCAGCAGTATTCTCGTCGTGTGTAAGACAACTGTAATATTTGGCGGGAAAATGAAGATAAATATGTAATGCAAGTCCCTTGTGTGGTTCTATGAATCTAGCCAGAAAGTTTAATTTAAAGTATTATTCTGAAATCACACACAAATATATATACATACATGTGTGTGTTGGCGCGTGTGTGTGTTTCGGGACCGTGTGTATTGGTCACGAGACGTTTCCTGTTAATTTTCTACATTAAAAACATTTAAAGACACGAGAGAAACATAACCCTACCTGTTTACCATGTGAAATCATCATCTTGTAACATCACAAGTCATACAGAGGCTACTAATCTAATAGTTAATCAGAAATGAAAATTATTAATAATTAGGTATTTATCAATAATTAATAAATTTTATATGGCGTGTTTTTGACCGGGACTACCGGTTGACCTTAAATGATGCTCTACCCGCGCGCTCTCCACCCTCTATCTCTAAAACGATTCAACGTATAAAAACATGTTAGAAACAAAAGTTGTACGGAATTTAATCCTCTACAATATTAATAATAAATATAAATAGCGGAAAAAACATTGGAAACGAGATATTTGCAAAAAATAGGCAAAACATATCGACTTTTTTGTGACCTTTGACCTTAGATTTTACTAGTCGCGTACACCCTACCAGATGTAGGTTTTGAGACAACTTTTAGGATGTCAAGATACAAGTTTATAAGAGTTTATAGCTGGGTATCTCAAATTTTCGAGGTGAACTTACTAAGATGACTGGACTAATCTGGGAAAGCAAGTGTTTACCTTGTGATTTTGTAAAAGATTTGGTGCTTGCAGTGAGTGTCTGGTACTAGATAGACTAGATGGGACCACCCTTAGCGTATGATTTTAAAAACTAAAATCATTTAAAAAACCTAAATAAAATTTGTTTACTCGAAACTGTAAAAAAAACAACTTAATAACTAACTTCCAGTTAAAGCAAGGATTTAAACATAAATTGGTCTTAAAGGGTTTTCAAAACCATTAAAAGTTGTATGATTAATTGCATATAATAATTGACAAAGAACGCCAAACCATTGAAGGAAATTAATTTATGAAATACGCCCTATATGCTGGAGAAATATTTTCAAACAATTAAATGTTAAATGTTTCTATGTCGGAATTACTTGTTACTGAAATGAACGAAACCTTAAGTTTACCTCTTAATTTACACGTCAGTTGAGTATATACATATTAATTTAAGAAATAAAATTATTTATAAGAAATATATCTCAGAATGAAAACCTCGTTTCTCAAAAATCACTTTCTTTAAAAATTGAGCTTCATTTTCTTACTTAACATGGTTGTATTATTTTCTTTACACAGTGCATAGCATACGTTATAGGACATTGACCTTTTGGCTGAAACAATAGTTGAGGTCTGAGATTCTTTTAATAATAATGCAATTTAAATATTTTTGTATTTTTAGATACGAGGTATTCATTCTTAGCCGAAAATATGTAGATTATTTCTACCGATCTTCGGAATGAAGTGTTCCCAACCACACCGATGCCGGCGACTCGAGAACCACGAACAGAATGGACAGAAGCAGATGTGGCCGTGGGCTTTGCGGGGCCCTAATATTCGGGAGAGTGGCTTATAAAACCCCCGGAAATATGTGAAAAATAAACTATTTAAACCAAAGTTTTTTTCAAGCCAACGGCAAACTTGAATTTTTAACGATGGTATTGCTAATTTTATTCATACGTAGGGACCGGAAAAATTCGCAGATTCAATGACCTCTAGGATAGCCTCCATTATCCTCTGCACTTCTCAAGTAAACACGCATGTTCATTGGTTACTAAATTGTGAGGCGTCTCCACTGGTAGCCAGTTAAACAGCGAGCCAATAGCAGAACCAGCATAATTATACTCATGTTTGAGTTTCAGCCTATCACGAAATGAATCCGCGAATTTTTCCGATCTCTATTTATAAGTCGAAAGTACAAAAAAAATAATCAAAATAAAGATGAATTTTTTGTTATTAAAATTAGAATAAATGATGTTCTCGCAGCTTAATGAATATGATCTCACAATTGGATGAGGAACATCTTACTTTACAGGTGCGTCGGTTTATTAAAAGCTGGCACTGCTAGGCTTGCCCAGGTCTGAAGCCCGCCCTAGGACAGAAGAAAGCCGAATTGGCTAGAGAGCTGCAAAAATTCGCGTTTTCGATGGCCTTCAGGATAGACTGCACATACCCCTGCACACTCGGGCAAACAACGCAAGTTCATTGGCTGCCGACTTGTAAGTCGTCTCAGCTGGTTTGTCTGTGATTCGATCCTTCTTTGGTTGAGGGTTTATAACTGGTTGAGATTCGTCCAGGTGAACAGTAAGCCAATAGCAAAATCATCTAAGAGGTACAGGTACATGTGTTTGAATTCTAGCCTATCGCCGAATGAATCCGCGAATTTTGCAGGTCTCTACGGAATTGCAACGTGACGGTCGAAGCCACGCCGCCCTTCCAAACGCCTGCCATTTTGCGGCCAAGCGATTCCACAAAATGGCCTGGACAACTTATCTCCCTCCACCTTTAAAACGCAGCAGCCGAAAACCTCGCCGCAGCTCGCTTCTAAACAAGGCGTTGATTGCGTGTGCGCAATAAGTGTTTAGCCAAGTGTAAAGAGATCGTGGAAGGGGGAAGGGAAAGGATTATAGGAGAGGACAGTACCTACAGTTGTTCCCCCAGCGATGCGCCATCGACTGTACCAAGTTTCCGGAATCACACACGAGAGAGCAGCACGCACGCACAACAAAGCGAGGCTCGCTGTTCAGTTTTGTCTCACCATAAAACAACCGCTCCCCCCACCATTCTTCCACCATAACCCCTTTTTGTCGGTGCACGTACGTTTTTTTACCCCGTCACCACAATTTTTTTTCCTCTAGGCCTACTCTTTTTTCGTTTCGAAAACGTTTATTGTTATCTAGCGCGGCATGCGACTATTCAACCACCCCCTTTCCCCCTATATTCAACGGACCACAACATTATTATGCAATAACAATATCGTTTGTTTGTAATTTCACCAGCATTCAAATGACAACAGATTTATTGATGCGAGGTCTGGTCCTTGGTGGTTCTCTGTTTTGAAATCTTCATTAAAAAAAAATTGAATTATCGTACGTAGCTCATATCTCATAGCCGCAGTTGTAACAATCTGAAGATTGTTTCTTCGACAGTATTATATTTTTGGGTACTGGATAAATATATGTGGTCAGTAATTAGTAGTAGAGTTTTTTTTAGAATTTTTAAAATGAAACGGTGACAGTTAAACTTAACTCATGTTGTAAGAAGAAAACAAAAGAACCTACCAAATTTGCTTCGCGCTAGAATGTGCATCATTATATACTTAAGTTGCCTTTATAATTATATCACGAGGAATTCTACACACACTGTAGGGCTATATAGAGCACTCCAGACAGACTGTAAAATGTACAACGAGCCAATCAAATAAAGAAGTAGACCTGATAACATACAAGTGAATGATGTATAGCCTGGCAACATAGTACTACTAGAATTTTGCATGTTTTTACTTATGAGAAGTCAGATAAAGTATAGCTCTACTATTTAATTCATACCTTGTTTGCTGTTTTTACTGACTATAATCTTACAAACCAGTATTTCCTCGTTCTTTAAATTATTCATGCAATGTAAAAATTTTATGTAATACAATTTTTTTAAATGCAGTTTTGCACTGATTGTCATTCCATTTTCTGTTCTTGTTGAAATTGTTTCGTCATTGCTATCCCACGGAATTTTTGTTCTGTCTGATATTTTAAGTGTTTGTCTGTGCTGTCGTTGTTGTGTTGTCCATAATGCCTTTCTAGTTTCATCGTTGGGTCCATCTTTATTGAAATGAGCTGATTTAGGCTTGTTCTTTTTGGGTTTATGTTTCCATTTTTATTTATTATTTCTCAGTCTTGGATATTATTTTCTATGCCAGACAGTGGAAAACTGCAATGGCCTATGTCCAAAAAATGGTATTAAGTCAGTATTTCCTGAATTAGTTTTAATATTCACGTAATGTTGTCATAGGCGATCTAGGATAAGCTGGGAGCAAAAATGTACTCATAGAAGTTTTTTACCATCCTTTTTATTAAAACATGACTTATTTTGCGACATTTACTGTCGTAAAAAATGACTGTAAATGTAGCAATACTAAATACTAAATAATTTAAAATACATATTTTTTAATCGGGTGGTTTAATATAGACTAAAATCAAACTAACTACGAAGAACTGAGGTTGAAATGAAGGTGATAAAGTATGCTTTGGTTGTTAAATGACGAGAAACTAATATTGTGATCAGTAAGATGAAAAAATGCAATATTCATTAACGAGACTGAATAAGTTAAGCGTGTCTCTATCCGACCGCAAGGAACCTGAAATCATTCGCTAAATTTTAATAGCTGAACAGAAACAGATGCCACTAAACCTTTCGATATTTTTTTTTTCATCCTCTGTGCGACACCGAAGGACTTGTTCCAAAGCAAACTGATGAATAATTTCGTGCTTTTCTATTCTCCCTTTCCTTCCCCATTCTCAGCCGATGGTAGTCCGTTTGTATTTGAATATTCCTTTTCCGTGCTGTGTTCTGCAACTGATCTGTTCTGGCATATTAACTATTTCCAACGGGGGAAAAAAGAAACACGCCATACAAATGACTTTATAAATTTTACAACAAAAAATTGCAAAGTATGTAGTTTAAGAATATTTGATTTAAAAGAGGGGGAAAAAGGAATGATTCTGATGAGTCGGTAAAGAGGAAAAAAATAACAGGGTTGAAAGGAAAGTGAAACGATAGTGATATGGTGAGCGAGACAACGCCCATGCATTAGTGTGAACTATGCATGTCCATGCATGTCGCAGGAGATAAAATGAAAAGGCTCGTGGCTTGGAGTTGAAGTAAGAGGTGGTCGAGGATAAATATTTTCCCACTAGTGTTTCATGGCTTTGTTTGAAAACCCACATCGGTATAGGCATATCAGTTTTCTTCAACCATAACAGAATTTTCAAGTAACGATCTGCATATGTTGGACTTGTAATCGAGAACATGCGTACAGAACTCACGTAACGACTGTTTGAGGTGCAATTGTGCAAGCATGTTAGAAGTAAATCAACTTGGCTTTGGACCTCCAGCAAGCCTCCTAGAACACTTTCGTCGCTATGGGAAGGAATTCGTGGCATAGTGAAGTGGGCAATTATGTAATGCTTTTACTGCTGCTCTATAGAAAAAAAATACAGATGATTTATCGTTTTATTAAAAAAAAAATTGAAATTGTACCCGTAAAACGTGAAATGTAAAACCGATTGGAATGCTGAAAACGAAAACCGACAGAGATTCTATAAACTCTGCGCGAACTCAAATTTGTCGGCAGGGCAGTAATGCGACCTTGCGGCAAGGTCAACTGCCAGTATCTTCCACCATCCTCCCCTCCAAACACCGAAAAAAATAAACAATATCTGAAGGCGAGCGGCTCTATTGATACATGGATGGCAGCCAGGGGCGTAGCCAGTGGGGGGGGGGGGGGGGGGTTAGTGGTTCAACCCCCCCCCCCCCCTTAGCACCAAATCTTTAATTAATTTCTTATTCATCACTCAAACAAATTTCATATTAAAATTAATAAAATTTTTACCATTACAATATTTAAATTTAGGTACCGAAAACTGCTAAAATAGCACTATTTTACACCATAAAATCCAAAATTTTCCCGGGGGAGGACCCCTGGACCCCCCACTTTAATACGGAGGGGGGGGGCATGCTTCTTAACACCCCCCATTCACAAATCCTGGCTACGCCACTGATGACAGCATGTGGCGAACCATAAAATGCCATGTAAAGAGATCCATCTAGTAATTTTTATACTTGTGTCAGTGAACGCGGGTCCTCTCGTTGTGCATAGAACAACTATGAGATTTGAGTGGTGGCGATAACATTGTACGACAGCAGACATGCCTCCCTTCAGCAGACCCCCCCAAATCATTATGTGGGCCCCGTTGCTAGAAGTATTGATGCCCCCTTCCCCCTATTTTTTTCTAACAGAGATAAAAAAAATGTTTGTTCCTTTATGTATATTGTTTTACTTATATATATATTTTAACCTTTTCACAATTATTTTTAAAACACGTTAAAACTAGTTTTTTTTAAGTCAGTGTTTCGATTGCCAACGTAAATTGATTTTGAATAATGAAAAATACATGAGTAGTAAGTGTTCTGCACTGTCAACATGGTGTCACCATCAATTGGTGGTGGTTTTGTTACTCACAGTCGTAGATTCAGACACGTTCTGTACGCACAGCTTATTCAGAATAATATTACTCGGGTGTAATATTTCATCGGTAACTAAATTTAGGCCTTACCGTTTAATTGTTTTCTGTGATTTATTTAAAATTGTCTACTTTTTTGTTTAAAGTCTTTTTTTTTTCCTTCGCAGGCCCCCTAGACCCATGGGCCCCGTTGCCATAGCAACGGTAGCACCGGCCATGTGGGGGGGCCCTGCCCTTCAGACATTTTAAATATCGGCACCGGGTCGTTTCTTGCCATAAATTTACTCTGAATACACGAGTTTTAGCAGTTTTTTACTTTTCTAAAATTACAGTTTATAAAAAAAATATAACGGAAACCGAACTACTCATTCAAACCTCAATGCATTCTTAAATAATTTTGGTAAACAGACCCACTCGAATATCATGAGCAGTTTTTCAAACACGTGGTTTTTTTTTCTGATGCTCTGTATTTTCTTTGCGTGCCCGGGTAGAAGAGGCCCTTGAAGACTTTTTGCAGTATTTTCTTTAAAAAAATTGAACAATTCTTCCAGAGATTCGTAACATATAACCTCGGTAACGAGCAAATTCGTGTGTTCTTATGTTGCAATTCAACTCGTAATACGAAATTCGGTCACGAAATTGAACTTAGTTTTTATTTTTTATTTTTAAGGAATGCCGAGCGTGATAAATATACGCAAATTGTGTTTACAACTACGTTTCTTTACGCGAATCACACGTGGTTTCCACACCTACCGCTAGAATTCGCTGCCGGAGCAGCTACGTCGATTAATCGAATAATTAAATTTGCATTTTAAACTATGTAATGAGACGGCTCCGAAAAGAAAACAGAAAAAAAGACTTGATAACATATTAAACCCCAGCTTTGGAACTGATTTTCGACGAGGAATGTTAGGCTATTAAAATACTGCTTGTCTTGTTAAAATTCATTAAAAAAAAAGGTTAATACTATAATGTTTCTCTTTGGCTTTGTGAACTTCGGTTCGTGCCATCCACCACAGATGGCAGCACCGTGGTTGCACATTTCAGTTCCAATCCGTCCACTAAATACTCCTACCAAATGCTGTGTATCAAGAGCCGAGATGATAACACATCGATAGGGGCAGGCTTTTATCGCGAATAAATCTGAACGACCATTAGACTGCAACAAGGTATATCAGCACCAGCGATTTCTTCCTTTTGATTGGAAGCCGTCTGCGAGAGAAGTCGTTGCCTTATTCGACCGGGCCATTCCAGGACGAATTTGCTTCCGCGCTGAATTACTGTGATTGGTGTAGTAACAATCGACGTGGAACTGAAATAAACTCGCCCGACCACGAGACACAGACGATGCTGCAGTGTGTTAACTTTCAGCTAGTCGCGGGATCTTTTCGCGAAATATGCACGCCCCTACACATCGGAAATCAGCAGTTTGTGTGCACACTGGCGGATATTGATCTCTTCGCCGTGTTCCTGGCAGCCTGGCGGGAAACGACAAAAGTCGCCCCCGAAACAACCAGTGCCACCCAAACCAATGCGCACAGCAATGTGCAAGCCCACAACCCCCTACATGGTACACTGAGAGAAAGGTTTGTTTGCCTCAACAAAATATTTGTTTATATATGGCAAAATAAACATATTTTGTTAATTCAAGAAAATATTTTGTAGTAGGAAAGATTCTGTTGACCCAAAAAAATGATTTTATCAACTCAAATGTATCTAAGTATTTGGTTAGGTGTAACAAATTATTTTGGTTTTTTTACCGAGTTTGGTTAAACTAACAAAATATTTTGTTCCACCAAGTAAATATTTGTTTCGCCATATATAAACAAACCTTTTTCTCTGTGTAGACTCTTTTCTACTCTGTCCAACTTTTCTTCCGGAACCATCCTTCTGTTTCCTGTAATCAACCTGCTTGACAATAATGCATGGAATTTTGCATCCCGCATGTCAGAGCCCAGGGGTTTCCCTGTGTCTATGCAGGTTTTACCTGGGCCCAACTTATCTAGTTTATAGTCCAGAATAGTCAGTGGGGGGAGTTAGTCATGGTGCCAATCGCTGCCATGGCTGGCCAAATCCTAGCACATGATGCATGCTCCCTTTCCCGCATGGCTTAAACCCTACATGATTAGAGCGTATAGGCCTCGGCCTGAGACGCACTTAGAGTCTATCCCTAACCCAGACCCCTCCCAAATACACTTAGTTTTAATTTAGGTTAGGAAAAAAAAATCAATCCCGTCGCCCGAGCCTTTGAATATATATACTGTATAGAAGTCGCGAGTGGATAGGATTTACTCTACGTTTTTCAGGAGCGTATGATGAGCAGCTTTGGAACTTCACCGCTGCAGGGCTCTGCCGTAACGCCCTGTATCGTCTTAGGTTGTTATTTACACGTTAGAGCACAGCACTGTCGCCCGCTGTCATTCTCCGCACCCCCTACCCTTCATTCACTGCAGCTCAAGGTCGTTCAACGGGAGGGGGGAAGGGGTGTTTGAAGAGTTCGACACTTGTCCGCTAGGGACCACCACAAATCGATGTCCTAGAGATGGTGGCGATTGCGGCGGTGAATTAACCAACTACCTAAAACCGTATTTAAAATTTTAACCTGGGATGGCGACTTCTATACAGTATATATATTCAAAGCCCGAGCGGGGATGGAGTGTCGCCCCGTAAACCCGCTGGCATAGGAAGAGGCTTTCCCCCGGCGACTCGGGACGCGAGGTTGAGGAGAAGTCGACCTTAACGCCCGGGCGCGTGGGCGCACGCACTCTTCGGGAGAGGCCACTTTCCACGCCGCGAGGCCGAAAGCGCTGGCGTCCGGATGAACGCAGTGCCAGAGGCCCCGTCGATTCGTCCGTCGTCGACCGTCTCGCACGCGCACGGCAATAAAAACAAAAAAATTGCTGTTTACATTTTGAACGTTGCAACAGCAAATAAAGTTTTTTTTTTTTTGAAGTGAAACTTCTAATGCGACTTCCAACAAGGTTGCGTTAAAACGTTCAACGCTCCTGGGGAAGGGGGAATAGAAAGAGACAGAGCGAGGGTGAATGCGTGGCACTCGAACGCATGCGCGTAGTATGTATACCTGTTACAGGCCAGCGCGAGCGTTAGCAATGAGTAGCGTCCAATATTCCAAGCACATGCGCGTGGTATTCTTGCTATGCAGCGAAGTAAACAGTGTGAGCGTCGTGAAATTAGCTGAAATACGTACTTGTTGTTCTATTTTTATTGTTCTATTTTAATTTATAATATTCATTATTTCATTTACTTGTTTTTTTTTTTTTAGTTTGGTTTGATACAATATGATTTCACTAAAAATCAATTTCTACCCCTTCCTATTTTCATTTCCACATTACGAAGTTTCACTTCTTCCGCGCGGAGGGACTCCACGCATTATTTTTTTTTTAAGGGGGCTCTCCTTCTAAGGAGGGATGATAAGGTCGACGCTCGCTGGTGCTTCTAGAGCGGTATCGCCTGTTGGACTGGCGCGCAGTCTTCTCGTCGTGCGTAGGACAACTTTGAGATCTGAGTGGCAATCGTAAAATTAAATGGCGGAGAAGTGAAGATAATAGTGTATTGAAAGTCCCTTGAGTGCTTTCATGAACCTCCACCAGGATTTCCATGCCTAAAAATTCTCCTGAGAACACACGTTTTTAGCCATTTCCACTGTTCTAAAAATACAGCTTAAAAAATGCATCCGGAAACATAACTAAATAAATATATGTACTCTAGGTATTATTAAATTTTTTTTTGTAATAATAATTTCAGGAGTTTTCAAATCACGTGTTAATTTTTTTCTGAAGCAGTTCACGACTTATGTATGGCCAAGGAAGGCAAGGCATTAAGTATAGTTTTAAAATATTTACAGAAGAATAAGGATCGTTGGCTTTTGTGGCCATACTAAGAGGTTTCTTTCTTGGAAAGTCGCGAAAAAATGAGAAGAACTCATCAACCAATCACATAAACCTCATCTCCTATTGGTCAAACCACACAACCAACCGAAATTTAAATAGGTCTCTGATTGACTCATGGATGCAGCCAATCGGTACCCAAACATTGCGGACGTATTTAAAGGATGGAGATCTGCCGAATGGCGATAACAGTGTTGACCGAAACGTTGGTGGATTCTTCGCTTTTGACGCACCTAAATCCCATAAGGCAAGAACCTGTTTAAAGTAGATATAAAACTGAAAGTGGTATTTCATGTTTGATTTCTACGGTTTTGAATTATTAATTTATGTTAATAACATATTAAATGAAAGAAACGTTCGACAAACGAAGCAGAATAATATTTAAAATATTTACTTGTATAAAAAAATAACTTATAAATGGCCCTAAAACATTTTCTTCTCATTTTAATTTCTTACCATTAAATATTAAAAAAATATTTTTGCTAAGTTATTTCCTGTGAGCTATAAAATTATGTTTACGAAAAAATGATGATACCATATGATTTCACATGTATTAAATATTTGTTATAAAAATTAACCGATTTGCTACCTAATTTTTAAATATATTATCTTCATATTTTTTTTTTGCAATGTGCAAAAATTATTTTAAGAAAAATTCATCAAGCGTATGAAGTCGAAAGTCCGTTAGCCACGAAGTAAGTGTTAATGCATTCTCTGATAAAATCTCCCAACAGAACTGCTACTTAAGCCTCTATACAAGAAGTTATAAAAGTTTTTACGGAATAATCAATCGCTTGATATGTCGCGTCACCCATGTGTATTTGCACTATTTTTTATTAGTGTTGTCGAATTTATTTACTCTAGTATTTCTTATTTTATTTGAATAAAACATTATTGTTTATAAAATATTTTGTTAAAGAATATGTTACGTGACTAAGAATTCAAAAATTTACAATTTGAGCAGTCTACACAAATATTTAATCACTAGGAGCATGACCATACAGTCATTTAGTTGGCTAGGATTTGTATCCTGAAGGAAATCGTTCAAATAAATAGCACTCTGCAGAAAACATAACATTCCATGAAAATGGCCGCCGGGCTACTAAAGTTTTCCATAGAATATTCCACACCAATAGCAGTGGAGCAGTGGAGTATTACAAGTAAACTGCCATTTCTAATTTTCACTGTACTTCATAGAGTAATCTCTTTATTAAGTTCGTTCTTGGGGTTTCTCTATGACATGCAGAGAACGTCAGCAAAGGCATATGCAGATATAAATGTTTTAAATAAATCTTCCGCGCTGAAAGAATCATTAAAAGTAGCCTACATACCTCATGTAGTTTTGGTTATGTAATCAGTCTGCAGTTTTACAGACCTAATAAATAGTACACTGTTAAAAATTCTCACCTTAAATTTACGAAGAACGCTGGCTATATTCTTAGTCTAGAATGAAACATACACTTAGGAAGCTTAAATACGGCATAATTTCAGTTATATTAAACTAGCCTGACAAATATTAAGTGAGAGTGTGCAAAGAGCGGAAAGGTTTAAGTTTTAGTAATAAAATTACTGGTAAAATTTTTGTAATATTCAAATTAAAAATTGTGCCAAAAATTGCTAATTGGCGGCACATTATGCTAGTTTTTTTGTTAAAATCCTATTTATAAAACAAATCTATTTTCGAGCAATAAAATGCGGTTCTAATAGGAGAATACCTTTCCGATGTGGAAAATTTATCTTGTTTAGCTTGCGAGAAATTTAAACGTCAAGCAAAATGTCAATAATAAATTCAACTAATAATAAAGAACTCTTCGTTTATTTGAGTTAAATTGTTCGTTTAAAAGTCCGTAAATTTACTGTAACTTCTAACAGTGTACCGGTGGTATATATATTATTATAACTGTTATTTACGACACTCTTTGACGGAATAACAGTGGCAGAAGGATACGCAGACCATTGGTTAAGAATGCATGTACGCAAGACCGTCGGTACCACTTCTGAGAACCGCCACATTAGAGGCGAGTTACGTTGACGCAGACTACAGAAGGCCCACAGGAGAAGTTCCCTGCTGCATGTCAGTTCTACACGTGGTGTGATACCACCATCCCCCCCTCCCCCCCCCCAACAACCCTTCCTTTCTTCGTCACACACGTGACAACATGCAACGCGTGCGAGCTACCCCGTCGTCTGTAATCAACCCCCCGTGGTACGACTTTCTTCCCCCCCCCCCTGTTCGGTTATGATATGCAGAAAGGGAGAAGATGAGATGAAAAAAGAAATAGTGAGGCAACTGTTGTACGATAAGAACCTATCCGATTCAAACCCCTTTTTTTAATATTAATACACATTTTTTTCTTTCATTTGCTTCGAGAATGGTTCTTTGGGTGGATAAATGGAATGGTAGTGAGTCACTATCTTAATTCCTTTATTATATTTTAAAGTTTACATCTCTTATAAAGTGTCGTGGTCATTAGACACAGAAAATATGAGAGCGAAAGTGTATGGAAAGTATTAAACCAATAGCTAAAAGTAAAGAAATATCTCAGCATATGCATGGAAAATATGACATAAAAATATACTTTCTTACTGGTGTATAAGTTTAAAAGTTCGTGTGTTTGGATGCTTGGTACTCTTATCACATCTTTACTTATAAACCGACAAGAATGATATTCGGAACTGAGATAACGCATTTACTAGAATAACAGATCCTATACTTAGAGACCCGAAAATTTCACAGATTCTTTTGTTCGCCATATGGATTCCAAATATATACATCAAAGCATTTTTCTGGTTATTGGATCACAATTGTTTGGCACTCACCTCCATGACTCTGAACCAGTCAGCTAACAACTAGCAGTAGAGAGACCAAATCCCGTAGATCCACTCAAAAGAAGGAGAGGTTCTACAGCAATAAATCACCCAATAGGTAGTGACAAGAAAAAATTGCGGATTCATTTTGCGATAGGCCCATATTTTATTTGGAGAACTGTGAGCCAGTGAGACACCCTAATTAAAGAAAAACCCGAATTACTGACATCCCATCTCGAGTATTCAGATGAATGCTGCGGAGTCTATTCTAGAGGTCAATCAACCCGCAAAATTTTTCAGGTCCCTACCAATAGGGAAGCATATGAGAGTAGAGTGTACGAAGGACTGTGAATATTAGCCTGACGCTAAATAATTCCGCAAAATTTTCGGTCCTCGATTTGTACTACAGAGCGTTAGTCAGTGCCGTTTGATTCTTTTGCAGTTTACAGTTTTGTGTGATGTGTTTGGTACACAATACTACGTATCGTTAATTATGTATAGATACCGGAATAATTTGTGGGTTCATTGATCTCTAGAATAGGCTCCACAGTTATCTGCATACTGGGGGAAAATGTCACCTTTTTATCGTCTGCTGACTTGTGAGACGTCTCAACTGGGTTGTCCGTAATTCGGCACTACCTTGGATAAGGGTTTCTCATCAGCTCACAGTTTCCAACTAAAATATGGGCCGACCATAGAAGCGGTACAAATGGTATACTTGTTTCGGATTTTAGCCTATCGCGAAATGAATGCGCGTATTTTTCCGATCTCTAGTTAGGTATCTTTGCTGATATGGCCTTCCACATAACATGGACTGGATGCGTCTGCTCGTGATCATCACAGACCTCGGCAATAAACAGAAGCAATTCCTGACCCATGCTCATCGAACTTTTCGGCGTCTTTCACGTGTCCAGCGTGACGTAAATTTGACAATTCTCTGCATTAGAACCTAATGGTCTACGTATATTTCTCCCACTCTTTGCTCTGTCAACAGTGTGAAGGGAACGCGGCGGTACGCCGAAAATCACGAGACCGAAAGTCATTTAGTCGAAAGGCACTAGACCGGTAACATGAAAATTTATCTCCCTGGGAACATGTATTAAATCTGGCAACTTGCACTGGACCGAAAGTCCAAATTTTCTGTAAAATGACTTTCATTTCTAGTACCTGCTACCCTTTGAGAAGAACTTCACGTGGTGGTCAATGCTCGTAAATGATCATCAAGTGTTGCTTTTGAAGTGACAGTCGGGAAGTGGGTACCAGTGACACCACCTTTTCGGCCCAAGTTAGGCGGTACAGACTTCGCCCTGGGGTTTTGACGCGCACCACAGACGCGGCCTGTGTTCATCTCGCCTCGACTGTACTTCACAGGAGCCGTGGAAAGTAGATCCCGGCTGCTGCTGCTGCGATATGCTGCTCCGCCACGGGGCAACGCGGCAGGAGGGTCGCTAATTGGCTCAAGGTCGGAACGACAACGATGGGAGTTTCCTCACAGCACCTGCGTGGATTCCTGAATCCCCGGTAACGAGTCGCTGCCTGCTTGCAGGGTCGCGGAGGAGGAATTACCTGGGCAGTCAGTCAAACCCCGCTGGAAATAAACATTTGTCAATTCGGACTCAACCGAATATTATGTTGTGTGGTGACACCGCATTTTTTTTTAAAGTGGGAAAATGATGCATTGTAAGCATTTTTTTTTGTTAATGGATTAGAAATATTTATGTCAAATTACAGTATTGCATCACTGCAGAATAGTCTTCGCAGTAATTATAGTTTCGAATTCTTATTTGGGGGATTTATGCTTTGAGTTGTCCCAGTATCGTCAATAGTTAAAGTTATAGTAAAATAGTCTAATTATTGAATATTTAATCATATTTTCCAATGTTTAGAATTATGCCCTAATTTAAAACTTAAAATTATGCTCCAAATTTAGCGAGAAACACTCAGTTATTATCTCGAGGGGAAAAAAAACGTATTACATAAACGCATGCAAGAAATAAACATTAACCACGAGTTGACTTTGTTAGTTTGTATTATTAAAAACTGTTTCCAAGCAACTGGTTTCCAGAGGGAATCTTTATTGTAAAGGCAAAGCAAAATTGTTTTCTGTGTGCGGAGTGTCTGACCAGCCGCGAGAGGCGTGTCCTGTCTTTGCGCTGTGCAGGAAGAATCCCGTCCGGACCGCTGGAGAGTGGAGTTGATGAGGCCGCGGCGAAGAGGAGATGATGATGATGAAAAGGGAATTATAGGGGAAGAGGGAAAAAAAGGGGAAGGAAGGGGGGGTTGTTGTTGCATGATTGAAGGAGAAGAAAACAAGTGCCGGTCGAGGAGGCGGCGGAGGGGAACACCCGGAGGCACCACGTTATGATCAGGTCAGGCCGACGCCAGCGGGACCACAGAACAAGGAGGGAGACATAGAAGTGCGACTCTTGTGTTGGGAGTGTTTTACCTTTTGACAAAGGTCACAGGAACGGGTAATTTTCGCTACACATTTAGGCAAATTAGGACAATACAATTTTCTACTCAACGCCGCCGTCAATTTCTTGGAACCAACATGCGCACAATTTCGATGGATCTCCCATATAACCTTGTTTATTATTTCCCTAGGTATAACCGGTTCCCATACATCTTCAAATCGGGAACATAGTTTTCCCTGGCAAAATAGGACACCATTATCAGAAATACAATACTTGGTATTGAGTTTGTGCTCCGATCCAACGTTTTTAAGTTTTACCTTAATGTTGTCTGAATCAGCTTGGTTTAAGTAGGCTGAGGCCTCTCTATACTAATGTTTGTGTGTAACAAGTGCCATTAGTAAAATCATCCTTTTAACAATCTCAATTTATTAAGTATATTATAACTACGAAATTATATATCTATTTAAAAATAAACTGAAACCATGATTCACGCGACATGGGACGCTATCTGTTGGGTGGGCTCATAACTACCAGCAAAAAAAAAAAAAAAAAAAAAACTCCGGTTAGAGGTACTAATAAAAAAGTGTTAGGTTGATAATGTTAATTTATCTAATTGACTAATTGCTTAGTAAAATTCATTTCAACGGTGAGAAAAAACACTTAAAGTTGTTTATATATATATAATATGAGATGCAAAAATGTATGGTATGTCACACAACAAAATATGAGTTTTTTTTGCCTGATAATAGCTTATGCATTACTTCTCACAATCAATGCAGCTATGTTAGCAATATATTAGGAAGACTACTATCTAGCGGACGGGCCCAGAACTACTTAAAAAATCTAGGTCTCAGTCTCCCCAATGACAGTTTCTCCCCCTTGAGCGGGACCCGTCGACGGAGAATTCAGAACGTCTTCTATAGGCTACCCTTACAAGAAACTCCAGTTTCTCCTCGGTGAAGTTCTGTCTTTGTTTCGTCTCTTTCGACATGGAGGGCATTTTTTTTAAGGACGGACGCATGCGACAAACACAAAAGCAGGGGATATACACTGTAAATTTTAGGTATAGTTAAAAGAAATACTTTCTATTGTAGCCGTTACCATGGTGCGACCTTCGAAAAATAATTATATAGTTTTTCGTTTCATGGTCCGTAGACCCATTAACCATCGACAACTCAAAAGTTTATATATATATATATATATATATATATATATATATATATATCACCTTCTTTTGTGGACACGATAACTGTCGAAATTTTTCACAAATCACTTACAAACTGATACATAAAATATCGTTGTGGAAAATCTTGGTCGACTTCGTTTTTGGGCAATATCCAACCAAAGGGGGAGAAAAGGGGAAGGTTTTTTAAAAAAAAAATCTTTGTATCTCCCATAATATGTAAAATATCGCATCCGTTTGAACGTATTATAATTCGTAGGAGTAATACCAAAATCTATTGTCTGAATAATATTTTTATACGACCAATCATAACTACTAGGGGTTACAAGAACAAGGGTTGGAGGAAAAAAAATCATAACACCCTTCATAGGAACAACAAAGAATTCATGCAAATTTTGTATTAATCTTATAATGTTTATCTAAAACTTTTGCCTGAAACAGTTTTTGATAAGATGAGCCATTTATGCATAGGGTTGAAAAAAACAAGGGTAGAATTTAAAAAAAATCACATATTTCGTAATATGTAAAATATCAAATTCGTGTAATTAATTGTAAAACCTTGAATTATTATCTGAAATAATTTTTAGACGACCTACCCTGACTGCAGAGGTTAAATAACAAAAAATGCATAGCCTAACTCCCTTAGTAGGCACACTAACAAATCCGCACAAATTGTTTATATATCTTTTAATTTTTATCAAAAACTTTTTTCCCAAATTATTTTTGATGAATGAGAAAATAAATAAAACTCCTCTACCTGGTACACTATCGAATACATTCTTATTTTAGTTTTACTGTATAAAACTAATTCTTAAAATAATTTTTGTTTACCCAACCAATACTGCAAGGGGTGGTAATAACAAAGTTTGAAAGTAAAAAATAATCATTCTTTTAAAAAAAATAGATTTACTATCATATCCGTTAGAATTTATTGTATGAATCGTAAACTTCATCTAAAACTGTGGCTAAAACAGTTTTCAATGAAAAGAATTACTATTGTAAAAACCTATGTTGAAATAAAAAAAAAGTTTTCAGATCGTTCTTAGTATCAATTCCGTTTGAATTCATTTTATACCATCTTAATATTATCTTAAACCTTGGGGCAAAGAAAATTTTTATACTACCACGCTATTAGTGCAAGGGATGATAAACAATGTTTGAAAATTAAAAAAATTAAATCATTACATTAGTTGGCATATAATACGAAAGTCGTTCTAAGTTATTCAATTCTGCGTAGTAAATTATTGAATGCTGGATACAATGAGTTAAAAACATTGGTAATATTTTTGCTGCATAGAAAATGGGCATAAATATTTAATCGATCATTCTGTAACATTGGAGAAAATAAATATGTTATGTACTTTAAGTTCTTAAAACGTTACAGAATTTTATAGAAGTTTTCAAAATATTTCCAGAATAATTAGGAACTTCGAAATCTCCTAAGCTTGTAGGCTGTGCCGAAAGAGAATTTTTTTTTTTGTGAATGGAACAGAAATATTCATGTAAACCTACAGACACTTAAATTTATATATTTGCATTAACACAACTGCATCACTACAAACTAGTGTTCTCAGTTATATCCAGTTCGTATTCTTACCCAGTCATTTAAGCTACGTGTTTTCCAAGTACCTACAATAATTAAAATGATTTGTAAACCGATCGCTGAATTTCTTTCCAGTATTAATTGCGCATTTAATAAGCATGGTAAAGCCAAATAATTTTTTTTGGATATAAAATAATCTTTTCCGTGGTTTTAAAAAAATTATGAATTCATGAAACATAAGTTAAAATATAAAATTATGCGTTATTTTTTGTAAGAATTATCTCGTAAATATATTTGATATTTGAAGAAATAACCATAGCCATTTTTTTTGTTTAAATATACAATATCTTTCTTGTAGTATTACAAACTTTTTCTTAGCAAATGGTTTCCAAAGGAATATTTTGTAAACGTAGAGAACATGTTTTTCTGAGTAAGGATCTGGTTGTGGCATATAGCAAGGAATCATCCTAAAATTTTCCCTGAAAACAACAAAGTTAATAGTTATTAACTTTCAAGCCACTGATAATGAACATTAAATTTTTTTGGGGGGAATGCATACGGTTCTTATAAATAATACCGCCAGTACAAATACGTTATTGAATTTTTATATCTGTTAATGCCCTAAAGAAGGCAAAATTTCAATATTAAAAGTTAAAAACTTGTTACTGTACCAATGCTGAGTAATTTCGGTTCTTCTTTCTCTTTTGTTTGTTGTTGACGCCGCGTTCAGCGATGTCGTGGACGAAGCTGACGAAATCGCTGTGATTGTCGTCGTCGTCGTCGTCGTCACTGATGTGGTCGTGTCGCGGGGTCGTGAGAGTAGTCCTTCAAGCGCGCACGGCCGCCAAGGATTTCCGACGTCCTTCCCCGCTGGTCCTGCCCCCCTTTTCTTTTCTTTTTCCCCGAGCCGAGGATATCCTTGATCCTTAGCTCGCCGCTTCCTCCGCTCTGGCCTGCTGTCGCAGCGTCCCTCGGTGTGCAGGGTTGTGGCGCCGACAACTGGGAAAGCGAGCGTACTTCCCGCGAAAAGATTTTCAGACCAGCTGTGTCTTAGAAACTTTGTATCCTTTATTTTTTTTTGTCGAATCGGTGATAGGGAACAAACAGATTTTGATGAGATTTTTATTATTTATTTTATTTCAACGTTTTACTTAATCTCATGCCGGTTGAAAGGTTTTTGGCGTGTGCTATGTAATGTTAAAGGGACACGCAGCCACATCGATTTAAAACAGTTTAAAAAAAATATATATGGTTTAGTATTAAACATTTGCTTCCATTAAGTAATTTTCGAAGAACTCGGTAAGTTTTGTCTATTGAATTAATCATCACAGTTGTAGCCATTTCCAAAAAAAATTTAGTATCATACGCAAAGACTTCACAGGGGAAAACATCTGCAGTAACCGGTCACTTATAACTCCAGGCATTCCTCTTAATTTTATAGGTACCTACTGTCCCTTAAGGGATTTAAATTTGGAAAATCAAACGACAGGAAGGTTTTGAAGCCTTCACTGTTACAAATTTCCACCTCCAATTTAAGAAGAACGATGTATACAAACCATCCAGAAATATTCGTAAATGTCTAGCTATCCTCGTGAATTTTCGTACACTGAGTTAACTTACTTTAAGCATGAATACAAAATAATATTCTTGGTACATTGACAAAACATTAAAAAATGGGTGCGTGTACTTAGGTACGCGCGTTAAAATTATACTTCTTTGGCATCATTAAAAAATAGTTTTTAATTGCATGCAAATAATTCTCCATTATAGCGTTATTCTCCATGGTAGCGTTAAACGTTTAACCTTGTTGGAAGTCGCATTGGAAATATAACTTCAATAATTCTCCATGGTAGCGTTATTCTCCATGTTAGCGTTAAACGTTTAACGCAACCTTGTTGGAAGTCGCATTAGAAGTATAACTTTAAAAACATACTGGTAAAGTGAACAGTTAGAACAATCTTTATTTGGTCCAGATTCAAAGAACGAAACATACAACTCAGAAGTTGAAATACAGCGTGCGGTTTCTACGAATATTCAGTTATTTGGAATTACGAAGAACTCTTCCGTTAATTCCAGGTGAATTATTCGTTTGGAAAGTCCGTAAACGTACGATAATTTCTAACAGTGTAAAAAACCATTGAAAACAAGATGCCGCCTATAAGTTCATATCTCTCTCCATGACGTTTTGTGAGCTATATTCGCCTCGGGGGAGCTGAATTGTTGCCCCTTGGAAGGGCATCCCTTCAGGATTTTTCTGGCAATGGTTTGATTGTACAGCGACTGGAAGGGCAGCCCATCCAATTTCTGAAAACATGTTTCTTTAAGTGTTTAAATAATCCTGAAAACTTTACCCTTGGAAGGGCAGCCCATCAGGATTTTTCTGACAGTAGTGTTTTTGAAAGGTTGTCTGAATTGTTGCCCCTTGGAAGGGCAGGCCTTCAGGATTTTTCTGACAGTGGTAAGTTTGTAAAGTGACCTAACCTAACCTAACCTAACCTAAACTAAACTAACCTAAACTAACCTAAACTAACCACTTTCAGAAAAATCCTGAAGGGCTGCCCATCCAAGGGGCAACAATTCAGAAAACCTTTCAAAAACACTAACGTCAGAAAAATCCTGAAGGGCTGCGCTTCCAAAGGGCAGCATTTCAGTCGCCCCTTAGCCTCTCCGTCTCGTAATGTTGACACTGAAGATCAGGGTTCCACGGGCTCAAATCAAAGGAACGCATGCTCATTAATTCCAAAGAACTTAAAAAAACTCTTAACTTATTCTAGTATCTTGTTTCAATGTATACCGCATAGACCACCGTTAAATAAAAAACACTTTTCCATTGTATGCAAATGTTTACTGTCAGATACTACAGTACAAGTGGTATGTTTTGTGGTTGGAGGTAATGTATATAAAATCATTATAGGTATCACGTGTCTTTCCTCCAGGTCTCTTTGAATTGTGGATTAATAATTTAAGAACATTTATTCAAAAAACAGACTATTGTTACTAATTTTTTTTGTCCCTTCTTAAAACCTGCAAAAAAATAGTCTTTCTTTCAGCACAGCAATTATTATTTTTAAATGGAATTAACATTATCGTGTTTGATTACAGATTTTTGTAATTTTTTACATTTACACGAAAGCAATAGTATCGCTACAAAAAAAAGTTCGCATTAATACTGGGTTTGGATTCTTGCCTGGGCATTTATGCTTAGTGTTGTCCCAATTCCCTCATTAGTTTAAGTTATTTGTAAACCTTTCCTTGAATATATTCCCAGTATTAACAGCGCTTATTAATTAGTATGACAAAAAATAGACGCCTATTTATCGCATATTTGATTATATTTCCCATGGTATAAAAGTTATGATTTTATCAAACACATATCAGATGTTGAATATATATTTATACAAATTTTGTTTTGTGTTGTGGAAGTTTTAAAAACGTATGTAGTCCGCCATGTTTATTTCTTATATTGGTAGGCGGGAAATTTAAAATATATTGTCGGCTGCTAGTCAGCCGCCATGTTTATACTAACTTCAAGATCGTCGAGAATGTTTTACGCTTTTTCGCAATTACCTACACATTTAATGACGAAGTTTGTTTGTCGTGAAATTAAACGTAGAATTTAATAAAAATTCCCTTGAAGTTAATAAAAAAGTATTGGTCAGTTTAATAAAGAATTTCGGCTTTAATCTCCAACCCAGACGCTCGTAGTACGCTGGGGCCGAGACTAAAATTCGTCGAGAATATTTTACGTTTTTATGTCTTCCAGTGCTCAAAATGATATGCAATTGTGGCCCCGGACACGAAATTTTATTTATAATTCATTAATAATAACGCCCCTTGCGATAAACAAAGGAAAATATGTATTAACGAGTGCCTGATTTCCGCGGAAGACAATGAGCGTAACGGGACACATCGTAGCGGGACAATGTGCGTAACGGGACACTTTTTCGTGCGTGCATCCAGCGTTCATCCATTTATTAGACGTTGTCACGTCAATAAATACTGACACAGAATTTCTCAACCGTCCACGGAGTACACTCGCAAATGCTTTTTCCGTAAACAGACACAAGTCTCTGATATCTTGAGCAGTTTATGAATCGCGTGGGTTTCTTTCTGAAGCTACAAACACGGAACGAGCGAGACCACTTAAACGGGTGCTTCCCATTTCAGTCCATGATTTGTTATATGTATTTATATTAATCACTGATCAACTTTTATACAATTTAATTGTTTAACTTTCACGAAATGAAAAATATATACAGCTCATACTTTTCGCATAATTAGCTGCCAAAGTTACATTTTTAACGTTTTTGGGTTGTACAAATAAAGATAAATTAATTTATTGCTGAACTGAAACTTTTTAGGTTCAACTGCAATGCCAATGGCTACTTCAAGAAATGGTTTGAATTTCTTTCAGAAAAATATTAATTAATTTTACCTGGTATTTAAAAATTCTCAAATTTGTTACGATTTCGACAGCCAAGAAACATGAAATGAGTTTTTGTGATATAAATTCAAACCATTTCTTGAATCAGCCAGTGTCCTTGCGCAGTTAAACCTAAAAAAGTTTCAGTTCTGCAATAAATTAAATTCTCCTTGTTTGTACAACCCCAAAAAAGGTAAAAAAAATGTAACTTTTGGCAGCTAATTATGCAAAAAAAGTATGCGCTGTATATATATTTTTTCCATTTCGTGAAAGTTAAACAATTAAAAAAGTCTACAAGTATAGCTGTAATTACTGTAAATATAAAATATTGACATGAAATAGGAGGCACCCCCTTAACCTCGGCGGTACTTGCCGATCAGTGCGCATTGTGCAACGGGGATGCCTCATCTCCGGCGGCTCTGGCCAAGTGTAACCGATCCCTGGTTCCAGGCCTGGAGCCGGTCCAGGCCTCTGGAGTCCAGCCCGGGGCGGCGCGCACCTGTCCAGAGGCCTTCAAGTCCGCTGCTGGAGTCAGTTAGGAGAGGGACAGGTGGGGGGGAACTCGTAGCAGTTTTTCACCGCCCGCCGATAAACAACCAGGCGCCCGCGGTGTGGCCTGAGGGGTTTCCAACGGGAACTCTCCAACTGGTATGAAGTTTTATTTTTTTTTTTGGGGGGGGGGGAGGGGGAAATAACAGTTGTGCTAGGAACAAGCTGAAACGTATTGATACTACGAGCTACTTGTCGTTATCAGGGCCGTACATAAAGTGTCCCGTCACGCACACTGTTCCCGTTACGCTCATTGTACGCTTGCGCCGCATCTATCTCTCGTCCACTCGATCGGAACAAACCATCGATTCGACTTTTTTTTCGAGGCACATTAAACTTGAAACACTCCCATTCGTTTCCTACTTTCCTTATCATCGTCCTATTCTTAACAGAATAACACAGATTGGAAGAAGTTTAATGGCAAACATGTATAAAAGTTATAGTTAAAATAATATGTTCGTTAAAGTAATAAACATATTTGAATTAATGAGTGCAAATAAAAGTAAATTTATCAATTAAATTGTAGATTTCATTTCACGCCTTCTTTGTATCCATACAAAATAGTGATAATTCAATAAAAATGATTCCATTTTATTCATAAAAGTATTTTTATGGCGATAAGTAGAGACCGGAAAAATTCGCGGATTCATCTCGTGATTAGTTAAATTTCAAATAATCACACCAATGTGCTGCTTCTGCTATTGGTTCGCTATTAATATGAAGGACTCTTGGCCAATTAGAGACCGTCTGTCAAGGAAGTATCCAATCACAAGTTACCCACTTGAGGCACCTCAAAATTGGCAGCACCCAACCAACAGGAGTCGTTTGCCCAAGTAGGCAGAGGATCGTGGAGTCTATCCTGAAGGTCATTGAACTCACGAATTATTCCCAGTCTCTAGCGATAAGTTTTCCAGACCAACTGCATATTAAAACTTTGTAGCGTCGCCTGCGTTTCGTGATTGGCTGGTTTTTTTTTTTAAGGTGCATGTCTAGTGTTGACACACATGTAATTTTTTTTTAATGGAATAGCAATATTCATTTAAAACTGCAGATATTTTTTTATATGAAAACAACAAATTACAACAAAAATAGTGTTCGCAGTAATAGTGGATTCGGATTTTTACATGCTTTGTGTTGTCCCAGTACTTCCAATAGTCAAACTTTTTTTTGTAAACCTTTTCCCTGAATAGCTTTCCATTAACTGTGCACTTGAAATAAGCATAATAAAACGAAATAAAGTCCAATTATTGAATATTCTATTATTATGGTTTAAAGAATTAATCTTGAATGAATAATCAATAAAAATATAAAATCATGCGTGAATGTTTGCAAGAAATACTCAGTATTATCTCGAAAAAACGTTTTTCGTGTATGAAAAAATAACCATAGTCCTGTGTTGTACAAAGTTACAACATCTCTCTTGTTGTATCGCAAACTATCTCTTGGCAACTGGTTTCTAAAGTACAGAATCTTTTTTTTTTTTTTTTTCTTACTGTCGGCACACCAAATATAGTCATTGCGGAAGCAAACGCGTCCTGAATGGCAGCCAATTACAAGGTAGCGCGGGCATACCTTATCGTTGTCTAGTGAGCGACCAGATTATTATTCGCGAAAAGTACGTGATATCCTAGTCATTAATTGGAGAGAGGTTGAAATGCGTATACCATATTATACTCACGAACCTGCGTTCTCCTTGGAAGGGTAAGTACATAGCTTCGACACGCTCTCAAATGACAAGGAACCAATAACAACGTTACAAAGGTCAAGCGAGCCAATCACGTTGAAGCCGTTGCAAAGGTTAAACGTAGAATCAGCCAGTGGACAATACACATCGAGTTATTAACAGTAATATATATATATATATATAATATTATATATATACACACACCCTGATTGTTACGCGGATAATATTTTTTGGTTTCATCTGGATAAAAGATATATTTTTTAATGATTAATTTATATAGCTAGGATTATTTGATACTGCTTATAAATGCCGAAAAGGTCTCTAAAGAGTAAAACAAATGAACAATAGTATCGGTCATCGATACTCGTCATCCTAAAAGTATCGATACTCGTTCCGTGACACTAGCTGAATTCAGGTATTTTTGTAATTGTTTCGCTGTAAAATTACGCCCGATCTAAAAAAAATTTAAGAAACTTAAGGTGTGTAAAATTTTACATTCCGACCTGATGCTGAACAATAATTCGATATTTATCCATAGAGAAAAAACCTTTCTGTATTATTTTGTTTGTAAACCATAGAACTTTCTGCATCATTTTTAACAAATAGGTATGATATACTTTTTTTCTAAATGATAATTTAATTTTAATTGATGTTTCATTCAAGCACAATTGTGTAGTATCATGCGTATTGCATGTGCGCAGTTGATTCTGGAAAGCTATCAAGGAAACGGTTTACAAATAACTTTTAACTATTGGAGGTACTGGGACAACAACACAAGGCATAAATGCCCGGGCAAGAATCCGAACCCGGGGTTACTGCGAAGTATATTCTAAAGTGCAGTTGCCTGAGGTTTCCATCCCGTATGCGCGCTCGGAAGGTAGGCGTGGGTATGGGACCCCAGCATCTCGGGGCAGGCGGGAGAGATGTTTAAGGGCATGGGTTGCGTCTTGGGTGGGTGTGGCCACGCGGGGAGGGGGCGTGCCTGCGCTCGCTGGCTTCGTCGCTCATCCCATACTCTTCGCCCTTATGAACCATCCTCCCCCCTTAACAGGACTCCGGCTCTCTGCGAGCCCCTGATGGGAATAACTCTGAAGGGGGCACCGCCCACCCGGGAACACGTACCGTCAGCAGTGGTGTAGTCAGGATTTGTGTATGGGGGGGGGGGTGTGTTAAGAAGCATGGCTTCCCCCCCCCCCCCCCGTATTATAGCGGGCGGTGGGGGGGCTCTCCCCCGGGAAAATTTGGATTTTAAGATGTAAAACAGTTTTATTTTAGCAGTTTTCGGTTCTTAAATTTAAATATTGTAATGGTCAAAATTTTATTAATTTTAATATGAAATTTTTTTGAGTGACGAATAAGAAATTGATCAAAGATTTGGTGCTAAGGGGGGCGGGGGTTGAACCCGTAAACCCCCCCTCCCCCTGGCTATGCCCCTGACCGTCAGGGAGAAAAAACCTCTCAAGACATTTGAGTGGTGTCTGTTAGCGAAAAGCATACACTGAGAGGAATGTTTTATTGTCTCATCAAAATATTTTTTTTGTATATGGCCAAATAAATATATTTTGTTAATTCAAACAAATATTTTGTAGTAGGAAAGATTCTGTTGACCCAACAAAATGATTTTGTCAACTCAAATGTAGGTATATTTGGTTGGGTGCAACAAATAATTTTTGTTACTTACCGAGTTTGGTTGAGCTAACAAAATATTTTGTTCCACCAAGTAAATATTCGTTTCGCCATATATAATCAAATATTTGTTTGATTCAAACAAACCTTTTTCTCTGTGGCATTTAAGGGGTCCGCCTTGTCAGGGTTGTATGTGTGTTAGTTAGGTGGGATGATAAGCGTGATGTTTGCTGGTGCTTCTAGCGCGGTGTAGCCTCTGAGCTGGCGCGCAGTCTTCTCGTCGTCACAGGACAGCTGTGAAATTTTGAGCGGTGACCGTAACATTATATGGCGGACAAGTGAAGATCAAGGTGTAATGCAGGGCCCTTCAGTGCTTCTAAAGAATCTGTACTGGTTTTTTTTTACGCCAAAAAATTACTCTGAAAACATTGCGTTTTTAGCAGTTTTAACTCTTCTAAAACTACAGTTTAAAAAACTTAATCCTGAATCGAAAATACTTTTCGGCGCTCAGCGAACTCTTGAATGCTTTTCGTAAGCAGATCCCATTCGGATATCTTGAGTAGTTTTCAAATCGCGTTGCGCATCGTGTGTGTGCCCGGGTAGGCGGGGGCATTAAGAACTCCCTGAGGGCGGATGAGAAGTTCTGTTTCCGTATATTGTTTTTGACGGGACGTCTAATAAATCGATGAACGCCGGCTGCACGCACGAAAAAGTGTCCCGTTACGTACATTGTCCCGTTATGCTCATTGTACGCTTGCGCCGCATCTATCTCTCTTCCACTCGATTGAAACAACCATCGATTTTACTTTTTCGGGGCACATTAAACTTGAAACTCTCCCATTCGATTCCTACGTTTCCTATCATCGTCCTATCCTTAACAGAATAACACAGATTGGAAGAAGTTAAATAGCAAACATGTAGAAAAGTTATTGTTAAAATAATCTCTTCGTTAAAGTAATAAACATATTTGAATTAATAAGTGCAAATAAAAGTAAATTTATCAATTAAATTGTAGATTTCATTTCACTCCTTCTTTGTATCCATACAAAATAGTGATAATTCAATAAAAATGATTCAATTTTATTCATAAAAGTATGCAATAATTTCATCAATATTTTGTTATGACGTAAACTATCGTCCGTACACCGACTTTACAGATAACTAATTTTTTTTTTTAACTGTTATCCAATACAGCACTCAAAGGGACTTGAATTATAACTTGATCTTCGTTTCACCGTCACATGATGTGGTTGCCGCTCAGATCTGAAGAGTTGCCCTATGCACGACGAGAAGACCGCGCGCTAGCTCAGAGCCAGACACCGCGCTAGAAGCACCAGCTAGCGTCGCACTTATCTTCCCTACTCACCAAACAAAAACCATTTGTGCAGCGACATTGAAGTGCTGCGTTTTTTTTTGTTACGCTGGATAAGACAAAGAGAATTGTGAGAAAAAAAGTATAGACATTTCAAAAAGGATTTTATATGTATTTGTATTTTTTTAGTATGTTTAGTGTACTTTATATATTTGTCCAAGTGAATCATTGGATATTTTAGTTTATCGTAGTTCGAAGATTTTCGTGGTGTCCACGTACCCAATTTACCTCAGATATTTGGTAACTAGTTGCCGGTATATTTTATGCGACATTTACAAACTTATCAATGTCAATTTACAGAATATATAAAACTCATGGTGTATCTAAATATGTGTTAATTTTTTTTCTTACTAATTATAATCACTTGCACGACTTTTTACACCCATTGTACTACACTTTGTAAATATTCTTTAAAAATATTTGTGACACAACAACAAATTTAAGAGCTTTATTATCATTTTCATGGTTTGTGATAACCTGACTTTCTGTGGTATGAGACGCTAAAATTATCTTATGGTAACAGTGAATAAATATTAACCTATTTGAAAAATATAAATGTCCTAAAATTGATGATAGTGAATTTTTTACAGTTCCCGTTATCATGATTTTTGTTTGTTTAAGGTACACTAGTCCCAAACTGAATTTAAAGTCAAGTTAATGAAGTCTTGTTTAACAGAATAACTTTGCATTTGATTTGCGCAAGTGCAAACATGGTAGTAATAGGTAATTATAAAATTCTGTCAAATGACTTAGACACCGCAAAAATTCGCGAATTATTTTCGCGATAAAGCTATACTTAAAACACACATAAATCAGCGCCGTGCCTGCAGTTGGCTCACAGTTCACCTGGAGGTCTCTGGGCCAATCAGAAATCCTCAACCGATAGATTGTCGAATCACAGGCTTCCCAGGGTACGTTCTCGCGTGAGAGCAGCCAATAACCGTGTGATAGTTGCGTGAGAGCAGCTGATGACTGTGTGATAGTTGCGTGAGTGTGCAGAGGACTGTGGAGTCTATCCTGGAGGTCAATGAACGCCCGACTAATTTTTCCAGTCCCTTTAAATGACACGTGTGTCATTTCGCCCTCCCCCCCCCCCCCCCTTTCCAAATACACTGAACGGGCTTGAAAATTACCGGGTCATTACTTAGACTAATAACACCTGACTTGGGGAGGAAATTACAGCTGTTGCGTCTGTCGACGTTTGACTTTTGTTTATCGCGGGGCGGTTTTTTTTTTTCAACTGTCACCATTCCGCTTCCAACGTTCGAGATGACGAAGCTTTCTTTGCCGTCCCCCTCCCTCCTTCACTCTTCTCTCGCACCCTCCAGAGCGGACCAATCAGCGACGACTTGACCCCGTCTTGCCCCGCCGCGATCGGGTGGTATCAGCCAATGGCGGTGTGACTTTACAGGAGGGTGGGCAGGTCCGTGAAGTATTATCTCACCCGCGTGGAGTGAAGGGTGCGTTGCGTCAGGGGTGAATGATTCGGTGAACGAAGAGGGAGGGAGGAGGGGGAGGGGGGGGATAGGAAGAGGATCAACAGTCGACTAATCGTCTGTCAAAACCAAATCGAATCATTCGAGATGGGAGTCGCGAGATAGTCACGGCCGGGAGGGTTCGCGCCACTCCGGGTGTGCGTATGGGTAGAGCCCGTCGAACAAGTCTTGGGCAGAGATTCCCGGGACCACCGCGTTTGAAAACTTCAGCTGCGTTTCAACCAAGCGGCTCAAAACCATTTTTTTTTAAATGTGTACCTTAGCAATTGAATTATATTGTTAGAATCCTCCTGTTTGCGCACGCGCTAACAAAATGTAATGTTATTTTAAACAAAACTTAATTAACTTAACTTTATATTCAGCTCGGCATTAGTATACCTTAGCAAATAAGGTACGGGATAAGGAATTGATTGTCCTTACGAAGACTTATGCGATATTTTACACCCTCTAAGTAATGAATATCTGTTGAATATATTTGTGAAAGAACAACAAAGTAAAGGGAGGTATCAAGTTAAATATTTTTTTTAGAAATTACCCTTAAATAAAAGTAATAACAAAAAAATAGGGGAAAAAATCAAATTTGTATCTGAGATTGAGCTTTAACGGGAAAAGACAGTTAGAACGTGTATCGTATAAATCCTGTAAACGTTCATGACTATTGATCTATAATAGAGTAAGTAGTCTTCTTCGTTTATTCATTATTCAAAAATACTCTCTTCTCACAGACTAGCACCCTACACATTTATTTATTTAATTTTTCTTACAGCTGAATTAAGTCTTATATTTAAATCTGTAACCCGGGGTTAAAAGAAACCTTATTCAATTTTTATGAAATAGAAGTGACAAGAATAAAAAAATCAACCTATCTAAATAAAGTAGTTTTTTTTAGTAATTTTTTCAATAATAAATACAAAAATATATATATTTAGGTTTCATAAAGCAATTCCAATTACTAACGAAGAAAACAGAAAATAAATATTAAACAAATCAAAAACTGACTCTTCTTATGTATTATAATTTTGTGCCTTTATATATCTATGCCAGGAAAAGTTCTCTTTTTCGTTAACATTATTATTTGTAATATAGGTACAGCTGAATGACAGACTGCCCTAAACTAAATTACCAACAAACCCCTATCACTGTACCCGGTAGTCCTATATATATTTCACTCCTGATACCTAGGCATTCGCCTTTTAAATATAAGGACATTATATTTCACAAAGGAAGATTTTCAAGAACATTGGTGTTAGATCTTCTGTTACACCATACGTAATATTTTAACTATTTTTGACGTGATAACGTCTTATAAATCGATGAACGCTGGCTGCACGCACGAAAAATTGTCACGTTCAGCCTGAGCCGAGCGTGCAAGAACCGGCCAACCTACGTGCGAGAAAATCTTCTATAATATCAAACAGGTTAAGGCGGGCTTTTTAACTAGATGTTCGTGATTATATTTAAACAAATTATTTAAATTAAATTTGAAAAAACTGTAAATAAAATTTTAAAAGTTAAAAAGTATGAAATTTTTTATCAATGTTTTCTTATGAAGATATCACGTAAAATTATCGTCCTTAAACCGATTTTACAGACAACCCCCTTTTACTTTAAGATATTTTGGTTTTTATGGTATTTGGAGACTTTTAAATGTGTTTTTAAGACCATGGTACTTAAGTGTTATGCGTGTGGTAATCCTACTGTAATAATCTCAATCGATTCCATTTTAAATAAATTCTTAGTGGAAGCTAAAATGTTGTTAGCAATTATTACCTACCATTCAGCATGCACTAGGTGCATGATAATCAAATCATGTCCCTTGTCTCACCTCGATGGTATGAACTTCTCAGTATAATTCTAGTGTTGGTGCAGTAAAATATCACTTCCACCGATAGAATACTAAATAGGCTAGTGCTGTTTATATTTTCAGACGTTCGCTAGCAGTCTGAATTGCTTCAACTGAATTTCGCATTGACGCATCTAAGTACATTTTTTGACGTGACGTCTAATAAATCGATGAACGCCGGCTGCATTCACGAAAAAGTGTCCCGTAACGCACATTATCCCGTTACGCTGTGTTCCGTTACGCTCATTGTACACTTGCGCCGCATCTTTATCTCTTCCACTCGATTGGAACAACCATCGATTTGACTTTTTCGAGGCACATTAAACTTGAAACACTCCCATTCGTTTCCTACTTTTCCTAATATCGTCCTATCCTTTACAGAATAACACAGATTGGAAGAAGTTAAATAGCAAACATGTATAAAAGTTATAGTTAAAAAAATCTCTTCGTTAAATTAAAAAACATATTTGAATTAATGAGTGGAAATAAAAGTAAATTTATCAATTAAATTGTAGATTTCATTTCACTCCTTCTTTGTATCCATACAAAATAGTGATATTTCAATAAAAATGATTCAATTTTATTCATAAAAGTATGCAATCATTTCATCAATGTTTTGTTATGACGTTGTCACGTTAAACTATCGTCCGTAAACCGACTTTACAGACAACCAATTTTTTTTTTTACATACAAACGTGAATTTGTTTATTCTCCACTTTTATCTTGTTCGTATTCGTGTTTCAGTTCATGTTCGACGTGCTGTACCACCTGTACCTGTCCAGGCGGCGACGGCGGCAAGCAAACAAAATCGATAGCTACCAAAGCAGGGCGAACTCCGAATACATAGGCCTTTCTATCACTTCCGGGGTGTCACTTCTCACACTCTCTGACACCGGGGACTATCGTGGACATCAGATCAGCTGTTGTGAATCAGAGCAACGTTATTGATTATGCGGGAGGAAAATTATACGACAAAGCAAGGTGTTGTAACGAAAAGTCACTCTTTTAATGCTACAACCCAAAATTATTCCTTTTCCCCTTTTCCCCTCACCAATAGCAAGGCAATGCAGCAATACCGTAAATTGGGCACAATAATAAAATGGTAGCTATCACGATAACTAGAAATAATGTTCTATTCTACCCACACCCCTCCCAACCCTCCAATCCAAATATATTACTTTCTATGAAATAAAGCTGCTTTTTTAAATTAAAAAAAATGATAATGGTGTTGAACGCATGCAGAAGAGGTTTTAATAGATTAAGTTCACCTGTAGTGTAGGCATTCGCATTGCTTGACTTTAGTGTTTTGTAGAGTACGATAACGTGGAAATCAACCGTTGCGTTATTGTAATATATCTGTTATTTTTTTAACTCTGAAAACTTATCTACTGTTTTACGCTTATGATTAAATAATTTCTAACTGAGGTTCAGCTTAACTCAGTTGCATACTATGCATTTACGAGCAAAGTCGAATGGCACACACAGGCTTGGTTGCTGCAGTGTGCAACAACGTAATAGAATTCAAAGTAGTAAAACCTCATGAGAACATTTACTTTTTAAAGTGTAAACTGTATGTTTATCCTCTGCCTGTTTAAGGGATACTCGAAATATATTTTGGATTTGTACCAACACGTTAAATCAGTGTCATATAAGTCATCAGACAATTATGTTTTTTTTTTTTATTTCAATTTGCGTTAAATGAATCAGACAAGTTTAAAACAACACTCCTAATTTCCCACACTATTCCGTTGTTGGATTTTTTTGTTTTGATTGGTTACGAAGTCATTAAATTTGCGTGGAATTTTTTTTTTTTCCACCGACTGGCCGGAAAATATGAAATGACATTTTTGCGAGTCGGTACAAATAAAATGCTTGTGAAAAGTTTAAGTTAATGCCAAAATATATGTCAGAGTGACATTGCGTCACGGTGGACGAAGATTGACGACTCTTGTTCAGATGTGCTGAGAAGACATCTGACTAAAGGAATCCTTCTTCCTGTTCCCACGGCCAGTCTTGTTGTCTTGTCTGCTCTCCCTCCCTCCCTCCCCCCCCCCCCCAATTCTCCCAAACCATCATTTTTATTCTTTGCCCTTTCTCTTCGTTTCCACCCTGATGCCGGGCAGCCACTCCTCCTTATATGCCGGCATCACTTTTCTTCAACAAAATCTCCTCCTACAGAACCTTTCCTTTCTTCCCTCCCACTCCTCTCCGCCCACGACTGCAAGGTTGTCCGGGCTTTTTTTTCTTCCTTCTTCTTGTTTCTGGTACAGCGCTCCCGAAATTATTCCGAACCGACATGGCGCCGAAACGATGACCAGGTTATGGTTAAGGCGAGCCGCCTCGTCAGGGGTGTATGTGTGTCAGTGAGGTGGGATGATAAGCGCGACGCTCGCTGGTGCTTCTAGCGCG
This sequence comes from Bacillus rossius redtenbacheri, assembly GCF_032445375.1. Lineage (NCBI taxonomy): Eukaryota > Metazoa > Arthropoda > Insecta > Phasmatodea > Bacillidae > Bacillus > Bacillus rossius. The sequence goes on from NC_086342.1 coordinate 17,271,287, forward strand.
GTGTGTCCTCTGAGCTGGCGCGCAGTCTTCTCGTCATCACAAGATAACTGTGAAATTTGAGCGGTGACCGTAACATTATGTGTCAGAGAAATGAGCATAAGGGTGTAATGCAAGTCCCTTAAGTGCTTTCTAGAATCTGTACAGGTTGTTGTTTTACGCCTAAAATTTACTCTGAAAACACGCTTATAGCCATTTTAGCTCTTTTAAAAAAAATACAGTTTGAAAACTAAATCCGAAATGAAAAGTACTTTTAGGCTTTCAGCGAATTCTTAAACGCTTTTCGCAAGCAGACACCACTCGGATATCTTGAGTAATTGTTTTGAAATCGCGTTGTTTTTACCTGAAGCTCTGCGCACCGTGTGTGTGCCCGGGCAGGCGGAGCCCTTAAATCCAATGCATGTTAGGAAATTCACGAGTGATGGGTAAATGCAGGTCCTGGAAAGGATAGCCCAAATTAACTGCCTAGAGTTTTGGTTATAAACTAATGTAGCCACGAGGCTACTTACTACTAGAGACCGGAAAAATTCGCGGATTCATTTCGTGATAGGCTGCAATTCAAACATGTGTATAATTCTGCTGGTTCTGCTATTGGATCGCGGTTTAACTGTAGCTCTCTGGGCCAATGAGAGACTATCGGCCAAAGAAGCTTCGAATCACAAGCTACCCAGTGGAGACGACTCGCAATTTAGTAACCAATGAACACGTGTGTTTACTTGAGAAGTACAGAGGATAATTGAGGCTATCCTAGAGGTCATTCAATCCGCGAATTTTTCCGGTCCCTACTTATTACTTTGCCGGGGGGCAAGTAGGCCGCCTTAAATGACACAACAGGTTTTCTGGTTGGTTGGCACAATTGGCACCGCCGAGTGCGTGAACACTGTACGGCCCTCTCAGGCAGTGATGATACGAGGCACTAGACCTGCTGGAACACTTGGAGGGTGCGCTGCGTTCTTCGCCCAGGGGTGTACACACAGACACATACACACACACAGAAAGAGAGAGAGAGAGAGAGAGAGAGAGAGAGAGAGAGAGAGAGAGAGTGTGTGTGTGAAGCTCTTTCTGATCGCCACACTGTGGAATCAGCATGGCAGATGTGGTGGCGATGATGTACCGCCACTACTAATAATTATACAATTTATTAAATAAAAATAAATAAACGTCTGTCCGAAAATTGTGTGTACCCAAATTACTATGACTGTATCCAGTACCTGCGACCGGTTTGGGTATGCAGATGTAACCAAATTTAGGAAATAATTAAAAAAAGTTAATAGCCAAAAAATATTGAAAAAAAAAATATTTTCTTAGAATGGGAAACTAATTAGGGTGAAAAACAGTCTTTGGGCCACCTCGCAACGCACTGACAATCATCCCTACCTTATTGAAAACAGCCTCAGCTACACTGTACTCCTAAGGGGACATCAAAATTTTAATGTCTGCTCTCCCCGCTGGAGCTCGGCTCGACTTTTCGTCTCTTACCACGCACCTATGTTCAAGAAACATACTGATCCGCACTCTGTCGTCCGCCGCGCGGTGACACCGTCCCCGGCTCTGCGAACCTTCGTCGCTCGTCGCCCCGTTATCGCTCGCCAGAGGGTCGCTCACCCTCTACACGTCACTGCCGCTCGCAGGGCTGTAACCCTCCAAGACCGGCACTGGGAAGGTCCCGTAGTCCCTCCGAGGTCGAAGCTGCAAGAACAGTGGCGTACCAGTCACGCCACTTCACGTGACCGGGGTTATGGGAACAACGTGCCGAAACCTCCAGAGAGAGACAGAGGCGCCAGGACTTCGTGGCCAGGTGCTGGGGAAGTGTGTGTATGGGAGAGGGGGTAGGGAGACGGACGGGTGTTACACGTGTCAAGGAGGAGTTAGGGCTATCCTTGAGAATTTCCGCAAAACCGGCACGCCGGCCTGCCTCATCTCTACCAGCCTCGCAACAGGAATATCAATGCTATAAGTTTTGATCGTGGAATATTTCCAAAAGTGGCTAGCAGTAAGGAAAACATTATTAATATGTCCGGGGATTCTGAAACACGACAGGAAAGAATCAGGGAATTTCTCATGCAGCAAGGGAAAAAATTTTTATTTGTGAGGTGACTGAAAAATTGAGTTTTATTTTGATTTTTACTGGTTCCACGTACTAATCCCCCCGCCCCCCCGTTTTACCAACCAGCAACTAAGTTTTTCTCTCATTCCTTTTTTGCTCGTTATTGTATCAGCACTGCTAACACGCCCTTTTACGTCGGTGCTATCGACAGTAGTGCGATAAAATAATTGATAGTTGCCTGAGGCATAGTGAAGTGTGGATGGCGATTATGAATCTGAAGGTGAAGTAAAACGACTAATATGTTTTTTTTTTTTTTTTTTTTTTTTTTTACCTACAGACTGATGTATAATGCAACCAGGAAAATGCAGTAAGCATTCGTCGTTAGCATTTACACGAGATGTAGGCCTACTTATCTGTTGTGATCATCAGTCAAATTTGCAAACTACTAATACAGAAAATATAAGGTTCTCTCTAAACTGAAACGGCAATGATGGAAACGGTATTTATTAAAAACCAAAAATCTATGGAACCCAGGTTTTTTTTTAATGAAAATAGTAGTGTATGGCCTAATTTTTTAAATAATAATTGCGTGACTGCATGAGTGTGCTAATGTTTATTAGCGTGGTAATGATAGGAAAAAAATAAATCCCTCCATATATATGTGTGTGTATGTATAATTTGTTGGTATATGTGTCGTCGGGTACGCTTGGACCTGTAGCCTGGATGCGCCTCCCATCTCCAGTGTTGCCAGACGTACCCAAATTCGGGTACGTGTACCCAAATTACTATGACTGTACTCGGTACCGGAGACCGGTTTGGGCACGCAGAAGTAACCGAATTTATTGAAATAAAAAAAAATACTAGCCAAAAAATATTGAAAAATATTTGCTTAGAATGACCAATTAGGGTGGAAACCAACCAGACTTTGGGCCACCCCGTAACGCACACCCCTACCTTATTGAAAACAGCCTCAGCTACACTATACTCCTAAGGATCTCTGGAGAACCACAGGATCAAGTTGCAGCTAGTATCAAGTAAACAGTAGAGCAGCGACATCAGGATCAAGGACATCTCTCACAGAAAAAAAAAACCTCTGCTACGCTATTAAAGCACAACACAAATTTAAGCCGCCATATTTTTATTACAGGTAATAACTACAATAATTTAATTTTTACACCAACCTTTTACCTGTGGCTGGAATAATTCAAAGTTAATTACTACCCCCACCCCCACCCCGAATCCAACACAATAAAAAAAAACTAACGTTTGATTTTAAAATTCTACGCACGGACCTTAGCAGTAGAGACAATTTTGCGTTTAAACCATAGTTTTAAGCTGTCACGCTGTTATGAGATTTAACAAAACAGTGTAAATGATATTTGTATTAAAGAAGACAGCAATATTTTGTTTTCAAATATTTTTTTGTGTTTGTGTGCCTGAATGACACCCGAGCCGAGAACTTCTTGTACCTGGAATCACCTGAATGTTACTGGTGGGAACATCCGAATATTGTGCGTACTGTGGCTGGCAACACTGGCCATCTCTTTCTCTTTCTCTCTCTTACTCTCTCTTTCCATCTTTCTCTTTCTTTCTCTTTCTCTCTCTTACTCTCTCTTTCCATCTATCTCTTTCTTTCTCTTACTCACTCTTTCCATCTTTCTCTTTCTTTCTCTCCCTCTTTCTCTAGCTATCTCTTTCTCTCTTAACCTCTTTCTCACACTGTCTCTTTCTCTCTTTCTTTCTTTTTTCTCTCTCTTTTCCTCTTTATCTCTTTCTCTTCTTTCTCTCCCTCTTTTTATTTCTCTTTCTCTCTTAATCTCTTTCTCGATTAATATTTCTCTCCTAATCTCTCTCTCTATATTTCTCTTTCTCTCTTAATCTCTTTCTCGATTAATATTTCTCTCCTAATCTCTCTCTCTCTATATATTTCTCTTTCTCTCTTAATCTCTTTCTCGATTAATATTTCTCTCCTAATCTCTCTCTCTTTATATTTCTCTTTCTCTCTCTCTCTCTCTCTCTCTCTCTCTCTCTCTCTCGCCAGGGACAGGCCGTCGGGACCTGCGCTCTCGCAACGAGCTTTTCCCGGTGGCCGTGGGCCCTCTCGGGGCAACAGCGGGCCAACCGACTCGCGTCGTTGGAACGTAGTTTCCGCGTCAGGCACGCTCTTAATGACACAGTTCCTGCAACAGCGCGCAAGACGGGAGACGCGCCCGTGCGGACTTTGAATATACATACTGTATAGAAGTCGCGAGTGGATAGCATTTACTCTACGTTTTTTCAGGAGCGTATGATGAGCAGCTTGGGAACTTCACCGCTGCAGTGCGCTGCCGTAACGCCCTGTATCGTCTTAGTTGTTATTTACACGTTAGAGCGCAGCGCTGTCGCCCGCTGTCATTCCCCGCACCCTCCATCAATCATTCACTGCAGCTCAACGTCGTTCAACAGGAGGGGGAAGGGGTGTTTGAAGAGTTCGACACTTGTCCGCTAGGGACCACCACAAGTCGATGCCCTAAGAGATGGTGGCGATTGCGGCGGTGAATTAACCAACTACCTCAAAACCGTATTAGAAATTTTAACCTGGGCTGGCGACTTCTATACAGTATATATATTCAAAGGTGCGGATGAGCTCGGCTATGGTTACGTTACTCCGTGCGACCAGTAGAAGCCGAAGACTTGGCTGTGGTGATGGTAGCCATGTTTTTTTTTTTTTAAATGTTATAAATTGGTTAAAAGTTGTTTCAAGTTCTAGAGTTCTACTGTCAAGGTAGAATTTCCTCTGCGGCGACTGAAGCGACTTCAGCCGCGCGTAACTGCTTTTAATGGAAGCAAATGGAAGCCGTTCGAATAGGGCGTCTGCAGTCGCGCGACTGTAGCGACTCTAATGAGGCGGCTCGAGTCGGACGACGCAACTGACATCATTACTTGGTTGTTAATTATTAATTTTTTTTTTGGTAAATTCTGCCCGTGCTATTGTTTCGAAGCAAAAAATATATGTATATTTAAAAAAAAAAAAATTAAATTAATGTTTGGTAAGTTTGAAGTTCAAACTCATTGGTTGCAATTTGTTACGTTTCCGTGCATTTTGGAAGCAGCAAAAGCGGTAACGAAAAGTTCCGGAATATCCGTCTCCAGTTACACGATCCGTCTTCGTTTCCGAGCCATTGTAGAACGGGCCTTAATATTACGTCTTATCATCCCCATGTCACAATTACGATTGCCTCCACAGTGAGAATTATTTTTAATTAGGAAGTTCTGGGGCTCATAGTACTATCAAACCGATACTATTTGGTTGAAAAAATATAGGTATTAACTAACATTCAAAAATCACGTGTGTTGAATATTGTACTGTACATACTATCTTCACCAAATAGACAGCATTTTCAAAAATAAAACTAATAATATAGATTTTTTTATTTTAAAAACAAATTGAGCATTAAAAACAACAAAATCACGTGTCTAGTTATTAGTGTTACTGATCTAGTAGATGCTAAAAATCCCATTTAAATACTTTAGAGGGGTTCGCAAAGGTTATGTTGGTTTAAAAACTCGAAAGTACCTCACCATATCTCTTAAATTGTACTTTTTTATTTTATTAGTGCTTCCTAATGTATTGTAATGTGTTTATTATTAAACTTATTTCATACATATTTTCTATTAATTCAAGTTTTCAGAATATTCTTTTTTTTTGGACGATTGTATGTAATACATATGTCATTTTTTTATGTGCGAAAGCAAAAATACTTTAATATTATGTAATGATAATAAATAGACTAGTATGCTATGTTTACAGTTGTAGCTGCACTTACGCCGCAACTAGCATTAGAATAGCCTAGGGATCACATGAATGTTTTACCCTCATGAACACTATTGACATCTCTCGAAAACGTTTAATAAACGTTCTTAATATTTCAAAACTTTTGTAGGATATGATTTTTTTAAATCTGTTGTATTACGTGAGCCCACGATCAATGTTGTTTTCATTATAGTTGAATTCACCTAACAACCATACCTAACATTCTCAAGGCGAGTTTAGTAGGCTACCGCTTTGTAAATTGTACTACATTTTTATGTAGCAAGTTTTTAGCAGCTATGCTGTTGTTTCATTATACCTAATTGCGCAATAAATGTTTTCTTACCGTGATTTAACGAAATTCACCAAAATAAAAGGAAAGAAATTTTTTACTCCCTTGCAATAGCATTTGGGTAACTTTGAGCCACTCTTGCGTGGAGTATCCGCCATCTTGTCGACCAACATTTGGACAAGTAGGCTGATACGCGCTACATTCTCTCTCTCTTTCTTTCTCTCTCTCTCCCTCTTCCTCCACAAATCCAATCACTGGGTAACTGCCTGCCTCTCACTTCATGAGGAACATGTCTTATCAATTTCCAACTCAATCTTATGTCGGGTTAGAGGTCTCACCTTTCGTTGGGCGTTCCCAATAGCTGTTCCCCATGTTTCAACAACCGTTAACACTCGCTTTAGTCATTTTCTTACTCACACTAACATTCAATGGCTATTCTGATAAATCCCACATTATCTCTCTAGCATATTATGTTTTGTAATGCCTATAGGTAAGCATTGAGGCGGGGAGGGAGGCCATAGCATGGCAAGGATTGAGGAATGGTATTTGTATTTTTCAACAACTTAATCAGTTACGTTATTTAATTAGTCCAAAAAAACAAATTGAATACTGAAACAACAACAACAAAGATATCCAGAATCAAATACATTGATTATACACACAGCAAAATTGCAAGTGACTGCCATTATCAAGGCCACAAAAGATAAAGAACAGGTTTCTATTTACGTTTTACGTTTGACAAGTTACGCCGGCGAAACATTGCGCGAAACATTACGCGGTCACAAGGTAGACGCATTGAGAACAGCACGTTTTACAACAAAGTCGACAAGTTAGAATTTAGGGACTACGTAATGCGCGTTACATGGTTGAGTTACATTCTGAAACAAATCATTAAAATTACGTTTTACGTACGCCGACGTCTCAGGGGAGACGAAAATTTATTTACGAGCTGTAAGATGTTTTAATGCTCGTAAATAGAGATACGGAGATTTCACGCATTCATTTATTTGAAAGTTAGCATGCACTGTTTTCATGATTGAAACGCAGTTATTTGGACTCGGCCCTCTATAACTGCAAGCCACCGATGCCCAACTAGGAAAGAAGTAAGCGAATCAGGTAGTGACAATTAACAAGGATAACGTAAAATAAAAACGTAAAATCGAGTCAGCTATCGTGATGTATTCAAGGCATGAGCCCTCAAACAATATAAATGACGAGAAATTGAAATAAAACTAGAATTGCGTGTGAGCTGTAAGTCTGGGAATTCTCTTCGCCATTGGATATATTTGTCTCCTTTCTTGAATTATAGGCCTACTTGAGATACAAAAAGTCAAAAGGAAAGTTCACCACGAAAAATTGAATTCTTTAAAGTGTTTAAATGACATTGACGCAGAACAATGCGAAAAATTGACAATTCATTGTTCATGATTTTAAAGTAACTTTGTTAGTTACTTTTAACAATGGTTTGAACTTTAACAAAATAAACTTCAGTTAAAGATGACCAATTTTACATGAACAGCTACAATGCCATTCATGTCCAGATGCAGCCATTTTAGGTATATTTCGAAGAAATACTGCCAATTGTAGCCATTACCATTGTGCGACCTTTGGAAAAAATTTATATAGTTTTTGGTTTCATGTTCCATAGACCCCAAAACCATCTTCAACGCTAAAGTGTGTGTGTGTGTGTGTGTATATATATATATATATATAATCAAAATTTTGTGGACGCGATAACTGTCGCAATTTTTCACAAATCACTTCCAAACTGATACATACAATCAAGTAGTGGAAAATCTCTGTCTATTTTGTTAATGGGCAATATCCGACCAAAGTGACTGTGTTTGCCATTTCTGCAACTTTTTGTTGAAATGTAATATCTTAGCTCTAACTATATGGAATTTGGTAGGAGTGATTTTGTGAATGGAACAGAAGTTGCATGGAAAGGGAATCGTAACCAAGGTGCTGCAATCTGTGGCTGATAGCGTGAACTAAAATTCACAAAGCCAAAGGAAATCTGTTTAGTGAATTTAAACATAATGGGCAGAATTTCAATAAAATTCTTTGCAATCAGGTCCCAAGCATGGGTTTGGTATTTTTAAAGTCTTTCGAGTTTTTTTATCAGAGCCGTTCAGTCATATAGTTTATAATTTCGGTCTGCAAATGGACAGTCGACGTAGCTGCTCCGGCAGCGAATTCTAGCGGTGGATACTGGAACTTCAAGTGATTTGCGTTCATAAACGTAGTTGAAAACCCAATTTTTATAAACGATCGTAATTATTTTAAAGAATTTTACGTTAAATTTCGGGTACGAGTTTCGTATTACAAGCGTATTTGCAACACGATAACACGCGAATTGGCTCGTTAACCGAGGTTAGATTTTATGCGATGGTGACGTCCGTTGCAGTAGGTACGCCATATTCTGACTGTTTTTTTTGGTGACTCCAAGGGTGTTTTCGGTGCTGATTCTGTTTCGTGGCTACTATGTACGATGCACTGTGACAATGTGCAGTGGGCAGCCCAAGGGACTGACGGCGTCGTGTTTTGTTGCAGGTGAAAATCTGGTTCCAGAACCGGCGCAGCAAGTACAAGAAGATGATGAAGGCGGCCCAGCAGGTGGTGTCGCAACCCGGGGGCGGGAACGGCGGGCCGCCGCCCCCGCACGGCCTGCTGGGCAGCAACCCCAACAACCCGCCGCACACGCCCGGCGGCGGCATGCCGGGGGCGGGCAGCCCCCAGCCCGGGGGCGGCATCATAGGTGAGTTGTCCTGACGGGGCCCTTGGGCAGTTCCCGGTGTAACACTCACTACGAGAGGAACTAGTATCACCTGAGCTTTGAATATATATACCGTATAGAAGTCGCGAGTGGATAGGATTTAAGCTGGGTTTACGATTGATTTCCTTGAGAATTATAACTTAAGGGGCCCGCCTACCTGGGCACACATACGGTGTGCAGAGCTTCAGGAAAAACAACGCGATTTCAAAACTACTCAAGATATCCGAGTGGGGTCTGCTTACGAATAACATTTAAGAGTTCGCTGAGGGCCGAAAAGTACTTTTAATTTCGGATTAAGTTTTTAAACTGTATTTTTAGAAGCGTTAAAATGCCTAAATGACGCGTGTTTCCAGAGTAATTTTTAGGCATAAAACAATCAGTACAGATTCTTGAAAGCACTTAAGGGGCTTGCATAACACCTTTATCTTCATTTCTCCGCCATATAATGTTACGGTCACCGCTCAAATTTCACAGTTATCCTGTGCCGACGAGAAGACTGCGCGCCAGTTCAGAGACTTGCGCTTAGAGGCTATACCGCGCTGGAAGCACCAGCGAGCGTCGCGCTTATCATCTCACCTCACTAACACACATACACCCCTGACGAGGCGGGCCCCTTAACATCGAGCACACGATTAAGTCAAAACTACATTTTCCAGTTTATGATTGACATAGAAGTCGTTAATTCTAACCAATCACAGCACAAAACACATGGTCGGCCATTGTTCGAAACGGAGAAGCAGGTTTGAAATATGTTATTTGACAAATGGGATATCTATTTTTTTCGAAATGGGTGATGATTACAAATTACAAATATACGAATTCTAACCCAAAATACTGCCTCGCTCGGTCCAATAATAAGACATAAACTTCCGGCTGAAAGGTTCCGGTTTGTTGTGATTGGTGTCGCTTCCCTTAAGTCTTAACGAAAAATATAAAATATAACCATTTCTGTTAAGTCTTAAGTCATCATATGGTTCGCACACGACCCGTCAAAATTCACACACGACAATCATAAACCATTCCACTAGTTTACATAGAGTCATATGATAAGTACACGACTAAGTCTTAATTCTTAATTTTCAATCGTAAACCCACCTTTACTCTACGTTTTTCAGGAGCGTATGAAGAGCAGCTTGGGAACTTCACCGCTGCAGGGCGCTGCCGTAACGCCCCGTATCGTCTCAGGTTGTTATTTGCACGTTAGAGCGCAGCACCATCGCCCGCTGTCAATCCCCCCGCACCCTCCCCCCCACCCATCATTCACTGCAGCTCAAGGTCGTTCAACGGGAGTTTGTGCGTCACAAAACTGTAGGGTTGAGAGGTGGGGTGGAGGGTGGGTGGAGGACAACGCGTGTTTGAGGGAGGGTGGGGAAGGGGTGTTTGAAGAGTTCGACACTTGTCCGCCAGGGACCACCACAAGTCGATGCCCCTAGAGATGGTGGCGATTGCGGCGGTGAATTAACCAACTACCTCAAACCGTATTTGAAATTTTAACCTGGTCTGTATATATATTCAAACACCTGAGGGAGTGACTTGACATGTCTACGGCAGACGACACGTGGCAAAGGTGTTGTCACACGTTGTCATTCTTACGACCCACCCTGGCAGTCTTTGATGATGTGACGAGACTACTTTGATCTTGACAAGATATATATTTTTTTTATTTTGCATACAGACCTAACAAAAAAAATTGAACAATACTTTTCGCAAGAACAGTGTTATACATCAAAATAAAATTTTCAAATTTGATTTTTTAAATATCTTTAAAGTTTTTTTTTTTTTTTTTTAGAAATACGACCGTGAAATAAGAACGAGATATGAACTTCATAGTAGCTTCTCTTGATGACGACCTACAGTTTTAAAATTCTGAGAAAAACATGTCTGAATATATTTAAAAAAAATTTAATTGCATCTCCTGAAAACCTTACTTTTTTTACTTATGTCACTTTTCTTTGGGACTAACGATATGTCTATGTCCCTCTAAAAATCTCACTATATATCTATATATAAAAATCTCTCTTTATCTCTAGTCTCTCTATATCTATATATCTATCCATATCTCTCTAATCTCTGTATATATCTGTATGTATCCTTCGATCTAACTGTATATATCTCTATCCATATATCTCTTTCTCTACATTGTTCTATTCATCTATAAACATACCTCGCTCTATCTCTCTGTACATATGTACATTTTTCTCCCTCTCTCTCCCTCTCTCTCTCTCTCTCTCTCTCTCTCTATATATATATATATATAAAACTCACTATGTCTATATCTTCCTATCTGTTTTATTCTTACACAACAGAAGATGGACAGATAAACTTTCATATATATATATATATATATATATATACACCCAATTATATTTTTATCTATCTTTTTACCTGTTACAGGTGTGTCATAGGTGTATAAAAACACGCGCGTATTCGGGTTCAACGTTATATAAATAAATATAGATTTAAATTTCTATTTAAATAAATTATCACCCGCCTCGCCCCACGGTCGTAAACGCGTTAAGATTTGTTCCCCTAGGTGCGTGGATTGGGAAAAACTGTGCACTTGACCGTGCTGAGGTTTTTCTATCCGTCGGACCACGAGCCTTCTCGTGTTCGGCGCTTCTCGCGGGGAGGTCGAGACGTTAGCTTCTGGCCACGACGGGTCTTTACGTGTTCCCACGGACCAGGCCTGCCAATCCGCGCGCCGTGGGAACTGAGGCTCGCACGCCACGTGGAATTTCTCATTTTCCTGTCCTTATCAGTGTTGAATGACTATACCTCGTACTATACCTATACCTCGTGAATATGTTCAAAGTATATTCAATTACAAGGGAAGGAAACGTCTTGGAAAATTAACTTCGGGATGGGACTCGGTGTATTAGTAGAGTACCACTTGAAATAATAAAGCGCGCTGTCTGGACAACTCAGAGTAATGACTGTGTTTTAAGCACAGTTTATATAGATACTAGTTAAGTTTCATTTTAACCAACGGCGCAGTGGCCCACGTGGTAACGCATTTGCTTGCTGCTCAGACGCTAGGGTTACGATTCTCTCTGATAATTAAAAAATATAAATGTTAATTAAATGTTTACAAACAATATTATTATGAAATTTTAATAATTCATTTTATTTATTAAAATGCTGTTTGTATAACAGCGTTTAATTGAGTTTTAAATTACAGTAATAATAAAAAATTTTAAATATAAATTATAACTGTAATTTTTATATCAAGTTATAACTTACAAATAAAAATATATTAATGAAATGATTTTATGTACATTTAAATTATTAAAATTGGTTAAAGTGATCGATAGGGAATAATCTAACACCCGAGAATCTGGGCATTAATTAAAATCAATATATTTTTATTTAACTTTTGCATTTGTTATACATAGATACATATGGGATTTTTCATGCCAGCACTCTGATATATTTTGCCAATAGGCTATATATATAAACATTTTGAATAGATTACAATTTTTTTACATACACTTTCATTTTTACAATATTTACATAAAAGGAAGAGAAAAAAAAACCTTTAACGGGCGTTTGGTTAGCAATCAAGTTCCTTACCACATAGGCCGCTGCGTCGTTGGTGAGAGTGAAACTTAACTAGCATATAAACTGTGCTTGAATTTTCAAAGGCCTTTTTGCCCTGAATTGGCTGGCCAGTGTTTTTTTTATTATTTGAAGCAGTGAACACACTAAAGTGATACTACTAATGCAACGAGTCTCACCCCGAAGTGAATTTCCCCAAGTAGTGTCCTCCCTTGGAAGTGAATAAATATCATGGATGTAAAACGTCACGCAATTGTTAGTGATTATCATCACTCGAGTGACTCTTTAAACCTAGTGTTTTACAATTAAAGAATATAAAAAAAATAATAGTGACAGAACATAAAAGGCAACGGAAGTATCGTGTTGAACGTTTAGGAAAAGTCTAAAGATATTATTGATGACGAGAAAATGAAGATTTTAAATGTCGTTTGAGACCGAGCTTAACGGACGTGGACATACATACGGTGGGCAGAGCTTCAACCCGCTCGGATATCTTGAGTAGTTTCGTTGTGTGTCCTGAAGCTGTGCGCACCGTGTGCGTGGATAGGTAGGAGAGTGATGTGCACGTGCGGCAGACAAGTGTCGCGAGCTGGTGAGACAGGGGGTTGCCCCGCTGTGTCGCAGGCGGCGGCGGCTCGTCGTCGGGCAGCCAGCCCAGCCCCGGGGGCTACATGCCGCAGCACGGGCCCGGCGGCGGCGGCGGGCCGGGGGCGGGGGGCGGCCACGGCAACCCGCCGCAGACGCCCACGCCGTCGTCCACGCCCGTCAGCGACATGTCGCCGCAGCCGCCGCACGGCATGTCCGCCTCGCCCGTGTCGTGGGACATGAAGCCGTCGGTGGCGGCGGCGCACCACCACAACCACCCGCCGCCCCCGCCGCCGCCGCACCACCACCCCCACCACCACTCCCACCCGGGCTACATGCCGCAGTACTCGTGGTACCAGGCGGACGCGAACCAGGGCCTGCTCACGTGAGTACCTCTCTCCGACACTTCAAGTAGTGTAACACAGTAGATTCTGTCGCAGTCAGTGACCGACCGCCATTTTCCCCTCAAAAACCACTTGAAATTTCCCTCCATTATAAATTCCTTCCATTATAGGATAGAGGTATTAATCTATTTATTAGGTGTCTGTTCCAAAAATGTATGTAATTATTATGGGAGTTAATGTGTGCAATCTTTGTCTTGTTATTACATAGAGCAATTTTTTAGTTATAATTAAGTTTAACGCCAATTACTCGCATATATATTATCATTTGTGTTTGACAATTACTCACTACATATACATGATGGCCTTTTTTACGATTATTTGTAGCGAGTGTCTTTCAAGCTGCTAATTAAACTTCTAGCATTGTACTATATAAACTCGATAGTGCTGTGACGTGTGTGTTACGTCACATTTGGTGGCGCTTGTTTTTGTGTTCCGGCGCGGTGTTGTTTACCGTTAGCCGTATGGCGGCGTGAGACGTAACCTCAGATTTTATATAAATTTCCCAAGCGGTCGTTTTTCCAAGAGATGCAATATCCTTAATAATAGCCCCAGTCACTCAAAATACATCATAGATTCTGACTTCGACGTTGACTCCAGCCGCCATGTTTAGATTTTTCAATTCCATTTGGAAATTTCAAGCGATGGAGTTTTATTTTCAAAGTAAGTTTGCATAGTGATAAAAAATCATTACTGAAAGAAATTAAAGTTATTTCTTCGCCTAATAAAGTTTGAAGCTTACATTTCTAACACATACAATGCTATTACTGCACATACCATCTTCCACCTATTGGTCTGGTCTGATATTAACGGCACATTTTGACACAAAAATCACGAAGCTGTGTCTAGTGTATTTGCTAAGATCAAATTTAAAAAAAATAATAACACGCGATTTTCTAAAGAAGCAAACTTACATAAAGGTAAAAAAAAAATAAAATAAGAGAAGAGCTTAACGACGGGGATCTATGCTTGACGCAGGAAACTCATGTACGACTTCATACGTCGATCAATTTCCAGACGAGCTTTCTTTTAAAGTTTCTGTTGAAGTCGGCGTTCGTCTGTCGCTAGTGGGTTACGCTGCAGTCATGTAGAATTTACAGAAAAAAAAAAAAGGATTCTGTTGTCTTCAAGGAACTGAAAAGAGTTCCGCTCGCGGACAGAGATTATTAAATATTTAAAGAAACAACTCTTTTGTAGAACTTCTTTTGAAGTCTTATACTGTCGTTCTTCTGTAAAAAAAATCTTTTAAGACATCATGCATGTCATTGTAAATCATTCACAGAGTATTGGGTTAAACACTCAGGAATAAAGACAATTTGTGTGGTCCTTAAAACATCAATCCCAAGTTCATCAATTCTTCACTATCAAGTGAGGTACGTTTTCCTTTCAGAAACGCAAAAGTGTCTTTTGTCTTTGCTATCATCATATTGTTTTTTACCGTTTGGCTAACTTTTACTTTAACTGAATATATGTATTTTAGATTTTCTCATGTCACCCTAGTGAGCCATCAAAAAAAAAAAAAAAAGCTAGCGAGTGTTTCAGTTCTTGCCAGTGATGTGTAACATCTAAACTCGGTAACGAACAAATTCATGTGTTCACATACACCGATCGTGATAAACATACGAAATTTGTGTTTTCAGCTATATTTATGAATGCGAATAACAGGACGTTTCCGCACCCGCCACTAGATTTCGTTGCCTGAGCAGCTACTTTCACTATCGTTCATTCGAGTTGCAGATAAAATTTTTAAGCTTTTTTTTTTTTTTTACTAAAGGCTCCGATTAAAGCGAAAAAGTTTTGAAAAAACACTAATCCCGGTTTTGGACCGGAATTTAGATAAGGCATTTTATTGATGTACTTGCCCATATTGTTAAAATTTATTGAACAGTTTCCCTTTGGTTTTGCGCCACCCGTCACCGTGGTTACACATATCCGTTCCATGTGAATTCCGTCGCAGTCACGAAATCTCTCCCACCAAATGCGTTACACTGAATGCTAAGATGCTACACATCAAAATAACTGACTGATCTACAGTAGATGCAGACTCCTGTATTGAAGTTATATGCACGCTGGCTTTCGATGCGAGGGATTGTTGGTTCTAGTTCTGGACGTGGCAAGGGTGTGAATTTGCAGCTGTCTTAATAAGTCAAACCTTAATTCAGATATTGCTGTAATACCACCTTTTTTTTAACGCACATGTATAATTCTTAGGAATGGAAATAGAGTTTCAACAAAGTGTACGCGGAATTAATTTTTCGTCATGGCGAAGGGGGGTGGGGGGCATAACTTTTTACCCTATTGTTTTCTTTCAAAGTCTTTACTTTATTGATGGGAATTATATATTTTATTTTATGTTTCACTGTGTTGTGTAAATATGGGCGGAGACCGGAATAATTCGCGGATTAATTTCGTGATAGGCTGAAATCCAACCTTTATGCTGCTTCTGTGATTGGGGCCACAGTGTATCTGAAGGACTCCGAGCCAATGGAAAACCTTCAACGAAAGAAGTGATAAATCAAAAGCACGCTTGTTAATAAATGTCTCCACGAGTCAGTAATCAATAAGTAGAGACCGAAAAAATTTGCGATTTCAATGGCCTGTAGTATATACTCCTAGATCCTCTGTGCACGTGGGAAAATTACATTTGCTCATTGGCTACTGACTCGTGATACCTGTTAACTGGGAAGATAGTGATTCGATACTTCCTTTGTTAAAGGTTTTTCATTGGCCGAGTATCATTCAGATAAACTGTGGCCCAATCACTGATGCAGTAAAAAGGCAAACATTTTGGATTCTAGACAATCACGAAATGAATCCGCGAATTTTTCCGGTCTCTATAAATAAACAGTTGTGATTTGCCCCAGTATACAGAGGAGAGTGCAGTTTATTCTAGAGGTCATTGAAACAAGGAATTTTTTTCCAGTTCCTACAGCTGGGTATTGGTGCCTTTTATATACGGATTATAATTAGGGACACCTGTATTTCGCGAATGCATTTCGTGTCAAGGTATTTCACAAAATGCTGTAGCTTTTCTCCTCTGGTCGGTGAGAGGTGTCGTCCCGCTCTTGACGGGGCCAATGAGAATGTGGTCACCGTAACTGCTGCAACCTCACAATTTTCCATGACTCTTAGAAAAAGCTACAGTGTTTTGTGAAATACCTTGACACGAAATGTATTCGCGAAATACAGGTGTCCCTAATTTATAATCTACTGAGAACACAGGTTCACCCCCCCCCCCCCCATATCTGTTAGATCCATTTTCGGCGTGACTTCTCAGTATTGAATCCACATGTCAACATACGTATCCTGGAGACGTATCGCTGATGCTTCGTGTGTTTCCTGGTGTTTCAGTGTCTGGCCTGCCGTCTAACGAAGATGGAACAGCCTGGGACAGCTGTGAGAGCTGCGTGAGTCCACAGCCGTCGCAAGCGATTCCGCGCGCGATAAGTGCGCGCTTTCGCTTCGCGACAAGACTTGTTATTTAAAATTTTTACGTGCGCGGGAAACAAGAGAAAAAAAAAAACAATTTATAAATATATATAGTCCGTTCTCAAAAATCCTAACGCGTGAGCGAACTGACCATCAAAACGCGCATTTGTCGCGACGAGGCCGCAGGTATTGACTGTGTAGGGAAATAAATTTCAACGCGATCTTTTAATTTTTTTTTGTGTTTTGTTCTTTTGTTTTCGCTGTTTTTGTGGAACGTACTGGTTGTTTAGTGGTTCGAACTTTTTATTTCCTTCAGAGAATAATCCATTAAAATGTATTGGTCAAAGTGTGTGTGATATGTCGGATATTTTAAAGAGGTTTAATTATATTTAAAACGATTTGAAATATATTACTGTGGAAAGTATCAGGTACTTTTCGTCTCCGGGATTGGCGGTACGAAAAAAAAAATATAGTTACAAGGAGAAGATGTCTCAAGCATAAATGAAAACATTTTACTCCAAAAACTCTAAAGTGTTTCATAAATGGCTTTTAAAATCTCTCTGTATGATTTGGTAACTGAAACAAAAAATAAACACCTAGGATGTGTGTGAAATTACTATTAATATTTTTCTTAAGTAACCAGTGACGTGTGAGTCCGCATAGCTATATGGTTTTGGAAATAAAATAATATGCTTTTCACAGTTTGGAGTTCCACTGTAAGTGATTTTAAATTTTTTTTCTCCCTTGTTCACTTTTCAAATGAACGTTGGAACATTATAAACATATATATCGTTCAAAATTCACTAATATTCTCAATGGCCTGTTTGAATTAATATTGTTATCCCAGATTTTGATTAATATTATAGCATATATCTGACACCTAGACAACAGGAAATTTTATCATTAATAACCCAAGGGGAAAATATTGTATAGTTAATGAAATTTAATTCGCGTTTAATCATTTTGATAAATTGCCTCTTAGTGTTTAATCACCAAATTTTTACATCAAGTTTTTAAGGATTATTTTATTCCGATCAATTTTCAAACATTTTTTTTTGTTAAAATGAGCATGATATGACCATGTAGAGACTGTGATCTATAAACTTAATTAAATTTCCCTGGTTATGAATTTAGAACGTATAAACTTTTTAATAGCTAACAAAAACTTTGTTATTTGAGCTGTTGGTTTTTGTTTCTTCCTAAAACATTAAAAAATATAATATTATTTTAATGTCGCATTTCATGAAAAAAAAAATGGCATTAAAATTGATTTAAAAAATAGAAAAAATAGATAAACATTTACATGATTCATTGAATGATCTTAAAACTAAAAAAATGAAATGAAAGAGAAAGACTGTGATACGTGTTTTCATTTTATTTTTGTTTTTTCAAGGTGATGCATCATTGCATTGTAAAGATTACTATCGTGTGTTGTCGGAAAAAGAAAATAAAGTTTGGTTTTGTGATTGTAAATTTTCATCTTTAAGCTTACAAACTGAATGCTTTAATGAATATTAGAAGGATATGTTGTGCTTAAATTGGAGGCAAGCAATAGATTGATTCGCATTTTTAAGTCATGAAATGCAGCACACAAAAGTTATGACCACTTTGGACTTGACTACTAGGCCTTAATATCTATTGAAAATATCAGTTCTGAGTACTGAAAAAGCACAAAATGGTCTGTATTACGAATAAAAATATGGTGTTATGTTTTATGTGTACATGAAATACTTTTCACATGTTTGGCATAATGCAATACCGGTTAACAATGTTCTATTTATATGTTGTAATATAAATTATAAATAGTGTACAGAAGTTTTATTTTAATACCCATTACCTATTATAGTGGCTATCTTTACCTTCCTACGTTCTGTTACTCACTATGTCAATTATTCTAAAAATTAATGCAGTTAATATTTTTTTTTTAAGTTAGCTAAGCTGTATCACATTTTGGTCGTCAAGAAACTAGATATGTGTGTGACATTAATTACCGTGTATTGTCTGTTTTATTTTTATGATAATGCTTTCATGTTAAAAAACAATTTTGTCCTCAGAAACATAAAAGATCAGAATAATGTGTTTTGAGTTCGTGATAAAGAGAAAATGTATCGTACTAGCTGTCATAGCCTGCTGTATATTGAAAGAGTCCTGCCCCAATTATTTCCGTATATGTAAATTATAAGTAATAACACATTGAAAAAAATATGTTTTATTTAGTGATGTAAACCCTTCCCTTATATTTTTATTGTGTGACATTCAAAAAATACTTAATAAAATTTATCTTACATTTTGCCTGTAAAATTCGAATATTATTCTGTGAGAAATATTTTTTTAAAAATTTATTTAGTTTAAATATATTCCAAATATATATATATCTATCTATATATATATATATATATATATATGTATATATTCGAACGAAGAGTAAAATTCTGCTATTTACTCACAGCAGTAATTTTTGGAAACGCCATGAGATCTTCAGCTTTCTCCAAAAGAAATATGTTTGATTATAAGGAATACGTCACTTAATACAGGAAAAAAAGTATAAAAATATCTAAAAATGATTTTTTTTTGTTTTCACCTTGTTTTAATTAAAGATATCACTCGGTGAAAAAATGATAATTCTGATTACGAACAACATAAATACTGGTGGCAATGAAAAATTTACCTGTGCAATACAATAACTAAAAAAACCTTTAACATTCATTAATATGCGTGATTTTTTGGCACGCAAATATGATCATTTTGATTCTCACATCTGTTTAACAGAATCACGAGTGAGATTTTATTCCAATTGTTTTTCGATCTTCCCTAAACCTAAAACTACCGCGAAATAGCCTAAGTTGTTTATTTTACTTTTGTAATGCTCAATACAGCAAACGAACCACTGGAAAAGAATTGTTCGTGATTAGTCAATATAGCTCCAATACAACTTAAACAGTGACGTTATTAGTCTATTTTCCACCCAGGGCAAAAAATATTCTTGGCACTCCTTTTTCTTTTTTTTTTTTTTTTCAAACAAACAAAAATTTTCCGACAGTACCTCATATTAATTTCACTATTCCAAATATTTTTTAATTAACTTAGAAAATTAATAAATATATTTATTTTTAATACGTGGGAAGTTGTATTGTGCGCGAAAAAAACCAGTTTTTAAGTATTTTATTATTAATACTAAAATACAAATATTCCATTTCATTTCCCCTCCAAAACGTTTTTTTTTGTTCTAGCACTACGATATTCAAGTAAATATAACAAATAGTAAAAATTACTCTGCCAGTTTATCCCCCCTCCCCTAACTAAAATGTGGGGAAAATCGGGGCACAAGCTCCATCTGTGCCCCTTTAGTTACGTCTCTAAACTCAAATCCTGAAGGTTCACAGAAAATGCTGTGAACTTAATAGTTACAGTTAAACTTCGTTTATCCGGACTAACTGGGGCCAAAGGCAATCCGAACAACCAAAAATCCGGATAGTCCAGGTAATATGGGTAATAAAGAAAAAAAAATAATTTTTTTTTAATAAGGAAACTTACAGTTTACTACGATAAAAAACTACATATATTTTTTATACAAAATTTCGTAGTATAAGTACATGTCCTATGTTTTTAAAAAGTCATTAAAAAAATAAAATTAACTTTTCACGTAATTTCTTACCAAAGAATTCGTCAACTGTATTCTGTTAAAAACAAGTATGGCGTTTGAATGAAGCACGGCCAGGTACATTACATGTGCTAGTCGTATTTGTTTCGCATGGATGTAGAATACAAATTTATGTAATATTTCACGTAAACATAAAATAAAACGTCTACAAATCTGATCCGGATCAACGAAGGCCGTATAAACGAGGTTTTACTGCACTTTATATTAAGAAAATTAGTGTATATTATTTTGAGGACGTTAGTGCGTAAATGTTTTACCACCAATTCACAAAACGTTTTCTAACAAAGTTATGAGCAAGGTAAATGACTCACCTCTCTTGTAACTATGTTTTTTACTAACCGAACTTAACATCTAAAGTGTAATATGTCCAGGATAGGCCAAGGGCTAGAGACCTAAGTGCGTTTCAGACCTAAGACTATGTGCCTATAGTCATACTGGGTATCAACAATGCAGAAGCTGTTGCAGACAATAGTATGCTTCGTATTTTTTTAGGGGGGGGGGGGGGGGGAATTGGCCCACTATGGTAGCAATTGTCGCCATAACCGAGTCCCCTATCTTAACTCTACATATTTAAGAAAGCTAATGTGGGCACAGGTAAAACCTGCACAGACACACGGATGGAAAACTCGTCCCGGGAAAGCATTAAAGCAAGCAGGACGAACACGGGACAAAAATTTTGAAATTCCGGGTCCAAAAAATATTTTTTTCTTTTTTTTCGGTCCTACCTTAATTACCCCCCACTATCTTTCTGATCTGCCCATACACGACCTTGTTTCGACAGCTGCCGTGTTAAGTCAACGGATTGGGCACAACATTTTTTTTTAACATTGGGTACCTGAGAGGTCTACAAATTTATTCATTCACATCTTCTTTGTATCTTCACCTTCCCAAGCACCGGCCTCTATAAAACGTTACACGGAGTACGATAGGGTACGACGGAGAAAAAGCCTTTTGAAAGAGCCGTTTACGTATCGTAATTACAGCACAGAACGGCAGGGTGGGATATCAAGAGGGATGTTGCCAACAGAACATACTGTGAGGTCATACGTATAATGGCGAACGTAATTATAGCACACATTATTTAAACAAGGGTTGAGATGATAATCGAACCATATATAGTGATAAGTTACTAACCCAATTATTTTGGACTCTTAGCATGAATTGAGAATGTGAAAACGCCCCGTTAACAGCTTCGAATCAACCGTTGGTATGTGTCCTATGTAGTAAGATTATTTAATCTTGTTTTTTTAACAAAACCCTGGGAAAATCACGTATGTGGGATTTTGAGAAAAAATGATTTTTATTGAGTTAAAATGTATTTACTAAATATAAAAGTTTTTTTTTTAAAGGACAAATACGAACGGTTAGTTTTTAACTATAAAGCGCACGATTATATGCCATAGTTGCTAGGATTGAAATGTGAAATATTATTTAGGTTTCTCAAAATAATTCAATAAAACATAAAATTGGTCAAACAATTAGGTACTGTGGTTATGTTTAAATAAGAATTAAATTTACTTAGGAAACTAACCCCTCAAATCTAGGTCTCACGGAGCGGTTTGGTTCATTTTCTTGTCATTACTAATAATTAAGGAATTTTCCTGTAATTTCATTCAAATAATCTTCTTGCGATTGTCGATGTGTTCCGAATCTTCTATTTTCTAAATGTTGTTTCCGAGCTGTAAAAGGTCACGCAAGTGGTGATAATTTATAAAAGAAACCGCTGTTAAATAATACTTAGTAATTGGTTTTTGATGCAGTTTGAGAGAAAACGTAATATGTAAGAAAACTATCGCGATCAACTTATACTGGGAAAGTTCCCAAATAGGAGCGACGACAAGAAAGTAAATGATCCAACTCAGCGTGTGAGACTGGGCCTTAAGAAGCCACTGCGTGGGACTGCGTGACGTAGGGCCCTATCTAAAGGCCCTGTCACACTTAAATATTTCCCTCCAACTATATCTGACAATAGAGATGGAGGGGTATTATTGGGCGAAAAACAGCTCCCAATTTTGTTCAACAAACAAATTTGGACAGATAACCTTACGTTTCAAATAATGTGACATTATCAAATTTTGTTCTTAGTCTAAGCCATCTCACACTTCTCAGATTTAATCTCATTTTGAAATTAAATAATGTATCGCAGTCCTAGATGGAAATTTTTAAATTTTTTTAAATCTATTTGTGTATTTATAAATTTTTTGAACCTGTATAAATTTAAGTCACAATAACTTTCATTACGTAATAAACATTCAGTGATTTTTTTAAGTTATAAAAACATAAAATAGAAATATTATTCTGTGAGAAATATTTTTTAAAAAATTTTATTTTGTGTAAATATAGTTAAAATATTTTTTTTTTTTTGGAACTGACAGTAAAATTCTGCGATTTTTACACAGCAGCAATTTTTGGAAATGCCATGAGATCTTCAGCTTTCTCCAAAAAAAATATGTTTGATTATAAGGAATACGTCACTTAATACAGGAAAAAAAGTACAAAAATATCAAAAAATGGTTTTTTATATAAAAAAAATTATTTCGCACACGACATTCATGCTAACATTATTATTTTTTATTTCACTACTATAACATCTTTGATAGCCCGTGTGTTCTACAACACTTTTAAAAGATTCGTTGCGACGGGAACGAATGCCATTTCCGTTTCCGATATATAGGTACGATTTAGATTTGGCCGATTCCATCCATCTTAAAAACATATATTTTTAGAACCCGGTTCTGCATGCAAAAAAAATATCCGGTGGAACCTCAGTCGTGAAACTTGTCATAAGAACATGGCTGCGCTAGTGACGTCATAAAACCCTCCGACATTATTCGACGCAACGTATCGGAAGGTGTTGGAAGCGGTAGTTTGACAGTACTCCCTCTCTACCCTTGCGCTACCCGGGCACGTCAAGCAGAGGTTGGTTGAATTGGGGGGTAGGGGGGGGGGGGAAAGAGGCAACCCCGATTGAGACGTCTCACGTCAGAAAAGCACCTCCGGATCCCCGAAGGACAATGCGTTCGAGAGGAGAGAATACAAAAAAAAAAAAGAAGAAGGAGAGGGAGAAATGTGCTGACGCCTGTACCTCCGAACCATGCAAAAGACGTCGTCCCCCGGCGTCAAGACTCTCCCGGACACACGGGAAGGAAGGCTTCTTCTGCCCGTCTGGACGGAAGGAAGGGTTTATACCGGCTGCTCGGCGGGGCGAAGAAGGTTTCCGAAAAGGGGGGGGGGGGCAGAGTCTGCCCCCCCCCCCCCCACACGACGAGAACAGGCCGACGACGACGTGAAACACAAAAGCTCTCCCGGCAGACACCGGTGAAAGGGGAGAAACAGAGACAGAGAGGTAAGGCATTGAAGTAAAAAAAAAAAAAAGGAAAAAGGGGCGACCAGATATCAATAGGACGCCACCGCCGACAAAGCTTGTCGGTAGCTTCCCCCACTTCTCCCCAATATACCCCCCCCCCTCCCACCAAAAAAAAAATGAAGCATCTTGAATCGGGGAACACCGTGGAAACAAGAAATGAGAACCCAGAGAGCAAAACAATTCCTCGACGAGATGGACACTTCTGGGTCCCGGCGTATCAGAAACGGCCCGCGGACGTAACGCGGATCTAGTGGGCAATCAAAAAGTCTCCCTTCTTCCCTTACCCCCCCCCCCCCCTTCCCCTTAACCGAAACCCTTTCACGACTATAGTTGATTGGAAAACCAGGAGGGGTAAAAATAAGAAAAAAAGAGGGGCCTCCAGGATAAAGATACGGTCGGGGAAAAGGGAATGGCGTTGAGATAGACGTGAAATAAATAATGAAAGAAAAGAGTATGCGGTACGAATCGCGATGGGTAAAAAAAAAAAAAAAAACCTTGTCCCCCTTCTCTACGCTTCTTTGGCCAACAACGGGCCGCCCCAGGAGCGAACCGGTCAGGAAGGCCAATCAGGGAGGAGAGAAGCGAGGTGAATCTGGAATAATTAGCCAATGGGAGAAGAAGTCTCACTGCATGGATCTCTGATCCCCGCGGGTACACTTTGATCGTCAGCACACCGTACAGTGGACGTACAATCACGCTCGTGTCAATCACCACAGCAACTCATCTCAAGAGAGCTTCATTGTGGTCTCGCTGACAGTGACAGATGAAAAAAAATATGGAGGAGTTGGAGGTGACACACAAACGAATCAGACAACCTGTATAAAGAATTTATCAGAAAAGGAGCGTTTTTCGGCGGAAACCACGTGAAGAGCCGTGAATTAGGACAGCTAAATCGGGGGTTCGAACCCGGTTCTTGCCACAGAATGAAAACGTTATGCTCATTGATAATTCTCATCAGCGACCTAATTGAATTTTTCATAGACATTAATTTCGTATTTTTGTAATTTTTTTTTTTTATCTACATGGACAAATTCTTGTTACGAATCCTAACGACATAAATTCACAACAATTCCTTACGCGGGCCTTGAACCAAGGCCTCACAAGAGCTGATTAATGAAGCAGTTGCATTAGGGCATCGAACCTCTGAGCCCACGAGGGTGTACCAGTACTATAACTTCCAGTGATGTAATACAGAATGTCCATAAAAGAATGTACCTTTTTCAATGATATATTATAACAGTTTAACTTAGACCATTTATAATAAATCATACATCAAATTGAAGGTTCATCTGACATAACGCCATGCGATTTTTTTTTGCCTTTGGGTTTTTTTTATGAAAGATTGTGTCTACATACGTTCCGCCGCTTCCTAATGATTTCCCAAAGTCGATAAACAGAATTGAAGAGGCTATTGCTTCTATTACTCCGGATTTGTTAACCAAAGCATGCGGAGAATTGGACTTAAGGTTGGATGTGAGCCTTTTAACTGAAGGTGCACATATTGAACATTTGTAAGAAATACTAGGTTAGTTTATGATGTATGATTTATTGTAAATAGTCTAAATTAAACTGCTATATTCCATTGAATCTGGGACATTCTTTTATGGACATCCTGTATTTTATTACACTCGCATATAAAAGTTTTTTTAGAACTAATGTGCATGTGAAAACATAATTTAAATATATTTTTTTCCTGCTGCGAATAGTTTTCTTTTTCCGTACAATAGAACCTCCCCTAGTATATTAATCTTTGTGTATAAGTCGTTGATATTCTTAGTGGCTGTTTGCAGGACAAAATGCGCCGCAAGTTGAGTCGTGCTAGAAACAGGCCCCTAGTGTAGGCTTAATGTAGTAAACAACTCTTCAAACAGGGAAGTACCCTACTGGTTAATGCAACATGTTTCATCAGTCAGTTGTAGGCCTATAGTTAAAATCTGCGTCATGTAGCTTGTCTTAAATTTGACACTCCTCAAAAGTATCTCAGACGTTAACTTTTTCCTGTGACAACCACGTAAAATCGTTTACAAAACAAAACACCGTCGGTAGAACCACGGTGGCGGAAAGGGATAGGCAGACCACTGATTGCTAGCTTTGGGAAACGAGTTAACACGACACAGACTATACGCAAAGAAAGAATTGAACTCACGGTACTTCCCCGTTTAACTCTTTGGGCTAGTACACCTTTCCTCGCCGATACTCCCTCAGTGTTACATGTTTCTTTGGAAGAGGCAGACGGAATGTGGATTATTTCGGGTTTAAATATCTCCCAGATTCTCTCACCAGAACCACCTCTTGGTTCTGGCATAGTGTAACGTAAAATGTGGTATCTTAATAGTGAAGTGAAGGGAGTGAGTGGCTTATGCTTGTGGCATCTTATTTGAAAGACGCTTGAATAAGAGAAGAAACCAATGACTCGTATGCTGAAGGAAGATCGTGACTACATTCGCCAGTGCAGAGCAGGGTAAGTACCGAAGTATTTATAGACTATGGTGGAATCACAATGGCACGACAAACGTGACACGACGCGAATAAAAAAAATTCCTAGTTAGTCACGTTCGACGCATCTGTGACGTCAGTGCGACAACATTCGCAACCGCGAAAAACTTCACGATTAGAAAGATTTTCTGCTTTAAACGCGTCGTGGGCATGACATTTTTGGAATTTCTTGTCAGAATTTTGTTTCTCGAACAACGATTAGACTGGTGCGTTTTATGATACCTATTATTATTTTTCGTTGATTTCAAGTGGTTTGTTTAGTGGAAATTTAAAATTATACGTGAAATCTTTGAAATGAGTTCACGCACATTTTTTCTTCCTATAAATGTTATATGTAGAATAAAAGTAAAATAAAGTTCACTCAAACATGTTGATCACAGGAACTACTAAACATTGGTAGTTGTCGTACGTGTGGGGCATAGGTATGTAAGCAATGGCCATAAACAATTTTATATGTCATTTACCTTGGTTTGTAGCTCGCATAAGACCCACGGGTTCCCCATAACGCGATATTTTGATGTCGCTCCGTGTCCTTTGCGTTTTTTTTAAATTCAAGCATTAGAGTTGAGATTGAAAAGGTTGTCATTTAAACCAACATAACATATTTTACTTTTAAGAAAATTTTCGGGTGAACTATTTTCGAAGTATATGTCAACGTGATGTTATAAAGAATATATTATTCGCATAACCCAAAAATGACTCACTAAACCGTAAATGGATTATTCCAAGACTTTTATGTTTACCGATATTGTCACTAAAAAAGTATTTTTAAGTGATTAGAAAAGTTACTATTAAGGTCTGATTCAGATAAATATTTAGTAAAACTTCTTCACAATTTGGCTTATATACACAATAATTAGGCAATATTGCAATATTGACCTTTTAATAGTGTGTCCCAATGCAATGTAAAAAAAATTTTTGGTACTTTTATGAGGATAGTTCTTGGAAACTAGGTTGCCAACGATATCACTTGTAAAACTGCAAGGCAGCGATTTTTAAGATTGCAAATGGTAGGTTCAAAGCTCTGCCTTGCAATTTTACAAGTTATATAGTTGGCAACTGAGTTTCAAAGGATTTTCCTTGTAAAAAGTACAAAAAAATTTGACATTGCATTTTGTAGCCATAATAACATTATTTGCAATATATTTAATCGATATTCTTGTCCCTGTAAGTGTGCAATTAGGGAAGGAACAATTAAGAAGTATTCCGTTTTTTTTTATACACTGAAGCTAATAAAATTGCAACAGTTGTTTTCCCGCAGGCTTATGGAACCTCGCTTCCGAAAACTGTCTCCTTACGTACAGACATCGTGACGTAATAGAAGGCGGGATTAACAACTCGTCTATCATTTCAGCAGCTGCTTAATATATTACAAAATTTAAAAAAAGTGACACATATAACTCAAAAATAATGGTTTGCCAGAATGACACATAATAATTGGTTTTTGGTAAACAATTTTTGTAAAATGATAAATCTAATTTTTTTAATGAAATCTCCACAATTAACTTTTTACAGAGGGCTAAACAATCAACATAATCAAAATTTAATTATATATTCGAATAACCAAACACACAAACACATAATTGAGAAGCTCTACTTCATTGTTTAGGAGAATTAGATTTACTTTAAAAGTAGGGTATGCTATTAAAATAAGATTATTTACGATCAGTATTGACAACACCAGCTCCTCTTGAAAAAAAATACAGAGAATTGAAATTTAAAATATTCTTTTTAGAATCAGCATTTTATGTAAGTCACACTCATATTTGTAACTGTACCCGAGGCAAACTAGTCATTGTGTGGGTCTTTACATAGCAATTTTTATAATTAAAAAAAATTATTTATCGACGGAGCCATAGATTGAAAAAAATTGCAGTGTCAAGTTTTCAGTCAAGTCTGTTAACTGACTCGTTGGCTATATCGAACGTATTTCAAGGAAGATTAGGCCTCGCCAACTTGCAATTTCAAATATTTTGATACCGCTTGCACTAAAGCTTCCGCGCTAAATGCTTTGGTTTGACATGGCATAGGACTTAGCTTCGACTACTTGTTGAAAGTCAACACTTGTGAACTGGTGTGGTTATCATGTTAGTTGTGGTCACCCGCATGAAGTAATAAGTTGTTTCCTCGCGATGCTTACAGATTAGAGCCTGTTAGTAAATACGTGCTTGCAACATGGTATAGAAGGTCTGGGAGGTATGATTCATCTCTTGCTGTGCCAAAAATTTGGATGAATAGTTCAAAATTTATAAATATAGCAAAAAAGATGGAAAAAATCTAAGATGACGGGTCTAATCCCTCTTAGACGCATCAGTTTCACGAGACGGTTTACAGTGGTTTACGTAACAGGTGCTGCAACGGCCACCTCAAACGCTCTTATTTCGAGGACTTCGAGATTTCGTCCAAAGCTCGGACAAGCAGAAAACTAAACTCAACAAAGCGTTTACCCTCAAACTTTTAACGCATTAATCGCACAAAAAGCTGTTGTGGAAGACACTGATGGGTTTGGACTGGCCCCCCGGTGTTCTGTTACAAGGGGATGTTTGATCTTCGATATGTACCATGTCTGGAACTCTCGGAAAATGAAATTTGCTGTGAGGCGATTTGGGCAAGGGATGGGGGATGAATGGTGAAAGATAATGAACGGCCCTGTGCGGGGAGGGTAGGGACAGAGATCGAGGCCCTTAGTTTTCCGACGGTCGCCGACAAGACTGCGACGTTTAGCGAAGTCACGCGTGTTTCGCTATAGGGATCGCTGGCTTCTACCTTCGGCGATAGCATCTGCGCTGGTGCGCCTATGGGCGACCTCGTGCTATGTACCCTACCTGAATGGGGGAAATCCATAGCTGTCAGATCGGCTTCGCTGATAACCCTTCGACGTGTTTCGGGGTGGCTCTACCTCCTCTGGTACGTGGTTGCCTGGGCCCTGCCAACCCTTCTTCTTCCTGGACCATCCTCATTGACACGTACCGAACCTGCCTGCTTTTATGCTTGCAATAATTTAACCCCCGTATCGAATGCGTGCAGAGTTCTCTCCCTGTGACTGTGCAAGTTTTACCATGGGCCCAACTGAACTGGTTACAGCCTGGAGTTTAAAGATATGGGGAGTTAGTCATGGCATCAACTGCTGCCATGGCTGGCCAATTCCCGAACAAAGCACACGATGCATGCGTGCATGCATGCATGCATGGCTGAAACCCAGCATGATTAGGCAGAACCCTCCCTTAACAAATACACTTGGTTTCAGTTAGGTTATAGGGAGTAAACATTCGGCGCCAGTACGCGCGGATTTGCGAGAATTTTTTTTTTTTTGTGACGTTTCCAAAACTCACGCAACCCTGCCATGTTTTAACTTGCTTGCTGGTCTGTGAAAATACATACTAGCATATCACAATCACTGTTGATTCCGCCTCTGTAGTGATCCAGGTTCTTTGCGATTTAAATCGATATCTCGGCGCCACTCGAGCCTAGTTCTTCCTTAAAAACAAAAAAACAAACTTTTCTTTTGGAAAAATATTTTATCAAACCGAATACGTCCACTTTAAAAAAGATAATTTCTTAAAATAACATTTTCCAAGCTTTACACAAACATAGGATTAATAAAGTTAATGAAACAGGCATCAAGGCTCTGCAGTAGTCAAAAATCTCTTTCCTTGAAGCGAAATAATCACGGATAAAGTAATTATCACTATCATTACGATTCACGTAATCCATGTTCACATTATGAATTTAGTTCCCTAACCAAATTAAACTAAAAATATAACTCCTTAGGCAGAATTTACTCTGCCAAAAATAAAGACGTATTTAATGATGACATATGCTATTAACGTTTTCAGCGATTCATCTTTTCAATACAATGCAGAGCTCACACTGGAAGATATTTGTGCAAATAATTTAGGATATTTTTGATAATGACTAAAAATTAATAAATTAAATACACGAGACTTCTCTTCTTGAATTTTTCACTTGGATAGTCGTCAGACTTCTTTGCCTGACGAACTTTGTTTTTTCACAACCGCACTTTTAACTCTGTTTGAAAGTGTTTTGAAGGCCTAACTCACGTGATAAAAATAGTATGGTTTTTTTCATGCAATATTTTGTATACTGCTGTATATTTGGTGAAAAATTTTTATAACTAAAAACTAGAATTGTGATCATAATAACAAAAATAAGATGATAAAACCCAACTTTGGACATGATTTTCGGTTAATTAGAAAAATAACTGTTTGGAACTAAAACCAGAGTTAATAAGGCCATAGTTTTCTAAATAAAATCCTAAAAAAATGTGAATCACATTGTGTTCAGTTTATAAATAAGCACTGGTAAGTTTTTGGCGAAAGTTTGCGTCCAGCCAAGGCTTTACCTTTGGACGTTTCCCGCTTGAACACCGGGTGGTATCCTAAATTATTCTGCATCCATCATTTCCAAGTTTTTCCTCACTATTTTAAATACATTCATAACATAACTATCGTTATTTGTTTATAAAGTGTTTTACAAATTTAGTACGTAGCTATTTATTTAATTCAATTTTAGAAATTACAGTAAATTTATGGACTTTCCAACGAATAATCTATAAGAAATAAACTATGAGTTTTTCGTAATTTTAAATAACTGAATCTTCGTAGAAATCACGCCGTATTTCAACCTCCGAGTTGTATGTTTTTTTATTAACAAAGGGGGACAAAATAAAAGTGTTATTCTTTTGTAGACGTCGCTAATTTTCTAATGTTTTGTTAACGTACGAAGAATATTCTCTTGGATTCAAGTTCAAAGTAAGTAAACTCAGTATCCGTTAATTTACGAAGATAACCAGAAATTTACGAAGATCCTGGATAATTTTCAACCAGCGTTCTTCATAAAATTCAGGGGCAAAGTTTTAACAGTGTAGTATTTACAACCTTAAAAACAAATTTTGTTTATTTCAACTAGAGCATGAACTACTAATATGTAATTGTATTATAAGTATACTGTTTTAAATAAATCGTTTGGGTGTAGCCTTTGAGGCGTATTCCTTAATATATATTTTTTTTTAGTTTTTCATTCATAAATCAATTATAAATTTGGAATTTTAAAAACTTTGAAAAACTCAGATTTTAAGGCTTGTGGAAAAACACTGTTTTTTTAAATTTATTTATGGATACTATACAAAAAATTGTGATATATGACAAAATATTATTTTAAAACTGTATACAACACGATTAGCATACATTGTCTTAGTTTATGCTAGTGTTGACATAAAAACTGGCCTTTAAGTTTCTTAAAACCATTAAAAAATTGGTATTAGATTTACATATGAATCACTCAATAAAAAACTTACTAAAATTAGTTTATGAATATGTTAAGGATAATGAGCAAAAAACACTAAATTATGGAAGCAAAATAATTTAGGATACTAAATCTTGGAGCCCTATTAAACACGGCTGAAACGAATCGAGAATTTTCTCTGTTTAAATTGATACGTTGGTAAGCAACACGTTAGTATGTCGGTGGGAAGGACATTGAAAAAATAAAAATAAATGAAGAGCGAATGGGTTACATTTCAATTTACGCGGCGTGTGTGTTACAAACAACCCTCTCTCTCTTTCTCTCTCTAACCGCGCATGCGCGGGCCGTATCGTGAATGCCTCCCCGCGGAAACTAATTTCTCAAATTGACGGTTATGATTGCTGGTCGCGGTAAACCCCCTCGGTGGCCCTGGGGAGACCTCCGCCGACCTTGCCCCCCTGTCGGAGTGGAAGAACCGACCAAGCGACGGAGCCAGGCACGGTGAATGGCAAGGAGATCTTCTGGCGCGCGGCGGTATAATGCGACCCCACTGACGCACAAGGTTTACGGGGGGTGAACTTCTTATATGCGCTGTCTACTCTACCACCGTATCAAAAAATTCAGCTTAAGACAAAATGTTCACAAGTTAAAACATTTTTTTTTTCTTTTTGAGTGGATATCTAAGGGTGGTTCGCACCCATACAGGCACATAGATATTCTCACATCAATAAACTTCGAACCAACTAGCATTTGTCTACATGAATCCATGTGTCTGATTGGTAATAATCATCATCATCATCATCATCATCAACTACTTCCAGCCTGCGGCCGGGCCAATCTTCCTCTGTTACCCACCACATTCCTTCCTGTTTCAGTCTCATTCATCCTCTTTACTGCATGCCTTTAACTATCTGATATTCACACCCCTTCTTTGGTCCTCCCCCTTCTTTGGTCCTCCTTGGGGGTCTACTACCTGTGTACTTCAAGCTTGCTTCGCCTGTGTATTTTTTTTTTTTTTTTTTACGTTCTGGTGGCAAATGGAAACCGCTCGGAAACATCGTGTACCGTCAGTGCGAGAGCTCCGAAACCCAATCCACGGATTGCGACCAGAAGAAGACCAGATTTTGTTCTTATAACCACCTAGATCTGAACCTTTTTGTGCATGCTAGGGGTTGTAAACGTACAATTCTTGGAATGTCCGTACATTTATCGAGATTCCAGTTTCGACTTTCTATCCGGTTTCCATCGGAACTCTCGTAACTCAGGCTTTGTGCAATAATACCCCGTTATCAACAAGCAGTCTAATGGAATCATTAAATTGCAATTTTTAGTGTTACTTCATTCAGTAATTAGGCTCGTGTTCCCTCGGCTACATTTGCTTCTCACTACACTCATTTATTTTTATCTTAGTATAATTTTTCAATCAACATCCTTATTTTATACTATTTTATCATTGACCTAGAACACTATCACCATTCTTCGTCAGTATGATCTCCTTTTACCAATTAGTTCTTTTCTGGAGATCCTTCTTTCTATAAGACCGGTGAGAAACAGCTACGTAGTTCGCAGAACTTTTCAGTTACTACAATCTTAATCATTCAGATCACACTTTCGTGTTTAGAGAGGTAGTCAGGCAGTCAAAAGGACGAATACCATGGAGGTAAGAAATCAGGGAGTGGGCATGTGCAATGTTTGTCATGTAAATAATCCAAGTCAAAATTTTAATATCAATTTTTTTTATTATTATGAAGTTTAAGGCTAATTCATTTGCTGATGTATTGTTAAATATTTTTTAACAATACTCACTACAGAATTTCAATTAATTTCCACCGATGGGTTGGTCTGTGTGTTACTAAGTTGTCGAGGGCTGCAGTTTCGTTGTGCTTGCTGTCCTTGTTGCAAATGTCTCGTCGTTATCAACCCATCGTGTTCAACTGTGATGTGGCATTTTCCTGACTAAATTCCTTCCATGGAATTCTCTATACTGTCCGGGCATTTAACATTTGATATCAGCTGATGTTGGCTTTTTATCTGTACGTTTGCATGTTCATAGGGACCGGAAAAAATTCTCAAGTTCAATGAGCTCCTGGTGAGACACTACAATTACCTTCACACTAAGGCAGATGTAACTTCTTCATTGGCTGTTGGCTCGTGAGACGTCTCAACTAGGTTACTTGTGATCGGTTACTTCTTCGCTTGAGAGCCTCTCATTGGCTCGGAATCCTCCAGGTGAACCAACATCACAAGCAGCATAGAGGTACAACGGTTTGAGTTTTAGAAAATCACGAAAGGAATACGCGAATTTTTCATGTGTCTACGTATTCATATTCGTTTCTTTCGTTCTTGAGGTTTAACTATGACATGCATGCCCACGAAATTGCTTGGAATCATTTATTTCCACGTTGCAAGAACTATTCAAAGAACGTAAAATATATAAAAACGGTTTGTTTTTCTAACCAGACGGACTTCGCCTTAAGAACGAACTCCCACTCCACGGGCTAGTACCTACTTCTGCGATGCCGGAGTCTCTCCGGCAGAGGACGTCTTGTCTTGCGCGGTTGTTACTCCTCGGAAGGGCAGTGCGCCATTGACGAGAGCATGGGCGCGCGTAGTGTAAGGCGGTTGCCCGTCGCGGTCCCATCCCTCCGGGAACCTCCCCTCGGAGTCCCTGTAAATTGACACTACTGTTGCAATGTGGGGCACACACCAGGAGGTGTGCTTTATTTCTCTCCCCCCTCCCCCCCTCCTCTTCTCGGATGCTCTCTGAATGGCCTCGCATCCTCCCGAGGATTATATTATGTAAACGTATGGCTGTTGTCATGGGCGGAACACCGCTGCCTGGAAAGACGAGCAAGGGGGAGGTCGGCAGCTCTTTCTTCGGCGTCCATTGTGTGCCCTCGCGGCATCTCTCTAACCCGTGGGGGATTAGGCACAAAAGAGTCCCTCTCCTCGCGATGTGCGCGGGGTGTGGGGGGTGCTGCTACCTTCTCCCCCCCCTTTCCCCCCTGTCCTCTCCGTCCAGGGAGGGGGGGGGGGGATCGAGTGACCCCCGCCGATAGAGAGGGCTCGAGCTTGTTTTCGCAAAAGGCCAACCACTAAATGCCTGTAAGCAGCAGCGTGCGTGTTGTCGGCATGTGGAGGGGCTGCGTCCCCCCCTACCCCCCTTCTTACACCAATCACCCTGATCCTTCCATCGTCTGAAAGATGGGACCGGACACCGCGGTGGCCAATATCGACACGCGCTTCTCGCAAGAATTTAGGGATTTTTCCCTCCTCGTATCGTTGGCTCTCATATGACGCCCGACATATTTTTTTTTAGCAACAAAAAAAAAATGCAAGGTATTTAAGAGGGCTTAGGCCTCACCATCTTGCAATTTCAAATTTTTTGATACCGCTTGCACTAAAGCTTCCGTGATAATTTTTGTTTTTTGTTTGACATGGCATAGGACACTTGTTGAATTCAAACCTTGTTAACTGGTGTGGATATCACGATAGTTATAGTCTTCCACGTGAAAAAAAAAGTTTTTTTCCTCACGGCACTTACAGACTAGAGCCTGTTAGTAAATATGTGGTTGCAACAAGGTATAGAAGGTCTGGGTGATAAGATTTATGCCATGACATGCCAAATAAATGAATAGGGTTAAATGGTTGAGAATTGTAATTATGGCAAAAAAAAAAGATTGAAAGACTACAATTTGACGGGGCCTAATCTCACTTTAATGTGTCGGATTTGATGGTGAACGACTCCCGATTGGGCAAAATGTGGAGTTGTTTGAGAAGGAGCTACGATTAGAGGCTGAGGCAATACATCTCGGCATCGTTGCCACCCATTCCTCTTATCTTAACCCATTCAGCTAAACCTGTAGTTGAGTCGTAGAGGAGAGCCCTGTACTCATTGGCGTAGCTGTGTTCATAAAGTTGGGGGGGGGGGGGGGGGAGGGACAAATAATGATTTTGATGTTATGTAAACCCATTCCCCTCTTACTGAGACGAGGGGTCCGGGGGTCCTCCACCGGAAAATTTTGATTTTAAAGTGCAAAATAGCGCTTTTTAAGCACTTTTTGTATCTAACCATTGGATACATCGATGTTGAAATTATTATTGTTTCCTTAAGATAAAATTTGATGAGTGAAGAAATTACAACTAAAGTTGGGCAGAATAATATAATAAAATAAAAATATCACGGTCTATAAAGTTGGGGGGGACAGTCCCTTCCACCCAAAAAGTTCAGGGGGACACGTCCCCCCCTGTCCCCCCCGGTTCCTACGCCCCTGCCTGTACTGAGAGCACCGCAAACTCCCTGACTCCCGACAGTTTGGAGACGCGGCGACGTCTTTCTCGTTCATCTGGACTCGTGTTTCGTGTGAACACGTGTCAAGAGACCTCGCCCATACGCCTACCCTGTCGCACCATCTCCCGGAAATCACCCCAGTCGTTTCATTACTGGAGGTCGTTGTTGATCAATCCTCCAGTTTCTCCTGAGTTTCAGTGAATGAGTTCTGGACTAGTGTTCCGTGTGAACACGTGTTAAGGGACCTCACCCACATACACCTACCCTGTCACCTTAGTCGTTTCATTACTGGAGGTCTTTGTTGACCAATCTTCCAGTTTTTTCCTGAGTTTTTAGTGAATGAGTTCTGGACTCGTGTTTCGTGTGAACACGTGTTAAGAGACCTCACCCATACACCTACCCTGTCGCAAGATCTCCCGGAAATCACCCCAGTCGTTTCATTACTGGAGGTCTTTGTTGGTCAATCCTCCAGTTTTTACCTGAGTTTCAGTGAATGAGTTCTGGACTAGTGTTCCGTGTGAACACGTGTTAAGGGACCTCACCCACATACACCTACCCTGTCACCTTAGTCGTTTCATTACTGGAGGTCTTTGTTGACCAATCTTCCAGTTTTTTCCTGAGTTTTTAGTGAATGAGTTCTGGACTCGTGTTTCGTGTGAACACGTGTTAAGAGACCTCACCCATACACCTACCCTGTCGCAAGATCTCCCGGAAATCACCCCAGTCGTTTCATTACTGGAGGTCTTTGTTGGTCAATCCTCCAGTTTTTACCTGAGTTTCAGTGAATGAGTTCTGGACTAGTGTTCCGTGTGAACACGTGTTAAGGGACCTCACCCACATACACCTACCCTGTCACCTTAGTCGTTTCATTACTGGAGGTCTTTGTTGACCAATCTTCCAGTTTTTTCCTGAGTTTTTAGTGAATGAGTTCTGGACTCGTGTTTCGTGTGAACACGTGTTAAGAGACCTCACCCATACACCTACCCTGTCGCAAGATCTCCCGGAAATCACCCCAGTCGTTTCATTACTGGAGGTCTTTGTTGATCAATCCTCCAGTTTTTACCTGAGTTTTCAGTGAATGAGTTCATCCCCGGTGAACCAGTGGTTGACGAGACTTCAAATCAAAGCTCTTTCCTGCCTACCAAAATATTACACATCTGTCTACAACATCACAATAATTATACTTACT
Organism: Bacillus rossius redtenbacheri; assembly: GCF_032445375.1. Lineage (NCBI taxonomy): Eukaryota > Metazoa > Arthropoda > Insecta > Phasmatodea > Bacillidae > Bacillus > Bacillus rossius. Next base: position 17,308,428 of record NC_086342.1, read on the forward strand.
TAGACCTAGCTTAGGATCTACACGCTACAGTTGGCAATTTACAGGGACACTCAAAGGGCCTATTCCTCACATAATTTGTAGTGTGTATATATATGTGTGTGTGTAGGTGTGTGTGAGTTATATAGTTTCTATCTGTATGAGATTATTAAAACGTTTCACACCTGACCGTCAAAACAAGAGGAAGTTTACTGTCTACATGAGATTTATAATAACACAATCACCCCTTAAAGCATAAGTCTTGATACTTCTTGATGAAATTTCGGTCAACTGACGTTAAAAATAAGAGGAAAATTATCGTCCGTATCTCAGTTTAAAAAAACTACCTGCATATCTCGGTTGTCTAAGATTTCAAAAACTACCTCCATTCCCCTATCCCACTCTTTTAATAACGATTTTTGTTATTTATAATAAAATATTGTCCACTTGAATTTCAAAATAAGAGAAAAAAACTGTCAAAATTTATTTTCAAATAATCACACCTTTTACCATTTCCCACCTCTAAATAAAAAAATAGTAATTGATACTTCTGGTTAAATTATAACATTCTATGTAAGATAAAGATTTTTTGAAATATTTTTTTTTGAAAGAATAAAAAAAGCTTCATAAAAATCATCTAGAAACCTTCCTCATACATTTTCCCACCAATTAAAAGAATATTTTGGTTTTTGTTGATGAAATTATGCACTTTAGTTTAAAATAATATGAAAATCACTGACTACTCACCTCTATTCCCCTAAATGAAATCTCTAAAACTCTGCGTAAATTCCGGATAACGCAAGGTACTTCAACCAGTGTTATACAAATGTGGTTTCTATTACAGTATTAAGCAGCGATTAGACTGAAATGAACAGCTTGTTGCTTACGGGGAAGGATGAATTACATTGTTTACCAAAGGACTGCACAAACACGCATCACGCATGACTCTACAGTAATCACACACAGCCGTGTGGAGTCACGTAGAGAACACGCCCGACAAGAGAATAGGTGGCCATGCGTGTGGAAGTAGATGGAAACATTACCAAACAACTTTTCCAAGCTTGTTACAAGCAATTGCATTACTCAACTGTAAACAATACTGTATGATAATTCGTCACTGAATATATTATAATCACATACCTACTTAAACAAACACTTAACATTTTTTTTCATCCCGTTAAAAATAAAATTCGATAAATGAAAAAAGATTCACTATGCTGTTATGCATGTTTGTTGATTTTGCTGTATTCCTTACCTCTCACTTGATTTGCTTTGGAGTTATGATTTATTACAGTAAAACTTTATTTACCCCCTTTTTCAACCACTTAATAATGAAATAACGTAATGAATCTGTAGTTGTGTTCGTTCGGAAAAATGTATCTTTAAACAGTGGAAGAACATGTTAAATAAGTCCAAGTGTTTTTCAAGTTCACTTCATACAAACAAACTTACACTCTTTATCTTTATCATATGAGAATTTTTGAAACTGTTTCAATGTACACTAACATATATGATTATTGTTTATAAATGTTACAGTTTTTTTTCTTGGCTGAAATTTAATTAAGAGTTATTCTATAGCTAAAAGTAGAATACAAATTGAACCTGAACAAGAATTAGTAAAATTATATTGAAAAACAGTGTAAAATGCTTCACTGTCGTCACTAAAAATTAGATTGAATACTTCAGTTACTAAATTTAAAATTTTTTTTTAATAAATTACCTTAAGTTTCTTTGACTCAGGAACTGGTTCTCACGTATTCGCGGAACTCGATCGCATTAACGTATTAGAAGTAAATGCTTTGCTTTTTGTAGTTGCTCCGAACTTAGATGGTGATTTAGGATTTAAAAAAATGCTTACACCTTATCAATTACATTAAAAATGAACCAACATAAAAAAACAATGATGCCAAATTAAGAGACAGTGTAAAATTAATCTCGCTAAGATTTGCAAAAATACTCTAGAACAAACAAATGTATTTTTTTACATTATTCCTAACAATGTAACTGAATATAATTGAAAAAATACCCCAAAAATTTAAGAAATAACTGGCATTATTTCTTAAAATTGAAAAAAAAAATTAATAAATTCTCGTGTTATCTTTAAAAGATTTGTGCAATGGGAGTGCATGACTTGATGTAAGTTTTTGGACATACGCCATTGCTAAGAACTTTTTCTGTTGAAGAAAAACTAATAAATAAAATAAATAAATAAAAATAAAAATAAAAATACTCAAAAAAAGATACAAAAAACACACAAAATTAAGCAAACAATTGCTGTTGTCAACATGGATATGAACACCACAAAATATTCCGAAACAGGAATATGGTATGCAGCACAAAACATCCCTGCAGCACAAAACAATAGCCAATACTCAACCCACCATAACCAATCCGCTTTAACTACATGGTGCACAGCCAATGGGGAGACAGCTCGTCTGTCATTGGCTGAGCAAGATGTAGCCCTTTCTCTGATAAATACCCTCATTTTCCAGCCCCTTCTCAGTCGCACCTGTGTTTCCGTACCATGTGCGTCTCTGCCTGAGGATGGGAGCAGATAGCAGTTCCCGAAACGTCGCTTGTTTCTGTTTAGGTAAAACTATTGTATTTGTTTGTTTTTTCGTTTTTTCATGTTTTTTGTCTCGCTTCAACTGTTGTGCTGAATTATTTTGGGTTTCAATATTTTTGTGTTGTCATCATTTGTGGGGATTTTTTCGTTCTCTTAGTACATTTTTCTTTGTTTTTTCTTTTTTTTGCTGACCATATTCCTGTTTCGGAATATTTTGTGGTGTTCATATCCATGTTGACAACAGCAATTGTTTGCTTAATTTTGTGTGTTTTTTGTATCTTTTTTTGAGTATTTTTATTTTTATTTTTATTTATTTATTTTATTTATTAGTTTTTCTTCAACAGAAAAAGTTCTTAGCAATGGCGTATGTCCAAAAACTTACATCAAGTCATAAATTCTCGTGACGTGTTCAGCGACAAAACAGAGGCCGGATAGATTACGACAATACTGTTTTGTACAAAGGAGCTGTCAGCTTCAAAGGAACTCGTGTGGAGCTCGTCTTGGACGTAGGAGGTTTTCATCGGTTTAGATGTCTTGGACTGATCACGTATAGACAGTTCCCCGCACAATGTTCCACGTAAAAAAAAAAAATGTTCACGTTACTCTGTTTTCATCGGGCGAAAAAGAAATGGCACAGCTGTTGTAGGGGAATGAGGTAGAATGGCACGCATCTATTCTGCGGGTCCTTTTCGAAAAAAATAAAATAAAAATGCTTAGCCCACGCATTGTGACAAAAAAAATGGAACGAAAAAAAAACTGGAACTTATTTTATATCCCGGCTCTTAACTGTTCTCCTGTTACAGCTATTCACTTCTCGTCAATGTCACGGCATTGACATTTCGAAAAAATCACCTGGAAAAGCAGCCGTTAATCAATATAAAACTGGTGACGATTTGGCCACGAACTTTTAACCACACAGTAGCTCCCAAAAAAATATACACATTCAGTAATATCAAATGGGACAAAAATTGGGATGTCTGATCCCAGTACCGGAAAACAATGCTCTGCTGAAGCTAAGAGTCGCGTGGGACAGAACACGTGGATAGCTCGCCCTGTCTCCTCCCCCCACCACTGCATTTCTCACCGCACTGCACACCAGAGTGCGCACTGTACCTGTGTGAACCTCTGCAGTCTAGTGGCGGACAGCTGGCGAGCCAGTTCAAAAGCGCGAGAAGATGAGGTCAGGAGGTAAGAATCAGAAACTATTATATTTTTGTAGAGTTGCACCGCGAAAATGAATGTGTGTGGAACACAAACAGTGTAGGGTACGTTACAGAAACAGGGAGCAAATTATTTTTCTCCCTTCTATGCTCTTCCAAAGAGCACAACGTCTTACTTGCAGAATGATTTTGCAGAATTTTTGAAACATTTTCTTACGCTTGCGCACTGTACGCTGGAAGGGGGTGCTGTCATAACTTAGAAACACACAACGTAGAAACACACAACTTAGAAACACACAACTTAGAAACGTATATCTTAGAAATGTTCAATATAGTTTTTTCTAAGTTATACCTGATATAAGTGGCGTGTTTCTAAGGTATGAAGATTCTAAGTGGTGTTTCTGAGCTATATGGCAGTTTTAAGTTGGGGTTTTATAAGTTGTGATTGTTCTACGTTATTATTTTCTCATTTACGACGTTTCTAAGTTGCGTGTTTCGGCGTTTTGTGTTACTAAATTCCGTGTTTCTAAGTTATGATCGTTCTAACTTTTGACCATTTAGAATTATGTAGATTTTTCATGGATCCTAAGTTGTGACTTTTATAACTTGCGTGTTTCTAAGTTACGTGTGGGTCCCCGCTGGAAACCACTGGAAGCACTGAACTATCTCATTTTGGAACTATGTGTGTGGACAGCCATACTTAACCGTTTATATGATGGTAGAGTAGTAAGCATAGTTGACGATTTATTTCGGCGGTAGCGATGACGGTCAGATTGTCGTGTATCCTCAAATACCAACGACAAGCCACAGGCGGGAGTTCGACCGCGCCTCGTCGTGCTCACGACAAACACATCGTCAATTTCCCCAGCTCCTGCGCGCGAGGCTACAATCCACCGGCCAAACGAACGAGCCGGTCAAATGGAACCACCCGCGCAGGCGCCTATCGTTGAACGGGCGCGGTCTCGCATCTGGGGGGGGGGGGGGGGCTTGTAAATTGATGCGCCCGCGGCTGTTCGTCTCGGGAAGCCTACAACTCACATAGTTTCGGTTCCCCACCACGTTCGTGCAACTTCGGATTTCTCTCAAAAATTGAAATTAAAAAAATCGAATTGTTAGGTTAGGTTAGGTTAGATTAGATTAGGTCAGTCACAAAATGCTTGTTTTCATTTGAAACTTCCGATTTAGCGGCTGAAGTGGCGTTAATACCAAAACGCAAAACTTCGGAAATCTTCGGAAATTCTTGCAGGGAACCGAAAATACGTGAGTTGTAGGCTTCCCGTTCGTCTCGGCGCTTGGGGGATGCCGTGGTACGGCGCGGAGGCGGGAAACACCGACAGCACTGCTCGCTGTTCTAGTTCGAGACCCTCTTCCCCCCCCCCCCCCAATTCCACCTGCCCACGAGCGCCGACAATGCCCGCCAAATGAGCCGGCGGTGCCCGGCGACGGTTGCCCTGGCAACGCTTAACCGCACGGGATAGACTAGAGTTCACGCGGATGAAAGCCACTGCCAGAACCCGAACACTCCCGAAATTTACCGAAGTAAAAGATTTGTTAGGTTAGGTTTCGGTCAGTGTAATAAATAATAGTTCTTTATTTTTTTTCCCCCACGTGAGGGTAAGTGAGGTTAGGTTATCGTAACTAAAATGAAAAAAATAAATAAAATGGTTAGGTTAGGGTTGTTTTTTTTTTTTCTTCCACGAGCGATCGGCTAACTTCGGAACTGTTCGTGTGTGGCTGTCATCCTTGTGAACTGTAGGCTTTCCCAACTCCACGCCGATTCCAGCCGAATCTTCTTGAGTTGCCAGACGTCTGCACCTTATGCGGGATGAGTTTGAGTTCGCCCGACAAAAGCGGGGTTGCGTGTTTATAACGACAAAAAAAAAAAGGCTGGAAACATATATTTAGGACTTGTTGAATAAAATGCTTTTCAAGGCCGGTATACGTCTTTGAATATGGGGATGAACAGCATTTTTTTTATTGTTAATAATATAAAAAAATAATTTAAAAAGTACACTGATGGTCTGAAATTATTTTTAAGTGAGCGAATTTCTCAGCCACCGTGAATTTTTTACTCTGTTGAAAAAATATTTTATTTAAATAATTGGAAGTAAAAACTTTATTTTCAAAGTTTTTTTTGTGGATTGTTATCATCTACTATTTAATAAATGATTTAATTTTGCTATAGCTCAACAAATTATGGTTGTTGAAGAACTTCACTTGATAAACATAATCAAGATGCACAGTGTTCTATCTGAAATACTGTCTCTATTATTTACAATAAAAATGTGGTTCAGGCCCAAATTCTATGACGTTTACCAGACTTTTTGGACCTTGAGTAGTAAAGATGTTTTCATCTTATTTTGTCGTGTTAAACCTGCAGCTAAAGTTAGTCTGTCGAGTTCATACTGATTCTCTGTTTACGAAGAATGATGCTGCAAACCAACCAGGGAATTTCGGTAGTCTTCCGATGTCTTCCGTCATCTACAGGTACGGAGTCTACTTAATTTCGACATTAACTCTCACAAGAATCTTCTTGGAGTGTTGAATCAACTTTCCAAAAATTTGTTTAAATGCACTGCAAATACCGTTTGCACAGAGATCTGAAGAAGGAATGCCGATTAGTTACTACGAAGATCCAGTTCGCTGAAACCACTTAGAATCCTTCGTTTATCTTAGACGTAGCCTTCTTCGCAAATTTAGAAAATTTTTGCACGTGTTCTAAAGGTCAGTCGGATGTAGTATATTCAAATGAGCTTTCTGACACACTGACAAAAAACTTTCTTTATTTATTTTTTGATAATTTTTGTTACAATATTTTTTTTATGGAGATTTGCGTCTTTTCTAATTTCTGCGTGCAAGTGAAGTTCTTTTTCAAGGGTATGGCCGCGTATGCATGATTACATGTCATGGGAGTGAAAACGCTGTTTTCTTCACATAATTGTTGCGCTATATTGATTAGACACTGAAGTGTAGTGCTTCCATTATGGAAACAGTTATAAATGACTTCTTTTGATAAAGGTACTGCTTTTAACGACGGAGTTTCTAATTTATACTTACTAACCATTTTCAGACGTCATCATGTACCATTTCTGCAATGTTTTAGGTGGAACAATGTGGTAATGGTGAGGCTAAAAACTTTCTTTAACTACATAAGTAACAGAATGGCTACTCCTGTCAATTTCTAACTCCATTATATTTTACCATGTGTTTTACATTCCACTGATTATAAGAACCATAGAGTAAATACAATGAGCATGTGAATATCTCTAATTTTAAACTGTTAGCTGTTTTCATCAAGCTGACCGTAAACTGTAGCGAAAATGAGTAATAAATATTATATGAAAGATGAACGAAATTTAATGCAGTTATGATTTTGCTTACGTATATCTATTTTTTTTCCTGTTAACTGAAAATCCTGCACATGTTTTGGATTTTTCGTCATTTGTTTTTAAATATTTAGCATCCAATACTAAGAAAACTATTGGTAGATGAAAAATAAACAACTTTTTAGTCATGCAAATAAAATTTTCACCACATTTGTAGTGTTGAAGTTGAGTCAAAATGACCAATTTTTTTATTTCCTTTCTCGAAGTTTATAGTATGTGTCAAATCACTTGTGCCAAATTTGACAGTTCTGAAAAAAAATAGTAGTAGTGCCAGTGGCACCCATTTCTCCGAAAATCATTTTCAAAGAATCGCGTGATGTTTGTTCAAGGGAACTGACCACCCTACGAAGTTGTTTACAGACACTGCTGACAGGTCGACAGGTCAACAGATATTACTGATGCTTTTGAGACAAGCTACGTGAGTCAGACTATGGACATCATGACTGGTCTATCGCAGGGGTTCCCAACGTTTCAGCAACTGCGTACCACTTGACATTTTTTTAGAAACGTTGGTGTACACGAAATTTAATATAAAATTCTTTAAAATAATGCCAATGGTAATAAATATATACAAAAATTGTTTTTTCAACTACATTTCTTGAGTCGAATCACGCTAGAATAGATAGAATTCACTGCTGAAGCAGCTGTGTCGACTATCAAATAATTGATTTGCAGACTGGAATTTTCAATTACACACACACACACACACACACACACACACACACACACACACACACACATATATATATATATATATATATATATATATATATATATATATATATATATATATATATAATAAAATGGCTTCGATAAAAGCGAAAGAGACTTAAAAAAATAAAAAATAAAGGGGGCGGTACCGAGAGAGGAGGGTATTTTTAACAAGATTGGTAGTAATTGAATAAAATTATCTGTCAAAAAACCAAGTCCAAAGTCAGGATTTAGTTTTTTTTTACACACACACACACACACACATATATATATATATATATATATATATATAATAAAATGGCTTCGATAAAAGCGAAAGTGACTTTAAAAAAAACTAAATCCTGACTTTGGACTTGGTTTTTTGACTGATAATTTTATTCAATTACTACCAATCTTGTTAAAATTCATCAAACAGTTGAAACTATAAAGTTTCCCTTTGGCTTTGCGAGCTTCGGTCCGCACCATCCACCACAGATGGCAGCAACGCGGTTACACATTTCCGTTCCGTTCACGAAATTACTCCTACCGAATGCCGTACATCGAGAGCAAAGGTGTTATTATACATAAAAACAAAAAAAGAGTTTTTAGGGATGTGTGCAGAAAATAGATGAATGAGCTTCGGGAACATGGGTTCGAATCCCTTTTTGTAAGTCGTTTCAGGTGCTACGCTTGTACGGTACCTACCTTTGAATACATATACTGTATATAAGTCGCGAGTGGATAGGATTTACTCTACGTTTTTCGGAAGCGTATGATGAGCAGCTTGGGAACTTCAGCGCTGCAGTGCGCTGCCGTAACGCCCTGTATCGTCTTAGTTGTTATTTACACGTTATAGCGCAGCACTGTCGCCCGCTGTCATTCCCCGCACCCCCTACCTATCATTCACTGCAGCTCAATGTCGTTCAACAGGAGGGGGAAGGTGTGTTTGAAGAGTTCGACACTTGTCCGCTAGGGACCACCACAAGTCGATGCCCTGGAGATGGTGGCGGATTGCGGCGGTGAATTAACCAACTACCTCAAAACCGTATTAGAAATTTTAACCTGGGCTTGCGACTTCTATACAGTATATATATATTCAAAGGTACCTAGTTTGTGAAAACGTTGAGTCGGTGATTCACTGCAGTACCGTCGCAAGCGGTGCGCGACGGGAGGAGGAGGCAGCGCGGGGAAATAGACGGCCGGAAGGGTGGTACCCCTGCTAGCCAGTCGCTCGCCGCCCGCGCCTCCTTCCTGTGGAACTGTCCGTCCAGATGATGAAGGACGCGGTGGGGAAAAAAAAAGAAAAAAAAGAGGGAAGAAGACTTTTGGTTCGCGATTGTTACGATGCTTCACTCCCCCCCTCCGTGAAGCAAGGGAAGTGAGCTCCACGGGAGAGCTCCGACTCGAAGGTGGACATAAACATCCGCGCGCACAAGCCCGGAAACAATTGAACGTCTTCCGGTGCGTCCGCTCTGGACGAAGTGTGTGCAGACGCGGTAACAACCCACCCGCGCGGTGAATTGGTGGGGGGGGGGGGGGGGGGAAGGGGACCAAGGATTCTCACCGACCCAGAGTCAGGTGCCAGAATAATGTTAACATCATTTGATTTTAAATCGTCTTCATTGGTGGAGAAGTTAAGGCGATACGCCTTTTCTTACACTTAACCAAATTTTCTGCTATTATATAATACATTGAATTTTTTTTTTACGTGACAACGTCTAATAAATCGATGAACGCCGGCTGCACGCACGAAAAAGGATGACTCATTGTCCCGTTACGCACATTGTCCCGTTACGCACATTGTCCCGTTACGCATATTGTCCCGTTACGCACATTGTCCCGTTACGCTTTGTACCTTTGCGCTCATTGTACGCTTGCGCCGCGCATATATCTCTCTTTCACTCGATTGGAACAACCATCGATTTGACTTTTTCGAGGCACATTAAACTTGAAACACTCCAATTCGTTTCCTACTTTTCCTATCATCATCCTATCCTTAACAGAATCACACAGATTGGAAGAAGTTTAATAGCAATCATGTATAAAACTTATAGTTATAATAATCTGTTCGTTAAAGTAATAAACATATTTGAATTAATGAGTGCAAATAAAAGTAAATTTATCAATTAAATTGTAGATTTCATTTCAGTTTAAAGTGCCTCGAAAAAGTCAAATCGATGGTTGTTCCAATCGAGTGGAAGAGAGATAGATGCGGCGCAAGCGTACAATGAGCGTAACGTGACACAGCGTAACGGGACACTTTTTCCTGCGTGCAGCCGGCGTTCTTCGATTTATTAGACGTCAAAAAACATGATACGATTATGAATAAGTAGACCGGCGGGAAAATTTTTGCCATAGCTAAAACAATCAATTACAGAGCTAATTTCAAACACAGGCTGGGTAAAAATATATTTGGAACACTTACTTGCCTTTATCACTTCAGGTCTTACGCACTGCTTGAATCTGTGTGTGAATAAGCGAGTGACTGGTCTTAATGTATTACCTACTACTTATTGTCTTAATTTAAGCGTTAAATACTTTACAGCACGCGTATGAATATGCTTAATTTTTAGTTACTTGTTAATTTTTTTTTTCTTTTAATTTATATTGGTTACCTCCTATCTTTTAAAATTTAGTTAATGTTTAATTCTGCCTTCTAGTTTATTACCTACTTTATCATCTATAATATTTATGTTATGATTATTTTTTTTGTAAAATTTCAATGTATGCTGTAATAGCATAAAATATGGTTAGGTGTAAGAAAAGGCATATCGCCTTAAGTTTGCCACCAATAAAGACGGAAATGATTGAAATACGTAAATAAGTACGCTGACGTCTGGGTACTTGCGGCAAAGTGTATCCGCGTGGTTGGAAGCGGCATTAGTGGTTAGCGTCCCGATCCTGACATCCTAGTTTCGGTGTTTTTTCCCCCCGTGGTTTTTACGAAGATGCACCAAGAAAATTCCGGTATTGTCCCTCCTGCAACCAGGGGCGCAACTACTAAATTTTCAAAACGGGGTGTGGGGGGGGCAATATACCTTTTTATAAAGAATCATTGATCCCCCCCTATTGAAGCGGGGAGTCCGGGGGTCCTCCCCCGGGAAAATTTGTATTTCAAGATGGAAAATGGTGCTATTTAAGCAGTTTTATAATCTAAAAATTGATTACACGGCACTTTCTTCGCCCCCGTTTGCCCCCACTTCAAGTTTCATGAGTGGGGGGGGGAAACTACCCTTGCCCCCCCCCCCCTTGTTGTTGCGCCCCTGCCCGCAACAGTCCTTGATTGACAGACATTGCAAAGAAAATGAGATAACATGCGTGGCCGAGTGAGGCAGAGACCTAAATGCCAAAGCAAATTCGCGAATTCCTCGACTTAACCGGTTTGCAAAAAAAAAAGGTAGCCGTTTTTTTTCCTAACCTAAGTTAAAACTAAGTGTGTAAGGGAGGGGTCTAGGTAGGGAAGACTCTAAGTGCGTCTCAGGGCAAGCCCTATTCGCTCTATACATGCGGGTTTTTAACCATGCATAAAAGGTCACGTGCATCATGTGCTAGGAGGGTATTGGCCAGCCATGGCAGACGTTTTCGCCATGACTAACGCCGTAGTGCGCTAAGGGAAAAAATGGCGGAAGGGGAGGTAGTTGTAGCGGACACCAAAACGTCTGGGTCTTTACCCCCCCCCCCCTCCGCCCCCTCCATCAGTAACCAACAACAGTCAAATATTTTTCCTCGTTCGCCCTCTTTTTTTGTTTACGTCGCCTCCATTGTTCAACGTCTTTTATCGCTTTCAATGCGTCTCTCGGTCCGGCCCCGCGTCGTAAGGCCGCGAGAGTTGGACACCCACCCCCTGCAACAAAGTTTGATCACGGCAAGTAGTAATGTTGCGTAGACTTCACTGACATTACATTGCATAGTAGGAGATACACACACACACACACACACACCAACACACACAACCCACTCCCCCATAACCCGAATTTACGAAAACATTTGCAAAATATGTATGCGCCTATGGTGCTGATGGTGGTGATGCTGTCCCTTATGTATGTCAGTGTGTAAAGAGTCAATAGCAATGTTGGTTTTTGATGTGTAACATCCTATCTCTCGGTATATGGCATTTGGTAGGAAAAATTTTGTTCATGGAACGGAGATGTGTTTCCACTGTGCTACCATCTGTGGCGGAAAGCGTGAACGAAAGTTCACAAAGCCAAAGGGAAACTTCATAGAATTAACTGTTTAATGAATGTTGGCCACCAAAACACCATAGAAGAATAATTTGTGGGTGCAGTGGTCAGAAGACAGCTGTGTGGAGCCACAAAATCAACACTCGTGGTACATGAGCGCGCGACCAAGGTGTAACTAACCTCTTTTGTAAGCTTGTCACCTACATTTACCTCTGAATGGGTTTATTTTTGAAATAGACGTTTTTATTGTTTCGAAATACTGCGTCGATGTTGGGAAAGGGTCTCAAATTAATATCACATCAATATTTCCCAAAATTATTTTATTTATAGCCTTGTGAGTTGCGGTAAATCCTCACGAATAATCATGCCTTTATATCATAGTTACATTCAACCCAGTTTGACGTCAGGAGCTAACAGCTAAAATTGCTTCTTTTTTTTTTGTCATAATGATTTCGCAAAATTTTGCAGTAGATCTTTTTTTAAATTGGTCAATTATTATGTTATTTTAATACTGATTTAACAAGCTTTATGATAATTTTTTCATTGCCGGATAGTGTAGTAATCTAACATCAGTTTCAGGAAAAACATTTTAAATGCTTCGCTGAGATTTGGCGTAGCTGTAAAAAATAAATAATTACATTTATTATTTTTCCAGGAAGACGTTTAACCTATTTTACATATTTAAAATTTGACGTGCCATTTTGGTTTTAATTTATACATGTGTGATGTTAGTCTAGAAGTTTGGGGAATTTTTGAAATAATTTTTGGTTATGGTTGTGCCGGGTTGGTGTTGGGGGGGGGGGGGGGGGGGTGTTTGGTTGTGGTAAATAGAGAGGACCTTGTTTTCAGCAAATAATTTTCAAATATTATTCTGGCTTACCTAGTCGACAGTGACGTCAATAAAGGAGGTAATACATGACATAGAGCATAGACCAAGGCAGTTGGAAACCAAGTAGAAAATAATTCGAATGGACGTACAGGGAATTCAAACAGAGGCTTTCAAGAGTTCTAATACAACGTCCTAACACCACGACGACTTGAACATGGAAAATCAGGATTCGGGAAACCACAATAGGCACTTGCTTCTTTCTGCACCACGATAGTTCTTTGTACGATATGGGCTACACGGTTATAATTTAATAGATTAAAAGAAAAAAAATTCCGAAAACCATTTTACGAAAACATTTAGCAGAACCATAATTTGTTTTTGTAGTGTAGTTTTTCTGAAATTCATTAGGTCCACTGGCCCGCTTGGATCAGTCGGACACACGATCAAAACTTGACGGCAGCGCCGCAAATGTCCTAACGGTCAGGTTTATGTGGGTGCGATCTAAGGGACATCTAAAAAAAGAAAAAAATAAAGGGGGCGGTACCGAGAGAGGAGGGTATGATGGTAAAGGAAAAGGGAGAGGTGGAAGTTTTTTTTTAACGACGAACTCCTTACATTAGTTCTTTTCTTCCTCGTAGGAGGCGAGCGTGATATACTGGCCATAAAAAGTGCGGCAACTTCATGCGTCTGGTTGTCTGGCCTCCAAAAGGGCCTAACTTCCTCCCTCCGCCCCATCTTCGGAGGAACCCTCCCAGCGGAAAGGAAAGGGTTGCGAATTATAGCTGCTCCCCCTCTTCTCCTTGCAATCTCGTCTTTGCACGCAGCCCTGTGTCTTACACACGAACTTGGACGTCCGCTTAGATATGGAAATAGGTCCCAAAAACGCAGCCGTTAAAATGAAGGAATCAAATGTGAAAACTTTTTGTTTCCATGTTGGTACGTGTCGTGATTATCTCCACAGAGAGACGCTGCTTTTTAACTCCGCGGTTTCAACTTCCAACATACCTGGCTTGTCTGTACACTTAACCGCAACTAAGCGCGTTTGTAGAAGCAAAGAGCAAGGAAAAAGGCAAGAGGGTAACATCCAAGGCATGCGTTTAACCTCTTTCTTACCTTAATCGGAGTTATAAGACTTTGCGTGTCTTGGAAATATTTGCGCGTTCGAGATTAGAACGCAGGGCACGCTTTGAAGTTGGAAGGCTTGTATGTTTTTTTTTTTTTTTTTCCACGGTGATTTACAAGGTGAAATAACTAACTTACTACTCCTTGGTTCTTGCAGAAACTTGTGAATTACTCTGGCGTGCATCATATAGAGCCTCCCTTTTTTTTTTTTTTTTTTTTTTTTAGAGGGAGAGAGAGAGGTTCCTAAATAGCACAGTGCCCGTAAAACCCTGTATGAATAGAAAGTATGTTTGAGGTTAACAAGAATTAAGAATGTTAAGTATGTTGCCATGAATGAATATAATACGTCTCATATTTAATGTAGATTGCAGGCTTTCACCGCTATTGTCTGATAAACTGTAAACACTTCCAAGTTGAGTCGTTTTGAAATGGTAAATCGTACCGAAGTTTCGTTCTGCATGCAGCAGACATCTCCAGAGTTGAGAAATCAACTGAATGTTAGAAGTTGGCATGGCTCAGGTGGCCAGTCATGAAATGCCACTTTCTATTGGCTAAGGTGTCGGCCAACCAGGTGAGGGCTTTCCTGCCATTGGCTTCTATATCAGCCAATATTTGTTCACACTCTTAAATTTTTTCATTTTTAACTGACGAAGAATGCTGGTTACAAATTATCCAGAGATCTTCGTCATTTTACGACTTTCTTCGTAAATTTACGGATACTGAGTTGATTTACTCTGAACATGATTCCAATAGATTATTCTTGGTATACTAACAGAACTAAATAAAAAGCTGGGTAAGTCCACAGTAAAACACTTATTTTGTCCATGCATGTGCCTACCTTTGTTTGGAATGGAAATATAAAACTCGGAAGTCGAAAGTCGCTTCATAGTTTCTACGGAGATTCAGTTACTCTAAATTACGAACTATTTGTTTATTTCAGTTAAATTCATCGTTGAAAAGTCTGTATATTTAATGTGATTTCTAACAACGTAGATTAAAGCTTTTTTTTTTAAATTTTAATTTGGAAATATTTTCTCGTAAAGAGCGATGTTATTGAGATGATCATTCACATAGGAGACATTTCGGAGAGCTGTAATCAGTGGAATTCCAGCCTGAGTGATTTGAAACGCTGAATTCCACTGTCTTACCATTTTATTAAATGTGGGTTATTTTTTCAAGTGTAAACTTTGAGGTCTCAGTAATTTTCCAACAACAAAACGAGCCAACCATCCCTCATTAATGACGTCTTATTCACATTCATTTGTTTCGTTTTGACAGTATTTCATTGACAGAAATATCTATGACGAATTTAGACGACATAAACTTAAACACTTGATACACGCGGGAATCGAAACCAGAAATCAGAACTCCAAAAAACCGGCGTGCCTTTGATTTCACTTTTGAGGTATGAAGAATAAGTTACGTTGATAACAATGTTACAACGGTTTGCGTTGTAAATTTCCCATTCACGTAGATAGCTTTGCATTTAATGTTTGAGGAGTATTACCAATAATTTTTTGACGTCTAATAAATCGATGAAAGCCGGCTGCACGTACGAAAAAGTGTCACGTTACGCATATTGTTCCGTTACGCTGTGTCCCGTTACGCTCATTGTACGCTTGCGCTGCATCTATTTCTCTTACACTCGATTGGCCTATGCGTCCGAGGAGAAGTAAGACAGCGGCAGCACACAACTAACATCTACTGGTAAACTGTTCGTCGACTGTTTATAAAGCGAAGTGAAAAGTTAATGTGTTTTTCATTGCTTATTTCAACTACCATTTCGGCAATAAAGGTTAATTATTCTTGCATTTTTAAAATCTGATTACTAGTATAATTTCAAGTATTTATTATTTTATTATTAAAATAAAAATGATATAATTTTATTCATAAAGTATGCAATCATTTCATCAATGTTTTGTGACGTTGTCACGTTAAACTATCGTCCGTAAACCGACTTTACAGACAACCAATTTTTTTTTCCTTGTGTATCTTTCCTTAACTGTGCAATGGAAACACACTTCACAGCCTTCGTTGTGCAGCAAGTAAGACTGGTTGCTCAGCGAGACAGAAACCTCCGCCGAGTATGTCTCAATATAGTAAACCAACATCGGAAAGCTTTGTGATTTTTGTGCGCGAAAAATCTGGCCTCGTTGTCACACCGGTCTAATATATGGCAGAATGTGCGTGCAGTATCGCAACACAAAGTAACTGTAAAAATAAACAACCCGTGCTTAATATTTCCTTATAGAATTTTTAAAAAAAATTTCCTCCAAGTTACGAAACAGATGTTTAGCTAAAAAATTAATATAAAATGATTGTAGAGCTATTCCATGACGCACGCTCACCTGGTTTGATAGCCTAATGAAATCTGGGGACTGGTTTATATTGCAGGTATTTGTGTTTTCTGCAAAACCATGTCGTCATCATGGCCATGGCAAGCCCCGTTGTTCGGAAGCCTGTCAGAGCATCCAGTCGGCGGGCCCCACTTTACTGTCTCTGACAAAAGAACTGTCGCTCCTAAGTTGTGTGTTTCTAAGTTGCGTGTTTCTAAGCTGCGTGTTTCTAAGTTGCGTGTTTCTAAGCTGCGTGTTTCTAAGTTGCGTGTTTCTAAGCTGCGTGTTTCTAAGTTGCGTGTTTCTAAGCCGTGTGTTTATAAGTTGCGTATTTCTAAGCTGTGAGTTTCTAAGCTGCGTGTTTATAAGTTGCGTGTTTCTAAGTTGCGTGTTTCTAAGCTGCGTGTTTGTAAGTTAGGTGTTTCTAAGATGTGTGTTTCTAAGTAGTGTGTTTCTAAGTTATGACAGCACCTCGCACGGCGCGAGGCTCGGAGGAGCGGGCTCCGGATCACTCGCCCGTGGCTCGGGAGGATTGAAAGAGAAACTCCCCTCCGGGCGGCGTCACGCTCCAGAGGCGCCGGGCGAATTGAAACGCTAATCCGCCTACCGTCGAGAGGTGGCGTCCGTCAGCCTGTTAGCCGCACACGTATCCCTCCCCCCTTCACCGTCCCACTCCAAGGCCCGGCCCGGCGCGGTCAAGACCCCCGCCCCCCTACCCCCCTCGTGACCCCGAGGGCCTGGGCCGAAACCCTGTAATTATAAGTACTACGTCATGAGGAGCTATCGTGTCGGCAGATCGTGTGTCTTGGATCCCCCTGAACCCCCCCCCCCCTAGCTTGTCCCTCCACCCCCTCGGACGTGGTACAGCGGTCTCCAAACAGAAATTATACACGGGGGGGAGTTCGCAAAAGAGATGGCTCAACGGGTTGTAGGGGAGGGGGGGGGGGCATTAGGCATCGCCTTCAGTGCAGTTTCAAATGTTTTTTATACTGCTTCCAATAACGCTTCCGAACTTTTTTTTTTTACTTTTTTGTTTGTTTGTTTGTTTGTTTGTTTGTTTGACTCGGCGTAGGACAGCTTCGGCAACTTGTTGAAGTCGACACTTGCGAACTGGTGTATGATCATCATGATATGTAGTTGTAACCACCAGCGGGAAATCATAAGTTTTTTTCTTTTCTTTTTGCGACGCTTACAGACTAGTATATAGAGCATGTTAATAAATATTTGGTCGCGACAACGTACAAAAGATCTTAGAGATGCGATTCATGCTTTGACATGCTAGAAAATTTGGGGGAAAAAAAATAGTTCAAAATTAGAAATGTAGTTAAAATATGCAAAAATCCAAGATAGCGGGACCTAAGTCTCCTTCAGGAATGAAATTAAGAACTACAGATGGACAATCGCTATCGGCTGTACGCAAAATACCGATTGTTTTAAGTCGGAAACTTACATTTTTTTTGTGTTATAAAAATATTATATAAAAATATTATATAAAAATATTATATATATATATATATATATATATATATATATATATATATATACTAGCTGACCCGGCAAACGTTGTTTTGCCATACAAATTATTTCTAGGGAATTCCCAGCTGCAGTACCCGGCGTTGCCCGGGGCTGTACACATGGTGAAGGGGACCTTTTTTCGAAATCAGATGTAGTTAGTAATTGTCTTCTTAATTTTAATGTCAAGTGTGAAAATTAATTTAATTCAATTTCAGATCCCGACAGACGTTGTTCTGCCAGTTAATAGTTATTTACCTGTATATATCTAAAACTTGGTAGTCTGTATGTAGTCTAGACTCTATAAAGCACTATTGAAAAAAGCTTAAAAATAAGAGATTACTAATATTGAAAAGATTCCATTATCCAGCTAATGCTCGGCATGCATTGCAATGCCTCATTCAGTTTTGTTTTGTAATATGTTTGAAGTAGTTACACATAAACAAATCATCTATCCATCTCTCTAAACATATATTTATTTCTATCTACATCTTTATATATCTATGTATCTTTCTATCGCTATTTATCTCTTTTAATCTACATATTTACATATATACCTCACACTATCTCTATCTCTTCTATATATAAATCTATATAGCTCTATACATCTATATATCTCTTTATCTAACCCATTTCATTCTCTATACCTCGCTCTATCTCTACTTATCTCTCTGTCTCTCTCTATCTCACTCTATCTCTGACTTTCTTTTACATTTAAATAAATTGTGTCATGCGTGCGCATTTATACAACGAAAACAGTCGAAGTGCCGCTATATAATATGAAATAAACACATTTTTTGAAACGATTTGTGCTCCAACTATTGCAAAATAGTTATACCGTCTCAGAAACCTTCACCAAAATTTCATCGCAATTGGATGAATGGTATAGGAATGCATACGGCACAAACAAACGAAAATTAAAGACATGACAAACGCTTCAAACGATGGTGCGTTTAAAATTCAAGGCAACTAACTCTATCTATTGACGAAGTTAAGAACAAAACTGTTCTGAGCGCCTTTATTTTGCTAGCCGCTGCGAGCTCCACTAAGCGGACTGGTCTCATCAAGGAGAAAAATATGAATTGGCCAGACCTTACTATGTGTATGATCGTGTGGCAAACATAAAGAAATGACTCTCACTCACTATTTGTATGTCTATGACCTATGATTTTTTCTGTTATAAAATGAAATTATCACTTTTTCACTCCCTTAGGGATGGAATTTCATATTAATATGTGGCCTATGTGTTAATCCAGGTAATGAGCCCAGCTCGCTGTAGGCGGGGAAAGTTGATCAAATGTTAATTGATCAGCTATCGACCGGGGTTGAAAAATATAAAATTCTATTAAAAATTAGGGGTTGGTGATAGAAGGGTGAAAATTTGGGGTTGTATGTATTTTTTAATGCCACATTATAAAAAAAAATTGTCCAAAAATTAAAAAAAAATGTTTGGTGTGGACAACCCTTATTACTTATGGGTATGAAAAATAGATAGTAGTAGTAGATTCTCAAACCTACTGAATATGCATACAAAATTTGATAAAAATCGGTCCAGCCGTTTCGGAGGAGTATGGTAACTAACACTGTGACACGAGAATTTTATATATAAGATACATATATTGTATATATACATATATATGAGATTAAAATGCTAAAAAATACATTTAAAGTGAAGTAGTCTGAAAAAAGTTTAACACCAATAAGATATATTTTTGTTGCAAACCCAAATTATTTTAATATTTTATGTAAATATTCGTTTGGATAAAACAGCCTTGCAAATTCGCAAGTAATGATGGTAATAGCCGCAAGATTAAATCCTGATGACTACAAAACTGAATAAATTATAGTCACATAAAAGATATATGGAGAGGAATAAATTATATTTATTCGTCTAAGTAAGACAAAATTTTAATAAAACCTTACAATTGTACTATCTACCCTGCAACTACTAGTCTCTGATAGAGGTGATGTAATATTTAAGTCTGGGTCCATTTGACGCCAGTGAGTGGCGCCATGTTTGAATCCTCATAAGTTGTTATTTTTTTCTAACTGTCGTTTCTTGCAAATGGTATCGTATGAATAAAATAAACATTCCATACTTTTGAGGAAAAATAAATTATTTTTACAACTCATGCGGTAACAATTTTTATTCGGGTAACTTTGACTAATTTGACTATTTTGTAAAAAAATAAATTACTCTGCTATCTTAGCAAGTTATTTGCTTAGATGAGCCATCTTTTCAAACACTTTTCTAAGTTAGAAGAATAATTTTTTATTTACATTACGTATGACTAGTCTAATTTACACGATTAAAATTTTTTTGCCACATATTTGTTTTCCAAATATTTTCTCTCACTAAAATTTTAGCATGTGTGATTTTTTTTTAAAATTATTATCGATAGTAGATATATTTATTGTTGCGCAGAATACATTTTTAGTCACAGTATCCAATAATACCTATTGAAAAATGCGAGCCAACTATGAAACATTTTTTTAATTTTTTTCTATCAGAACCGTAATTTTCTGGTCTATCAAATTTTCTCGGTTTTTTACGTTGAGTTAGGGGGACAATCTGTATTTGCACAAACTGTTCCAAAATCCATCGCACGTTCGTTATTCACCACATTTTCGAACTGGCAAATCCAAATTTGAAATTTACGGACTCGCTTCAAAAACCTTCACGACCAACAATGCGAGAACGCAGCAAAGAGCTGTTGCAGTGTCGTATCTCGTATCAGCTGTCGAGGGACAGGGGTGTGTGTGTGTATTGGTGCGCGCGTTGGAGCGAATCTAACCCCCCCCCCCCCTCACTGTGACCTCTCGCCGGCCAATTGGATGATGATAGACAATAATTCAATAGAGAGCGCGCCTTCAATTGCCCCTCACCCCCCTCCTGCTGGTGGAGATAGAGTCTCCCCGCATGAAGAGAAGGGGGGAAAGGTTAACTCGGTTAGCCTAATGGGCGCAACACGGATACTCGAGAACGCGTGCTGAAGGTTTGTTTTGCTCGACCGAGAGGTGGTTCGAGGTATTCACACACCCGTCGTCCGTTTTTAATTTTTTTTTCTTCTTAAATTAAACTATTTTATCTGTTAATAATCTGAGTGTATATATAACTGAAATGAAAAAAAAAATGTAATTTTCTGGCAAAAGAGCACTGAGTGCTGGTATGTCAATGCAACCTGTATTTGGTAAAGAACTTGAAAAGACAAAATAAAGAGATTTTGAAATTGAAATTTGAATTGTCCAGCAACTGCAGAATCACTTCTGGCAAAATTTTAAAATTGTGTTGTTTTACAGCACAGAAAAACAAAATTTATGTACTTTTACAAAATATTCCCTTGGAAAATAGTTGCCAAGAAATATTTTGTAACACAAAGAAATGTATTTTATGTTTGTTCAACACATGGCTATGGTTATTTTTTGCATATATGAAAATAACATTCTTCAAATAATATTTAGTAATCCTTGCACATAATTTTATAATGTAATTCATGTCCCTCCAAGCAAATTTTTTTTAAACCATTGAAAAGAAAATAGAATATTCAGTTATAGGGCTTTATTTGTTTTATTATGCGTATTATCTATTGGAGGTACAGGGATAAAACAATGCATAAATGTCCGGGTAGGAAACCAAAAACTCAGTAAAACTGCGAACACTAATTTTTAGTGATAAGTGCAGTTGTTTTCATGTAAATGTACAAATTTACAACCATCCAACGCTGAGAATAGGATTCGAACCCACGACATCAAAAGCTCCAAGTTGGATACGCCGAGTGGATACTATACGTCACGTCGACAGCAAAAGGAAACATCGAAGGAGCGTCACAGGTTACGGACTTCAGAGAAGAATTAGCTCTTGGGCTGGAAGTGAGATCCGAACGTTCACCTGGAGTGCAGTCGTGGAAAGCCAAAGTTGCCTGGTATATTACCTGGAGCGTGGCTGTGTAACCCGATTCTGTGCTGCGGACTACGCCACTCTGCTCTGTGCCACTGCGCATTTTTGGGTAATATAACTCAGCGGCACATATATTATCGCCCCATTTATTGCCGGCCATGTAAACCTTTCATTTCCTAAGAGAATCACATAACTTGTTTTAACCAATAGTTGTCTGGCGTTACATATCCTTTAGACATACTACCTTTGCACGAAACCAGTGGGCTATAAGTTTGGTTATTGAGTCCCAATCTGCTTATTTGTCATACCTGGAAGGCCCAGTAAGTTTTTAGCTGGGTCTTGACTGTGGTTTGTGATCATTCACACAGGCACGAAGCTCTGAAATGCACCCTCGTAGCGAGGCACGTGTGAAACTAAATTTGAAAAGCGCCACCTTCATGAAAGTTAGCATTAATATTCTGTATGAAATTTAATTTAGTGAAATGACACTTGAAAAACGTTTTGATGTGTCACGCTTGATTTGTGACACATAATTTTCAACCTAGATGGTGTCTCCAATGTGTTAACTTGAGCACTTTAAACTACGTCATTTGAATAGGTTTAAATCAGTAACTGTTTAAATGTAGCTTACTCCGATCTGGGTTATTTCTAATTCAAACAATACATGTTTTGCAAGTAATTGAGAACAATAATTATTCTATGCTTACTTGTGCTTGGTCAGTTAAATATACAAAACGCATCTAAAAAGATTTCCTAATGCAACAAAAAAAGCAATAAAGGAATAATGAACTCATCTGTTTTGTGAAAGTGAAAGGCAATACAGAATATTTTTGTCGTATTATATTATAGCTTTAATAAGGCAAGTAATTAAAGGCCCATTAGATTTAATACCAAAATGTAAACTTTGTGATCGTTTCGAGCTGTGAACAATCAATCCCGTGTAACCTTATCATTAATGTAAATTATTTCAAATATGGCCAAACCAAGACATTTCCACTTAAAACCAGAGGAGCTGTGCCGTGTAAGCGCGATATTAAAAGTGCTTGTCTACATAACCGCGTAGTATGCTGCACATTGCACTGCAAGATGTAGTGTAGGGCCTACTAGTGGAGTTACTTTCACTTCCCCAAAATTGCCACGAATCCGTATTCATTCTCAAAATAATAAAGCGCAAGTCAGAGTGGGTTTATTTGGCCTTCAATGTGACAAAAATGAGCGCTGACTATAATTATTGACGTGGCAACGTCTAATAAATCAATGAACGCTGGATGCACGCACGAAAAAGTGTCCCGTTACGCACATTGTTCCGTTACGCTGTGTCCCTTTACGCTCATTGTACGCTTGCGCCGCATCTATCTCTCTTCCACTCGACTGTTTATAAAGTGAAGTGAAAAGTTAATGTGGTTTTCATTGCTTATTACAACAAAAATTTCGACAATAAAGTTTAATTATTCTTGCATTTCAAAAATCTTATTACTAGTATAATTTCAAGTATTTATTCTTTTATTATTAAAATAAAAATGATTCAATTTTATTCATAAAGTATGCAATCATTTCATCAATGTTGTCACGTTAAACTATCGTCCGCAAACGGACTTTACAGACAACCAATTTTTATTTTTTTGTGTGAGTCAGCGCCTGGAGAAATTACGTTTCTATGGAAATGCGGACCTGCCCCAATTTGTCGCTCGTAAGGCACCCTGAGCATCAGGGCCATAAATCTTCGAAAACGGAACGCTGTTTACCGCTACTGCCACTAAAACAACAAATAACTAACCAGTTGCCGCCTCATTAAAATCGTAATAAATTAGCTTCTCGTTCCGTTTAGTCTGCAGAAATACTCCGTCCGGCAGTGGCTCGGTAGCTGTAATGAATGTCTCAAAAAATGGCGATTAATATAACATCCTTTAGAGGTGTACGTGTTTTTAGTGTGTCGGAAGAAACACTGCGGCCTTATTTAAATTACCCGCTTTTACACAGACAAGGTTATTTTCATCTTAAGAGATGAGCAGGTGTCTTTAAAAACACTTTAAATCGATCAACGGTTTACCGGCTACGTGTGTACGAATTACTTAATTCGTTTCTGGCAGCTTCAGTAATGGAATTACTTAACGAACGTTGAATTTTTGGTAGTTAACCATCGTCATTAGGTGGGCAATAAATTATTTTTACTTACTAATGTAGGATACAACCATTGCCGGGATAAGTGAAGAAAAAATAATAAATGACATTGGCCTACATAACATTCTAAAATTTATACAATTTTGGGAGTGTCTCTATGCATGGGTATTTTGATAAACAATATTTTTCTTTCCCGCATAAACAATAACAGACAACAGTAAAGAAACAGATATAAAGCAAGATAAATTTAAAAAAAATATATACATGCAATATTGGTCTTTGCATGCAAGCATCGAAATGTATATACTACTTTAAAGGTAAAAACTAACCTTATAATACGATTGATTTGAATTTTGTATTTACTGTAACTAGTACATACTCAGAATTCTAAATGCTTTTAAAATGTAGCGGTGGTAAAATGGCCCTTCTCGCAAGTAGCTATAACATGAATATCAAAGTTTATTGACTTAGTAAATTTGCTAGAAAAAAAACACATAAATGTGGGTTCCATGTCAATAATACTTTTTTTTAATTATTAATTGCGGTCATCAAAAGAAAATTATTATTAAAAATATTTTTTTTTTTGCTGTATTAAGTACAGCATGGTTCCCTAAAACTTTATTCGAAACGTAAGACATTCTCTTGAATTTGTGGAAGTGCACGAGGCATTTAATGATTTTTTTGGTTTTGTTTTGGCTTTAAGAATATTTTTACCATTGGAAATGTTGAAGTAAGTAATTTGACCACTTGTTTGTTTGCATTAATAAGACAACCATGTTAATGCATACACATCCGTACATTTAATACGGAATCGTTGCTCATAAATTTGTCGATTTCTGTGTGGACGGCGTTAATTTTTCAGACCCAGATTTTGGCTGGAATTAGATGGAGGAGATTTAAAAAAGCCATATTGTTTTCAATTTTTTCTATTCCTTAATTATTATTATTTTACATTGAAAATGTACCTTCGTTAAGGCACAGATTACGCACTAATATATCTCCAAATATTAGTACAGTGTATATTGAAATTGTTATTATTATTATAGTTGTAACTACCCCCAAAAATATCAAAACTAAACGATAGTGATATTTCAGAGTAAACGAATTGTAACATACCGTCTCTATTAACATCGGGTATTCCATGAACTGATAAACTATGCTTTAACGAATACATATTTGGAAAATTAAACGATAAAATATGGTTTTTGTGCAAAATATTGTTACGAGTGGGGAAAACGGGTTAGTACGGATAGTCCAATTAATGTTTATACAGTCTTATTTACTAAGTACTAATATTTACATTAATAATTAAATCACCACACTTAATGTATTTTAAAAATCACTCGCACTTAAATATCTCTGTTCATTGACTACTAAGTATCTGTCCAGTCCACAGTTTGCACTCCTCACTGGAACTAGGCTCGACAGTGGTTCGCTCCTTACCTCGCGCCTGTCCACACACACACACACACAGCCTCGTGCCACTCAGTCGCACTCTCTCGATCCAGTCGCTCCTCGTCGCGCCGCTCTCGTGAGAAGGGGGGGGGGGGGTGGGGGTGGGAGGGGGTTGGTTCTCCTCGCCGAACTCGCACTTCACTCCACTCGCCTGTGGAACTCTCGGAACTCCCGCGGAGGCCGGCGTCGCTGCTTTTATACCCTTGGCAGTCATTCTGGAACCGACTGGAGAGGTTCTGAAGTGTCGCGTCACCCCCCGGGGTCGACCGGATGCTCGAAGCATCCAGAATAATGGAGCCTATTCACGCCACTACACGCGGAATTCCCAGGCCGCCGGGATATAGATGACAGCGCCGGAGGAGAGCGCGTTGGCCCGGGGTGGAGGAGGAGGGCGAGGCCGGGCCGCTATAATCCCGGAAGGTATGCGTGCGTGACGTCAGTGGCCGTGCGGGGCCGCCAGGCACCTGGTCTGCTTCGCGCCCTGGCCTCCCACGTTCGTAACAATATGTTAAAAGCAAGATGGTTTCATTAACTATATTACCCCCTTAGGCATTTTACATTATATTTTTGAAGTTATACTTCTTTAGGCGCGTTATAAAAAATGATAGAGTGAAATTTTAAGATGCACGCGCATCACTGTAACAAAAAATTAACAGGTTGAAGCTGCCCGCTAAACCGCTAATTAAGTCTCGAAAAAAAGCTACCAACAAAATAGAAATAGAACATCTAGTAGTCGCGCATGTTAGCACGCTCGTCGCCTCTGATCACTGTTTTCATATTTATAAGATTTATCCACATGTTTTTAGTTTCTACATTCACAATACGTGTTTTAGTTTCATACAAGTGCGAATAATATATGTGGTAATAAATAATATTCAGTAGTGATTTAAACTGAATATTTTGATTAA
This sequence comes from Bacillus rossius redtenbacheri, assembly GCF_032445375.1. NCBI lineage: Eukaryota > Metazoa > Arthropoda > Insecta > Phasmatodea > Bacillidae > Bacillus > Bacillus rossius. The sequence goes on from NC_086342.1 coordinate 17,334,568, forward strand.
TATTATTTACTATTCGTAAATATTAGTAAAAAAAAATTGTGCCTTTATACTTATTCAAGTGCTCTAATATAATTGAGGTTAACTATTCGTATGTATTATTTATTTATATAAATTAAAATATTATTATTTAATATAATTAATACTAAATATTATTAAATTATTACTGTTAAATATGTATTATTGGTTATTTAATATTTACGAAATAAAGAAATAATATTTATAAAACATTTAATAAAAAATTCTGATGAAAATTAAAATCTAACATCAAATTATAATATTAATTTTTAATATTTATTATTAAATTGAATAAATAATAAATATTTATAAAAATAAATGAACAAATTTAATGAAAAAATTTTGATAAAAATTAAAAGTGAATATTAAATTAATAAAATAATAAATATTTTAAAAAAGAATAAACTTAAATTAAATTTTTTAATTTATTATTAATTGTATTTATTTTCTTTAAAAAAATTAAATAATCAATAATAAATATTTAAAATTAAGAATCTTATAATATTTATTACAAATTATGTTATATATATTTATTATTTTCTAAATTTGTTTATTTAATTTTTCTAATTTAAACCGAACTTTATTGACTGTGTTGACTATCTTTTTCCAGCCCTTTTATTATTTTATTGTGATTAATTATTTGCATGCAATTGAAAACTATTTTTAATGATGCAAAAGAAGTTTAACTTCTCACGCACGTACATAAGTACACGCACTTATTTTTTTTATATATATCGGGGAGATGACTTACCTGGAGTTTTCCGCCAATATGTCGTTATTCAATTTTGTTAGTTCGATGCACTTGCAAAAACGAAGCCACATTGAAAATGGAACTTGCAACCAAATTTTTACAAAGGTACCTAATGTCTCCTTTATGAAAAATATTTTTACTTAGTAGTTATTTCTATTTATTTAATTATCATCGATTTTTTTTTTACTTTTTAGGACAAATTACTGAATATTCTTTCCCCGGTTGTAGTTCGTAACTATGCCGATTTCAGTAAGAAACATATAACGATGCTAAAAATGAGTGTTCTTTTTTTGTCACGTTCATGGGCGGTTAATTTGTGCACATATGCATTTGTAATCAAAATAATACCAATTCTTTTTTTTTTTTTAATTTCACGAATAATGTACCGGTCCCAAAGTATGCCGTTGTGACATTGACTCTTAATATCTCATCTGCAATGTAATTTATACGAAAGGATTGTGTGGGGGGGGGATGGGGGAGGGGAACACGAAACTATGCTCGGGCACGACTGTTGCACCCGGCTAGTTCATCAGCTCGCCACGCAGAGCGCCTCATCAAAACGTAATCAATCTTGTTCAATCAGGAGCCTTCACAGCGCGCTTGCTCCTTGCTGGGCCCGTCTCTATCCCTCTCGCTCTCGCTTACTCTCACTCTCACTCTCTCGCGAGGTGCCTGGAGCAGCGTTGCCAAGTCCTAAATTGAAAATACGCTCCGTGTGGCTTCAAAATCTTACCGAAACTCAACTTAAGGGCGCCATCTGTCCGGGCACACACGCGGTGCGCAGAGCTTCAGGAAAAAAACAACGCGATTTGAAAAACTACTCAAGATATCCGAGTGTGGTCTGCTTACGGAAAGCATTTAAGAATTTTCTGAGGGCCGAAAAGTACTTGTGTTTTGTGGTTAAGTTATTAAACCGTGTTTTTATAAGAGTGAAAGTGGCTAAAGGGCGTGATTTTAGGAATAATTTTTAGGCGTAAAACAACCAGTACATGTTCTTGAAAGCACTTAAGGGCCTTACATGACACCTTTATCTTCATTTCTCGGCCATATGATGTTATATGGTCACAGCTCAAATTTCACAGTTGTCCTGTGACGACGAGAAGACTGCGCGCCAGTCCAGAGGAGACACCGCGCTAGAAGCACCAGCGAGCGTCGCGCTTATCATCCCACCAGTTTTAGAGGGCCGGGAGAGTTTGAGGTGCGGAGAAAATAGGACAAAAGATTCGAATGACGGAAAATATACGTTTTTTAAAGTGCGATTATGATTTGATTTTCTAAAAAAAAAAAAAAAAAAAATCCTACAGTTTGAAGCACAACAGAAAAACAGCCGTATAAAACTGTCTTTAAAATAACATTGGTATTTAGTTGCATACTGCACTGTTTTAAAACCGATGATAAATAAGCTTGAATTTGTAAAATGTTATGATTTTGGGGGGAACTGGTAAAGAAAGAGGTGCGGATAAAGATTATCTCCCGGCAAAATTATCTTCACAGTTATTTTCACATCTCTTCACCTCTCTTTATCTTTAATTATTTCGATGTCGTCAACACCTCATTAATTTATATGAATGTCAGATTTCTAAAGTATATATTTGTTAAGTTTGTGTTGGTTTTAATGTGTATTAAATTTCTCTTATTTAAAGACGATTTTTTTAACTGTAAATTTAAAATATCGAAATTGTCCTAATGTTTTTGCCTTGTGCAAAAATTTTAAATTTAATTTCCTATATATTTTTTAGAACATTTGAATTTTAATTAGAGAATTTTTTTCATCAAATGTTATGTATACCACAAAATTTGTCACGTGGTGTCAAAACAGATTTTTTTTATGACATCATTTTACGATAGTTAGGCTACAGTGTTTATAGTAGTTACATATATTTTTTGCCTAAACGTTATACATATCTACTGTGTTTTCTCTTACATGTTTCTCTATTATAGGCCAAACTCATTTTTTCAGCTCCAAATTCAAAGGCGTGGGCCACCCTTGGATAGCACTTTAGAAAATTGGTCGCATTTAAATATTCAGATAATTTTTCCTGATGAACCTGTAGCCTCCAAAATCCTCCTGTATATGGTTGTATACGCATATAAAAATACTTTTATAAACCTAAAACACGTCCTTAAGAACCATTGGTCCTAGAACGTGCCAATTGGATAATTTAAAGAGCCACTATGGAGGCATGAGAATCGTTACAGTGTGTTGGTACGAAAAAAAGATGAACCTAAAAGGAAAAAAATCTTTTCTAATGTAAATATAAATGATTAAATATATATTTGACATATTTTATACACCAAGTTCCGAAGAAAAAAACACGGGGCGGGAAGTTTGCAATGCAATTAAATTTCTGAACGTTTTAATTGCATAGAATCTCAGTAGAAATATTTTGAGAAATAAATTAGTTAAGTTATTAAGGGAAAACACACCCAATCTTTTTTTCTTTTATGTAACACAAAATGATAGCAAAATATAAATTTTATTAGCTATATAAATATCGTATTTATCAATATTAATTACATTTTCACTATACTTATGTCCACGGTAAGAATTTTTTTAATGACATTCCTAAATTTACAGAGGAAGTAATGAACCTACAAATTTGTAACGTAATTTTCATAGAAAATAAGAATCATTTTCTATGTATTTGATTTTTTTTACAACAAATGGAGGGCTGATACTATATTTGTATGAAAAATTTGTCATACAATTGTATTGGTTAATAACTCAAATTTCATGTTTAAGAAATTTAATAAAAACGGCTTTTGTAGTATATGTAAAATTTAAAATAGCAGTATCGTTTTCTAGATATTTGCTTCCTCCTTATCTAACTTAAATTTTTGCTATATATCATCTACGTATTTTTTTTTCCTAACTCGTTCATAACAACTACATCTGTAAGCTATCATCAATATTTACTTTAAAAATAATATGCGACTACCAGTTTGACGTGGGCCGTGACAAATAATAACAACTCAAAGCAAAGTTCTCTTAGTTTCTGAATTTTTTTTCATATAACTTTTTTTTTACTGTAGGACTTTATTTTAAAATAACGTTTGGTTTTTAAAATAAAATAAAATTAATAATTAAAGCAGGCTGGTAGTTACCAGTCACAAGTTAGCTTTTGTGAGTGTTTTATTTCCTGTAAAATAAAATGTATTTGTACAAACTATGAAAACAAATCTATAATTGCCACCCAAACGGTTTTTTTAGTTCTCAACGTGTTATCGTTTATTTAAAAGTTTGCTTTTTAAAAACATAATTACAAGTATTTTTAAAAATTTAATTTTGTTCTAATATGGGAAAATATTTTTTTGGCACCTTATTATTTTCAAGTACACGCTTTTCGATAAACTACGTGCATTGCCTTAAAAATATTTTATAGGTTAAGTGATCGCTAGTTAAAACACGAAACGTACAAAGCGACGCCAAGCGAAGTGTTTCTAATAGTTTTCCTTGAATTGAAAAAAAAAAAAACTTTGATCATACCCGTTTTTCACTTTTCGTTTCAGCTGATTGAAAATCATGCTCTAAGTTGAGTATTTTCGCTAAAAAAATATTAACTTATAGTTCAAAGAATAAGAATATTTCTGGTGCAAAAATCAACTGTCAACAAATCTACAAAAGTATTTAAGTTATTTTGTGAAGGAAATAAAAAAAAAACATTTTTCCCCTATTAGATATTGGACTGTAAAACACTCAACAAAAACATGTTAAAAAATTTAGCAACAATAAATTGTTGTGATTTTAGAATTATTGAATCCAAGATGGCTGCCCATTATCCTGTTTTATTTTGCTGCTAGTGTTTCGCTTCTTTTTTCTCATTATTTTAAATAAATTCATAACATAACCACATCTCAATATTTATACCTAAAGGCTTTTTCTATAAATGATCCTTATTTAATAGTTTTTTATGAATTTAAAGGAACATTTTGGATCAGTCCTAGCATTTACATAAAGCATGAAATCATGGAGTGTAAATTTTTTGATTCTCGATTTGTATGTGGCCATCGCTTGATTTTTTATATCATTCATAATATCAATAAAAATTAGATTTCCCAAAACCCTGACAAACTCGGGTTTTAAAATATATGTAAAACCTTATTGTAATATTTGATAAACCATTTAATAAAAATAAAGAGTTTTAAGACGAAGGCAAAATACGATTGTATAAAAACAATGTGTGCGCGTGGAATCCACTCATGATAGAACTGAAACTTCTTGCTTATTATATTATTGGGTTTAGGGAACATAATTCAATTTGGCTGAGGTCACAGATAAAAATATATACACGCAAGTATGCTAGTATGAAAATATGCAAGTGTGCAAGAAATCAATTGTGCAAGTATGCGAGTGTTAAATGTACAAATAGGCAAGCGTGTAAGTAAGTTTGTAAGTGTGCAAATATTTAAGTGTGAAAGTATGTAAGTTTAAAAGTGTGCATGTTTGCAAGTGTGCAAGTGTACAAGTACGCAAGTATGCAAAGGTCCAAGTGTTAAAAGTATGGTGTGCAAGTGTATGCTCCATCAATTCTACCTCTTCTCCATTATTATCATCTACCGGTTTTCTCCTAACCACGTAACTAACTATTCCCCTCATGCGATTGGATTTTTCCAAACGCTCAGAAACTAAGTATAACTTTAAAAAAAAAAAAAAGTGGTTGTCTGTAAAGTCGGTTTACGGATGATAGTTTAACATGACAACGTCATAACAAAACATTGATGAAATGATTGCATACTTTTATCAATAGAATTGAATCATTTTTATTGAATTATCACTATGTTGTATGTAAACAAAGAAGGAGAGAAATGAAATCTACAATTTAATTGATTAATTTTCTTTTATTTGCACTCATTAATTCAAATATGTTTATTACTTTAATGAAGAAAATTATTTTAACTATAACTTTTATACATGTTTGCTATTTAACTTCTTCCAAACTGTGTTATTATGTTAAGGATTAGGACGATGATAGGAAAAGTAGGAAACGAATGGGAGTGTTTCAATTTAATGTGCCTCGAAAAAGTCAAATCGATGGTTCTTCCAATCGAGTGGAAGAGACATAGATGCGGCACAAGCGTACAACGAGAGTAACGGGACACACCGTAACGGGACAGTGTGCGTTACGGGACACTTTTTCGTGCGTGCAGCCGGCGTTCATCGATTTATTAGACGTTTTCACGTCAAAAAAAAAAACCTCGTGCAAACATTGAAATGTTGTTCATGTCATGAAATTATTTAAAAAATCAAGGTGCAAGAACAGAAAGTTCTAGAAGAGAGACAGTTTGTGATGCTGCAACTCGAGCGCCATACGCCAGCAGACGTTCCGGCACATCAGGTATCGGAGACGCACGCTGCCTAGAAGGAAGCAGCGCGCCGCTAGGTGCACGGGAGCTGCCGAGTCACGCCCATAAATTACAGTTGCGCAACGCGCCGACTGTCACTGTCGTTAGCGAAGGCAGTGTTAGCTCCCCCCCCCCTCCTTGCAGCCCTCGTACATGTTCCTACAACCCCCCCATCACCGTCCTCCTACCCCAGGTATCTTCTCGCGATGGCAGAAGCGAGGTCCCTGCACGCGCCTCCGTCGCTCGACGAGTTTTTGATCGGCCTCGTTACCGGGGCGTTCAACTCTTCATTTGCGCCCGGGCAAGGATACAGCTGGAGCATTAGCCGTCAGACATAAAGCCGTTTCCACCCCCACCCCCACCACCCATTTATTTTGACGTGACAACGTCTAATAAATCGATGAACGCCGGCTGCACGCACAAAAAAAAGTGTCCCGTTACGCACATTGTCCCGTCACGCTGTGTCCCGTCACGCTCGTTGTACGCTAGCGCCGAATCTGTCTCTCATCCACTCGATCGGAACAAACCGTCGATTTGACTTTTTCGAGGCACATTAAACTTGGAACACTCCCATTCGTTTCCTACTTTTCCTATCATCGTCCTATCCTTAACAGAATAACACAGATTGGAAGAAGTTAAATGGCAAACATGTATAAAAGTTATAGTTAAAATAATTTTCTTCATTAAAGTAATAAACATATTTGAATTAATGAGTGCAAATAAAAGAAAATTCATCAATTAAATTGTAGATTTCATTTCTCTCCTTCTTTGTTTACATACAACATAGTGATAATTCAATAAAAATGATTCAATTTTATTCATAAAAGCATGCAATCATTTCTTCAATGTTTTGATATGACGTTGTCACGTTAAACTATCGCCCGTTAACCGACTTTACAGACTACCTATTTTTTTTTTTAATTTTCACGCACAAACATGGCCGACGTTTGCTTGAATTTGTATCAGCCGGTTCTAACCTGCTTTTATTAACGTCTATGGTTAAGCTGTTTGGCAGAAAAATTGATCAAAATATTACTGGTTAATATGTACGTGTATGTATATATATATATATATATATATATATATATACACATATATATATATATTAAAAGTCCAAGACGAATTTTCATATGTAATGATGACTTGACATTTATCCCTAATTTAACCTCCAATACAGGTACACCTGATACATTTGTAAACAAACGGCCGCCATTTTGGTGTGTGTAGTGCACTGAAATTCCCCTCCCCTTTTGACTTCACTTCCCCCCCCCCCTTCTTCAGGAATCGGATCTTATGCTCCATCTGTATATTTCCCTAATCTCTGCCAAACACCTTTCGAACGGTAATAATGCTAAGGGTCCCGACACGAGGCAACTGTTCTGCAAACATATATATCTGAACCTCGGAGGCATAAAACGTTATGTCACAAAAAAATTATATTTTTCATGAGAGAAGTTCTTTTTACTTTAATCTTTTAAAGAGTGCTTCGCTTATTTACTCAAATATTTATCAACCAAAATGTTATTCTTTTTTTTTTTACATATCGTTGATCTTAGAAAGAACTTCAAACTGTAATCCAGATGTATTTTGTCCAAAAGTGGACATGGTTCTTAAAGCCATAGATGTACATGTATATTATTAATAACTTCCCGAGCTGAAGTACTCCTGCTTAGTTACGGCAATCTAAAGGCAGAACAAACTCTAACGGCTCATTATTCATGCCCCCTCCTCGTGGGTACGCCACTGCCGTGGCATAGGCCGTTACCATGGACACGCTGAAGGCAATAACAATGCAAAAGTCCGTCAAAATTGAAGCTAAGAGAGCATCATCGCCAATGCAATGGCGAAATTTCACCAAAATTAATTAAATTCTGCTTCAAGGGGCGGTTTTCTCGAAAAAAAAGGTTGGCTTTCTCAAAATTTCACCTAGGCAGTGATCTACGGCAGATGGAGCGAACCAAAGTTAATGAATAAAATGGGAAAACTTTCTATTTTTAACTGTTTAGTGAATTTTAACAAGATGTGCAGTATTTTAATAAATTTCCGTGTTGAAAATAAAGTCCAGATCCAGGGTTTGGTATTTTTTTTCAATTATTTTTCGCTTTTATTAAAGAATTTTCATTATAATAGACAAAATTTCGGTCTGAAAATGTAATGATTTGATAGTCGACGTAGTTGCTCCGGGAACGAATTCTAGCGGCGGGTGCGGAAACTACGTGTGATTCGCGTCCATAAATGTAGTTGAAAACAGAATTTGCCTATACTTATCACGCTCGTCATTGTTTTAAAGAATTCTATGTTAAATTTCGTGTCCGAGTTTCGTATTATAAGTGTATTTGCAACATCTCTGACTACAACTGAAGGACTCGCTTTTATTTATTAGCAAGTTTTACTACGTTTCCAAGATAATAATTTCCATGGCAACGGCTGTTACATTGTTGACACCTCATTTACTTCGGATCTCAATCCAGTTTTTCTGTAATAATTTTTGCCATTATATACTGAAGCGATATTGGTGGTAAAATATATGCTAATTTAAAGGCCCTTAGAAAACGGTTGAATACAAGATAAGGTTGCTGGATTAATTTTTTGCCCGGTTATAATATTTCTAACGAATTATTTTCTTATATTATATTTTTCAAAGTTAATTTTTTTTTTCCTTCGAGGTGTGGCATGACGTACCCATGAATAGGGGCATATAAATGATCATTGCGAAAGTGTTCTGTCTGCAGACTGTCTAAGCAAAGCACAGGGGTATCAGCTAGTTCAAAATAAAACCGAAACCATACATCAGTCTGGAATATTTAGGGCCTAGCCAATCCTTGTGTCCCTGACATGAGCCGTGCACTATAAAAACGAAACTGCGGAAAAAAAAGGGTGTATCATAAGAATTTTACGGATAAACGTTTGAAGCTGCTTTGTTATGAATCAAATTGACGTACTTTTTTTTAAAACGTTTTAACGAAACTACATATATTTAATGTTCTTTTTAATTTTTTTATTAGAGTGCAGTTATCTAAAGTTCTAAGGCCTGGGTAGTGTATGGAATGTGTGTATGTGTACATTTAATGTTTGTTCTTCTTATCTATTGCCCAAAGAGTTAAGTGGAACCTATAGGAGTAATTAGAGAAAAATTTTAGTGTTACACAAAAAGTATCATACAAATAAAGTAAACGTAGAGGCTAATTTGCAAGTTGTTAGAGCTCCAGTTCACTTGTTTCTCTACAGAAGATGCTCCCAATGCCTTAGGCCCTTTACAATTAAGCCAATCTGTGGGTTCAATTAAAGTTTTGTCTTACAGCATTTCAGAGAAGGTTTTCTTGTTATGTGTATAACTCATTACAGAGTTGTCTACCATGAAGGTAGGAGTCATCTCAATCAATTTAATTCTTTTTACGGTATCAATGTTTTAGTACAGTAATGTAAACAAGTACAGCAGTCAAGGGCGACCCAGGGGGGGGGGGGGTAGGGGAGGGGCAAAAAATGTAGCCAAATGCAAAAAAAAATACATACTTTTCCCATAACTTGCCGCCCCCCCCCCCCCCCCAACTAGGCCAACGGCTGGCGACGCCCTTGACAGTAGTGTAGAACTACTAATAGGGCTCTTGTGACATATATACAGTATGACGTGTATATAGTTAAGTGCCCCGCCCTAACCGGGCACATATACGGTGTGCAGAGCATCAGAAAAAACCACACACGCTAATTTAAAACTGCTCATGATATCCGAATGTTGTCTGTTCGCGAAAATCACATAGTAATACGCTTAGGGAGGATGAGTAGTTCTGTTTCTAAACTGCATTTTTAAAAAAGTGAAACTGGCACGAAGCACCCGGTAAAGATTCTTGAAAGCACTCACGGGCCTTGCGTTACAACTTTAACTTCATTCCTCCGCCATAATAGTGTTACCATCACTGCTCAAATCTCATAGTTTTCTCTGTGCACGACGAGAATACAATACTGAGAACTATATTCACACACAGCCTTGCGCTTAAAGGCGATACGGCTCTAGAAGCACCAGAGAGTTTCACACTTATCATCGCGCCTCATTAACACAAATACACCTCTGACTAAGCGGGCGTCTTTTAACGCTTTTAGTGCAACTAATTCAAGACATTTTGTGCTAAAAATTGAAAATAAATTCTTCTCTAAAGTGTAATAGTCACCAAGCGAGGTTTTTTTTCTCGGTAGAACCAACTTTCAGCCGTCTGATTGTGGTTTCCCATAATTTCCTGGAACCACTCGTTAGGCTAATTTGAAATTATTCATTGCCAAACTTCTTGTATGTTTTTTTTTGCTGTACTTTTATTCTCACATTTAATAGCTATCGATAATATTAACGTCATAATAGCAGTATATCTTTTCACAACACAATAATAAATTTGAATGAAAGAAACTCACTGTCAGAGCATAAAATATCACAAACAAGAAAGCCCGCTAAATTGATTCGGTTGACTTGAGTTTACACAATAAGCTGTATTTCACTGCTCGGTAAAAAATAAAGCTTAGTAAAAATTAGCAAAATATACGTTTATTTAATTATTATTATTATAAAAGAACACCCGTAGCTACCGTGGACGTAAAATTGAATCCAGTATATTTTACATCATGGGAAGTTCCTAATACAGTCATCATACAGGTCCAAATAATTTCCCGAGATGATGGATTAAGTGCCGTAAATTAAGTTTGATGACCACTTAGCGTGCGGTTAATTCGTCGGTAATGTTATGTAACGACTTAATAACTGTCGTATAACTCTTCGGCGCGTACCAGTTGTCGAGATAAATCACACGGCTTTCGCCAACAAGTGTAGGCCCTACAGGCGTTTGTTACACCTTGCAGTCGTTTACGTTTGATACGAGAGTGTCTGTGCGCGCATTAGGATTTCAGACCCGAACACTACCAATTAAACGACACACGAACTTTTTCCGTGACTTTTTTTACCCACTTTTTTTGTAGGCAGTCATACTTTTCCACTTTTAATATCTTAAGTTTAAAGATTTCTTTATTTTTCTTAAGGGTAATTTATCTTTGTATATATTTATCAAATATAATTATTTAATCTGCAACGTTTTCCCTGGAATAAATCATTTGTAGCCTCCGTTCACCCAGTATGCCTACACTTAATTATTAAGCCTACCTCAAGACGTTGCTAAGCATTTGAAATTTTAAGAACGTAGAGATCAAGCGTTTCCTGGTGGTTGCACTGAATGAAAGGCTTTTTATTTAACGTTCATTAAATTAGCTGCCAATTAAAGCTACGATTTGGACGGGAATTATATCTTGTGAGTGATATTTGGATGAAACGTAGTAATTTTTTTTTCAATAACTGAAAACAGTCTTAAAATTTTAGCACGTTAATAATTGTACTTTTTCAGAATTCATACAAATTTAGTGTTTTTTTGGATGCTATCATATATGTAAAGCTGTGCATCTTTGAAAACTACGTAATCAATCGAAAACGATAGAGGGAATAATGCCATTGTGGCTATTTTTTGACGTGATAACGTCTTATAAATCGATGAATGCCGGCTGCACGCACGAAAAAGCATGACTCATTGTCACGTTCCGCATGAGCTGAGCGTGTAAGCGAGAGCACGGAACAAGCGATAGAGAGGCAATGACAAGTTGAACCGGCCAACTACCGTGCGAGAAAATCTTCTATAATAGCGAACAGGTTAAGCTGCTTTTTAAAAGCAGCTGTTTAACAAATTTGATTTATTTGTCCAATTTCATTTCAAATTAACAATATTTTGACATTGATTCAGTTTATTTCTATAACTAATTGTTCGTGATTATATTTAAACAAATTATTAAAATTAAATTTGCAAAAACTGTAAATAATATTTGAAAATTTAAAAGTATGCAATTTTTCATCAATGTTTTCTTATGACGTTATCACATAAAATTATCGTCCGTAAACCGACTTTACAGACAAACCCCCTTTTTTTTATAAATGATATTTATTTTTATTGTATCTAAAAATCACTTTTGTTGCTTACATATATAAATCTGTCGAACTGTTTCATTCGATTTTTTTTTTCGTGGCTGATATTTATAGTCTTATGTATGTACTTTCGTGGTTTTAGTTGCTTCTTGAAGATTATAACTAAATTCGTTTATCTCGGCATATTTTTTTTACTTGGGTTGACACGTATACACATACCTATTTCCCACCCGCCACCCCCAGAATAGACCATCCAATAAAGAACTTCCACCAGCAATTGGTAATGTATCTGTCTCTGTCTCATCATTACAAAGATGACATAAATATAGACTTTGCAGTAGTAATGTTTTTTTTATGTTCTTTGTCCTGTGGGTTTCAGCCGCTTCGAAAGGCGAAAGATGCGCTGACGTTTCGGTCAACACTGCAGTCGCCATCTTCAGGGTAGCAGCAGGAGATGGCGACTGCAACGTAGACCGGAACTTGGACTCCTTCGCTTTCGACGCGGCCTCACTGTCGAGTTAATTCTGACACGAGGCTGACTAAATCGAATTAATCAAACGGTTTAGTTTTCCGTACAGGCGCCTGTTGAGCGTCCCTCTTTCGGACCTGACCGGCTGGGTAATTGAGGGGGACACATGAGCCCTCAAACAACCCCCCCCCCCACACTCACCCGGGCCCCGCCAGGGGCACACGACCCCCAATTACAAGCCATGGCGTGGCGCGCGCCCGACAAATTGGGTCCAGGATGGAAAATAAGCCAGGCCCACCCTGCCTTTGCCATTCACGGAGCACGTGCTGCGAAAATTACACAACTGACACGCAAAACTGCGCATTTGAGAGACTCGCCGGTTTAACAAACATCGCGCGTGGCTTTAGTAATAAAAACTTTATTTCTAATCATTAGTAAACTGCTCAAAAGTCTCTGTATGGTAGAACGGCCTGTGTCACATATATATATATATTTTTCATTTCATTAAAGTATATACTATATTAGTGTCTCAGTTATGGTTTTGTAAATCTTGGGGATAGTGGGAGATACATCCACTTTGTTTTGGTGCCTTAAAAAGATACTTGCTGAAAGGCTTGGAAACGAATCTCTTATTGCCAAACATAGAAATGTGAAGGCTAACAACATTCCATATTACTGGTGATATGGATTATCTGATTTCTGTGTTCTGTTCTGTAGTTAGCCTACTGCTCCAATTGAGCTCATAAAACGTTAAAATCCTTCAGATACTCGAAAAATAAATTTTTGTGATGGTCCAAATTAATATGTTTAACAGGCGAGTGACGTCTGGGAAAATGTGAGCCACTGCTACCAATTTAGAGAACTGCAAAATTTGAGACATGTTGATGGCACAGATATTGGCTACATTATTTTATTGTAATTATCAACGGGAATATAAACTAAAGACCCATCAGTGGTCCGTTGGGGTTTTACGTGTTAAATATTATCAGACACGATTCAGTCATTTCTTTTAAGCATAGCGCTTTCATATACCTAACCCGAAATATCCACTGTGTAGAGAAGAACATTGCCATAGGAGAAAATGTTCACAATGTATCTTAAGTTCGTGTGTCTAGGTTTCAAACATTTAAAATAGCACACCTGCACGAACATAAATGTCAACGATGCGGGTTTGGAATAAGAATAGCCAGTGTTGCCACTTTCGATACATCGGCAACCTGAACAAACTCCCCTCGCAACAAGAGGTCCGATTGTGCGCTGTGGGGCTACGTACCTACCTCCCTCCCCCCCCCTCCTTTAACCAAATAGCAGTGTAGGGAAGGATGAAAAAAAAAAGTGGAAGGGAGGAAGGACGATGTAAACGGGCACTGACGGGGTAAATGGCAGAAGGTTCGCGCAGCCATACTTTCTCCCTCTCTCCCAACTCTCCAGCAACTGGGACGCATTGTCCAAAAAAAAAGGGGGGGGGTGGTTTGCCGATTTTCCACCTTCGTGATTCGCCGACGGCCCTGCGTCGAAGGACGGGACATCTTCACTGGTGACGGTCGGCCCGTGTGGTTCACGCATGTCCGTCCCGCGAGAGAGAGAGAGAGAGAGAGAGAGAGAGAGAGAGAGAGAGAGAGAGAGAGAGAGAGAGAGAGAGAGAGAGAGAGAGAGAGAGAGAGAGAGAGAGAGAGAGAGAGAGAGAGAGAGAGAGAGAGAGAGAGAGAGAGAGAGAGAGAGAGAGAGAGCTTCCGTCTGCCGTGCGTCGGAGGCCCGAGACCTCCCGGCCTACAGTTGGAATGTTTGTAGCAATTGGAGCATTTGGAGCTTCGGATCACTTGGAGCTGTTGGCCAACTGGAGCGATTGCAGAATTGTAGCTCTTGGAGCAAATGGTGCTTTGGAGCCTATCGTATATTGGCGAGGTCGTATTCCTGTGACGATATCGTATCTAGGGGCAGGCATTTATCGCAAAAAAGATCTGAACACTTGTTAGACTGCAACAAGGTATATATATATATATACCCGCACCTGTGGTTTCTTCCTTGTGATTGACGGCCGTCTGCGAGAGAAAGTCGTTGCCTTATTTGATCGAGCCACTCAGGACGCGTTTACTTCCGCACTGAATCACTGTGATTGGTGTTGTTACAATCCATATGTACCTGGGAGAAACTCGTCCAATCACGAAACACAGACGATGCTATAGTTTTTTTTTAATTTTCATCTAGTCTCTAAATCATTTCGTGAAATCTGCATGCCCCTACGTATCACCCACGTAGAATTTTGATCCATGTGTGCTTCCTTTTTTGACGACGAATGAGAATCGATATGTCTGTACTCGGGACATGATTGGCCCCGTGGTTTGGAGACGAGTGGTATATTGGTGTGACACGTAACTCAACTCGAATTTCACAGTCCTCAAAAAGTAGCACCGGTTGGTACCCGTTCCTCCAAAAGGCTTCAACTGCAATGCGTCACGTGATGGCTGTTTGCCAACGCTGACAACCGCACGGAATTGTTCGTAAACAATGTTGATTGAACAACATTGGCTGATGGATACGTTGATCATTCCTGCTTTATATCTGTTTATTTTTTTTTTATGTGCTGATCTCAACTCTCGGTATAGAGCATTCAGTGAATGGAACGGAAATCGCATGCAACGTAAATGTGTAACCACGACGCTGCTATCTGTGGCGGATGGCGTAAAACCTAAGTTATCAAAGCCAAAGGGAAACTTTAAAGTATTAACTTTTGAATTGAAATTTAATAAGATAGGTAATATCACAATCAATTTCCTTGTCTGAAATCACGTCTTTTTCGCTTTTATCGGAACCGTTTCATTATATAGTTGAGCATTTTGGTCTGCTTATAAAATGATTCGATGGTCGACGTGGCTGGTCCAGCAGCGAATTTTAGCGGCGTTAAAATGTAGAATATAAGTAGGCCATCTCCTATATTTGGTATAGCGTATCATGCTCTCAACTATTTGCGTTTTCCATTTAAATCCTATAATATAGTATGAAATTGCTAACATATACGAATTTTAATATAAATTATCATAATGACACTTAACAAAATAGCACAGCACAGATTTGGTTTTTTCGATGTCGAAATTACTAAGCCGACGAGGTTGAAGTTTCCTATTATAATTTGTTTTTTAATATAAAAAATACTCTTTATACTTAATTTTGTTCTTGGGTTGCTTGATTTAACGAATTTTTCCTCTATATATGGTAACAAAAATAGCTTTTCGCCAATCCACGTTATTGCCTAAACTCGTCACGATCAAAACGCCCAACTGGATTCATGGATTAAGAAGCTGAAATACCTATAAATGTTACAAGTGAAAACCAGCCTGCTAACCACGTACAATTGTAGCCAAGCCACATTGTCCAAAATGGCTGATTTTAACATACGCATGCAGGTCATAAAAGTCATTATTGCATGTAGCCCGCATCTCAGTTCAATACTTATAAACCATGTTTCTTTAGTGACGGATACATTTCCAGCATTTGGCGTAGCAAGTAGAACTCTTTATAACCTTTCGACCAATGTGTTGGGTTATTCTCATGATGTGTAATCAATGTCATCTGCTGCTATCATCTTCCTTAGAACATTTTTTTTCAGACTTCTAAAGTCTTCTGTTTTAACACCAGCAAGATCGTCATTAAAATAGTCATCATCCCAGTGATCGTCACTGTCATCAGCATGATCGGAATAATCTATTTTAACGCGTCTTTTTCATCAAGCACGATAAAATCTCAAAAAACTTTAACTGTAATGAGTAGAGACCGGAAAAATTCGCAGATTCCAGAAACCCAAAATGTTTGCCTTTTTACTGCATCAGTGATTGGGCCACAACAGTTTATCTGAATGATAATCGGCCAATGAAAAAACTTTCAACAAAAGAAGTATCGAATCACTAGCGTCCCAGTTAACAGGTGTCGCGAGTCAGTAGCCAATGAGCAAATGTTAATTTTCCCGCGTGCACAGAGGATCATTGAGTATATCCTGCAGGTCATTGAAATCGCGAATTTTTTTTTTTCGGTCTCTAGTAATGAGATAGCAGAAGGAAATAAGGGTGAGCGGAAGGTGAAACGGTAGCTGGACTCCGGGAAATTCTTGGACATCCGTCTCTTTATGAAGGCACGGGCCCATAGGCGTGCGCACGGTAGGTGCCACAGGTGCCTTGGCACCACCATTAGGGTTAACGCTATTCTGCTTTACAAGCAGAAATAATACACACCTTAAATAGCACCATTTTGCGCTTTCAAATCCAAATTTTTCCGCGGGTGAGGACCCCCAGACCCCCCACTTTAGGCTCAGGGTCAGTGAATGTTAGGGCTGTTGTGTAATCTGGCACCACCACTACTGAAGTCCTGCGCACGCCTATGCACGGGCGAGTGATGGATCGCTGCCTGTCCAGAAGGCCAAGCTCACCGAAAATTGCTTCCTGCATCTTTAGTGCTCGTCACATCGAGATAATCCGCGTGTGTACACACAATCCCCCGAGTTCACAGTTTACCGAAATTATGTTTCGCCGATGAAAGTTACGCCCGGGGGGAGATAAGAATATTTCTGAAGCCGTGTGTGGCGTTGCAAGTGGACTTCCATCTCTTTGGATCAGCCCGGGGGGGGAAGGGGAGGGGGAGGGGAAATGCTAAGAGTGACGAGGGGAAAGCATGGCATGATGGATGACCCATAATAAATTTAGAACGATACAACGATAATCCATCCGTCTGGTGGCGTAGTTAAAAGTTAAAAAAAAAAAAAAATACATTTCGTCATTTTTATGCAAAAAAAAATCTATTTAAAAAAAATAATATGCTAAACTTTTAGCGACGTTTAATTAATCAAAAGAGAAAACTTGTTCTTGAAACTGGCTTCTCCGAGCGCTTTTTGTTTTTACTTTCTCAGAAATAACTTTTGCCATTACGAGGAGCTCCAAGCGACAGGCAACCACTACCTGTGTTTTCTATTTTTCAAAAGAAATAAAATATACTGTGCAATTTTGAGGCGGAAAAAAAACGAGAAACGTTGGTAAACATGGAAGGCAAATCAAGACGTTGCTTGCAGGCCGGGTGTGCTTGCATTCGGTTATGCAGGGCGTGAGTTCGATTCTAACGTTAATAATAAGTTTCATCCATCACACACATGTTCTTTTTGACGTGACAACGTCTAATAAATCGATGAACGCCGGCTGCACGCACACTCATTGTCCCGTTACGCACATTGTCCCGTTACGCTCATTGTACGCTTGCGACGCATCTATCTCTCTTCCACTCGATTGGAACAACCATCGATTTGACTTTTTGGAGGCACATTAAACTAGAAACACTCCCATTCGTTTCCTACTTTTCCCATCATCGTCCTATTATTAACAGAATAACACAGATTGGAAGAAGTTAAATAGCAAACATGTATAAACGTTATAGTTAAAATAACCTCTTCGTTAAAGTAATGAACACATTTGAATTAATGAGTGCAAATAAAAGTACATTTATCAATGAAATTGTAGATTTCACTTCACTCCTTCTTTGTATCCATACAAAATCGTGATAATTTAATAAAAATGATAAAATTTTATTCATAAAAGTATGCAATCATTTGATCAATGTTTTGGTATGACGTAGTTACGTTAAACTATCCTCCGTAAGCCGACTTTACAGACAACCAATTTTTTTTTTATTATTTTCAAAATAGCTTATTATTTTATAATAACTTTTCGTGTAAAATGTGAGCGATTCTTTCAGTACTTGCTAGTGACGTGTCAACATCTAACCGCGGTAACGATCAAACTCGTGCGTTCGCATGTTGTTCATGTTGCAAATAAACTTATTATACGAAGATGGAACATTAAATAAACACGGAATTCTTGAAAACAATGCCGACCAAGTTAAATAAACTGATCAATTTAATACTCGCTTTACAGATACCAAACTTTCTGAATGAGAACCACACCCATACTTTCTGCGCCCGCCGCTAGAATTCGCAGCCTGAATCGTAAACGTTGCTTGCCACCATAAAACGCAGATAGCAGTTAGCAACACGAAAACACAGGGAATTTCAAGCTATTATTGATTCTTATGAAACTCCGGTTTTAGAACTGACTATAGACATTTAAATACTGCTCATCTTGTTAAATTCACTAAAAAAGTTAATACTTTAAGGTTTCCGCACACGTTAGAAATTATTAGAGACCGGAAAAATACTCGGATTCATTCGGCGGTAGGCTAGAAGTCAAATACATGTACCTTTTAGATGATTTTGCTATTGGCTTACTGTTTATCTGGACGAATCTCAACCAATTATAAACCTCCAACCAAAGGAGGATCGAATCACAGACAAACCAACTGAGACGACTTACAAGTCTGCAGCCAATAAACTGGCGTTATTTGCCCGAGTGTACAGGGGAATGTGCAGTCTACCCTGAAGGCCGTCGAAACCGCGAATTTTTTCGGTCCCTAGAAATTATACTTCTATTGCAAAACTGCAATGGCGTATGTCCAAAAAAACTGCATTAAATCAAAATTTGGCCATTGCATGAATCATTTAAAGAACGTTTATGTTTGCTGTTGCTGTGCGCACAAGTACCTGTGAATATTACGCTTTACCTGCTTGTTTACTGTTGCTGATAATATATTTTTTTTGCGTTATGTCTAAAAAAACTCAAATTCTTGTATACAGTCACCCATATATTCAAATAATACTAGGTGCTTAATTTTAGTAAACATTATTATTGAATCACCAGAGAGTATCAATGCGCTTGCAAAATATTTAAAAATATAAAAATAAATTGCATTTTCAATACATATGTCGTGGGTATTCAATTAAAGAGTTTGTTACGTTCATTTTTCAATGGGCACCTTAGTGGCCTTACGAATAACTATTCTTATAATTACTAAAAAGGCTTGTATCTCAGAAAGTTTAGCTGTAAATGAAAAACGGTGAAAACATTTTCCTTATTGGAAATTTAAGATTGAGTCTCTGGGAATATTATGATGAAGTTTTGAATTTTGTACTTCTGCCCTTTTAAAAATCTTTATTTTGATTTTAGAATATGCTTAAATATTATTGGTTTTATAATTTTTTAGTTACAAAAACCTTTGGAATTTTTGTATTTTTGTATATATATATGGTTGTATACCCGAATGTAAATTTTACAGACTTGCTTCTTTGTAGGTACACACGTTTGAATATTTATATTATATTCTTCTTCTGTGGTCACTTACTTTCTTGATGCTAAAATCATCGGTTAAAGTGTTTGTTATATTCATAAATTTTTAATGGGCGCCTTAGGCGCCTTACAACATTCTAGTATTTACTATCGGTAAACCTAACTTAAAATTATCATTCTCACGATTTTATACTGTTTTTAATGTTATTAACATAATATAGCCGCTCTTTAAAGTGGTCAATTACTGGTAAACTACATGAAATACGTGAAAACTGTCTTAGATAATGATTGAAAAACTTGTAAAGAAGTAAAAAAAATTGGAATTTTTATTATAATTTTTACGGAAAAGTGGCTCCATTCAGCATTAACGAATCGGTGATTAGGCACTTATGGTAAGCCTCGTTCTACAATGATATGGAACAGAGTATCTACAATAACACACAGACGGATAAGCACGGTAATGTTGAGCTCTTTTGTTTACGTTTTCCCGTGCGACCAATAGAAGCCGAGTATTTGGCTGCGGTGGTAGGTAGCCATGTTTACTTATGTCCTAGATACTTTAAAAACTTATTCAAATACAATAATATCTAGTGTTTTGTCATTACTATGTGGATTCATTTTAATAATATATCTGAATTCTGACCGTATTATAATCTCGAAACTCAATTTTTTTTAAATATTAAACTTATATTGTGTAAACGTGATATTCTATCTTATTGGTTGCCATTCGTTATGTTTACGTGCATTGTGGAAGCAGCAGACGAATGGTGAAGTGTTCCGGGAAATGCATCTCCGTTTACGTGGTCCGTTTCCGTTAACGTGTCATTGTAGAAAAGGCCTAAGGAACTGATTTAGCAAAAGATTGCCTGGAGTAATTTCGCGGTAGACACTGAAGACTGGGATCGTAATGGCTTGGTCGGTACTTAAACCCTAGATCTTCCCAAATGAGGGGTAAGTATATTGCCACGGAGGATTTACCGTAAGAATAGACTTTCAATCTTGAACCAGTTGAAATACCGGGCTTTGCTGGAGCTTCGCACAGATTAGACTGCGATTGTCCTCTTATTTTGCTTCAAGATCTATTATTATTAGAGATGGGCCGATCAAATCCTCATATACCTACCATCAAATCTTTTGTATCCTAAGAATTCGATATTCGCGGAAAAATATCCGAAGAAAAATATTAGAGGAAATCAAGCAAATAAAAAATTTAACACTGATGACCTCTGAAGTTTACTAGGTCAACCTTTTTCTTCATACCTAACCTGTTACTATTGCCCCAGATATTGGGCATTTAACATATAATTATATAATTAAATTTATATATGTATGCATTCCGAAACCTTAGTTTGTTAAGACAAACATTTAAATGGTTGAATGTTTCAACATCAGAGTTTAAAAAATTTAATTTCTTGAATATGTATTATTATATGTTTGACCCTTAGCGCCTGGATTTGTATTCGAGGGTTGTATTCTAGATGCTCTTTGAGATTTGAACTCGAGATTCGGATTAGAATAATTTGATAATTTACCCATCACTTATTATTATGATAACATTGACCAACATGTTCAATCAATAATTTCTTCACAATTAGAACCTTTCATTGAAAAGATTGAGAGTAAACTTATTTTTTTAGTTTGTACTTCCGGAGCATATGGAGATGTAGGCAGTAATTTTCCTCCTATTTTGAACGTCAACTGTGCAAAATTTTGTGAAATGTACAAAAATGCTGCTTTTATAAATCTCGGGTATTGTCTTAAAGTTTAAGTGTGAAAAATTAGGATTTACATAAAAGACCATCTTACAGACGCACGCACATATACACGCAAACAACATGTACCATAATCTACCATAATGTACCATAACTCAACATAAATCCGAGTTCAGTTGATAGGCCAGTAGATTAAGGTTCTGAATTTTAAAATATATAAAACAAAATTCAGTAAGTGTGTTAGTTTTCGAGTTATAGACATTATTTTTAACAACTACATGTTGGGTTTTACTTGTTTTTATTTTTAAAATTAAAATAACACAATTCTAAAATTATTTTAATTTTTTGTACAATGAAAAATTTTAAACAATGAATTAGTGAGGAATGTGTGTAGAACCGTCTTCACTTTATTCGCTGAACCATAACCAGATGCGAGTTAGCGTTGTTCATTTTTCTTATACCGTGTGAGTTTGTTAGCAAACTAGTGAATTATCAGGTCAAAGTTTCTATACGTTTGAATTCCTTCCTTCTACAGTCACTGTTGGGTAACAGCATCGGATTTACACCACACCCCTGATAACCCCTTCAAAAAATTCAATATCGCAACCACAACTTTTCTTTCCCCCTACACTCGGACTGGCCATCACGTGAATATTTCACGACATGCCGTGACCCACAGAAGTGGCGTATGCCTAAAGTTCACTAACCCCTGATCAGTCTCGGTCATATCAGTTGTTAGCCGCTCGCGTAAGTTCACGTTAGGAATTAGGAATTTAAAAAAACACTATTTCACGAGAATGCATACTTTTTCATGATTTTAGAGCATTTAAAGGCGTCTCTGACTCAACCTAACGAAACATTTAAAATGCTTTAAAAACGCGAAAAATAGATTTGTAGATATTTCGAGAATTCTGATATTCAAACAACTATTTTTATTTATTTTTTTACTTTTTTTTTGTTTCACCTAACGTCACCTTAGTTTTACTATTGCAAGAAAAACAAATTGGTTGTCTGCAAAGTCAGTTTACGGACGATAGTTTAACGTGACGTCATAACAAAACATTGATGAAATGACTGCATACTTTTATGAATAAAATTGAATCATTATTTTAATAATAAAATAATAATTACTTGAAATTATACTAGTAATCAGATTTTTAAAATGCTAGAATAATTAACATTTATTGCCGAAATTGTTGTTGTAATAAAGCAATGAAAACCACATTAACATTTTCACTTCACTTTATAAACAGTCGACGAAACAGTTCACGTGTAGATGACTTGTAATTAATTTGTTTTTAAAACTGGCGTTTAGCTATAAAGTTTAAATATAATTATGAACAAGTTTTCATATAAATAAAGTGTAATCAAATATCTAACATAACCTATTATTACTGCACTCGCCGACAGATGCTACTTTTTTTTAAATAATAAAAGAATAAATACAACGTAACGGGACAATGTGCGTAACGGGACAATGTGCGAAACGGGACAATGTGCGTAACGGGTCACAGCGTAACGGAACAATGTGCGTAACGGGACACTTTTTCGTGCGTGCAGCCGGCGTTCATCGATTTATTAGACGTTGTCACGTCAAAAAAAATGTGAGCCAGTCTTTCAGCACTCGCCAGTGATGTGTGACATGTAACCTCGGTAACAAGCAAATTCATGTGTTATCATATTGAAAATATACTTATAATATGAAACTCTGACAGGAAATTAAACTTACATTTCTTTTAAATAATACCAGGTGAGATTAATAGGTATAAAGAAATTATGTTTTCAAATAAATTTCTGGACCCCAGTCACATTTATTTTCCGCATCCACCGCATGAATTCGCTGCCGGAGCATCTACGTCGACCATAGAATCATTTTATTATCAGAACTGAAAGTTTAAACTATGTATATAATGAAAAGGCTCCGATAAAAGCGAAAAGGCTTGTAAAATTACTAAAACCAAGGTTTTGGACCTGGTTTTGACAGTGAATTTTATTTAAATACCACCCATTTCATTAACATTCATTAAACAGCTTACCTAAAGTTTTCGTATAAATTTGTGAAATTAGGTTTGCGCAGATGGCAGCACCATTGTTACACATTTCCGTCCCATTCTTGAAATTACGCCTAAGAAGTGGCGGTATACAAAGAGCTAAGATGTTACACATAAAAAAAAATACCTAGGATGCACGAACGATGTTTTGTTTGAGCGTCTGATCCGGGGTCAATGAAAAGTTAAAGTCTCCCCTTCCGCGGACTATTTTTCCAACAACTTCTGCGTCGGCCGGTTGATCCTCTCCGCCGTGATGGGTGTGAGGGGGAGGGGGGGGACCTATTTGCATTCCGTCCGCCCATATCCTGCGCCCGTGACGCATTGTGGGCAGACATGAAGGGAGGAGGGCTACCACCCAGGGAGGAAGCATGCCGAGCGGAGAATAGATAGCATAGGGCAGGTGGATGACATGGAACCGCACGCCACGATGGAAATGATTAATAAAGTGTATTTTGCATTAAAACACTCACTCATGCACCTACATTTGAGGAGAAAATAAAATAAAGTCCTTGGATAATACGGAGTAAAAAATCAGGTCCATGATTAGTACGAATTAAAAAAAAAATCTGGTCCATGGATAGTATGAAAAAAAAAATCAGGTCCGTGTATAGTATGAAACAAAAAAAATCGTGTCTGTGGATAGTACGAAGTAAAAAAAAAATCAGGTCTGTGGATAGTACGAAGTAAAATATAAATAAGGTCAGTGGATAGTAGGTACGAATATCAGATCCGTTTGAGACACTTCCGCGTGGAAATATTACGAAAAGAAAACTTGAGCTAGTATTTTAGTACTCGCTAGTATTGTGTAACACCTAACCTCGTTGAAGAGCAAATCGTGTGTTCTCATGTTGCAAATAAACTTATAATACGAAGTTAGACACGAAATTAAACCTATATTTCTTTTAAAAAAAATCCTGTGTTGGACCAATTATGGTATCCAAGATTTTCAACATTTTGTTGGTTTTCTAAGGTATTGTGACCGCGGCACTACCTTTTAAGTATTTTTCAAACTAAAAGGTGCAGTCCAATAGATACGTTAAAACAACATGAACAGGCAAATTTTTAAAACACATTATAACACAATGTATATGTATGTGTATATATATTTGCTTAAACGGCTGAAATTTGACAAAAAATTGCGACGTTTCGGGAACTGAGATCTGTTTCCGTCATCAGGCGCAGGCAGAACCAATGTATTTTATCGTCGCGTGCACTGTTAAATATTTCCACCTTAATTTTACGAAGAACCCTGGTTATAAATTATTCAATGATCTTCGTGAATTTACTGTTTTTCTTCAAAATCTTTGCGGTACTAAGTAAACGTATTTTTGAACACGATTCAAAAAAAATAACCTTATTCTATCAACAAAACATTCAGAATCTTGTTGAGAGTACAGCAAAAACATTTTTTTTCCCTCCCACGCTTGTGTTTACCTTGTTTACAACGAAACAGTGAACTTGGGGTCGGAATCAGACGTAAGTTTCCACGAATATCCAGCTCTCTCAGATTACGAAAGAACTCTTCGTTTATTCCAGGTTAATTCTTCGTTTAGTACATGGTTAATTCTTCGTTTATTCCAGGTTAATTATTCGTTTATTCCATGGTTAATTCTTCGTTTATTCCATGGTTAATTCTTCGTTTATTCCAGGTTAGTTCTTCGTTTATTCCAGGTTAATGCTTCGTTTATTCCAGGTTAATTCTTCGTTTAGTACATGGTTAATTCTTCGTTTATTCCAGGTTAATTCTTCGTTTAGTACATGGTTAATTCTTCGTTTATTCCAGGTTAATTATTCGTTTATTCCATGGTTAATTCTTCGTTTATTCCATGGTTAATTCTTCGTTTATTCCAGGTTAGTTCTTCGTTTATTCCAGGTTAATGCTTCGTTTATTCCAGGTTAATTCTTCGCATAATAATACGTTAATTTTCTGTTAATTTCTAGCAGTGTGAGACCCAGCATTTAACTCGAAGCCAGACTGGAGTTTTATTATTTACTCACGGGTTTTCTTAGTTTCCGAACGGAAACCACTCTCCATCCCTTAGGCCGCACGGAAAGTAGCTCCCATGCCGATGTGCTGCAACTGAACCGTCATTACCGGGTCGTTACCACAACGCCGAAAAACCACAACGCCGAACGTACAATAACGCCGAATACCATAACGCCGAATGCCAAATTGACCGCAACGCCGACAGCTAGAAAACTGCTGTGTACCACAACGCCGAAATACAGTAACACCGAAAAATGTTGCTGCTTGGAGGGGGCGGGGGGGGGGGGGGCACAGGAGCAAAATGAAAAACAACGGAATGAATTTGTGTGCTAACCTTACCTAACCTAACCTTTGCGGCAGTCCTGCAATGACATTTTTCGGGGTTAATGTATTTCGGCCTTGTGGTACACAGCAGTTTCCTAGCTGTCGGCGTTGTGGTCAATTTGGCATTTCGGCGTTATGGTATTCGGCGTTATTGTACGTTTCGGCGTTGTGGTATTTCGGCGTTGTGGTGCG
Source organism: Bacillus rossius redtenbacheri (assembly GCF_032445375.1). Lineage (NCBI taxonomy): Eukaryota > Metazoa > Arthropoda > Insecta > Phasmatodea > Bacillidae > Bacillus > Bacillus rossius. The sequence continues at coordinate 17,360,516 of NC_086342.1, forward strand.
TCCCCGCCATTACCTCATCGCGCGTGGTGACGTCACAACACCATTTCCTGTTCGCGTACACAATCTTGGACTTCGAAAAAAAAAAAGGGGGGGGGGGGTGGAATGGGAAAACGAACGAAGGAACTTGGGACCCCATCTGCGACGCGACGAGAAGAATGTCTTCAAGTTTCTTTTCATCCCGGCCTTCCGGGTTTGAAACGTATCACACTTTTAACGTTTTAACTCGCGCGATCCTTTATCTCGATGGTTAAAAAGAAATTGTACAGGCATATAATATATAATTTTTTATTTTATTTTTTAGAACTGGTTTAGCGATGGTGGGTGTGTTCGCGAGCAGACTATTCTCCCTTTAGCAATTCTTCAACAGTTGTGGGAGTGGCAAAACCACCCCTGCCACCCACCCCCCTTCTTATCATGACGTACGCGCGTAGAAAGAGTCGTAGGGTCTATTGTGTCTGCATCGGAGCACACCCACTCTTTAAACTTGACAAAAAAAAATTCTCTTCCGTGAAGGAGGAGTTGCGTTAGAGGGAGGGAGAGGGGGGTAAAATCGGGCGCTGCTACAACCAGAGTGCCGTGTCTCGCTGCAAGACGGCGCGCGCACTTTTTTTTACACCGCCGCCTTGCCCATTTGTCGAAGTTCATCTTTCCTCCCGGGGGCTTAAAGAGCGAACGAGAGAAACGCCAGGAAAAGTCTTCGCCATTGTCCAAAGCGAGGCGCGCGTCGAATTCAATTTTTCTCTCTCTCTCTCTCTCTCTCTCTCCTCCTTTCACCGTCAGTTTCTTGACATGCGAGGCGTAATTCTTCCCCTCTCCCTTTTTTTTCCCTCCGCGTCAAATTTGAGAAATTTTTTTTTTTTTTTTCATGTCGCGTGTTCTTTTGCTCCAGGGGAGAAATTTTCGCGTCTTTTTCGCTTCACGGAATCGACGAAAAAGAAAACTCCTATCTCTTAAAACGTCTAACGTCACTAGATCTGAGCGTGAATCAAGCTGCATTACGAGGAAGGAAAAAAAAAAAATACATGGATAAATATGCATTACTGTTGGTTTACTTGACATTAACCTACCTTCACGACAGCAAGAGTTTTTTTTTTTTAATTAAAAAATAATATTGAAACACATTTAAGGTTCATGCTATCTACATGTCAAATTGAGTAAAAAAAAGGATTATTGTCAAAATCAAATGCTTAAATAAACAATGTAATTTTACAAGAATTTTAATTTCTTATTTTTATACTTCCTTGCTGTTGTTTACTTCTTGTAAACAAGGAAATATATTTCTCGATTGAAATTTAAGGTCTTTATCTAATATTAGTGAATTAACTACGAAATTTCTGCTTTTTTATCGCTGTGTTTTCTTTTTGATACCTTAAAAGTAGACTGATAACAAGAGCATACCATTAAAAATGTATTATGCCCAAATTATTACCTCCTGCAATATTATACAAACAAATCTGAGTTTAGTTATGTTACAATACTTTCATGAACATAACTACTGAATGCAATGCTATCACATAGGCCTACGTAAATATGTAACTGCGCAAATGAGTAGTATATTGAAAAAGAATAAATAATTGCCTATTGTAATCAAACTTCTCAGCATTTGTCTGGAGTTATCTCGGATAACGTTACCAGAATGGCTTGAACGGTATTCGAACACGGGAACTATAGGAATGCGCGTTCAGTGTCTTAACAGATGCGCTACCTCGCTCTTGTGGTTTATCTAAGCCAGCGTGAGTCTAAAGCTACATCCGTCAATGAAGTATTATCTTCATACACGATGTATTATGAATACAGTTTAAAAGTGTGTATACGATACATATGTAAGACGGGTATATGATACGGAAAAGTCAATTGACATGGGTCCGGAAATGACTCTGTTAAACGCAGAGACTGTTTCTCGTGAAAAAAATCAAATGAGATGGGTCCCTTTTATGCGGAATGCCCACATTGACAATTACGTGCACTGTATGCATCACACCATAGCACCACACGATTTTGGTTTTACGAACAAAAACAAACAACACGTGAAGTTGTTAAAAACACTATTGACAGAACAAAAGTGGCAGAAGTATGCTCAGAGCATTAGTCTTACTGCTAATGAAAACTGTCAAATTTGAGAAAAGTTACACGACGTAGATTATATTTGTGTATATTTATGGTTTTTCATCCCACTTAAAAAAAAAAGATCCAGTGTATCCCTTTTCTTTTTACTTAGCAGTAACTCAAGCGATAAACGGAAGCATTTTATTGAAATGTCAGCCTCTTCCATAAGGCCTGCCTATGTACTATGTGTACTCACGGTTTTGACGTGTGCTTTCGATGCGTCTAGTAGACAAGCACAGTTTTATAGTGCTTTGACTGGGCGAGAAGTGTGTCGTTGTAAATGCGCGGTAAGCATTTACGGAATCAAAATAATTTTACGCATGACGGCTGTAGGTAGCTTTGAGTCGAGAAAAACTTTCCAAGCACATGGAGCATTCATTTGATAACACGTGTGAAATAAATTCGTCCGTAGTCCCTCTTCGCTAGCTCGCCCACACCCATGAACAGTATGACCAACAATTAAACATTTCCCAACCAGAAATATTGTCAATAACAACTGAAATCGTAAAATCAAGTAGGAAAGAACTATATATTCAAATTGTCCTGTTTTTTTTAATGCACGTATATTTTCCCTATATTTACTATAGATATTTCACAAACTCGCCTAAAAATTGGTTTGCTATCAAGAAACATAGAAAATATTAGGTACCACTAACTCACTCGTATACAAGAAAACTAAATAACACACTACTAGAATTTCCTCTTCTCACTCCCAAACTTTTTCCATCCATCAAACTGTCACTAGAGAAATGTAATTCATCGATCGGTATGTAATTACTATTCATCACAAGTAAGTAATTGCAGCTTCCCAAAAAAAATAATTACTCAAAGCCAAACCTATCATTCTTTATTTATCAAAGCTCACAAAAATTTACTTAAATATAACACATTTTGAAAATAAATTTACCACTACTCTTAAGATATAGTATTCTCCTACAAAATAGTTACTAGAAGCAACCAGATCTTGATGTAAAAAATAATTGATTGAATTGAACCCGAATCAGATGCCCTAATAATGCTCGTTCGCGCATCTTCGGATTGTTTTCTGTTTAAGATTATATCTATTTAGGTTATATACATATATATAGGCTATATATATAGGATATGTAAGTTCCGTTATATAAGTGAGATTCTCGCAAATATTCATTTACTGATGTGTAACATCTTAGCTCTCGGTATAGACTACGGCATTTGGTGGAAGTAATTTCGTGAATGCGAACGGAAATGTGTAACAACCACTGTGCTGACATCTGTGGTAGATGGCGCGAAGCAAATTTTTCAAAAACAAAAGTATTTATTTTTAATTAGTTTTAACAAGATAGACTGTACTTTAATAAAATTACTTGTTGAAATTCAAGTCGAAATCCGGGGTTGAATATTTCTTAAAGTCTTTTTCACTTTTATCAGAGTCGTTTCATAATATTTTAAATTTTCGGTCTGTTAATCAAATTATGAAATAGTCTACGTAGCTGCTCCGGCATAGAATTCTAGTGGCGGGTGCGGCAACTACGTGTGTTTCGAGTTCAGAAATTTAGTTAATAACACAATTTCCGGACATATCTCACGTTTGGCAATATTTTAAAGAATTTTACGTTAAATTTCGTGTCCGAGTTTCGTACTACACAAGTGCACTGGCTACACGAGAACACTTGAATTTGCTCGTTACTGAAGTTAGATATTACACATCACTGTCGAGTTTCCTGGAGGGTTAATTTTCGCTCTTCTAAAATGAAAGGTTAGTTAGGTTAGTTCAAATACACTTAAAACAGTCGACAATCGTTAAAAAGTGTTGATGTACAAGCGAGCGGCTAGCTTCGGATATGTTCGGGGACTGATCGGCGTTCAGTGAAACGACGGGTTTCCTCCCTGATTCGACGGTTGCAAATTCAATGGTGAAATGGAGGGGGGGGGGGGAGAAGGCAAGGAAGCACCACGACGCAACCCTTTGACGCTTTAAAAAAAAAAAAAAGAACCCCCACGCGAATGATCTTTGCAAACGCCCGCCTTAATGACAGCCTCGGACCCCCGCTGTCAACGCGTAACGACGTAGGTAAAATAACTGACGTGTGGACAAGTATTGCAGGAGGGGGTGGTGGGGTGGGGAGAGAAGTTTTTCTCTCTCTCTCTCGCTCTCTCTCTCTCTCTCTCTCTTGATGCGAGAGCGGGTTCTTTGTCGGTCGTGGACCTCTCCCACGCCTGGAACTTGCAGTAGTACGCCCCACCCCTACCCCCTTACAACGCCTCTTCCGACAAGCTTGTCACAAAGCCAAGGAGCCATTGTACGACGTATCTTTATCCCCCCCGTCCCCGTCACCTTCCCCGCATTTACTTCTCCTTCCATTTCCCCCGCCCGCGACGCGACAAAAGCCAAAGTCGTGCGACATCTGCGGTACTTTTTAGCTCTCTCTCTCTCTCTCTCTCTCTCTGGACCGACAGGCTGGCCAACCCCGTAGAGGAGTAATTACTGCACGGACTGATTCCGAGTCGTCTGCGCATGTGTCCATCCATCGTGGGAAGCCTGGGGATTCACTGACCTCGCGATGGGTTCTCCCGAACGTATCCGATCACATCCGATCGTATCTGAAGTTTCGCCGCTCGCTCGTGCGAATTCGCAGTAAGAATAAAAATTATTTTTTTGTAAACTTACTTAAAAAAAAATAAACTTTCATTTTTCGTTGGGATCTCCTAGACGAGTGATAACCTAACCTCTCTCTAAAAAAAGAATAAAGGACAAATTAAAAAAATAGATATTTATGTAACAGACCTTTCTTAACCAATAAAGATCGCAGGCTTTCTTGTCCATTGTCTGAAGTTTCTTGGCTTCTGGGTTTTTCCGCATTCAAAGTGAATATATCACTAACGTTTCGGTTGACGTTGCAGTCGCCATCATCAGGGTAGAGTTACCTACTCAAAGAGGCAGCTGAGTAGGTAACTGTACCCTGATGATGGCGACTGCAATGTTGACCGGAACGTATGTTATAGAAAGATTATCCTTGGGCGCGGCTACAGCCCAGAAGCCAAGCAACTTATATCCTAACAAACTTTGCTAACATTGATAATTCGGCATCCGGAATGTGAATGAATGTACTTATTTAAGTTTTCTCGTCCATTATATTGGCTTACGAATTTCCCGAGGTAAATGACTCTCTCACAGTTACTGCTGGTTACGAAGTACATCTGGTGGTTTGGGCTTTCGGCTGATTGGAGAAGATATGAACAGATATCTAAGTGAACTTTGCTTTTTTTGCGAATAGATTTTAATTGATTTAAAAAAAAATGTTTTTGAAAAAAAAATTGAAAAAAAAAATATCAAGCAACTGCGACTGTAATATGTTGCGTTACTTTACTTTATGAAACATTTTTTTGTAACTTTTGCGTAATCAACACTGCAAATTTTAATTTTTATAAATTCATCACATCTTCAAGATTAGCATACGCAGTATCTGGTGACAAGTTTCGCTACACGAAAAATTTGACATCTCTTTAGTTATAAATCCCAACTAATCGCTATCACAAAAATTAAAAATAAATAAATAAAACTAAATGGCGTTTTGACAGAAAACACCAGCATTCATGTAAGTCTATTTCGTCCTCTTTGTCGTTCATTTTTATTCTCAGTTACGTGGCTAAGGACCCGAAGTGGGAGGATATCTTCCCATGCGAAAACACGTTGCTCGAGCGCAGGCTTAAATGGTCCTATTAGATACGGCACGTAACATCGTGAGGACGCATGCCAATTTGTTTCTGTGATGAAATGCCAAAATGGCATGTGCACGTGGAACGTAATTATTATTTTTGTATATAATGTTGCTTTATTTTCTTCCCTTGCTCGTCTTCAACGTTGCGATTTAGGGTAGTGCCATTTTGAAAAAAAAAACGTTCTCGCTCGACGAAAAGTGGCTTTTTTTCGTGTATATTAGGACTTTAATATGTACCTTTAAAAATGAAAATTTCCCGAACTTTTTTTTAAAACTTAAGCATCGTGCTCAAGAATGCAACAGCAGTAGTTTTCTCGCACATGCGCATACAGGTTTATAAGTTCATTATTTTGTTGTTGGTGGTAACGTAACGAACACAATACCATTCTCACCTTACGCAGTAAAAAAAATTGTTCAAAAAAAGTGGGTTCAATGACAACATCAGGTCTTAGTTTGGCAAAACCCCTAAAGTAGCTTGTTACGGGAGATTTGTTGTATTCGCCTGTTATCTTACTGTGTCATCCTGAAGCCTGTGTATGAATAGCTTTTTTTCTTCTTTCGTACGGAGAGAGATAACGCAGTCCAGAGAACCTAGGTTGGATTCCAGGAATCATGATTTCGATTTTTCGAGGTTTTCCTTAATCTTTCCAGCAAATGCTGACATAAGCTAGTTATTCGCTTATTTACAATTGCATATTCCTTCAACAATTATTGTTCTGTACCGGTAGTGTTTTAGATTCTTTCATGACCACATTGTCAATTAGACGTAAAAGTAAACCTAGGTACTGGTTTTTTTCTCTGCTATTACTCATACCTCCACAATAGCTATTTTAAAACTTTACACGTTTATTAACCTTCGTCCATTTTATAATTAGCTCTGTTGTTTTTCGTATTTTTTCCCCTTCTGAAGCTGACAGTCGTCAATTATTCTCCAGAATTTCGCTATGTTTACTAGTGTATTTCAGCAACAAAAAATTAGTGTCACGTGTGTTTTGTACACGCATAATTGACAATCTTGGTTGCCTGCGACATGCAAGTATTTTTCAATAGTCTTCGAATTTATTGTAGTCATATTCTCTCATCGCGAAAAAAATCTGTACACTTCGTAATGGCGCTGATTGCTATATGTATGAAAAAAAAAAACATCGAGCTTCTGACACCTTTTCGGTCATTATTCGATATAAATATTTAAAACGTACGAATCTCACTGCAGCGCTAGAATACAGACCTCTATTTTCTGCATCGCATTAGTTACGCAAGACGCAATAGGTGAGTTAAAATAATGAAATATTTAAAATTTAGCTACGTATACATAATCTGATATTTACGAAATCAATCGACTAATCGATATTTGCAAATTGGAGTTACTTATCCAACTATGCATAATGCATGTCGATATTTGCTTAAGTGATAGGCACGTGCTTGGAACTTTATTTCCTATATGTATTTTACCGGAATGTGCTTTTGTAGGCAACGTTTTGCAATTGAAGTACCAGCGAAGTACAAATTTCCACAGTGAGTTTTCGCAGAAAGAATTTTTTGCGGTAAATATGTTTACGGTTAATATGTTTTCGGTAAAGATGTTTGCGATAAAGATATTCGCGAATGTATGCGGTAAACAGAATAATTACGGTAACGAAGTTTGGGGAAATTTTGGGTTTGCTGTAAAGATTTTGGCAGTAAATATGTTTGCTGTTAAAGACGTTTGCAGTAAAGTTATTTGCGGTAATGATGCTTGGGTAATGATTTTTGGGGAAAGATGTTTTCTGTACAGATGTCGGGCGGTAAAGATATTTGCGGAAATGATGCTTGCGATAAAGATGCTTCCGATAATGACGTTCGCCGTAAAGATGCTTGAGGTAAAAATATGTTTGCAGTACCAAAATTCACAATACCGATCTATCGCTCAAGAAACACTAAAAAAAAAAAAAAAAAAAAAAAAAAAAAAAAAAAAAAAAAAAAAAAAAAAAAAAAATCTCTTCGTGGGAAGTTTAAGACGTCAACCGTTTGTCTGTTTTGACTGGCCGGGGACCGCAAATACGATTCGAAATGTTTCTTCCTGTCGCAGTGGAGGCTACCCCGAGCACGCGCGTGGCACGAGACCCCCCCCTCCCCCAACCCCCTGGATGGAGCTTGCCTCAGCAATCAGAGGGTTGGTGTCGCCAGGCTGTCATTGTCGCGGGGTGCAGCGCGGCAGTTAGTTATTACCCTCACCCCTCATCAACCTTGTCGACAAACCCCGGGTCACGCCTCGCGACAAGATGTTAAGAGACGGCAATTTTCGCCTCATCTGTCACCCGCTCGGGATTCTCTCGTCGGGGAGGGGGGGGGGGGGGCAGGTTTTCGGTACCTTTCCAGTTTCTCTCTCCCCCCCCCCTCCTTATTTCGAAACAAGCATTCCTGGCTGGGGAAACTCTTGTGTGAGTGTGCTCACACGCGTCAGTTTCCATACCTCCCCCACTACAGAGAACCAGACCACCCGAGCTACCGTTCACCTTTGGAGTCTCTCAGATCACACGGTAGGGGTGTCCAGAACTGCCATCGGCGCAGCTCCTGAGGTAGAGACCAAAAAAAAAAAATTCGCGATTTAAATGACCTGCAGGATATACTCAATGATCCTCTATGCACGCGGGAAAATTACATTTTTGCTCATTGGCTACTGACTCGCGACACCTGTTTAACTGGGACGCTAGTGATTCGATACTTCTTTTGTTAAAGGGGTTTTTCATTGGCCGAGTATCATTCAGATAAACTGTGGCCCAATCACTGATGCAGTAAAAAAAGGCAAACATTTTTTTTTTTTTTTGGATTCTAGAAAATCACGAAATGAATCCGCGAATTTTTTCCGGTCTCTATCCTGAGGTCTTGCCGTGCTTTGTTATTCAGTGGGCCAAAAGTCTCGGAGGTGTTATAACCGTGAATAACTTTTTAAAATTTATTTATCATTAGTTTCCTATTGATTATCACGAATTGTATTCCATACATAAGTGTAAACAATCTCCCATTCTTGGTATTCAAGTCTGTGAAAAATCAATGGAAACAATTTATAAGTAATAAAAAAGGGTTTTTCACTGTTATAACCCCTTCGTGAATTTTTCCCACTCTGTAGAAAAGTGAAACTAAGCAGACGCATATTGTATGATTGGCTTTTATGATTACTTGTTATTAAGACAAGAAAATGTAATTAAAAATATTTTTTTTTTAAGTGATTGACTAGCGTTGTGTTTGTATATAGAAAAGTGGATATTGACTAGAAGTATTTTTACACACATTGGCTAGTTTGGTAACTGTTTATAGCGACGTGAACATTGACTTTAAGTATTTGAAGTGTTATTGGCTAGCATGGCGACTGGTTAAGAAACGTAAAAATTGACTGGAAGCATTTGTTTTGGGGGGGAGGGGTAATAAGTAAAAATAGCGACGTGTACACGGACTAGAAGTATATTTTATAGTGATTAGATGCCTTGGTGACTGTTTATAGTGACGTTAAAATTGACTAAAAGTATTCTTAGGTGATTGGCTAGCATTGTTACTAGAGATGTGGCCAAGGACCAGAATTATTTTCTAGGGCGATTGGCTACCACAGTGGCTTGTCATAGAGACAAAAGAATGTATTACAAAGCAATATGTTTTTAGTATGTTTAAACGTTTTTGTTATTAACAAAACATAAATTTTAAATAAACTGGATTCTGAACCAAATTAATTTAGGATATAAGGAAGAATTTGAAATTAATTATTAAACTCTTAAATTATGTTACGTGACCTGAAGCAGGGACTTTTTTTGATGGAATAAGTTTTTTCAAACCAGTTGGAACAGTGGTAAAACACTTTTCTGGAATTCTAGAGGAGACAGTTTACAATTCCAGATTGACCATTCTGATTTCCGTTTGCATTGTTCCCCAAGCAAATCTTGTGATGGTTCCTTTCAATACAATTTGGCCGAATCTTTCTCTCAAAAATAATTGATAACTTTATGTCAAAACTATATTCACAATTTAAAAAAAAAATGTTTACCAATTCATTTCAAGATTGTAGGCAGTAAGAAATGGCAAACGCGTATTGTGCGACATGCTAGCAATTAATAGCAATTATCACCCGAAATTTTTCTCCCTGTTTACCAAATTTTGTGTAATTAAAGTTTTTTTTGCGGCTGACAGGACTATGTCCTGATTTTATCATATTCGTCATCTTAAAGTCTTCACTCTACCGTCCGTTTTGTTTCATTGCCATTGCTAAGGATTTTTCACTAAAAAAATGCATATTACTTTAAGTTGTTTATCTGTTTTTTCAAAATTTTTGTCTGGCTGTTTGTAACGTGTGTGGTAACTTACTAAGTTCATTTTATTTCTTTACGTAACTTACACAGTCCCATTATTTTGAAATATTTGTTAATAAAGATATGTTATCAAGAAAACAAAAAATCTACATGATGGGGGCGCTAAGGGTCACATTGGCCGGTGCATCACACGTCTCTTCGCCTCTACGCATAAGGCACCGAACTGGCGTGAAATCTTTGCGTCGGTAACGCGCTACTGTAGGACTTAGAGATGTGAAACTATCCCTTAATGGTGGGACATTAAAGGTAAGTCTCCTGCAAATACTGTTTACAAAATCTGTATGTAATATGTGTAAGTGATTATAATTACGAATGCCTGCGCGACATTTTACACCCATTATATTAAACTTCGAAAATATTTGTTGATAATATTGTTGCAGAATCTCAAATGCAAGGGAAGACCGGTGTTAGAATTTCAGAATTAGTCCTTAAATAGTAGGAATGACAATGAAAATTAAAAATATATATATAATTCGAAAATGCTTGTGGAATGAGCCTAAAGAATGGAGCTAGTTTCTTTCGTAGCTGGGTGTACAGCTGTCAGAACAGTTGAATTAATGAAAACTTAAATATCAATCTTAATGTCATCATTCTAAGGACAGGTATTAATCAAACTGTTATTCAAATAGTAGTATGTATGGGTATATATATATATAAACTTAAATTTATGCTTTTGCAAAATAATTTTTGTTCACTTCTATCAGTCCAGGAGTATTTTAAAAACTTAATTCCAAATAAAGCTTTATTTATATATATATTTTTTTAATTTATGAAACAAATTTAACTTCCAATTAAAAACACGCCAGTCTTCGGTAAAATTAAACTACACTGTCAAGAAACTACAGACAGATGGTACGATGGAAAAACGATATCACGCGCATGAATTCCGAAACCAAGCTATTAAATTAAATGACCTGGAAAATTCATTCATGAGATTTCTCGCTACACGCCGCTTTCCCCCCGAAATTTTATAGCCACTACAGATAACAATCAGCTTTCAATAATAAATTGTTTATGTGGTCATAAAAAATCTGTAGCCTTTAGGGCAGGATTTTATTGTTCTACGTCGTCAGAACTTCAGGAAAGGATGAAAAATCGTTAGATTTATCCGAACAATTTACTTGTGATTTTTCAACAGTTTTTAACCAGTGCACTTATACTTACATTTAAAAATTATTTTGCCGGTTAGACTTAGCATCAAAGAAGGTTTCCGCGAATGGTGTGTTTCTTTATTCAGTACAACGTTTGGGGATAATAATGCAATTAAATTAAATTAAATTTGGAAGTCTAAGAAAACGGTTCCAAAGAATTCTCAATTGTAAGATTGTTTGTTATGATGAACCCAAGGTCATTTAATATTTATAGACCGTTAATATTATAGAAGAAAATAGTTTTAAAATTATTAAAATTAAAGTTATGCGGAAATTTATCCTTGATTTAAAACAGTTTCAAGATTTTCAGATAGTACAAACGCGAATAAGAAACACTGTAACCAGTAGTACGAAATCGTTATTTTATTGTTTTACTGTTAACCGAACATTAGTAAATTCTTTTTTTGTTGTATTTCCTTTCCACCTATTAATGTCATGTTTGGTGGGTAAACGAATTTCTCGTGAGAAAAATTGATTGTTAGTAAATAAAATTAATAATTCAAGTTAAATATTATTTTCGGAAGTATTAGTATGTTTCCTTTATAACAAATACTCTGTTAGAATTTTTAATTACCTAATTAAATTTGTTTTTCACTATTTGGGTGGTTTTTCGTCTCATATTGCATGAGTCTGATCACTTGTATTCGACTTCACTTGAAATTAAGTTTTAAAAAGGCACGTAATAAAATACTCTTTAAAAATTATCTCTTTTTGGTAAAAAAAAAATTGTTAAACTATGAAATAAATTATGCCCTACATACTAAATAAAACATTGAGAGATACTTAAAGTTTTTTTTAATTGCAGAAACAATACAAAATTCACATCTTAATTACCTATGCATAAATTAACCTCCTCTTCTTATAATGAGCACGTTGCGTGAACTTCCATGCGTTGACAACAATGCATAGCAGCATAAGTAAGTGAACTTACACCTAATGATGCATCGATTCCCAAATATGGACATAATTATTGTTATTGAAAGTTATGGTACTGGAAAAAGCATAGGATTTTCATACAAGCAGAACTATTGTAATAATGGATTAATTTCACTGGTGTATATTTTCTTGGCAGATATTTAAATTGCTGGAATAATCATGCATAACCTTGTATTAAAATTTGAATAAAGTTTATACATGAAAGAAACTGTTTTTTTATTAATAGGGCTTAATGGGAAAACTCATTCTATTCATTTAAATTTTTAAATAATAATCAAATATGAACAAGCTTATATAAACATTAAATTTTATCTCAATTAACCTGAAATGATTAATTTTAAAATAACACTATAGTTTTAAATAAGTTATAACTTTCGAGAGCTTAAATATAAAGTAAAGGTTTTTTTAATATGCTTACAACTTTTATTTTGGAATAAATACTGTAAGGAGCTAGTTAATAATATGCCACATTTTGTTAATTTTTAGTTGTAATTTGTGCACGTTAAAATGTATGTAAAAATATTAGACTTTTTTAATTTGGTAACATTTTCCTGCGATCCCATTCTTACACAAAGCTTAGATAGTTTTTAATGTTCTAGAATTTTGCCTGATTTTTTTTTCTGGATCTATAAGATATGCAAATATTTTTTTAATGTGATTGTATTATTTTCCTGCACTGTAAACTAAAAAAACCCGCTAGATGAGGTCTTAAATGAAAATAATTATTATTGTTTATTGACTTTTTAAAAAAGTAACTTCAACTAACCTTAGAAAAAATAATTAGCATTTGCGACAATTAAATAAAATCTGACTAAATTAAGTATATTATACTGCCCCAGTGATATCCACGTGCTATTTTTTTCCCCTTCATTTGTTGTATTCAAGATAATTCAGGTCGTGTTCGACTTCGTTCATTTGTAATTTTGTAAATTGCGATCGTGCAGTTTTCGGTACGGTTGTATTATTCACCATTCGTTTTGCACTCTCAAAATACGTACTCTGATGCCATGAAAAAAATCAAACAGTTTAATTTAAAACTTAACGATGATAAACTTATTTTTAATATACCTATGCTAAAAACACTAGTTCATTAGAAAAATCGCATTAAAAATAATTTATTATAGCAAAGTATCAGAAAATTTTTAACCATTAGTAAAATTTATTAACTTATTAATTAGTTGTAAATAATGTGGATAAATAGAGTTTACTTATAATTATTATAAATGTTTAAAAAAAAATTAATTTGAAATTTTGTACTTTGTAGTTTTGTGAAATTATTTAGGTGCAAAATAAACGGGAAACGAATTTACGAACGGAAAATCCGCGACTCGAAATGTTGACCGGACCATCTCTCTCGGCAACGCCAGGGTCGCCACCCCTGTGTTTTCAAATTTCCCCCCCGGCCACCGCGCGGGTGGGTTGGCTTCAAAACTGTAATTACCCGGGCGTGTTGACGGCGGCGGACAATGACGTGACACAACTTCCGGATGTCACGCCGGGTTTGCCGCGTGCTGGAAGAAGGACGCGGGCTCCTCCCACTCCCCCCTCCCCCCCTCCACAACCCCTCAACCCTCCCTCTCAACCTTCCTCGTCGCTACCCAACATCCCTTGCAATGGCGCGGAGGTCTTTTTTTTTTTTTTTTTTTTTTTTTTTTCCTTGTTCGTCCCAACTCTACGCTTGGTCCCATGCGGCACGAGAACCATCCAGAACGCAGGATTACCGGCCTGGAAAAAAAAAAAAACAGCGAAATCTATATATCTACACGTGTCTTACCTGTGGCAGATAAAAATAAGTTAAAATTAAAGATAGGTAAAAACACGTATGCGCGTTGCACTTTTTGTTACCCTTAGTCTTTAACGTAATTAGTATTTTGTTTTAAAAACTCTTTTTTTTTAGTTTTAATTACTTTCCAGCACCTATAGGCCTATGCTTGATTTTTAGTTACATGTAAATTGGCTTTTTGGTTGAATTTGGAAGTGGTACTCACTTATTTCTGAGCATTTAGTTAAAGCTTAGTTCCAGTTTCTATATTATTACCTATTTCATCATCTATTATATTTGTAAAAATTCAAAAATACGTTGTTATAGCAGAAAAAGTGTAAGAAAAGACAACTTCGTGAGCAATATAAAAATATTAAATGAATATAATATTTATTTTTTTACTTACCGTACCACCTGTAAAGAAGTTTCACTTGAAAGACTTAAAAATCCAAAATGGTGGGGGTGAAACGTTCGTGGTAGGAAAAGTCATTTTGAATATCACATTACGGCCTAGTCCTGGACGTGCAGAGAGGCACAGAATAAAAAAAAATATAAAGGCTCGACCCAAGGTCGTCCCTGACCTGCCCCAAACACGCCAGTTGACTCGAATTCATGCGCTTGCTCTCCTAACCACCCCCTCCCTCTTCACCATAACCCCCCCCCCCTCAAAATACCGGCGTAATGACTGTAATGACGATTTAATGGCGTCTCTCGTCTCGTCGCAGGTTCGGATGAAAGGGAGAGCTGGGTCACTGGGGAAAGGTAGTGTTAAAGGGAGGGGAAGAGAGAGGGTGTAATTTTGAGCGCGACAGTGCTGCCAACAAAGTCTACAGCGCTGATGGTCCATACATATAACGACGTCAGCTTGCTGGCACGCGGATGTCCGCACGGAAAACATTTCCTCCCCCCCCCCCCCCCTTAAAAAATATTTCAGATAGGTAAATTCTAATATTTTTACATACATTTTAACGTGCACAAATTACAACTAAAAATTAACAAAATGTGGCATGTTATTAACTAGTTCCTTACAATAGTTATTCCAAAATAAAAGTTGTAGGCGTATTAAAATAACTTTTACTTTAAATACAAAATAAAAATAGTATAAATACGGAATGCTCGTTTTAATAATTGCTTTTGTAACATTTAAGTTAACAACAGTAGTAAGTCCGATAAAAATTAGCGTTTTCAGGTGGATCAATAACCACAATCTTTCTTTTCTTAATATTATTCCGTAAATCTCAGAAAATCGTATCGGATGTCGATGAAGGGTTTTTCCGTACTCAGCCCCCCCCCCCCCCTAATTTTCCTTATTTACGCCTAAGTAACCCTACAAAAACCATTACTATGGCAAGGTCTATATTTTCGTCCGCTCTGTAATGATCAGACAGAGGTACAGAGACATTACCAATTGTTGGTGGAAGTTCTTTATTGGATGGTCTATTCTGGGGGTGGCGGGTGGGATATAGGTATCTGTATACGTGCCAACAAAGATGCCGAGATAAACGAATTTAGTTATAATGTTCAAGTAGCAACTAAAACCACGAAAGTACACACGTAAGACTATAAATATCAGCCACGAAAAAAATGAAACAATGCAAAAACAAATTTATATATGTAAGCAACAAAAGCGATGTTTCGATACAATTAGATAAATACCTTTATAAAAAATAATTTTTAAAGATGTCAAATAAAGTTTATTTCGTCCTAAAGCAAATATTTTAGTACGAATACAAAGCATGCTTTGGAATAATAAGGGATGGTGCTTATTTCGAGTTGGGCAAAATCAAAAAGTGTAAGTTCTCATACGCTTTCCCGTGTGTTGATGATCGTGTAACAGACCCCATTCCACTAAAAGCGAGTCGTTAATTCTATACTTTGGTTTGCTTTTGGAGGTAATTTCGCTTATGGCCATATTACACAGATTTTTTTTATTTGTCTATGTAAAAGATTTGTACATGGGTGCTTTAAAACTATAGTTGTTTGTAATTAAAGAAGCATAGTTTTTAAAATATTGCACTTTACATTTGATAATTCCCGGTATTTGTGTGACAGGATTTTAATTAACTCTTCGCTCTTGTATTCGATATGATCTGTACCATCTATCTGCACAACAAAATGACTTACTTTGAAAAATCGATAAATCAATTGCCGAATGTGTGTTTTTTTTTTTGTTTTGGCGAAGCCACAATTAATGTCTCAGTGGAAATCTTTCAGATTTTGTTGGTTTGAAACTGCATCTGTGAAATAAAAATTTATTATAATAGTTTTCTTAGTTATTTGCAATGCCCAAAACATATCTGGTTTTTCGCAACACAGAAATTAATATTTATCACTTGCCTAAAACACTCATCTCTGGGACTGTACATTAGTTGAACCTGTTGCATGCACCCTCTGCCGTTAGGCCGCGCGGAATAAGATTTTTCTCTCGGGCAGCGGGCTGGTGTTTGACCTTGAAGATAACTCACGAAAAAATACTGGTCAAGGTTCAAGGGTCATAAGGAGCATCAGTAGGAAGAATTAAATTGAAGTTTGTTAATTTTTTTCTGTATTAAGATTGTTCATCGTGTTATTTTTTTTTTAAATATTAAATTATTAACGGGTTTACAAATCCAGGTAGACCTCGGGCTTCTCTTCCGCGGAAATGAAACAAACAAGCGAAAGCTGCGAACGAGATGTGGAGGAAGGAAAAAAAGCAAGTAATATTGACAGTAAGGAAAAGGGGTAGGCGAAAATACAACTATTAATAAGCCGAGTTTAAAAGAAATGACATAAAATTTAATTCCATGTAAATCAATACATTTTAAGTATTTGAAGTAACACATTTCTTTTCTGTTATTTGCTTGAGTTGCGTCAAAAGTAAGAATTAAAATGTTGCGAATTGGATTAAAAAAATTGTTAAATAAAAAATTGCTTCGAAAATTTGAGGCGAGAGCTTGTCTCCCCATGCGGATTTAACAACGTGTTAAAATCTTAATTTCAGTTGGTATTGCGCTTTGTATGTAGTAATGCATGTACCATTTTACATTTAATAAATGCAATTTTATATGCATACAACTTTTGCTGTGGCATGTCAACGCAATTCGCATGGCAGGTATGGGTGTCGGACCTCAGACATGTGTGTCTCCTATCCTCCTGTTTTGCCCGCTTTTCACAGTTCCATGTTCGAAGTAGAGGTGTAAAAGTAACGAAAAAAGGCGTACCCGTATGTATTCGTTACTATAACAATTAGTACTCGTTACTATCGTATCGCTACGTTACTCGTTACTTCTGATACCGCATAACATGCTATGTTATGTTGCAGCAACGAATCGAGTCGTATTGCGTACGCGTACAGTATGACGTCGCGTAAATAATAATAAATAGAATATAAACAATTAACAATATTTGATAATTAACAGTTTTTGTTAACCAAGAAACAATTAAATCTCATTAGAGCGGCTTTATTATATTATCTCTTTTAAGATAAGAACAAAAAAAACTGAAAATACGCGATACTAAAAAAACATACATATTTCTCATTTGTAAAAAATACTTTTCTTGCGTTGTTTCTGTTCCAATCTCAAACTTTGTCTACACACACAACACACAATAACTTTAATAAACAGTAAAAAAACTTGGACGACGAATTTCCAAATTATACTTTACTTAATAAACAAACATCGTTCTTTGTAACGAAAATTCATCGAATATGCGCGCGCATGCGTAAAACATAGTAAAAAAATGCGAGTAACGAAATGCATCCGTGCGTAACGTTTCGTTACTCGGTTACTAGACGGCGCACCCGTTACTCGGTACCGAATACACACGGTTTGCTACAGCTCCAGTTCGAAGTGTGAAGCTGGCGGTTGAGAATTTGGCGGCGGTGACGAACGAACGTCTTCCCGTGGAACAGAGACAAGCACACACGAAACGGAAAAAAGACATTAACAGCTTTAATTGGTCGTCTAATTGCTGTGAAGGTCGCGTCGGGCCCTTTCTTTCATTCCACACGACGAGCAGGATGAGGGGGGGGGGGGGGGAAGGGGGTCTATTTCCTCCACCTTGAACATAGCTCGTTCTCGTTCTCAATACCACACACACACACACACACACACACACACGCCTTGTTGCAGTTCTGCTGTTTTTTTTTTTTTTTGTTCTTCCTGTCCTTGTCGGTCGTTCTCGCCTGCAGGCCTACATTTGTTAACGTCTGTTTAATGTCACTTGTCTCATATATTTGACAGTTGATCAAAATCAGTACCGGTGATCACCCATTTCCCAACTCTCACTTGCAAAGCAACGCATGGTGTTTGTTTGACGAACACAAAATTTTTTTTACAAACACTGTCCACATAAGAAGGATTTGAAAACAACTGGAAACAATTTTGAAAAATCTGTCAAAAATCTGAAAATGTAAATACGTCGATTAGCGTACAAATTTCTATTTTTTTTTTCAAGATATGGCACGCAAATATCAAGTCTGGAAGTAAATAAAACTGAGTTCATTCTGCTCATTACGTCACAATATTCAACTGACAGAGTCTGAATTTTCGTTGAACAAATTGTTGAAAACGTGACCCTATGTATTCAACGTTTTGTACGTTAGATTTACGGACTTTAACAAAGAAAGAGCTTTAAATAAACCAAGAGTGGTTCATTTTTCGTGGTAGACTACGCCGCATTTGAAATTCCGAGTTCTTCTATTCGTTGTAAATACAGTAAACGAGCGTGTGGAAGGAAGAAGTGAGTTTGTGCTTGGGCCTTACATAATTATCGAAGGTTTCGTTCGTACACACTGAAAGAAATTTTTGTATATTTTACAAGGAAAATCCTTGGAAACCCTGTTGCCAAGGATATTACTTGTAAAACTACAAGGCAGAGCTTTGTACCATGTGCAATTTTGCAAGGCTCTGCCTTGTAGTTTTGCAAGAAATGTCCTTGGCAACAGGGTTTCCAATAATTTCCCTTGTAAAAGTACAATTTTTTTTTTAGAGTGCACGGAGAATATTATTGTGAGTAGCCTACATGTTGAAATATTGTGCCGTAAACTCAGTATAAATAGCCTTATACATATATAAATAAACAATTTTTGATAGAAACCCAGTATTTATACTTTTAACTTTACTTGTTTGGAACATAAAACAGAAATTACAAAATTTTGTAAGTAAATATTTTTTTCTCTGTATAGGTATATGTATTCACCAGGATACAAATTGCTTTAAGTATTGTGGCATAGCCTCGTAGTAGGCTACCTACCACAATAAAAAGCTCAACGGAATTTAATAACAAATACAAATACAAATTTATTACAATTTTCACAATTGGTAACTCTCATTTACAAATATACTCCGCCGGCTATATATTTTATTACAATAAGAAACAAATGTATTTATTTATTTTTTGTAGCAAAATCATGCAATTAATCCATACAAATTTGATATCATCAAATAGATAATTTGTTATTTTTTAGTTCAAAATAGTTTCAATTTAAATAGATTAGCCTATTACTGAATATCTAGATTATTAATGATTTGTTTGTTCGAGCATCACGAAAAAACTCCTGGACCGATTTTGATGAAACGTTTTGTATATAAAAGCTTATTATTAAACTTAAAAATTGATGTAGATTTTATCTGGCTACGATGATGGGAACTGGGGATATATAACAATAAAACCTCTTCTTAATTTTTTTACAACCAAGTGCAACCATTACGTATATATTCTACCAACACCCACTTCTACCAATATTAACATGTACCACATGCATAATCTAATTTATTTATCCTATCAAAATCAATAACGATTTCACGATTGGAGATAACTTTGTTATTACATGATGCGATTATTCGCATACATATTAGTATTTTTTTTTTGTGACCTGCCACTCGAGATCGACTGCGCCGAGCCGGGAGTGCGAGAAAGCTAGCGTGCCTCGCGATTGGTCGCAAATAGCCAATCGACGGACAATTGTTTCCCCGAGACGCGCGCCATGCGGGAAGCCTTCATTTCACAGACGAGAGAGCCACACACGAAGTTCCCCGAAGTTCATGCTCGCTTTTTTTTCCCCCCCGTTCTATCCCATTGTATAAACCGGTGTGGCATTAAATTTTGCGGTCGATTAGGATAGGTTAGCTACATTATAAATACTTTAAAACATTGTGGATGGTTGGTTATATTAGGTAAGTATAGCTACATTAAAAAATACTGTAAAATCATTTTATGGTTGCTTAACAAATAACTTTTTAATATGTAGCTATCCAGGGCTAGGAAACCGTTTACATGAATTAACAGTATCTTTAATGTAGCTATCCTATCCAAATCAACCGTCCACAATGTTTTTTAAAGTATTTATAATGTAGCTAACCTAACCTAATTGACCATTAGTTATCATGAGTTGTCCAAAATAAACATACACGGACACACAACAAACGAAAAAAATATAGCGTCGTACAAATAAATACCGTTGCCTTGTTAATGGTCTTTCCTTTTATCAACACCACGATATTTATTTACAATGAACAAAAAAAAAAAAAAACGAAGATGCACGATCGGGCGTTTGGCTCTCTCGTCTGTGAAAAGGCTTCCTGCGCCATGCCCCCCAGCTTCGGATCACGTGACTAGGCCGGGGAGGTTCCTGCGCAGTTGCTTATATCGCCTCGGCCTTTGTGCACGGAGCTGGTGTTATCCTTCAGCTTTCAGACTGATAATGCCTACCTCCAGGCCGTCGCGATACCGTCCAGTTACGGACACAAAGGGACGCTGAGCATGATGTTGTTTTGTACATGATGTAGGCTACATAAAAGAATGTCCCAGTTATAAGGGTAGTAGTAGGTATATAATAGTATGTCCTGGCGCAGGCGCTCGCAGGTGGAGCCAGAGGACCTGACCGCCATTTTGGCTACAAATTTTGTAACCAAAATGGCGGTCAGCTCCTCTGGTTCCTCCTGCGAGCGCCTGCGCCAGGACATACTATTATATACTACTAATGGTATATTATAACTGTTTGATTTAGACTATTTACAACAAATAACACGTCAAATTGAAGGTAACCAAACCTAGTTTTTCTTAAAAAATGTTCAATTTAGTTATACATCCAACTTGAAGTCCCATTCTTACCACACTTAACGAGTCCGGAGTAATTGAAGCAATAGCCTCTTCAATTCTGTGTCTCAGCTCTGGTAAATCATTAGGTAGCGGCGGAACGTAGATACGATCTTTTATAAAGCCCCAAAGGGAAAAACAAAACAAATCGCACGTCGTTAGGTCACGTGAACGTGGAGACCAGCGAAAACTCGAATTGCGTATACCATCAGCGGGTGTTTTTGCCACGCGGGAGATATCAATTGAACCTTAAACGAAACGCACGTTGAACTGATATTACAGATTTACTCTCAGCAAATGGCAGACAAAAAAATATTTACGCTCAGGAGTTGGCATTTTGCGTAGGTGGCGCTGCAAGCGAGACTACAACAAAGCAGTACTCGCGCATGCTCTTATCTAAAACGGTTTGAGTCACTTTTTTTAATTATGACCTTGAACAAACACTAAAAACGCTTGCAGTTGATACTATTAAATTTTATAACTGGAAAATTCTTTTTTTTTTTTACAAAAAATATTGATAGAGATGGATGTATGGGCCCAAGATAGCCTACAATTCCCTGTAACTAGGGACACATAATCAAATGAAATGTAACGGTACTCTACTAATGATTAGTTTCTAAATAAAAGTATCGTACTCATAAAAGAATAGAATGAAAAGAATAAATAATTTTCCTTACATAGGTACCTACTTATAAGTGATTTTTTTTACACATTAATACTAACAAAAAATGTCGTTTGTGTGAAATTTTCATTCTTGGAAAGAATATAAATCACTACTTTCAAACAAATCAAGAACTGAACTAAAAAAAATTAGGCGAACGAACATCTTCAATTGTTTCTGCTCTCTCACCTAATCAACTGTTATGAAAAAATAACGGATCCTGGTGGAACTGAACCGTAGAGTAAAATTTTAGATAAGTTTAAAACTAATTTTGCTAAAAATAAATATTATTTTTGGCATCTGGGACTATTTGATACGACGCATGCCAAATGACTTACATAAATAAAAGTATCGAGTACCAAAGTATCAGTATCGAAAGAAAAATACCCGATGCCAAAATGTTAATATGTTTTTTTCTCTTGTCCTTAAGGGCCCTGCCTAACTGGGTAAGCATACGATGAGCAGAGCTTTAGAAAAAAAACCACGCGATATCAAAAGTGTTAAATATATCAAGTGGGGTCTATTTACAAAAGCATTAAATAATACGCTAAGGATGGGTGAGGATTTCCGTTTTCCGTGTTTCGTTTTTGACCTGCAGTTTTAAGAAGAGTAAAAATAGCTATAAACACATGTTTTTAGAATTTTTTTTTTAAGTCAAAAAACATCCGATACTGATTCTTGAAAGCACTCAAGGGGACTTGCATTTCACCTCTATCTTCATTTATCTGCCGTGTAATGTTATGATCACCGCTCACATCTCTTATTTGTCATGTGCACGACGAGAAGACTGCGCGCCAGTTCAGAGCATTGCGCTTAGAGGCGATGCCGCACTAGAAACACCAGCGAGTGTCGCACTTATCACCTCGCTTCACTAACACGAGTACACCCCTGACTGGGTGGGCCTCTTAGTTGTTATCTCTTCTTACTCCCCTGGTTGGAAGAAAATATTTTTCTCATGGCGTAGTTTTATTTCACGGCATTTCGTGGCGTTTCCTTATCGCAACGAGCTTTTTGGGCCAATAAGAAATAAGTTGCAAAGACGGGCTAAGTGGATCTATTTTTTTGTATAAAACATCATCTTTAGTTATTGCATTTTCATCGTCATTATGTTAGTTCGTTAACTTAATCTTGCAATAGGGGAACTGAAGTTAATATATATTTCTTTGGACATACACCATTGTAGTTTGTCATGGAAAACTTGAATAATGCAAAATAAAAATCTAACCATAAACCGCGAGAGAACAAGCCTAAATGAACGGATGTCAAACTTTAAATACCAGAAAGCACATAATATTCCGTGGAAGGAATTTAATAACGAAATATGTTAGCACAGACAAACATATAAAAGGAGGAATATAAAATCTTTTTTATACTACGATTTCATAAAAAAAAACGCATCCCGAATACACCAAACCTGATTAAATGTGTCTCCATATTTTTAAAACAACTTGCAATGTAATATGAATTATTTTCGTTACTCTACAACTTACGACACATGTTACAACAAAAACAGTAAATGCAAACAGACAACAACCTTGAACAACACAACGAACGGACGAACGCAATGATGATACTAAACACACACATACACACCTTAATATGTATGTATGGAAGTCATAGTGTAATATACAACGTAAATGCATATTATTGGTATATATATAATTATAATTTATTTTTGGTGTGTAAACACTGTGATTTGAAATGTCAACGTGACTTACAGAACTGTGAGATTGACTTTATAATCGTAATTTATGTTCGTTTGGATTGTTTATTTTTTGTTCTTTCATTTTATTAAAAAGGCGATCTGTGATTTAACATTGTGCCTAAAAATAATTAAAAGGCAGAAACAGATGAGAGGCATTATCAAAGGAAACGTGGCAATAAACCAGCCAAAAGAGGGGCCTGAAAATGCCAGTGAACGGAGTGTTAGAGTACAGATCACATTCGCATCCTTACTACTATTCACAATTATTCTCTCTTGTTCAGTAAAAATATACTAAAAATTTATCTATATCTAATAATCAAGAAGTTTCACATCTGTCGCGCGCGCGGCATTTACGCAAAACATATTATTTTTTTTCTTTTCTTTAATGTGACATTTTTATTGACTTGGTTTAAATGCGGAAAAGAGCTTGTTTAGCGAGCAAGACACACCGAGAGAAAAAAATGGGTGCGTGTAACTTGGGTACGCGCGTGAGAAGTTATACTTCTTCGGCATCATTAAAAAAAAAATATATATATAGTTTTTAATTGCACGCAAAATAATTCTCCATGGTAGCGTTATTCTCCGTGGTAGCGTTAAAAGTTTAACGCAACCTAGTTGGAAGTCGCATTAGAAGAGTGTTAACTTCAAAAGACTGGTAGTGAGTGCGGACAAATCAGATTTTGCCGTAAGCCGTCCAGTGTTGTGCGCGCGTGTGTGTGTGTGTGTGTGGTTAAGGTTGGTGGGGTTAGAGGAGGGGTGGTGGGGGGGGGGGGTTGGTCACGTGATTTGTCGGAGCGCATCTCGCGTGCTCGGCTCATCTCTTCATCAGCCCCTCGCGCGCGCCACCCGGGTATCTCGGCGGAAGGCCTCCGCGCTTTGTGCCTCCGGGGCCTGCGGACGACGACGACGACGGACCCGATGGAACAGCTACCTGTCGCTCCCCCCCCCCCCCCACCAACCCAGACGCCACTTGTGCACGGCGAGTCCTCCGCGGGATAAAAGGTCTTGGTGGACCCCATTCACCCGGCCCGCTGGAGCACCACTCAGATCCTCGGAAGAATGGGCGCAGTGGTACCTCCACCGTAAACATTATTGGTCGCGGAGATGCGTTCCGACAAGTTTCCTCGCGAACCTCCCTCCCCCAAACCCTCAAACCCTCACCCTCACCCCCAAACCCACAGTCCTTTTCTCCTCCTTTTACGAGTCTCTCGAACCTTGAAAAATTATTGTCTGCGAAGACACAGAGAAAGAAATATTGTTGCAGTGCCTTTTTTTTTTTAGTTATTTTAAACCTCACGATACCAACCTAATAACGCCAATGAATGTCTGCGTGTTATAAAGTCATCCAAATAAACGAGAAAAAAAAAACTAATCAAAACGTAGGTACAAAAAAATTATGTTCGACTGAAACTAAGGCAACTCTTGATTTTAAAATGAATAAAAAATAAATGTTTTATGGACTGTGAAGGTATAGCCGTGTTGAGATAAGAAAGTATGAAAATGTTTATATTTGCAAAAAAAAATATATCTAGGCTCAATTAAATAAATGGTGAAGCTACAAAAGCTGAAAAGATACTGCAAGTATACAAAATCCTAGGTATAAGTTCTGAATATTTTCATTTAAATTTAATAACTAGGATTTTTAATTTAATTAATATTAATTCGGTTGAAGAACTGTCCGAACTAAACAATACCGCTACCTAGTATTAATGGGAAACCAGCTCAGTCCTTAACATTTAGTCACGTAACTACGTTTGTCTTTTCTATGGAGGCTTTTCCTTAGTTACAGTTCCAAAATCTAACTA
The DNA here is from genome assembly GCF_032445375.1 of Bacillus rossius redtenbacheri. Classification (NCBI taxonomy): domain Eukaryota; kingdom Metazoa; phylum Arthropoda; class Insecta; order Phasmatodea; family Bacillidae; genus Bacillus; species Bacillus rossius. The sequence goes on from NC_086342.1 coordinate 17,385,757, forward strand.
GCTTAGACCATCTTTCTCTTCATGTAGGCTTATACAATTTGAGCTCTGATAATTGTATTCAAATGATTGTCATAACCGTAATTTCACCTAAAATATCACCATATCGGTTGTTTGTACAACTAAGTAGGACATTAATATTTTAGAATGAAATAAAACGTGTGTTTGCAATGTACGTAAAATAATTATTCGATTTGACCTTTTTCGAGGCACATTAAACTTGAAACACTCCCATTAGTTTCCTATCATCGTCCTATCCTTAACAGAATCACACAGATTGGAAGAAGTTAAATAGCAAACAGGTATAAAAGTAATAGTTAAAATAATCTCTTCGTTAAAGTAATAAACACATTTGAATTAATGAGTGCAAATAAAAGTAAATTTATCAATGAAATTGTAGATTTCATTTCACTCCTTCTTTGTATCCATACAAAATAGTGATAGTTTAATAAAAATGATTCAATTTTATTCATTTAAGCATGCAATAATTTCATCAATGTTTCGTTATGACGTTGTCACGTTAAACTATCGTCCGTAAACCGACTTTACAGCTAACCAATTTTCGACTTTTAATGTCGTGGTGGTGGAGCTTGCAGCCGGAGTCGAGACTCGAGTCCGCCTCTGTCCCTGCTCCTGTTCTGCGCGCCCCTGCGGGACGAGCGCTAATGCCCGGGCAAGCGGGCACAATGCCTGCTCGCGGGGGTGGAAGCGCCGGGGGCAGTCGGGGGCAGTCGGGGGCAGTCGGGGGCAGTCGGGGGGGCTCGCGACAAAAGGCGCGGACGACGGCCGCACAATGGCCCATGGGTCCCCCACATGGAGAAACGCCGGCTACTAATGCTGGCACACTCCGCGCGATCCTCCTTGTTGCAAAACACCGACCCTACAGGGGAGGGTAGGGGGTTGGAGTCCCACGTCTAGTCTCGTCCGGTCGGGCGCCGGCCTCCAACACACTACACACACAACCCCTTCGTGCGCGCCCGGCTTGCAAGCCTCCTCGGCTCCATTCCTGCAACCTGCCAGCTACCAGCGGCCCTCCCTCGCACTAGGCTTCCGAGAACACTTGTTTTTTTTTTTATGACGTGACAAACGTCTAATAAATCGATTAACGCCTTGCTGCACGCACGAAAAATTGTCCCGTTACGCCGTGTCCCGTTACGCTCAACGTACGCTTGCGCCGCATCAATCTCTCTCCCACTCGACTGTTTACAAAGTGAAGTGGAAAAGTTAATGTGTTTTTTTTTTTCAATTGCTTATTACAACGACAATTTCGGCAATAAAGGTTAATTATTCTTGCATTTTAAAAATCTGATTACTAGTATAATTTCGAGTAAGTATTTATTCTTTTATTATTAAAATAAAAATGATTCAATTTTGTTTATAAAAGTATGCAATCGTTTCATCAATGTTTTTTATGACGTCACGTTAAACTATCGTCCGTAAACCGACTTTACAGACAAACAATTTTTTTTTTTAAAATTATAATCGAATCTTTGATCGAATATTACAATATACAAAAAATATCGAATTATTTCCCGAATCGATTTACAACACACAGTGATACCATTTCACACTTCACAAGAGTCCAAGAAAAATTTATACAAAATTCATACAGTAAAATATTTTAAAAAAGAGGGAGGAATATAAATGTAACATGGCAATGCATTTTCTTAAAACAGTAAAAGTTATGTTTCAAATTTTTATTGTTGATCTAACTGCTTGTGTACGTAATTATTAATAATTTGAAATCTAAAATAACAAACAAGGATTATTTGGTAAATATAAATGTGTAAAAATGTTCACAGGAAACACATCTAAACGTCTCAATGAATTAACTTAGCCTCATTAATGTTACATTTTTTTTTGTAAATGTTTCCCACGTGGTGTACACTTATATGTTGGTAAAAGAAATAATAATAGTGAAATTGAAAGGTCGAATTGAATGCCAAACCAATCATGACTATGTTTTTAGACGAAAGAACACGGCTGAAATTCGTGTTTTCAGAACAGTTTTCAGGTATGAAACACCTGGTAAAGATTCTCCAAAGCACTTAAGTACCTTTCATTACAGCCTTTATCTTTATTTCTCCGCCATACAATGTTATGGTTACCGCTCAGATCTCATGGTTGTCCTATGCACGACGAGAAGAATGCGCGTCAGTTCCACAGCCTTATGTTTAGAAGCGATACCACGCGGTTGGCTCTCTATTGGCTGACAGTTTCATATAATTTTTTTCGGGATTATGTTTGCGATGTCCGTTGTTGGTTTCTATAGCTTATAGGGCTAGTGTATGCTATGCCAGGTCTACAACTCGTCTGTTTGCTGAGAGATAGTTTTTTTTTCCTTTACGCACTGTATTTGGGGGTCGTGTGGTGTGAACATATTTAACACACTTTAATGTTTTTAATGTTTTTTTATATGTTTAAGTAGTAATAAGTACACACCTGCGAATCTTGTAGTATTTTCTGAGACCACGTTAGAATCAAAAGACGCATGCATAATCAAGCCAATCTCGGGTGTTCACTGGCTGGTGACGAACTTCATTTTTTTTCTCCTGGTCACTTTTCATTACTTAGGAGTTTGCCTTTCACTTCAAGTCATTTCAAGCGTGTAAAATAACATGTCATCCAATCAAACGAGTCAAACGTACAAATGTTTACAATTTAGATTTTCACCAAATTTTCAAGCCTCTAGATGAAGAAAAAACATATTGCTGATTTATAGGGACCGGAAAAAAATCCGCAGTTTCGATGACCTGATTAGTACATTTACAAGAATTTTTTTTTTCCCCACAGTAATACTGGGTTCGGATTCTTACCCGGGAATTTATGATTTGTGTTGACTCAGTACCTCCAATAGTAATTAACAAAACCGTTTCCTAAATAGCTTTCCATTATTAACAGCGCATTTTAATAAGCTTAATTAAACTAAATTCAGTTCAGTTATGATTGTAATAATGTAAGAATATAAGATACCTGAATTTAATATTGATTATGCGCCAATTTTAGTAAGGAATACTCAGTATTATCTTGAAAAAAACATATTTCATATATGCAAAAATAACCGTGGCAAAACTATTCTTTTTTTGACAACTGGTTTCCAAAGGAATCTTTTGTAAGAAAAATTTTATTGCTGATCTTCTTAGAAGGGTTGTCACTCGAAGAATAAGAAGAGTATTTGCGAGCAGTTGCGACATTCTTGCACGCCGTGTCTCGAAGACGTTGCTTTTTTTTTTCTTTCCAGACGTCGTCGAAACGCACAAAAGATCTTGGTGCGCGCGGCGCCTTCTTTTTCGTCCGTGCCGCCTCGCGGAATAATACCATTGTCGCTCGTGTGCCCGCCCCAGATTTGCGGAGGCCTCGCCCCCCCCCCCCTTCCCTGAACAATCCTTCAGCCCGTCCGACCGTCTTTTGTCGTCGGCCACCGTAAATATTTTCCGTTTATTTTCACACGCCAGGACTGCAAGGCCGGGAGCACAGATTCAGAGGTCAGGGTCCTGCGATGACAAGACTGGATGATTTCGTCGAGTGCCGACAGCCTTCTCTGCCTGGCAATTTCCGCAGCGAGATCCGACGAGACAGTAATAAACGAGTAATAAACGTAATTAAATTGACGCAATTGTTTTCTCACGTGTGCGTTCAGCGCCAACTTATACAGAGAGAGAGAGAGACCGAGGAAGAGACACTGATAGAGACCAAAGGATAGACAGAGAGACCGAGAGAGAGAACTACAGAGAGACACAGAAAGACAGATTCTCTAGACACCTTCTTCGGAATGGAATAGGTGCGTAATGGGTGAAACAATATTCAAGCCATGAAGGGAGGGGCAAAGCGTGACGTCATTCGGGAATTTTTGATGGTTTGCACGTATTTTACAATTAGGGGGAGAGAGAAAAACGTGAATACACCTTCATAGTTTCAACAGTTTTTTTAGGCCTTAATGTTTTTTTTTTCGTTTATTATTAAAAGTTTTTCTACCTGAAAGCTGAGAACACATATTTAGAAATTTGCTGTGACATGAAATCATATTGTATCTAATGAAAGTGTTAATAAGATTCAAGTCATTCTCAAATATGAAGTTAATACCAAACCCCAATTACTTCACGAGATTAATTACCTGTAGGTAGCTGTCAGTCAGTTTTAACTTCAGGCATTCCATTTTAATGATGTACTATGCTTTAATGAAACCCAATTAAAAAAAAATTATGGGTTAAGGCCATCTTCAAGGTGTCTTGAGGATGGTTGCAGAAAAGCATGCCCAAACGTCTAGCACATCAAATTTCACGCAGAAGCCAATAAGTAGTTAGTGGATTTGCTCAAGAAAGCCTACGTTCTGAGTGTAAAAAATTTCTTATGAGTTCATTCAGTACATTACTTACTTATTTCCATTCCGAACGTATAAGAGTTTGCGAAATGATTTTCGGGGCCGTTCGAAAAAAAAAAATAATAGCGACTGAATGCGAATAATTTTTTAGGTGGGTGTTGAAAGAGGAATGGTTTAAGGTTTTTTTTCCCCGCTTGTGGGATTGTAAAGTCTGGGGCGAGGTCAAGGTAGTGATAGTTAGCTGTACAAAAGCATAACCGGGATACCGCGGTTGCCACTAATTAGGGAGAATTAAAAGGCTAAGCAAGGACTTACAGGCGCGGACAGTAATTGGTAGGCTGCTGGGGGTACGCGGGAAAAAAAAAACAAACGAAGAGCGAACTGAAGCGGTGTCTGTGGGGTTGTTCTCGAGGGAACACTTTCTTAAAGAGTCGAGGTGTCACGAGCGGCTGTGGCTGAATTAGAACTTCGCACCGAACGCGCAGCATGTTCGAGTCACCCCGAGGCAAACTTTCAGCCGAAACAGTAGACATTTTGCTTTATTCTGCCATAGTAAAGTTTCTATTTTGTTTTAGTTCCAATTTCCCTCACAATGCACAATATCTTACTTGGAAAATATTATCAGTTAACTAACCAGTAAATTAAAAGTTTTTAATCTGCAATAAATAAAATAGTGTTGGACTGATTTTGTTGACTCTGCCAAATTTGTGGAAATCTGTGCTGAAGTTAGTTTTATTGTGTTTAAAGAAAACGACTTAATACATGAACCGAATTTTGATGTTTGTAACTTATTAACTTGACTTGTTATATGCATTAACTCGCTACAAACTAGCTGAATTACTGGGCGTTTCCCGGTATGGACAACCCGTGGGAGCTGATTATCGGAAAACCTCGTTCTCAGTTGATGGCTATATGTAATATGAGGAACATCGCTGCCGAGTTTCAAGTCAGGAGGTCATGATACTTGGAAGACGGCAAATTATTTTATCTTTAACGCCCCCTGCAACCCACCTTGGAAGCTGATTAAGATCTGAAAGTGAATAAAGAATTAAAAATGTAAAAGACATCGCCAGGAGACGCAGAAGGCATCAGCAATGCAATAGCCGTTGCCATAGAGACGATGAAAAACACCAACAGTACAATAGTATTGAAACATAGGGAAATTTTGATATTTCACACCCCCGCAATTCTCCTCGGGAGCTGATTTTTGTAAAATCCTTTCTTAGAGGATACGTACTACGTAGCAAAAGGAATAAACGTTCCAAATTTGAAGTCTTTAGGGTGTATAGTTCCTGGAAATTAGTGATAGGTGTGTCATTGAGTGGTATTTTCGATTCATACAAAATTTAACACACTTTTTCACTCCTTTAGGAATGGAATTTAAAAAAAAAAACACTTCCTTAGTGCAGCTCAAGGGTATACAAGGAATATTTCCTCAAAATTCAAAATCTGAAAGTCCACTAGTTTAAGCCGTGCGTTGTCTGTCAGCCAGTCAGTGTTAAGAGTTTTATTAAATAGAATAGCCAAAATAATTCGATACTTTCACAAGTTTAACAGCCAGCTAATAGATTATACATCATCAGGCCAAGTAAACATGTGACACTGGAGCCTTATCCTGCTGGTCATTTGAACTGCGAATACCTGTTTCCAGGCACTACTCGTGAGGAACTGAAGAAATTAGCATTTATGCTCAGCATCAGGTTAGAATGTACATTAAAGCCTTAAGTCGCCTTTGCTAATTGATCCTGTTTAACTCGATCTGAAGGACTAGGAACCAATAACAAAATAGACGAATCCGTTGGATCAAGAAACTAAGTCGAGTTTACAATTTATATTTATTTTTTTATTTTTACGGGCAAAAAGGTTTGCGCATACAGCCCAAAAAGCAAAAGTGATACATGGGTATATATTCGTCTTGTGTCAAATATTCTACTGCGTTTTGCAGGACGATCCAAGGAATACACAACTATTTTCTTTTTGTTGACGCCGATAAACATGGGACCATGGAAAATTATGCACAATTTTCGTGGAATATTGCTCGAGAGAAAAAAGAAACAGTGATTATTCCAGTATTTGCTAAGAGAGAATTAACATATAACTTTGGCAACGAGCAATTTCACATGTTCTCATTTTGCAAACACACTTGTTATAAAGAACTTAGACACGAAATTCTACGCAAAATTCTTCAAAATAATGCCGGGCGTGAAAAATAAATACTCGCAAACTGTGTTTTCAAATACATTTGTTTTTTACACGAATTACAAGTAGTTACCGCACCAGCCGCTAGAATACGTTGACGAAGCAGCTACGTCGACTATTGAATCATTTGGTTAGCAGACCGAGATTTTAAACAATATTAATAAACCGGCTCCGGTAAAAGCGAAAAAAAGACTTGGGGGGAAAAAAAACCGTCTTTGCAACCGGACTTTTGACAAGGAATTTCGTTAAAAATACTGCCCATCTTGTTGAAATTCACGAAACGGTTGATACTATAAAGTTTCTCCGTGGAATTGTTAACTTTGGTCCGCGCCGTCCACTACAGATGGCAGCACCGTGGTCACATATTTCCGTTCCGTTCCACGAAATACATACTCCTGCCAAACGTCGCGTACCGAGTGCTGAACGATAGAACTCGGTAGTACTGTTTTTTTTCCCCCCTCGTGTAATAAACAGGGCATTGTCCGTAAATTTGACAGCTAACAATATTTTGACAATGCTCGTATGAAGTCACAAGTCATCGGGAACTATACTTAGTGTGAAATAGTCCGTCACATGTTTCCGTATAGCTTTTTAAGTCACCGGCGAACTTTCTTTCCGTCGGTGTCTTGAACTACGCGCATTTTCCATCATCCGTCGGCCAACCGCGAAGTCGCATTCCGAGCGTCTGGCGGCGGGACTACTGGTTAATAACCAGCCCGCCGCGAACAATGTGCCGACCTTTGATGGAGTCATGGTGGGTGGAAATGGGGGGGGGGGGGGGAGACAAGGAGATGGATTGGTCGCGCGGCGGGAGGGCGCGCCCCGCGGCAGAAATGGGAACTAATAAAGCGATTAGACACGGCACTGGCGGGTGGGCGGCAGCCACTAACACAATGCGGCCTTCTTGTGTCCACACGGCTTCCTCACACACACACACAGAGAGTCAGTGTTCGACCAACGAACTTCGCCTGCAGGTTCATAACGAAAAAAAAAAAAAAAAATTAAAACATATATATACGGAATGTTCCATTAATCAGCCAAGTACAGTTGATAGGCAAAAAAAAATCACCGTTATGAATAAAAAAAAACTCAATTTCAAAAATATGTTAAGCTCTTTTTTTATTCTCAAAATATTTAAATCCAAACCCTGCACCCAATTAATTATCTAGTGTGTCCACAAATATTTGCTACGCAATCATAAGTAATCCTACTGTTGATAACAATTAAAAAACAAATTAGAAAAAAAATATTTATCTATACTTTCGGGAGCAATCAGTTCTTAGCACCACTTATGCGGTAACAATTTTTAATCGGGTAACTTCAACTTTCACACTGTAAAATAATTAATTTGCTTACATGGCAAGTTATTTGCCTAAACTATCCAATCTTTTCAAATAACTTGATAAGTAGGCAAAAAAATTTCAACTCATAGAACTAACTAAAATGGAATATTTAACATATCAATAGACTTGTCTAATTCATTTATAATATGATAGAAATCGGCAACTAACGTCTGTCTTACTTTTTAGTTCGCCGTAGTCGGGTAAAAATCATGTTTAATCACATTCCCTGAATTTATAGGAAGCAAAAAAGAAATGCACAGGAAACGCATTCATACGGTAAATTTCTCTCAGAATTATACAGGTTCACGTGAATTGTCTCAAATGGTACAGTTTTTAAAAGAAGTACCAATTGTCTACTTATCATTCCGCTGCTGTTGTTCTTGTCAACGGTGTTTGTAAAACAACTTCGTTTCGTTGTCAGGCTTCGTAAACAAACGTCATGTGCTGCCTTGCTAGCGACAGTTGGGGAAACGGTTAGGATACTCTTGAGAACTGTCCAGTTTCAAGACAAGTCACACGAGAAGAAAAAAAAACTTTAGGTATGCTTACCGCGCACCGCGAGGAAAGCCGTGTGTTGACTTCTCGCCGCCGCTAACTAGATTAAGGCCCCTGGCCACGCAGAAGCTGGGTTAAGGGGGGAAGGGGGACCGTTTTTCCGGAGACGACTACGCGCTGACCTCTGACCCCTCGGGTCACTAGTGAGGCCGCAAACACAGCCGGGATCCGCCTGATTAAGGCCCCTCCCTTCCCTTAACTACCCACACCCACAAGCACACAACCCACCTTTAGCATTGTAATACACATCGGCGAGCCTCTCATTAGGCCCTTGGCACAGGGCAGGGGTGCCAACTAGCTTCTCTTCGGGCGTGAGATTTCTCTCTTTCTCTCTCGCATTCCATACTTCTCTCTCATACTTTCTCTCTCTTTACTCCTGTTTACCTAGCTTTTTCTATATTCAATCCTCCCTCTCTTTCTTTATAGTGCAATCTTTCTCCCTCTATTTCTCTCTCTCTTTCTCTCCTCCGCCCTATCTTTCTCTTGTTATCCCTCTTCCTCTTGCTCCTTTTCCACCTTTTTTCTCGTATTTTGTCTTTCCGTCTCTCTTTCTTTCATACACTTCCAGTCTTTACACCTTTCTTTCTTTTGTTCTTATTTTCCTTCTATCTCTTCTTCTCTACTTCCTTTATCTACTCTCTCTCTTTTCATCAGATTAATTTCTCTCTTCTCTTTATTTCACTTTCTTACTATCTTATCTCTATTTTTCTTGCTTTCTATCGTTCTCTTTTTCTTGTTATATTTTTCCCTCCCCTTTTATCGCTCCAATCTCCTCTACACCTCTCTTTGTGACCATGTCGATTCCCATCTTCGTGTTTTATATCTCGTGTTTGGAAATAGCCTACCTGATTTTCAACACGGGCTCGGCAGCGCAGGCGTTAAACAGCCCAGTAAAAAGAAAAATAAATAAATCTAGGCCCCGATACACACAGCACGAGACAAGACGTGATAAGGTGCGACACCACACGACGGTTCGCGGCAGATTAACACCGTATTTCCCTTACGTTATTTCTTCCCAGATTCTTGAAATGACATTGTTGTTGAGATACTCCTTGAAGAGATGGATAGAATATAATAGGTCTTTCCTCTACTAAAAATACTTATCAATCTGTATCCAGCTCAATATTGAATACAATTCAGTTTAAAATACTTTACGAGTGAACATTTTCTCAGATTAAATTTAAATCTGTCCTTAACTAGTAAAATATAAACACACTACGTCATGCCTTTGTTGACAATTTTTTTTGAAGTTATACTTCTAATGCGACTTCCAACAAGGTTGCGTTAAACGTTTAACGCTACCATGGAGAATAAATAACGCTACCATGGAGAATTATTCGTGCGTACAGCCGGCGTTCATCGATTTATTATACGTTGTCACGTCAAAATTAAAAGTGAATATAAAATTAAGAAAATAATAAATATTTAAAAAACTTAAATTAAATTTTTGAATTTTTTTAAATTTATTAATTTTCTTTTAAAATATTAAATAATCAATAACAAATATTGAAAATTAAGAATCTTATAATATTTAGTACAAATTATTTCACATATATTTATTATTCTCTAAATTTTATATCATTTTTTTTTCAAATTTTAATTGAACTTTATTGACTGTGTTGACTATCTTTTTCAAGCCCTTTTATTATTTTATTGTAATTAATTATTTGCATGCAATTAAAAACTATTTTTTAATGATGCCAAAAAAGTATAACTTCTCACGCGCGTACATAAGTACACGCACCCATTTTTTTTTAATTCTCGCGCATGCGCAGAAGAACACTGCAGCCACCAGACAAGTCTGCTCGCGACCAAGTTGGATGTCTGATCGCCCCGCAGTTTTGGTTTACGTCGCGCCGCGTCCGATCCTGCGCGCATTGCTTCCATGCAGACACACGGAAGGAACAACTGCCATCGGACAAAGTCTCGCGAACTTGTCGTGTCGTGCCTGTCGTGTCGTGCGCCCGGCCTGAGACGACACCCGGGTGCGGAACCACTCGGAGTTCCTGAGGCGAGTTGTGCTGGTGGCTGGAGGCGAACCAGAGACCCGCAGTTGGCCGGGCGAACCTGTCGCATTTATAACAACTTATTACGTATTTATACGTATATGTTATGTATATATGTATGTTATGTATGTTATGTGGTGTTAAATCCTGAGAACAGCAATTTTTTTTTGCTTAATTTGTGTTTTTGTCATTCGTGTTTTTTTTGTAGTTTTCTTATACAGAGATACATGTGCTTAGCAGTGGCGTATGTCCAAAAGCTTACATCAAGTTATATGTATATATGTATATATACTATTAATTATGTATATTATGTATATATGTATATATTACTATTAATAATATAGTGATATAGTTTTTTTCTGTGATTAACTGTAAAAATTTTAATTTTCGGCAGTTCGGGAACCATAACGTAGTAAGATTTAAACTGATTACATTATTGAATTATTTTTATTTTTATTTTTAACCCAGTGCTACTTGTACTTAATATCGTAATTAATTTTTATCTTTAAAATTAAGTATTTTAGTGTTGAAAAAAAAAATTAGTCAATTTATTTCGGGGTTAATTTCTTTTTTTTTTTTTTTTTTTTTGCTAGATACATAGTCGAAAAAAATTATATTTCATTTACATGAAAATTTAAAAATAAATAATTTAAAAATGTGTTGCTTGCAATTCACGAAGTGGTCGGGTCCGAGGTGTATGGTGTTACGGGGGCGGTTGTACAATGGGTGTGTGGAGGAGGAGGAGTAGGGGTGGTGGGGGAGACGGAGAGAAAGAGAAAAGGGAGGGAGGGGAGGGGGGCCCTACATGCGGCGGGCATGTGTAACCAAGGCTAGCCCACAAGCATTTGGAGCAGATGAGGAAGTCCAATTTAGAGCAATCAGAAGCAATCACGAAAGCAGCCCCAGCTCCCCGCCGCCGGGAGGTTTGCTGCGCTGCGAGCAACAGAGGCGCGAGCTGCCCGAGTGCGCTTCCACCGCACGGATTCTGACAGAGTGGTGGGGGTGTAGGGGAGGGGGTTAATCCCTATACCCCTCTCCCCTCACGCACACACACACCCTCCTCCACTTGATTTCTTTCGTCCCAAGAGGCCTGCACACATCTCTGCCAGGGCATCGTTGTGATTTGCATCTTCTCGACTTGGGACAGTTCTCGAAATGAGTAGGCCTACCAGGCCACCCACCTTCACCAAGGACGGTGTTTCCAAGACGTTCAGGGTTTGAGCACCGCCTCGGTGGGACGCGACCCGTGGAAACCCAACTCGCGGGGACCCGTATTCCAGAACGTGTCCGAACCTGTTCCCGGCAAGGAAGCAAACAGGAGTCCCTTTTTTAATTAACGGATAGCCCCTGCGCGAAGCGATACAATTGTTTACGGCAAAAAAAAAATTGGTTGTCTATAAAGTCGGTTTACGGACGATAGTTTAACGTGACAACGTCATAACAAAACATTGATGAAATGATTGCATACTTTTTATTAATAAAATTGAATCATTTTTTATTGAATTATCACTATTTTGTATGGATACAAAGAAGGAGTGAAATGAAATCTACAATTTAATTGACAAATTTACTTTTACTTGCACTCATTAATTCAAATATGTTTATTACTTTAAAGAAGAGACTATTTAACTATAACTTCTATATATGTTTGCTATTTAACTTCTTTCAATCTGTGTTATTCTGTCAAGGATAGGACGATGATAGGAAAAGTAGGAAACGAATGGGAGTGTTTCATGTTTGATGCGCCTCGAAAAAGTCAAATCAATGGTTGTTCCAATCGAGTGGAAGAGAGATAGATGCGGCGCAAGCGTACAATGAGCGTAACGGGACACAGCGTAACGTGAAAATGCGCGTAACGGGACACTTTTTCGTGCGTGCAGCCGGCGTTCATCGATTTATTAGACGTTGTCACGTCAAAAAAAACAGAATCGCCGTTCTAATTTTCTCAGGTACTTTTAAAGTCGCTGTCAAAGTGAACATAATGTATGCCAGGATAGTTTCGCTATCATAAAGTTACATTTGGCACACTAACGCCTTGGTACGTCGCCCGATGATCACGAAAGAGACTATATACAACCAAATGAAGTCCCCCCCCCCCCAACTCCTAAGTGTTAACAGAACAGCTTTGGCAGAAGGATAGGTACGTGAATTATTGGCACTTATTTCGAGAACTGCAAAATATGCGATAAGTTTTATGACACAATATAATTTGTAATCAGTACTCTTTAAGCCTCGTCTCACAACCCATGTTGACCTTATTTTGTTTTTAAGGGATATTACTTTAAATTTATCTCGGTAGCCCCCGTACATATTTTTTTATTTGGGCAGCAATTTTTTAAAAGGTGTTTATCAAATGGTTCATAATTGTGATAAAATGTCACGCAAATGTTCAGTATGACAACTTTGACACTTAACAGTTCGTAAATAACACTCAGTTAAATACCTAGTAGCTACATATGTAAATTTGGGACGAAACCTTAATCACCAGAGATATCTCGAGACTAATGAAATAACCAACATGAATAGTAGGCCTACATACACGTAACTACAATATCTAGATGCTGGGAGGGGGGTGGGAAGACGGAATGGTCCACCATGCTCGATTTTTGAGACGTCATGTACGTCATATTGGATAAACTGAAACTTTTCCTTAACCTCCGATTACCTTAACCTTGATAATCACCCGTCAAATTGATCCGACATCTTGGATTCTAGAAAATGCTACATTTATGTTTCAATTTCGCCATGTAGGGTATATATATTTAATTCAGCCATATTTTACGTCATCTTGTTTAGGACTGCTGGAGCCCACCATTTTTTTCCCCCTGGTGTTTGTTCTTTGAGTGCGCCAGTGCCTCCGTGTCTCATACACGCGAGGTCGATGTCCCATAACATACAAGTAATGATATAAACCTTTTAATTAGGGGCATGTACAAGGTGAAACAGAAAAATGTGAACTTTTGGCTAACAATTAAAAAAATATAATACATGCAACAACACACATTTTTTTTGACATTTATTGAACCACTACAACTTGCCTTTTATGTAAAAAAAAAAAAAAGATCCAAATTATCAATTTATGAAAATTACGTCTTGCAGATGGCGTCCCTGTCTACGTATACATTCTTCTAATCTGTTGTTCAGGTTCGCCATTGATCGCTGCAACATCTCAGCTGGGATGCTGCGAATTCCGTCTTCAATTCTTTGTTTCAATAATTCATTCAGTGTCTTTGGCCAGATCGTGTGTATCCAACTCTTGAGGCAGCCCCGCAAAAAAAAAAAAAAAAAACCTTCACGAAATGATAAATCCGGTGATCTTGGGTCCCAAGGAATGTCACCGAATCTCGAGATGACACGATCACCAAACAACTCTCTCACAGCTGCAGTTGTGTCTCTTGCCGTGTGCGATGTCGCGACCTCCTGCTGGAGACAGGTTGCCGTTTTTCTTCTGTGTCGCCTGGTATTTTTTTTTCGGGGAAAAATTTGTAGACCAGCTGTGCGCTAAAACATCGTTATCATAGTCTGTTTCGTGATTGGTAGAGACCTGCAAAATTCGCGGATTCATTCGGTGATAGGCTAGAATTCAAACACATATACCTCTTAGATAATTTTGCTATTGGCTTACTGTTCATCTGGACGAATCTCAACCAGTTATAAACCCTCAACCAAAGAAGCATCGAATCACAGATAAATCCAGCTGAGACGACTTACAAGTCGGCAGCCAATGAACTTGCGTTATTTGCCCGCGTGTACAGGGGTATGTGCAGTCTATCCTGAAGGCCATCGAAACCGCGAATTTTGCAGGTCTCTAGTGATTGGTTGAGTTTCTCATCGGCTGCATGTCCGCTGTCGGCCCCCGCGAATCCCAGGAGGTGCTGTGCCGAAGCAAACTCGTTCCTATTGGCCTGGTCAAAAGTGGCCGTGGCTTCTCTTGCAGGCGGCCGCCAATCACGACAAAGAAACTGTTGGCATGGGCATATTGCATTGCAGTCTAACAAGCGCTCAGATTGTTTCACGAATATTACAATTATATCTGTATTGAGGATAAAAGTGGGACCCAGCCTTAAGTTTAAAATTGTTGACAGCGTGCACCGTAAAATTGTTTGTAAATATAGCTGGAATAATCATGTAAAAATACCAAATTTGTAAATTTGTAGATTCATATAAAAGCAACTGAATCGATAACAAAAATAAAATTGTTCGCAGTAATAAGTACTGGGTTCGAATTTTTGCCCAGAAACTACACAAGCTAAAATGATTTGTAATCCGTTCCCTGAGTAGCTTTCCATTATTAAATTCGCACTTTAATAAGCATAATAAAGCAAAATAAAGTCCATTCATCAACTAATCTATTATATCTTTCCCATGGATTAAAACATATTAAGCTTGTATAAAACATAAATCAAAACTTTAAAATTGTACACCAATCTTCGTAAAATTGATGATAAATTTTCTGTATTGCTTCAAAAAACGCATTTCATATATGAAAAAAATAACAATAACAATGAGTTGTATAAATAATTTTTTTTTATATTACAAACTAAAGGGTGTCCTTCAAATAATGTCCAAGTTTCAAATGTGTATTATAACATTTTAATTGACACTATTTACCACATATTATTCATCAAATTGAAGGTAAACTTTCCTAGTATTTCTTAAATATGTTCAATACGTGCACATTTAATTAAAGGTATGACACACATCCATCCTAAAGTCCAATTATTCCCATACTTAGTTTAACACGTCAGGAGTAATGGAAGCAATAGCCTCTTCAATACTGTGTCTAAACTCTGGAAAATCATTAGGTAGCGGTGGAACATAGACACTATCTTTTATAAAGCCTCAAAGGAAAAAAAAAATCTTATTGCGTTTTGTCAGATGAACGTGGAGGCCAGCGAAAAAGGACTCTTGTCTTCTCGACCATTAAGTGCGACCAATCCAACGGTCAGGTACTTCGAAAATTAAAAACTAAACGAAATTCACGTTGAACAGAAATTACGCCATTTTGCGTAGGTGGCGCTGAAAGCGAGAAAAAAAAACAAAGCAGTACCTACTCGTGCATGCGCTTTTCTAAACCTGTTTTTTTTTTTCACTCTTTAATTGTGACCTAGAACCAACAATTGATACTACTAAAATTTATTACTGGGACATTCTTTCATGGACGTACTACAGTTCTTGAAAACTGGTTTCCAAAGGAATCTTTGTAAAAGTACTGTTAAGAGACGAAGAGCGAAATGATACTCGCACGCTGATTCTCTCTGTCTTGCCTCGCGGGACCTTTGAATATATATACTGTATAGAAGTCGCCAGCCCAGGTTAAAATTTCTAATACGGTTTTGAGGTAGTTGGTTAATTCACCTGCCGCAATCGTCACCATCTCTAGGGCATAGACTTGTGGTGGTCCCTAGCGGACAAGTGTCGAACTCTTCAAACACCCCTTCCCCCTCCCGTTGAGCGACCATGAGCTGCAGTGAATGATTGATGGGGGGTGCGGGTAATGACAGCGGGCGACAGTGCTGCGCTCTAACGTGTAAATAACAACTAAGACGATACAGGGCGTTACGGCAGCGCACTGCAGCGGTGAAGTTCCCAAGCTGCTCTTCATACGCTTCTGAAAAACGTAGAGTAAATCCTATCCACTCGCGACTTCTATACAGTATATATATTCAAAGGCGGGACGACGGAAATGAGCTCGGGCTCTGACTCAGCCATTAAGGCCCCCCCGCCCACCCGGGCACACACGCGGTGCGCAGAGCTTCAGAAGAAAACAACGCGATTTCCAAACTACTCGAGATATCAGAATGGGGTCTGCTTACGAAAAGCATTTAAGAGTCCGCTGAGGGCCGAAAAGTAATTATTTATTTCGAATTAAGTTTTTTAAACTGTATTTTTTAGAAGAGTTAAGATGGCAAAACGCATGTTTTCAGAGTAAATATTTAGGCGTAAAACAACCGGTACAGGTTCTTGAAAGCACTTAAGGGACTTGCATCACATTTCTTTGCCTTCATTTCTCGTAATGTTACGGTCACCGCTCAAAATTTCACAGTTGTCCTGTGACGACGAGAAGACTGCGCGCCAGTTCAGAGGCTACACCGCGCTAGAAGCACCAGCGAGCGTCGCGCTTATCATCCCGCCTCGCTGACACACATACACCCCTGACGAGGCGGGCCCCTTAACGGAACACTAGCTCTGTCTCACACCGCGTCAGTAACAACCCCCCCCCCCTGAATTCGCGAGGCTAGTGACGCGTCCAGCGATTCGCTGCTGGAATTAATCGTCGGTTATTCCGCTTCGCTCGGCTTCCAGCGGCGTGGGCGGAGGACAGCGAAGTCCCGTGGGGGCCTCGGAGGATCGAGCGCAGGGGAGGTCCGGGTTGCGACTTCGGCTGAAGCCTGGCTTCAACTGCACACCGCTCCACGGCCTCCGTCCAGCCGTGGAACACTCCCTGGACGGGGCCACTCGGACACTTGACTTCTCTCTTTCTGCAAATGGAACTGAAGTATTTCGTGCCAAAAATTTTAGATATTTGTAAGCGTGTATATTTGGATCGGCACATGCTAAAAAGGGCCTCAGTCACAAAAAAATTACAAAGTGAGTTAAGCATGTTATAGGATAGCTTCAACTATCCATGCTAAAAGGAATTCAGTCACACGCGCGGGTTAGCTAATATTAGCTAGGGTAATTCTTAACGTACGCCAAAAGGGTTGCTTAGAGACAGATTTATTCGTTTTTCCGCAAAACTGGGTCGCTTGGACTTGGGCCGTTTTAGCATGTGCCGTTTCATTTAACATGAAAACAACTGAAATACTGGGTTCGGATTCTATCCTGAGTATTTATGTTTCGTGTTGTCCGAGAACCTACATTAGTAAAAGTTATTTGCAAAACCGTTCCCTGAAGGGTTTTCCAATATTAACTGTAGACATTTATAAGGATAATAAAACAAAGTAAAGATGAATTGTGGATTGTTCGATTATTTTTTTATGGTTTAAAAAATTTACACTTAGTAAAACATGATCAATATTTAAAATTATGCGTCAGTTTTCGTAAGTGCGACAAGAAGTATTCACAATTTTTTTTCCAAAAAACGTATTTTCCATAATATGCAAAAATAACCGTAGAAATATTTTGCATAAATGATAGTATAACAAAACTAATTCTTGGCACCAGTTTTCCAAAGGAAACGTTTCTGAAAGTACAATTAATATATTCTATGTATATACTTTTGAACAGGGTAGGCAGTAGGGCGAGTTGAATAACGTTTACATATTAATTTAAAATGTTTGATAGAGCCTATAGTTTGCTTTGTTTATTTTATGGTTCATAAAGAGCAATTGTTAAAAATATTTCTGAGGGATAGTTTATTTAAACTGGCAAAGGAGTATGATTATAATTTACAAAAATAAAATTTCGGTTCATCATTTCTATAATCTTTAGTGCTACTACATATCTTAAGACGTCAAACTATATTTTTACGTTGTTTTCCTTTTTTATTATAGGAAGGAATGTTTATATTTTATAGTTGTTTGAAAATCTACAATTTTTTATCCAATCTAGTTGGTAAAAGCTTTTTGATATGATTAGATGTTTGCTTAAAAATATATATGTATTTGTAAGAAAGATCTTAAGAAATGTACGTCAAAACATAATTATTTTTCTGCTGACAAGGGAACTATTTGATTCTAGTGCAGAAGTATGTATATATATATGTATGTATATATATATGTATGTATATATATGTGTATATATATGTATATGTATGTATATATAGTCATGTGTGTTTTAAAATAATAATTCCGAAATGTGAAGCTTGGTTCTTAAAAGCATGATTGCATTGTATCCAGTCTCGGGTTTGAATACCGGCTGAGTCCACAATTATTGAGGCAGGGAGTTCTTTTTTTAACACCACAGTTCGGAATTTCATTTAGGAGTTCCCAGAACCGAAAACCCATATGGTTTGGTTTTATATCGTTCCCTGAAATCTTCCAAAATGATTTCTTACTACAGGAAATACTCAGATCGCTTTCCAATATTGCTGATTTGTGTTATGTGTTTTTCTACAACATAGGTCATTAGTGTCCTAATTTTTTCTTCAATAATTGCATGCATTTGCACGTGATTTTAAGTAAGTTCATTACATAAATATCGTTATTTCTTATCAAAGGTTATAATATAAAGTTTTTCAATAGTGGGTATTAGACCTAACAAAAACTTAAAGCAAGAAAATGTGTATTTTATAGTTTGGAATAGACTGATTAAATATGGCCTTTGTAAAACACTTTAATCTTATGATATTATTCACAAATAAATAAATAAATAAATTTTCTCAAAAATCACACAGAAAAACTAATAATTTTGATTTTTTTTATTTTCTGTTGTATGAGATTTTTTAACTGTTTCTATATATTTACGCACTGCTGAATTCAAAAAAGAAATTCGTTTTCTCGTGCATGCTCTAGATTTAATGCAATACGATTTTCTTTATTTTTGCTGATTTTGGATTTAATGCTTAAAGACCTACTTTTCACGACAAGCAAAAAATATATATGTTTTTAAGACATTGTTATGAGAAGTACAGTTGGAAGTAAAAAGTTGAAAATAAATGCATATAGATTATTTCTTTAACACTTAATTGTTAGCTTACGCCTGCAACATCGGCATATACGCGAAACACAAGTGTTATGCGGGTTGCAAGGCTCGACCATTCAGGAGTTCCGGGTGGAGGGGATTTGTGACGTACTGGGTTTGCGTAACAGATCTCCCAAAAACATGAGAAATACCAACTTTATAAAAAAACCTATATTCTTTCCAGAAACATTATTAATCTACATCATTATACACTTCATTTTGGCAACTCTATTTGTTAAAAATGTGTAATTTGAAATTAATATTGTTAGAAGAAATTCTCAAAGATATGAATTATTCATAAATCATATTTTTGGTGTAGTTGTTGGAAAGGTATCAGCTGTATTTTACAAAACGTAACTGATTTTTTGTAATAGCCACTTATTGTAATATTTGAAACTGTATATACGTGGTACACAACAAATACCATCGATAACAATTCTTAACCTGGAGGCTAATGAATAAACATATTATCTAACGTAAAATAAATAAAATTACAATACTTTTCTTTTTATGTCATTATGTTTTGTGCTTTCGTGATCAGGCGATGAAGACAATTCATGAAAATTAATTTATTAAAGTAATTTCATTCTTCAGTTAAGACTAGTATTTCTCAATAACACTAATCAGAAAACTTATTACTGCGTGATACATGAACCTACGCTGTAATACTATTTAACAAAATACGATGAATAATATGATAACAGCTTAAACTCGACTACATAAGTTTAATTTGGTGTTGCGAAGTATTTGATTTACTTTCCCGATCTTCAGATAAAATACAATTTATTTTATCACTTATTACTATCGATACGTTTTTGCCACGTCTGCAGATGTTGGTGATATAATTAACAGTATGTAATGTAAAAAAAAACAGGAAATGTATTTTCTTTGCAAAATAAGAAATTATGTCGAACCTGTTTATCTGCAATTAACTAATAAATATTTTGGGATCTGATGATAAATAAATCTCCCTCAATTTTTTTTTCTTGACTAAACTTAAAGTAAACTACAAATTGCTTTTAATTAATTAATTATCTTTTTTTTTCTCGTAACTGGTTTGAGAAACAGACAATGCAATGTCGCGAAAAAAAAAAAAATATTTTTTTTTTCTTAATACGGAAGTCAGTAAAGCTAACTTTACGTCAGAAAGCTTTACAAGATGATAAATTGCCAAAGCTTTGTTACAAATAATTTTTTTTTCGCCCGCGAGGGGTGCAATAAAAATATAATTGACTGCGCTGACGAGCACAAGACAAAAAGGACGGTTGAATGAGCCCTCTGGGCTGGCTTCCCCCGCTGGGACCACGACTTGCTTCCACTCCAGCCCGCGACACGTGCGCGATATGCGGGCTGCGCCGATTATTAGAGGCTTTGTGTGATTAACAGCCATTCACGAGCCGGCAACAGCTGATCCGGGGGGCGGCCATTGCTGGCTCGCGGGAGCGCGTGGTTCCTTTCAAGGCCGCGGCGCGGCGCTGGTTGTCATTCAGGCGGGGTAACTCCCTTACCCTCTCCCCCTCTCTCTTTCTTCTCCCACCCTTCCCCTCTTCCAGGCACAAGGACAGCAATTTACTGATTGTCGAGTAGGAAGAAGGGTGAGCGCGTGTGTGTGGGGGTGGACTATAGAGGACCCGGAGAGCATTAAAACGTTTCCAACTCTCTTCGACTCCCTGCGAGACTTTTATTGGCGTTTTATTGAAGCGACCCTTTCTAAAAAAAAAAATGTGGGGGGGGGGGGGGGGGGGCAAGCGCCCTGCGCGCGCGTTTTGAAAGCGTCTCCTCGCCACAGACATTTCCATCACTTCATGACGCCACTCCGGAAACATTTTATCTCCCCCCCCCCCCCTACTAACCCTCAACACCACCTAGCCAAAACCAAACCTCCAGAAATTATTTCCTCTCTCCGAAGTACGCGGGTGAAAAGATGAGTTTCGGACAGAAATAGGAGCAGAGGGTTCGTATCTACACTTTGCTGGAGTTCGTTAGAGTTCATTTAGGCCTCCTAGCTGTGGGTGCCGCGCTCGAATGTGTACCTTTGTCATCTATGCTTCAATCCTTCAAACATTAACGAGGATATGTAGGAAAGGAATAAAGCCCCTTTAATTTCAACAGTTTTAAAACAACATTATTATTTTTATTGTATATTTATTTGGCTTTGTTAAATTTAGTGTAGGGCAAGCAATTAAAATAATGACTGGCTTCTACAATACTTTTCCTTGTGAATTAATTTTTGAGAATGACTTCAACTATACAGAAAAAAAAAAAAACAGTTTTTGTACTTTTACAAAAGATTCCTTCTAAAACCTGTTGCTTAGAAATAGTTGATACTATAACTTTTTACAACCCTTGGCTAAATACGTTTTACGAATTGGCTCAATATTTTATTTTTTAATTTATGTTTCATTAAAGCATAATTTCTTTAGACCTTGTAAAAGATGGTCGGATATTCATCAATTGAACTTTATTTTGTTTTATTATGCTTATGAATGTGCGCATTTCATGATGTAAAGCTATTCAGAGGATCGGTTTATACAAAACTTTTAACTTTTGGAGATACTGGGACAACAAGAAGCACAGATGCAGCTGTTTTCATGTAAATGTACAAATTTACAAATATCTGTAATTTCACATGAATATTTCTATATTTAGCAGCATATCGCAATTTATTTATTTTTATTTTCATTTCATTCCCGTCAGTTTGTTGACCTCCTAGCGTGCAAATGCCAACGTAATCGCACTCCATCCCTGCTGTACACGTTAGGGGAATACACCCCCCCCCCACTCTTTCCTGCATCACCCCTCGGGGTGAACTCCGGTCAAACACCTCCCCCCCTTATCAACCCTCCCCCCCCCCCCACGGGCTAATCTGGCGTGGTCACATGACCCCCAGGGGTCGGCGCTGGATTACACCTCATTAAACGATCGCATCTGATTTGTGTCGCGTTGCATATGTTTCGGTGTCACAGGGGGCTCGCGATGGTTTGTGTGCTAGTTGGGTTTGGGGGAGATTTCGGGAGGGTTTGGGCTCTGCCAGCGCATTTTCCCGGGGGAGGAGGGGGTGGGAGTTGGTGACGTGATAATTAAGAGGGCTTGGATGACCGACACTGCAACTGGAAACCATCAACCCAGCGCGAACTCTACGCTGAACAAAGAGGACGTGGTAATGGGGAGATTTAGGTGTTTCGACTTCCCGCCTGTTCCCCTCCAACCCTTTCACGACCAGCCAGTTTTTTTTTTTTTGTTTATTTGCAGTCATGTAGCCCTTCCCCTCCCCCCCACCAACACCATTTTCCAAACAACGGGGAACGCCAATTTTGATTGGCGGGTGATGGCCTGCGTCGTTTTGAAACGCGAATCCGATGCGCTCTGTCCTCGCAGATCGATACTGCGCCCCATTTGCCGCGGAAATTTGATGACCGCGAAGCGGATATTACAAACGCGGACGCGAGCGAGCGTGTTTTTTTTTTTTTTTTTTCGATGTTTATTTTCGGACGTGACCGGACGAATATTTCAAGTGGCCGTTCGATCAAGGCTTTCATTTGAAACGCTGATTTTTTGATGTGTAACATCTTAGCTCCCGGTGTACGGCATTTTGTGCGAATAATTTCGCGACTGAAACGGAAGTCGCGTGAAACGGATATGTGTAACCACGGTGCTGCCATCTGTGGCGGATGGCGTGAAACAAAGTTCACAAAGACAAAGGTATAAATTTATAGTATTACCTGTTTAATGAGTTTTAACGAGTTGGACGGTGTTTAATAAAATTACTGGTCGAAAATCAGGTCCAAAGCCCGGTTTGAAATTTTTTTTTCACGACTTTTTATTTTATTTTATCGGAGCCGTTTAGTTATATAGTTTTAAACTTTGCTCTACAAATAGAGGGATTCAAAAGTCAACGTAGTTGCCCCGGTAGCGAATTATAGCGGAGGGTAGAGAAACTATGTGTGATTCACGTCCAGTTATGTAGTTTATAACACAAAATTTGCGTATAAATGATAAATAGTTACCACTATTTAATTTATGAGATTAATAATACGAGTTTTTTTTTAAGAGGTTCAATGACGTGCACCAACAATATCTGAAAATAATGTAGTAAATTAAAAGATTACGTATTTAATGGGAAGCTACATTTTTTCAAAACTAATTTACTAGTAAAATTACGTAAAAATTTAATTCACTAACATTTTGTGAAAAATAATTCATTTCATTTCAATTTATTTATGCACGTTAAAAGAAAGGTGTATAAAAAATTTAAAAAAATAACATTGTACTACAATTATTCCAACATTTTATTAACTATTTCAAATCAAAAAAGTATTAGTTTTTTTGTTTTTGAACTTTTTCAAGAAGTGCATCAAGAAATCAGCACTTGCGAAGCTAGTTTGGCAGGGGTCGTTACCACAACGCCGAAATACCATAACGCCGAATGTCAAAATTGATCACAACGCCGACAGCTCGATAACTGCTGTGTACCACAACTCCGAAATAACAACTGAATGAATTTTTGTGTGTTTCTTAAATGTACCTTACCGCCGAAATACCACAATCAAACCTAACCTTACCTAACCTAACCTAACCTAACCTAGCGTAATATAACCTAACCTAACTAAATCTAGCCTATCCTAGCCTAGCCTAGCCTAACCTTACCTAGTGTAACCTAACCTAGTCTAACCTAACCTAGTCTAACCTAAAGTAACCTTTGTGGCAGTCCTGCAATGACAATTTTAGGCATTAGTGTATTTCGGCGTTGTGGTAATTCGGCGTTGTGGTACACAGCAGTTTTCTAGCTGTCGGCGTTGTGGTCAATTTAGTATTTCGGCGTTGTGGTACACAGCAGTTTTCTAGCTGTCGGCGTTGTGATCAATTTGGCATTTCAGCGTTGTTGTAATTCGGCGTTGTGGTACACAGCAGTTTTCTAGCTGTCGGCGTTGTGGTCAATTTGGCATTTCGGCGTTGTTGTAATTCGGCGTTGTGGTACACAGCAGTTTTCTAGCTGTCGGCGTTGTGGTCAATTTGGCATTTCGGCGTTGTTGTAATTCGGCGTTGTGGTACACAGCAGTTTTCTAGCTGTCGGCGTTGTGGTCAATTTGGCATTTCGGCGTTGTGGTGCGTCCCCGGTTGGCAGCACCAGAATGATGGACGTGGCGGATCATTGCTTGAGTCCAGCTCAAGCTTGACCGCTAGGCCAGCCTGGAGGACGGGCTTCCTGCGCTGTTAACAACCGTCTCTCCCCCTCTGCCCCCTTCCACGATTCCTCTTCGCCCAATTCACCCGCGACTGACCACGTGCCCAGTAGCTTCGGGTGATTCAGCGGCGGTGTCGCGTCTGGCGCGTGGGTGCGGCGGATGTGGACTCACCAGCAGGCCGTCGGTTTGGACGCTCCCTGCTTTGAATACATATACTGTATAGAAGTCGCGAGTGGATAGGATTTACTCTACGTTTTTTCAGAAGCGTATGATGAGCAGCTCGGGAACTTCACCGCTGCAGTGCGCTGCCGTAACGCCCTGTATCGTCTTAGTAGTTATTTACACGTTAGAGCGCAGCACTGTCGCCCGCTGTCATTCCCCCACACCCCCCACCTATCATTCACTGCAGCTCAAAGTCGTGCAACGGGAGGGGGAAGGGGTGTTTGAAGAGTTCGACACTTGTCTGCTAGGGACCACCACAAGTCGATGCCCTAGAAATGGTGGCGATTGCGGCGGTGAATTAACCAACTACCTCAAAACCGTATTAGAAATTTTAACCTGGGCTGGCGACTTCTATACAGTATATATATTCAAAGCTCCCTGCAAGGGGGCCTACGCAAGAATGAGAAGCCTGAGATGTACATCAAGTTCTGTCCCTGCCCGAACGCGCCCGAATATTCACCTTCGGCCAACCCTCGGGTTTATTTATATATACTTATATTTATATTTCTCTGTTTATTTTAATGTTGCTATAGCCTACTAACCTAACTAACCGTCCATAGTGTTTTAAAGAGTTTTAATGTAACTAACCTAACCGACGAATTTTTATTTTTGAATTCATTTTTCCTGCGCAAAAATGAAACATATCCCTAGGTTGCAGGGGCGCAACAACTAAATTTCCAAAGGGGGGGGGGGGCAATATACCTTTTTATAAAGAATCATCGATCCCCCCCTTTTGAAGCGGGGGGTGTGGGGGGTCCTCCCCCGGGAAAATTTGTATTTTAAGGTGGAAAATGGTGCTATTTAAGCAGTTTTATTTTCTAAAAATTGATTACACAGCACTTTCTTTGCCCCCGTTTGCCCCCACTTCAAGGTTTCAGAGGGGAGGGGGGCAAAATACCCTTGCCCTCCCCCCCCCCCTGTTGTTGCGCCCCTGCTAGGTTGGCCGAAGGTGAATATATACGGGCGTGTTCGGGCAGGGACAGAACTTGATGGACATCTTAGGCTTCTCACGCAAGACTTGCCCACGAGAGATACCATACGTACTACATCTGAAAGACCGGAAACTCAAACGTTTAATTTTCCTGTACCCCACATGCAAACACCGACCACAACTGCCGTCCGCGAACCTACAAATGTGGTAACGTGATCGAGAGTGCGTGACGATAGAATGTATCGAGAAGGATCGATTGTCAACGGTTTTTTTAAAGCTCGAACGGAGGCAGTAGATGCCTATCATTAAAGAATTATTATTATTAATAATAAACGGTACTAAGACTTGTGTACCTATTGCCAACATGCTCGATACAATTTCAGAATTCGGAAACGGGTTTTTTTCTCTTTACGTTATGGACTAAATCATACCTGCCAATTTAATTTTTTTTTTCCAGTTATTATAGAAGCGATCAGGTAAAAAAACATTTTACAAACAACAATATTAAATAATAATTTGTTTAACTATGATTTAAATCATATTTTTAATTCCGTCATAAAAATTGAATTATTATTTAATTATAGGTACATATTAACGCTCTCTGTGAATTTACAAAAGAACTGGCTAGCTACAGTAGCACTATTTATTGTATTGATTTTAAACACTACTTGGATACATCAGGCTATTTTATTTGCCATTTCTCTCTCTCTTTCCCCCCCCCCACTTCTGCTGGAGACGGGGATGTCAAAAGGGAAGAAGATTTTAAAGTACATTATACTGTGTCCCAGATCTCCACCTCAGAACCTCTGATAGGCCAGTCAATGACGGTTCTGAATTAAAAAAAAAAAAACTGGCGGAGAAAAAATATGTGTGCCGTAGTTTTATAATTGTAGGCTCTTTTTTCTTGGAAAGCTTTTATATCCCTAAGTATATTCGGACCTTTGAATATAGGCCTATATACTGTACAGAAGTCGCCAGCCCAGGTTAAAATTTCTAATACGATTTTGAGGTAGTTGGTTAATTCACCGCCGCAATCGCCACCATCTCTAGGGCATCGACTTGTGGTGGTCCCTAGCGGACAAGTGTCGAACTCTTCAAACACCCCTTCCCCCTCCCGCTGAACGACCTCGAGCTGCAGTGAATGATTGATGAGGGGTGCGGGGAATGACAGCGGGCGACAGTGCTGCGCTCTAACGTGTAAATAACAACTAAGACGATACAGGGCGTTACGGCAGCGCCACGGCAGCGGTGAAGTTCCCGAGCTGCTCATCATTCCGCTCCTGAAAAACGTAGAGTAAATCCTATCCACTCGCGACTTCTATACAGTATATATATCCAGAGATTCGGACAGACCCGATATTTCGACGTGCAGGAGATTCCCGTATTTGTCCGTGACCACGACCGCGTGACAAACACTGGCGACGGAAGATGCACGCGAACGGACGGGATAAGAGAGGGGGGAGGGGGTGGAAGTGGGGGAGGGGGAAGAAATAAAAACGACCAATCAGAGCGAGGGTTTCTCACGGTCACCCGGCTCGCCTCAGAGCACGACTCGCACATTATCGCTGCCCCTTGCACTCGTCCCACCCGACGCTGTTCTATGGATTTTTTTTTTTTTTTTTTTTGCGGTGATGCGCGCAACGGGAAGCCTACAAACTCACGTAGTTTCGGTTCCCTAACACGTTCGTGCAACTTCGGATTCCTCTCGAAAATTGAAATTAAAAAAAAAATAAAAATATATCGAAGGGTTAGGTTAGGTTAGGTTAGGCCAGTCACAACATGCTTGTTTCCATTGGAAACTTCCGATTCAGCGGCTGAAGTGGCGTTGACACCAAAACGCAAAAACTTCGTAAATCTTCGGAAATTCTTCGCAGGGAACCGAAACTACGTGAGTTGTAGGCTTCCCATTGCGCGCAATTCTCTCGTGAGCATGGCGGTCTTGGGCCGTGTCCAAATTCATCCGAGAAAAAACAACAAACAAATAAATTAATTAACGTAAGTACTTATAGAGTACTTCCAGATAAAGAAACATCGCCTTTTATTAAAAAAAGAGAAAAAAAATACATGAGTAAGTCCTACAGTACTCACCTCGGTACACTTATAATACGGAACTGGGACACGAAATTAAACGTTAGAATTCTTTGAAATAATGCCGAGCGTGAAAACTGTGCGTAAATTATTATTATTATTTTTAATCAAATACAGATTTTGAAGTGAATCACACGCAGTTTCTGCGTCCACAGGTAGAATTCTCTGCCGGAGCAGCTACGTCTACTATTGAATCATTTGATTTGCAGACCATTTTTTAACTATATAATGAAACTACTCCGATAAAAGCGAAAAATAACTTTTAAAAAATACGAATCCCCACCATTGGACCTGTCTTTCCACAAGGAATTTTATTAAAATACTGCCCATAGTGTTAAAATTCATTCAACTGTTACTACTATACAGTTTCCCTTTGGCTTTGTTTACTTTGGTTAGCGCCATCCGCCACAGATGGCAGCACCGTGGTTACACATATCCGTTCCATGCGACTTCCGTTACATTCACGAAATTACTCCTGCCAGATTCCGTATACCGTGGGCTAAAAATGTTACAATTAAAATAAATTTAAGATAACTTTAATAATCAAATTGTTAGCAGAAAATAGTAGTATAAAAATGAAATCACATTACAGATAACACGGGTTTAATTTTACATTCGGGCATCCAAAGTTCTGTTTCCTATCTTTTCCTGAAACTTTCCAGGCAGATATGCCGGCATGGTCCTTCCTGACTATACACCATGACCGATATTTTCTCCAATATATTTGGTCTGATTTTGTTTTTTACCGTCACTAATAGCCTCACTCTGTTATAAGTAAAAATTTATCTCAATTCGTATCTCTATGTGTATATTTTAATTTTAGATTTACATGTTAAGGGGCCCGCCTCGTCAGGGGTGTATGTGTGTTAGTGAGGCGGGATTATAAGCGCGACGCTCGCTGGTGCTTCCAGCGCGGTATAGCCTCTAAGCGCAAGGCTCTGAACTGGCGCGCATTCGTCTTGTCGTCACAGGATAACTGTGAAATTTGAGCGGTGACCGTAACATTATA
This sequence comes from Bacillus rossius redtenbacheri, assembly GCF_032445375.1. Lineage (NCBI taxonomy): Eukaryota > Metazoa > Arthropoda > Insecta > Phasmatodea > Bacillidae > Bacillus > Bacillus rossius. The sequence goes on from NC_086342.1 coordinate 17,414,239, forward strand.
TGGCGGAGAAATGAAGATAAAGGTGTTATGCAAGCCCCTTAAGTGCTTTCAAGAATCTGTACTGATTGTTTTATGCCTAAAAATTACTCTGAAAACACGCGTTTTAGGCATTTTAACGCTTCTAAAAATACAGTTTTAAAACTTAATACGAAATTAAAAGTACTTTTCGGCCCTCAGCTAACTCTTAAATGCTATTCGTAAATAGGCCCCACTCGGATATCTTGAGTAGTTTTGAAATCGCGTTGTTTTTTGAAGCTCTGCACAACGTATGTGTGCCCAGGTAGGCGGGCCCCTTAAGAAACTAATTATTTTCTTTAAATGTTTTGTTAATTTGTTTTTTTGTGTGTTTCGTCGGATGTGTTACATGGCCACCAAACATGTGTGTAGTTCTATGGCTTCTTAGTTTTATATTTCTCCTGTAATAATGCGTTAACTCCCAACATCCCCGTACAGGGTACAGACCTGAGGGTAGAGTTTCGAACATATTATGTGGAAGGGGGGGGGGGGGGGTGAGTTATACAGCCATAATTTGTCAGAAGGCGAGTGCAAAGTGACCATGAGTAAATAACCTTTTTTTTTTTAATCCTGAAGTGAACCTCAGTATCATCAAATATCAAGAGCTCAAAAATGAAAGATTTTCCAGTGAAGAGTGACGGCACATAAATTCGCGGTGTGAAAAGGGGGGGGGGGGATAGATTTGCCGAGATTTTTGCACGTGGGGTTAATCGACACAAGTCGTGTCCGGATAGGGTGCCGGATTGTTTTATATTTTGGTATTTACCTATGTATGCATGCAATAAGCAGATAACTTTATAATGTATGCAGCTAGCTGCAGTACCCGGCATTGCCCGGGCTAAACACATGGAGCTTTATTGTTTGCGAGTTAAAGCAAACTGGATAGCGCTATGTGACAGAGTGTTGGACATAGAGAAATGTCACACGATTACTGTTTGTATGTTTATGATCTATGATTTTTTTTTTACCCATGGCGATCGGTTATTTATTATTTATTATTTATTATAAATTATTAAGACCATTAATCGAAATAATAACGATCCAATCTCTCAAGTTGGAAAAAATTACTCATGAATGCCAATTTTCATCGAAATCGGTTGACTTGGTGAAGAGTTCACTGGAAACAAACATCAGGACACTGGATTTATATAAGTATATTAAGATGGAAAGTATTCCAAAAACCATAGTTTGGACATTTACGTTTATAAGCCCCGTATCACAGTCACGAATTTGCAAGTGCAGGTTGGCCCCCCTGTGAGGGGCTTCTTAATTCCAGGCGGTGGGGAAGGGGGGGGGGACGGGTTCCCCCTGTTCACCCCTCCCCGGGATCAAAATCCATGTTGCCAATAGGCTACTCCTAACCCAAAACATTTTTTTTTTTGGTTTAGTTACATAAACGGGTTTAAGGTGGAGACATAAGAATCGAATGATGCCCCACTGTTTTCAACAATGTTCACGCACTAAAAATATTGTATGGTTTATTATTGAAATTTGGACTTTTTTTGAGGTAGTGATCCCACATTAAGGGTTCAGCGCCACTGACATTATGTCTATCCACTGATTTATTACAGTTGTTGTCATTCCCAAAGGATCAATTGAATACTAAACGGCAATGTCTTCACAGGGAAAACTACACTGTAAAATATTGTTACGAACGTGAGCAAGGCCGGGACACTTGCAGGTGCAGAGCTGGCTGGCGGCTGCCGCAACATGAGATGCTCCGCGCGCGCCTGGAAGATAACAAGGATTGTCGCTTTCCCCCCTCCTTCCCAAAACTCCCCGCGCGGCGCCCTGCCTTTGACACGTAACTGAAACCTGACAGCTGCGGAGTTACGCGAGCCGCCGAACACGTGTGTTCGAGAGATTTCTGCCGTCGTGTCGGCGCGGCAATGACTCGCCCCGGCCGCTCTCGGGAGTTCTGGAATTGCGCCAGGGCCTATATATGTCCGAGGAAGTCAGGGCAGCGAGTCAGTGGAGTTGAGAGTTTGAGTTCAGTTCCGGGCGATAGTGTCGCGGGCGCGGCGGAGTCCCGAGCGAAGTTCCGAGTGAGGCGTCGGGAGGATCCTCGGCGAAGGCAAGTGCGTCGGCGGCGGCGGAGTCCTGCGACGGAGATCCACGAGGGGTGCTGCGGCGAGAGTTGCGCCAGAGGTGCGGCCCAGCGAGGTGTGCGGTGTGCAGAAACGAGTGACTGGGGAAGCAACATTATTTTAAGTGCAATTGAGTATTTGCCATTTTTAGAAGATTATTTGTAAGTGACATAAGTAGTGGCCATCAATAAAATTGTGTGTGATAAAAATCTTTAATTGGGCTATCCTTAACGAACCCGCGGTAAATCGTAACAATATGTTCACCTTAAATTTACGGAGAACTCTGGTTATAAATTATCTAGGGATCTTCGTAAATATGTTATAATCTTCGTAGATTTACGGGTATTAAGTTCTTTTACTTTGAAAATGAATGCTTGGTGTAAAACCAAAGACTGGTTAATACTACTAAAAAAACACGGTAATTTCTTGTCTCTCTGTGTGTGTGTTTGCCTTGCTAATAGCGAAATACGGCGTTGTTTTTACGAAGACCGAGCAAGCTGAAATTACGAAAAACTCTTCGGTTATTTCAGGTAAATTATTCGTTGAAAAGTTATAAATTTACCGTTACTTATAACAGTGTATGTATGTAGCAGCCAGTTGCGTATTTCGATATCTATCTTTTCCGCGTAACACTATAGCAAATGCAATGCTTTATTACATTTGTTGTGGCCATACTTGCTACTCTGCTTTCCTCTCAACAAAACCGCGCCTCTCTTGCGGACCATTATTTCCCTAGCTCTCTTCTGCTGCTTCTTCTTCCTTTTTTTTTAAAGAAACGAACTTGAGAACACTCAGCCATGCGTGGCCAGGAAATGAACAGAAACAATGGGGGTGGGTCCCGGGTAGACAAAAGCGCCCGGGAGACTCGAGGGGCGGGAGAGGAACAACCGGAGGACATTTTGTCCTCGCCCAGTTCTTCCCCCCCCCCCCCTGTAGTTCCTTCCCTTCTCCCCACCTCCTGTCGCGGGTGGTGCTTCTGGCGCGGGGTGACAGTTGTCCACTTGTGCGAACGGAAACACAGCGTGCGGCGGGGAGCGAGGTATGCGGTGCGTTGGCAGCACTGCTTCCCATTCCCCCCTCCACGCCCCATCCCCTCAAATGACTCTCGCGCTTCGGCGCTACAGTGGCACAAAAGAGAACTAAACTTCGCGAACGTTTCATGCTCTCCTGACTTAATAAAAGACCCTTGTCACGCTGTCGATATTTTCGTTCTCCAAACATTTTTTTTTTTTTAACAAAAAATAGGCATAGGTAAATTTTATATCGGACGAAACGCGGCTTCTAATTTCTAACCACAAACACATTTTTTATAATCTGTCACACAGTCGAAGTTGATTTTTTTGAACTGGGCTACTTCAAACTATTTCACTTTTAATCTTATTTTAAAATATAAACTGATGCACCAGAGTGCTAGATTTAAAAGTTGAACTTGCTGGTTTGGTGCGTTTCGTAACTTTTAAAACATCTGCAGATTTAAATTACTTGATAAGTTATACGATATAAATGTTAGTTATTTACGTTCATAACGTTTTTAATCTCATGTGTGTTCTTCGCCATTTGAAAGCTTCGTTGAGCCGGAAACGAAAGCTATTTGCTTCTTTTTTTTTTTTTTGGATGCGATCTTACTGTCTTGATTACGTCGTACATTCAACATACTTTAGGACCAGTCCTATGTAAGATATATGCGATGGAAATTTCAATCCATCAAACATTTTTGGACAAACTTTACTATAAGGTGTTACAAGCGAATGTTCTGCGGTTCGACAGGGTCGTAATTATGGGTGTAAATCACAATAATATGCTGCGTAGTATATAAAAAAAATTTAAACATTGGACGGAAATTCATTAAAGAAATTGTTTTCTATACTGAATCTCACTGTTCCGATTTCAAGGCGCAGTCATCTCGATTGCGTAAGTAATAATTTAAATAATTTACTGAAAATTTTAACTTAACATTTTGTTTAGGAAACAAATGTATTTCAATTAAAATATAAGTGAAAATATACCTATACGAAAATTTTTATTTATTGTTGGTAGAAAATTAATTTATAGAAACTTCATATTATAGTCATATAATTCCTGCTTTAAAACTGTAGCTACGATCATTAAACTGTAAATTAGGGCATAATTGATTTTTTATTTAGAATTCAAGCATATGCTGGTCATAATAGTAAGAAGACGTTTGTCAAACTAATGAAGATAATTGATAAACTGAAAGGGTTATGGAACGAGTATGGCAGATCTAATTATTATTAATATTTCCGACAACGTTAAAATATATCTTAAGTGAAATTATTATGATTTAACCTTGATAAGATGCGTAGCAGGAAGCATGATTACGAGTGACTCACAGGAAATTGGAGTGTTCCTTTTTAAAGTGGAAGTCATTAAAGTTTCTTTGTTTTACCAAGCAGAGATTATTTAGGGATGTATCGTAATCATAAGAATTTTTCATGGCTTAATATTAATTCATCAGGTGGACTTAAGTTATTTTTATTTTTAATTATCCTTGAAAAGCTGCCTGCATTCAGACTCACATGGCAAATTGCGGGAAAAGTAGCTCAGTTAATAAAAAAAATTGAATTAGAAAGTCCGGTGCCTCATTTGCAATTTTTTTCTGTAAATTAACCGCAAGGTCCAAAGTCAAATACGTGCTTAAGAAGAGACGCAAGTAATTTTCGCACTGTAATTATATTTCATTTCAAGCTGCAGAAGCTTTTAGGTTTTTTTTTTTTTTTTTTTTTTTTACCTCAAGCGTGGTTGCAAGTAACACGGACGAATATCTGTATGACCGTGGCAAGGAACAGTCGAATGAAGTATCTTACCAGTACAAATGGGTAGCTTTATCTAACAGTTTATGATTATGTTGACCAAGAAAATCCGAAAAAAATATCAAAGAAAGTTGCATTCGAAATGAGGTTCAAGAGGATATACCTACTTCAATTTTAGCTTATTTGAACTTATTCAGACATTCCATTATGCAATTGTAAAATAAAATCATTGAAATATATTTCGTTCTAAGATTTGGTTACTCTAAAGTTATTCCTGAATGCTTTTAATAATTTTACATCAATTTTTTCCATATTTATTTATTTTGGTTTTGAGTCCTTACTTTATGAAAAAGAGTTTGCTATTTTTTTTAACTATCTACTATATTTTGATTTTTTCTGTACTTTCAGGTTTCCGCTATAAAAATATCTAGCGGACAAAACCAACCACATCTAATGTGTAAGTTTGCAAGTGTGCAAGCATGCTGCGTCATTTCTACCTCCCCCCTGCCGTCTCCTCTTCTACCGGTTCCCTCACCACGTACTATTCCCCTTAAGCGATCGGAATTTTTGTAACGCTCGAAAATTATAGCCCCCTCAGCAAGTAAGTTTCATTTCCAAAACATCAGTTACTGCTTTGCGTGTGACGCTCCGGCAATGGATGCCGGAACAAACTGCTAAATTTGAGACAAGTTACAGAACACAAACTCTAGATACGGACACATATTATGTTCCAAGTCAAGGCATCAAGGCTTTCTAATGTTCAAAGACTCCAGATGAAGAAAAGAGGTAGTTTTAAGGGCCCCGTATACACGGGCACACATACTGAGTTCAGAAATTAAAAAAAAAAAATTAATAAATAATTTGATTTGAAAACTACTCAAGATATCCGTGTGGTGAATGTACACAGAAATCATTTGCGGGTGGATAAGTAGTTCTGCGTGTTTCCTGAGAGATTTTTCGGCATGAAACAACCAGTATTATTGAAAGCACACAAGGGACTTGCATTATAGGTACCTATATCTTCATTTCCCCGCCATATAATTCCATAGTCACCCGTGAAATATCATAGTTGACCCATGCACGCCAGTTCAGAGGCGACACTGCGCTAGAAGCACCAGCGAGCGTCGCGCTTATCATCCCGCCTCACTGACACACATACACCCCTGACGAGGCGGGCCCCTTAAACACGGTGCAATCGGCTGTGTCCTGCTTCATTCTTGACTTACCATCTTGTTGCTATAATTCTAATTTGGAACTATTTATCCCAATTTTTAGGACATCAAGGCATAAATCATACCTCCCAGACCTTCTCTACCTTGTTGCAAACACGTATTTACCAAGAAGCTCTAGTCTGTAAGCGCCGTGAGGAAATAACTCATTATTTAACGCGGGCGACTACAACTGTCATGATAATCACACCAGTTCATGAGTGTTGACTTCAACAAGTAGCCAAAGCTGTGTCATATGCCATGTCAAACCACAAAAAATAGCAGGGAAGCTTTATTGGAACCGGTATCTAAATATTTGAAATTACAAGATGGAGAGGCCTAATCCCCCTTAATTCCTACCTCTACCTCTCTGGTGATAATACGGCTTCAAGCTCACCCCTGTCCTTGCATCTGATTGGAGCGATTTCAAGGAGACCGTGGGAATTATGAATCCGGACGTATACTGACCCAGATACTCCGGGCGGCGAGTCAAGCCATTTCAAGTTTCGGTGGCAACTCGCGAGGTTTGTGATCTGGAGGCCCGAGCCTGGATCCCGTAAGGACCGTTACAAACGTGCGACTTTCTGTCGCTCTGTCGCAGCGACTTAAAAGTCGCTCTTGATGGAACCAATGTTTTTCAATTGATTCATACACACAAGCGACTTGTTTTTTTTTTTTTATCGCCGTGAAATTGATATTTTCACGAGCCTCGTGAAGTGCATTCATGCGCCAATCACGCAGAAGTGTGGAATCGTAAAATTTTCAAAAAAAAAAAAGGTATACTATTAGATAATCCTTAGCGTTATAGTCGCAAAAGAGTACTTAACGAAAAAACACATTACAGAACGTCATGATACAGAACTAAAACTAATAAGCTTCTGCAACTTAATGAATATGGACCACACATTTCAAATAACATGTAAAGATATTTTTCAATGATTCATTTCTAAAATATTAATTTTGGCATGATCCGCAGCGTCACAAACTTTAAATTTGCAAGAGGTTCCATTTCTGTCGCGTCCGAACAGTCACCGAGCTAACGCCAAGGGTTAAAGGAAACACGCGTTTTTTTAAACCCCGTCCCTTCACGCGGCGACACAACTAACTGTAGCAGCGACTGCCAGAGAGCAGGGCGCTCTTGCCTCGTGGAGCAGCGACACGGCATTCAACACTGGATACAGCATCGGAACTGTTCATGTCAGAGGTAGAAAAACGACCTGGGGCAGATGCAGAACATTTAAACTATCAAACGATTTTTAATAAGGCGCTGACCTACTAGCGGATGAAACCATTGCTGTATTCTTTTTTTTTCTTTTTTAAGTACGTGCGTTCCAAACAAGGAGTACAGGAAGGCATGCTGACTCCTACGAAATCCATTTCGATACTGCGACAGAAGCGAATCTCGTGTGCAAGGTCAAGCCACTGTCGCAAAGAAACCGCGACTTTCTGCCGCTCAGTCGCTGCGACAGGAAGTCACCCGTGTGTATAGTGCCCAGACTAGTCTCAAATGCCACAGTTCTCGATTGTAGTTCGTAAGAGTGGTGTAGCCGTTCCTCAACGGTCTCTTGCGAAGCAACACACACGATGTTGGTTCAGGAAGTACCTATGTCCCGTTCAAGGTCAATATTTTCTTTATACATTTCTCGTGGCTGAACTTTCACAAAATGTATATATATATATACACATCGCATACTTTTTGCGTAATTGGTTACAAATTTGCACATTCAACGTTCATGTGCAGTATGGATACGGAAAATGAAATATAAAACTGAAACTATTTTGGTTTAAAGGCAATCTTACTGGATACTATGTGATACGGTTAATTTTTTTTCAGAATAAATTATTTTATTTTAGCTAGGCCTTTAAAATTCTCAGAATTATTAGGATTTAAAAAAAAATTCTGTAAGAAATTTTAAACATACCACTCAGTAGCCACCCTATTGCCTTTAAACCCACAAATTTTCATTTATTTATTACATTTGGTTCTTTAACTTTGGCAGTTAACGATGCAAAACGGATACACTACATATACATTTTATTCTTCGTTTTTTCAAGATTGGCAACAAAAAAGGTATACAATTGCAACCATGTTGAACGTAAAGAGAAAATAATGACCTGGAACTGTACCTACCCCCCCTTAACAAACATTTTTCTACCGAACGACAATGTCAGATTGACACTGCTTTTGAGAACTGTCAAATTTGAGACCATGTTACGGTATTTGTGTTGTTTTTGCACGCAGTTCGGGGCTCCCCTTCCCACACTCCTCGTAACCACCGTTACTTTTTTCCCTTTTTTTATTTTACCATCTGCGTTGCGACAATTGGTGGGCGAGCTGCCCCGGAGAATCTGCAGGCCGACTTGACCGCCGCTCTCGAGGGTTGAAACAATGATCCCGCTCGTAACAGTTCACTCACTCCCTCTCCACTTCGTTCTGTCTCTCTCTCTCTCTCTCTCTCTCTCTCTCTCTCTCTCTGAGCCGTCGAATGGGCGCCACCTGTCGCAAGACAGCCACTCGCGTCGAACATGCGATCCATCAAGAGGCCTGCCGTTCACGCGTGTGTGCAGGGGCGCAACAACTAAATTTCCAAAAGGGGGGGGGGGGGGGCAATATACCTTTTTATAAAGAATCATCGATCCCCCCTATTGAAACGGGGTGTCTGGGGGTCCTCCCCCGGGGAAATTTGGATTTTAAGGTGTAAAATAGTACTATTTTAGCAGTTTTCGGTACTTAAATTTAAATATTGTAATGGAAAATTTTTTATTAATTTTTAATATGAAATTTGTTTGAGTGATGAATAAGAAATTTAATTAGAGATTTGGGGCTAAGGGGGGGGGGGGAGGTTTGAACCCCTAAAACCCCCCCTGGCTACGCCCCTGGGTTTCTTAGCCCTGGATAGCCACATATTGAAAAGTTATTTGCTAAGCAACCATAAAAATGATTTTACAGTATTTTTAATGTAGCTATACTTTCCTAATGTAACCAACCATCCACGATGTTTTAAAGTATTTATAATGTAGCTAACATATCCTAATCGACCGCAAAATTTAATGCCACACCGGTTTTTACAATCAGATAGAACGGGGGAAAAAAAAAGCGAGCGTGAACTTCGGGGAACTTTGGGTGTGGCTCTCTCGTCTGTGAAAAGAAGGCTTCCCTTCTAGTGTGTGTGTGTATGTGTGCTGCCATTCACGTATATGTGTGTGTAGCTTGTGCACCATGTTGTACGGCATTTGGTGTGAGTTATTTCGTGAACGGAACGGTAAAGTGTAACCACGGTGCTGCCATCTGTGGCGGATGGTGCGAACCAAACGTTCACAGAGCCAAAGAACTGTTCGATGAACTTCAACAATATGGGCAGTATTTTAATAAAATAATTGCTCGTCCAAAGTAAAGGTCCAAAGCCGGGGGGTTTTGTATTTTTTTTTTCCAAATATTTTTCGCTTTTATCGGAGCCGTTTCATTGTACAGTTTAAATTTTCGGTCTGCAAATAAAATGATTCAATAGCCTAAGTAGTTGCTCGGTGGCGAATAGTCTACTAGTGGCGTGTGAGGAAACTGGTTGTGACTCGCATCAATTAATCTAGCTGGAAAAAAATAAACAGTTTTAGTAAATTTATCACGCTCGGCATTATTTTAAAGAATTCTACGTTAAATTTCGTGTCCGATTTTCGTATTGCTTGTGTATTTACAACAAACACATGAATTTGCTCGTTTCTGAAGTTAGATGTTACACATCTTTGGTGAAAGACTCGCTCAGAATTTTGAATATTGAATTTTTTAAACCATTTTTGTTTTGGTCTTATTTATAATGGGGTATGTGGGCGAACTGAAAAAAGAAGTTCGTTGGCCTCAAAAATATATATTTGTTTGTATATGGCCATATTATTTCTCACTGTTGATTCAAACAAATAATTTTGTTGCCGAAAATATTTGGCTGACCAGATAAAATGGTTTTGTCAGCTCAAGTGTAGGTATATATTTTGTTATGGGTACAAAATCAAATTTTTAAAAAGTAAAATTTAGTAATGGCCATCTAAATCTTTTGTTTCATCAAGTAAAAATTTGTTTCGCCATGAACAAACAATTAATTGTTCGCCCCCCCCCCCCAAAAAAAACTTTTCTCTGAGTGAAAAAGAAAAATAAGTATTTAAAAAATAAGTATTCACAAAAATTAAAGCCTTAAAATATTAAACCAATAATTAGTGAAGAACTAGCGACCCACCCAGGTTTCGTATGGATGCGAACTAATAATGTGGCGTCAATTAGATTTAATAAGTAGGCTAAGTAGGTCTACTCTTAGGTGTCCTTTATTTTCATACATTAAATGCATACTAACATGTACTGCCCATAAATAATTAAATGATTAATATCATATCGAGCAAAGTAGCTCCGCAAATAACTCATCATATTTAATCAATTTAAAAGATAAAATTAGTAACTGTGGACCATACATAGACGATAGACCTATGCTATCGTGGACGTTTGTGAAGGCCTTTTTAATACCCAAAATATTGAGGTACTTTAATTTGATGTAGCTATCAGTCATGTAGGCTATAAGTCAATGTAAGCCATATAAGCGCCCTAAAAGCGTCCTTTCTACGACTTGATTAAAACGCATCGAGATTTTTCTACTAGCTTTGAATTTAATACGAATGTTTTATACATATAAACCTTCCGGAAGATATTTAAAAAACTATGTTGAAAATCGCATCAAAATCCATTTTGTAGTTCAGAAGAAGTAAGCGAACAGACATACAGATGTGGATAACGACTTTGTTTTATACTATTAAACAAAACACACATTAAACAAATAGACATAATATTTTTTGAATATTTCTTTGAGAATGCTGTAGTTGCTTAAATCTTCTAAAAACTTAATCCTACGCGCATCTCAAACACGACAGTATTTAGGCTACGTGATTTCAATTGTTGAAAGATTTTTTAGGCTGGCCGTACGAAACAGATACAGCCAACACGCTGTTGTGCAGTCAAAAGTGGCATAATAACTTTATGTGGTTCTTAAAACAAGCTTCATGTGAAATTTGGAAAATGGACACAGCTGGTGCTACTCTTCAGAACTCTCAAAATTTGATACAAGTGGCATGGCTAGGACAAGATTATATGGCAAATCGAGATAAAACCAAAGTAATACTGTCAATTCACCGTATAATGCAAGTTAATACACCAAAATGTAAGTTAAATCACGAAATTCAACAGAATTTAAGCCAAACTTAATTAAATTCAAAGAAAAATAATCTATTCATGTTAAAAATTCAATTAATGCCATTTTTTGTATACATCGTTGTACCAAAGTGCATATATCAGAAAAAAATAATTATATACGTTTGATTGTGCATCTCTTATCGAAAATATTTTATAGAAGGCAAATTCTCACCCATTTATTCTTATTGTTCTCGGTGTCAGGGGCGTAGGAACCGAAGGGAACAGGGGGGACATGTCCCCCTGAACTTTTTGGTTGGAGGGGACTGTCCCCCCAACTTTCTAGACCGTGATATTTTTATTTTATAATATTATTCTGCCCAACTTTATTTGTAATTTCTTCAATCTCAAATTTTATCTTAAGGAAACAATAATAGTTTTAACATCGATGTATCCAATGGTTAAATACAAAAACTGCTTAATAAGCGCTATTTTGCACTTTTAAAATCAAAATTTTCCGGTGGAGGAATGGGTTTACATGACATCAAAATCATTATGAACACAGCTACGCCAATGCTCGGTGTACCTGTATTAGACATATTTATTACAAATAATTTTATCGTAAATATAAATAAAAATAATAAAACGGAAATTGGACTAAAAATATAAACTATTAAGATCTTGCCTCAGACGGTGGACCAGGAAGCAAGTGATGAAGAGAGTATTTTTCCTACCATTTCACCTACCTCCGTCTACCTCCCCTCTTTGTTTCGTCCGAGTATCCCTGGTTCTTGACTTCTTGCCCCGACCCCCGACCCCCGAGAACCACACGTGCATGCAAATTACGTCCCCCCATCCCAACCCACAACCTTCTGAAAAGTTGGGGAAGGAGAGGGGACAACGGATGAATTATTGATTCCGAGTGGAGGAATATATACACTTCACTGCCGCTTCCTTTTTTTTTTTTTTTTCGTGTTCTCTTCCTTTTTTTCTTTTCCCTTCGTTCATAGCAGTTCCTGGGAGCGCAGGCTTCGGGGGTCTCCGAACCCACCCACCATTTTGGCCCACGCGGGCAGGAGGGTTCCCCCCACCACACCCCACCCCTTCTCCCTCGTCTCACACGCCCGGCTATTGGCCCGCTCGCGCCGCCGGAGGGTGTTGAGGGGGGGGGGGGTAGGCGTCGCGGCGCGCGTGCGCGGGCGTCGGTCGATAAGCCCTCTCTCTGGTCCCGACGTCCGCTGTCTCCGCTCGCCCGCCGCAGACGTGGCCTGGCGTAGGAGCGAATCATCCGCGAGCTCCTGCACATAAGTTCCATGTTCCGTTACCTACTAATGAGGTTATGACCCTTATCGACATATTTCATTTCTCAAAATTAATTATATCGTTTTGGGTAGATACGTGTACAACTACCACGATCACACTAAATCCATTAAAAACGAAAAACTAACTGATAAAATCAATATTAAAGCACATTTTTCACATATCAGAAACCAAAATCTTCGTATAAATCGCAGTTTTCAAACCATTAACTACAAAATGGAAGCCGTTATAACGTTTTATAATTATACAGTCCTGTGCCAGCCAAAGGATTATTTCAATTATTTGAAGCTACAAAATTTGATCACGTGATGTGATCTTAAGGTTTCTTATCTTAGTTTCACCGTCCATAATCGATTTTTTTTTGGCAGTTAGGTGATTCGAACCATTGCAGTTCGGAACTCTGGATTAGAAACATACGCCTTTTACCACATGACCATCGAGACATTTAACAGACTGAGAATTAGGTAAGTATATATAAAAAATACACACGGAAAATATTCAACGTGGACTTCTTTTAAAAAAAGTGCGTGCAAAGTCTTCTCTACTCCAAAAACATGCATTTACTTCCAACTCCGTAGCTTCAATAGTTAATGAGTTTCAAGAGGTGACGAATCCTCAAGGTCGAAGTGACATCCAATCTGAGTTTAAAATAGACTCTCATATTCCTGTCGGAAATTAATGTCGAAAGTTTCCAGAAGGATAAAAATAATCAATATCACTCTATCAAAAGAGCTCACTAAAGTAGAGAAGAAAAGCCTCTATTTACAATTGCAATTAACATGCTATAGGTATAATTTCAGATTAATCATTATCCATCTTATTCTGTTCAGATACATGATTACCTGCTTCTGTCGCTCTTTCGTCTAAGCATTAATTATTGTGATGTTCCGGGCGAATAGATAATAATCAGCAATTATTGAATAAACTTTTTAGTGTTGAAAATAACATCTTTGAGAAGCATCCTCGAATCTGCAATTTGAATAAAGGAATTTTAAAAGAAAACAGTTTAGGTGGTTTATTACGCAAATTTGTGTTTTCAACTACATTCATTTGTCGCTAGAATTCGATTTGCAGAGCGAAATTTGAAATTATGGAATGAAACTTGAAAAAAAAAAAACTGATTTTAGACAAGAGATTTTGTTAATTTACCACCCCATCTTTTTTTTTTTAAATTCACTTAGCTAACTGTTAGTACTATAAAGTTTCCCTTTGGCTTTGCGAACATAGGTCCGCACCATCCGCCACAGATGGCAGCAGCGTGGTTACACATTTCCGTCCCATTCACGAAATTACTCCTACCAAATGACGTATATCAAGAGCTAAGACGTTTAGACATTAAAAAAGTTATTTATTTGTTGTAGACTCGGAATAGAATGTTTGGAGATTGTCTGTTCTCGTGTTGAAGTTACTCTGATTAGCGTCCGGTAAGTAATACAAACTGTAGCAGCGTAAATGCTAATGACATATATATATATATATATATGTATATATATATATATATATATATATATATATATATATATATATATATATATATATATATATGTATATATATATAAAAGAAAGTCGTGTTAGTTACACCATTTATAACTCAAGAACGGGCTGAACCGATTTGACTGAAAATTGGTAGGGAGGTTGCTTAGAACCAGGATATAGACATAGGCTACTTTTTATCCTGTTCCCGGGGAAAACAATTATTAATAAAACGAAGTCGGGTTAGTTACACCATTTATAACTCAAGAAGAACGACTGGACCGATTTGAATGTTTTATGATTTTTTGAATTCGTGTACGCCCTGAATAGCAAAATAACTATTAAAATATTGATAGAATTAAAAAATAAATAATTTTTAAATAAATGAGTTTTGGAACTCCGCCATATTCCGCAATTGACAGCTCATGTCACGCAGGTTGAACATAGATATACAAAGTTACAGATGTACAAACTGTAAGTGTTATTTCTCTATGTTCTCTAAGCAATTGCCGCGAAGCTATTCTAACGAATAAAGTAGAGAGAATAAGAAAAACTAAAGCTCTATATCGTTTGTCGTCGCCATGTTTGGGACAATTGTTTTTACCCATTTTGTGGTGTATTGTTTACTTTTATCATTAAAATTAATTAAATTTCTGATAATTTCATGAAAGTGAAAGGAAATAATTTCATGGTCGACAACAGTTGGATTATTCCATATTCGCCACTTCTTTCCAAAACATTCAAGACACATTGCAACGTTGAGTATTGCAATTCGGTGAAGTTCATCAAATGCATCGCGAAAGGCAGCGTTATGGCGGTTTTGGCAACCAAACATCCAATACCAACGATGAAATTACGGGCTATCAAGTTTGTCGATATGTGAACTGCAATGAGGCGATTTGGCGTAGATTTTCATTCTCTATTCACAAACGCCATCCCACTGTTGAACATTTGGCGGTGCATCTGGAGAATGGTCAACGAGTTTATTTCACCGCGTAGAATTTTGCTCAACATGCTGAATCACCTCCAGCGACAACATTGACCAGTTTCTTTGCGATTTGCCAAAGCGATCCGTTTGCACGAACGTTGCTTTACTCGGAGATGCCACGTTATTACAATTGGAACGCTTCATCAAAGAAATTTCAACGTCGGAAGCAATGCGATGTGATTCCTGTTCATTCGGGTGTGCGTTATACTGATGCTCTTGATCGTATTTACACCGTTCATCCGAAGAATGATGAATGCTTCTATTTTCGGTTGTTGCTGGTGAATGTTCGTAGGCCAACGTCATTTTAATCACTACGAACTGTTAATGGTATAGTATGCACAACATTTCGTGCTGCATGTCAAGAGCTCAATTTGATTGAAAACGATACTCATTGGTTCACAAAAATCGCTAAAGCAATTATTACAGCATCTCTAAGTCAAATACGCACAGTATTTTCTATCATCATTTTGACATGCTTCACATCGAATCCACGTGACCTGTGGAACAAATACAAGGATAATATGTCAGATGATATTTTTCATCGAATTCGTGTAAGTTCAAGAAATGAGGCGAATAAGGAGTTGCATAACCAGGCTTTGCTCTTGATCGAAGACATGTGTTACCTCATGTGCGGCAGTTTGTTATTCATGTTCGGAATGCCAGCGCCAGATCGTGGAATGAATGACGCATTTAATCGAGAGTTGGAAAGTGAATGTGAACATGATCGACATTAATTAGACCTATCAGTTCAAACAAATGTACCCCTGTTGAACCCCTAACAGAATAAAGTGTATGATACATTAATGAAGGTAATTTATTACGGAAATGGTGCTTATTTTTCCTGTATGTCCCCGGTGGAACTGGAAAGACATTCCTCATTACCTTGATTTTTACCATTGTTCGTGCGAGATCTGACATTGAGGTAGCAGTTTCTTTTTTTGGAATAGCGGCCACATTGTTAGAAGGATGCCGTACGGCTCATTCACCGTTAAAATTGTCGTTAAAATCTCAAACTACTGAACAACTGACATGTAACTTTGCGAAACACTCTGCAATGACCAAAGTTTTAGTAGTATCTACAATCATCATCTGTAACGAATGCACAATGAAGCACAAACGCGCATTGGAAGCACTTGACCAAACATTGAAAGATCTGCGGAATGACTCGAGATGTTTTAGAGGCGCAATGATTTTACTGTCTGGTGATTTCCGCCAAACACTGCCAATCATTCCAAGATCGACATCTGCCGATGAAATAAACGCTTGCCTCAGATCATTCAATCTGTGCCGCTATGTGAAGAAACTTCAGCTGTAGGCAAACATGAGAGTTACATTGCTGAAAGATCTATCTGTTGAAGATTCATCCAAGCAATTGCTGACTATCGATAATGGCAGTGTTCCTGTCTACGAATCGAGCGGATTGATTTCATTTCCTCCAAATTTTTTGCAATTTCGTCTCATCGAAAGACGAGCTCATCAACAAAGTGTTCCCGAACATCATTGCTAAAAACAAAAATAACAAATTTTTGAGTGAGCGAGCAATTTTGGTGGCTAAGAACAAATATGTGGATGATTTAAACTTCGTAATTCAGAATCAAATCGTTGGTACTCGGCATTCATTCAAATCTATTGACTGTGTAACAAACGAAGACGAAGCCACCAACTATCCAACTGACTTTTTAAACTACTTGCATGTGCCTGGCTTACTACCACACAATTTACAACTGAAGGTTGGCTCGGTAGTCATCATGCTTCGAAATATAAACCAACCAAAACTATGCAATTGAACACGTTTAGTGATAAAACTAATGATCAATGTGATTCATGCAATGATATTCAAAGGAAAATTTAAATGTGTGGAAGTTCTCATTCCGAGGATTCCGATGAGTTTAAACAAATTCAATTTCCGATTCGTCTTGCATTCACCAAGAGGATTAACAAATTACAAGGCCAATAATTAAGTTTGTGGTCTGAATCTAGAAAATGAATGTTTTTCTCATGGTACGTGGCATGTTCACGTGTCGGCAAACCAGCCGCTTTATTTGTTCTTGCGCCTGATAACAAAACGAAAAATTTTGTATATCACAAAGTGCTTCACTGAAGAGAATCAACCCGAGTGCAACCCATGCAGCAAAATACATAGCTTCATTAAAGCAAACGTCTTGCTGACACGCTATTGAAATACTTGATATTTGTACTTTTATTGAATTTTTAGTATTAATTTTATTACATTAATAAAATCCTAAATTAAGTTTAGCCAAAAGTTAACACGACATTCATTGACTGTTATGCGGTACGAAGTTCGCCGGGTCAGCTAGTATATATATATATAATAGCTTGAAAAGACACGCTACGAAAAATATTAAAGAAAACCGTCATGAAATGAACATTTTTGAACAAAGATGCTTACAATACATTATCAAGGAATCAGCATCAAACTTCATTGTAACGAAAACTAAACGGTTTGCATTTCAGGTAGGAATGGAGTCGCAGAGATCGTTATGAATTTTTAACTCGGTTAATTAACATAACGATTTCACACATGAACTCCCTAATTTGTTAACTTCATTATGCAGTAATGGTCTCGTTCCCAACTGGTCAATAGATCACATGACCTAACTTTATCGACGAATTATGTTACGTGTTTGTACATAGGGTTTTTGCATTTATCGTCTGAACTTCGTATGAGTGCGAATAAGTAAACAAAGAAAAAACGTAACTATTTTAACAACCTAATTTTTTCCTGTCATCACGCTGTCTATTTCAATGAGAGGATATGATTATAACAGTTGTTAGTTGGTTTTCTGGAAGTTAACGTCGCAGTGCTACTTAGGACCTCCAAGATTATGTATAGTGGGCTCCAAACCAACAATGTACTGACTCAGGACTCATACATATGAGTCACGCCAGGGTATTGGGTTCGAACGACCTTCGCCACATGATCGTAATGTTTTAGCGATCATGGGCACAGAAGGCCGTAATTACATTTTTAATATGGTATTAAATGTTATATGATTTATTTGAAAACTTATATGTGGTATTGCTATTAGTTTAACCTTTGTATTTTAAACAATGAATATAATAATTTGTGGGTTTTTTTGGTAGGAAAATGGTGTTCTGAATTTACAATTATAATTTCGCATTTCATTTCAAATCAAAATATAGTTTATGATCACCAGCGCATTCCAGTAGAAAGCTTGAGAAATAAATCGCAAAAACGGAATATGCAAAATTCTAAAATATGAGTCAGACAGAATCATCCGTCAATCATATCACGCCCAGAAATAAACGGATCTTCAAAATGATTAAGGAAGTCAAGGGCATACGTAAGAGGGAAGGGGGGGATGGTATGCGGAATATCTCCCCCTGCCCTTTCCGCCGAATTCATAAAAATAATATAGAATATTTCCCACCAAAAAATTAAAACAATTTGAAAGCAAACAGCAGGCAAAGAGGTTCTATTTCTCTCCAAATGAAATTCTGCCAAAACTCTGAAAGAAGTTACGAAAGTTGAATAATATTTTTTTTTGTGAATGTCGTACGTGAAGTAATTTCTCCGAAAATAAAAAAAAAAACAAGATGGAAGAAAATTAATTTAACTTGTCACGGGTATGAATCTCAACTGAAACATGCCAACCCACTCAAATAACAATACTATGATTCGACATTTTATAACATGGTTCTTCGTGAAATAACTTGGCATGAAATATCTTGTCGAATTAACAACGCAATTGCTCATAGCAACGATCGACGTAGCTTGCACTGTACAAACACTCTTTTTTTATGGCAAAACATTTAAACCCTTTTTGTTTGAATTAAGATAGTCAAATATTTTAAAAAAGTAATAACATTAATAATTATATTGTTATTTATAGTTCAATTGTTCTTACATGTATTTGTTTATTATGAAACAACAATAGTAGCTACGAAAATTGTTAAACTATTTTAATGACAATGGATGCTTGCCTATACTGAAGAATACATTTGGAGTTTTTAGAAAACATTGGTAGGGCCAGTTTCTTTATGTCTGGTATTTTAAAATATCTAAGGCAATAAAGAGAACATCCCCTGTGTGTGGAAGAAATCAGGAAGTGCAAGGCACATTCCTCATGGGTGAGGCCGTGTTTCGTGGTCGGCTGGGTTTTGCATTAGGCGCATTTCTACTGTCAGCGCACCAATCACAGCAATCCAGCGAGGAAACAACGAGGTCGGGAGTCGACAGAATTTAGAACGAGATGAGACTGATATAAAGTAAACAGATTCTTCAATTATTTAGAGAGCCGGAACACGTATTCTCTCTGCATCCACAGGGAATTTTAAGACTATTAAAAAAATATATTTATAAATTCAAAATTAAGCCTTACAAATAAAAGCTAATATTGGGAAATATAACACGTATGTGTAAAAAAATCATGTTAGTCATTAGTAAAGCTATACTGACAAAACAAGAAAAAATAAATTATTTTAATTAATTATAAAAATAAAAAATCACCTGGGCTTTGTGAAACTTATTACTTAATTGGAAAGGTGACCCTGTATCGCTCTCGAAAGCTTAACTACGTCCGGAAAGTAACATGCGTTGCTGTTGTGCCGTTTGAATTCTTTCGGAATTATTTAATTAATTAATTTTTATTTTGTGCTGTGGCAGCGCGGTGAGTTGTAGAGCCGTTTAAATCCCGCGAAAAGAGCCGCGTGCGGCTCGCGAGCCGCAGTTTGACAACCCCTGACGTGGGGCAAAGGTTTCTCTTGCAGACGGCCGCTGATTTACAAGAGCGGGCGAACCTTTTTCTCCTTTCCTGCAGTGAGTTCGACGTGCATTAAAAATTGTGCTAACGAACGAATGCAGCCCTCAGAAGTAAAAAACAAACCGCGCATGCCAGGTCTTTGGGATGAACGGAGATTGCGCAAGTTTTGAAGGACTGTACACACGCCGCCGGAGACGAACGGAGGAAACAGTCAGGCAAGCCTGCGCAGTGGTGCACTGCGCAGGTTTACCTGAACGTGTTTGGAGAACCCTGTCTCGCGAGGTAGGTACCAATTACGACCGCGCCTTTGGCTGCAAACAGAAGACCACGCTTGACGTTTCGCGGTAACACGTGCTGACATGTGTTACAGGATGGACACTTGCGCGTAGGGAGTGCTCGACATTGTTCTGACTCTCTGTGTTAAACGAGTGTGTTACTGCGCTATCTCACGTCTAGCGCGTCGTCAACAATATCAGGCCAAGTTCTGAACTTCCACATGTTCTTCACACAAAGCTGATTCGTAACAATCACGCGCATATGCATAAACTGGTGCGATGACGTCAACAGGCAAAAACACGTACATACATGATCCATCCGTTGTGGGCTCAACCATCATTGACGCATTAATTAGTCTCGTAGTTATTAACGATTCTTGTCACACAAGGGTGTTCGACAAACTATCACCGCAAAGAACGAATAGACATTTTAACGACAAAAAGAAAAAATCATATTTGCGTTTAGTCGAAATAAAAAAAACATTGAACCTAAGAGACATAAATAAACAAGAAAGAAGCGTGCAGAGGAAAGAGACGACAAAAATAATGTACATAAATAAACAACGAAGTCGGGTGCTGTAAGTGATTATTACGAACGGGAATTGTGGGGAGTTAGTAACTTAGTTACTTCTATAATATGGATTATTTATTCACTGACATGTGGCGAAACTAAAACACCCTACAACCGCCGGCACATCGTTTTGATGAAGTCAAGGTCAACTCTGCGCATTTTCTGAGTCAGGCATGCGCAGTTTTTCTTGTGAGGATTACGGAACGTATACGGGGGCCCTTGAGCGAGTTCAAATATTTCCTCCAGCGCTACTTAGGTATAGCTAAAAAATTTAAAGTGAGATAAAAAAAATAATAAATTTTGAGCTAACTCAGTCCAATAATAAACTTTCGTAGTGGGACGGGATTAAAAATATTCTTGAGGTGATCTGTTCAACTGATTTTGATGGAGGGAATCGAAAGCCGTATTACATTTCAAACTGCTCTTCAAACATTTTCAGATTACGATTGAAGACCAAACGTTTTTGTGTGCGACAGGGAACTTACGACCCCCGCCTATCTGAGTACACGAACAATGTGTAGAGCTTCAGGAGAAACCACGCAAGATATCCGAGTGGTGTCTGTTTACGAAGAAAGAAAGAAAGAAAAAAAATTATACGCTGAGAACGGATGAATACTTCCGTATCCGTATTTTGTTTTTTCAAACAGTATTTTTAGTACAGTTAAAATGGTTGAAAAACGTGTTTTTTGGAATAATTTTCAGGCAGGAAATTCCCGGGGGAGGCTTATTGAAAGGAATCAAGGGTCTTAATCTTTATTTCTCCACCATGTAATGTTATGGCTGCCACTGAAATCTATTCGCTTGCGCTCAGAGGCGATACCGCGCTAGAAAAACCGGCGAGCGTCGCACTTATCATCCCGTTCCACCAACACGAATGCATCGTGCTGGCCAGAATGGCTGGCAAGTAGTAAAATGGAGGAGGCGGGGGGGGGGGGGAATACAACCTGTACGCGCATGCGTCGAGAAACTCACGGGTGCCGCAAGGCACGTGATCGAGGATGACCTCGCGCGTGCTCGCACGTACGTACCTCGCCGTAGCTAGCACGTGCCTGGTCGGGACGGACCCTTTTGGGTACGTTTCCAGTCCCGGCTTCACCTCGTGGGGTCAACCCCACCCCCCCCCCCCCCAACCCACTTCATCTTGAGAAGCCTAAGATGTACATCAAGCTCTGTCCCTGCCCGAACACGCCCGAATATTCACCTTCGGCCAACCTCGGGATTTGTTTCATTTTTGCGCAGGAAAAATGAATTCAAATATTAAAAGTGGCCCGTTGGTTAGCTACATTAAATTACTTTAAAACACTATGGACGGTTAGTTAGGTTAGTATAGCTACATTAAAATAAACAGAGAAATATAAATATATATTAATAGACCCGAGGTTGGCCGAAGGTGAAATTTCGGGCGTGTTCGGGCAGGGACAGAACTTGATGGACATCTTAGGCTTCCCCTTCATCTTGGCCCGTCCGCCCGAGCAAAGACTGTCCTCCGAGCAGCTTGGAGGACCGAGACGAACAAGCTCGAGGATGATGAAGCTTCGCTTCGCAATGTTCGTCCCACGAAACTATTAAATCCGTCGTCGCAGAACACTACGCTTCAGGAGTTCCGAGTTAATTAATCAATTAATTAAAAAAGTTTTTGCTTGGAGTCTACGTGCATCAGAAGTGAAACTTCTTGCTTATTAAGTCATTGGTTATAGAGAACATAATTTCCTTGGGCTGAGGTAGCAGACAGAATGAAATGCAAGTTAAGCGAGCGCTGAATTATGCTATTGCGCAAGTGTGCAAGCGTGCAAGTGTGCAAATATGCTACGTCATTAAAACCTCTTTTTTTGCCGTCTCATCCTCTGCCGGTTCCCCCACCACGCACCTAAGTATTCCACTAATGCGTTCGGAATTTTCGTAACGCTCGAAAATTGTAGCCCCCCTTCAGTAAGTAGGAACACTATCAAATCGTTCAAATTGTTTGTAAATCTAATAACTTTTATCTAAAGTTTTTGTTTAAAACATTTTTTTTATTAGACGAACATTTGCTGCTTGGGGTTGAAAAATGAGGGGTAGAATTTAAAACGTGCATAACTCCTTTAGCAGGTACACTATCAAATCAGTTCAAATTGTTTTTAAATCTTATAATGTTTTGGTCTGAAACTATTTTTGACAAGACGTAGCCTATTATTGTTGCAGAGGGTTGAAAAAAAAAGAGGAAGAATAAAAAAAATCATAATTTCTGTACCATGTCACTATTACATCCGTTATTTTTTCTTGTATAAATTTAAGTTTTTATTTACAACATTCGACTGAAATAGGTTTTTTTACAAGCAACCATTATTGCAAGGGATGGATAAAGAGAGGTTTAAATACAAAACAAGAAAATAATTCCCTTAGTAGTGATACCATCAAATCCGTTCACATTTTTGTAAATCTTAAAAATTTTATCTAAAAATTTTGTCTTAAACAATCTTTTATAATTCAAACCATTACTGCAAGGGGTTGAAAAATCTGGGTTGAAATAAGAAAATTAATAAAATTTCCCTACCATGTACTCTATTGAATTAATTATTTTTGTTTAACATTTTAAATATTGTTGAAAACTTTTGTCTAAAGTAAATTTTATGAAAAAACCATTTCTGCTAGTGGTGGAAATAACAAGGGTAAAAAGACAAAAAGTAATTTCTTTTCAATAGATAGACTATCAATTTATTGTAAAACTTCTAAACTTTACTTAAAACCTTTGATTGAAACAATTTTTGATGAAAGGAAACTATTACCGTATATCAGGGATTGAAATTAAAAAAAATCATTAGTGTCAAATTTGTCAGAAATTTTGTTAAACTATTTTAATATAACCTTACACCTTTGCCCAGAAATTATATATACGACCAAAAAGGATGAAAAATAGTATTTAAAGATCAAAAATATATGAATAGCTACCTTAGTGCGCATAATAGGAAATTCGTTAAGACGTTCAATTGAGTTATAAAAAAAAACATGCAAAATATATTCGCTGCATGGAATTTGCAAAAATGTTAAAAACATTTTTTTTTTATTGGCGAACATTACGATTGAGCTCTTGATATGTTCCAGGAGTTTGTGGAAGTTTCCAAAACATTTCCAGGAGAAACAGGTAGGTACTTCGATATCAACCTAAGGCTGTAAGCTGTGCCGTAAGAGATTTTTTTTTGATTTTTTGTTCTTCGTTTCCTGAACGACTCCGCCCGCGACACAACGCCGCTACCGCCAAGGCGGTGGGCGTGGGAACTAACTGCGCGGCGGGCATTTGTCACTGTCAGCCGAGCCGGACACGCGAGGCATTGTTTTGTCATCTTCCACCGCTCTATTCCCCCCCTACCCCCCTCCACAACCCTGCACTCTTTCCCACCGCCCAAAAAAAAACCACTCCCTCGGCCGGCGAGCGCAAATGACCTTCCGCCGGTCCCCGGACCGAGACCGCGCGCAGAAACATCCACTTCCTGCGCCCCCGACACAGGGGCGTGTCTGTGTCTGTGTCTGTGTCTGTGTCTGTGTGTCTGTGTCGGTCGAGGCGTGGTCGGCGTTGCTTCTAGCGCGGTGTCGCCTCTGAGCGCGTGGCTGTGACGTGTGAGTCGCAACGGGTCGTTACCACAACGCCGAAATACCACATCGCCGAACGTACAATAACGCCGAATACCATAACGCCGAATGCCAAATTGACCGCAACGCCGACAGCTAGAAAACTGATGTGTACCACAACGCCGAAATACAGTAACGCCGAAAAATGTTGCTATGGGGAGGGGGGGTCACAGGAGCAAAATGAAAAACAACTGAATGAATTTGTGTGCTAACCTTACCTAACCTAACCTAACCTTTGTGGCAGTCCTGCAATGACATTTTTCGGCGTTAATGTATTTCGGCGTTGTGGTACACAGCAGTTTTCTAGCTGTCGGCGTTGTAGTCAATTTGGCATTCGGCGTTATGGTTTTCGGTGTTGTCATTCGGCGTTGTGGTGCGTCCCCAGTCACAACCATGACATTACGTGGCGAAGAAACGAAGATCAAGTTGTAATGCAAGGACCCTTGATTGTTTTCAAGATTCTCCACCGAGAGTTTCAAATTAAAAAAAAAAATTCTGAAAACACATATTTTAACCGTTGCTTCCCTTCTAAAAATACGGTTTGAAAAACCGAAACACGGAAACAGAACCACTCAAGCTATGAAAAGTGAGTTGCAACCATGACATTAGATGGCGAAGAAATGAAGATTAAGGTGTAGTGCAAGTACCTTGATTGCTTTCAAGATTCTCCACCGAGAGTTTGAAATTATGTATATATATCTATACTATAATAAAACAGTAGTTTTTTTTTCTGTCTGTCTGTCTGTCTGTTTGTTTGTACGCGGTGTTCTACAAAACTACTATACGAATTTTAATGGGGTTTTAAAGTTAACTTGAGCGAAGTAGAGAAATAAATATAAGCTTTATTTCATCAAAATCGGCTCAAGGAAAGAAAAGAAATCTTAATTTTATGACATACAATATAATCATTATAAGAAGCCATTAAGTTTTGCTATTGTAAGGAACTAAGTAGAGAGTAAGAAAAAAATACAGATCCTGACAGTTTGTAGTGTCGCCATATTTGTTTCAATTTTCAATACCCTTTTTGTATATTACAATTTAAATTGCAGAAAAAAATCATGTTTCATAGACACATAAATAGTGAGTGTGTGTCATTTCTCTATGTCAACGAAGTCTCGCCGCGTCAATTTTCTCCTTGGGGCGAACCCATACGCTTAATTAAATTAAATAAACAGCTTTTATCGTTGAATGATTTATTTCACGAAAATCTGCTCTCATAAAGACACTAATGAATCACCAAAATGTTCAATAACAAGAAATTGTGATATGGCAAAAGTGTTACAAGATTGCTCTCTAATCGTTTTGGATGAATGCACGATGGCGAATAAAAAAGCAGTTGAAGCTGTGGACAGGACACTACGGGACATTAGGCGCAATGAAAGGCCCATGGGGAATGTCACACTACTCTTTTCTGGAGATTTTCGGCAAACTCTACCAGTTGCAAGTCGAGCGACTAGAGCCGATGAAATCAAAGCTTCACTGAAGAATTCTTACCTCTGGCATCAAATAAAAAAACTGCAACTAACAATTAACATGAGAGCACAGCTGGGTGGCAATTCTCATGCGCAAGAATTTTCCGGTGTTCTATTAAAAGTTCGAGAAGGTGCCCTCCCTGAGCAACACGGTCAGGTGACGCTTCCAGAAATACTTGGCAGAGTCGTATATTCGGAAGACGAACACATGCGTTCGGTATTCGGTGATCTGTCAAACATACAACATCAGGAACATACGTGGTTATGTGAACGTGCCATACTCACTTCAATAAATGACCAAGCTGCTGCAATCAATGAAAAAATTTTTAAAGAATTGAATGGGGCTGAAGTGGTTTACACATCGTTTAACAGCGTCCTTAAATCAGGACGACGCCACTAATTATCCAATTGAGATTTGAGTTCTCTCACTGCAAGTGGTCTTCCTGTTCACAAAATTGTTCTCAAAGTCGGTGTTCCAATAATGCTTCTGAGGAACCTTACTCCCCCCAAATTGTGCAATGGAACCCGACACTGGATGTGGCTCAGGTGAAACTGTTTTCATATCACGCATACCGATCATCCCGAATAACTTCCCGTTCGGGTTCAAGCGCACACAGTTTCCAATAGCAGTTTGTTTCGCGATGACAATAAATAAGTCTCAGGGTCAGAGCCTTAAGGCAGCTGGTGTCGACTTAAGGTCTGATTGTTTTTCCCACGGCCAGATGTATGTGGCTAGCTCGCGGGTCGGTAATGCAGACAATCTTTTCATTCTAGCTCAAGACGGGAAAACAGTAAATGTAGTTTACAAAGAAATTTTATGAAGTGTCTTCCCGACATTACATTTGAAAGTAGAAACATATTTACCCAAAATTTAGGTAGTAACATATTTTTATTGCAAAGACTGAAATGGAGGTGAGATAAATTATCATTTGTGAACATAAGAAAACTACTACAACTGAATTAACTGTTATGTTATAATGTTCAAATTTCTAAATGGTGCAAGATAATACAAAATTCCATGCGGAAAAAGTCGTGGGCAGCAGCTACGTATAGTTATAGGTATAGGGCTATGCATGCTGATTTTTCATATAACTTACTGCATGGATGCGAACATGTAAGAATAATCTATCTATCTTACTATAATAAAACAGTAGTTCTTTTTCTGTCCGTCTGTCTGTTTATACGCGGTGTTCTACACAACTACTATACTAATTTTAATGGGTTCTTGCGTATAACAGTCATTACTTAATTATTTGCCTTCAATGCAGTTACCTTATTTCACGTCCAGCGAAGCGGGCCGGTTCGGCTAGTATATATATAATTCTCAAAACACGCATTTCAGACGTTTATTCCCTTCTACAAATACGGTTTGAAAAACCTAAACACGGAAACAGAATTACTCATACTCCTTCAGCGTATTCCTAAGTTCTCAAAAATGTTTGAGCAGTTTTCAAGCTCTGCGTGACCAGGTACATAGGTCCCGTAGAGGCGACGATAAGACTTCGCATGCCAGTTCGGTGCCTGGCTTGTAGAGGCGCAGAGGCGTGTGACGTTTCACAGAGGCTATGTTCGCTGCGTCAGGTGGCCACAACGGGACAGTCTAGTTCGCGATGTCGGAGAGGCGCATGCCGTGTGATTCGAGTGATGATGATATTCTGCTGGCTACCACCAACAGCATGTGAACGTAAAGAGAAATGGGTTCGTGAAATCAATTAATAAGTAAAAGAGTTTTTTTCATAATTTGATGAAGTAGCTGTTTGTGAGGACGGAACCAAATTAATGGATCATTTCAGAAAAAAACACAACTCAGTTTCATAGCATTCCTTTGAAATAAAATCCCATTCGTTGTCCTGCATGTCCTGCCTTATATATATTCTTCCATGGGTTTATTCGTTGAACATGGCTATTTTTGTGACTCTTCATTGAACCTTTCCGTCGACATGACCATTTAAAGCACAATACTGAGAAAAAAATTATACTTCATAAAAAAAAATCAAACGCGGAAGTATGGTACAATTCCTCGCGAAAAAAAAAACAGGTGTTTTTTTTTGCTTATCTGCGCATGCGCGAGGTCAGCGAATTTTTTTTTCAGAAAAATAGCCAAGAACCAAACAACGTCGCCAACATAGCGAGCACAGCTTTGCTGTTTGGCCAGTCACACCTCAGGTTACAGCTGGTTGTATTCTGCTCGCGAACATACATAGTGTGTGGGGCATGGCGACCCTGTGTGTGTGCCGTAGCTTTCAGTTTCTCAATTAATTCTTTCATTTTTTTTTTCTTTTCAGTCTTCCTGCGTTTTAGGTCCGGGAGACTTGGCTCGCGATGTTTCTGGCACCGGGCAGAGGGAAGATTACGTCACCCCAGGCGACCGACGCCCCAAACCTCACGCAAGGTGGTGCCGACAAACGACCTTGTAGTTTCTCTCTCTCTCTTTCCTTCCTTCACGATCATTCCCCGTCCATGCGGTTCTTTCTTTTTTTTTATTTTAATCTCTTCTCCGTCTCGTTTGTTCCCCTTCGCCGGGCGAGTTCTCGGACACACTCCGTCCCGAGGAGACCTCCGGAGACTTCGACCCTGTCATTTGGGCGGCGAGGGACCCTTGCTTCCTTGCCCCGCTGCCAAGTCTGCCGGGGCGAATGACCGTCCCAAAAAAAATAACAACCCCCTCTTCGGGTCAGCATAAAAAATATACCTATATATATATATATATATATATTCCCGCTGCCATCTTGGAAGAACAACGGTTCAAACGTGTACACCTAAAGATAGGCCACGTCGATCTACACCTGCAACACCTTTTTTGTCCCGTTGTCTCCGGAAGAACCAGGTGTTTTTTTTTCTTTCTAATTCCTGTCCTTTTCTCGTGATTTTCCCGAAATCAACAACCAGGAAAAATGCTCAAGTAGGTAGTTTTTCTCGTGATGGAGTCCGCGGCACTGAATTCTTTCTGAACGACAATGGATTGCAAGTATCGTTTTTCGTGTCAACCCAGTAGCGGAGACAGGAATTTATTTCGTAAGGGGGATTAGCAGAATAATTTAAAAAAAATTAACAATAAGAATTTTTGTATTCAAAAATTTTACGTCATGAACGAGGGGTTTGGACAGTTACATCGTCATTTTCGCCTTTTTGGTTTTCGATTATAAGGCGTTTTAACAGCTCACCTTGCGTAACCCAAAATAGTACATAGCCTTCAACGAGACGAGATACAACATATTTTTTTATAGCTTCAGGAAAAAAGAGTGGGGGGGGGGGGGGGTAAATATCCTGCTATCCCAACCTGCGTCTGTCACTGTGCCAACCGTCCCGTAAGCTGACCTCACACGATAACTTCTACGGGTCCACGTACTAACATGGTGGCCGTTTGTTAACAAACTGTATTGGAGGTTAAATTGGGGGAAAATGTCAACTCGCATCATTATATTTGTATTATGAATATTTGTTTGGTACTTTGTATACATATTAAGCAATAATATTTTGATCTAATTTTCTTCCGAACAGCTTAACTATAGTTGTTGGTAAAAGCAGGCTAGGACAGCTGATACAAGTATAAACAAACGTCCGCCATATTGGTATGTGAAACTCAGAAGAAGAAGAAGAAGAAGAAGAAGAAGAAAACTGGGTTCGCGTCTGACGGCTATCCTTTCCTAATCTCCGCTCCTCGCTGTGTTGACGACGCGCACGTTTCTGCGGCTGGCCGGGCGCACGTTGGCAAACCTGCCGCGCGGCGCGGGGCTGTCGGGAAGCCTACAACTCACACAGTTTCGGTTCCCTGCAAGAATTTCCGAAGATTTCCGAAGTTTTGCGTTTTGGTACTAACGCCACTTCAGCCGCTAAATCAGAAGTTCCCAATGAAAACAAGCATGTTGTGACTGACCTAACCTAACCTAACATTTCGATTTTTTTTTTTTAATTTCAATTTTTGAGAGTAATCCGAAGTTGCACGAACGTGGTGGGGAACCGAAACTATGTGAGTTGTAGGCTACCACGGGGGCTGTCGCCACGAAGCCGCAGAAAGTCGTTACCGTCAGGTTGGCGCCCCTGCGACCTCAGGGCTTCTCCCCCCCCCCCCCCCCCAAATCCTTCCACGACGCCACTGCTGTCTGGCGGGGCGGTAACGCAACCAGCGGCGGTTTTCGGTGAAGCGAGGAGTCGTGATGTGTTCGGCGAGGTTGCGTCGCCTGCGGCGGGAAATTATTTTTTTTTTATTATTTACGTTCGCGTCCCGATCCGCCTGTTTCGTCTTCGGCAACCGACATTTTTCACGTGACGACATCGCGGCTGCACACACTCGTCGGAAAATGTTCGGCCGCCGATGTTTCCCTGTGTTCGCTGGTCTTAATGTTCGCAGGCTTTCACGGGGACGCAGCACAACGTCGAAATACCACAACGCCGAACGTACAATAACGCCGGAAACCATAACGCCGAATGCCAAATTGACTACAACGCCGATGGCTAGAAAACTGCTGTGTACCACAACGCCGAAATACATTAACGCCGAGAAATGTCATTGCAGGACTGTCACAAAGGTTAGGTTGGGTAAGGTTAGCTCACAAATTTATGCAGTTGTTTTTCATTTTGCTTCTCTGACCCCCCCTCCCCGCAGCAACATTTATCGGCGTTACTGTATTTCGACGTTGTGGTACACAGCAGTTTTCTAGCTGTCGGCGTTGCGGTCAATTCGACATTCGGCGTTATGGTATTCGGCGTTATGGTATTCGGCGTTATTGTACGTTCGGCGTTATTGTACGTTTGGCATTGTGGTATTTCGGCGTTCTGGTAACGACCCACTTTCACGGCCATTGTCTGAAGTAGCTTGGTTTCTGGGTTGTAGCCGTGTCCTTGGCGAATAATTCACCGACGTTTCGGTTGACGTTGCAGTCGCCATCATCAGGGAGCAAGTTACCTACGAAACGTCGGTGAATTATTCGCCAAGGACGCGGCTACAATCCAGAAGCCAAGCTACTTTACTGTTCTTGTTACAATATTGTTCCAATATGTTGGACACACACACCTTTGCAGTTTTGCGCTGTTTTGTCGAGGGAAAAAAAAAAATTCAAGATCGTGAAATAACAGATAAAAATTAAAACACAAACCCACAGAGCACAATTCTCAATCGGATGAAGCCAAACTTTAAAAAATTAGACGGCACAGGAAATTCCGGGGAAGTAATTTAGCCATGAAAAAAAAAACTACAGCAGAGACAAATTCAGTAGTCTGACTGTGACGAGAGTTCGAAATTATACTGGCTTATGTCCAAAGACTTGCATCAATTAAAAATTTTCCATTGCATGAATAATTTAAAAGAATTAATACTTCGTCGTCTTTTTATCTGTGCTGTGATGTTTTCTCCAACATGATATTCCTTTCACGGGATTCTCTTCGTTGTGTAGCGATGTATCATTTTGACATCAGCTACCATGGGCTTGTTCTCACTGTGTTTAAAGAGCAATTGCATAATTTCATTTCGTAGTAAGGATAGAACCGTTTCGTCCCACGGTTTGCTTTCCATTTTTTTTTTGTTGGTGGGGATGAGAAATTTTTATAATTTTTTTTTATATATTTTCGAGTAGGGGATACATCCCCCCCCCCCAAAAAAAAAAAACCCTTCTCCTACGTATGTCACTGGTGTGTTTAATGTACTAATTTTTGCTATCCATTCTTGAGATTTTTTTATGGCTTCTTACGCAAAATAGCGTTGGTGTGTGTCCATTCAATTATTTTATATCAGTATTCTCTGTTGCACGAATAATTTAAAGAACATATAACTAATATATAAAAATCAATGTTTGCTTGTTTGTTTTTTTGTATAATATGCTCTCACGCATCGTTCATCCGATTGATATGAAACTTTACGCACTTGACCTTCGAAACAAGGGGACTGTCACTGTGTAGGTGAGATTTCGATAAAACCAACCCTCAAAGCAGAATTTAGTTTTTGATAAAATTTCGTCATTTTATTTGGTGACGCTTTGTTCCTCTGCATGCCAAAGGGCTTTTTCATTGTTGATGCCTTCTGCGTATCCTTGGCAGTTTAATATGACGCGTGAGTAATATCGGACAATACCAGTACTTAAGTATTTTACGACAGTTCATATTTTCTATGGTCCGAATACTAATGGTAGCACGCGAGTCGACAGAGAGAGATAAAGATAGATAGAGAAATATAGAAACAGAGTGACGTATAGTGAGATACATAAATAGAGAGAGATAGAAAGACATATAGAGATAAAGGTAGAGATGAAGCGATATAGAGGGAGAGATGGAGAGATATAAGGGGGGGGGAGATGGAGAGATAGAGGATAGAGAGAGATAGTGTTACGGAGAGATATATAGTTATAGAGATACCGTTGGAGATATGGAGCGATATATACAGGAAGATATTGAGAGGTATATAGGGAGGTAGAGAGAGAGAGAGATAAAGATGCTTTGTGTGTACCTATGAATGAGTCATTACAGCACATTCCGGGAATTAGCTAGTTTATAATATTGTTACGATTTACGGCGGGTTCGTAAAGGATAGCCCAATTAAAGATTTTATTACACTTCACAGTTTTATTTATTGCCACTACTTATGTCACAAAAATCTTCTAAAATGGCAAATAATTAATTACACTTAAAGAAAGGTCTATTCCCCAGTCACTCGTTCCACACACCTCGCTGGGCCGCACCTCTGGCGCAACTCTCGCCGCAGCACCCCTCGTGGGTCTCCGCCGCGGGACTCCGTCGCCACACTCCGCCGCCGCCGACGACGCACTTCCCCTTCGCCGAGGATCCGCTCGACGCCTCGCTCGCAACTTCGCTCGGGACTCCGCCGCGCCCGCGACTTTATCGCCCGGAACTGAACTCTTCGCCCTGGAACCTTCATCCAAGGACTTCGCCACTCTGCTGCACCCGCGGCACTATCGCCCGGAAACTCCGCCGTGGGAGAACTCCCGACTGAACACTCCGAACTCACTGACTCCCTGCCCTGACGTCCTCGGGCATATATATAGGCCCCGGCGCAATTCCAGAACTCACGAGAGCCGCCGGGGCCTGTCGCGTCATCGCGAGCCGTCCCGACGGCAGAAATCTCTCGAACACACGTGTCGGCGGCTCGCGCAACTCCCAGCTGTCCGGTGTCAGTTACGTGTCAAAGGCAGGGCGCCGCGCGGGGGGAGCGGAGGGCTGGAGGGAGATAAAGCGGGGACCCAGGTGCGCACGGCACATCTCCATGGGTACCAGTGCAGGGGTTTAATTACCCTTAAGTAAAATTTAGGGTATCGCAGGCAGCCAAATGGTTAGGTTTTTTTATATGTGGCACCCAGCATTTTTGTAGTATTTCTAGAATATTCTCAATAGGAATGGCATGGCTTGACCTTCACCTGTTGCAGATAGGTAGTTTTTTTACTGTGCCATTTGTACAACTTTTTAAAAAAATAATATACATGTTTACTCTTATAAGCTAAGCATTAAAAACATCATTTACTTATTCTTTTCACTTAAGACTGGAAATTATAAAAAAATTCGGACTAAGATTGTGGTAATGTTCAGAATATTTACAACAACTTTGAGACGTCTCGATATTGTGTCTTCTAAGTGAGAAATAAATTTATTTGTTCCGGGACTTCGTTTTTGTCATGGATAAGTCGTATCAAACGTTGTCCGGGACAAAAGTTTGAGATAATTATTATAAAGATTACAAAAACTTTGAATGGAATGGTGTGATTATTAAGGGAGTAGATAAATTTTTGTCTCTCATCTGCTTTTCCCACTTGTTACCGTAGTGGTTAGATGTATCAAAAATGTTTTTAACACAAACGTTTTTGGTGCTAACACGAGTAATTAATATAATTCAAAATGATGCAATATTTTTATGCTAAGCGAGTTTTAATGATTTTCATGTTTTTTAAAATATATAATTTCCCATTTGTATTATTTCGTAAACTTGTGTAAATTAACGAATGCGACAGAGATTTTAGAACTCCGTCGCTACATGTATTTTGTCAGTTTTGAAATAATTTTGTTGTAAATTAATGCAGCAATCGTCTTCATGAAAAATGATTATGTAATTATGTACTTGACGATGACTATAAAGTGTGTTGTTTATAATTGCGTGAAATGCACAGAAAAAATAAAAGTTTTTACACTTAGTTAACTTGTCGTAAGTCTGGGTCGTCACGAACCGAGTTGGTTATTTTATTGTCTTTGCAAAAAAAACGAGAGGTTCTTACTGTAAATACTTCCCGACCGATCATTTTTCCTCTCCTTGTTTTCCAGTGTCCGAAATCAGTCTGTGCCTGATGACGGGAACAGATGCCAGTTCCCGGAAAGTCGCAACTGTTTTGTCACAGGAAACATACAGTGTTCGTCGGTGTTATCATTGTTATGTTGTACATTATATCTCTTTATCTTCATCGTTGTGTTCGTACCTATATTTGTGAATAGTCATGTTTTTGCTGTCTGTTTGCATTTAATTTTTTTGTTGAGACGTGTCCCGTCATTGTTAGACCCCTGTGTTCGTCTGTGCTATCATTATTTTTTTCATAAATAAATTGATTCGACGGAATTCTTATGCTGTCTGATATTTAAGTTCAAATGTGTCTGTGCTATCGTCATTGATTTTTAAAGTAATACCTGTTTAAGATCATATGTTTGACATCAGCTGAGATAGGCTTGTTTTCTGTAGGTTTATGTTTTAATTTTTATCCTGTAAAATAATTTCAAGACAAAATATAAAATACAGGGGCGCTATCGTTATAAGTTTACAGAAATAGCTCCCAAATTATAGTAATGAAAAGAAAATGAAATAACTATCATAGTGTGTGAAACTGATTATATTGATGGTTTCGTATCTTTCAGACACTAACTATGAAAAGTAAATAAAAGTGACATTACTTTACTCACACGTGGTTTGCTCTCGTACAAAAACATGGATGTATACAAATACTTATTTTTTAGAGACATATTCTAAAGATTTTTTAATATTCTTAACGGAACTATGTTATTAATTGTGTGCCGTTTTTTAATTGAGTTGGTGCAATACAAACAGATTAAACAATTGCCGCAAAAAATAACATAAAAACAATTTCTCGAACAAAAAAGAATCAGCACGGAAAATTAATGTGGTCAAAAAATTATTTCTTTACGTAGGATAATGACGTAAACTGAAAGGGCAGGATTTAATAAAACTATAAGAAAATAATGTAGAAAAAAACTACAGTATTTTTTAAGATATACGAGCGCACATTTTGTTTCCAAACGACAACTTTTTTTTTTTCCTATGGTATGAAACATGAATATTGTACGTAACTTATTCTGACCTACTTTTAAAATTTAAAAACCAATTTCTGTTACAACTTTTTAATAAGACCTAGTAAGTTAGTTACCAATGATATTTGGAAAAACGTGTTTTTTTATGCTGGTGAATTAGTGTTTTCTTGTAAGTTATTTTTCGCCCACGCGAAGTTGCTGAACAATATTGGCTGCATTTCTTTCTCGACGTTAATAGTTGAAGCGTAATCTGAGTGCTCAGTTCTCGCGCTTTTGTTTCGCGTTGTGATGGTTCCAGTTCCTTGTTTAAATTACAGTCTTGAGTTGGCATTCATGGCGCACTAATGAAGTACTGCAGTAGATGGCGGACTCGGTTAGCTCGGCCAATTAGGCGCTAGGTGTAAGTCGCTTTGTTTGAGGTCGACCTTCAACTCGAACCGGACATGCTCAATACTCATAATGCGAAATAAGCATGTAATCATCGTTCATCTTTAAGATGTGAAAAAAAAATTCTCGTCAGAAAATGTTACATATTAAATAGGAAGGTTTTAGAATGCCGTGCAGTTTTTCAAGAGATAAGGCACATGTTACAAATTAAGAAAATACTTTCATAAAATGTTTAAAATGTTTGACGCTTTTATGTATGACAGTATACGTGTTGCCTTTTAGTTCGAATGAAAGATTTTGCCTTGATAGTTTTGATTGGTTATAATATATTTTAAACACGTAAAATTATAGTAAAATTGTGTACGTTTTTACGTGTAAAAATTTGCATTACCCTATTAAGTTAATTTTAAGAATTGTCATTTTTACCAATTCCTACAATGTAGTTGTTGGAAAAAAGAGAATATTTATAGGATAGCAAAAAACAAATATTTTAAATAACTTCAAATGTAATTTTTAAAATTCACGCATTTTTTTAAGGATTAGAGCAAATCGAATGAGGTGATAGTTATGATAACAAAATAAATGGCGTGTATAAATATTGATACTAGAGTTCAGCAGAAGATCATGGATTTGTAATGTTATGGGCCTAAACCTAAGCTACATTCGCCTCAGCAGGTAAGCAATATATGAATAAAATGGGTGCACACGCAAGTAATAATGGACGAAATTTTACTGGCACATCGCAGTACGATAGATTTTTAACTTGTTTTCCCACCTTCATTAATATATTTTGAAATTTTCAAGTTCGTACGTTTGGGGTCGTCCATTAATCACGTGATGTTTTATTAGCATATTTTTAACCCCCCCCCCCCCTCCACCTTAGTGATTTGTGGTGAGGTTTCAGACTTCTCCCCCACCCCCTCTTCAATAAATCACGTGTATTTTTAGGTACAAAATGTTTTAAAAATTTCAGAATTTTATCTTTAAATATAGGTATAATCTAATTTAATTCTGGAAAATTAAGCACAGTGATAAAAATGTCCAGACACACATTAAGGTTGCAGGTTTATTCTCACTGGCATAAAAATAATAAAGGAAGGCTTATATGTGATTTACGCATGTATTCGGCGCCAAAATCACAGTCTTACTAGCGACTGGCAAGCCGAGCCGGGTGGTTGGTTCATGTTGCGGCGGGCGAGGATATTGTTGCCTGGCTACGGCGAGTCAAGGTCACGCGTCGCTTTTCGGTTTAGTAGAAATCGGGCGAAAAAAATAAATACACGTGATATCTCTCTACACCTCCCCCCCCCCCCCTCTTGTGATATTTCGTGATTTTTCCCGACCCCCCCCCTTCCCCCTTTTTCGAGCCTCACATGATTAATGGACGATCCCTTTGGTGTTTTGTCTCTGTGCTGAAACTCGTACCAGAATTCCGATGCTTTTTTTTTCTGAGGAAAAAATGGGGTGGGGATACGCGAGTGGCGCGCTTTGCGCATGCGCGGCGCCCTGGTGCGGAGCTGATTGTCGGAGCCGTGAAAGAGTCTGCTCCACGAGACCTGGTGGTGTGCACACGTCGGAGAGAGTGGGGCGCTCGACGCCTTCGTGAGTCGGAACAGCTGGCGCAGAGAGAGACTGCACGACCGCCAGAGCGACGAGCGGCGCCTGGACTCTGGGCTCCAACACCTCAACTGTCAAAAGTAAGATCCGCCCAAGTATTTTGGCCTCGATGGTGACGGTACAGTTTCCCGAATTTGAGTTTTTTAATAGAAGAAATAGGTACATTTCCAGTTTGCTAGTGCCCAGGCATAGAACTAACTTTGATGCGGCACCTTATTTTTTTTTGGTGTGGTGGGGGGGGGGGGGGGGGAGGCTAACTATCTTAGAACAATTCTGCCAGTTTTTTCACAGCCTCGGAACTACTTCATTTTAGTTTTTGAAACTAGTTTGAAAGCGCGTCTTCTGTTATACGTTTCCGCTCGCCTCCAACACGAGATGATTTTCATGGCAAGCACGTGTGCCGTAGCGCGCGCCCAGGGTAATCTAGCCCGCGCGCATCGGACTGCGAGCGTGCAGTGTAATCGCTGCGGCAGACGCCTGCGTGTCTGGGGTGGGAAGGAGGTGGGTGTGGGGAAGTGACAGGCTCGCTACACTAGGCCTTCACTACCAGCACAGTTGTTTATTTATTTTTATTTATTTATTTATTTATTCAATTTTTGTTCTGTAGATCACATATGGAGTTAAGGACTCCGGGATATAGAACAAGTCTATTAATACAAATATATTCATATATACAAACAAATTGTACTTACAACCACAAAAACTAAATATTACAGAGTACTTTTACATTTCAAAAATAAGAAAGAGAGATTAAAAAAAAAGAACATGGGTACATAAGAAATTGTATAAACTGAAGTCTAAAGCTCAGGGTGAAGAGTTAGTTTACAAAACTCAATATTTTTCTCCTCGTTTTGTTATGTATTTAAATAAGATTTACCAGAGTTTAGTTTTCTTATCTGTTATTAGTTTGCACATTTCCATATTCTTGCGTAATACTTCAGTTTTACTGCGAACTATCGCTTCAGTTTCCATCCCGGACCTGTCTGCTAAAATCATTTTAAGTTTTGAAGCCGTATTCGATAAACTTTCCCATCACCTTCTTTCCGCTCGCGATTCGTTCATAGACGCGATCGCACACACAAGTTTAGTGCTAAATTGGTGGCACCCAAGAAATTTTTACGTACACGCATGTGTAAAAGTTTTGCTCTGCAACTAAATACTTAAAAAAATTCAGTAAGAAGACAAAACAGTTTTTTTTCACTCCGAATGGTCTGAACTTTGATGTCTTGTCATTCTTTTGTCCCGCTATTCACTCTGCAGTTTGTTACACACCTTTTTTTAAAATTTTAATGTGTTCAACGTTTTGGACGTTTTTGTGTTGGGGGAGGTAGTTGCAATTGTTTTTCTCGTAGTTTTGATAATGAGATTGTGATAGGGCACGGCCTCAAAGGGAAAGCTAGATCGATTTGAAGCCAGGTCTAAGTCTGATTTTTGCAGCTACTAGTTGTAAACTCGGTGAACGTTGACTTTGGGTGGGGGGTCACATCCGGGTGATTACGTTTCAATCTCACTCTATGCATTCTGCTGCTACTCTCCAACTTAGGAAGCCTTCTTTTTACAGACGAGAGAACCAAAACCCGAAGTTCCCCGAAGTTAATGCTCGCTTTTTTTCCCCGTACCTATCGTTAATGTAGCTATCCTAACCAAATCAACCTTCCACAATTTTTTTAAGTATTTATAATGTAGCTAACCTAACCTAATTAACCATTAGTATCCTTTTTATCAACACATTTAAAATGAACAAAAAATAAAAAAAAAACCGAAGATTCACGATTGGGCGTTTGGCTCTCTCGTCTGTGAAAAGAAGGCTTCCCTTCCATCTTCACGTGTTTTTTTAACCACGACGTTAGAAACTGCAGTACATTTAAGGAATTTTCAACGTAGTAATAACATGAAGTAAACGAAGAGTTATACGTAATTTCAAATAACTGGATCTTCGCAGATACTACGAAGTTTTTTTTTTGCATGAGTCTTAACCAATTTTCCAATGTTATTCTTGTACACCAAGTTTGTTCTATGAGCTCGTGTTCAAAGTAAATTAACTTTTTAACCATAAATTTAGGAAGAAAACGATTAATTTGTGTGGTTGTTTGATTATTTGTTTAACCTTTCGCTCGGAAAATATAATGTAGCTGCTCC
Source organism: Bacillus rossius redtenbacheri (assembly GCF_032445375.1). Classification (NCBI taxonomy): domain Eukaryota; kingdom Metazoa; phylum Arthropoda; class Insecta; order Phasmatodea; family Bacillidae; genus Bacillus; species Bacillus rossius. The sequence goes on from NC_086342.1 coordinate 17,453,329, forward strand.
GGCAGCGAATTATAGCGGCGGAGAAGTAGTTGAGAACAAAATTTGCGTCATATTTATCACGCTCGTCATTGTTATAAAGAATTCTACGTGAAATTTCGTGTTCGAGTTTCGCATAAAAAAAGTGTTTGCAACATGAGAAGACGTGAATTTGCCCGTCAAAGCGGTTAGATGTTCACACATCACTGGCGAGTACTGAAAGACTCGGTCACATATTTTTTTTGATGTGACGTCTGCACGCACAAAAGTGTCCCGTTACGCACATTGTCCCGTTACGCGGTGTCCCGGTACACTAATTGTACGCTTGCGCCGCATCTATCTCTCTTCCACTCGATTGGAACAACCATCGATTTGACTGTTTCGAGGCACATTAAACTTGAAACACTTCCATTCGTTTCTTACATTTCCTATCATCGTCCTATCCTTAACAGTATAACACAGATTGGAAGAAGATAAATAGCAAACATGTATAAAAGTTATAGTTAAAATAATCTCTTCGTTAAAGTAATAAACATATTTGAATTAATGGGTGCAAATGAAAGTAAATTTATCAATTAAATTGTAGATTTCATTTCACTCCTTCTTTGTATCCATACAAAAAAGTGATAATTCAATAAAAAGATTCAATTTTATTCATAAAAGTATGCAATCATTTCATCAATGTTTTGTTATGACGTTGTCACGTTAAACTATCGTCCGTAAACAGACTTTACAGACAACCAATTTTTTTTTCACAACGTTGTACCAACTTTGTGTCGCAGAAGTCTAACCGCCTGGGATTGGAAACTCCGCGTGACAACTATCTCCACCTCTCTGTAATTTTGTGACGGCGTTCCTGCACAAACTCCACAAGGCCATCCGTGATGAAGGATGGCCTTCCATTGCCCCTCTCACACCTGCTAGGAAATTGTCTGCACCAGCGACGCACCTTCCACTTGCTAATGACGTGTAGGGACACACCGTTAAAAACTTTCACCTTAAAATTTACAAGGTACACTGGTTACAATTGATCCCAAGATCTTCGTCAATTCACGTTTATCTTGGTAAGTTTACGTGCAGTGAGTTCACCTATTTTCATCATGAAAACACAGGAATAATCTCATCCGAAAAAAATTTTAAGTCTACCTCCCAAACACTCTTATTTCATGCACCAGTGTGTATGCCTTTTTAACAAATGAAACACATAACTCGTAAGTAAGTACGAACACGGATATGTTTCTAGGAAGATTCAGATATCTGAAATTACGGACACCTACTGATTTATTTATTTGTTTCAGGTAAATCCATCGTTGGAAATTCCGTAAATTTGCTGTTATTTCTAACAGTTCATAGACCCGGCTCAGCCGACAATAAACTTCGATCGGCTCTATGCTCTGTGTTAAAAAAAACCTTTATAAGTCGGCGAAAGCTGAAACAAGATCCTCCATCCATAGAACAAGGGCGGAGATATACAATTGCGACTCTTACGGCGGAAAATAAAATCATGTTTTAGGCGACATCTGTTGGGTTGGCCTATAACTACTAACTAGCAAAAAAAAAATCGGGTGGAAGGTTTGAATACAAAGTATTAGAATCATAATGATGATTCCACTACTTGACTAATTGTTTAGTGGCAGACAATTACAATGAATAAAAAAACAACTTAAAACTGGTTTATAATAAAACAATTATGTTCTATATAAATGAGTATGAGATGCAGTATTTCTGGTAGGCCTACGCCACACCAAAAAATACGTAGCTACGAAAATAAAGTGAGCAAATTTTTTAATGGTTTGTTTACCTAATAAATGCATTACTTCTCACAATCAATGTATTATAAAAGCTACTATCTAGCGGGTGGGCCCAATACTACTTCAAAAACTAAGTCTCAGTCTTGGCTATTAGAGTTTCTGTCCCATGCCTATCCTCAACAGCTGCGACGATGCTACTGTGATAGTATCTTGTCCCATTTTACGTCATTGCTCTGTCACGCATACGCAGTCGGTTTATTACACTGTTTAAAACGTTCAACTTTAATTCACGAAGAACGTTGGTTACTAATTGTCCAGGATTCTTCGTAAATCTATCGTTAACTTATTAAATTTCCTTGTACAAAGTACACTTACTTTAATCATTATCTCACAAGGATTATCTTGGAATAAAAGGAAAAAAACTCAAAAAATTGTTAAGACCAATGCAAAACAACACACTTGCTTCTTCCGCATGTGCGTTTACCCTGACCAAACCGGGGGGGGGGGGGGGGATAAACATAACCGGGATTTGAAATACAGTGTAGTTTATACGAAGCTATCTGAAATTATGAAAAAAATTTCGTTTATTTGAGGCGAATTCTTTGTTGAAAATTCCTTAAATTTACGGTGGGAAACTCAAGTGAACGCACCTCTTATCTTGGAGTATAATGTAAGGAAGGTAACTTTGTCCAAAATTTCATGGTTTCGTGTTTATCCGTAAACAGTTTTGCCGTGACATTGAAGAAACCTTTCCAAATTGCAACTAAAGCTGTACACTGTTAGAAATTTCAGTAAACTTACGGATTTTTCAAAGAAGAATTTCACTCAAATAAAAACAAAGAGTTCTTTTGTTATTTCAACGCCGTATTTCAACTTCTGCGTTTTGTTTATTCATTTTTAAACTGGGTAAACATACACTTTGAAGCAATAAGTGTTTTCTGTAGTAGAATTTTAACCAGTTTTTGGATGTTTTGTTTACCTGTACATACAAATATTATACCTGTGGTTTCACGTTCAAAATAAATGTACTAATGAACCCGTATGTTTACAAAGATAAGGATAAATGTACAAATATCACTGGATGATTTGTAACCAGTATTATTCGTCAGTTTAAGGTGAAAATCAAACAGCGTGTTAGAAAGTAGTACAAAAATTTGTACCTTTTTTTTGCGGAATAATTGCAGGTTTTTTGTCAGTGAAATTTATAAAATACTGGGATAAGTAAAGTTATAAGTTAGGTAAATCATTTTTTTAATTTTATTGTTAAAACTGGGTTTGAACCCGGGTTGAGAATGTAAGTATCTAACTTATTTTGCGTTCCTAGGCCTATGTAAAGGTTTTAATACCTTCCAGATTATAGCAGCACAGTAAAAGTGCGAATTTGAAGAGATATCAGTCCTTACCATCTTGATTTTAAATTTATTTTTCACAAATTACGATGTAGCTTCCATAATGGATTATTTATTTATTTATTTATTTATTTATTTTTGGCTGGCCAAGGCACATATGACCCAGCTTTGGGAACTTCTTGAAAGTCTACATCCGTTGACTGGTTTAATTATTACGAAAAATGTTGTCACTAGCGGGAAATAATACTAATTTATGTTCTGTTGTCCTATATTAATAAATATCAAAATTCTACTACCCATAAGAGCCCAGGAAGATATGAGTCATGCCTTGTCATTCCAATAATTATAACAAAAAATTAAATTATATTAAAAGTTTTTAAAAATTCAATATGGCAGAGATTTATCTTCGCTAAGAATTTATATATATGTATACACACAAATAATTTGTTTCTAGTTGGACAGGTTATGTTATTTTTAAAAGAATGTGGTGTTACGTGAATTTAGACGTAGATATGTATCCACGAACTATCAATTATTTTCTTGACCAAAATAAAAAAGAACAGCACAAATGAGGCAAAAAAAAGATGGCGTGTATTTAATTATCACCGTTTCATCCTGGAGGGACGAATCGAAACAGTTTTACGAGCGCGGTAAACGACTGCGTTTTTTTTATCACCAGTGTTTCGGTGGCAGTTAGTTGGCGTGTGCGCGCGCGCGCGCGGGGCATTATGGGAAGGAATCGTCCTGTTGTTGTTGTTATCCCCTTCCTCCCTCCCTTTAACCTACTTGCGGAACGTTTTCAAATCACTCGCGGCGCACTCGTGCCGCTATTAGGAACGAAACCGACTACCGCCGGCGTCGCCATATTGGCGTCATTAGCGGCCGCTGGGCCGCACGCACTGGCAATTTGTCACAACAACCACAGGGATGAATAATTCACCGGACACGTGTTTTGCGACACCCAGACTTTCTTTCTCTCTCTCTCTCTCTCTCTCTCTCTCTCTCTCTCTCTCCTCCTCGTTCCCATATCGTCCACGTTGAACAACGAGCCAGACAGACCTAGGTTTTTTTTTGTTTTTTTTATTTTTTTTTTAAAGTAAGCACCCCTCCATTATCATCGGTGCATCGGCGCCTGATAATCGACGGTGAATATCTCAGCGAATACACTATCAGGGCGTCGGCCTTTCTATGAAGAAATTTCCCACGCTCCAGATATTAAAAAAAAAAATTACCAGAAGAGTTTTGCTTCGATTAGTCCGCCATCAACAGTTTCTATCTATACCGCTTGTTCACTGCTCGTACTTACAATACTATACACTATGATTTAAAAAAAATAAATGCCCGTGGTACTTGCATGTAAGGGGGTGATAGAACGAAACTAGACAAGGACAACTCAATTGATTATTATTATTATTTTTTTTGGATACATGAAATTGCTGGTTACACTCTCTGTCATAAAGAACATCTATAACGGAAAAAACCAAATTAAAGAACGGGAACAGATCTCAGTTCCCGAAACGTCGCAACTGTTGCGTAGTGTCCAGAATATCTGTCCTGCCACACCGTTGTGTTCGTCTATTCGTCGCTGCGTTTGTTGTCCAAAGTTGTTTTTAATCTTTATTTACTGTTCTGACCAGGGTCGGATTTAGAGGTCTGGAGGCCTCGGGGCAACAGAGGAGCGGAGGCCCCCTGGCCCCAAATTATTTTACAAATAAAATGAACAATTTTTTTTTTCAGTCGAGTTTTCCAATAAATAATTTATTGTGAAATCAAGTAGATTCTCTTAGTATTTAAAAAACATACATAAATATGATCGGAGATAAGAATTATATGAAATTAAATTTTAGTGTTAATGAATATATCTGTTAATGTTTAACAATAACATAATGATGTATGTACAAAGTACTGTAGGTAAAGGTAAAACAGCGGAAAAAGAATATCAAAGGATTTGTGGGGGCCCTCCGTTTGTGGAGGCCCCAGGGCTTTCGCCCCGGTTGCCCTCCCCTAAATCCGGCCCTGGTTCTGGTGACAACTGTCCCATCTTTGTCAGTCCGTGTCCGTCTGTTCTGTAATATGTATTTTTTTCCTCAGTATTTAATTCCACGGAATTTTCTGTGTGGTTTTCAACTTTTGGCTTGAACTGATTTCGGTTTGTTTTCTGTGTGTTTTCACATTCGTTCTTTTTTGTTTTTTGTCAGTTATTGAGGATTCTTGTGACATTCAGAGCAACCAGTAATGATGTATGTAAAAAAAAATACATCTTAAATCAATCTTCCTCATTGCAAGAACTATTTAAAGATATCTCAATCGGTAATCGGTAATGCGTCGTGTTTTGCAATGGTGCAAAGCAAGACAGGAATACACAAAATGGCAGGTCCATCATAGATTTTAATGTTTTTTTTATATATATATTTATTCAAGAACGTGTTATCATGCAAATCCAAAATCACAAACACTTTTCAAAAACGCTTTCGCCAAGAGTGACGCATGCCCCACGCGCGTATTTTTGGGGATATATTCTCTGGTGCAATCTTCAGCTTCTCGCATTTTCTAGGAAGATTCTACCTCAAATAAACGAAGAGTACTTTGTATTTTCTTTGTAGAAACAATGCCGTTTTTCAACTTACAATTGTTTTTGTATAAACACGTGAAAGACACGCGTGAAAGAAATAAGTGTGGTTTTGCATATTATATTAAAATATTTGGAGACTGATCGCTTAAATATTAAGGTAAAAAAAAATTAAAAGGTTTTAGTTTTCTGACATTAACATCGGCAAGTTCCTAAGAATAGTGGTTATATTTCTTACCACAGCATGACAGCTACTTAAGCAAATTCGTTTTTTATTACTACTTTACGTACCTGGAATGAACTATATGAGTCATTCAGGCTTCAAAATTCCCTTTTGATGTTTAAGAAAACATTATGCAGGTACTTAATTGAATTTTTTGCTCAAAATTAGTTATTGTATGATTGATGTGTGTAAATTTTAATAATAAATTTTGTATTACAAATAATATCTTAATAAAGTTAAAATTATAATATAATAAAAAGGTTAAACATTATATTGTACATTTTCTGGTTTTTTTATTAATGCCAATTTATTTATTGAGATTATTAAATTTCGTTTTGTTACGTTGAATAGGCTACGTTAAACTTCTTTAAGCTTTCACTGTTTTTAATATTTATTATATACTTGAAAGTATTTTTTTATTCACTTAATTGGCTATAAACCGTTTACGTGGTTAAATGGAAGACAAGTCGGCAAGCCTGAACTCTGTCACACAAAGTAAGTCAATGAAAATATAGTTATCAGAAAATTTTATTAAAGGTTCCGAGAGTGTTTCACCAGGTGATTTTGGACATCCTGTGTCACCTGTATACAGACCAGCTGCACTGGCTACGGGAAGCCTAAGATGTACATCAAGTTCTGTCCCTGCCCGAACACGCCCGAATATTCACCTTCGGCCAACCTCGGGTTTATTTATATACATTTATAATTCTCTGTTTATTTTAATGTAGCTATAATAAACTAACTAACCGTCCATTATGTGTTTTAAAGTGTTTTAATGTAGCTAACCTAACCGACCACTTTTAATAATTTGAATTAATTTTTCCTGCGCAAAAAAAATAAAACAAATCCCGAGGTTGGCCGAAGGTGAATATTCGGGCGTGTTCGGGCAGGGACAGAACTTGATGTGCACCTTAGGCTTCTCACTGGGCCACCAGTATGCCTGTAACGCATCTCCAAAAAGCGGCCGCTAGAGTTTCCAGTTCTCCTCCGATAGATGGACACACCTGTCAGGCTAAAGGCACCCGTCGATGCAGCCGCCGCCGCGGAAGAGCCGCTTAAGGGGCCTCCCTAGTAGCATCAGAAGTTAGCGGAACACTATGTTTTTAAAAGAATGATGGGACTTTATTAATCGACACTACGAATATGAAAATTTTTCACCCACGAGAAGATAATACACAAATTGTCTGTATACTTTTACATTTTTGTTTTTTTCTATCAAAATATGAAATAAAAAATCACCAACTTGTCCAACTTTGGGGCCATTTTATACTGCTTAGGAGAATGACAGAAAAAAAGTACTAGTCTAGAAAAAAAGATAATTTTTTTCTGAAGAAATTCATGTATTTAAAACATATAGTCATCGCTTTGAGTTCCGAGATATCTTTTCCACAATTTCCGCAAATCCTGAAAGTTTTCCACCGTCTCGTGCTGCCGCTCGACGAAGCCAGCTCGCAGCCACAGCTCAGGTAGCGTGGTGGTGGATCCTGGCCCGGAGGGGAAGCAGCTACCTGTGTGTGCGTGCGTGCGTGAGAGGGAGACAACCCACAACCGGCACTGGTAAAAGATAATCCCGTGACCGAAAGAAATTCTCAGAATTGCTTTTAGTGTGCCTCGCCACAGTACCATGTGCTCGACTTACTCTGTGACTATATTCGTGTATCTCTAAAACATTGCTTTTGTTTAAACTACAAATACCCTAAAGCTTACCATACTAGATCATGTATTACGAAATAAAGTATTGAATCTAATCAATCAACACATTGAAAGTTGTCCTACAAACTATTTATTGGTGGCTTTACAGTCTCGCTAGCTAATTCGACAACATTTATATTTAATTTTTAACATGAAAATACACTTCATTGTTTTTACTTTTATTTTTAATAAAAATTCAAGAAACAATTATTATACTACCCAATATTTTTTAAAATTATTTTAGTTTTCCAAAATGATTTTACACATCTTACAACGCCGGGGAAAAATTTTATACTGGTATTAACCAAATGGTTAACTATTTACAAAAGTTTTGATACTTAAAAATGTAGGTTTCATATAAAATGTATCTTAAATTAAAAGAAAAATCGTATTTTGAAAACTAAATGTCATTTTGCTATGCTTTTTGGTTAGATAGATATATGATTGTCTGCACTGTTTTAAAAATGTTCATGGAATGATAAATAAAAAATGAAAACTAGGGAAGTTCTATATTAAATAAGCTAGTCAGAATTATGTAAATGTTCCTCCTGGCGCAGGAATCACGAGGAGGATTGGAGATGAGGTCAGTGACCGATCGCTCACATATGAAGTTATGGATGGTACGTTATTAATTACAAAATTCAAAAACCATTTTGAAGTTAAAAAGTATAATTAGTGGCAATGTTTAATAAAGATGACGTAAATTTTCAGATAAACTTATTTCTACAGCTCAATTAATTAATAAGGGCAGGAAATAAATTTTTTACAGCAATTATACAAAATTATTAAAAAATTTTAAACCACAATTAATTTATCCAAAAACCAAAATTAAGTAAATATTGCCCACACATTACAACATCCACGAAAGAACCTTGCAAATTATTTTTGTTAGATGCATTATTTTGCATTCAAGTTCTTTATTTTTTTATACTTCACCTACTTATAATTGTTACATATTTGGCACATGGTCCGTCACGCCCAATTAAAGGGCCTGAATAAGTAGAACGCGTTTCTGATCAAATTGCACGCCTGTTACTTTACCTACAACCCGGAGCGGTGTGAAATAAATTATTGTACATTCGTGACGTTGGCAATCAACTTAAATATTTATGAGTTAAAACCAAACATAACTATAACGGATAATCAATGAAATTTTGAAAGTTTGTTCTGTTTTTATATAGTACACAAAGCAGTTAAACCATAAATTATTTGTTGTTGAAAAAAAATAATCCTTAACCTTTCATGCTTTTTTTCATTTATTTTTATTACCAGATATTTCCGTTTAAGTAATACTTATATATATAACAATATAGCAATCTAGAAAAAAATTAAGGTAGCCTTATTCCAAATATGTTATGATAGACGTTAGTTAACTAAGAATATAAATTCGCTTTACAACCACAGCTTGTACACAAGTAAAAAAAAACATGGTTCTACTTACAGGCCGTATTGAACGTAGGGTAGGTTTATGACAAATACAACAGCAATAAACATATGGCTGAGTCTGCTTTCATGTACACTTTTTTTTTAAGTTATCACTTTTAAAGCGGGTAAAGGGTACCTATCAAGTAGCTTAGCATTACCCAAAGTGAATGTCGTGCTCCAGAAAATGTTCGAACTATGTAATATTTGTATCACTGTTGCGTTACAGACCTGCAACTTTTTTCAGTGCGCGATGTCACTCTCATGTAAACATATGTCGTGTTCAGCGCAAACGTGTTCGAATGAATCCACATCGAGCTGCCAAAGAATACCTATCGATGTCGGCAACACACATAAGTATACAAACCAACGTTTACAAGTGTATTCATACGTAAGTATAAAACTGGCGGCGGGCCATGATGCAGTTGGTTCTTCGCGTACAGTCCACTGACGGGATAAGAAGCGTCAAAGATCTTATATGGCTATTCTGTAAACTTGTATGTCATTTCACTGCCTGCTTTAGACAAACAACATCCATTACTTTTAGCTTTGGCTTGAAAAAAATTACTCCGGCCGGCTTTCTTATATTACTTATTTCAGCTCCTCGTGCGACCAGTGTGTATACCTAATTTGTCCGCGGCCTTATCTTTGGGTGAAAGTTATTTGTAAGGGAAGTTGTATCGGTAATGTTCATCATGTATTACATAACAATTCGACTTAGATACGCACATGTGTTTTTAAAATATATGTTTAATAACTTGCAATACAAAGTATGTGTTGAATTTCATGTATTGAATTTTTTTTTACATTATGTACGAACATAATAATCACAATATTTCATGAGAAATTTTTAAAACATTTTACAAAGTAATCTCTAATTTCTTCCACACCTCATAGTTAACCTTACTATTTTATTTCATGTTTCAGTTGATTTAAACTGTTTGGAATCATAATATGACGGACAATGAAGAATATTAGTTTCAGTAAATTTTATGAGAGGATTTACTTATTACATTAAATATACCTCAATTTTTACCTCAAAGGAAAATAGTTGCATATCATTAAATGATAAATATTTGTTTCCCATTAATATAGTTTATGAACATAACTTATTGTTATAATACCTACATTAGTTAAATTGTGTTTTTGTAATGCTCTCCTATTTCAGTAAAATTTTTGGGCAAATTGAATAGCATATAGTCGATCTTTAACATAAGCTTTTGGAATACATAAATATAATAAATTATGTTCTCGTGATTTTAACAATTAAATATTTCTTCGCATGAAAAAATTAATTAACTAAAAAATATTTCAGTAATTTATACTTAAGGACTAAAAAATTTTATTTTTATAATATAATAATATTGTATGTATGTATACTTTTCTGAAAAAAGTAGATTCAAGAAAACAAATTTTCTTTTTTTTTAATTTTGTTCTTGAACTTACTTGACAAGCGATATTGAACTTCAACTTTATACTTTCGGTATAGCACTTTTCGATTTATTTTCTCCAAATGGGAATTAAAAGTAAAGAATAAATAACATTTTCCTCTATAATTATTGCAGCCGTATACTGAAAAGTTTAACTTTCCTTTATTTGCATGACGCGGAGCTCCTAACTACACAAAATTTTTGTTATTTATTTTGAACGTTGTATTTATGTTTCCTTACAAACTTAAAATATGAACCTCTTAACATTTAATTTCATCAAAAGTTATACAATATAAGTATCAAGTTAAAATATTTTTAAGTGTAGTTGTGGCTATTTTGTTGTTGAAAATGACACTCTTAAGTTTGAATGAAAGTGAGATATGATAAAATTATATTTGTAGTTAAAAACAGATAATTCATTTCAAATTCAATCTTTTGTTACATGCATATTTCCAAATAAATCTGACAATATATTAAATTCTATGCATTTGAATCTATTCGTATATTCTGCAGCATTAATTCCTATAAGCAAATACTTATTACGTACAATGTACTTTTAGTCCTGTCGTATAGTTATGCAAAAAATTGTATCAAAAGTATTGTTTCTTCTATGCGGTTATGGTTTAAAAAGAAAAAAAAAGTAATTTAATTTATTTTTAAATTCGGTTGTCAGTAAGAACACGTATTTAGTGTAATACGACATATATTATTCTGTTTATTAAAACATTACTATCGATAACTCCATTTTAGATTTATCTGGCTATGTTATATTTCAAATTGATTCTTTTTCTTCGGCTTATGACAGCAGCAAATTTTGTTTTATCGCATATGTAATGTTTTTATGTTTTGCATATTATAATTAATGAGTTAGTATTGTTGGCGGGTGAGGCTTTTTCACAAATGGACGCGTTCTTGGCGGCTAGCAGGTAGGACGCGTGTATTACGCAGGCTGGATAGGGAAGTACGACTGCGGGCGAGCTCCATGATAGAAGCAACGGGAGTAGTAGCACTCGGCTATTTGTATAGGTTGGGATAGCTGTGCGAATGGTAGAACAGACCACGGGACTATGGTGAGGAAAAAGGTCCCAAGCTCGACATCCCGACGATGAGACCGTTTACGAACTGTCGATGGATCATCAGGAAAGTTAACAACTTCTTCAGAAACTTGAGTCCCTCTTTCAAAATTCAGTTTAATACCTGGAGATGACTATATTCGGTGTTCTACCAAGCGAAGCATACTCTTAATTCATTACTAGTTGATGTTTAATATTTTGACGCAAAATAAAATTGTGAATCAGCTTGCTTTGCTCATGCCAGGTTTTACAAGTTTTGTCAAAGTTAATTAAATGAATAAAAATTGTGTCCCTTTGTTGCTGGCTACCTGCAAGAAATTATCATGGTGAATAATAATAATTTTAAGTCGACATGTAATATTATGATTTTTATGGGATTGTGTTTTGGTAATGGTGTGTGTAACTGTCTTGTGTATTTTATTACATTCACTTCACGTAACTAATTGTCTGAACGTAATGTTATTGTTTGTTTGTTTTAATATTTCGTTTTATTGAACAAAGATACATAGTTTGCCACTTCGAGCGACTACAGAAATGACAATACAATTAGTTTACAGTGTTCCAAACATTTTAGTTTCCTCTACTGTACATGTGGTGAATAATTTTTAAGTTATGTTAACTGAAACCATTTTACGCGCTAAGTGAGATGTTGCGATTGAGTAGAAGGGAAAATATGTCTTAAAACCCTGCGTAATGTTATGAATTCCATTCATTCGTTTACTCTGTGATCCGGAGGGTCTAATGTTAAGACTGAATACATGTGCACTTCCTCTATGTAGAGTGGCTTCATTGAGATGAAAGCAAAGCTCACGTTGATGAAATACTTATTAATTAAAAAATTAAAATGTTGTTTTATGCTTCAATTTCTGTTAGTGTCGTACACAGATTAAAAATGTAATGCAGAGTTCCTCAGTTTTATGTATATTGAAATTTGCTCATGTGTAGAGTAGTTATTAAAAGCATAAAAAACATATATGACGAATTGTTGTGTATTATTTCCATTAGGCGTGACCATGAAAATAGATAAGATTTTATCATTATGTGAAATCTACATTTTAAATGTTGGCGTTTAAATATTTATGAAAGCGTGTGATTTTAAAGCACTATTTATCTATTTAGGAAGTAGGTAGTTTCTTTGATTTTAGAAGGGTTTTTTTAAACAAACAACTAAATTAATTCAAAAATTTTAACTACTGCAAGCAAAAAATACTTTATTCCATTTTTATTTAAAAATTAGCCATTGTATTCTACCTTGCTTACACTCTATTATCGAAAAATATTTTTTTTTTGACAGAGATGAATACCGTAAATTAATACTTACACAAAACATACATGTTTTCGTATGATACAATAATAGCTAGTGACAGTGACGAAACCAAAATTATTTTGATAGTTTGTATAGAAAATCCCCAACAGTAGTGGTGGTATATTTAGGGATTTCTTTGTAGATGGGTACTATTCCACAATAAAAAGGAGTTATCGTCAATTATCAAAGCAGCCATATTTCGTATCTTCTTTGACAGCCTAAATACAGCACCAAATGACGTACTTGGCTAAAAATTAATTCCAGCAGCATGCGTAGATTCCGTGAGGAGGGGAGAATCTCAGGGTGGCCCGAACCTCCCTGAAATAAAAAAGTCCGTCTGAGGGGGCCCGCTTGCATTTGCAAAATCTTCACGTTATCCCGTGGGCCTCATGGGAATCCTACAAATTTTCGCCCGTGATTCCAGCTATACATTTCACTGACACCTTGAGCACAACAGTCAGTGCACACTGAGTTCTTCCATACCACCCGCACTTGTCTTCGATAAAATCTGAACTCAGGTGGATTCAGCGTGACTGACTAAGCCTGCAGTCTGAATCCACCTGTAGGCCGCTGTTGCAACAGCTAAGAAATGTACACTGCTCGTAGTGAACAGTCTGTATGTAACTCGAAACGGGATTCCAGTTCATTCGTGTATACTTATTCATCATATTATGCAACGTTAAAGTCATTAAAAAAATATGCAAAAATAAAATAAAATGCTAAACATGTAATAAGAGCCAGAAAATAATAATATGCAGTAATATTTAGTGTAACTAAATACGACGTGAACCCTAGAATACAAAGTTGACGATGTGTCGTTGGTGGGAACACTTGTTTGTTCCTGACATTTTTTTTCTTTACAGAATTTAAAAGTAAGTTTGACATGCACTTTTTATTCAGGAAGTAAGTTAAAAATTTATTTGTCGTTATTGCGATTTAAAAAGTTGATTTGTGTCTAAGAGTAAAAATAATTAATATTATTTTCATCATTTTATTCCCAGTTTGATTACTTAATTATTAGTAGGACGTGATTTCTCGTCGCGGTGCGGAATACTTTTATGAATGAAAGCATAACTGTTCGTGCAAAACCATTCATCACACAAATGTCAGTTCGAAAGTATAATGTTGGAAATTTTTTTAATGATATAATTTTTGCATTTTTTCCCCCCTGAAAACACAAGCTAACACATCGATTGTTGGTGACAGCATTTTTTGTAATGTATGTAAATCTCTTAATTATGTAGAACGTTAATTAAAAAATAAAAATACATGTTTTAAACAGAATTGACGATTGTTTGCATTTCATGGATATGGACTGGATCGCAACACTAATTTAATGTTTCAAGTTAATAAACACTGTCAGGAAGCAAGCAAGGCAATATGAGAACATTATCTTTTGGTTGAATGTAGCGAAAGGGAAAAACAGTCACCTTTCTTGCCACGATCTTGTTCGCAGATAACGCAGGTATAAGTAGTAAATGGACTCCACACAATGACAACCCTCCCATTTTTCCGCCCCCCTCGCTGAAACGCCCTCTCCCCCCTCCGCCCCGGCGCAGGCGACAGGCTCAGGTATATCGCCCCGCCCAACCACTGGCCATAGCACGTGGCCAGTGGCCCACCGCGCTAAACATTTTTACTAGGGAGGCCCCTTAAGTCTCAAGTTGCGCGACGGATTGGAAGATTCGAAGCCGCGTTGCTCGAAGAGGTCACGTGAACAGATTTTTTTGCGACGAAATCTGCGGCGTGATGAAATTAATTTCTGTTTTGTCAAATTCGAAAGTGCCGCATGTAATGAATGTTATTTTAACTACAGACGAAGGATTACTACGTAAAAAAAATTTATAGGGTATTATTAACTAAAGAGCATTTTTCGCGTGAGAACTATTAGTATTAAATTTGGGGGGTTTCCCCCCTGAACTAAGACAGATTAAAGAACAAATTCATGCGGCACAACGTCTGGTTTAATATTTTTTAAAGGATTTAGGATTTTATGATTGCTATATGCGAGTTCCCTAGCGTAAAAAATAAAAGCTTCGTAGAAAAATAATTCGTGATTCAAAGAATTCAAATTAAACTTGAACTTGTTAGAAATGTTACACATTTAGTTACCAAATCTTGCCTTTAGTAGTAAAGAAACGCCTAGGACATGACGAGTGCGTGGGAGCACTCCACGGAGTAGAGAGAGAGAGAGAGAGACAGAAGTGACTTTATAAAGCCGATAAGGACGTACCTACCGATAATACGGGTTTCTTTGGCCATATGGCATCGCTATGTTCCAATTTTTTAAACAAAAAAATTACATGCTTACCACAAGCTGATCGTTTTTTGTTCGCATAGATACTGGCGACACGACATTGTATGTTGTTGGATTTCTAATAAGAATAACATTATCTAGTATTTCGTTTAAATAATTTCTCAAGATCTTTGCTTCTTCATTGATTGTATTCATTTAAGGGTACATTCTTCAGTTAAACCAGTGGGTTATATTGCTTGAAGCATATTTAACAGTATGTTAACGTTAGTAATATTTGATGTGTTGGACAAAGTTACCGTTGGTCATAGTTCATTTTAGCCCAAAATAAAGACATTAATATTTAATAATACAATGTTTAAGGTTAAATAAGTTATAATTAAAGTATTTGCTATAAATATTTGAAACAATGTAAATTTGTTTTAAAAGTTTTTTATTTATTAATATTCAGCATAAGATTAAACAATTTTTTTTTAAGTAGGACAAAGTAAACCGTGTTTACAGTGGTCTAGATATTTGTTGTAATGTGGGCTATTTCATAAAAAAAGATATGGCGATAGTTGATGAATGCCTCTTAACACACATCAATTATTTGGCTTGCGGTAGCTTACTGAGGGACGATTATAAGTCTTTCAGTGCAAGTTCACCATACTGACCTTGAAGAAAATCCTTTTTCCTCAAACATAATTTTGGTAGTAATGACTACTGACTTGCAATAAGCTTGAATAAGGCCAGCCAAGTTAACTTATCAGCGTGACCGTGATTCAAGCTTGAGTCAAGTTTACCTGCTTGCAATAGCAGGCTTGCTGAAGATCCTTGGAAAGGTTTTGTTTATATAAATATAAGTATTTGAATGTTTGTAATATTTAAATTAGTAGAGGTTGTGTAAATATGAAACAGTGACCATATAGTAGGCTATAGTGATTTATTTCGTATGTAGAATTATTATTTCACATTAACATTTAACTACTTTCTTTTCTCTAGTGTTTGGTGGAAACAAATGACGATCGATGCGTTCCAATAGGGCACTTACAACATGCAGCTAAAAAAAATATTGTCACAGAAAGCTACTTTGTTATGTAAACACTGTTTTGCTAACCTAAACAGTCATTATTCATGTCAAACAAATTATAATTGTATGTAACCATGACTTGCAAAGCAACACGTGCCGGTCACGTGATATATATATATATATATATATAATATTGGACGAACGGGTGGAAGGATAAGTGGCATCGGGTATGTACTGCCAAATTGGAGTCCAGTAACGAGACAAAAGACTATGAAGAAGGTAAATGTTATTGGCAGGATGCGTAAGGTGACTTCGTCCACTCGCTGTACGATGTTTTCAGCGTGGACGGTACACGAGACGGTTTCGCCAAACGCATGAGTGAAAAAAAGAGCTTGTGGTGTTTGGGGAGGTGGGGAGGGGGAGACGCCAGTCTACTACGGTAATGACGGATGATTAGCAGTTGGAGGAAGGGTAGGAGACTCGAGGGGGGGGGGGGGAACTTGTGCGACCGTGTTTTGTCCCTCGCATAGGTCAGGCCTTCCCCCTCCCCCCCGTCAGAACCCTACGTAATGCAGTTGCCTCAACTGCAACCCCCTTCCCTCGCCCCAAACACCAGACGGCCGCACGATCAGCGACCTTGGCCGACAATCATGAATTGCCACGGCTCTCCCCCCCCCCCCCCCCACACCCTTTCCAGAAATATTTCGCGGTTCCCAGAGACCCGGAAATGGTTTCACGTACACAACTCCTGCGACGAAGGGAACCTCACAAAGCATTCTTAAATCCTTTTTTATTTCCATCGCTTAAATTAACATCCATGCAACTTCTCTCGGAATTTCCGCAGGCGAAGACGTCGTAGGTTTTTAGTTGAAATACTATCCGACGCACAGACATACCTATATCATATTGTAGCCGTGTTCTCACGGAGGTGCGCAGGTCGTGCGAAGAGAAACCAGCTTTGGGAGTTGAGAGAAGGGATGGAGTGAAAACATATCCTTTACGGACCATTATACTTAAAAAAAATATATCTTGTCCAACCTTATAGATGTGTAACATCTTAGCTATCGGTACACGGCATTTGTTAGGACTAATTTCGTGAATGGAATGGAATTCACATGTATCGGAAATGTGTAGCCACGGTGCTGCCATCTGTGGCGAACGGCGCGAACCGAAGCTCACAAAGTAATTAACTGTTTGTTGAATTGTTAAGAATAAGGGCAGTGTTTGAATGAGATTCCTTATAAAAAATCAGGTCCAAATCCGGGGTTTAGTATCATCTCACGTCTTTTTCGCTTTTATCTGAGCCGTTTTCATTACATTGTTTAAAATTTCGGTCTGTAAATCGAATGATTCGATAGTCGACGTAGCTGCCCCGGCAACGAATTCCAGCGGCGGGTGGAGAAACTACGTGTGATTTGCGTCCATAAATTTAGTTGAAAAGACAATATGCATGTATTTATCACTATCAGCATTATTTTACAGAATTCTACGTTGAATTCAGTTTCCGAATTACGTGTATTTGTAACATGGAAACAAAATAATTTGCTCGTTATCGAGGTTAGATGTTACACATCACTGGTGAGTACTAAATGACTCGCTAACGTTTTTTTCTTTTTTTTTGCAAACCAGCACGTCTTTGAAACTTCTTTCGTATTTGACAGTTAGTTCACAAAATTCTTACCAGGGGGCAGGCCCACCACATTTCCACAGCTTTCACTTGCAGAGAAGCGCGCGGTGTTTGCTTTACGAGCAGTGACAACCACATGGAGATGTTTACAAACACTGTTTGACCGAAGAACGGCTAGTTACAAAGACAAGTTTACGCGATGCAAGACTGTACTCGGTCGTCCCTTACTGCAGGGATGTCCGAAGATTTCCGCCACGGCTTTTATTCTTTTCTTCTGTCGCACAATCACTCCGCATCGGTCGTCCGACCTTTGGGAATGACTTCACTTGCAGCGTAAGAGAGCGCAAGCTCACAACTGCCTTGACGTTGTCACGTCAAAAATTATTTGAGAAATGTGGTGTGGACTTGTGAACGTAGTATATGTAATAATGGTTGTTCGGTCGGGTGACTGGCTGTGACCGAGGAGAGCCGACCAATGAGATGCGAAGACGGGGCTCGTGTAGGGAGGGCCCCTGCTCCCCGCCAGAAGAAAGCGGGATAATGACATGTTGCTGGTCTCGTCCCGACGCGGCGCCGCGCTGTTAATCCACGCGCGGCATCGGCGCGCGAGCCCCTGGCGCTTAGGCCATCCCAAGGCCGTCTGCGTTCGCCCAACGCGCGCTGATTGGCGGAGCCGGGACGGCGACGAGAAGATGATTATTATTACGTCCCCTCGCGCCTAGCACTTCGGGTCCCTTTCGTCTAGGCGTAGGCCTACACTTCCTTTCTCTTTTTCCTTCCGACATTTCTTATCGTTTTTATTTCTCCGTCTCAGCGTTGGCACGGTGTGATGAAAAGATCTCTCTCTATGTATGTCCACCTGTTCGTTCTTTCAGTGCAATTTACTATAGAACGTCTTAAGGGGCCCGCCTCGTCAGGGGTGTATGTGTGTTAGTGAGGCGGGATGATAAGCGCGACGCTCGCTGGTGCTTCCAGCGCGGTATAGCCTCTAAGCGCAAGTCTCTGAACTGGCGCGCATTCGTCTCGTCGTCACAGGATAACTGTGAAATTTGAGCGGTGACCGTAACATTATATGGCGGAGAAATGAAGATAAAGGTGTTATGCAAGCCCCTTAAGTGCTTTCAAGAATCTGTACTGATTGTTTTATGCCTGAAAAATACTCTGAAAACACGCGTTTTAGGCATTTTAACGCTTCTAAAAATACAGTTTAAAAACTTAATCCGAAATTAAAAGTACTTTTCGGTCCTCAGCGAACTCTTAAATGCTATTCGTAAATAGGCTCCACTCGGATATCTTGAGTAGTTTTGAAATCGCGTTGTTTTTCCTGAAGCTCTGCACACCGTATGTGTGCCCAGGTAGGCGGGCCCCTTAACCTAACAAATTTTTGTTTCATATCACAGTATTCTCTTTTTCGAATTTTTCTTCCTTGAATGGTATGTGATGTCACCAAAACATCATAAACCAACAGGAATTCCGTCGTTGAAAAAAATACTGATATTCGTTTCGGACATGAATTTTTTTCTTTTGCGTGTGTGTCTCGAAAAAAAGAGTAATTACTTTTGAGAGACAATACTAAACGATTTTTTGGGAAAATAAAAGATAATCTTAAGGTAAATCGATAATAATAACAATATTTTTCAGGGTTTAACGTCTAAAAATAGAATGTGCCTATAAAAAACTACGGAAAACAGATATTTATTTAATTAGGAAATTAAATTTTAAACACGTTGGCCTTCCGGTATATTTTAGCATCATAATAAAAACTATTGAAAATATTTCTATTGAACTATCTTTGTAAGCTCACTCAAACACTACGCTGTCTTAAATTAACAAATTCCACCCTAATCGTGTTTAATTTAATGTTTTAAGTTAGGTTTAGAATTATTTTCATGCGCAAGATTTTTTTTTGCTTATCTATGAAACTCATTCAAATAATTTTATTCTAAATATTTTATAGGAACAAATTAAAAAATTATTCATCCCATCCCATTAATAATGGTTTACGCTCCAACAGCCCAAATTTTTAATATTAATTTTATAAAAAAATATGAGAAAAAAACCTTTGAAACAACGATGGCGTCTTTCAGTTACGTTTTTTTCGAAGAAAGAATTTAATCTTTTGATGTAATTCTCTTGATGAAATACAACAAGAAAATGTATTCCCACAATTGTGATTCCATATTTTTCTTTTACAAATTAAAAAAAATTAAGAACATTAAACAAAAATGTTTCCTTACATTATAAAGTTTCCTCTAAAATGTTTGTGCTCTTTGGGTGTATCGGGCAACAGAGCTCACCAAAATAAGGACAGCGCTAATGGCAGAAATCATGCATTGGAAAGAGAGATTGAATATTCGTTTGGATGCACACTGCAAACTTAGCATGAGATACGCTATAGTTGAGCCGATTTCCACCTCAACGTTTCCGCGGCATTGCGGAAGTGGTGCTTGAACACGTGAATGATGGTTGACAGGTAAGAAGAAGAGTTTATTTCGTTCAACACAGTCCCTTACGCGAAACACTGTCCTTATAAATTATCCCGTGTACATTGCGCCGACCATATTCTGAAGGATAAATTCACACACTGTCCGCGTAGTAATGCTTAAAAGGTCTTCTAACGCATCACATCACGGTACAGTCTGAAACAAATACAAGCGCGGTTTGCAACATTTCATCGGCTGACAGTGCTTTGGATGTCTTCTGGACAGGGATCCACACACACACACAAACACACACAAACTTAGAAAGTCACAACTCAGAACAGTCGTTACTTATAATATTGTGGAATTTTTTTTTATAGAACCTATAACTGTCGTAAGTTAGAATGATTATAGCTTATGAACTCACAACTTGAAGCTGTCGTTACTTAAAAACACGCAACGCCAAATCACGCAACTTTGAAACGTCGAAACATAGAACTATCCTAACTTCGAAACATATATTGTAACTTTCATGGCTTAAAAACACACAACTATAACAGTACAAATTGATGTAAGCTTTCGGACATACGCCATTGCTAAGCACATGTATGTCTGTAGAAGAAAACTACAAAAAACACAAATGACAAAAACACAAATTAAGCAAAAAATTGCTGTTATCAGGATATTGTGTGGTGTTTATATCCTGACAACAGTAATTTTTTGCTTAATTTGTGTTTTTGTCATTTGTGTTTTTTGTAGTTTTCTTCTACAGACATACACGTGCTTAGCAATGGCGTATGTCCAAAAGCTTACATAAAGTCATATACTCCCTTTGCACAAATCTTTCAAAGATAATAATAACAGTACAATTTTAGGAACATGCAATTTTAACTTTCACCATATAAAAGCGCATAGTATGGAACTGGCATTTCGGGGCCAGTCAACCCAGAGCTCACATATGGTGCGCAGAGCTTCAGAAGAAATCACGCGATTCGAAAACTACTGGAGATATTCAAATGGTGTCTGTTTACAAAAAAAAAAACAATTTTAGAATGCGCTGAGGGTGTATGGGTGGTTCTGTTTCTACACTGTATTTTTTCTTCTTCAGGAGAGTGAAAAATGGCTGAAACGAACTTTTTCGGGACTAAATCTGTAATTTGTAGACATGAAACGCCAGGTGAAGAAAGATTCTTGTGTAAAACCATCCGAGGGCCTTGCATCACAACTTCTCCGTCATCTGAATTTATCTATGGTCACCGCCTGGAATATCACAGTTGCCCCTATGCACGACGAGAAAACTTTAAGTTGCGAGTTTCTGAGCCATGACGGGAGTTTCTTCGGGATGTTGGAAAAAAAAGTCCCGAAGAGGGTGGTGAGGGTGCGGAGATAGGGTGGCAGCCCCAGTGGAAAGGGGTTTTGGGGGGGGGGGAAGGGGTGGATAGGGAGAGGTCGTCACGATTCCTCCTCTGCAGCGCGACTTTTTATACTCCAGTTCCCAACCACGGGAAGGGGGTGGGGGAGACGGGACCGAGAGGGTAAGGTGGGGAGGGGGTTATTAGTCTGGAGCCGGTGCCTGCGGCCCTGTGATCACGCGCGCCTGTTGGCGCCGGCGTGATGGTATCGGGCGTGACGTCACGGTGACACGCCTCTCCCCCTCCCCCCTACTCTCTCCCCTCCACCACGATCCCAGCAACATTCCCTACCAATTGTTCTTATTTCAACTCTGCTCCAGCAGTCGTCCAAATCGTCGTCGTCCCAGCGAACCCACCTTTCGGCAAGACTCGGATGGTTCTCCTGATAGGACCTTCCCAGTTGCGACTAAGAAAGACAGTGTGTTGCGTTTCAATCAGTCTTTCACCTCCCCTCGCCTCCTCTCTCTCTCTCCCTCCTTCCTCCTCGAAATTTCGGGCTGTCTTTCGCCCCGCTTGTGATCAACAGGACTGGATCCTCAGTATGTATGTTCATCAGGTAACAATAACAGTCATTATAAGGCCGGTGTTCCAAGACGCAAAAAAAGGTGTTTTAAGCGTCGAACATGCTACAACATTTTCCCTAACCGTATTACTAGTGCACTATAAGGACTCGGCCAGATCCTTATTTTCAGGTGACTGGTTTAGGTGTCCTGATCGTGATGTTTCATAAAAAAGATGGCGGACCCGCGTCTGGTGCCGTTAACTATTATACATATTTCGAGAATATCGGGGGACATACCAAACGTATCTGTGTGCCAAATGAAACTTTATGGTAGCGGAACTATCCTGGAACACATTTTTTACACTTTAATGGTCATAACAAGAAACAATCGCAACTTTGACGGTACTTGAGAAAATTATAAATAACACCATTTAATTCGCGCGAAGGTGCTGCCATCTCTAGTATTTTTTTGCCGTAATAACTTGTATCGATGTTTGCCAAACGTTCGCTAGAATGCGTTGAAACTAAAGTTTCGGTCGGCATTGTAGTCACCATCATCAGGGTAACAAGTCTGCTACTGAGAGTCTTAGCATAGTCCTCTAGCCTTTGAATACCTTTGCCTGAGAGGGTGAGTGTGTTCTGGTAGGCTGCAGTTGTGCGGGCGAGAGTGAGAAGTTACTTTCTGTCTAATTGGTTGGGCATCTAGCGAATTAGAAGCGATTTGTCTCTTGCTGGATGCAGAGCTTGGTTTTGGAGGTTTCTGAAGAAGAAAATGCAGATTCTTTTCAATTTGTAGCCATCCTCCCTGTTTAAGTTTGATTGATGCTTTAATACAGTATGTCCATAAAAGAATGTCCCGGATTCGATGGTATACTATAACAATTTTATTTAGACTTCATATTTACAACAAATCATACATCAAATTGAAGTTAAACTAACCTAGCTTATTTACAAAAAAAAACAAACAATATGAGCACTTATAGTTACATGGCACACATCCAACCCAAAGTCATAATCATCACACACTTTAAATAACAAGTTCGGAGTAATGTAAGCAATAGCCTCTTCAATTCTGTGTCTCAATTTGGTAAATCATTAGGTAGCGGCGGAACGTGGGAACTATCTTTTATAAAGCCCCAAAGGAAAAAAATCGCATGAGCTCTGTCTTCTCGACCATTACGACAAATCTAACGGTCAGGACATCGACGTTCAACCATTTTCGTACAAATAGATTCCAATGGGAAGGGACTCCATCGTGTTTCTATATAAAGTTTTCAGGTTCATCCTCTACTAACTGGGGAAGAGCCTTTCTTTCGCGCTGCAAGGGAGAAAACAAACAAAAAAAAAACAGTACTCAACGCATGTGCTTACCTAAAACTGTTTGAGTTACTCTTTAACTGTGACCGTGAACCAACACTGTACAACGATTACAGTTGATACTACTAAATTTTATAACTAGGACACTTTTATTGTCATACAGTAATTTTTGTTGCTTCTCGAATTTAAAGTTTCATGATTTTGGAAAAGTTTGGCTATGGTGGTAAAGTGATCAAATTCATTTCTTTTTTGGCTTGTTTGTATACCATCCACATTTCCTTAGTAACTTGAAAACTCCTTAATTTTTTTACCACTAATATAACCTAATTATTTAGGTCGTAAAGAAAGATAATAGGCGATTATCCGTCGTCTGGAAGCTTCGATTCATGGATCTGACATGAAGCCAGAGCACGAAGGCCCGGCCAGTCATGGATGTATCTGTGTCAGTGAGGCGGGATGATAAGCGCGACGCTCGCTGGTGCTTCTAGCGCGGTATAGCCTCTTGAGTTGGCGCGCAGTCATCTCGTCGTCTTCAACAATGAGATTTGAGCGCTAACCGTAACATCTATACTAATATTATAAAGCTGAAGAGTTTGTTTGTTTGTTTGTTTGAACGCGCTAATCTCAGGAACCACTGGTCCGATTTGAAAAATTCTTTCAGTGTTGGATAGTACATTTATCGAGGAAGGCTAAAGACTATATTATATTATCAATAACATTAGTGATCCTTACTATAAGTCCAATTTAGAATCAAATGCGTTGGAGGGGGTTAGATACAACATGCAGTACACGTACGAAGTGTGTGTTGACAATGCCGCAGGCGCATAGAAGTTTATTTCCTATTGCTTATTAACATTGTTGCCACGCACTATATGCCTTATCATTCTTAATTTTCCCATACAAGTAAAAAACACCCGCGTGATATTAACAACGAACCATCAGTACCTACCCTCATAAGAGTTCAATTAGTATTTAAATACTTTTTATCACTTTAAATCGCAAACCTAAGTTTTTTTTCCTCTCCCTGTGTTTAATTTGTTTTTTATTGCCCATTTTTTCAAGTATATATATATTTTACAGACTTGAAACTTCACAGTAATATTCCTTATGTTACGCAGGATGACATTTTCCGAAAATTAGATCCCATGGGTGGTTAAAACCAGGCAACAGTGGATACTTTGTCTGCATGAGAACAGGGTTTGCATTGTTCATGCCTTCTGCGTCTCCATGGCAACGGGCATCGTGCGGCAGTGGCGTACCCACAAGGAGGGGCATGTATAATGAGCGGCGCAAGAGTGATCTGCCTGTAGACTGCCGTAGCGAAGTTGCGTGCACGAGTCGGTAAACCATCGGTGCTATTCATTTCCTCTCCGGTACATTATACAGCATTGTAATAAATTTTCACTGAATTTTTTTTGTTTACCATTACTGTAAATGGGAGATGTGGCTTAATTTTTTTCCATTAGTATAGCCGTGCGAAGCCGGGTCGGGCAGCTAGTTACATTATATGGCGGGGAAACTGTAATGCAATCCCCTGAAGTACTTTAAACAATTTGTACCAGGTGTTTCATGTCTAAAAATCATTCTGAAAACACTTGTTTTAACCATATTCACTCGTATAAAAATTACAGTTTAAAAACGAAATACGGAGTTGAAATTTTTCATCCGTTCACAACGTATCATTAAATGCTTTTCGTAAACAGACACCACGCGAATATCTTGACCAGTTTTTAAATCTCGAGACTTTTTTTTCAGAAGCTCTGCACACCGTATGTGTGCCCATATAGGCTAAGGCCTTAAGTGCTGCGTTATTGACTGACTACACTGTAATTTTTTTTGTAATTGGAACAGAAATATTCAGGTAAAATAAAATATATTTATAAATTACTATATCTACATAAAAACGTCTGCATCACTACAAAATAGTGTTCGCAGTAATACTAGGTTCGGATTCTTACCCTGGCATTTATGCTTTGTGGTGTTGTTCCATTACCTCAAATAGATAAAGTTATTTGTAAACCGTTCCCTGAAAAACTTACCAGTAATAACTCCACAAATTAATAAGCATAATGTATCAAAATAAAGTCCAATTATTGAATATGCGATTATCTTTTCCATGGTTTAAAAATATCATGCTCTAGTGAGATATCGATTAAAATATAAAATTACCAGCTGAAGTACCCGGCGTTGCCCGGGCTGAACACATAATAATATAAGGAATATCACTACCGAGTTTCAAATTTATAGGACATAAAATTGAAAAACGGGAAATTTTTATTTTAATGTCCCATTGATTGCACAATCTCGGTGCATCAAGGCTACGCATTCATTAAGACAGGGACGCCAAACTTCAGCTTCTTTTTGTGGGAAGGCAGGTAACTCCTGCGCATGACGTGACGGAGGACCAAGCGGTAGTGCGTTACCAATTCAAAGCAACGCCATATTGTGACGAATTTATACACTAAACTGTTTTTAGCGCCTTTAGTTCGCTAGCAGCAGCGAGCTTCACTAATCAAAATGGGTTGCGCCAGGGAGAAGGATATTAAGATGCCAGACCTTACTATATGACCGTGTGGCGGACATAGAGAAATGACACAAACTCACTGTTCGTGTGTCTATGACATACCTACTGTGATTTTCTATTGTAAAACTAAATTAACCCCTTTTTTCACCCTTTAGGAATGGAACTTAGTATATATGTAGTGTATGTTACTCGCCGGCCCATAAGCTATTTGTATGAAAAACAATCATGTCAATCCGTTGCGCCGTTGCTGCGTGAAAGAAGGACAAACAGAGAAACACATTTTCGCATTTATAATATTGGTAGAGATGCGCCAATTTTCGTTAAATAACAACTCAGTATTATTGCGGGAAAAAGTAACTACCTACTTATTTCATATACTTATGCAAAAATTACCATAGCCATGTGCTTTAAAATTTAACAGTATGTTCATTTGTAGTATTACAACATTTCTTGGCAACTGGTTTAGAATGGTATCTTTTGTAAAAGTAGAGAAAAAAAATAATTTTTTTCTTCGTAAACAACTGGTCCGAGCGGTAGGTCTCTTCGGGGTTTCGAACCCATCACCTGTCACTGACGAGCTCGCAATACGTCGAAACCCCATAATCCAACATCATCATAGCTGAATTTTTTTTTCCTTCTTTCTTCCCCGCCCCTTGGAGTATTTACGAGTAACGGAACGCGTGTTCGCAAAAATAACGCGCGTTCACGCGAAGAACGGGTTTTGCAACTGCCCCGGTATCATTTATTTATTTTTTCTCACCGGGTGGTGAATAGGCGTTCAACTGGTCTCGCGGCGACTCGGCTCTGCAGGAAAGCCCCGTTAGACCCGAGGCGAGCGCTAATTACAATTCCCGCCGCCAGGGGAACGTGCAATTGGCGAGGACTCGTTAGTTGGATTCCGCCCGGAGACAAGCGGTCTTGCAGTCGAGGGCGTCTGTGTGGGAGTTTCGCGCGGCGGTCTTTGCAATTATTTTGCGGTCTGGGGTGAGCAAAGGATGGGTTTCGCTATGGCTTCCCCCCCCCCCCTTCCCTCCCCGACACAACACACTTCTTAACTGTCGCTAATTTAAAGCTCCCGTTTCATAGCCAGCAGGTTTAATCTGGCGCGGCTTGCCCGTTGAAAAACCAACGCTGTGCAAGGGATCTGACATCACCACGGGGATTTTTTTGTAGTTCACTTTTTATGATGCGTAAAATCTTAGCTCCCGGTGTACGGCATTTGGTGGCAGTAATTCGCATGCACTGAACGGCAATGTTTAACAACTGCGGTGCTGCCATCTGTGGCGAATGGCGCTAACCAAAGTTCGTAAATACAAAATGAAACTTTATAGAATTAACTATTTAATTAATTTTTAATAAAATTCCTCGTCGAAAATCAGGGTCAAATTATTATTTTTTTTTTTTCGCTTTTATCGGAGCCGTTTCATTTATATAGTTTTAAATTTCGGTCTGCAAATAGAATAGTTGTTCAGCTTTAAGATTAAAATAACATTTCAGTCTGGGAATATAATTTCAGATTTTAGGTCATCTTTTTCAGTAATTTTTTTTTACGATGAACCTGTAATAGAAGGTTGTCAGTCAAAGTCAGACACGTTTAGTAAATTTCCCAAGATTTAATTAGATTAATTTTTTTTTTGTTATAGGAATTTTAAGTTAACTGGTATTGACTTCATTTTTTAATTGAATATAAAATTTTCCTGTTATTTCCATTACCAAAATCACAATTTTAGGAAAATTACAACAGCATATTTCACAGTGAATAACTGTGTGATATTGACAACCATGAACAAATAAACAAACAAACATTATCGCCCGATGAATGCCGTCGAAGTCATACAGAGAAGGCCCACAAAAACAGAGAGACTTTCGCATTTATAATACAAGTAGGATTCAAATTTATTAAGTGCACCTTGGAGGTTTACACTGGAGGATCATAATTGTAACGAACATGGCGACGACGAACCTGTCAAGAGAGTACAGTTTACTGACTCTATTATCTTTGAAAGATTTGTGCAATGGGTGTGCATTACTTGATGTAAGTTTTTGGACATACGCCATTGCAAAGCACTTTTTCTGTAGAAAAAAACTAAAAACTAAAAATAATAAATATATATATAAAAATAAATAAAAATACCCAAAAGATAAAAAAACATAAATTAAGCAAAACATTGCGGTTATCAACAGGATATAAACACCACAAAATATTCCGTAACAGGAATATGGTCAACAAACAAAGAAAAACAAAGAAAAATGTACCAAGAGAACGAGGAAAAAACCTTAGTTCATTTTTCTTTGTTTTTATTTGTTTGTTGACCATATTCCTGTTACGGAATTTTTTGTGGTGTTTATATCCTGTTGACAACAGCAATGTTTTGCTTAATTTGTGTTTTTTGTCTTTTGGGTATTTTTATTTATTTTTATTTATTTATTTATTATTTTTAGTTTTAGTTTTCTTCTACAGAAAAAGTGCTTTGCAATGGCGTATGTCCAAAAACTTACATCAAGTTACTGACTCTACTTTATTCGTCATTCCTAATTTCTCTCTCCCCTCTCCCCTTCAGCGAAAACATAGATCACCCCACACTTGAGAGTTGCACTTTTAGTTACGCTTCGACGAGTTATCATCTCGACTCAACCTTTTGGCCGTTAAGAAGTTTCACTTCAAATTGATTAACATCACCGTAATAGGAAGAAGTCAAACTACACTGTAAAGAATACTAATTTTGACAAAAACCTACCCTTCGTCAAATATTAAAATATTTTTCATTTAATAGAAATAGATACATTTTTTAGGTGGGAGGGGGAAGGGGGAAGAGATTTAAACAAAATAGAAAAAATATATAAATAAGGTTTTGTTTTCAAAAACTTTACGTCAACAACAATGGGCTTAAACTGTTGCATTTATCATTCTCAACAAAAAGTAACTTAGGATGTGGACCGTTGGATCCAGATGTTGAAAAGTTTTTCCTAAAATAAACCAAACTTAATTTTTTTTTCAGTACTACTTACACATTCAGTCACCCTTTTGTCAATGCCTAATATGTATTCATTTTAATTTTAAGTACGTAATTAATTTCTTTGATTATTTATGTAGTAACAAGCTTAACAATAACTAAAAAAAATAATGTATACAAATTATATTGTAACATATGAGCATAATACAATTAAATTCAATTCATAACCATGAATTATGATGTCAACTATAATGTACACCATGGCCCACAAGTTCAAGGTTTGATAAACTCTTATGTTACTACCTATTATCTAGATACAAATTATCTTCAGTGGATGAATGTACTGAATTACTCAGGTGTTGGGAGAGAAGGATATAACACCAATCCCTCCTTCCTCGTCCATCGTATTCCCCTGACCTTACACGGTCATTATTTTTGTAAAGTGAACAGAAATATTAACGTGTTATTACAAATGTTTGTAAATTTGTTCATTTACATGAAAACAATTGTTTCACTACAAAATATAGATCGCTGTAATATTGTATTGTCCCAGTAACTCCAATAGTTGAAAGTTATTTGTAAACCGTACCCTGAATAGCTTTCCTGTAAAAACTGCGTACATTAATAAGCATAATGAAACGAAATAATATACAATATTAAATATCCTATTACCTTTTTGTTAGCTTAAAAAATATATTTTTGAATAACATATCAACTAAAATTTAAAAATTATGCGAAACTTTTCGTATGAAATGCACGGTATTTTCTCGAAATACGTACGCAACTGGTTTCCAAATGAATATTTCTTTTATTTATTTGGTTTTGTGTTACATGCCATACTACAGCTGAAGGCCATTTACAGAATGACACAAAAAAAACAACATAAAAACATACATTAACAAGATAAAACAAACTGCTCAATAAACTTAAAACTAACATACAATTTAAAATATATAATATGAAGTGACAATAGAAGTGACAACACAATACACAAGCAGACACATATATGTGAAAAAAAAAGTTCATAACAGCAATGCTTTTTAAAAAAATATTTACAGACTATTAAAATTATGACTGTTAAAAAGGTTTTTACAGTAAAATCAAGTAACAGTTGTATATTATGATGGTTTACTTTTATGATGATGTATTTTGACGTGAAAACGTCTAATAAATCGATGAACGCCGGCTGCACGCACGGAAAAGTGTCCCGTAACGCACGTTGTGACGTTACGCTGTGTCCCGTTACGCTCATTGTACGCTTGCGCCACATCTAGCTCTCTTCCACTCGATTGGAACAACCATCGATTTGACTTTTTCGAGGTACATTAAACTTTTCCTATCATCGTCCTATCCTTAACAGAATAACACAGATTGGAAGAAGTTAAATAGCAAACATGTATAAAAGTTACAGTTAAAATAACCTCTTCGTTAAAGTAATAGACATATTTGAATTAATGAGTGCAAATAAAAGTAAATTTATCAATTAAAATGTAGATTTATTTTCACTCCTATGCATCGATACAAAATAGTGATAGTTCAATAAAAATGATTCAATTTTATTCATAAAAGTATGCAATCATTTCATCAATGTTTTGTTATGACGTTGTCACGTTAAACTATCGTCCGTAATCCTACTTTACAGACAACCAATTTTTTATTTTTTATTTGTGAGGTTGTTTTCGCACTCGGATGTAAGCTGTGGAACGGGCGCTCTGTAATGTCGCCTAGACGCTTCTCGACCCGAGCGCCCCCTGTCTAATGTGCTATCTTGGTTTTCCCGCTTCGGCACGCCGGCCGGCTCGGGGCAGCACACCGCCGGCATGTATAATCACGAAGTGATTCGGCCATTTTGTTTCCCCTCCACTTCCCCACTTCCCCCCCCCCCGGTTCCTCGTCCATCCACCTTCCCCGTTCCCAGCTCCCACGCAAACGAGCTACGAAGGGAAAGAAAAAAAAACCGAAAGAAACACGACGTCGAAGAAGTAGTGGAAGATGTTGTGTAAAAAAAAAAAAAAGGTGGGGGGTTGGGGAGGGGAGAAGAGAGAACATGCAAAGCGAGTGTTGGCACTTGCATTTATTAGCGCCCGTTCCAGACCTCGCAGAGATGCAAATTCCCTTGGGCGTCACACACGCACACACGCACGAACGCGCACACAAACACGTACGCACGCCGTCGAACGTTGAACGTAAACCAGAAGCGGCGGCATCTATCTTCGGGCTCCGCCGCCGCTGTGTCGGAACTACTTCGACTCTCTCGGAGGTTGATGAACTCCCGCGAAGGCGAAGTTGTACCCGTTTCAGATGGATGACGTAACCAAAGACGTATCAGGAAGAGGGGGGGATGTTGCGTTCTCCGGAATGTGGACCATGTATTTTTTTTTTTCGCGCGAAAAAAAATATATATCCGAGCGTTCGTTGGACTGCAATGAAGTATCTAAGTGTTCCCGCGCCAATGTAGTTATTTTTTTTTTTTTGTTGTGATTTGGCGGACGTCTGTTAAGATGAAATCATTGCAACTTTTGACCAGGCCAATCAGGACGGATTTGCTTCCGTTACAAAAAATTGCTCCGGTTCGTTTGCCGGACAGTAGACATTAACCTGAGACCAATCACGAAACACAGATTTTTCAATACTCAGAGCCAAGTCCAATTATTTTTTTTTTTTATTTTTTTTTTTTAATAAAAAGTGAATGTGGAGGGTGGAGTTTTACGAACTTTTGAGACTCCGTATAGATACTAGATGTTTGTTTATTTTACTGTCTTATTTTGCGTGGGGAAGTGTCTCCAATTTAACCTTATACATATTTATAAAGTACGTGCATGCGAGATAAGTTTAATAAAAACTATACACAGAAAATCTAATAGATCTACAAATACAATACAATACAAACGAAATTAACAAATAACTATCAAATATCAAAAAATAACAAAAATACCACATAAGGTTAAACATTATTTACCTAACGTATATAATCATAAAAATTGAGTTTTAAAAAGTTTAAGTGCAACTACTTTGCTGAGAGGGCTACGATTTTCGAGCGTCACGAAAATTCCGATCGTACGAGGGGAATAGTTAGATACGTAGTGGGGAAACCAGTAGAGGAAGAGACTGTCAGACGCCAGTTCAACGCATGCGCCAGCGGTCGAATTTGGGATGAGGGGGGCAGGTATGTAGCGTAGCATGCTATATGCTAGTGGTAACGGACAGAAGTGATGATCAAGGGAGGGGTAGACATGACGCTGCAGTGTTGCTACTGAAATCTCATGTTGGTGTTTGTCTACTTCTCGGTTATCGTAACTGCTAACGATTGACGCTACAATATTTATTTTAATTAAAGTATCTAACATTTATTTATTCGTGTGAAAAAGAGTTATTAATTTGTGCAATTGACTCTATAAATATCATTCATTTTTATGTAAATAGTGTGATTGAAAATGTAAACACTGTGATTTTAACTGTCAAAAAGACTTAAAAGACTTGTAAGATAGATTTTATAAGTGTAATTTATGTTTTATTTGAAATTTTTTTCTTCTTTCTTGTTATTCAGCTGGAGATCGTAATTTAACATCATGCCTAAAAGTAATAAAAAGGCATAAGCAGATAAGAGATATTACTAAAAAGGCAACTTGGGAATAAACCGCCAACAGAAACGTCAAAAGTAGCAGTGAACGGATGAGAGTGCACAGGGCGTGGAAAAATATAATTCTCTATTTTCATTTCAGATCATAACCGCATACTTACTATTATAATTACTATCTCTTGTCAAATAAAAAATACTAATAATTTATCTTTCTCTATGCCTAATAAGCAAGAAGTTTCTCTTCTGACAGGCCTGGACTCCATGCGCAATTTTTTTTACCTCTAAAGTATAGTATAATTTTAACGGAAATAAAATATTTTAGGACAAGGACTAAAAAACTAACCAAAACATAAACAATTCTAACAATACTAAAATATTTGTATAATAATATACATACATTCAAACAAATTCACACATATTCAATCACAATCAGATATTGCTGATACTATAGCTAAACCTGATCCTGAGAATTTAGAAAGTACCCGAATAATGTTTTATATAAACACGGAAAAGGAATTTTGTAGTCTTATTGACTTTCTGATAATCTGAAGTTACGGTTTGTCCAAACTAGCAAAATGTGTCTTATTTGCTCTTATCGGCTAAAGAAGCTCGTTCCGCATTTATGTTAGCCAATGAGGGAACACGTACTGCAATGCGTAACATCCACGACCATGATTCACCGTACGAGTAAGAAGAGGTTTTACAGTGTATTGCAGACTATAGTGCTGCAAAATACGGTCGCGAAAAATCATTTTTTCTACATCACCTGAACCAGGGCAACTTTTCTGGCAGGTAAATTCATCAGATATATTTGTTCTAAATATTAATATTATTCAATGATTCCTAAAAATAAAAAAAGAATACTGGTAAGGGATTGGCTATCCTAGTTCTTCGGAATTTATTTAATTTAATGGAATGATATGTTTGCAATGACAGAAAAATTTCTTACATGAGTTACAAAAAATATCTACTCGTTTATTTGTTAGGCTTCTAGTAGAAAAGGTTTCACAACTTAAAAAAAAAAATGTGTTTGATGCTATAAAATACAGGTTTAGCAGCAGTATTTACAAACTGATGGCCTAATAGCCAGACTCTGCAAAAAAAAAAAACGGCAATATATTTCTCCTCTCCTACTTTGCTCAAGGAAGTTAGAAACTTGAATTTTCTAACAAATATATACCTATTAATTCCGTTAAAGAATATCCCAGTTAAATTTAGACTATTAACAATAAATCATGCATTCAATTGAAGGTAAACTAACCTAGTCTCTCTTACAAATGTACAATTTGTGCACCTTTAGTTATACGCCATATATCCAACCTAAAGTACATTTCTTCCCATACTTTGGTTAATACATCCGGAGTAATGCAAGCAATAGCCTCTTCAATTCTGTGTTTCAAATCTGGCAAGTCATTAGGTAGCTGAGCAACGTAGAAATGATCTTTTATAAAGTCCCAAAGGAAAAAAAAATTCGCATTATGTCAGGTGAACGTGGAGGCCAGCGAAAAAGATCTCTGTCTTCTCGACCATTACGACCAATCCAACGATCAGGGACTTCGACGTTCAACCATTCTAGAACAAAATAAATGTACTTTGAAAAGAAATTACAGATTCACTCTTAGCAAACTGCAGAACACAAAACGCTTTACGCTCAGGAGTCGTCATTTTGCGTAGGTGGCGCTGCAAGCGAGAGAACAACAAAGCAGGATTCGCGCATGCGCTTATCAAAATCTGTTCGAGTTACTCTTTAATATGTGACCTTGAACCAACACTCTACAACGCTTAAAGTTAATGCTATGACTAGGACATCATTTTATGGACATTCTGTGTAAGTGCGCCACTTTTGTAATACGTACATAGTGCACGGTGGGTGTGACGAAAAAGGTTTTCTTACATTTGCATATGAAGATACTCACCACACGAGTTTTGTACTAACGAGAAGATAATAAACGTTGCATTATATAACTAAAACAGTGAAGAAAGTTTTTTTTTCATTTGTAGATAATGTAAAAATCGTTTGTAATTTTTCAAAGATTTTTTTATGCATACTAAGTGCCAAATTATTTTACTATAAATCTTCGGATGTGTAGAAACATGTCAGTTGTAGATACAAACACTCCAAAGCTGTATATAATACCTACTAATTGTTTATTTGGACAAGCATGTTTTGAGGAACTCCAAAGATTATAAACAAAAGTTTCACAGAGGTACTATATATTGTTTGTCTCACATCAATGTGTCATAAGTAAAAAAAAAATTAGAACTTGTTTTTCATTAAAATAAAATGACTGGTGATTTGTTACCATCAGCCGTGAAAGAAAATCATAAAATCACGAAAAACTCTAAAACTAAATATTTACATTTATAAATTTTTGTATCTTTACAATGATGTATCGGAGTGGCTATGTATCGACACATTAACAGATCGATTCGTCTTGTGAGATCGAACGTAATTATTGCTTCATGACGAACACACTCTTACAAGGAGGACTGTTAAAATCTCGTCCGCAGACTCTAATGGGCAAAGAATTTCTGTAGTCAGACCCAAACCCTTCATCTTCGCTTGGTGGCCACCGAATGTCCGAACACATTTTCTCACCTCGTTTGCTACTAACGAAGTCAGAAAATATATATGTATATATATATTTTAAGATTACAGGTCTACCAACATACTCCACACACAAAAAATATATAATATCGGTCGCGCCGCCTTAATTGTCACGTTTGTTAGCCCCTTCACTTGGAAAATGTCCGCGGGGTATGACATGCACCAAATCTCGAAACCAGTTCGATACTTCTGTCTTCAAGGATTTCCCCCCCCCCCCCTCCCCAACCAACCCTGGACATCAGTTGTTTCACCTTCCCCCCTTCCAGCAAAACCTTTCCCGCCAACTATCGACAGATGTTGACCGTGATGCTCATAAATATTTACCACCGCGTTAGCAAGCAGACTCGGTTACGTTATTATTATTTTTCTTTTTTTTTCCTTGCTGATATTTTAAAATCTCGCTAATTTATCCGAGCAATTATTCTTTTTTCCCAGAGGTACAAGAAATTATGTCCTAAGGTGTTGCTGTGTTGACTTGAGAGACGCGTTGTGATCAAGTAGACTAGGTGCCCTTGCTTCGATGCGTGTGTCCACTGGCAGAACACTCTCGCACTCCTCATTATACATGCTCCTCCTCGCAGGTACGCCATTGCCGGGACTAAAACGTAAAAAAAATTTTTTTGTCTGTAAAGTCAGTTTACGGACGATAGTTTAATGTGACAACGTCATAATAAAACATTGATGAAATTATTGCATACTTTTATGAATAAAATTGAATCATTTTTATTGAATTATCACTATTTTGTATGGATACAAAGAAGGAGTGAAATGAAATCTACAATTTAATTGATAAATTTACTTTTATTTGCACTTATTAATTCAAATATGTTTATTACTTTAACGAAGAGATTATTTTAACTGTAACTTTTGTACATGCTTACTATTTAACTTCTTCCAATCTGTGTTATTCTGTTAAGGATAGGACGATGATAGGAAAAGTAGGAAACTAATGGGAGTGTTTCAAGTTTAATGTGCCTGGAAAAAGTCAAATCGACGGTTGTTCCAATCAAGTGGAAGAGAGAGAGATGCGGCGCAAGCGTACAATGAGCGTAACGGGACACAGCGTAACGGGAGCCGGCGTTCATCGATTTATTAGACGTTGTCACGTCAAAAAAAATAAACTAAAGGGAATTTTGATTATTTGATATTCCACAATTTTGAAAAGGCCATCGAATTCGCGTTTTTTTAAAACTAATGTTGTTAGTATGATGGCAAACAGTTTTACAGAAATACTAGATGAAGAAGGGAAAGTGAACAAGGCATCAACAATACGTGCCTACAGTTCACAGGGAAGTACTTATATAAAAAAAAACACTATCAACAAGTGTTAATTTACTCACTTGTATCCCCGTGTGCCAACGTTGGATCGTAAAACGTACAAAATAGCGCCTCAAATATGTGGAGTCGCACTTGAAAATTTACCAAAAGTTTTGTACAAATTGAACGAAATGCGACAATACCTTTTTCTGAAATGATATTGTTGTAATAAATGTTGCCTAATATATTGTAATTTTATTTTAAAATATATATTTTTAATTTAACTAAATATTACGGTAAAATGCTGTGGGTTAAGTCGATTAAATAAAATTCCTGCACTGAATCAAGAATAAATAAATCGAATAAAAGGCCTACTCGATTTACTTGTATGCAACGACATATTCATCACATTATCTACATGACATGGTAGCCAAATGATTGTATGAAAAATACCATAGTAAGAAATAACTTCGCGTAAATGCTTGAATATTTCCTAACAATGACATGCATGTAAAAAAAGTTCACCTCATAAATAAAGTTAATAAATAATTATTCCTTTAACTTAGCCAGCAGTATATCATTTTTCGCCTATAAATCACACTTGGAGGCCAAAATTATATTTATACATTTTTTTACGTTACGTTACGTTTTTTACGTTGCTTCTATTGGCACGTGAGATTAATGCTTATTATGATATTAAATCGTATGGCTAATAATATTTTTCTTTGCCCGTAAAAGGTTTAGATTATTTATACGTTATAATCACGTTAAGTAAAAATAATTTTTGTTCCATTGCTGCTTAGCACGCTATAATTATTAAGTGAGGTGCCTGTTCTTCAATGTGACTGCATAGTAACGTATATACTTAGTTTTGTTTTTAAGTAAATGAGTGTAGTAAAATGTGAACAATTTTTGCTTCTTTGCAACTTTGGTGCAGATAAAAGTTTTTGTCTTAGAAAATATAATTTTGGGACCCAGTTCGATTTAAACCAGTAAACGTTAACTAACAGCGTTGTTGCGTGAATGAGATAGTGTACCATCTTTACTTGGCTGCATGCTAGTGCTACAATCTGAGTCATAATCTGAGTCGATATAATACTATCGTAGTACCATAAATATAGTGCCAATCAGACTCGTGAAGATTAAAACAAACAAAAAAGTTAGGTTCACTGAGCGTGAGTGAAACACTTGAAGTTTTTCCTGTTGATGAGAATGCATTCAAAACAATCTGATCATAATAAACACACACACATCCGAGATGGTCGCGTGAAACAGACCAACGAAGGATACGGAATCGTTCTTCAACGCAGTTGCTCGGTGACATTCGTGGAAAGAAAAACCAACCCAACCATATATGCAACACCGCATGCCTATTTTTCCATTTTAACCAGCTTTTAATTTAATATCAGCGATCTCAAACCCACGTTGCAAACATTTTTTTTCCCTCTCTCTCCCCATCGTTCTTGCCAACAAACGATTTTTTTGATTGATACGACCCCATCACTTCAAACCGTTCTGCGTGGAGTATGTTTATTATTATATTTTAAAAAAAAAGAAGTAGTGGGACAAGGGCGGTCCCACGCCATATTGATCGGGTTGATTGCGGAGTCCATTGTTTGTGGCTAGGCTGGAGTCGTGATCGGGGGAGTTTTGAGGGGTTACAGGGGGGAGGGGGAAATATTGGGAAGCCTCGTGTGGTAGGAGAGGGGGAGGGGGGTTTTGGGGAAAGGGTTTACATTGTGGGCGGAATGTGTGGGTGGGTTTCTACTCCAACATGGACGCGCGGGAAAATGGTAGGGTTTGGTGGTGTTATTGTTATTTTTTAGGGAGGGTGGGATAAAAAGGGGGGGAGGGGAGCAGAAAGGGCGGGTTAGGGACGAGACCTTCCGATAGGCACGAATTATTGAACATCCGATGGAAAACAAAATGGCCGCCCATCCCTTCTTCCCGGACCCGGTAATGAATACAGCAGGCACGGTTTTTTTAATGAGACAAAAGGGTTATCAAGATAAAAAAAAATTGATGAAAGGATGAACAATTTTGATGGACTATTAGACAGCATGGGAATAATTTCCGGGAAATATCGTCGTTTTAACGCTTCATCGCAGCGTGTTGTTAAGTGATCGTCATCGCATTATACAAAACACGTTTAATAATGCCTCATTCTTTTAAGAATCATTACTTTTAGAAGAAAGCGGATTGATTTTATCGATGTTATTGGTATTCACAGGGATAAAGCCTACGTAGCCTATGGTATCTGAAACTTTTTACGAAATACGTATGTCAGTAAATATGAGAACAAAATGTACATAGGTGCAGACTAGCGATATATTTGTTTGAAGTTGATACTTTTATATTATCATATTTTATGATTAATTATTGAGAAAAAATAATTAGCCATTTTTCATCGTTTGATTAACTAAGAAAACTATAATAATATTTTTTTTCAAATATTCAAATTGTTATAATTTTTATTAGGGAAGTAATGGAAATTCTCGTAGAAAACGAGACTTTAGTTAGTACTAAAATTTGTCAATATTTTCTTTAAGATTATTTAGTTAATTTTATGCTTCCCACACAATTTTCTTAAATAACGAGACTTCGTGTTCAGACAGGTAAATGCTATCACTCCAAAAGTAGTTACACTATTGCTGCAGATCTGATAAATATTTTTTTTTTTTTCATTATAAAACTATAAAACAGAAACATTTTTTAATACTATAACTTCTGTATGTTCCAGAAGGCAATACAGAAATACTCTTTGTGGCATCTTGAATTCACATTCATATCAGGCGTACCTCATTTATATGCGAGCGATATGAAAAAGTCCACCATCAGTAGTAACTAGCCTGTGGCTAAATACAGACAACCTGAACAATACATGTAAAATAAAATTAGTCAAACTTTTTATATGCGTGAAATAAAATGATTTTAATAGATTTAAAAAAAATCATAATTTAGACCTGAATACACCGCGTATACACGATGAGTTTGATTACATAAAATATTATATATGTCTAAAACACTCTCTTGAGTCATGAGACACACGTAAAGAAAGTTACAGTTAAACGTTTTTGTATTGGCCTGCTTACTTAAAAAAAACCATTCAATTTATGATACCTATGTAGTTTGTTAAACAAAAAAAAATTGGGCAAAACATGTCCCGTCATATTTTTTAAGACACATATAAAAGTCATCTGGAAAAAAATCTAGTCTTGATGAGATAAAATATTATCTAGGTTACAAACAACCTAACATCTCTTTGCGGTGTTTCCGATGGGTTTTCATGAATCAGTACCAGCAACAAGTGCGGCCGGGTGTAAAGGGGTTGGGGAGGGGGTTTAGCCCCTGCGGCCCGGGAGGCGCCACGGGACAAAACAACGACCACTTTGAGCAATCTCCGGGACCTGGGGGGGGGGGGGAGGAAAATCCTTTGCGTCGAAGACGAGGCCGAACATTGTTATTATTATTAATAACATGTTTCCTGCGCCCCGTCGTTGGGTCCTGCGTGCCATTAAGACAAAACTCTTTGTCACTCCGCTGGATGTATGAGGAAGAGAGGAAGGGGAGGTTTGGAAAAGGGGGTGGTGGGGGGGATACGAAAGGTCTCAAATTAATAATATTAGCCCTTCCACCCTCCTTTCCCCTTCAATTTAAATTCGCCTTTGTTCCCGAATTATGGCCAACTGCGGCATTATGCTTCGGGCGTGCCGGCGGCGAGTGTGCCAGCCTCCCCCCCCCCCACCACCACCCCTCACCGACAACTAGCGTCGAGAGCACGTAGCGTCACACAATGGGGTCGCAGTCTTGAGGAGATGGTCTGATGTCTTCGGCGGCGACGAGGCAGCGACTGCACAGACACCTCGCCTTGCACCTGCGAGATCGTCTCTGATTGAACGTCCGGATTTTACCTTTGAATATATATATACTGTATAGAAGTCGCCAGCCCAGGTTAAATTTTATAATACGGTTTTGAGGTAGTTGGTTAATTCACCGCTGCAATCGCCACCATCTCTAGGGCATCGACTTGTGGTGGTCCCTAGCGGACAAGTGTCGAACTCTTCAAACACCCCTTCCCCCTTTTCTAGAACGACGTTGAGCTGCAGTGAATGATGGATGAGGGGTGCGGGGAATGACAGCCGGCGACAGTGCTGCGCTCTAACGTGTAAATAACAACTAAGACGATACAGGGCGTTACGGCAGCGCACTGCAGCGGTGAAGTTCCCAAGCTGTTCATCATACGCTTCTGAAAAACGTAGAGTAAATCCTATCCACTCGCGACTTCTATATAGTATATATATTCAAAGATTTTACTGGCCGAAGTCGTTGTTCCATCGGTAACACGAGAAGCCTAAGATGTACATCAAGTTCCGTCCCTGCCCGAACACGCCCGAATATTCACCTTCGGTCGACCTCGGGATTTGTTTTATTTTTTTTTTTCGCAGGAAAAAATGAATTAGAATATTAAAAGTGGTCGGTTAGGTTAGCTATATTAAAACACTTTTAAACACTATGGACGGTTCGTTAGGTTAGTATAGCTACATTAAAATAAACAGAGAAATATAAATATATTTGTAAATAAACCGGAGGTTGGCCGAAGGTGAATATTCGGGCGTGTTCGGGCAGGGACAGAACTTGATGTACACCTTAGGCTTCCCTCGGTAACACTGGCATATAGTAGACAGGTCTGCCAAATTACCTTCATTCTCTATTCGCTCTGGCAAGTTCGCGGCGGCCCGCGAACAAACGACGTTAGTATCTAGTAGTAGAACCCATTTTTAACATTGTTTTAAATGGGAGTTTCGTATAAAAGTGGACGTATGTAAAAAAATATCTCTTATTCGTTTTAAACATTGGTTTCAGTTTAGGATTCTACTTTTACCTTGTTATTGGACTATATCATTTTATTATTACTTTCAAATGAGGTATTGGTGACAATCAATTTTAAACCACATAAAAACATGGGACAATAATGGCAGTAGACAAATAAAAACACACTATGTAGTTATGTTTGGAAAACTGCAAATATTTTTAATAACTTTATCCCTCACTGTTAGACAAATATCCCACATAAATAAATTCAACTCTAGTACACATACAGGCAGTTTGGATTTCAGAATAAAAAACTGTGGCAGTGGTAGATTAGCTTAACAGATCATCCTTAAATTCGTAATTTCCGGAGGTATGTAGGGCACACACATAAACCAAAAGTTCGTTTGTCCTGATAGATTTTATGTCACCAAATATTTTCACCACTTGAAAGTTTTATTTTAACTGCTTAGTCTATTTATAATGCGCCGGCTAGCTAGTTCAGGGTGAGCAGATAACTTTAAAAACAAGACACCTGGGGTTAGACGAGATAATGAAGTTTGTAATAAATAAAAAAAAAATTATGTTTATAAAAATTATGTCACGAATTTCTATTAAGTTCCTTAGGGTTCATTTGTCTACAGGGTCATAATAATCAGATGTGTGTTTTGGGTAGCGGTGACAATTAGGGAAATTAACAAGCGCCACAATGGCGTAACTTACGGTATCGGCGACAATCGCAATTTCTATCCACAATAATTAAATAAATTATACATATTTCTCTAAAACATTTTCTACACACGTAGCTTTGCACATCTACTTGTGTCATAAATACACACAATCCTATTTACTTTCAATTGTTATATTTATTTAACAAACTATATTGACTTTAACTTCGAGCGTCCTTCGGTCTTCAAAAAGTCCCCAACATTCCTTCGATCGTTACCAGCCCGTTCAAAAACGTCCATATGGCGCATTCCTATTGGCCCGTACGAATCGTAAGATTTAAGCTTTAAGTCCAAAACAATTACACACAATTACAACAATAACCGAAATATTAAATGTTTTTCAAAATAAAACTTAACCGAGGAAAAATACGTGTTATTAAATGTTGTAATAAAAAAAATAAGTTTTTAAATGTATTGTTGCAAACGACTCGGTCCACAGTCATAGAGAGCATTCACATTGATAGATGTTTTCTGTTTATAATCAAATAACATTGGCACTCGATACTGTTTTGTAATGATTCACAATATTAAATTAAATGTTTGCAAACGTAAATATAAACAAACAATCTGGGCCTATGTTTCGGCACAGGATTGTAATAATTTGTTTGAAAACTTTGCACATGTAAAGTGCGTGGCAGTAACTTGTAACTTTGCCGAACTTGTCAGTTGACAGTTGGAGTGTTGAGAATGCAGAATAAAAAAAACTGGCATCTCCCGTAATGTCAATTGCGTATTTAAATAAATGACATTAGTTTGCTGTACGGTACTTATTTTTTATCTTCGCGCGATTGTGATTCTTTCGAATGTGATTTTTTTTCTAGACCCAGTAATTATTGTTACTGTAATTAAACAGAAGTTTTTTTTTTTTTATCAGAACCTAAAGACCAATATATACTACTGTTAATTTTAGCCTTCAAATTCAAGAACTTTGTTTGCATGTAATACAATGAATGTTTTTTTTTTTTGAATTTTTTTAAATTGAACTATGTGCCCAGAACGTGAGTTTTAAAATAAAATTCATTTTGAGACATTACTTGATAATGTTAGAAATTAAAGATTTTTTAAGAACGTATTTTTTTTTCACTCTCACCTATGGTTGCTGCAAAAGTTTCACCTATGTAATGCTTGTAAGGAAAGCTAAAACATGTGGTGGATTATTTAACATATGGAGTTATATAGAATCGTAACGTAGATTTATTGATAACATAAATATCCTCATTTATTATTATGTATGAGATTTCAATTTTAAGGTGTAGCAGAAACATGGCGATTTTCAGCCGTAACGTTCATTACAGTCGGGCGCAATACAAGAGCGAGGTATTCTCTCTCATCAGTTCGGCTTAACTAACAAATGCTGGGAAGTTTTAAGGCATTGGTACCCAGACGAATGAAAAATATTAATCTGGAAAACAATTTCAAAAATTTAGATGTAATTAGGAATTATATCATATTATATACGGAACTCTCATTTATCACAATGTTAATTATGGGTTTCACTACCTCAACGCAGCTTCATAAAAAAAATAGTGAAAAAACATCTAGTTCAGTTGCTCCTTGTTGGTTGACAGTTGAGAAAACAATAATTTTATTTATAAGTATGTTTTTTGAAATCTAGATGCCATAATATTTTATTTTACATTTCTCAACACTTTGTTTTGGCCAAAAATTATTTTTTGTTTAAATTCCATGTTTATAATAATTTCTGAGAATCCATTGCTCGTTTCTTCAGTAAAAAATAATTAGTTTCATACATTCCAGAGAAATGTAATAAAAACTTTGCAATATTTTATACATTTAAAATAACATTTTTATAAATAGTTTCCAAATCTTTTTTGTATAAATAAAATATCTGAGCGTTTCCTGTGTATAAAATAGTTTATACATTTTTTATTTATATTTTATCGTTTGTTCTTCAACTGTTTAACTTTCCCTTAAGAAAGTTTGCTAACTAAAATATTATTGTATTATTTAAATGAAAAGATAAATATATATTTTTTATTGAAAATGTCGCCATTTTTATCAACTAACCTTGAAAAATCTCCAAGGTGTCAGAACTTGTTTTAGAAATTTTTTTTAACGAAGTAAAATTTACATATTTTCTACTTTCACTGATAAAAAAAAATGGAACAACCAGCAGCAATATCGTTAACTTACACTTTTATAATAGTTTTAAAGCTACTTCATCAAAGCAGTCACGTAACCTTCCATGGTGTAGACTATCATTAGTTTACTCCATAGCTGTTTTACAAAGGTGCGGTAAA
This sequence comes from Bacillus rossius redtenbacheri, assembly GCF_032445375.1. Taxonomy (NCBI): domain Eukaryota; kingdom Metazoa; phylum Arthropoda; class Insecta; order Phasmatodea; family Bacillidae; genus Bacillus; species Bacillus rossius. The sequence goes on from NC_086342.1 coordinate 17,497,385, forward strand.
GGCGAGTATTATTATTTCCCCCTTCCGTTATCATTCTTCGAAGCTATTATGCAGGTATGCCTGTCTGTTTGTAGGTGCCGAAAGGGAAAAGGGAATAGGGGGGAATTTCACTACAATAACAATATTGGTTCTTGAACTAGGTAACAAAATTATTTTATCTAAATCTAATAAAAACACCAAACTTAAGGTAGTCTGAAATGTGTCGCCGTACGTTTTCGAACCATTTAGCTACAACAATAATAGGAATTGGTGCACTTACTCCAAGAATTTTGGTTACACTCGTAACCTAATAATTCCCGAAGTCTTAAAAAAAAAATAGTATTTTGAAATCAATGTAGTTTTTAATTTTTTATTTCATACGGTGAACATATCGTGATACAGTTCACACAGAAAAGTAGTTTATAACTAACCTAGTTAAATTTCAGGACACATTCATTTGGATAATTACGTGCCACTAACAGAATGTTTACAAATTGACAAAAAATTTTGAATTTTTAAATATTTCTTGCAGGAACGTGACCTTGGTTTAAGTTTAATTGAAGTTGAAACTTCTATAGGAAGCTTTGTATAGGGAGTACATTCATGTAAGTCGTCATCGACATGGTCACGTGACGTGTTAACTTTTTTATATTTCAAGGATAAAACTTAATTTATTCTATTTTTAAAGATACAAGTTTTTAATTTTATCTTTATTTTCCAAGGAATTTTTAACTTTATTGTGTGGTACATATTGCGAAGATTGTATATTTTTTTAGTAAGTATTTAAGTTGAGGTTATGTTTTTTCTTTTGTTTATTTATTTACGATGTGAATTTCTTTAAATGTCAAGTTATTGATTTATTAGAGATAATGTTGATTATTTGTAGATTTAAGTTGATAATTTTTTATTCTTTCAATGAAAAACCTTATTTCTTCTAGTTTTAAAGTTATTATTGGCAGGGGCAAAACTTATGGGTCATCGACATGCTAGTGATATAATACCAAAATCATTTTCTTGCTTACATTTGGCGTAGAAATGATTTCATATTACACATTTAAAAACAAAATTTTAAGTTTTCACTTCTGTCGGCAGTCCCCATGACTTACTTTAATTTTTTTTTGCCACCCAGAATGACTTAACGGAAGTATCTTGTTTCATAATTTGATGTCAGCCTAAACGAAAAAAAAAACAGCTCTAGTGGTAAGGCAATTATAATGTTTAACTACGTGGTTGTTTCTTAATTTTGCCAAGCCATGGCATAGGCCTGTATTTGTTTTGAAATTACAAATAAAATATTTTTTTCTCAGGATACATACGTTTGTGACTAAAATTTAAAAAAAAATAGAAAAAGCTATGAGTTTTTTTAGGGAATATTTTGTGAAATATTAATCAAATAAACGGTTTGTGATAAAAATATAATTTTTTTAACTGACCATTTTTTTGTTAGTCGACAAAAAAAATTTGTTTATACTAAAGCTCGCAATACAACAGGTCATTAGTAAATTATTTTACTGTTCCTAGGAAGACGTTTGCCAGGCCAAATATGGTGTTTTTTCTGCAGTGTAAGAAGATCGCCTATTAAAAAATGCTGGAGAACATTTCTTCCCTGATGCCCGCACCTATCGACATAATCTTCCCAGTCTTGAATCAAGTCAGGGGTTTTAACAAGTTGTGTCAAAAATCAAACTGAATTGAGGAAATCAAGCTAGTAGTGTGTCTTGGCAAACGTTACATCTTGATATTGCGTGCATATGCAGCACTCTAAAATCCAAGCCAGTTAAAGTCTATTAAGTACCTATACTTCAAAACGGTGACTGAACATTCTTTCAACGAGCTGTTCCTGACCGGCAAATCACTTTAATTCACTGTAAACCCCAGCCTACGGTAGAAGAATTCATAGTGAAATCAGTGGTGGAAACACCCGTGAAACATTGGCATTCATTCACAACAATTGAATTGCGATGAAATTTTTTTTTCTTTGTAACATTTGGAAACTAGTTACCAAATTATTTTCTTTTAATCATACAAATAAAACAGCGTTAATTTTTCAGTACATTGTTAAGGAATGTTTATAACTAATGGTTAGTCTGAAAACAAGAGTACGGCCTATGTATAGTCTTCCAAAATATAATTTACATAATAAGTTACAGCATACATTTTGCAAGACTCACAGCGATGTGCTATACTATTTAAAATGTTTTACGTGTAGCACCACAATAAGAAATCTGGACCATTTAGGCCTATATTTTAAAATAAATCCTTATTAATACAAACAAAATTATAGGCTCAAAGTGAAACAGTTTGAACACAATTTCAATTAAATTTCTCTGGGAAGTTTTCAGTATTTAAAATTAAAAGAGAAGAAACAAAAGTGTTTGGCCTTGATTCATGCGGCGGTGCACCGTTAAAACCTAACGTCTTTAATGTACGAAGAAAATGATCGAGATATAATCTAGAATTTACGGACGTCTTAAAAAAAAAAGAAATACGGTTTCTAATTTCATTTACTTTGGTAAATGATCGTACGCGAATCATCTTGAAGTATTAAAATAACCTGCAACAAACTTTTCGAGTCCCACGTTTCAGTTTTACCCTGTTTGCAACGGAAAACGGAACTCGAAAGTCGGGAAACGACGTGGTTTGTACAAAGACGCAAGCCTTCGTTGATTCAAGGCGCGCTCCTTCGTTGAAAATTCTGTGAGTTTACTGTGATGTCTATAACAGTGTAGTAGCTCCCGCGACCTTGTGTTGACCGAGTTTGCTAATCTGCATTTGCCGGCCATGCTTGTACGCCGTAAAAAATATATATTTTTTATACTTTCACAAAGATTGTCCTTGGAAACTCATTTTCCAACGATATCACTTGTAAAATTGCAAGGAAGAGCTTTGTATCTTTTGCACTTTAACAAAGCTCTGATTTGCGGGTTTTTACAAGTGATAACGTCGGCAACTGGGTTTCGCGAAGGATATTCCTTGTAAAAAATTACAAAATGTTTTTTTTTAAGTGAAAACTTCTTTAGCTGCATTGAGCGATTTTTGGTAGGGGCAAAACTTATGGGTTCGCGTCACCGACATGCTATAGTAGCAGTAAGTGAAGTTAGTATGACCACGTGAATACATGACCTAGGTCTGACATCACTGGTAAGTCATAGCTAGGTAATGAATTTGTTACGTAATTTTTACATACCACTAACATATGTTGTGACTAAAAAATTATGTAAGGATAAATGATATCATTCGGACATCGTACTGATATAAGACCAAAATAATTTTCTTAGGTACATTTGACGTAGAAATAATGTCATGTTACACATTTAAAAACAAAGTTTTAAGTTTTCACTTCTGTTGACAGTCTCCATGATTGGCTATTTTTTTACAGTGTCGGTGAACAAGATGGCGGGAATCGGAAGTGTGGGGAAGGCAGGAAGAGGGGGGGGTCAAGAACTGTGCTTTGCACACTCCTGATGACCTGGTCGCAACTTCCAAATTGCCGGCTACCGACATCTGACGCTGGTAATTTGGTAACATTCCGGGACCCCTTATATCACCCCTCTTCCCCTAACCCCCCCCCCCCTTTTTCCTACTTAACCGTCAGAACGACGCTATAGGCACCACCTGAAACAACCCCTTTTAAAAGATGCCTTTATTTTCCTTCGCGTATTTAAATGCGGCGCCGAGCCGAGCAGCTTAGAACGTAAATAACGTAAAACACCCACCGGCGCGCAAGGTCGAATATTACACTCAGCGACGGGGAAATAACATCCTTCTGCGCCGGTTGTTTACAAAACTCCTTAGCGCTCAGACGGCGGGTTGGTTTTGTGACAGAATGGCCACCGTTTTTCGCCCCCCCCCCCCCCGGCCCTCGTTTTCCGGATATTAACGCTAATCGTCGTGTTTAGTGATATTAAAATAAGTAGTCGCTGATGGTACTTACAGAAGGAGAGAGAGAAAGAGAGAGAGACTAGACCAGCCAAGATTACAATAGCATAGAGAGAAAGAGAAAGAGAGAGAGAGAGGCGGAAATAACAGCTCTATTCGTCCACTGATGGCCCTTCCTTCTCTTTTTAGGCCCGCACGAAAAAAAATAAAATAATTAGTATCATCACAACGTTTATTTCGCGGCGAACTACGAGTACAATAAGCAGGGCCGTGTGGATAATTATTGTAAATCGCGTTTTTTTTTTCCTTCTCTTCCACGCTTCGTCTCTCTCGCACGCCGATTCCATTACCGCTAAACCCCCGCCGGTTCTTTTGTGCGTTACGAAGCAACAGTCCATTTTTTCGTAATAATACTCATATAGACCTATTTTCATTTAAACTTCTCAAGTACTCTTCAGAGAGTGTGGATTGAGGGGGGGTTTTCCGGGGAGAGTATACGCAATTTCGGTCCGTTTCTTTTACATTTTTTTTTTTCCGTTGTTGTTTCCAACCCGATCTTGTTTTCTGTGTAATTTTTGTTCAACCCACCCCTTACTACTACAACTTGCTCGTCTTTTCTTTCCCCCTTCCAATTTGTGTGTGTGTGTGTGTTTTGCTGTCGGGTTTGTGCGTTGCTGTCGTTATTTTGACTGCGGGAGAGAGAGAGTAAGAGAGAGAGAGAGAGAGAGAGAGAGAGAGAGAGAGAGAGAGGAGAGTGTTGCCCTCGGAGCCGCAGTCGCGCTGCGTCTGGTCGGCGGTGCGGTGACGCCATCGCAGGCTTCTGACGGCGGTCGAAGCCTCGTCGCCCGGGCGAAGGCGTCTTTCCGCGTCGACCCCGGTGGGATCCCACGGGCGCCATCTTGGACCCGACATATTGTTTTTTTTTTTTTTGCTCGTTCTTTAAAACGATTCACTCGATGGGGGAATTTCGATTTAACGCATTTTTTTTTAATTTGGACATACGCCATTTGCAATTTTTGCACCGTTTGATCATGGATGAATTCCGAAAAATTAAAATAAAAAAAATATGAAGATAAAAAAAAATTCACAGGAAAAACAAGAACGAATCAGCTGATGTCGGACATCGTTGGTTCCGTTTTTCCGACGTCAGCCGATTCATCGTCATGTTTTTTTATTTAATTTTTTATTTTCGAAATTTTTTCTATGACAAACAGTGAAAAACTGCAATGGAGTATGCAAAAAAAAAAACTGCGTCCAATTTTTTTTTGTCTCATCTCCGGGAAAATTTCAATGTTTTCACAACTGATCTTTCGCTCGGTCACGCGCGTCACGTTTCATCCGGCATTCGTTGGTACGGCACGTTCTGTAATCCGGAAACAATACAACCGCTCTTGTTTTTTTTTTTTTTTTCAACGGGGGGAACTAGGGTACTTCCATCAAAACTGCGCGGACGTTCTGTAGTACGTCGTGGCCGTTGCCGTATTAGTAAGCTTTAATTATTTTTTTTCGACAATATTAATAATATCGAGGGCGGCAGCAAAATGCCACGCGAGTGTTTGACCAACCATGATGTCTTTTGCAGCTTTAAAATAACGTTTAGTAAGTATCCGGTGACGAAATTTCCGACCAAACAGCATAGCTATAAAACAGCTGTCATGATAATTGTACAGAAATAGCCTTTAAATTATAGGAATAACAAGAACAAAGTTTTAAAAAACGTGCCCTAAAAGAAATAGCAAGTATACTAAAATATATATTTTTTAGAGCTTGAAAAATTTAATATTCCCCACATTAATACCGCTGAAATAGTATTAAAAATATATATATTTGATCCTCCAGGACTTCAGATGAATTATGTGGCCTGTCTTGTCAAAACGAAATTTTTGCGGTGGAAAAATATAAAAAATTGTTGAATCCAAAATGGCGTCCTTTGGTTACCATCCCCTCCCCTCTTCCTAAAGTGTGACGTCACCATCCGACGAGCAACGACCTGTGCCTTTTGGATACGCGAGAGCTGGTTTCGTCTTCTCGAAGCCTCGAAGTCAAGGAAGACAATTGGGTGAGTTTCGAAACAATTTTGAACTTCCTGGCTGGTTTTCAGCAGTGCACACTGTATTTTTTTTTCTTTTTTCGTAAATGTAACAGAAATATTAATGATAAATTACAGATATTTGTTAATTTGTACATTCACTAAAACGAATTTACCACATCAAAATAGTGTTCGCAAAAATACTGGGTTCAGATCAGGGTATCGCAACAACTAAATTTCCAAAAGGGTAGGGGGGGGGGGGCAATATACCTTTTTATAAAGAATCATCGATCCCCCCTATTGAAGCGGGGGGTCCGGGGGTCCTCCCCCGGGAAAATTTGTATTTCAAAGTGAAAATAGTGCTATTTAAGCAGTTTTATTATCTAAAAATTGATTACACAGCACTTTCTCTGCCCCCGTTTGCCCCCACTTCAAGGTTTCAGAAGGGGGGGGGGGGCAAAATACCCTTCCCCCCCTGTTGTTGCGCCCCTGGTTCGTATTCTTACCAAGGCATTTATGCTTTGTGTTGTCCCAGTACTTCTAATAGTTAACCGTTCTCTGAATAGCTATTCAGTTTTTACTGCGCACATTAATAAGCACGATACAACAAAATTATGTCAATTTGTCAAAAATTCAATTTTATTTGCCATAATTTGGAAAAAAAATTATTCTTCAAAGATACATGAATTAAAATATAAAATTATGCACCAGTTTTCGTAATAAATACTCAGTATTATCTCGAAAAACTTATTTAATATAGATTTGGAGAAATTACCGTAGCCATCTGTTGTACAAACTTACAGTATCTTTATTGTAGTATTACAAACTAATTGGCAAATGGTTTCCAAAGGAATCTTTTGTGATCATACAGAACATTTTTTTTTTTCTGTGAAGTGGTATGTACCCATTTCCTCAAATGTCAATCGCGAAGCAGGACGTGAAGTTTGTTTACACACATACAACCTTAATAAGATTGTCTACAAACTGTGTTGACGGAGCAACTGTTGGCAGCAAGACACGTGGACCATTAATTATTCTTTTGGGAACTGTTGAATTTATACCACACAAGACTGTACCACACGTAACCGTTCCTTGCAATCCTCGGACTGTCGTAGATTACGGTTTAGAATATTCTGCATACGGATCACATTCTCTTGGTTGGTGTTGAAGTTTTGAATACCGCAACCTTGTAAGCAGTTCAGTTTATCCTCTTTTGGTCAATTTGTTCTTTGTAGAATATTTCAAGTTTTATTTTACTATTTATATTTAATTTAATTATAAAATTTTTAAAGCTATTTTTGCACTTGCGAGTTACGATTTTGAACGCATAAACAATTTAAAATTAAAAAAAAAAAGAATATCGATTCACCTCCAGCTATCACAATAAAAAAAATATATTTTTTTCAAGTGAGGAGAAGGGAGGGGTAAGGTGGGAAAATCCCCACACATATAATTTTTTTTTTCAAGGGGGGGGGGGAAGGGGGGAGGATTATACTTCCCCTTATTCTTTATACTTATGAGCACACGCGTTCGCCAAACGTGAATCAGTTACTTTGGGTCGAGCGAAGGAGTAATAGGCAGTATCAAATATTGTCACCACTGTAAAATACCCTCTCAATATTTAAAGAAAGGTATAGCTGCCATGAATAGAAACATATATTTTTTAAATACTGACATGAGTAATTTCACTTTGTTTCGTTTCAAAATAATTTTTTTATCCTGGCTGTTATGATTTCGTTCACGTATGTAATTTAGAATTTAAGTTTTACAGTAAAGTATGGAGGCAAATTACAAATTTATAAACTAATTATGCATATGACTGGAACTTAAAATAATTGTTTGTTTTCCACGTTTCAAAGAAAAATAAGTTAATATTTTACCATAATTTTAGTTCAGCCTGCGGCATCATGTTTGACCTGAGGTGCCTTACGTATTTGAAGCCGTACACAAAATGCCAGGCAATGGTAAAACCAAGAGTATATATTTTTTATTATGTTTGAGATGTTTTTCATATGAGTAATGAGTTTCACACAAATGCAACTCTTTTGCAAATAGAAAGTAATTAACAATCTCTTTTTATGATTTCAACGAAAGGCACTGTGATATGTTGGTGATTTCCCAGCATTAAGTTTTGTGGGAGAATCAATAGTTAAAAATAAAATGAATGTTGCAGAATGTTTGAGTAGTAAATCATTCATTAAGTTTGATAATTGCTCTGCAAATAAATTCACTCGACAGCCGTTTTAAAATTTAGGGTGCGGTCAACTAGAAAATTATTTAAGGAAATACATTTCATTTTCTAGAGTGGAAAAAAAATATTCAGGCCTATGAAGCAGTGAAAATAATATTTAATTTTAGGTAGTCGTAGGCCTAATTCAATAAAATCTTAAAAAATACAGTTATCTTCGCAACAAACTAATATTACTCTGGTGATACTGACAAAGTTAACTTTTTGATAGGTTATTTGCATCTTGATTTATTTGTTGGATTTATTTTGTGTTTGTGGCCTTTCATATCAAGTTACGGTTCATAACAACGTGAATGTGCGTTTAAACTTTTAAATATAAAATTTCAAATAAATTTTACCTCAAAAACTTATTAAATAGGCCTATTACTTGAAAATGTAAACAGGACCACATCCTAAATATATAGTTACATAATCGTACTAAATATCTACTCAGATAGTCTAATTTTATGAGAAACAAATAAGCCTCATTTTCATTTGTAAAAATCCTTCAGATTAAATTACAACTAAACAGTTGGGTAGTTTGAAAATTATTTTGTAATTAAAATAATATCTGAATGAAAAATTTTGTTTCAGACAGCAAAATACTTATATATAGGCCTGTTTGTTTAAGTTTTGCAAAATGTTTTGTTGAATTAAACAGAGGTTGGACTACAATAAAATCGTTAGCATTCAAGATAGTATTAAGAGTTTTAGCATTTAATTAGATTTTAATCTTTTTCCTTAACATGCAGTAAAATAAAATAAAATTTATTTTTAGTTTCATAATAAAAGTTAGCGTGATAAATTAATAATACTTATCTATTTGTAACAAAAAATTTTGGCTCTCAGTCAAATAAAATTTAAAATGAGGAATTCAGTAATGATAATTTGAAAAAAGTATAAAAACATTTATTATGTATTCATAATTATTTTGATACCTTATAATATATTGTGGCTATTAGCTACAGAAATATAAAGTAAAAATGCCTTTACAAAGTAACTGCAAAACATAACACTGTTCAAAAATTAATGAAAATGTATGAAAAATAGAACATAGGACATTGCCAACATTATTTTCTGGAGATAATAGAAAAAAACTCAAAACGGTTTGATTTACTGTTAGTTACAAAGTTGTTGTAACCTACCTATATCTTCAGAAAATATTTCAGTAACCAAAGATAGGACAACAGAAGTGCCATATTTTTTCAGAAACCCGTTTGAAAAATTTCTTGATTTTTATTTTAAAAATGGTCATTTTAAAGGATTAAATTTTGTGTGAATAATCAAAGTGGCAGTATAAAAATTACTAAACATGTCAAATTTTAGCGTTTAGCTATACATATCAAACAGTGAAAACCCGAATTTAAAATTACTTTTTAAAATATGAAGCATTAGTTTAAACTGCGGTTATTTTATGAGTTTACTTATTGAATAACACAAATTAATAATTATTTGGAGACATATATTACCAAAAATAAAACTCAATATAATTAAAATGTTCAAATAATAAACATAAATAATTTTTTAACAAAATTTAAAATTTTTATTTTAATTGGAATTTATAGTTACTGTTTAAAACTCAATTGATAAGAAAAACATGGCCCACATAACCTCATCAAATTAAATTATCATGGGAGATTTTCTACTAGATTAATATTATTCTAACTTTAAATGTCCCTGAAATTCATCTGAATACAAAACGAAACTCTTAACTATTCAAACATAGTGCAAAAATTCTATAACTTCTCACTTTTTGAAATAACTTTAAAATGTGTCTTTTTTTGTTGCTATTTCATTTTCATCTTACTTGTAGGAAATAATTACTCAATATATGAATTCTATAGTGATGACTTGTTTTTTTTCTCTTCGTATCACTTTAATGACTTATGTATCACCTGTATGGTATGTTTATTTCATATTTTATCACTTTGTTTGACATGTGCTCATTTCGATTGGCCGTAAAACTTCGTCTCCGCATTTTTGTTTACTGCTGAACTTGTTTTGCAAATGAACTTCAAATTTACTTATATGGATAGTATTAGGTATTACAAATGAAGAAAAAAAATTTTTTGACGTGAAAACGTCTAATAAATCGATGAACGCCGGCTGCATACACGAAAAAGTGTCCCGTTACGCACATTGTCCCGTTTCGCTGTGTCCCGTTACGCTCATTTTATATTGCTCTTTGCTAACCTGAACCTCCTAGCATTGCGACCGAGTCCGTGGCGTAATTCTGTTTTCATGCATTTCAATGTAACATTTTCATTGCTCTTTGCTAACCCGTTCCTCCTAGCATTGCTGCAGAGTCCGTGGCGCAAATATATTATTTTTGACTGCATCTTGGTGTTGGGTAAGCCATTTTCCTTCACATCATCCTTGAAACACTCCCATTCGTTTCCTACTTTTCCTATCATCGTCCTATCCTTAACAAATTAACACAGATTGGAAGAAGTTAAATAGCAAACATGTATAAAAGATATAGTTAAAATAATCTCTTCGTTAAAGTAATAAACATATTAGAATTAATGAGTGCAAAATTAAAGTAAATTTATCAATTAAATTGTATATTTCATTTCACTCCTTCTTTGTATACATACAAAATAGTGATAATTCAATAAAAATGATTCAATTTTATTCACAAAAGAATGCAATCATTTCATCAATGTTTTGTTATGACTTTATCACGTTAAACTATCGTCCGTAAACCGACTTTACAGACAATCAATTTTTTACATAGTTAACTTATTGATTGTGTGTTATGAGTATTTTTTACTGATCGTAACATTTACAAGTTATGAACACTATTATATTAGATGATTTGTTATAACTATCCTTTATAAAATGCTTTGGTTGTAAGTGGTATTTTTAAATAACCTCAAATCTATTTTTTATTTATTTTTTATTTATAGTTACGTTCCGTCGACCATGAATGAGCAAATTCTCAATGGTGTAGAACATGTCAGTATATACAATACAATACAAAATAAAAAATAAATCCATAACATAGTAAGATAAAAGTTATAAACAATATCATGATTATATACACATATCACAATTAAAGGGATAGAGCATACATGTATTGTACACATATAATATTAAGGTGTCCGTACACAAAGATATTTTATACATAAACACACAAATAAACACATAACAACTATTATATATATATATATATATATACAATTCAGATGTTAACACACAAGTTATGATTATTAATACAATTTTAAAATTCATCAACAGAATAAAATGTTTTTGAGATAAGATATTCTTTTAATTTATATTTAAAATTTTTACTTTTACTTTTACATAGTTGTTTTAAAGTTAATGGAAGATTATTAAATAACTTCAAAGCAGTATTATATATGCCTTTCTGCTGTAAAGTAGTTCTTGCCCGAGTTATATGCAAGTCATCACATTTTTTAGTTTCGTATGGATGTATTGCTGAATTTGGCTTAAAAATATTCAGATTTTTATTTAAAAACACTAAAACTGAATAGATATATTGACTTGGCAATGGGAGAATACATAGTTTATTAAAAAGTGGTTAGCATGATATGTGATATTGTGGTAACTTACAAACTATTTATCATAAAAATATCGAAATTTAATCGGAGCACAGCTAAGTTTTATTTGACAGTAAAGTATTTTTCTCAAAATATCAAATAATTAATAATCGTTGACTGTGAAAAATACTATTTCATGAGACAACATTATTAGTGTTTTTTTTGAAGAACGCGTAAAATCTTAATTGCAAGAAAACGAATTTTTTTTACGCGGAAGTTTAATAACTAAAAGTGGAGGGTGTGCTCACGAACACACGGTAATGGTGACGTCACATGGGCACCGAGTGGTTCGATGTATCGACTCGATGCGTCGAGAGTCGACTCGCCCCAGTGTCTCTGCAAAAGTTGGCACGCGCGCTCGAACTCGAAGACGTGCGACGACGATCTTTCTTCGCGAGCCAAACGGTGACCGTAGATGTAGACGGATCACGTAAACGGAGATGGAATTCCCGGAACATTTCAACCGTAGCGTCTGCTGCTTCCGCAATGCACGGGAAAGTAAAAAAAAATGACAACCAATGGAACTGAATTTTAAGATAACGAAATATTAATTTAATTACAAAAAAATACATAGCCCTGGCAGAACTTACATATATAATACAAATAAACCTGGAAGTAATGAAATAACATTAGATATTGTTGTAGACTACTTGAAATAATTTTTAACTTGTTTAGAACATAAACAAACATGGCTACCACAGCAGCCAAGTACTCTACTTCTTTTGGTCGCACGGAGCAACGTACATGGAAGAGCTCAGCACTGCCGAGCTAATCCGTATAGGTCCGTTAAGCAGGCTGTAAATCCAAACAAATTTAAATATAAGATTAGGCAGGAGGTGAAAGTACAGTGGACTAGGTACTTCTATCAAACTGCACGAGTCTCTGGGTGGTACATACACAGGGATTCAAGCAAACAAGTAAAGAGAAAGTACGGGTCCGTCTTCCGTCTGCGTGCTACTGTAGAAACTATGTTCCGTGAGATCCGTCTACGTTTACGTGTCATTGCAGAACGGGCTTGAACGATGGCTTGAAAGAGCGCTCCTTGCTTCAGCGAGTCTATACGATGTCAACTACCTAAGACTCATCTTCACTCACAGTGCTGCCAACCTGTCACTCCCTGCAAAGCCCCACTGCCACAGGTCCCTTCTGCCTCAATGTTTGTGAAATAGGTCGGTGCCAAATCAGTAAATTTGATGTTAAATGATCTATTTACGAGACAAAATTGAGGGCGGTGTGTTTGGAATACCACCTCTGAAGACTACATAAAAAAAACAGGGAATTTAAGAAGCAGTGGTTGTTATAACTGAATTATTAAAAAAAAAAAACGCCATCACAACTGTTAAGAGGAAAATTCGCCCCCGCCATTTTGGATTTTGCCATCTTTTTTTTTTGCAATAATTCTAAGTTTGAAATATTATTCCTAGCGTTTGTCATGTCAAGACATGAATAATATCTCTCACAGACCTTCTACACCTTGGTGAAACCACGTATATACATATTTACTAAGTAGCCAAAAATAAGTACTATGCCATGTCGAACAGAAGCAAATCAAGCACGGAACCTTCATTGCAAAATGAATAGCCACGCGTGGGTTAAAAGGGCCTAAACCCTAGCGAACTAGGGTCACGTGACTGCGGAAATGGAGCGGCATGTGCCCCCTAGAAGACGAATGCGCACGTCCTCTCTCCCATATACACGACAGTGGTATGGGTAGTTGTAAATAAGTAGGTTCAAAAACATGGTGGTCGAATTTTGTGCACACGACCCGTCTATTTTAAAAAACTAGAGAACCCTGAATGAATGGCAGACAGCGCACAGCCTACACAAGCGGGTCTAGAATCATTTAATTTTGCATTCGGAATTCCTTGAGTATCGTACGTAGTTGAGCACTTAGAAATTTGTTTTTAGATACCATCCCTGAAGAGGTGCAAAGGGGTGGTAAATTTGATATGACAAAAATTTCTTTTAAAATTAAAATAGTGAAATTTTGTAAATATACTTAAAGGGAAATAAAATAACACGTATTTATTTTTTTCTTCGAAAATTCATTTCCTGGGTGGAGGTGGGGAAGAGATCAAAGATCAAAATTCCGTTTTCGGTCGAAAATCCCCAAGGCACGAATGTTGCATTTTTGGTGCTTCCTTGGTCTCCATGGAAACGCCTATTGCACTGTTGATGCATTGTTAATCGTCTCCGTTAAAAAAAATGCGGGGGGCGTTAAAGATGAAAATTTCTCGTATTTCAAGTAAATGTCCTTCAGAGTCACATATCCATCAACTGAGAAATAGCTCCCAAGGGTGGTTAGCTCGGACAAAGCCGGGTTTTTGAGCTAGTGTTATAATGTTATTGTTTTTGTTTTTTTTTCTTTTGCAATTGTGAATCAACTTTCAGGTAGGTTGTTGTCGCTCTGTATTTGCTCTGTCGCTCTTTATTTTCACACGTGTTAAAAGGGGTTCATTTTCAGACGGACCCGCCGTGTGTTTGTCTCCCCGTGCGGCGTAGAGGTGACATTCCTTGGCGTCTCTGCGGGGGCAAGGCGACTCATGCGCCCTGCGCGGCCGCCCCCGGGGGCTGTGTCTTTCGCCACGAGCGAGTTGACGCAACTTGACGCAACCCGCGCCTCTGGAATGTGGCGCAGTTTCGAAGCGGGCCCGCAGGCCGCTAGCCGTCGAAAGTAAGAGACGGCAGTCCTTCACAGCAGGCCCGAATATGGCTGTTCGTGAAAGAAAGGAGAGAGAGAGAGAGAGAGGAGAGAGAGAGAGAGGAGAGAGAGAGAGAGAGAGAAAGAGCGCGCGTAACTCAGTACACGTGACAAGAAGTGAAACTTATTTGGCAATTCAAAACCTCGACTCTTAAGTAGGTAGGCCTATATCGTAAAGGCGAAACACCATAGAGAGGTAGAGAGAGGCGAAAGAGAGAGAAAAAATACATTTTTGTTTTAATAAATATTCATCGAACATTAATGATTAATCTTCTTATATACGAATGTTTGTGTGTTCGTCTTCTATGCGACCGTTCATCTGATTGAGTTGAAACTTTGCGCACTTGACCTTCGAAACAAGGGAAATGTCGCTGTCTAGGTGAGATTTCGATGAAACAAAACCTCGAAGCAGAATTTAATTATTTTTGGTGAAATTTCGCCATTCCATCATCGTAGTTAAACACTAACCACGAAAGAATGCGGGCACGAGACAGGGCGTGTGCGTTGCATGCAATCTGCGAGCTATCGTTATCGATATTGGACTGGGCGAGCGCACTCTATACAGTAATCAACTTAAACCAAATATGAATGCGCTGCAGATATTAAAAACGTCTTTGAAAGATTCGTTACACATCGCCAACTTAGTATTTCTGTTAATTTAAATAAGTAACCGGTGATATCCCAAAACAAAATAATGGTTTTCAACTTTAAAATACATAGTTTTATGCGGGAAAAGAAGTATAAGGGCAACATCTACGAGCTTTTTCTCTCTCCAAATAACAGTGGGGACGAATATGCGAGTGCGACGATTATGCAATAAAACTTGGAAAATATTAAATGCCTCTTTACTATGTCCGAATAATAATGCTGGCGCACGATACGTGACAGATAATTACCATTCAGTATATTTTTTGAAATATTTCCATTAGTGTACAATAGATGCCGCGTAAGTCGTATCGAATATTTACCATTTTAAGTATTTTATGACAGTTCCTCTTTGGCGCGCGAGTGTTATAAGATATTCACCAGTAAGCGTTTCATGGATGTTCCTCTTATCTATGATCCAAATAACAATTGTAAACAGATAATTGAAAAATAAACAGTTTATCTTGTTGAAATGCAATTTTTTGCAGTTGCTTTCTTCGTAAGAAATAACCATGCCTCCTAAACGTGCATCAGTTGGTAGATCTACCAACGGAGCAAGAAAGAAACAGAAAATACGAGCTTCACAAAAACCGAGCGATGAACGACAAGCAAGCAACGAAGAAGATAGTTTACGAGTTGCTCAGAAGATCAACGAACAGTAAAGCTGGAATCGCAATGCCCCAACGGGTCCGACACGACAGGCCCGACAAACTGTCGTGCAGCATCTCAGCACGACAGATTTAAAAGCGTAGGGTCACAATACCACGACAAAAATAACCCGACGATTTTCAATTTAGCCTTCGGCAAATCGTGCCAAGCTAAATACTTCAATTAAAATGCATTATAGAATGCGCTAAAAACAAAGTAGGCTCTTTTATTTATTATTGACAGTTGAAGTGCAAAAAAACATTTAGTCGTCTGCGATACGAAGTAAGGTTAAGTTGATTCGTAAAACAAAGAGTATTTTATTATAGTTACAAGGAAACAAGATAAAGATATGTCAGTGAGGGACAGAAAAATACTCCTGATGTTAGTTGTGCGAAGAATTAAAAAGAATCTAAATGTTAACAGATGTATTCTAAAATAACGTCTTTAACCATAAACACGATGATATCTGTTTATGTTTATAGAAACAGACTAAGGCAAGCTAAAAAAATTTTCAATTCAGCCACACGTAAAACGAAATTTCACTTTTCAGCAAAAAGATTTACAAGTAGGTAAATATTTTTGAAATATAGTTCTGTAGTGTTTCCTTTCCGTTTCCGTTTTCTTTTCTGTCGGGCAGCCCGACACGACGAAATTAGAAATAGAATCTATTCCTTGTCGGGCTGACGTCACGGCGAGCTTGTATTTCATTGGCTATTGAACATGTCGGGCCTGTCGTGTCGGGGCATTGTGATTCCAGCATAAGAGTCGAAACAGGACTTTTACGAGCCTCTCAGTCTCGACGAACAGTGCATTCTGACTTAAATCATACTGGCGAAGAAGATATATATTCCAAAACATTATTGTATTCAAAAGTACCTAAATACTATTCATGGGGAGCTACATAGAAAAAATTCCAACGACGTAAACAAGGCACGCCAGTTGGAGGCTATCATAATTTGTATTCGACTGCCACTTCAAAAAATGTTGTACTTTAACAAGGAAAGTCCTTGGAAACTCAGTTGCTTGTAAAACTGCAAGGCAGAGCTTTGTAAAATTACAAATGGTACAAAGCTCTGAATTGCAGTTTTAAGAGTGATATAGTTTGGCAACTGAGTATCCAAGGATTTTCTTTGTAAAAGTACAGAAAAATATTTACAGTGAGTGCAACAAACATTTGCGTTTTGGACTTTTACCAAATTATAGCACGAATATCTTACGTCTCTATAGTTGGTTTAAGGCTTTGCAAACCCAAATTATGGGGAACCGGCAGGAATTGTTCTTTTTGTTTTAAAATTTCGGATAGACCTTATAAAAAATCTAGCTTTCCAGCGATATCAGACACGTGGTAGTCTACTTTCTACACGCCTCTCCAAAGCCATTCTCTTAAAGTCCTTGACATTTTTCTGCTCCGGTATTTTTTAATTACATAATTTTAGTTTTTTCCTTTTTTATCGTAGAGTATTTTTTCTCGCTTATGTTACCAAGGCTGCTTGGAAGATACTCAGTACACTATAAAAATATTTGTACTTATTACAAGGAAAATCCTTGGAAACTCAGTTGCCTAAGGTATCACTTGTAAAACTGCAAGGCAGTGTTTTTTGAAATTTAAAATAGTACCAAACTCTGCCTTGCAATTTTACAAGTAATATAGTTGGCAACTGGATTTCCAAGGAGTATCCTTTTAAAAGTAATTTTTTTTTAGTATAGCTGTGATTGCTAGCTCATCAGTGCATTACCTTTGTTTCTAGGCGTAACTGAAGGTCAATGTTTGCATCACATATCGCGACATTACAACTATGTATTAATCGGCAAAAAATCTGTTATCCAAAGATTTTGGAGCTTACTTTAATTCCGTCATCTTGTATGCTTCAAGGGAATAATGTCATGAATTAATTTGCTCTTAATATTTCGATTTTTTGCAGTTAAATTAAAATAAATCTATAATATAACAATATAAAATCTTCTTTAAAATATATTTTCCACCAAACAAGTACTTATTTAAGTTTTTATGAACTAAAATACAAATTATTAAGTCAAAATTAGCATGTATTAGAAGCACGAAATTGTTTAGTATACAGTTTGAATCAACAATTCGTACGTAGCCTTTGCAATAAATTTCTTAATTGTTAGTTTATCATTCATAAATAAATAAAAAAACGTGTTTCAAAAATAAGAAAATCCGATTTTTTCAGTATTTTGGGGAAACCTAAATTGTTATCGATTTGTTGAATTATATGCTTAAAATAAAAGAGTTTCAGTACTTAGGCTTCATAGGAATGGTTAATCCAAAAATATAAAACACATAGTTTAATATGTTCAGTACGTGCTATGCCTGATTTCAAAATTACCTTTAAATTTATAAAGGCATGAAGTAATGACTTGTTTATACAAACAATTAAATATGTTTATAATTATTTTAAATCATTTGCATTAACACGAAAACTTGGAAGCATATGTGATAAGTTAATTAGCTTAATATGAAGTGTTAAAATGCATAGCTTTTAGTTTTTTTTAAGAAATACTGTGTAGTTTACATAAGTATTACTTTTTGTAAATTAAATTTTTGTTTATTTTTTATCCATCCTTTTTTATTGTGTACTGTTTTTGTAAGAAATGAGACTATTATTTAAGAGCACAAAATGAAAAAAATATATAGGTATATTTTATTTTATTTTTCCCGTAATTTAAGAGTAAACTATTATCTTGGCATAGTCATTTTTTTAAGTGACCACTTGTGTTTCACTTTTTAATGTATTTTCTAATGTGTAAAATTAACATATATATTTAAATCTGTGTTTAATTGTAATGTAAGGCTGTGACCATGCCTTAACTTCGCCACATGTAAAGACAAGACGAGTACATAAAAATAAATAAATAAAACCGCCTTACCGTGTGACGTGTCGCGCTGGTATATTACGTTCCATTGAACTTGTGCACTTGTGCGATGTCTCATAGATAGAGACCCGGAAATTTCGCGGATTCTTCTGGCCTCAGGATAGAATTCAAAGTTATAGGTGTGCTCGACCCATGTTTACTTTCCCATTGGTTGATTTCTTAGCGAGAACATTTTTATCCTTGTTATTTGGCACTACCTGATTCGCTTACTTCTCTCCTGGCTGGGCATCATTGGCTCACGGTCGTAGACGGGCGTGTCCAAACAACTGCGTGCCAATCATGAACACAGTGCGAGAGTGTGAAGGTTTGCATTCTAGCTTGCGACTAAATGAATCCGCGAAATTTCATGGTCTCTACTCATAGATAAGTCTCTAATGCAGAACATTCTGGTGAATTTTACTCTTTGACAATCAAGGCCATTGAACGGTTCTTGCACTCGGCGAGAGTTCGTTGCCTTCAAACATTGCAATCGCGTGCCTCGCTGCCTTGAAAGTTGCCGATAAGAAAAAGAACTTTGCATCGGTTGTTTGACTTCCACGCGACTTGCTACAACTGCACAAGCTTCTGACATTACTTAATTTGCAGTGTCGATGGTCTTCAGCGAAATGATTTAAGACCGAATCAACGAATATTAAAAAAAATTGTTAGTCCAAAAAAATATGTACTTTTAAAAAAAATTCCTTTGTATCGTGTATAACAAAACACAAACATTATGTAATACATTAGTGTTCATCAATTAGTAGATTAGATTGTCAAATTGAAAAATGTCATTTAAAGTCACTTCTTTATCAATTTTTTTTTCTCTTCTCTACAAATTTTGAACATGGGCCTTCAAATAAGTGCAACCACTCATTATTATTATTTCATTTACTTTGTAAAATTATTTCCTGATATTATAGATTTGTACTATTTGTTTCATATTTGTTATTAAAATGCCTAAATGTTTCTTTTAAAAGTAAGTCCAGGCTTATTAGTTCTATGTTAATATTTGAATTTAAAGATTTTGTGTTTTTGCAAAGAATTTTATTTAGTCGGAAGTGATTTCAAACTAACATAAATACAGGGCATCTCCATGGTAAATTGAAGCGACAAATAAAATTTTGTTTAAGAATGACCTGTACAGTATATTAACATTATGTAAATAAAAGCTTAAACTGTCATTAAGATAGAGTAAAATAAAATATTTCCACTAGCAATGGCGATATGATTCTTCGGTGTGATCACTGATTTAATGATAGGTTAATAAATGTGGTTTTTGGAATTATTTTTCGACATCGAAAAAGTAGATTTTCATTGCGAGCTACTGGTAGTACGTCTTTTATTCGAATGCGTTTTCCACAAAAAGTTGACTTTTTTAGCACAATCATTTTGGCACCGACGAATTGCATAGACAAAAGCACAATCTTCACAAAAAATGCATCGATACAGCTTGTATCTATTGTATTATCAGCAAGGAAAAACAAACTTATTCAAATTCGTATCGCATAAGCGAGATTTTTCTGTTAGGAAGAATATACAAGTAAGTAACATTCAAACCATAGGTCTACTCTAGGAAAATTGATATTAATAATGAAAAACCATGTTATACTTGTGAAAAATTGATCCAGGAAACCAAAAAGGACGTTTCATTTGTAAGGATACGCATTATCTTAAAATAACCACATTTTTTGTATGATTCTAGAACTAAAAATTCATTTGAAGGAATGTAAGCTATTTTAAAGTAAAAGTCGTAACTTTTTAGACTTTATTTATAACTTTTGACTGGTCTCGAATGCTGCGACTTGATTATATGAATTGTTTTAAGTTGTGTTATGATTCAAATCTTAATACTATTCTATAGTAACCGATATCCATCAATACTCACCTAGCTATCGGTCACTGCAACCAATTAACACAGTTATAAATATGAGTAACAATACTTCACATCAGTTCTATATGCAATTACTAACTTATCTTTGGAACCGTTTGAAATATCATAATTACATAAAAGTCTAAGTTAATAATTTAATTACTCTATAAAAATATTGGCTGAATTTCAAGTAAGGTTTTTTTTAACTAAACCCTTTCTTACAGAAAATTATATTTTTTGAATTGAAATTGTGTTCTTGTCTAATTTTGTAACAGAAAAATTATATGATAATTCGAAAAACACATAGACAGATATCTAAATTTTATTCGTCTGAGAAAAGCAACGCCAGGTAATTCTGCAAAGTATGACGCCTTGTTCGGATGAGAACACGTCGTCACAAATTACATAATTTAATTTAAATAATCGTGTAATTTGTTAAAGCCCCTCTGTTTACCTTCCTCCACTTTTGTTTTATTATTTAAATACTCACGCGATCCCTGCACGATGTGTAATTGGAGCAAGGAACAATTTGTTTACCGCCAACTTAACACTGAACAACGAAATAACTCTTATCGCGGCGACAGTTTCAAGAGCTAAACAGCGTGAAGATTAAATTCAATTTGTCTCGACGCCGCTCTTCAAAATGTAATTAGAGCCGGAGTCAATTTCCCCTCGCATTATTGTAATGCACATATGATTATCTGGGGGAAGAAAATTATGCTGTAATAGAGAAATATTTTCCATGGTGATTGCCCCGGGAAGACCACGTGATATTTACAAAAAAAAATCCTCCAATTGTAGTAATTTTTCTACAAGACAACGCAAAAGACGTGGTAATTGTGCCTTTAAACCCCTTCCCCCCCTTGTGTTCACATTCGCTCCTTTACGTGCCCCCAACCGCGAGAGGCAAATTGTTAAATTGTTAAATTGTTAAATTGTTTCTCGCCGCAGTATTAATTCGTTGGGAAGGGGAAGGTCCGAGAGAGATTCTTGTCGGGTAATTTTCGCGGTTTTTGTACCGCAAGGAAGGGGGGGGGGGGGCCATTATACCTCAACCGCTATATGACGCCAGTCCCGGAATCGGTGACTTACACTACTTACGCACGCGTACACAAGCGCGCCGCGTCCAGGGCAAACGATCATTATTAAGCGGGTGACCAAATATGTTTCCCCCGCTTAAATTTTTTTTTCTTCCTCCTCCTGGAGAATTGAGGGTGGGGGGGATGAGGCATCTGTCGTTCGTGGGTCACCATCCCAAAGATGATTGGCGACTCGGAAAATGGCGGGGAAAAAAAGGTGTGGGGGTGAGGTTACTCGCTTACCCTTCCGACAAGGCCAGTTTCCTCACCCCGGGGGGTGATGCGACAATCGGTTTCCAGAGCCTATAAATATTAAAAGGGTTTGAAGAGTGGAAAGAAGGGAAGCTTGGTTGGGGGGGGGGGGGGGGTGTGTTCCGAATCTCAGATCGCCAAACCCACATTAAGCCTTGGTCTCCCGTCTCCGAAAAACGTTTGGGACTCCGATGGGTAAAATAAAAAAAAAATAAACAAAATCAAGGGGGGAGTGGGGATGGTTGTTAATCGCCGTAAACAACAGTTTGTGACCGACCCGGGTGGAGAGACGATTTCCATATATCTGTGGCTGCTTACTCCCTTGTCCTTCCAACAACCTCTCTTGGGGGGGAAGAGAAAAAAAAAGTAAATGAAATTCTCGGGCTGCCGGTGTTTTCCTCCGCGTAACGACCTGCTTCGCATCTGAGTTTCGCATTATGAATTCACGTCGGTAACGTAATGACCTGATTATCCCTTTCGTCGCCCGCCGAGCCCGCGGGACATTTTTCGGCCCTCTTCTCTCGAAAACTAAAAAAAAAAAAAAAAAAATTTAAGGGGACAACATTTACCATCTGACGGTCTTCTTTCCCGCTCCACTACCCTATCCCCTCCCCCCGCCACCCTTCAACCATTTTCTTAACCATCCCAGACCCATTTTTGGGTGGACGCGATGCATTATGCATTTTGGGCGAACTAGAGAAAATCGAGCCACCTACGGACTATTAAAAAAAAATTAAATAACCTTCACCTCCCCCACTCTCACTGCCACTCAAGTATGCCTATACTAACGGTTGCTTCCGCACCACAAGATGTTACGCCAATTTTCGGAAAGAAAAATCGAAGATCCTTTCAGGACACTTAAAACCATTGTAGTTCTGATAAAATTACTAAACACTTAACATAATTTTTATTTTCATTTTCTGTAGCTATAGTGTCAGTTTACAGTGGTTATTATGATGGATTTCAAGTGTGTGCGTGTGTGTGTGTTGGCTCCAGAAACACCGCCGCGGTGGTGGAAGTTGTAACCGCATCTGGGGTCCTTGCGGAAGGGTGATTTCACAGTGGTTCGTCCCTGTCTTCCGCAGATAACGAAACCCAGTCTTAAAACCGGGAAGGAAGTCTGAAACCCTCTCCTCCTCTCCGGAAACTCTACCAGGAATCAACCCGAGAACTCTTTTATTAAACCGGAACAATTTAATTGACAAATTTCTTGCATGGTTTTCACTGTATGTCACAGGAAAAACCCACAATAATCGAAACGGAAGGTAAATACACGAATACAAATACAACAAAATCAAAGTGAAAAAAAATGAATGCGTAGACTGCAGAAAGAATGATTCAGGAAACAGGCGGACAGAGTGGGCTGACAACGACGAGATAATTGCAACAAGAACAACAGTAAATAAAAGACAGTAAAACCATCCTTGGAAAACACATCGACGAACGGACGAACCTAGCGATGAAACTAAACAGATATTCTGGACACCGCCACGAAGACAGCACAGGCGAAAACAGCAGGTTCCCTAAGACAGGCCACTGTATTCTTCTGCGCTGCGACTCTCTCTGCGGTGTAAGCATTACACTTTTGACATCCGGCTGATCATGGTTTGTTTTATATTTTGTCCATCCGTGCGGTTTCCCTATGACTAGAGACACGGAAATTTCGCGCATTCATTTAGTCGCAAGTTAGAATGCAAACCTTCACACTCTCGCACTGGGTTCGTGATTGGCCCGCTTTTACTTGGACACGCCCCTCTAATGACCGTGAGCCAACGACGCCCAACTAGGAGAGAAGTAAGCGAAACGGGTAGTGCCAATTAACGAGGATGAACGTGCTCTCGCTAAGAAATCAACCAATGGGAAAGCAAACATGGGTTGAACACACCTACAAACTTAAATTATACTCTGAAGCCAGACGAAACTGCGAAATTTCCGGGTCTCTATCTATGACATACAGCGTAACCAGCAAAGTTCTATGTCCGTACAATTTTTTAAATCAATATTTCCTCATTGCTAGAATCATTCAAAGAACCGAGATCTCTTGTCTTTACTAGCTGAGAGACCAGACCACTAGGCCAAAACTTTTAAGGCACAATTACACAGATACACAAAAAAAATACTATCTGTACTTCTACATAAGATTCCTTTGGAAGCCAGTTGCCAAGAAATAATGTTTAATACTACAAGAAAGCTATTGTCACTTTGTACAACACATGAGTATAGTAATTTTTGCATGTATGAAAAACGTTTTTCGAGATAATGCTGAGTATTTCTTACAAAAATTGGCACTTAATTTTATATGTTAATTTACATTTTTTTTTAGTGATTCATTTGTTTTCATGTAAAGGTAAAAAAATTTACAAATATCGCTTATTTGACATGAATATTTCGGTTCAATTTACAAAAAAGAAAATGCTTGCAACTAGGGAACTTAAATTCTGGCGACTACTTCACTACCGCGTATAAATGGCAGATTAGCTTTCTACACACAGAATTTCTGAATGAGATAGTTGAATGCAGAAGTGGCATACAAAATACAATGTGCAATCGTCTTCATCGTCGTGCTATATAAAAAAAATTGTTTTAAAAATTGTTCAAAAGCCTTGTTGTTAGAGGTATGGGAAACTTTTATAAGAACACAGAAGATATTAAATAGTATCCTCATATGTATGCTGCGTGTTCCATATCCATGTTTCTGTTTACTAACTCTGTTAATGTTCCACACACATTCGTTCCTCTACTAAGCTTCTCCGGTTCGCACAAGTAATGCGTAAGCCGTTGTACTGGAAAATGCATAGGTGGAGGGAAGAAGAGCAGACGAACTATCCACAGGTGCTATCACACTCGACCCTTCCAAATACTCCCTTTATCAATGATGTATATACAAAACGGGTCGTTACCACAACGCCGAAATACCACAACGCCGAACGTACAATAACGCCGAATACCATAACGCCGAATGCCAAATTGACCGCAACGCCGACAGCTAGAAAACTGATGTGTACCACAACGCCGAAATATAGTAACGCCGAAAAATGTTACTGCGGGGAGGGAGGGGGGGGGGGGGGGCACAGGAGCAAAATGAAAAACAACTGAATGAATTTGTGTGCCAACCTTACCTAACCTAACCTTTGTGGCAGTCCTGCAATGAAATTTTTCGGGGTTAATGTATTTCGGCGTTGTGGTACGTAGCAGTTTTCTAGCTGTCGGAGTTGTGGTCAATTTGGCATTTCGGCGTTATGGTTTTCGGCGTTATTGTACGTTCGGCGTTGTGGTATTTCGGCGTTGTGGTGCGTCCCCATACAAAACCACATCTCAAATAAATCTTCCTAATTTCAAGAACCATTTAAAGAACATACCAGCTTCGTTCTCTCCTAAGTTATTTACCAAATGCCCACACAAGGGTTCAACATAATTTTTTTAACGGAATAAAATATGCATGTAAAATGACAGAAATGTTTTTAAATTTGTACACTTACATGAAAAAAAAAACTGCATCTCTAAAAAATAGTGTTCGTAGTAGTACCTACTGGGTTCGGATTCTTACCCGTGCAGTTGTGCTGTGTGTTGTCTCAGTACCTCCATTAGTTAAAGTTAGCTTTACAATATTAACCGCGCACTTAATAAGCATTATAGAATGTCCAGTAGAAATGCCTTCCGTATTTCGAAAGGCAGTTACAAACAAACAAAGAAATATACTGAAAAAAAAAAACTTTTATTTACGTATCGATAACTATGTCGGATTGCTTTTAAGCTTCCATTGTCGCTGGCAGGGAGTGTCTGTTGAAGGTTTATAGTATCCTTGCAGTTTTCATGGGAGTGTTTGAGGTTATGTTACTGTATGTATAATTTATTTGCATTATATATTTAAAATTGTTATTTAATAAATAATTAAAATAAATTGTAATACACATTCGGCATATTTATTTGTATTCAATATTAATTATTTTTTATCTCGATTTATTTACTAATTTTATACGTGTGTTTATATTAATATTTAATCATTAGTATTTATTTTAATTTTATTGAATTAATACTGTACCAACCGTATTTTTAACATTATTTGAGTCCTTTTTAATTGTTTTATTTTTAATAATTATGTGCATGCAGAATTAAAGTTATATTTGATGATGCCAAGAAAGTATTACTTCACACGCGTACATAAGTACTTTTTAACTATTAATAAAAAATAAAATTATATTATAATATCGTTATAAAAAAATAATAATATTGAATCAGCTCAATAAGGTTAAGGTATATTTTTTGGAAGTAGCCTATTTACTGACTGATTTCAGTCATTTTAGCAACTAATTTATAAACATATACTTAGTGTTATGTTTTTTTAATATTTCAGATTAATATTTTAATAATTCCATAAGCAGAATATATTGGTTCCTTCGGGAAATGGGTTCATGGGTGAGGTGCCTAAGGTGCGGACCGCCATATGACGTCACGGCGAACATAATGGATAACCTTTGAAATTTGACCTTCAAAATACTAATAATTTATAACGCGCGTCTATAAATTACGCAAGACGCAAGACGCAATATAACGCCACGGAAGCCCGACCCGTGTTTCAACTTCTTGCGTTTCGGCTAGTGTTTTCGCATTTCATATTCAAAGTTAAACTATTCCGCAAACTCTTTAAAAAAAATACAGACTTTATGTGCTTAAAAAGGCAATAATTTTCTTTCTATTGTATTGATAATGTTTTTGCTTGGTAAAATTTCTCTCAGAAAAAAGCTAGTAAGTACTTTTATATTTAATTTTTGCGCCTTCGGCGCTTTATCATAATAAAAAAAATGAACTATCAAAAAAAGCCCCGAGAATAAACTGTATTCTAAAAGTTTGACAATTTTTAAATTGTAGTTTTGGTGACATCTTGCACCGGTAGTTTTTAATGGTATTTGTAGCGTTCTGCAAGCCTCCGCTCTTTTATTGTGAATTGTATAAACGCGGGTTTAAAAGTAACTTAACTTATTCGCAGGTAATAATGTGAATGGTTTTACAGTTTATACCTCGACCTCTTTTCTATAGTGTTTATTTATACGTAGGTCCCTACTACTACATAAACATTTCGGAACGTAGCCTGTATTCGGAAGAAGTGGCCAAAGACTTCTGGGTGTAACACAATGGATTCAAAGTGGCCTCGATTCCGCCTTGCTGGTGATGGGCAAAGGAGGGGGGCTGTGGTATTGAGTGGTTCGGGTGGAGGGGGAGGGGCCACTTGCTGTTGGCAGAGTGCCTCTTGGTCGGGTACACGGTGCCCAGAAAAAAGAGATACTACCTCCCTTTTTCTTTAAATTTTATCTGCCTTCTCTGTTGCAGTTTTATTTCATTTTTCAGTGCTCTTAGACTAACGAGTAGGTATATTGCACACGTAGTTAATTCAAGACGAAAGTAAGACATTAATACAAAAGGAGAATTGTTTCTAATTGTTTTAACTAAACATATTTTTAAAGTTTCAGTTATGTAGATCTTGTTAAGGTGACAGGTAGTTGAGTTGTATTTAATACAGTGCCTAAATTAAAGAAAAAAAAATATTTACCTCGATATTTTAATATTCGTGAGAAATGCTCACTACTATCTCGACAACAAATTCCACACATGCGAAAATAACCATAGTCATGTGTTTGATGTACAAAGTTATATTATATTTATTGTAGTATTACAAATTATTTCTTGTCAACTGGTTTCCAAAGGAATTTTTTTTTGTAAAAGTACAGACCATATTTGTATGTGTGTTGGTGATAATACTAACACATTTTAATGTTTTTATATTTTTTCACCACCTTCTTCCCCTCCCCCCCCCCCCCAATCCTTCTAGGGTCGAAAAAAAAAACAACTTCGTCTGCCCCTAACCTGGTGTGCTCCCTCCCTTTCCAGACTTTTACGACGAAGGACAGGAGACAGTCGCGACCGCGGCGAGGAAGAATCACGAGCGGCGAAAACGAAAACGAGCAATTTGTGTTGGAAAATTCCCCCAGCGCCAGGGGGTTGGGTCGCAGGCATGCCAAGGGACAGGGAGGATAATTTCCCCGGTGGAAATGCTTTTCCTGGAAGTCAGGCGGCGACCCTCGAGTGTTATAATTACCGAGGGGATGGATGTACCTTTCGTGTCGCGATTATGGTCGTTCGGTCCCATCGGCCGCTCTCCCTCCGGGCACTGAATTGGAAAAGCCATAATTGTGTATTGTACCGTTTCAATTCATTTATTTAAATTCCCGTGAAAAAAAAAAAATATTCAAACTAATGTCCTTATTAAATTTTAACGATTTTGGCGCGGTCACTGACAAGAATAAACTCGATGGATTACATAAGTTAACTCTTACTATTTAAAGGCAATTCTACTATGTGAAACATCCTATGACCACCGAATGTCACTGGGTTAGATCCCCAACACTCATCCTTTGGACGACCTATGTTCAAACCCCCTCTCAGGCAGTGTGAACTTTTTTGCCCGCCATGGAAGATCCGACGGCGAAATTAAAATTAATGGTTTTAATTTCTTTTAGAAAAATCTATTTCATTTGATTTATCGGCCTAAATAAAAATCTTTATTATGTTGAGAATTTCGAATGACATAGTAACAGTTAATAAATTTTACCCTGAGTCCTTGGTAACCTCACAGTGTGAGGGCCATGGGTTTGAGTCCAATCAAAATTGGAAGAAATTTTGAAGTTATACTTCTTCAAGCGCGTTATGGAAAAAAAAAAAATGACGAGAGTGAATTCCTACGATGCGCGCTCTCCATGCAACGAAATTTTCACAAAACGAAAAAAGGATACGTAAAAAATATAAATTACGTAAGTGCTTTTAAATAATTTACTTTAGTGATTGATATTGTATACTGTCCATATAATTGAAAACATTTATTTTTCGTGAATATTAGTGATATAATTTGTGTTTATAAACTTTTCCACGTGTACTTATATACGTGTTATAAGGTTCCGTATGTTTCAATTTCCATTATTATTTAAATTCCATCTCGATTATTTAACTAAATTAAATCACTTATTTTATACACGTTTTTATATGAATTTGAATATCAACTGACGAATCGTTTAATTTGATTGATTTCATACTTTACCAACCGTATGTTTAATATCACTCCAGTCCTTTTATTATTTTATTTCTATTAATTATTGTCATCCGAAATTAAAGTTAGTTTTTTTTTATTACACCAAGTAAGTTAAAATACCAAGGCGCGTACATAAGTACACAAACTATAATATATTTTTTTAGAAACAACATAGTTTATGTGAGGAAAAAAAAGGCCGTTCACGACCTTGACCAAGAAAATATTTTATCGCGGGAGCGCAGTGCCTTTGAAACACAAGTCATTCGAATGTGACAGTTTTGTGGACCCCGCTCTGAGACCACAGCTGTCTTCTCCCACGGACTCTCATGACGGCTCACAAGACACAGTAGCAACTCTCCTGTTGCTGAGTCTTATAAGTACAGCTACGTCACTCACACGCTCTGTACAGAACAGCTACCAGTATAGTAGTATATTACAACCTGATTTCACGTGACGTTAAAGTTTATGCGTGGAACTTTGATGGACCTAAATGCGAGACCATATATATACAGTATTTTTTTGACAGTACAAATGTTCTGTAGTTACTTCATGCGGACACATGTTTCACACAGTTTATTACCAAATGCGCATTAACGATTTTTTTATTAACTTTTGACCATTTTGATTTCATGCTGATGCAATGTCGTGGCTACCTAGAGTTCTGTAAGTGGCCTATTGGCTCGGATCAGTTGCTTCTGAAGGCAGCGCCTTCAGCGACTCGTGCATCGCCGACTGTGGTGTCGTAGCTGTCGCCAACTGTGATGTCGTAGCTGTCACCGACTTTGATGTCGTAGCAGTCGCCGACTGTGATGTCGCAGCTGTCATCGACTGTGATGTCGTAGCTGTCGCCGACTTTGATGTCGTAGCAGTCGCCGACTGTGATGTCGAAGCTGTCGTCGACTGTGGTGTCGTAGCTGTCGCCGACTGTGATGTCGTAGCTATCGCCGACTGTGATGTAGTTCTCGTCGACTGTGGTGTCGTAGCTGTCGCCGACGTCGTAGCTGTCGCCGACATCGTAGCTGTCGCCGACTGTGATATCGTAGCTGTCGCTCTGGAAGGCCGCGGGATGCCCATCAGCGCCTCTGCTCGTCTGGTGCGGGTAGGCGCCAGCAGTGCCGATAAAATCGAAGTCCATTTTGTCGGTTTTTTTAAATCTCTTTTTCCCATTCTGTTATGTATATTTTATCGTGTATTTTAATCCCGTGCTGTGGTATCCTTTGTATATTATTCACATCATATACTGCAAGAAGAGACAATGAACTAGCGTCTGGAATTGCAGGTGTGTGTAAGTGTAGTGTTATTTACTCAATATGTTATTGTATTTCTTAGCTTATGCCATCTGTACTCTCTATGCGCTTTATAAAAGAATTTATAAAACCAAACCAATGGCTAAGGACACAGCCAACTGTCTGGTTAGCTGAGTGAGGCGGGGGGCCGAGGTGGTGACTATGCTGGGACGGGTAGTCTCAGCCTCTGGTCATAGCTGAAGCTCTAACACCTTTCCCGATCCCGTGTACGGCGTATTCCGTATCCTCGTCCATAGGAGCCTCAGGCTGGTGGGGCTGATGCTAAGAGGGCTGGGCAAACAAACCAAAAGGTGGAGCAACCCCTTAAACTATGACTTAATGTAAACTTTGGGACAACAGAAGAGAACGAAAAAAAAAACACAAATTATGACAGCACAAAAATATCGAACCCAATATTGTTTCTGTTTTGGAAAACTCTTGTCTTTGTTTCGTCTTTTCATTTTGTTGTGTTTTTGTCTCATTTCAACTGTTGTGCTGAATTTTTTTGAGTTCAATATTTTTGTGCTGTCATCATTTGTGGGTTTCTTTTCGTTCTCTTAGTCCATTTTTCTTTGTTTGTCTTTGTTTGTGGACCATATTCCTGTTATGGAATATTATGTGGTGTTTATATCCTTTTGACTACAGCAATTTTTTGCTTAATTTGTGTTTTTGTCTTTTGGGTATTTTTTAGTTTTCTTCTACAGACATACATGTGCTTAGCAATGGCGTATGTCCAAAAGCTTACATCAAGTCATGCACTCCCATTGCACAAATCTTTCAAAGATAATACCCTTAAACTATGTAGGTATGTATGTTCGTCTGGTGTGTGTGTTCGGTTCGGTGTTGGTGCAATGTTGAGTGCAATGAGTCTGTGGGTCCAAGTCGGGAGTGGGGAGAGAGATGAGTTATGTGGTGTATTTCATAGTGTGTGTGTGTTTAGTCTGGCATGAGTGAGGTACAGCGCTTCGACTCTGTGCAACCCTATGGAGAACAGCCGTGTTCGTGTTGAGTCTCTTGAGTTGTTTGGAAAAAGTTATGGGGGAGGAGGGGTGGTTATGGGCGATTCGCAGTCTTTCCCGTGCGTTAATCTATCCCCGACCTAACCCATTCAAAAATATATACATGTATAGAATCCAAGGGGCAGCAGAAATTGCCATTTGCTGAACAATGTATGTCTTTATTACATAGTTGATTCGAATGAATTTTTTATAAGGAAATATTGTCGGCCTAACGAAGTAGTTTGGTCAACTCAACTGAATATTTAAAGTCTACGAAATAAATTTTGTTACACGTAAAATTTGGTCAGGCAAACCAAATATTTTTTTTTACAGCAAGTTAATACTTGTTTCGCCATTAACAAAAAATTGTTGATTTGTGCGATAGAAGGGCCCCCCTTCCTTTTTTTAAAGTAAAACTTCTTTGCTGAGAGGACTACAATTTTCGAGCGTCCCGAAAATTCCAGATGCATGAGGGAAATGGTCCCTATACAAGGGGGGGGGGGGAGGGGGGAAGGGAAACCGGTAGAGGAGAGTGCGTCAGCGGCGACGCCACTACAACGGATGCGCTAGCGGTCGAATTGTGATTTTTTTTTTGGGGGGGGGGGGGGCAGGTACGTATCGTAGCATGCTATATGAGAGTTGTAACGACCGGAAGGGGAGACGACAGGGGAGAGGTATACGTAAATGACGCAGCAGTGATGATACAAGATTCTCGTAACGGTGCTTGTGTTTGTCTACTCCTCACAGTTTTCGTAACGGCTAACTATTGACGCTAGCATATTTATTTTATTTTATTTAAAGTATCGAGAATGTATTTATTTGAAAAGGAAATAGAGATGTTGATTGTGTATTTAACATCATTAGTACCGATTTTTTTTTTTTTTTTTGGTGAATATTGCGATTGAAAATGCAAATAATTTATCTCTATCCATACCTAACAAGCAACAAGTTTCACTTCTGCTGCATGTGGACTCAACGCACACACGTTTTTCTCTCTCTCTCTCTCTCTCTCTCTCTCTCTCTCTCTCTCTCTCTCTCTCTCTCTTTGTGCGGAGACGAAGCGCGAGGCATTACTGTGGCAAGCGGCGGATATTACTCGATGGCTGGTACCACTTCCCTTCCCCCCCTCCATCCTCTGCCGCAAAAATCAAAAAAAAAACTTGTGCCCAGAAACTCGTTCTGGTGACGCCGGGGGCAGTGTGGCGTGTCTGGAAGCTGTTCGCTGCCTTCGCACCTGGACACGATCTCACGAACCCCGTGGGCGGGGTCCGGAGAAGTGTTCCAGTTGGGGGGGGGGGGGGGTGTGGAGAGCTGCACAATTCCTTCATTTAAAACTCCAGACGGCAAAGGAAACGGCAAAGAAAAATAAAAGGTAGAAATTCCCCCCCCCCCCCCCGCACCCGCCTTCAAGGAAACTGTGACCGAGTTCAAAAAGGAGAAGCCCATGGAGTCCACATGTGACAGAAAGTGCTTATTATGTTATCATTAGAGACATGCAAAATTTCGCGGATTTTCATTCCGCGATAGGCTGAGCATCGAAACAACTATACCTTCGTACCGCTTCTGTGATTGGCCCACATTTTATCCGGGGGACTCTGTGAGCCGATGGGAAACACTAAACCAAGAAAGTGCCGAATTACGGACAGCCTAGTCGAGACGTCTCACGCGTCAGTAGCCAGTGAACAGGTGTCATTTCCGCGAGTATTTAAAGGACTCCGGAGTCTATCCTAGAGGTCAATGAATCCGCGAATTTTGCAGGTCTCTAGTTATCATGTATTAAAAAAAACATAATTCTGTTTGGGTTAGTTCGCAGATCAAATATATATGTAAGTATACCGGCGCTAAATTATTTTATCGCTAAAGTACGCAAGTTTTAAAAAATCCAAGTATGCAAGTGTCCAAGGTATGCTGCGAAAATTTTCACCTCTCCCGTGTGCCATGTCTTCCTCTATCGGTTCCCCCGCCACGTGCCTAACTATGTATGCCCCTCGTGCGATCGGGAATTTTCGTGACGCTCGAAAAATTGTAGCCCATCTCAGCATAGAAGTTTCTTTAAAAAAAAAGAAAAAACTTCCACTCCGAAAACTCTTCCCCTCACACGGACTAACAATTGATTATTCCTGAAGAGACGTCGAGGCTCCACTTCCGGCCTGCACAGACAAAGAAGGAAAAAAAAATAGTACCGAAAACTTCGCAGGTTGATCGAATTCAGCAATAACTGTATTTTCGTTTGCATTAAGTCACGAATATGCATATAGTCCTGGTTTTGGTAGGCTACGCAGAAAACAAGAAATTTCTCTACTTTTGCAAAAGATTATTTTGGAAACCAGCAGTTGCCAAGAAAAAACGTTTGTAATCTTACAAGAAAGATATTGAACTTTGTACAACAAACGTATATGGTATACTTTTTGCATATGACAAAAGACTTTTTGAGATAATACTAAGTATTTATTTCGAAAATTAGTAAATGATTTTTTTAAGAACATGGAAAGTATACTCGACTATTCAATAAATGCACTTTATTTTGTTTTATTAGGCTATAGTCGCCACCGCAGTCGATACTTAGAGGCGACTGCAGTGTCGACCAAAACTTCAGTGATGTTTTCGCCTCGGACGCGGCTGCATCTCAGAAGCCGAGCAACTTCAGACATTAGTCGCGAAAGCCAGCGATCTTTATTTTTGACGTCACAACGTCTAATAAATAGACGAACGCCGGCTGCACGCACGAAAAAGTGACCCGTAACGCACATTGTCCCGTTACGCTGTGTCCCGTTACGCTCATTGTACGCTTGCGCCGCATCTATCTGTCTTCCACTCGATTGGAACAACCATCGATTTGACTTTTTCGAGGCACATTAAACTTGAAACACTCCCATTCGTTTCCTACTTTTCCTATCACCGTCCTATCCTTAACAGAATAACACAGATTGGAAGAAGTTAAATAGTAAACATGTATAAAAGTTATAACTAAAATAATCTCTTCGTTAAAGTAATAAACATATTTGAATTAATGAGTACAAATAAAAGTAAATTTATCAATTAAATTGTAGATTTCATTTCACTCCTTCTTTGTATCCATACAAAATAGTGATAATTCAATAAAAATGATTCAATTTTATTCATAAAATTATGCAATCATTTCGTCAATGTTTTGTTATTACGTTGTCACGTTAAACTATCGTCCGTAAACCGACTTTACAGACAACCAATTTTTTTTTCTTGCGTTTTTTATTTATATCCCAAAAAAAAATATTCCAACAGATATCCACCAAGTGATGATAATTACGAACACTAGCGCGTATTTTTACAACAATTGTGTAAACTTAATTAATATACTCGTGATAAAACAACTTTAAGGGAGGTGTCGAGATAAAATTTCATAAATAGCCTTTAATAGTAATGACGAAAACACGAAGGAAAAAAATCAACCTGACGTGTGAAACGGAGAGCGTAGCGTAACACATTTGCTCCAAGCACAATTAAATTGCCGGCATTGACGCCTCACTATACGTGTCGAGGAGGGCTTGCGAGGGGTGAGAGGGGGGTAAATGATCCGTGGGTCGGGGAAACATCGCTGGTTTTGTCATCGGCCTGACGCGTCTTTCGGGGGGAAGCCTTCTTTTCACAGACGAGAGAGCCAAAACCCGAAGTTCCCCGAAGTACATGTTTTTTTTTTTTTCTCCCGTATCTTTAATGTAGCTATCCTAACCAAAATCAATAGTCCACAATGTTTTTAAAGTATTTATAATGTAGCTAACCTAACCTAATTGGACATTAGTATCCTTTTATCAACACCGCCATATTTATTTACAATGAACCAAAAAAATAACCCCGGTGATGCACGAACGAGCGTTTGGTTCTTTCGTCTGTGAAAAGAAGGCTTCCCGTCTTTCGGGAGGTTCACGGCTGTAGTGTTTTGACTGCGAGCGGCCGGGGCACAAAATGTTGAGGGGGGGGGGGGGAGGGAGAAGTGATAAACAGCGAGCACGAGGGAAAACGAACGCTGGACGTCGCCCGGCGAGTGGTCGAAGAGGGTGTTGGAGGGGAGGAGGAGGATGGGAGAGTTTAAGTGGCCGTGTAAACCCCTGCCGCCGTCGTGATTACTCCGTTTCAATTACCAGCTCGTAAACGACGTCAGAAAACAGAATAATTGTCACTAATACTGACGTGCCAGCGAGGTTGGCGAAGGGAAGGGAGAGGTGTCGCAGTGCAATAAGCGCTCACGTCCAAGCGAAGGGGTGGAAAAAAAAAAAATTAAAACGAAAAATGGTAAAAGTGTCCGTAACAATTTTTTTAAAACCTTTTGCAACGTTTTGTGATAACGGATTAATAACCTTAAGTATTTTTCTTCTGTTACATTATATTTTTATTACAATGATTTTTTGTTTAATTCATAAATCAACAATGGTTGCGGGGTTTGCAATTTTTTTTTAAATAAAAAAGGACTTTTTTAAAAAATGGTTTCAAGAATAATTATATCAGCCTAGAATAAATTTGAGAAATTTAAAATCTTCATAAGTCTGTAGTTTTTGGAACATTAATTTTTGAGACTTATGGGAAAACTTCCTGATTATTTAAAGATTTTTAAGATGAAGGCTTAATGCGTATGGTTGATTACCAAACTGTATATACCGCACACTTACATTCTATCAGATTCTGCTAAGATCGAAATATAAATTGAATTGAAATAAGTTTGAAAAATAATTTTTTGAAACGTGTTAGCGTATTGAAGGAAAACATTTGTACCTTTATTACACTTTTAAATGAAAGCGAAAGCTTATTATTATTTTTAAAAGTTAATGCAGTTTTACTCCTAAGCGCAAGACTGAATTTTATGTCGTGTGCACCAGTAAGCAGTTATTCTTAGAGCCTTTAAGATTTCATTGTGTTTGTTTTTATTTTATGAACGTGGTTTATAGGTATGTTACTAGTATCATGCATAAATTTTAATACATAAAATTAATCAAATTGTGACATGTCATATTTTATGCACTAAACAAACTACGACTTATTGAAACTACTTAACACACCCATTTTCCGCAGCGGAAAAATAAAGTGATTCATTACGAACGGTTTTGAATTTATAAATTTGACAATAATTCACCAGCTAAACAAGGAAAATTTAGCACTCACAAAAGCAAGCTTGTGTCACTTAAATCTACGTGCGGTATTTCGACTATCGTGAACATTTTTAAAAATTGTAAAAATTAAAAAATAAATAAACAAAAAAAATAACTCAATAAATATTACATTATTTTTCCTTATAAATTTTAAGGTTAAAAAGAGTACCTTATTCCTATTCACAAAAAAATTCTAAACATAGAACAGTAAAAAAAGCTATATTTAAATATTTTCCATCTATTTTTATCTTATGTATATCTTGATGTGTAGCTACCTCTGTTTATCTCGCTATTTCTCTCCAGTGTCTCGGACAAGGAAGACGACCTATTCCGCACGGGTCTTTGAAACGTCCACGTCTCTTGAGCCGCTATTGCCCCAAGGGCCACCCCCTGGCCGTACGAATCAATCGCGCCTGTCCACGGCGACCGCAGATTGGCTCGTCACATCGACGTCGCGTCACAAGGAGCATTTGAGCGGGGAAAATGTGGGAGAGAGAGAGAGAGAGAGAGAGTTGGAGAGGCACGCGACGATATCGCCCTACCAACTCCACCTTCCCCCGTAGTCGTCATCCAAAACCCCTGGGGACACTCATCGCTCGGTAGCCGGGCTGTCGCCCCCCCCCCCCCCCTTCCAACAAATATTAGTAACCTATAGACAGTTCCGCAGCTACTGTTCCCGTTCTGCAACGGCACGGGAACGTAAGACGCATCACGTAAACGGAGACGGATCTCCCAGAACATTGCACCATTGTGTCTTCTACTTCCACAATGCATTTCAAGATTACGAAATATTAATTTAATTTTTAAAAAAATTATATATATAATACTTCGAGATCATAGCACGGGTATAATTTGCGTATGTATTGAAAATAAACCACTAAGTAGAAATATAACACTAGATATTCTTGTACTTAATTTTTTTTTTTTTTTTTTTAATTTTTCGGAACATAAATAAACATGGCTACCACCGCAGCTAAAAACTCGGCTTCTGTTGGTCCTACGGGAGCAATGTGGTCCGAGCTTATCCGTAAGAATCCGTCTCCGACTGCGCGATATTGTAGTTAACTCCGTTCCGTGAGATCCGTCTCCGTTTAGGTACGTGTCATTGTAGGAACGGGCCTAAGGCCGGGGTTTATGAACTACGCAAGGAAAGCAACAGACGCACGGTGTTCAGCAATAACATTTTAAAAGTACCCGCTCGTTTATAAACTACGCAAGACGCAATAAAGCAATGCATGTATAGTTCAACTTCCCAATTCCTTCCAACTTCCAAATTTTGACTTGCGTTTTACGACGGCCAAATTCGAAGAGAAATGTTTCAAAACTTTAAAGACGCAGACGTTATGTGCATAGAATCCGTGGATGTTCTTTTTATTATGTGCGTCATGTTTTCACTTGTTAAAACTGTCATACAGTGAAGAAAATAAACTTTTTGATATCAAATTACTGATTAGTTTCCGTGATAAATATGAATTATCACAAGAAGCCCTGGGTAGAAATATGTTTTATACTATTGGTGACTACTTGCGTGCTTTATAAACGACTGTGAATTTCTTGCGTTGGTTGCGTGAAGCTCTTTAACGTCGTTGCGTTCCTTGCGTTGTTAACAAACCGAGCCTTAAAGACACCGGGTTTATAAATTTATTTATTTGACATGTTTTTACGTCAGCTAAGGACTTCCGACTTATTTTATACTTATCCAATTCACACACATAAAACATAGGCCAATACATGTACATGTAAACAATTTTACCGTTTGAATTAAAGTAGCAATTAACCTAGTCGATAACACCGTCAAAATTTATGGATTGATATTTCTAAAACATAAAAGTAGCAGATGACATCACAGTCTCTAATACCCAAAGGATATTTCACTTCAAAAATACAAGGTGACACAGAAAACGGGAACATATTTAGCAAACAAATAAAATAGAATGCATGCAACAACACAAAATTTTATTGACAGTAATTGAACCATTACAGCTTCCATTTTGAGGAACAAAAATCCATATCATCAATTTATTAAAATTACGTCCTGCAGATGGCGTCCCTCTCCACGTATACATTCTTCTAATCTGTTGTTCGTGTTCGCCATTGATGGCTGCAACATCTCAGCTGCGATAACACGAATTCCGTCTTCGTTTCTTTGTTTCAAATCGTCCGCTGTCCTCGGCCGAGTCATGTGGACCCAACTCTCGAGGCAGACCTACAAAAAAAAAATTGGTTGTCTGTGAAGTCGGTTTACGGACGATAGTTTAACGTGACAACGTCATAACAAAACATTGATGAAATTATTGCATACTTTTATGAATAAAATTGAATCATTTTTATTGAATTATCACTATTTTGTATGGACACAAAGAAGGAGTAAAATTAAATCTACAATTTAATTGATAAATTTACTTTTATTTGCACTCATTAATTCAAATATGTTTATTACTTTAACGAACAGATTATTTTAACCATAACTTTTATACATGTTTGCTATTTAACTTCTTCCAATCTGTGTTATTCCGTTAAGGAAAGGACGATGATAGGAAAAGTAGGAAACGAATGGGAGTGTTTCAAGTTTAATGTGCCTCGAAAAAGTCAAATCGATGGTTGTTCCAATCGAGTGGAAGAGAGATAGATGCGGCGCAAGCGTACAATGAGCGTAGCGGGACACATCGTGACGGGACAATGTGCGTAACGGGACACTTTCGTGCGTGCAGCCGGCGTTCATCGATTTATTAGACGTTGTCACGTCAAAAAAAAGAACCGATAAATCCGGCGATCTTGGGGGGGGCCGAGTAATGTCACCGAATTTCGAGACGTTACGATCACCGAACATTTCTCTCGCAGCTGCAGTTGAGTTTCCTCGCCGTGTGCGATGTCGCGCCATCCTGCTGGAAACCAGGTTACCGTTTGTGTTTTTTTCTTCTGTGTCGTATGGCAGGGGTGCCCACAAGGGGGGGGGGGGGTAACGACGCCGACTGCGTCATTAAAATTTCAGGGGGGGAGTTGTTAAAAGACGAGAAAAATGTATATATTATTTACATACTTATAGCTTCTAATATTAAAATACGTTTCTGGTGCTTTGATAGTTGAAAGGGATCTTGTATATCAAATTGGCAACCCCGCACTTTCCTCAACAAAAGCAGTTCAGGATGGAAATATTACCTGATATGACCAAAAATTTATTATTAGAAAATAAGTTTTAATTAATGCAAAATGTGACAAAATATAATACTAAAAAAGTATAATATTATAAAATAATTGAGTAAATAATTGAGAAAATGGTACAAAAAATTTCGGGGGGGGGGGGCGCATCATTAGGTTAGGGGGGGTGAGTCAGAGTGTTTGGGGGGGGGGGGGGCACCTCTGCGTATGGTACTTGCGCGTGACGTGTGCCAAACGACTAACTTCCTTTTTGTAAAAATTTCAACTTTTGTTTTTGCGGTGTACATAAGCTGGTGGGGTTCGCCGCGAGAGAAAATTGCAGGACTGTCACTCAGTAACCGCGAGTGGCCGCAGACAAACTGGACGTAAATTGACCCGGCGCTTGTCGCCCGCGGGGGAGGGGTGTGGTGTAGGGGGAGGAAGAGGGCGCTTAATTACGTCGGGAGGCCGGGGTAAGCCAGGCGCATCGCGTACAAGTTTAGACAAGTCTGGACAGGTCTAGTGGGGAGGATTCGCTCCAAATGGACTCTTCACCAACTTGGTACTTTGAATTTTTGATGATGTGCGACCTTTTGGCTATCTCGGTGTACGGCATTTGGTGGGAGTGAACTTGGCGAACGCGACGGAAGCCAAGGAACGGAAACGCGTAACAACCACTGTGCTGAAATCTGTGGTTGGATGGCGCTAAGAAAAGTTCACGAATAAAAAAGGGAAATTTTATACTGTTAACTGTTCAATCGATTTTTAAGAAGATGGTGCAGTTGTTTAATGAAATTCATTTTCGAAAACCAGGTCCAAGGCCGGGGTTTAATTTTTTTTTTTCACTTTTATCGTAAGCCGTTTCATTGTACCTACAGCTTAATATTTCGGCCTGCAAATTGAATGGTTCGATAGTCGACGTACCTGCTCCAAAAGCGCATTCTAGCGGTGGCTGCGGAAACTACGAGTGATTCGCTTCCAGAAATGTAGTTGAAAACACGATTTGCGTATACACTTATCACGCTCGGTAATATTTTTAAGATTTATAATTTGATTTTCGTGTCCAAGATTCGTATTGTAAGTGTATTTGCAACATGGGAACACATGTATGTGCGTGTCACTGAGGTTGGATGCTAGTGGTGGCCCGAACGATTCAATTTGACCGAATCGATTCGTTTGAATCAGTTCCGTGTGATGATTCGTTTCAAAACAGATTCGTTCATTTCGTTCTTTTGTTCTCACCGCCGGCAACGAGATCCGGCACATCTCAAAAAAGAGTCGTAACTCGTTCACCCATTCAAATATTCGCCTGGTCGAAATGTGCTTGAACACATTTCGAAGCACTCACCGATAATTTTAGTAATAAGAACCTAGACAAACCATGCATAATATTCTCTAACGCGATACCTGTTTTGAGTCGCTAACACCCACTCCCACTCATTTTCATTACTGATTTGTAGAGACCAGAAAAATTATCGGATTCATTTCGTGATAGGCTGAAATTCAAACATGTGTACACTTATGCTGGTTCTGCTATTGGCTCGCAGTTTAACTGGAGCTTTCTGGGCCAATGAGAGACTATCGACCAAAGAAGCGTCGAATCACAAGCTACCCAGTGGAGACGCCTCACAATTTACTACCCAATGAACACGCGTGTTTACTTGAGAAATGCAGAGGTCATTGAATCCGCGAATTTTTCCGGTCCCTACTGATTTGTTATGTTTGCTCTTGTGAACACGCGCGCTCCTCAGTCTCTCCGCGTTTCGTGTTCTCTCGAATCGTGTTCGACTCTCGAGTAATCGACTCTCTCTCGGAACAACCGATTCTTTGTGCAGTGAACGAATCACACCCCTTTCGTTCGAAGATAACGTTCGTTTCGAACGTATCGTTCCACTAACGACGCATCACGTGAACCGGCGAGTACTGAAAGACAGGCTCACGTTTTTTTTATTTTCTTCTCATCCGCTTTCGTCCCACGATGGTGCGGTGTGATAGGAAGTCGGAGGGCGTAAACGCGATGGCGTGGGTGCTGGTTCGAACGCCGGTCCGCAAACGAGAGAGAGAGAGAGAGAGAGAGAGAGAGAGAGAGAGAGAGACAATACGCGCGATCGCTATCTACCAAAGTCCCGGCGGCTCCAGCCTGGCATTAGCGCTAAAGGGAATCGGAGCAAAGAAAGAGCTAACAACTCACCGCCATTACCTCACCCGGGGTTAACAAGAAAGATAATGGGGAGAGGGAAAGGTTTGTTCGGAGAGAATAAATAAAAAATACCCGGTTATCGTCAAATGGGATAAAATCGACCGTATATTTTTTTTCGGGGTTTGTTTCGTAGCGTCTTACGCAACAAGTTGTTCTCACCATGTATTTACAATTTCTTTAAATGTATCATGATGGCCCTCTCAAAGTTTACGTTTAGTCACACATATTTTGCACCAGATATTCGTTATGTGTTATCCATAGAGACCGGAAAAATTCGCAGATTAATTTCACGATAGTCTGAAATTCATATACACATACCTTTATGCTGCTTTTGATATTGGCTTGCTGTTCGTCTGGGCGACTCTGGGCCAGTGAGAAACCCTCAACCAAAGAAGTGACGAATCACGGGGCAAACCAGTTGAGACGACTCACAAGTCAGCAGCCAACGAACTGGCGTTAATTTGCCCGAGTGTACAGAGGACTGTGTAGACTATCCTGGAATATCATCGAAACCGCGAATTTTTCAGGTCCCTAGTTATCTAATAGCGTTAGAAAGTCACATAAACGTAAAAGTTATGGCCACCTCTCTGACGATTTGGATCTTGCAAATAACGTTTGATAAATATATACTAAAGAGTTTTGTAAGAAAACCAATTAATAACAGCCTTAGTGATATATACACATGAAAAACTACTGCTACAGATTTATCAACGATGACAAAAACATTAACAGACAATATAGTTACAGATAAAATAATATCTGGAATTCTTTTTTTTTCCACCATGATAAGCATAATCATCCTGATTGGCCAGACCTCCACCAACCATGGCCACGCACAGAGGTTCGGCTGTGAACAGTCTTTTATACATACGGTCCAGACCACCGGATGTTAGCTGTCTTTGAATATGGCTTTAACCAGGCCTTTCGAAAAGTCTGTCACACTTTTAATTTTACGGGCGTGGCCACAACAAAAAAGCCAAAAAAAAAAAAAAAATTAAACCAGTAGGATTGGTTTCGTAGGATAGTTTGCAATTTTTTTTTCTCAGCCATTTTTTTTTTCACCAAAAACCTCATGTATTTCCTTGGATACACGGGCATATATCTCAAACCTGAGTAGTTTAAGCCACGTATCAACTTTGCGTGTGAGACAGAAAATGAAGTCTGGACCTCAAAGAAAAAATATACTGCACCTTTAAAAGTTTTTTATATTCAGTTTACGAAGAACGCTGGCTACAAATTATCATCCCAGGATCTTCGTAAATTTACAGCTGTCTTCGTTAATTTACGTACACGAGTTCAGTTACCTTAAACATTAATCCAAAGAATATTCTTGGTATTTGTAACAAAACATTCAAAAACGGTTTACGTCTACAGAAATGACAATCTAACTTTTGTCCACGTGTGCGTTCACCTTCGTTTAGAACCAAAAAAAATACAACTCGGAAGTTGAAATATGGCGTAAGTTCTACGAAAAGTTTATCTGAAATTACGAATAACTATTCGTTTATTTTAGTTAAATTCTTCGTTGATGGCTCCGTTAAGTAACTGTGATTTCTCACAGTGAAGACTCCGGACTACTTGAACGCTGATAATGTTTCTGACGGTAGTCATGACCGAGTATTAGATTCGAACCCGCGACCATCGCTCTTAATTATATTGGGTTAAACTGAAGCATCTAGAAAATATGAAATTTCAAGAATTTTTTTTTGGAGATCATGTGCATTTTGCCTTTTTGATTATTGATTTGGAAAGAATTTGCATACCATATGGAGATTCAAATTATGATGCAGATTTAAAAAAAATCAAGTGAACAAATTAAATGATCTTAAACGAAGTTCTGATAAAACTTGCTAAGAAAAAAAATTCTCGCAAATGACCTTACGAAAACAATCCTACTGGTTAAAAATTATATATATTTTTTTACTTTTTTGTTGAAGCCACGTCCGTGGAAGTAATAGTGTGCCAGGTTTCTTAAAAAGTCAATAAATTTTCTGTAATTTCTGACAGCGTAGCCAGAAACTGCTGACGTCTTACAAGGGTTTAATCAGGTTAAGTGGACTGCGTCATGCTTCGGTGTTTTAATAAATTCACTTGACCACGCCCGTCTAGTAACTTCGTAAAAAAACTGTTATCAAAGGAAGTTAATTAAATTAACATTATGAAGAGTAATTATTAGTATTTCATCACTGAGTAAGTCGTTTGTGAGCCCTGATAACCTAGGATGCTTATTTCTGATTATTTATAAACGTGATTGCAAATGTAACGTTTTTTGCCCCTAGTGATTAAATGTACCTTAAACCAGCAATGCCCACGAATCCAGTTTTGTTAATTGATATATGCAGGTTATGTTGAAGCTGCCATGTAAATTACAGTTTTGATTTAACGTTTAGAAACAAGCAAGTACGCGTTTCTGATAGGAGAGTAATTTTGGT
Organism: Bacillus rossius redtenbacheri; assembly: GCF_032445375.1. Classification (NCBI taxonomy): domain Eukaryota; kingdom Metazoa; phylum Arthropoda; class Insecta; order Phasmatodea; family Bacillidae; genus Bacillus; species Bacillus rossius. The sequence continues at coordinate 17,541,386 of NC_086342.1, forward strand.
GCATTGTAATTTTTTCGTTCCAGTGAGGTAAGACTTCGTTAAAAGCTAATGGACATACGACAAAATATTGGCTTCAAATAAGGTCATCTTAGTTTTCAAACAAATTTTGGAGGGAAAAAAATCCACGAGCCCTATTTCAATGTCTGCCCATTGAAAGGATATAATTATTGCATGAGTTATTTACTTTATAAGCCTACATGGGAAACCATATTGCAAGAAAGTTTTCATAACATAAGACCTACCCTGTTAGAAATTACAGTAAATGTACAAACTTTTTAACGAATTTAGTGCTTAAAATAAACTTTTTTTTCTCGTAATTTTGAATGTTACTTCCAATCTAAAAAATATATTAAAAATAATTTTCATGGATATACGACCATGCTGTCTTACACTGGTTCTCAAAGAAAAACCTCAAGAATCGAACAGCAGATATGAAAACATAAATACGCGGAGAACAAGTCAACATCAGCTGATTTCTAAAGTTACATTCGTAGGAAGCACATACAATTTCGCTGAAGGAACTGAGCCAAATAAGAAAGTACAGCATAGACGATTACAGCGGGCCGACAAAGACGAGGCAGTTACAATAAGAACAGTAAATACAGGTGAAAAAAAAATTATGACTTTGGACAACACAACAACAACAGTAAGGATGAACACAGTAATCTTCCTACGACAGAACAGTTGCGACGTTTCGGGAATTTGTATCTCCATTCATCTTCATGTACAACTTTTTCTTTTCGTAGGAACTTATCTATTTTTATCGACTTCCGAGTACTGAGTTTGGTTTTAAGTAGAATTTAACATGTACGTGTAACACTTTAGAGTGTTATTTTTAGAAATATCAATATATTTCCAATTTAAGTAGTTACTCTATGATATTAATCAAGAGGCTTCAATATGTAAAAGATGGGAGGAATTAATTAATCATCTAAAGTGGATGACTACAGAGAATGTGATGGTTATACCATGCCACGCACGTCTGTTGACTTCAACGAACATCCAAATATAGGTTCCAGTGGTTTTGTCGAGCCAATGAAATGAAACATTAAATACGCCCAGCAAAGCCATGTTGATCACTTTAACTTCCTTGACATAACTGTCGTGAAAGGACTACTTAGTTATCTAATGGTCGGTAAAAAAAAAAATTGTCACGTTTGTTTTCATAATTATTTCACAGCTCGTAAATAACTTTTAAATTAATATCGGGTGATATTTGTATGACCCAAAGAGAACTACAGGAATTAAATTTACAGGGGGAAAAAAACAACCTCGAATGGTAGTTGATGACAAGTATTTAGCGTTCAGATAAGCGCGAGTGTATTATTATCCACCGAATTGAACAGGGAAGCATACTTATGTATCCACACAAATATTTGTCCGTGGGAATTTTTTTTTCCCCTCCGCTAGCGGACACGCCTGAGTAGATATGTGTGCCGGGTTTTAAGTGGGCGGAAATCTGGAAATGCAGCAGCAGCAGTCTGCCGCACGCTAGGAGCTTACACGTCGCGCTATACGACTCAGGGGCTACGGTCGACCGACTACGGAACAGAGAGACAGAGAAAGAGACAGAGAGAGAGAGAGAGAGAGAGAGAGAGAGAAAGACTTAAAAAAAAAATGAAACACGCACGCCGGTGATTATTTACCTGAGCAGTCGTAACCGGCACGTAATTTTCCGTCGCATGGTTCATGGGTTGGTTGGTTTAAAAGAGTCGGGAACAAGGACAGTTACGAACGTAGCTCGTCCGCGAACAGCCAGCGACAGAGGTTATGGTTGTGAAGTGGGAGGGGGAAGTTTGGGAGGTAGGAAACATTTGTTTACGCGCAGCTCTAGGGCTTACCCCCTTCCCCCTTCTCTTTCTCTCTCTCTCTCTCTCTCTCTATTCGCCAACTCTTCCTGACGCAACAATGCGCGATGCGTGCCTTAACGACATCTCATTACGGCTCATTACATCAGGAACACTCACCCCCCCCCCCCCTCCAACCTCTTTGTCATCCCGTCCGACCACCGGCGTGCTTCTCCAGCGAGCCGGAACAGTCTCTTCCCCTTTCCCCTTCCCTCACTCTCTCGCCCGCCTTCATTACATTTTCGAACGTCAACTGTTTTGTCGGCGACATTGTCGCGAGCGCTTGTTTGTCGTGTTTCCACTGCCCCCCCCCCCCCCCCCCCTCCCGTCAAGCGTCGCTGACCCGTGGTTTCCATGGAAACCACGCTACCCCTCAGCCCCCCCCCCCCCCCCGAAACACAACATTCAACATTCCCCCCCATGATGCTGGCTTTTCGTCGCAACGTATCTACTTTTACACCAATTACAGTAAAACTTAGTTTATCCGGCCCTCGTTGATCCGGATCTCCGGATAATACGTATAGGTAGGGGCAGGTAGTTTTCGCGAATAAATCTGAACGCCTATTAGACTGCAACAAGGTATACCCGCACCCTGTGATTGGCGGCCGTCTGCGAGAGAAGTCGTTGCCCTTTTTGACAGAGTCGCTCAGGACTTGTTTGCTTCCGCACTGAATCACTGTGATTGGTGTTGTAAAAATTGACCTGCGCCTGAAAGAATTGCACCCAATCACGAAACGCAGACGATGCTACAGTGTGTTTTAACTTTCAGCTAGTCTCGGAATCTTTTCGCGAAATATGCATGGCCCTACGTATAGGATTTGTAGACGTTTTATTTAATGTACACGTAAAAAAAATTACAAAAATGTATTCTACGTCCATGAAAATTTAAGACGGCTAGCGCATGGTAATGTACCTGGCCGTGTTTCATTCAAACGCCTTACGTGTTTGTAACAGAATACAGTTGACAAATTCTTTGTTAAGAAATTACGTGAAAAGTTAATTTTATATTTTTTTAAAATTATTTGTAAACAATATAGGACATGTATACTATGAAATTTTGATACAAAACGATTTTGTTCATCGTAGTAAACGTAAAGTCTGCTTATATATATATATATATATATATATATATATATATATATATATATATATACTAGCTTTTACCCGCGGCTTCACTCGCGTTGATGTCCTTAAATAAGTATCAAAGATCATTGCAAATAAAATAATATGGTAATTGGTAGGTATTATTTATTGCGTGACTGGGATCATCAGCATTGAAATGTTCTAACATGCAATTAAGCTTAAAAAACTAAAAACATGCTTTATTATAAAATGTGTTTCACTATTACAAAAAATAAATAATTTTAAATACTAACATTTTAAAAAGATCAAAGTATGAACGTATAATAAATTATTTTTTCTTTAAAAGAGCTTAAATCAGAGTATTATTCTAGGATGCTACTGTATAAGATGTTATATTTTTTTCTTTCCGGTGCAAATATGTGTAGATTTCGGGCATTGGACAAACGCGAACAGGCTACATATAGTTGGTCATGGATCAAGCATGGCTTTTCAAAATGCACCCTTGCTACCTGCAATGTTTGCTCTTGCGCTTTGTTGATGGTAAAAGCATAACTAAGGCTGACGGGAAACTGAACTCTTGAATTGGAACGGTAGATCAGTGGGGATAATTTGAATTCGCGGTATGATAACACTTTCCCCTTTATCGACACCTGTTAAAATAGTGGCACCAAGTATATTCTGCCCCAATTGTGTGATCCAAAACCTCGTTCCATTACATAGTCGAGGAACATCTAGATTTAACATAAGCATAACTTGTACATTTAGTTTCATTTGAAGTTTATTTGAGGGTACACCCGAAAATTCAAGTGAATTTAAAAACAGCGCAGGATATGAAGTGCTTTGATCTGTATCCATGATTGTATCTATTGAAAAATACTCAATTTCCCCTTGCACCTCTTTTAAAATTTAAGTGATGATTTTATTAACGATATCATTTTTTTGGCGCCAATGTTGCTCTTTCGCACAACCACTGATCACTATTCAAATTTGTTTGCAAGTCCGGGCAAACTTGAGTAATAAGATCCACATAATGTTCTACTTAATAAAAAAATTCTCTTGAAAGTAAAATATAACCTTCAGCATCCACGTCCAAACAACCATCACCGATTTTCAATAGCATCTCTGCATATTGTACCGAATCTACGTCATTATGAAGATGCACTCTCATATTTGTTTTCAGACTGAATTTTTCAACTTTCGCCCATAAGCTTGATTATTTTATGCACGCTTTGATATCATCTGCCAGTGTACCCCTCTGGATTACTGGGAGAGTTTCTCAGAAATCACTAGTTAATAAAACTACCATTCCTCCCATAATATCCGTACTATTTCGTAAATCCTGAAGAATCTGATTTAATGCTTCTATAGCTTTCTTGTGAGACATCGTACTTTCATCCCACACTAAAAGCTTACATTGTCGCAGCATTCTGCCTCGAGAGATATTTTTTTCTGAAATTGCAGATGGGCGAACCTTCCTGTGCAAGATTCAACTGTAATTTTAAAACGGAATGTGAATTCTTGGACAGGTTAAATTTACGTTTGCGAGACATCTTGAAAAAGTAATAAAGTAAAAACGGAAAATAGAGTAAGAAGAAAATAAATAGACACCTAACCTCAAAAATTAAAAAAAAATGTTTAAGTATTGCTGGGCGGTGTCAGAAAAATAAAAATAAACGTGGAAGCAGATGCTATACTTAATTGAATAGTGAATTGACCGCCGGTATTACAGTATTAGATTGGCAAATTATTTAATTTACTTATTGAAACGCCAGAAGGTGTTAAATTTCATTCAATTTACTCAAACTCTCAGTCGGACGATCACATATACCAAAATCAATTTGTTTGCCCTTCGGAAAAGAATATTTTTTTCAATATAAAATGTGCCCTATGTCCTTGACTATACCCTTGAAAATATGCGCACAAAATTTCAAGATGATCGTTTGAGTAGTTTCCGCGTGAAAGCGAAACAAACTAACAAACTAACTAACTCACATTCTCATTTATAATATTAGTAAGGATTAAAAAAAAAATCAATTTTATGCGAAACAGTTTTATAACGATCTGTAGGCGTGGAGAAACGAATGCTTAGTAGAAACAGGTCTTCGATCCGAACAATCCCCATTCCCTTTATATATATATATATATATATATATATATATATATATATATATATATATATATATATACTAGATAATGCCCGGCATGCGTTGCAATGCCTCAATCAGTTTTTTAAATTTATCATTAATAATATAATTTTTTAAACGTATACTAAGCATCTCTCTAATTCTCTATATCTCTCTCTATCTTTCTATTTATATCTCTACATATATCTCTATATATCTTTCTAGCGGACCCGACAGACATAGTCCTGCCCAAATGTACTTTTTGTGAGATATGGATATGGCGGTAAGTATTTCTACGCTGGACATTTTGTATCTTCTCATTATACATACCCCTCCTCTTGGGCACGCCACTGCCGTTACCAAAAACCTTTCCCATGGTTACGCAGAAGGCAACAACAATGCAAAAGCCCGTTGCCATGGAGGCTAATTATCAACAATATTTGGTTTTTTTGCTTTTAAAACGTGTTTTTTTAGTTTTTTCTTAACTCAGAATCGAGATAAAATATCCAATTGTGAATCTAAACCATCCTCGAATACCCGTGAACTCACACACAAAATTTCATCAAAATCGGTCCAGCCGTCTAGGAGGAGTTCAGTGACATACACACGCACACAAGAAATATATATATAAAGATATATATATATATATATATATATATTCTTTATTACCCATATTACGTGGATTATACGGATTTCAGATTGTTCGGATTGTCTTTGATTCCATTTAGGCCGTGTAAACGAGGTTTAAATGTAAGCTACAGACTAATACCGTACACGATTTTTGTGTGAAAACCTGGAGTTGTTTTCACGTCAGCCCGATAGATGCCAGTCCGTACGTCCAGTATCAACAACACAGCTGTTTAATACTTATGGTATCAGCATCATGACAACGAAAATAACGTTATTATCTCTCAAGAAAACTTATTTTAAAATTATATAGATAGAGGGGGGGGGGGGTGGAAATGAACATCTGATGGTTAAAATTTCTTAGAAATAAGTTCATCAAGACCAGATAACGTAATACATAATTTAACGATTTATCTATAAACTATCGTGTAGTCACACCCCTTGCCACTAATTATGTTTTCACTATCTCGCCTATGCTGTTAGCATAGAGATGTCCGGTATTGGTCTGTAGTCTGTAGTGTGTTTGAAGCTTGGACGTCTGTTACGTCGAGACGGTTGTTTAATTTTATTTTCCATTACTATTAATAAATGTTTGTTTTTTTTTTTTTTCCTGGATATTTCTTCCTCCTGTCTCTCTTATATTTGTTGTTGGGTCACAAATATTCTGACCAGATGTTAGCAAAACCTCTTTTTTTTCATCGATAAAGGTTTTTGCAAGTGATCTTTATACGATTTGCGTGACTTTTTACCTTTATTAGATGATCTGAAGAAAATATTAAAGTGCGCCTTTGCGATTAATTTCAAAAGAAAAGGGTCAAAATAACCGCTATGACAGGATATAGCCTTAATTTCCCGAATGACATATTTCTAGTTAACATTAATTTGTACAAAGCGCGATCGAGAATTCTTCTGCACGACCAAGAGAGATATTTTATTTTGAAAACGAAGCTGAATTGCTGTTATAGGCGAATATTGGTGGCCTGGTGATCATATGTTGCTTTATCTTAGTGGTGTAATGGCCGTGTGTAGCCGAATAATTGTGGTCTTAAAGCAGAATTTGGGCAAATTTAGGAGGCTCAATTCCTGGATTAAGCCTGGGCGAATCCACACACGTGGCTGAGTATTATTAGCGTCAGTAGCTAAGTGCATTGCAAAATACCAGTGAGTAGCTAAATTTTATTGGCACTTTTTGACCGAAACATGTGGTTCTCATATATATATATATATATATATATATATATATATATGAGAGTACAAAGCATACAAAACATTATAATACTAATGATACAATGACCGTGTGAAATATAATATAGGTGGCCAAAATGCTGATTATAGCAAAATGTAGGTAGAAAGTTGAACGGTTATGGGCAAATATTGGTCACCTAGTGCTCGTACCTCGCTTGGTCTGACACACGTGGGAAAAAATAAATTTTCACTGCGGCTTTCCGAGGGCATTCTTATTTACGAAAATTATACTTTATTTTAACGTTTGAGGGTAAGTACGGCCTACCATATGCAATATTAAACATCGTATGCAACATGCAACGTCGGGTAAAAGTCACCTTAGATCTAGCCCATTAGCGAGTGTACATTTTCGACATATGATGTGAGGCATCAATCTGTAGTTCCACACAAATACTTTAATTGAAAAGAAGTTGGCTAGCCAACAGTGTACCAGCATAATTAGCGGTATGTCAAATTCCAATTTTCTCGAATTCGAATCCTAGAGAGAACCTCTAAATATACCCCTTTGAATCCGAATATATGTGTCAAAAAATAAAATAATGTACAATAAATGAACAATATTAACTATGGTGTTGAAAGAGTACCTTTAAATGTTTGTTTCAAAAAATAAGTTTTCAGAAAAAAATACGAATTATTATTTTTAGTAGCTAGATGTTAAAAGTACAATATCGTGGGGAATAGTTACTATATAGGTATAAAGAAAAAAAATTACCTAGTAAAATTCAGAGGTTATCAAGATTGAATTTATTTGAGTTAATTTATTACCTCTAATAATTTCCTTCGGATCTTTTACCTCGAATTCCAATTCCTTAGTATATTAAGGATTTGATTGTATTTGAGGATATTATTTGGTCATCCCTATTACTCATATATTTAAAAATGATGGGATATCAGTCAGCTGTCAAACTACAAACATAAAGTTTAATGTCAGAAAAAAATGTTCAAAACGAAACAAAAAAGAACCTTAATGAATTATACACTTAAACCTTCCTCGTGAATCACACTGTCCAATGGTGAAAACTGTATGAAAATCCGTTCGGTATTTTCGCGTTCAGACAGACACGGCGGGAGGACTTTATTTTATTCCTGTTTTCCTTTTTTAATGAAACAAAGCCTAGATTCTGCTCCCAATTATAATCTGCCCACCTGTGGAAACTACATGAAAATCCGTTCAGTAGTTTCGGAGACGTGAGCTAATAGACGGACAAAAAGAATTCTTTCCTTTCTTTTTTATTACTTTTCTTTCAATGTAGAAACATGCCGGGTTCTGCTGTTTTAATATATGTTTAGATGTAATTTTTTAGCCTTTGAAAATAAAAAAAATGAGGTTTTTAGAAACCTAGGTAAAATGTAATATTATTTTTAGAAATAAGCTAAACAATATTACATAGTAACCACTAAAATTAATTTAAACATAAAAAGTTCCAGTTTTCTATTATATTTCATTTTTCTTATGTATATAGCGCGGAAACATTAAAAGTGCAACTTTGCCAGCTAATTATGCAAAAAAAAAATACTTACACAATAGATATTTTTCATCTTGTGAAAGTTCAGGCACTTAAAAGTCCGCAAGAATAACCGAGTGTAATGTAAACATTAAATAAGTTCGAGGTTGTGAGGCACCTAAGAAGCCCGTTGAAAAAAATTGTGAATATTACAAACACTTTGATTTAATAATGAAAGCGTGTTCCACTTATGTAGTTGTATTTCAAATGTTATTCCATTGTTACACTTATTTTCAATTTTATACACATCTCTATGGAGTAGGCTAATATGTGTACCTCATGTGCTTGTCTCCACGGTATACATATATCTTTGTCGGTACAGAGTCAGTGAAGTGAGACCGGTAGCCTACAACTCACGTAGTTTCGGTTCCCTACCACGTTCGTGCAACTTCGGATTTCTCTCAAAAATTGAAATTTAAAAAAATCGAAGGGTTAGGTTAGGTAAGGTAAGGTTAGATCAGTCAAGCCATGCTTGTTTTTATTGGAAACTTCTGATTTAGTGGCTGAAGTGGCGTTAGTACCACAACGCAAAACTTCGGAAATCTTCGGAAATTCTTGCAGGGAACCGAAACTATGTGAGTTGTAGGCTTCCCCAGTGAGACAGTGATGAGCGTAACTATCACAGAATGACCTGTAATAATGAGTCATACCGCCTTAACTAATAAATTTCAACTGTAAACCCACATTCACACTGCTGAAGGCACATCAGTGGCAGAAAGACGCGTTGGCCATTTGCGAACTGTCGAATACTAGAATAGTTACTCGACACAGACTGTACCGTGAGATTCGAAGCGACGGACACGCGTAAATTTTTCATCGTCCGTCGATCCTTCTTGGAAAATAAAAATAAAAAGTGGCTTTCGAGACTTACGAAAGTCGTCATTATGGTCACGACCCTCACGCGTTGCACGAAAATTTCGTCCGGGCGCCTCTATGCCAGTCATTCGAAACAAAAAAAAAAAAAAAGATTTGGTTGTCTGTGAAGTCGGTTTACGGACGATAGTTTAACGCGACAACGTCATAACAAAACATTGATGAAATGATTGCATACTTTTATGAATAAAATTGAATCATTTTTATTGAATTATCACTATTTTGTATGGATACTAAGAAGGAGTGAAATGAAATCTACAAATTAATTGATAAGTTTAATTTTATTTGCTCTCATTAATTCAAATATGTTTATTACTTTAACGAAGATATTATTTAAACTATAACTTTTATACATGTTTGCTATTTAACTTCTTCCAATCTGTGTTATTCTGTTAGGCCTAAGGATAGGAAAATGATAGGAAAAGTAGGAAACGAATGGGAGTGTTTCAAGTTTAATGTGCCTCGAAAAAGTCAAATCGATGGTTGTTCCAATCGAGTGGAAGAGAAATACATGCGGCGCAAGCGTACATTGAGCGTAACGGGACACAGCGTAACGGAACAATGTGCGTAACGTGACACTTTTTCGTGCGTACAGCCGGCGTTCATCGATTTATTAGTAGAGACATGCAAAATTCGCGGATTCAATTCGCGATAGGCTAGCATCAAAACAACTATACCTTCATACCGCTTCTGCGATTGGCCCACATTTTATCCGGGGAACTGTGAACCAATGGGAAACACTAAACCAAGAAAGTGCCGAATTACGGCCAGCCTAGTTGAGACGTCTCACGCGTCAGTAGCCAATTAACAGGTGTCATTTCCGCGAATATTTAAAGGACTGTGGAGTCTATCCTAGAGGTCAATGAATCCGCGAATTTTGCAGGTCTCTATTTATTAGACGTTGTCACGTCAAAAAAAAATTGAGCGAGTCTTTCAATACACGACAGTTATGTGTGACATCTAACCTCGGCAACGAGTAAAAATTCGTCAGTCCTCACGTTGCAATTACACTTGAAATACTCGGACACGAAGTTTAGCGTAGAATGCCGGGCGTGATAAATACTTACACGCAAATTCTGCTTTCAACTGCATTTCTGGACGCGAATCACGCGTAGTTTCCGCACCGGCCGCTAGAATTCGTTGCCGGAGCAGCTACGCCGACTGTCGAATCATTCGATTTGCAAGGCGAAATTTTAAAATATTTAATGAAACGGTTCCGATTAAAGCGATTAAAGACTTCAAAAAATACTAAACCCCAGCTTTGGAACTGATTTTTGATAATGAATTTTATAATAAAAAAATCATTAAACAGTTAATACTATAAAGTTTCCCTGTTTTCCTTTGTGAGCTCTGGTTTGCGCCATCCGCCACAGATGGCAGCACCGTGGTCACACATTTCCGTTCCATTCGACTTCCGTTTCATTCACGAAATTATTCCTACCCAAAATGGCGTATACCGAGAGCTGAGACGTTACACATCAATAATCTTCCTGTACGGGGCGGGGCCCCTTTTTACGTCACACCACTGCGGTGAGTTCGAAACAAAGATCCCGATAGCACACTGCCACGCCCAATTTATCGAGACGGCAAAATGAAAGGAAGGAAGAAATCATCATCGTGTAAAACAACTCCTCCCTTTCGCTCGCGAACGTGAGTGGAGTCTTTCTCCCTTGTGCCTCGGAACTCTCTTAAAAACCAACCTCTTCCACCCCACCCCTTCCATGTTCGTGATAAACCTTTTCCTCCCACTTTTGTTCCCCCCTCCACTTTTTTTTAAAATTTTTTTTTTACATTTTTTTCTCTCTTCCCCGCAACGGCCAATAAAATTAAAGCTATCTCTTATGGAGCGGGATCGTGACTGAAAAGTTGAATCTCCTGATTGGTCGGCCCTCTTCTCCCCCCCCCCCCCTTGCGCCTCGTGGTCTCTCCAGAAATTATAGACCTCTAGGTAGAGGCGGCTTTCGTGCTACAAGGGCGCAAGCGAAGCCGGGCGAAGCGTCGCGATGACCCTGCGCCCAGCGAGAACTGTGCTTGGTTGTACATACAGGCTGAGTCCGAATTCCACGGCCGCAGGTTCACCAGCGCAAGATGAGTTGGAAACGTAAACACGACTTGCGGTCTGAAGTGCGTACCAAGGCCGGAGTACAGCTTTCGGGAATCGTTGCTGAACAACAATTTTTATTGTTATGTTACAGCCTTGTTCATTAATCTTAACCAAAGCAAATATAAAGTTAACCACGCTCAATGCTACCATTTTTGTTTCAGCACTGCGCTCTGATTACAAATTTTGTTTACATTGAGGCAGTGTAGGTAAATCAGATTAATTATATAAATAATACCATTAACATTATACACTGCTGTATAATGAAAATTTAAAAAAAAAACGTGCCGAAATACCTAATTTCCGGCACAGTTAATATAAAAGATAAATTATTTAAGATAGATAGCTGAGCAGCTGAATGAAGTTTCAATGATCGAAGTTCTGCAACCATCGCGAATTTTTCTCGCTGTAGCAAATTAGTTAAATATTTAGATACCCAGTGTTGTATCATAAATACTTTCACTATCATTTAGATACAATAACAATGTCTAGTTCAGACCTAATTTCAAATGCGTACCTATACCACCCTTTGGAAGCAAATTATCTCATAAGTAGTATAGATATTTCAACTTATTTCGTCGTAATGAACCTATAGCCGAAGTTTTTTTCTATCACATTCAGGCTCATACTGTATAAAGAAAGCATTTGGCTACGGACTTAATAAAAACTAACGCGTGCGTTAAGCTCGATATACAACGACACGGAAGCGGAGACGGATCACGTCAACAGAGGCGGATCTGACGGAATGGAGAATCTTCAGCGACACGCATGCGCATACGGACCAGCATGGATTAGCTCCGCGATGCCTTAGCTCTTCCGGTTACGTCAGGTACTCCGTGCGACTGATAGAAGCCCGAGTATTTGGCCGAGTTGGCATTCATGTTTGTTACGTTTTTAATACGTTAAAAACCGTGTAGAGTACAAGAATATCTAGTTTTCTACCATTACTTTGTAGTTTATGTTTATTACATACGTAAATCTCGACCATGTTATGTTATTGTATATCATATTTTTATTTAAATCAAATTAATTGTTCGTAACCACGAAATTAATACTCATTGGTTTCAATTAATTGGATACGATTCCGTGTAATTTATTGAAACATAAATATCTTGTGGTTATGTGATCCGTTTCCGTAAGTAGTTACGTTTCCGAGTCATTGTGGAAGGGGTTTTACAATTAGAAGTGAAAATTTACAGACTGGCTCAGGGCGTATGAAACTCAAAACAGAAGAGTATATGGAGTATATTTCTGAATCCGACAAGGGAGGGAGGCTTTTTCCATAATTCAATATTTTTAATAGGGGAGGAGTGTCCATTGAGTCATAAAATAATGAACATGAAAATAAAATATTATCGTTATGTTATTTTTAAATAATTAAGTTGTTAAATTTAATTAAAAATTATCATCTTACTACAGGGTCTTGGTCCAAGTTAAAATTATTTTTCCCACTTCAAAAAGAGGGCTAGTTCCCCCCTCTCTTTCCGATTCCCCTTGGATACATCCATGAACTAGATTTAGTTCTACGTCAGCTACTGCCACCAGTAGCGGATCCAGAGGGGGGGCTAAGGGGCTCAAGCCCCCTCCAAAAGCATCTGGGTCCACTATTGTTTTAGTGTATGCCTTGATAAAGCCTAGCCTCAGCTGGGTCAAGCCCCTCCCAAACCAAAATCCTGGATCCGCCACTGACTGCCACCTATGTACTTGGCAAGTATTTTGATTCCCAAAATATGATACAAAATATCGCCATTCGATGAGGCTTTTTTCGTTTAATGCCAATCACTGTAAAATCACAGGTTTTATGTGAATGCATTAAAACATATATATTTTAATGTTTGCGAAAAATTAATCAAACGATTCAATTTAAGTTTTTGCAACCAACTGTTATTATTGCGCCATGACACACAGAGTCAGTGATACCAACCTCAAACACCAGTTATCAATCAATCATCAGTTATTAGTCGTGCCACGAGCTTGAAGCCATGATTCGTATTCTATATATGTGTACCTCGGAGGCATAACACACTATGTCACAAAAACCATAATTTTTTTTCAATAGAGTCGTTTAAAGAATTTTAAATTGTGCCTTATTTATAAACGCAACTATATTCTCCCCAAAATTGTGTGAATTTTCGACTTATCATAGATCTTAGTGCTGTACGCCAATAGAAAGTACGTCAAACCGTGGTAAAGTTTGTGGTTAAAAGAGCTAAAATAAAAACTGGGCGCTGGTACGACTTCATGACAATTTTGCTTCGCGTATATCGCTGCGTGATAAATAAAATTCTCAAATACGGCGGTCGACCCGTCAAGAACATCGAATAATTTAATGAGTGACCTTGGAAAACGCGACCTTCCTTTTCATTCTCAATTGCCTTCATTTAATAAAAAAAATTATAAAAAAATTATACACGAGACTTGTGCCGGCTGGTGTTAAAGTGGGGCTCAGGCAAGTACTTTCATATTCCGTCCCCCCTCATATTTTATCACCCTCCCCACTCTACCGTTGGAAGGGAGGAGGGGGGGTTGTCGCTGAGCAGCCATTCCAGTGTCCCTAGCTGCAGCGAGGAGTCCCTCATTATAAGCAAGGCCACTTAGTTTTAATGAGCCGGCTACAGGACTGCGTTCCTGAAGTTTTCCACGGCGACTACACACCTGCCCGGAGGCCTCGACCACCCCTCTCCTCCCTCCCAACAAGACCCTTGTGAGTCTGCCACCTCTTCCTGTTACCGCCATTCGTCTGTCTCATGCAGTCAGCGGTACGCGCTTCCCGACTGTCACTCGCGAGCAGTGACGGACCTAAAGCGCTTCCCGACTGTCACTCGCGAGCAGTGACGGGCCTAAAGCGCTTCTCGACTGTCACTCGCGAGCAGTGACGGGCCTAAAGCGCTTCTCGACTGTCACTCGCGAGCAGTGACGGGCCTAAAGCGCTTCTCGACTGTCACTCGCGAGCAGTGACGGGCCTAAAGCGCTTCTCGACTGTCACTCGCGAGCAGTGACGGGCCTAAAGCGCTTCTCGACTGTCACTCGCGAGCAGTGACGGGCCTAAAGCGCTTCTCGACTGTCACTCGCGAGCAGTGACGGGCCTAAAGTGCTTCCCGACTGTCACTCGCAAGCAGTGGCGGACCTAAAGCGCTTCCCGACTGTCACTCGCGAGCAGTGACGGACCTAAAGCGCTTCCCGACTGTCACTCGCGAGCAGTGACGGACCTAAAGCTGCCTGCAAACGGGCCTAGTGGAGGCAGCCGAGTACTGACCGCGTAGTTACACATGCCGGTCAAACCTTTCCATACGAGGCAGGTACTGCCATCCTCTACTGACAGCCAGCGGGATAGCGAGCTACGAGACATTCAGGTCTGCTACTACAGTAATACCTAGTGATAGAAATTTGACTTTTTTTTGTTTATTTAATCACTGCTACGAATATTCCACAGAAGTTAATAGTTCTGGAACGCTTCTAAAAAAAAAAAAACACCACTTTGTCGTTAGATCTCCAATCCACAGCTATCTTCTCTTCTATATGTCTTACTAAAATATTTTCATTAGGGCTCATGTTTGGAAACCGGAAATTTTTCGCGGATTCATTTCGCGATAGGCTATAATCCAAACTCGACCCCCTTTCACGCTGATTCAGTGCCTGGACCACAGTTTACCTGAGAGACTCTGAGCCAATGGGAAACCATCAACAAAAGAAGTGTCGAATCACAAGCACCGCGGTTAACCATTGTCACAAGTTCATCTCAGCGTTCAATAAAACTGCAAATTTTTCCAGTGCCTACTCATGTTAATTTCAAGTAACCACGTGTTCTTTAAATGATTGATGCAATAGAGAATGATGATCTAATACAATTTTTTTGGACATACTCCTATTCCAGTTTTGCACTGTTAGTCATAGAAAAATTTCAAGAACGCAAATTAATAAATAAAAATGAAATCATAAACCCACAGATAACACGCCTAAAACAGCTATGACAAACAGATAAACCCAAAGACGTACCTAAACAGGTATTGTGGACAGCACACACCTTCCACAGCTGTGACGAACGATCGGCTGATGGAAAATCATTGTCATTTGGAGGCAAACGCATATTCAGACAAGAAAGAAATGGCAGACAGTGGGTCGCGTATCAGATACTATCAGTCTCACGAGCCAGTGAAATCAAGCATTTGCCCAAGAAACAACCACGCACATGAATGTGCGCAAGTGGGCGAGAGCGCAAGAGTGCAAAAGTGCAAGAGCGCAAGTAAGCTGCGTCATTTCTACCTTTCCATGCCGTCTCCACATCCTTAATTATTTCCCCTTATAAATCGGAATTTTCGTAACGCTCGAAAATTGTTACCCCCTCAGCAAAGACGTTCCACTTAAAAAATAATCACACCGTACTTACTACTTTTTGATGTGAAACTTCTTTGTGGAGGAGACTTCAATTTTCGAGAGTTACGAAAATTCCGATCACAAGAGGGGAATAGTTATAGGTGGGTATGTTTGTTTGTTTATTTCGGAGTTTCGAGGTTTGCTGATTCACTCTTTGTACATTCGGAGTTGAGGTTTCCGAAAGTGGAAATTGTGTTGAAATTGAAGAGGACATGCAGAAAGAACACAATTCTAAGAAACATATTGCAAAAAAAAAAAAAACTAAAATTGACAAAAGTACAGTTAATAGGTTTTCTAGTAAACATACATTATTTCGCCACGAATTTTTGATGTAGAATGAATCCTCGATTTTTCACGTGCCTCAGTTAATAATAAACCATCACTTTATCCGACGTTCTTTAAATGATTTTTTTAGTGGAGTAGATTGATTTAATATTTTTGAAGTGAAACTACTTTGGGCGCAATGAGAGTAAAATTTCAAGGCCGAATTTTAGAGCAAAATTTTCGTGAAAAATTGTTGTGAAACGTTCATTACCCGAAAAAGTCAGAGAATAGATATTTGGCCAACGAGTTATAAGAGAGCACTATGCTATATACGTTGCTGGGCTCGTTTTCGTTCTCTTGTTTATGCGATGATTCATCCCCCGCCTAAACAAAAAATAAAACCAAGAGGTAGATGAACGAAAGAATAAGCCAGAGAATGTGAATGCGCTTGTTTCAGAAAATGGTTAAGTATAGGTATCCTAAACAGTCAGTTATGTGTGCCATGAATTTTATATTTGCTACCAGTGCAATCGCGTTCCTCCTTGTTCAACCAGCAGCGCAGAGAGCCACCTGTTAGGAATGTCATATTTATTTCAGAAATTTGACATGTTCCAAATGTCAGAATTGTTTGAAGAAACAGTGAACGCACAGTTTTTCTTTATGGTGTGCGTATTTCAACACGCAGTAATGTTTATTGTTGAATAATCGTTATTGATCAATAATTATTGCTATCCTGAGCAGTTATTTTGAAGTGAATAATAATTTTGTTTATTTATGTATATTTAGAAAATTGTCTTATTTCTCTCTTTCTCTCTCTCTTTCTGCCATTTTAACCCTTATGATGTATTTACGAGTCGAGGATGGAATTACCAAAGAAATTTCACTTCTATCACATGTACTGAGTTACACGCGTTTTTTTTTTTTTACACACGCCATTGTTATTTATACTGTATGCCATAAATAAACCTCAATAACGGACAAACATTGATTAATACATATATTAAAACCCTAGAAAACATTTCAAAATCAGTCTATGTCAAACATTGATGTTATTTCGTGGAAGGAAATGGTCAGAAAATAAGTCACAGCATAGACAAACACACAAGGCTAACAACGATGAAACTGTTGCAACCAGAACCGCAAATAAGACAGAAAAACCGAACTAAGTTTTTGCTGTAGACTCAATAGTTTTCAAATATTTTGTTAACATAAGTATATTACCTACCGGGTTCGGATTCATACCCGTGAATTTATGCTTTGTGTTTTCCCAGTACCTCCAATAGTTGAGTTTATTGTAAACCGTTCCCTAAATAGCTTTCCAGTATTTACTGCGAACATAATCCTAATGATACAACAAATACAGGTCAATACTTTGAATATTCGATTATCTTTTCCAATAGAAATATAAATATATACTGTGTTCCAATTTTTGAAAGGATTAGTCAGTATTTTTTCGAGAAAAGATAACCATAGACATTTATTCATGGAATCTGGTTTCCAAAGGAATGTTTGAAGAAGTATAGATTTTATTTTTACTGTTTAGCCATTGTTCTTCGTAAATATTAGCTGAAATTTACTTAGAACAGTGTGAAATATGTTCCCGTTTGACTGATAAAGGACACCTGGACGGATTTTTTTTTTTTTTTTTTTTTTTTTTGTCCATGGTCATTTATGCCATATCGTGACCTCGATTATTATTATTTTTTTTATTTTTTCTTCCCGCCAGTCTGGCCCCACCTGCTCGGCGCTGCACACGCGAACACCGATTTGAATAATTGCCGGCTTTCGTTGTCACCGCTCACCGTCGGCTGGATCCGCGCGCGCCTGGGACGTAAGGCCCCCGCCCGCATGCTTGCGAGACACCCTGTATTACCCCCCCCCCCCCCCAGCAGGGAGCCGGCGAGCTAATGGCGCACGTCCGAGCCGCGAGGGACAGTCTACGCTCGCACCGGGCTGTTAGCGAGACTCGCCGCTTGCGCCGACCTGTTGCTGGGAAACAGGACTGTATCTAGCCCACGCCTTCCCCCCTCGTCCGGACAGCATCCCTTTGCGAGCCCCAAAGAGGGCAGTGTCCTCAATTGTTGATTTTTAACCACCTCAGCATGGAACCTTTGAATATATATACTGTATAGAAGTCGCCAGCCCAGGTTAAAATTTCTAATACGGTTTTGAGGTAGTTGGTTAATTCACCGCCGCAATCGCCACCATCTCTAGGGCATCGACTTGTGGTGGTCCCTAGCGGACAAGTGTCGAACTCTTCAAACACCCCTTCCCCCTCCTGTTGAACGACCTTGATCTGCAGTGAATGATGGGTGGGGGGTGCGGGGAATGACAGCGGGCGACAGTGCTGCGCTCTAACGTGTAAATAACAACTAAGACGATACAGGGCGTTACGGCAGCGCACTGCAGCGGTGAAGTTCCCAAGCTGCTCATCATACGCTTCTGAAAAACGTAGAGTAAATCCTATCCACTCGCGACTTCTATACAGTATATATATTCAAAGATGGAACGGACCGGAAATGCCAAAGTTCACAAATACATAAAAAAAAAAAAAAGGAAACTTTACAGTTAACATATTTATGTCTCAGTTATTAATTAAAGATCCGTAAAATTCGCGGATTCATTTTGCGATAGGATGGAGTCCAAATACTTTTGACATTATATTTCTTCAGTGATTGGGCCACCGTTTATCTGAAGGACTCTGGGCCAATGAAAAATCTTTAACATAAGAATTAGCGAATCACGATCGTTCCAGTCAACAGGTGTTACGAGTCGGTAACCAATCAGCAGATGTAATTTGCGCGAGTGCATAGAGGATAATGGAGTCTATCCTGTAGGGATTTGAAATCGCGAATTTCACGGGTCTCTAGTTATTATGCATTTACAAATGTTTACAATCGTCAAAATACCCCATGCATAGGGACCGGAAAAATTCGCGGGTTCAATGACCTGCAGGATGAACTCCATAGTTCTACGTACACTCTTGTCAAATGTCACCCACTCATTGGCTGCTGTCGTGTGAGACGTCCCAGCGTAGCAGCCTGTGATTCGGATAAAGCTTTGATGGTTGGGTGTCTCTCATTGGCCCAGCGTCATCCAGGCGAGTTGTGAGCCAATAGCCAGAGGCAGCACTGAGGTATAACTGTTTGTATTTTAGCCTATCGCGAAATGAATTCGCGAATTTTTCCTGTCTCTATCCATGTCATTTGAAGTGACTAGATACACTCACATACAAGCTTGCTTCCGTGAGTGCTATATTTCCTGGTTAATTAAGTGAATATTGTCAACAAAGTGTAAAAAAGGGGAAATAAATTATTATTATTGTTCCATATTATAAGATTTCGGACTGCAAATTGAATGATTTCGATAGTCGACGTAGCTGCTCCGGCAGTGAATTTTAATCGGCTGGTGCGAAAATGAAGTTGAAAACGAAATTTGCGTATATTTACGACGCTCTGCATTATTATTATTATTTTATTTTTTTAAGAATTTCTACGTTGAATTTCGTGACGAAGTTTCGAATTGTAAGTGTGTTTGCAAAGTGAGAACACGTGAATTTGCTCTTTACCGAGGTCGGATGTACTGAAAAGACTCACTAAATTTTTTTTTTGTTACTGCTCTGATATGTTTTAATAGACTTCAAAATGCCAGGAGGAAAAAAAAAGTTTTTTTTTTACGTACCCAACTAAAACTGCCGTAATATGCACCTATAGAAGTCCTCGAATGTTGACTTCAAGCAAGTTTTTTTTAAAAGCTAGGTTATTCGCCACGTTAAAATAAAATAAAAAAGTAATACTACGGGAAGCTGTATTACAAGGTGAAGTCAACTATTTAAAAATTAAAAGATGGTTGGCCCAGTGAAATTATAGCCTGGATACCGGAAAACTCAGCGGGCGAATGCAATTAAAAATAATTCTAATTTACTTAAAACGTTGGTAAGCACGTATACGTTCAGAACTGTGAAGTTTTTTCAAGAAGATTTTTTTAAGAAGATTTTTTTTTTTGCTTTACCAACAGCAACGAATAATTAACGTGAGCTGAGTTCAAAACAGTGCTTTAATTCATCCAAATTTTTTCGTTGGTGGCAAGATGATGGATTTTTTAATTTAGTGCTTCGTAAGAGGGTAATAAAATGCCTCAACACGAAACTCCAGTTTAACCAATCCTAAACCTTGCCAATATACTATCTATGTTTTATTTTGTGACGAATACTTTTTTTTTTATCTCGTAAGGTTTACTGAACTTTAAAAAAAGTTACATGTTTAGTTTTATTAAAGTTTCTTTATATTCCGTTCGTGTACGCACGCAACTTATAATTACATTATTATTATTTTTTTTTAGTTTTTCGAAGGACATGATATTGGTGCATGCTTCCCCCATTACAATTAACTAGGGACCAGAGCTTGGAATTGCAAATTTAAATTTACATACCTACTGTACGTCAATCTGTAATTAATTTCTTGGAATTCAAAACTTATGGATGGTATTTCTTTTGCTAGTTATCGCTTTCACCATATATTTAAGACGTTATATTCAGTCGTCATGTATTGCATTTATATGATGTTTGAATAAATATGAGTAAAAAATAAAATTTTGCTAGTTTTTGCGCATCTCATCTGTTACATTATTTTGAACAAGGTCTTATTTGTTTAAAAATGTATATAATTTAAAGTAACAAGCCTTTTTACTCTGTATTTTGTATATGTAGGTACTAATTCATATAGGTACTCCTTTATTATTACTAAATAAACTTCTATTTTCATGCCATTTCCCCCTATTTTATTAGTGTTTTGCAGCGCGAAATATCGTTAAACGATGAGTTGTGAATACATAAAATTGACAGCATCAATAACAACGAAAGCTGGTTCTACATTATTAAAATTCGCACAAATTAGTATGCGAACTTGAAATCCAAAAACACTTTCCGCTAATCAGTTTCTAATTATAAATATTTTAAGGAAGTGTTCTCTAGATTTAAGAAGCAATGATTTAATATACAGTTTAATGGTGTGTCATAATTTATTTTGTTGTTGTGATAAGTAGGAGAATTGGAATTTTTGGGCTAGTGGGTTAAATTCGCATTTGCAATAAATTTTACACTAAATAAATTCTTAGCAAAATTGCAGTTTTTTGTACAGTGTAGGTAATTGCAAGTAATGGCATCCAACTGCAACCCTGTAGTCATGGTTAGGTAATATATTAACGGAAAAGGGGAGGCAAGGTGCCCGAAAGTAAAAGGCTTCTCACTTTTCAAGCAATCTTAAATGTGACTCAGGGATGATAAACGTAATAATAATGCTAAAAAAAATTTTAAGGTAAACTGTAAAAAATTAAATAATACAAAGGTTTAGTGCTTTTACATTTTTGTCCCGTTCTTTTGAAAATCTATTACAGTTGGTGTAATTTCACACAAATATTTTAAGAAAACCAAATTAAAACAGAGGCTTCGGTAAAAATACACGAATGTTTCTTTTTTATTACAAAAAATAACGTATATGTAAACGACAAAATCTATAGTTTAACATATATAGTTTTAAAATGAGTGTCCGGTTTTTGACAGTACATTGTATCGTGTCGTTGTGTAAGTGCCAAATACTTGTCACAGTAAATTAACAGTTACAAACTGCAAAAATTATCACGTATTTTTCAATCAATACTGAAAAAAAACATTAATTTTACATTAAATTACTAAATTAGTATTCCCATTACTGAGTTTTTTTTATTACCTAGGCTGCACAATGGACAAGATTTAAAGACTTAATGAGTGGATTTGATACTTTCCTACAGCACTCTGATTGCTAGAATTGATTACTATAACAACTGTAGGTGGAAAAATTAATAATTGCACTGAAGTATGCACTGTACATTAACTGGTATAAGCTTCTTAACTAAAATATTTTAGGAAGTATGACAATTTAACAGATACATTCTTAATGTAAAATTAGTCAACGATATAGTAAAGGTAAATGACAGTTGCAGTATATATATATATATATATATATATATATATATATATATATATAATAGCACGCATATGTAAATTTATGAATCACATGAATAATTTTTTATTTACCAAACCATAACAATTTTAAATCACGTTTTTGATAATATTTTAACTTGAAAACAATATTATAGCGCATCAACACATTTAGTGTAAAATTTCACAGTTATATTTACAGTGAAACGTTTTTTGAATAATTTTTCCTCTTATAGTCCTCGACCACGTGGTGAGAATACTAGGGTCAGTTACCACTACGCACCAAATGGTAGGGCCTTGATCTGTTTGGATAACAATAACATTCGCCTAACGGACTGAATCAGATGGCCGGAAATTTCAAGTCGAATGGTAACGCGTCCAGGGCATATCTTCATTACTAGCGACAACATTTTATGGTTTTAAAATTAAGACATTTTCGTTTCTAAACAGGTAATTTCGGGGTTTTTGTGTTTATGTTTAAAAATTAAACTCGTATCTAAATATTACTAAATATTAATTTAACGAAAATAGTACAATTTTCACTGTTATGTGATGCGTTTTTAGAATGAAATAATTTCTATTAGGTATGCCTAGGGAAGAACTATGTGTAATAAAGATACTTTTTTCAGGTTTTCGTGTGTTTTTTTGAAAATTTTCCAAAATGTCAGGAGTGCAAATAATTTACTAATAATGTAATAAAAGATTAAAGCTTTAAAAAATATAAAATTATTTTTTTTCTGTCCTTTTTTACATTATACATTTTAGTTCAAACTCCATGCCGAAAAATACCATTTGATAAATGTAATACATAATTTTTTTTTTGTATTTAAGTAATATTCTGCCATAACACTGATTTCATGATTTTAGTTGCATTTGGGTACTTTATGG
The DNA here is from genome assembly GCF_032445375.1 of Bacillus rossius redtenbacheri. Taxonomy (NCBI): domain Eukaryota; kingdom Metazoa; phylum Arthropoda; class Insecta; order Phasmatodea; family Bacillidae; genus Bacillus; species Bacillus rossius. Next base: position 17,564,293 of record NC_086342.1, read on the forward strand.
TTCATTACTTGAATTTCTGTGTTATTTGTTAATTTACGGTATTAACTCGGTTTTATTGCAACTCACCACAAAATCTTATTCCTGGCCATGACACGTTTTCTAACTCGACAAATGCAGGTTCAGTCAGGCAGGTGCCGTTAGACCAGCGTTTGAAGTCACGTTCTGGAAGTTCTAAGTCCTCGTTCAGATTATATTTAACCAGCTATTCGCGAGCTGAGATCGCTTAGCGCGCAGCTACAGCGTTTATTCAGGTCGTTACCACAACGCAGAAATACCATAACGCTGAATGTCAAAATTGACCACAACGCCGACAGCTAGAAAACTGCTGTGTACCACAACGCCGAAATAACAACTGAATTAATTTGTGTGTGTTTCTTAAATGTACCTTAACGCCGAAATACCACAATCAAACCTAACCTTACCTAACCTAACCTAACCTAGTCTAACCTAACCTAGTCTAACCTAACCTAGTCTAACCTAACCTAGTCTAACCTATCCTAACCTTTGTGGCAGTCCTGCAATGACATTTTTCGGCGTTGTGGTAATTCGGTGTTGTGGTACACAGCAGTTTTCTAGCTGTCGGCGTTGTGGTCAATTCGGCATTGTGGTATTTCGGCGTTGTGGTATTTCGGCGTTGTGGTGCGTCCCCCATTTATTCTCGTCAGTCCACGCGGTGCCGTCGTGGAGGGGTTGTTTCTGGTTGTTCGGTGACAACGACAATGTATACGCCAAGACAACAAGGAAGCAAATTGTTTTTTCCACACCCATAAACAGCATGATACAGACTTTTATACGTCAACAGCACAAACACATGTGAGAGCGTCTTTCAGTACTCGCCCCACAGCAATGTTTATTGCGTCACTACAACATAACGCATTGTTGCAATACGCAGCTATACTGTGTTTTGATTCTTTACTCGGCTCATTAATGCTTTGTGTTGTCCCACTACCTCCCGTGGTTAAAATTTATTTGTAAACTGTTGTTCCCTGAATAGCTTTCAGTATTTACTGCGCACATGAATAATCACGGTACAAAAAAAACAAAATCAAATTGTCGAATGTACAATGATTTCAAAAATTATGCTTGAATAAATACATCAATTAAAATATAAAATTTTGCACAATTTTTCATAAGAAATACTAAGTATCGCAAAATGAAGTTTTTTTTTCATATATGCAAAAATAACCTTACACATGCATTGTTCAGTGTTTCAATATCTTTCTTGAAGTATTACAAACTATTTCTTTGCAACTGGTTTCTAAAGGAACCTTTTGCAAAAGCACGGAAAAATGTTTTCTGTGTAGAGATGTGTAACATCTAACCTCGGTAACGAGCAAATTTGTGTGTTCACATGTTGCCAACACACTTATAATACAAAACGTAGAAATTCTTTAAAAAAAAAATGCCGAGCGTGATACTTAGGACTATACGCAAATTGTGTTTTCAACTGAGTTTTTTGACGTCGGGTATTGAATCGTTTGATTAGCAGAGCGAATGTTAAACTATATAATGAAACGGCTTCTATAATAGCAGAAAATACTTGAAAAAAATATCAAACCCTGAATTGGCATCTGATTTTGACAAGGTAATTAATTTTAATACTGGTCAACTTGTTAAGTATCACTAAACATTCAATACTCTTATGTTTTCCTTTGCCTTTGTGAACTCTAGTTGGCACCATCCACCACAGATGGCAGCACCGTGGTTTCGTTTTTCCGTTCAATGAGATTTCCGTTCCATTCACAAAATTACTCCTACTAAATGCCGTATACCGAGCGGAAAGATGTTGCACATAAAAACAAAAAGCACTCTTTTTAACCAGCTTTAAAAGGAAGTATGAATTCTGAAGTCTGAATTCGGAGTGTAGTTTCAGCGAACATTAAGTTGTCTGAAATCACGAACAACTGTTCGTTCATTCGAGGCGCGGTGTTCGTGGAAAAAAGTCCCGTAGTTGTTATTGTAATTTATGACAGTGAGCCAGTGGTTTTCCAAGTGTGTTGTGATCGTCTACCGACGAACATGGCTGAGGGCAGCAGTTTATGGAATGAAACCTAGTGTGTAGGTATGGGGGGGGGGGAATACCGTGACCATTTTCTATAATTCCATTGGGCGGAAATTGGGAAGGGGGGGGGGAGGAGGATATTACTGTGTTGTGTGGTCCGATTTTTTAGCCTTTAGGCATTCAGCCCTTAACTCCCAACTTTCCAGATGTCTGGAGGGCCACGTAAGTGGTGTGACCCCCACCCGCTACCCCGTGTTACCCTTATTTCTTCATGTTATTTTTTTTTTCGTTCGACCTGGCCCGGAACCCGACCTAATGGCCCGGAGATCCTAATTTCAAATGCGCAGTTTTGTTAACCCTGAGTTGCCTCTTTGGAGAGGAATAAATAAGACTAGGTCTCCTACGCCCAAGTAGATTTTTTTTTTTAAATTTTATCTTTTTTACTATTGATAATTCTGGTATTTTTTACTGTGTACCTCCCTTGAATTTATTGTTCTGTCAACAATATTCACTACGTTTAATATAATGAGTAAAAAAAAAGTCCCGCAAGTGATAATAATTACGAACAATAATAGCGGGACTTTCCTTACGCCATTATATCACAAGTGAATATCTGCTTAAAAATATCAGTGACAAAACGGCAAATGCAAAGGAGGCATCGTGTTAAAATTTTTTAGAAATATTCCTTAAACAATGGTAATGGCGATAAAATTAAAAAAGAGATACACATGGTGTGTCAAATGGAGCCTTAAGTGGTTATGTGTCTTTCCAGGTTATTACTTTATATTTACTTTTCACACGCTTAAACTTGCTGACTTTTTGAGTGGCAGAACTTTCACAAGATGATAAAAATATAAGTAATAATTTTTTAATAATTAGCTGGCCAAATTGCATTTTCAAAGATTTTGTTCAGTATGGCTAATGAGAATGAAATGAAATACCTATAATACTGGAACTTTTTAGGTTTAAAGTCAATTTTACTGGCTGCTATGTGATATGGTTTTATTTCTTTCAGAAAAAAAAAATATACTTTTACCTGGCCTTTTAAAATCATTAGAATCTTTATAGTTAAAAACAATCTTTTTTTTTTAAATAGTTTAAAACTGTTTCCACGATGCAAACATTAAACATCACAGTTCAGTCAATTATTTTTGGGTGTCTAACCAATATGGCGTAGTATTTAGCTGAAGGGGAAAAAAAATGCTTCAACACAGTTACCATTCAATCATGCAAACCCTGCATTACACTTACTTACACAAGATTTGTTCTACGTCTTTAACGTGTACTTTAATGGACAGTGGACAAGGCAAAGACGGGTATTTTAGGTATGAAAAATTCCACGTACAGTATTGCACTTGATAGACAGGGTAGTGTGGTTCGAATGGTGTAGTTCAGAATAAAATTGTAGGGTCGCCGCTTCAAGTCCAACAGAGGTGCGTTGCCGACGAGGTGTAGACTGCTCGCCAGTTCGGTGCCTGGTGCATAGAGGTGAAGGAACGTGTGATGCGCGTGCCAGTGTCGCCCTTAGCGCCCCCCGAGCTTTTGGAGCCCGAGAGCCGTGGTTTGACTCGCGGTTAGAGACCACATTCCCACAATATTGCGATATTTGCCGTCGCATCACGTCCTTCGCACCGCTTCTGTATGCGATTACAGCTTAAATTCTAATAAGTAGAGAACTGAAAAATTCGTGGATTCATTCGGCGATAGGCTAGAAGTCAAATACATATACCTTTTAGATGATTTTGCTATTGGCTTACTGTTCGCTAGACGAATCTCAACCAATTATAAACCTCCAACCAAAGAAGGATCGAATCACAGACAAACCAGCTGAGACGACTTACAAGTCAGCAGCCAATGAACTGGCGTTATTTGGCCGAACGTACAGGGAAATGTGCAGTCCATCCTGAAGGCCATTGAAACCGCAATTTTTTCCGGTCCCTACTAATAAGTGATTTAAACGTGTGAAATGACTGAAACTGAAAATTCTGCTCACGAGCTATTTCCTACTGGAAAAATCAGCGTAGCTGTTCGAAAACTAGTTGCTGTTGTAGATTTTTTTTTCAGGCGAAAATTCCTTTTTTAGTTGCTTTGAACATTAGGCTTACCATATCATCGGTTAAAATGGACACTTAATAGTCACCGCAGAAATGTGTACAATATTTTAGTTATTAAAAAAAGGTAGTCCCATTTACGTAAATACATATTCATGAAACCTTTCGAATTGGGGTGAGACCGTTATCCTAGGGTCCAATGAAATTGCTGAAATTTACTTTCAGTAATAATAATAGTAATAATAAAAATAGTGTTTGTTGCCCGTCTCTGAAAAAAATCATCCCCCCGAACATAAAATAACATCGTGTGAATGTGCCATTAAGTTGGCTTTGGCCAGATTTCGGTGTTTTCAAAACCCCGAAACTTTGGTGCCAAGTGAAAATAACAGACTCCGTTTTCTCGAAAATGGGGGTGGAGTCGTTCATTAATTTTTTTTTAATGTTAATGTCTTGTCGAATACTAATGGCGGCAGCGATTTGTGAGGTTTCGGGAAAAAATTTTTAATGAAGGCGCTGAATATATTTTGTTCCTAGAGAGAACGGGAGAGGAAACGACCTTCAATCATCTCACGAATACGCCAAAACAGGAAACCCTGAAACTGTTATCCACAAATGACCCACATACTGGAATAGGGTTTGCAGAATTGCCACAAACCATGCATTAGACCCGGAAGCTCTGTTCCGTAGACTGAGATTTTTTTACAAGGGTATGAATTATTGCTAGAACTGAAAGAATACCAAATACTTTTTTACATACTGATTTTTTCTTTTGTGATTTTATTCCTTACTTAACAGCTAACTTCGTTTCCAACAACTTCCCTATTTTCAAAATAAACATATTAATGAAAGAAAAATAATCACTTTTGGCACAACCTGCAGGCGTAGGTAGGTTTCGAAGTACCTATTCTTTGAATGTTTTGGAAACTTATATAAACTGCTGGAACATTTTAAAGAGCTTAATGTACATGGCATTCTATACTCGTATGTTCTCCGATATTCCAAAAGGATCGATTAAAATTTTTCTCTTATTCCATGCAGCGAAAAAAAATAAGTTGAATTATTTTAATTCAACGCATCCAGCATTGAATAGCTTAGAATTAATTTCATATTATGCCAACTAAGGTAGTTATGCAAAATGTTTGACCTTCTTAAAAATTTCAACCCCTGTTTCATCAAAAGTGTTTGGTCTTAATGAAGTTTTAACGCTAATTTTTTGCAGATGTGTTGGTATTGTGTTTGTTTATCAGTATTTACTTCATGGCGGCATATTTACGAGTCTCCCTAGCGAGTTATTTACAAGCTGTTCAACAAATTTTTATAGCGTTTCATCCTTCATACAGCTACAATTTATTTTTGCTGTCCAATTGTTAGAGGCCGGAAAAATTCGCGATTTCAATGACCTGTAGGATATACTCCACGATCCTCTATGCACCAGGGAAAATGACGTCTGCTCATTGGCTACTGACCTGTCTCACCTGTTAATTAGGACACTAGTGATTCGATACTTCTTTTTTTGAAAGTTTATCATTGGCCGAGTGTCAATCAGATAAACTGTGGCCCAATCACTGATGCGGTAAAAAGGCAAACGTATTTTGTTTCTAGCCTATCGCGAAATGAATCCGCGAATTTTTTCCGGTCTCTATACCAATTGTTCAACTTCAGACTCCCACTCCACAGAGAAGAAATAAATTTTTAACTGTTTTACAATTATTCCAAGTTGTCAAGTTGCATGACCGTGATTTTTCCCATTTGATTTGATTCCGTGTTGCGTCGTTTCATTCCTTGCGCGGTTTAATAAACCCGCCGTGATGCCTCCTTGGTACTTTGGGGCCTACACCCACTCGATTCCACCACAATCTACACTCCCCTTTTTTTTATCAACCCTTTTTTTTTTTTGCTCTTTGTAAAGGAGTCCCGGGGAGTGGTCGGTCGTTAGAGCGGTCAATGCTGCGTGTAACTCGGGCCGCTTCGTCGCGGGCGCAATTAGTGGTCAGGCCGCTTTGCGCGGTCAAATTGGCCACGACGCGCGCTCTGCCAACCGCCCGATGCGACGTAAGAGCCTGGAATCCACGCGCCATGTGGGTGTTTTTGATGTGGAACATCTTTAGCTACCGGTACACACCATATTTTTTTTTACATACGGCGTGTTTCCGTGAATGGAACGGAAATGCGTGACGACGTTGCTGCCAAAGTTCACAAAGCCAAAGGGTAAGCTTCAAGTATTAACTGTTTAATTCCAACCATATTGGCAGGTTTTTTTAAAATTAAATTCCTCATCGTAAATCACGTAAAAAAATACTAGGGTTTAGTAATTTTTTTAAGTTTTTTTTCCCGCTTTTATCGCAGCCGTTTCATTGTGCAGTTTAAAATTATCTCTCTGCAATTCAAATGATTCGATAGTCGACGTAGCTGCTCCGGCAACGAATTATAGCGGCGGGTGCGTAAACTACGTGTGATTCGTGTCTGGAAATGATTTGAAAACATCAAATTTGCTTATATATTTTTATCACGCTTGGCTTTATTTTAAAGAATTCTACTTCAAATTTCGTGTTTTGAGTTTCGTATTATAAATGTATTTATTTGCAACATGAGAACACACGACTATGCACGTTACCGAAGTTAGATGTTACACATCAATGGCGATTACTAAAATACATGCTCACTTTTTTTTTCATTTTTAAATTCCATTGAATATATGAACACTACTAAATTTATATTTTTTCAATGCAATGGTTACATTTATATCAAATATTTGCATACCTTACGTTTTCTGTCCTTCTTGCTGTGAAGTTTCACTTCCAACTCTTGTGGCGACTAGTCGACTTTTTTTTTAAGCAGAAAAAAGTTTAAGTCATAGTTTGGTTTGAACAGCTAAGGCCTTGTCGACTATTGTTATGTTTTAAAAGAGGTACTTTTTTTTCCCTGTTAACTGAATTTCATGTTGCTAAGTTGGGAGTTTTCGTCATTATCCTTTGCAGTCTATTCGTCCACTGAAGTGGAAAATTTATATCTCAGTGTTACATATATAATTGTTATAATTGTAGCTTTAAATGATTGCCACATAAAATGTACAAAGATAGTGTATTTAAAATTAAATATAATGATATTTTAGAAATTGAAAAAAAAAAGGTGCTGAAAGGAATGGAAAAATATATATCTGTATAAAAAAAAATTGTCCGTTCTGTTGTCGACACTCACAGAGAATCAGATAAGACGTGAAGCGATATATGTGACATCACACGAAGCGACGTGACAGCTTAAAACCGTGTTTCCGTTACGTTTTTTTTTTCTTCCCATATTCTTAAAATGAAATTGCTATTGTGATACTTATTCAAAGACAGATTATATAAAATAGACCTTTCCTGCGTTAAACATACTAAAAGATCTGCATACAGCTCAATATTGAGGATAATTCAATTAAAATACTTTACAAGTAAGCCTAAATGTTTGCTCAAAATAAATCTACAAATAATAATAATGTGAGCGTGTTATTCGGTTCTCACCAGTGACATGTAAACATCTAACCTTGGTAACAAACAAATTCATGATTTGTCATTTTGCAAATACACTCATGATAAGAATCTCGGATACGACATTTAACCTAAAATTATTTTTAAAAAAATACAGGATTTGATTAACATACGCAAATTGTGTTTTCAACTACATTTCTTGACGCGAATCACACGTAGTTTCCGCTCCCGCCGCTAGAATTCGCTGCCGGAGCAGCTTTGTCGACTATCGAATCATTCGATTTGCAGAGAGAAAAGGTTAACTATATAATGAAACGGCTGCGATAAAAACGAAAAAGACTTTAAAAAAAACAACTAAACACCTACTTTGGACCTTAATTTCAACAATGAATTTTATTAAAATATAGCATATATTGTTAAAATTTCACTACACAATTAGTACTCTAAAGCTTCCCTTTGTCTATATGAACTTTGGTTCGCGTCATCCGCCACAGATGGCAGCACCGTGGTTACACATTTCCGTTCAATGCGACATCCGTAACTCTCACAAATTTACTCCTACCAAAACCCATATACCGAGACCTGATATGTTACAAATAAAAAACTATGTGATGGTTTACAGATTAACCGCTTTAAACGTGTGAAGAAAAAAAAGCACAAATACCGATTTCAGGTATAGAACTGCATTCAAGACATTAAAGAAAAGATCAGGCGTTTTTGACGTGACAACGTCTAATAAATCTATGAACGCCGGCTGCACGCACGAAAACGTGTCCCGTTACGGACATTTTTCCGTTACGCTCATTGTTCCGTTACGCTGTGTCCCGTTACGCTCATTGTTCCGTTACGCTGTGTTCCGTTACGCTGTCGGCGAGTGCAGTAATAATAGGTTATGTTACAATTGACTAAAAAATTATGGTTATTCATATAATTGATGATAGATATTTGAATACAGTTTATAAAATATGAAAACTTGTTCATAATAATTATCTTTAAACTGTATAGCTAAACGCCAGTTTTTAAAATTAATTACAAGTCATTTACACGTGAACTGTTTCGTCGACTGTTTACAAAGTGAAGTAAAAAGTTAATGTGGTTTTCATTGCTTATTACAACAATAATTTCGGCAATAAAGGTTAATTATTCTTGAATTTTAAAAAATTTGATTACTAGTATAATTTCAAGTATTTATTCTTTTATTATTAAAATAATGATTAAATTTTATTCATAAAAGTATGCAATAATTTCATCAATGTTTTGTTATGACGTTGTCACGATAAACTATCGTCCGTAAACCGACTTTACAGACAACAAATTTTTTTCTTACTAATGTTACGAACGTGAGAGACCAACCACGACGTCAGGTTCGGACCTGGCTGGCTGCCACGCACGACCACTGAAGTCACGTGACGTTCACTGACGTAAGGCATTCCACGCGTGCCTGGCCGGATTACAAGGGTCGTCGCTACCCCTCTACACCCCAACGTACCACACGCATCGTCTTGCCGCGGCGCCGTTATCTATCACTGAGTGGCTTTGAGAATTCCGTGGGCCGCGACGTGGAGTAGAGAGAATAAACACCGCCTTTCTCGATATTTCGGACTTCGGGTCGGCCCGGGATGACGCGACTCGTCACGGTTGTTCTCGTCGGTTCGAGAAGGGCACCTCTGAGGTACTTAAACACAGCGACGCCGGACTCCGCGAGCGTGCCGCGAGAGTGCCGTGACAGTTCCAAGCGAGTTCGGAGAGATCGGAGAGTTCCACGAGTGAAGGGAAGTGACATCGGAAGAGGGTGAGAGAGACTCCTCCTGAGAGTGGCGCGACGCAGAGAGACGGGACCGTGAGAGTCCGACCGAGTGGCGCGAGACTGTGTGTGTGGACAGGCAAGAGGTAAGGGGCGAACCACTGTTGAGCCCATCTCCAGTGAGGAGTGCGAACTAAGGAACTTGACAGACATTGAGTGGCTTGAGAATAAACATTTTTAAGTTCCGGTGATTTGTGATCGGACATTTTTAAGTACAATTATTTATTGTTAATCTAAATTTTAGGAATTGATAAAACTGTAATAAAACTCAGTTCTCCCCACATTATAAATCGTAAGACTAATAATAGACTTTCACTTTTTAATTTCTTAGAAGGTGATCTGATTTGGTTCATGGTTTCAATGTTAATTAAAAAGAGTGGTATTTTTTAAATTTTGTTTTGCAAAAACTTCTTAACATATTTTTTACAAAAAATAAGATCATACAAAATTTAATGTGCTTTTACACAATTGTTTTAATTGTATGTGTCAGTGAGGCGGAATGATAAGTGCGACACACGCTGGTGCTTCTAGCGCGGTGTCGCCTCTATGAGCAAAGCTCTTAACTGGCTCGCAGCTTTTTCGTCGGGTAGATAGGACAACTATGAAATTTGAATGGTGATGATCGCATTATATGGCGGAGAAAAAAATTAAAATGCAATGCAAGTCCCTTAAGTGCTTTCAATAATCTTTACTGAATTTATAATCTCAAATAAATTTCACGGTTTTAAAAATACAGTTTTAAAACGAAATCCGGGAAACCGAACTATTCATCCGCCCTCAACGCATGTATTCTTAAGAAAATTTTCGTGAACAAATACCACTCTGATGTCTTGAGCAAATTTTAATTCGCGTGGTATTTTCTGAAGTTCTGCACGCCGTATGTGTGTCCAGATAGGCGGGTTCCTTTGTCAATGCTATGAGTCAGCCAGTGCTTTCTGCTTTCTTCAGGCATGGACATTAAGAGCCCGATTTCGTTTTGGGCTGGGAAGGGGGGGGGGGGAAATTGCACGCAGATTGCCACACACCCTTTCCCTTTGTCTTGAGGCAGATACAAGATGTGGCTTTAAAAAAATATGTATTTATAGCCTAAGTATAAAATATATTCCCCGCTACTCGAGCAATTATCTTCAGTCATATCACCGCATCTAAAAACTTGCTCCTGCGCATTTTAATTACTGTGTAAGTATGCTCCTTGTGGAGAAAAAAAAATCATATCGTCGCAAAATTATACGTGTTGCAAAATAAAAAAAATGAAAGGACGTTTAATGGACATTCTTGAAACTGCCTATATACTATATAATTTTTTTTTATATTTTTTATATCCTTCGCAAGGTGATTTACTTCGCAGATATAATTCGTAATTGTCGGCAGGAGTCGGGCTGGTGTCTGGCAATTAACTCGCCCGCGGCTACGATTAAGGCAGGGCAATTATGCGTGTTTCCCAAGAGAGGGAGGAGTTTGATGAGGGTGGGTGAGGTGGTGGGGGTGGGGGGGTAGGTGGCTACCTTGGGAGCGAGACTGCCCAATGGGAGATGGCGCGAACATGCCTGGTAGCCGCGTGGTCTGTACCGCAGAAGGGTGAGAGAGGGGATTTTGGGGGAGAGATGTCTCCGCCCACACGCGCACTTGGAGATGGTTATTCCAGCGAGTCTCTGTGGGCGACCGGTCGCAGAGCGGACCCGAACACGATGTATCGAATGAAAAGTATCGATAACGTACTCCAGAGTAGTATCGAAAGAAAATTTTTGCTATTTGTTAAGGTATTGCATGAAATTTATCGATGCTGCACTCACTATCGAATTAAATTGATACTGTATTCATGAGTATGTTCGAAAAAAAAAAATTTCATAAAAGTATCGAACTTACAGAATCGATCCAGTATTCACGTGTTGTTACGAACATATATATATTAATTAAATAAGTTATATAGTACAGAAATTATCGATACTTATGGGTAGTTTCGAAAATATATATTTTTATTGAAGTTCTGAATGAAAATTATTGATACAGTAGTCACGAGTATTTTCAAAAAAATATATTAATTTAGGTATGAAATTAAAATAATCAAGACTATTTATTAGTACTGATATATTTCTTTTTATAAAAGTATAGAATGAATACTATCGATACTGTACTTATGAGTAATTTTGAAGTATATATATATTTGTTAAAGTATTAAACAAAAAGTATCGATACTACATATACTCATAAGTACTTTCGAAAAAATTCATATTCATAAAAGATTAATGAAATATATGATGCTGTGTTAATGAGTAGTTTCGAAAAAAAGTATCGAAACAATAAAATTATCGATTGATAAGTATCGATACCTTTAGTTATGGATATTTTTCCTTAGTTTTACATCAAATAATAAATACCAAAAATTGTCTTTTTAATTAAAAAAAGATAAAATATTCAAACAACTACGTTGAATAAACTGAACTAAACAGAAACTGAACAAGACAAGGAAAATAAGCGAATGCGAAGGAACGAAATATCGTAAATATATTAGCTCTCTCACTTTATACTTTGATTCTACAATACGATACCTGCCAATAAATACACGCATGGGTAAAAGTATCGATTAAAAAGTTTCGTGTACATGAGTATGTTATCGGAAGAAAACTGCTCGAAAACAACAAGTATCGATTTTCTTCCTGTGTCCCTTACCTGAAGTGACGTTCTTCAGATATGTCCAAATTCACATCGAATATATGAAAAATATGATATTACGATTTAAGCGCAGTGTTCTACATTTATAACTACTAGAGAAAATCTAGTTATCTAGTAGTGGTAATACCATCACTCTAAATCATTTATTTTGATGACGTTCCTGAACATTAAATGGAAGTTTTAACTAATTCAATTACATAGTAAATTCACAATTAAAATATGAAATATCACCTACATTTATTGAAGAAAAATTTAAATGCATAGTAAAATATATAATGTTTGGAAAATGTTCCGAAAAATTGTATAGGTTAATAACCTTCCTTACATGTTTAAGGTTGTTACGAAAATGTTACTACAGTGTAGGTTAAACATTGATCTGAGTTTGATACAGTGGCGTTGGAATTGTTGTGTGAGTTTCCAATACAATCTGGACCCGTGAAATCGAATTATTTACTTTTTGACAATCAAATAAGAATTTTTTTTAACTTCACTACTGTAAGTAGTAAGTACCTACTTATGCGAGGAACCGATTGGGTGGTTGATATCAAGACTTTCAAATGTCACGCCATTGTTATTTAATATTTTTTTTTCACACACGCTCCAAGCGTCTGTGACATCTTATATTCAGTTTCTAAGTTTTCAATTTCAATTCATTCTTTTTTTTTCCTTTTCTTCCATGTTTGCATTATTTTTCTGTTTTTGGCACTTAAGATGCTTTTACACATTGGTAAAAGTTCAGGAACAGACAGATGCATGACATTACTGCACATCCACATAGTTGTGGTAAACCACAACCTACCTACGTTGTCTCTAACCTTCATATATTCATGCAAAAATATGAAGCAATATTTGTTTCCTTTGCTATATGTTGGATGGTCTAAGATATTTATGACTAGCGTAAAGGGTTGTTGACTATAATCAGATAAAGACAATCATATAAACGCCATTTTTATACAAAGCTGCGCTTTACGCAATTCACATGTAAAATTTTTTTAGTAAACTAACACATGCATGTCTTTAAAAAAACTTGATTCGACCATATGATCAATATAAAAAAAAATACGTTGGATACTTTACTACCTATAGTGTTCGGAAAAATCCTGTATTCATATATTTTAATTTGTGGCTTATAACTATTTTCTGTTTATTTATAAGAATTAAATTTACTTGTCTTTACTTTGACGGAGGTAACATAGGTCTACGAGATGTGTCTATTAAATAACGAGACTGTCGCTGCTACACAAGGATGAATGCGCCAGACGCCAGCGACCGACAGCGTGTAGCGTGAAGCTCTCTCTTTGGAATGCAGAGTCTCTCGCTTCTGTAAAAAAAAAAAATCAGTATAACCGTATCCTTCATTCGCATCAGTGGTTGTTTTTGTGTTTCGCAGGAAAAAAAAGATTCAGTGCGACATTAGAGCAACGAATTGTCGTGAAATGTCACACGAAACTTGGAAAAACCGCTACTGAAAATGATAAGTTATTGAAAGAAGTGTATGACAATGAATTTTTATCGCGGAAACGTGTGTTTGATGAGTGATTTAAGCGTTTTCATCATAGCCGAGCAGATGTTTGAAGATGATTTATGTGCTGGTCGGCCTTCCACGTCAAAAACGGATGACAATATCGAAAAAAAAAATGGTTGTCTGTAAAGTCGGTTTACGGACGATAGTTTAACGTGACGTCATAACAAAACATTGATGAAATGATTGCATACTTTTATGAATAAAATTGAATCATTTTTATTGAATTATCACTATTTTGTATGGATACAAAGAAGGAATGAAATGAAATCTACAATTCAATTGATAAATTTACTTTTATTTGCACTCATTAATTCAAATATGTTAATTACTTTAACGAAGAGATTTTTATACATGTTTGATATTTAACTTCTTCCAATCTGTGTTATTCTGTTAAGGATAGGACGATGATAGGAAAAGTAGGAAACGAATGGGAGTGTTTCAAGTTTAATGTGCCTCGAAAAAGTAAAATCGATGGTTGTTCCAATCGAGTGGAAGAGAGATAGATGCGGCGCAAGCGTACAATGAGCGTAACGGGACAATGTGCGTAACGGGACACTTTTTCGTGCGTGCACCCGGCGTTCATCGATTTATTAGACGTTGTCACGTCAAAAATGTAATCTGGTTCGATCTGACCACCAGTTAAGTTTAGTGCGCTATTTGAAACTGTAGGAATTGAAAAAGAATCCGCACGGAAAATTTTCTATAACGATTTCAATATGAAAAAAAAGCCAAAATGGTGCCTTAAATTCTCACGTTTGAACAAGAAGCTCGCAAAAATGTTTGTACCGACACTTTTAATTGCTTTGAAAATGACCCAAACTTATTTCAAAGAATAATAACGTGTGAATATTCGCGTTTTTATTTACATAGGACCCTGAAACGAAGCGCCAAGCCATGCACTCAGTGAACATACAAGTTCACCGAGAGCCAAAATGGAATGTGCAAATCAAAAATTCAAAGCAATGATGATATGTTTTTTTTTTAAATACATTAATGGAATTGAGTACATTCACTGGGTTCCTGAAGGTCAAACTATTAATCAACATTACTACCTACACGTTCTACGCTGAACTCCGTGAAAGAATAAGGAAAAAAGAAAGACCCGAATTGTGGAATGACAAGTCATGTGTTCTCCAGCAAGACCAAGACCATATACCAGATCTTCCCGCATTGTCTGTCAAGAGGTTTCTAGCGAAGTGCAGCATCCCAGTGTTAGACCATCCGCCTTTTTCGCCCGGATCTTGCATCGTGCGACTTCTCTCCATTTCCTAAGGTGAAATTTGCATTAAAAAGAACATGATTTCAGTCCGATGAAGCGGCACACGTCCTGAAGGAGCTGACATAAGAAGACTTCCAGCACTGTTTAAAACAATGGAAGTTTCCCATGGAGCATTGCAGTGATAAAGGAGGGGTGTATTTTGAAGGCGATCATAAGTAAATATGTATGAAATCAAGATTAAAATTTTTCAGGGTCAGTCTCGTTATTTAATAGCAACATCATGTATCTATCATTTATTTCTACTTTTTAATGCAGATTATTATATTTATTACTCATCTTTAAAAACATGATATCAATAATCACTTTAGATTAAAATATTATCATTTATTTACTTCATCTGAAGAATTGTGAGTACAGTAATTGACAGCTAAAAAAAATTTTCATGTTTTTTTTTGTATAGCGTATATACCTATATGTTTAATAGTGCCTGCGTATATGAAACACGAGTTCTATCTTATACAACTTTTTGAAATATTATTTAAACTAAGCTAATTATTTCCAAGCATTCGGAAACCATTCTTAAGGTATTCTGATTCATACCTACTTTTTATCAAAATTCTACCGAGCATTTTATCTTAAATATTTTACTTCAAACTTTGATGGATTAGAAATGATTTACACATTGTTTGACACATGTATGCACTAATTTTATTTTAATTAAATATGTTAAGCCAAAGTTTCGTCGTTGAGCTCTGTCTCATAATTATTTACAGCAAAAAAAATATTCTTCAAATTAGGTTAAATAATATAATATTATAATGTATGTTATCTTACGGACACTATCTGTAATATTGGATGCTAAGTAGCCAGCAACGGAAAAAAATTAAAAGTTAACTACATACTGCGCGTTGTCTTTAAGAGACATTCTACCGCTGAAGGTAGCAATAACGAAACATAATGATTAATGATAAACAACTTCATTCAAATTATATATATATTGAACCTGTAAATAGGGTATTTTAATTCTTATAAAAGTGACATAACTATATTTTCACAATAATTACTCTATTCAAAAATACTGAATCAAACATATTACCACAACGATTAATATATACCTAATGAGTAAACATTCCAAAAGTAACAGCCTATCATAAAAAAATATTAATTAATTTACTTATTGATCTACCATCCTCAAATATATTTCAAATTTGAGAAATGCATTTGTTTCTGTGCGTCCTCGTATTCCATATGAAAACTGATTGCATTTAACTTGTTAAAGGACCATGGACGCTTTCTTGGCAATCAGAATCGTTGGAAAGACAGTTCATAATTTCACGGTGATAAGTGTGAAACTTAAAAAAAAAAGAAAAATTTTCAATTAGCCTACTTTCTCGTGGAAATTTTTTAATTTGTATGCTAGAGCACTCACGTGAATAATAAATGGTTGTGGGATGAATGTCACTGAGTGACTCATGCGTTGTTAATTAGTTCCAGGAAGTAACCAAGGACTAAAAACACAGATAATTACAACGAAAGCCTGAGTAAGCTCCGGGAACGGATTAAGACGAGTGCGCAAGGTCACGCGCATTTCATTAAAAAAAAAAAAGAAACACCGAAAGATAAAATTCAGAAAAATTGAAATTTAACAAAATAATTTTGTGCAAGCAAACTGTAAATCATTTTTAATTATAAAAATATTATATGTTTTTAGAACTCATTTATTTTTACGTTAGTATTGGCACAGATTTCTCTTTCTGCACTGTTTCGCATTAAAACTTATTTTCGTACCGTTATGAGATGGAGCATAAAACTCTAGAGCCTATCACTGTAAACACTTATCTTTTCTTCGCATGGCATAAAAGTAAATTTAGGAAGAAGAATGGGCCTAGATCAATTCCCAAATAGTACGTTAAGTAATGAATGGCTTCTTTTTTTAAATTTTGAGTAACAACGTTTGGCTATATCGTGGGTGTAGCCTACTGCATAATGTGACAGTCAAAAATTGACAGAACTGAACTAGTTTAACTGAAAATAAGTTTAGTTATTTAGACTTGGTCAGAATAATGACATGTTATTCCTAGTCTGCTTATTGAGATAGGCTAATAATCATCATTCTCAACTCTACCAGATTGCGGTTGGTTCAGCAAAGTGAAATTTCCTCCACCTTCCTCTGTTACTCCGCCATTGCTCCTCCTTCACTCTGTTCCATTCTTCTCCTCTCTCCTGCACTCCTCCATCTAACTGCTCTTCCCACCTCCTCCTCGGTCTTGATTCTTCGTGTGTGCTTCAAAGCCATCATTTTCTTAGGCAGCCTCTCTTTTCCCATTCTCTGGAAATGGCAATTTCATTATCAATCTTGCATTTTCCATGATCTCATTCAAGTCCCTTACTCATGCTTTTGCTTGCTCCATCTCATTCCTGATCCTGTCTGGCCTCGTAAAAATAGTGAATTGTAATTTTTTTAAAGTATGTTCCTCTTTTTATTAGGCGGAGATAAAATTTTAGTCTCATTTTTGCAGCTTTTGACTCGGTCGCACTTTTTGAAGCTTACCAACGATTTGAGGGTGGGCTTTCCACGTTCCGTCGAGAAGCCACATAAGGGCAACGCATCGTGCAGTAGATTACAAAAGTCATTAAAAATATAGCGTGATGTCACATCCAAGCATATGATCCTGTACTTACTGATGTGCAGACTTCCATTCATGCATAGGGACAACTAAGAGATTTACAGAGGTGACCGTTGCATTTTATGACGTTGAAATGAATGTGACGGTGTGAATCTCATACGAATGGGACTTTTAAGAAATTGGACTGGAAGAAACTGGACTGGAGTTTTAAACATCATTAATACGAAAACACCCATTTTACCCACAACAAAAATAAACAGTTAACAAACTTAATCCGAAGTTACGACGTAACAATGTCTTACTCAACAATTTCTTAAGTTATTTTCGTGAACAGACGTCACTAGAATATCTTGAACCAGTTTTTTTTTAATCGCGACTGTCTTCTGAAATTCTGCACTTTTTTTTGTGGCCCAGTCGTTGTGCGATTAAATGTTACGCTGAATGGTTCTCGTGACTGCGTATGTCATCGTTGTTTACATCTGTGATGATCGCCTTAAATATTCTGTGTGGGAACAAGCTTCTTAAGTGGCCCGCCTAGTAAAGGTTTTGTCTGTGTTAGTAAGGAAGAATAATAAAGTGCGACACTCGCTAATGTTTTTTTAGCGTGGCATCGCTTTAAGCACAAAGCTCTGAACTGGCTCGCAGTCCTCTCGTTGTGCATAGGGCAACTATCAAATTTGAGCGGTGACAATAACATCAGATGGCGGATAAATGAAGAAAAAGGTTTAATGCCAGGCCTTTGAGTGCTTTCATGAATCTCCACTGGGTGTTTAATGCTTGGAAATTATTCTGAAAACACGCGTTTTAGATCTTTTAACTCCCCCAAAAATAAAATTTAAAGACGGAATGCGGAAAAGTTTGTATGTAGAAAGATTATTCGTATTAGTATTTCATTTAACACAATTTTTTTAAAATCATTTACCATAGTAAATTGATGTGATATTGAGGTTTTATTAAACTGTAGTAAATACTTAAATTTTTTGTTTCTTGATTACAGACATTTATTTATTTGTATATCTATAAATTTTCATAGTGAATTAATAAAAATGAATCAAACGTAGACTGAAACCACAAACTTAAAACTTTTGGAAACTATTTTGAATTTAATTTACTTAAAATAATTCAGGTATGAGCCAAAATGTTATTTTTTCGCAATAAAATCTCAAACCTTATTTTTAGCCTTTAAAAATAACTTCACAAAGTGCTACCAAAATTCGAATCCGAGAAGGTGGGGCGGTAGCAACAGAGATAAAGCAGTTTCTTACATTGCAATTGTGTCAATCATGTATGACGTCATCACGGCCACACGTAACATCTGTGAAGGAGTCAGCATGTTATGTATCCATCCTTTTATGTCCATAGATATTTTTGTAAATGGAACCGAAATATTCATGTAAAATTAGAGATAATTGTAAATTTTTACATTGACATGAAAACAATTATCACTATAACAAAGTGGTTGCAGTAATACTGGGTTCGGATTCTTACCCGGGAATTTATACTTTGTGTTTTCCCAGTGCCTTCAGTAGTTAAAGTTACTTGTAGGCCTAGACCGTTCCCTGAATAGCTTTCCAGTATTAACTGCACATATAATAAGCATGATACCACAAAAAAAGTCAAATTATTGCATTTCCTTTAATTTTTTCATTGTTAAAAAAATTATGCTTGAAGGAAACCTCAATTAAAATACCTTTAAAATTTTGCGCCAATTTTCGTAAGAAATACTCAGTATTATCTCGAAAAACTTACTCCAAATATGCAAATAAACAAGTGATAAACAAAATTACAATATCTTTCTTGTAGTATTACAAACTATTTCTTGGCAAATGGTTTCTAAAGGAATCTTTGTTAAATTCCCAAAAAAAAAAAATAAAAAAATTCTCTGTACTTTAGGTTTTTCTTTGAAAATCAAAGTGTATACCAGGAATGGCTTATGTCCATGAAATTATTTTTTAACGCACATCGATAGCTGAATGTCTTTTAACGAATAAATTACTTTTAGTAGTCGGCTTCAGGTAAAGCCTCCAGAATTTTGTCGCATTATCACCCCATCCGTCCGAAGAAAAAAAAGTGTAAGGCCGGGTTTATAAGCCACACAAGAAACGCAAGACGCAAGATGTTCAACAACGACGTTACCAAACACTTGTTTATAAACCACGCGACACGCCAGAATGCAACAAAAGCTTCACCAAAATTTCCGCTTCTTGCGTTGCGGCTTGCGTTTCCACCTTCCATTTTTGAAGTGGAGTCTTCCGATAATATCTGAAGGCTCACTCGTTATGTTTACAGAAGGCCACTATGTTTTTTTTATTATATACTTGCCAGTTTTCACTTGTTTAACCTGAGCAACGTTAAGAAAATAACACTTTTAAATCAAATTATTGAAAATTACATATGTTTTCATAGTAAAAATGAGTTATTACAAGAAGCTATGGGAAGAAATTTGTTTTATACTGTTTTAAAATTTCGAATTGTAGTGTTGGTGTCATAATTTCGGTGTTTTATAAACATTAGTGATTTTTTGACGTGAATACGTCTTTAAAATTGCTTCCATAGTGGGAGCCAGTCAGAAAACGAATTATAGCAAAATCGGGGGATACAGTTTGGTGTTGCAGCTACATATCTATCATCTCCATCCAAAATATAATTACACAACTGTATAGCTAAAGGATCAAAGAATTTTTCACGCTAAGTGAGGACTGTGACGCATCGCGCGCGGTGGAGGTGGAAGGGCCGCCATTTTGAGGTCATATTACTGCGTTTCGAGATTTTCATTTAGTATAGCTTTTGACTCGGAGAAGCTACGACGTTCGCTTGAGTCTCAATCGTCAGCTCTCGTCAAAATATATCGATTGCATATACAAAAAATTAATGTAAAGTAGCTACAATAAATATGTATGTTGTTAAAATAAAAATATGTAATAAAAAAAATATAATGTCGGCCTATACGCGTCAAGAAGCCAAATCCAAATACAGAGATCGTATATGGCAGGAAAGGGCTTCCCAAAATAAATCGAATGATACCAATAAAACACCATATGACCGAGTGAAGCAGTGCCGGGAACGTAAAAGAATAAATGCAGCCGAGCGGATCAACGATGGTGCCAGTACATCTGCAGCTGGGGCGGTTGAAATTATGCAAGTGTACGATGAAATATATTCTATATCAACGCCGGACTGTGTAGGCATAGATTGTGTACGATCGTCGATTATGAAGACACATTGGGCAGTAGCTAGTGTACGTTTCACTAAGATGTTTGTCAACAACCCATTCGGACGTAAGTGTGATGTGTGTGATCGTATACGGTCTCTGCGTTCATTGAAGCCAACAAAATATAACCTGTTACGTACACGTATTCACGTAAAACACACGGCCGTGTCCATGACACAGACACCCCCCCTTTTTTTTTGCTTTGGTTGTGTGTGTTGCGTTGTTGCGAAGTTGCGTGTTCCTTGCGTGGTTTTTTTCTTCTAACCGTCTATTATGTTGGACCACCGGCCGCTGGAGTATCTGGAACTGAGAAACCACTGAAGAGGAGTGGAAAACGGGGGGAGGAGGGGTCATATCACGAGACTTTGTGAACCTCTGAAACTATTTTTCTTCGTTTAATAACCCGCCAAGCGCGCGTTTCGCTCAATTTCAGATTTCCTCGCAACCACGCCCCCTTTTACCCCTCCCCTTCATCATTGTTTACGGGTTAGTATCGTAAATTATTTTGCTTCCATAATTTCGCGCTTATACTCATAACCTAATATAAATTCATAGTATAACTATCGCTTAGTTGTTTATAAATTGTTTCATTATTTCATTACGTATTTATTTTAATGTTTTAAGAAACCTAAAAGTCAAATTTTATATCAACCCTAGCATATAATAAGAGCATGTAGTCGTTTAGAATACAGTTTTAATTATTGGTTTGTGTGCAGACTTTTTCACTCATTACTTAATTATTGTACATCATTCATAAATAAATAAAAATTGTGAATTCCTGAAATCCTGAAAAACTCATTTTGGTAGGATTGTGAGAATTTTTTTTATTGATTTTTAAATAACATACAAAAAAATTTAATTAACACGTGACAAATGTTTACACACAAATTATTAATTTAAAACTCTAACAAACAACACGATTACATGCTCATAGTTCATGCTAAGTTTGACATAATAATCGACCTCTAAGTTTCTAAAATTAATTAAGTAACGACTTATTGAATTCATAAAACATTTTATAAACATTTAAAGATGTTTCATTATGAATTTATCTACGTGAAATTAAAAAAAAAATCATTTCTGTATCTATCCTTTAACCAAGTTTCTCCAGCGATGGGTAAAGGAAGTTGGGACCATGTTTGTTGTTCGGTCCTTGTACTTGCAGCCAGACAGGTGATTGCTGGGGGAAGCTTACGATTCACTCGTCCTTCTGGACATACCCGAATACTCACGTTGGCAAACTTTCTTTCAACAGACGAGAGAGCCAAACGCCCGATCGTGCATCTTCGGTTTTTTTTTATCATTGTAAATAAATATACAACTCATGATAACTAATGGTCAATTAGGTTAGGTTAGCTACATTATAAATACTTTAAAACATTGTGGACGGTTGATTTGGTTAGGATAGCTACATTAAAGATACTGTGAAATCATGTAAACGGTTTCCCTCAAAAGCGAGCATGAACTTCGGGGAACTTCGGGTTTGGCTCTCTCGTCTGTGAAAAGAAGGCTTGCCAACGTGAGTATTCGGGTATGTCCAGAAGGACGAGTGAATCGTAAGCTTCCCTATTGCTGGTGTTTTCGTTGCGACATATGACTGCAAACAGCATTGCGAACACGCGATATAAACCACACATGAGTTTTTATCTCGTATGTGTAACATCTTAGCTCTCGGTATACGGCATTTGGCAGCAGAAATTTCGTGAATGGAACGGAAATGTGTAACCGCGGTGCTGCCATCTGTGGCGGATGGTACGAACCATAGTTCACAAAACCAAAGATAAACTTTGTATAATTAACGGTTAAATGAATATTGACCTGATTGGGAAGTATTTTAGTAAAAGTTCCTTGTCGAAATTCAGGCCAATAGCCGGGATGAAGTATTTTTTTAAAGTCTTTTTCGCTTTTATTGGAGCCGTGTCATTACAAAGTTTGAATTTTCGTTCTGATATTCAAATGATATAATAGTCAACGTAGCTGTTCCGGCAACGAATTGTACTGGCGGGTGTGCAAACAACGCGGGATTCGCGCCATGAAATGTAGCTCAAAACACAATTTTTAAACATACTCATCATTCTCGGCATTATTTTAAGGAACTGTACGTTAAATATAATTTTCGAGCATCGCATTATAATTGTATTTGTAAAATGAGAACACATGAATTTGCTCGTTACCGAGATTAGAAGTTACACATCTCTGGCGAGTAGGTACTGAAAGACTCGCACATTTTGGTTTTTGAAAGTTGGTTATTTTTGGCTAACGATCGTACAAGGCCGAATTCTATACAGCTAGTGATAATTTCGGCCCGGGGGAAGAGGATTTTTGGTGGGTGTTAAGTAAGAAATTTTAATCGCGGCATTCAGTGGTTAAGCACATCACAATCATTAAACTACTGTTGAGAGGACGCTAGAGACGAGGCAGGCCAGCTGGCTCGGCTAAGGAAACATCCTCTCCTCCCACAACACCCCCCCCCCCTCAACTGGTTGCAGTGTAGGCACAACGACCATCCATAAGACCCTTTCAGGATGATACGGAAACGGAGACGTATCACGTAAACACAGTCGGATCCAACGGAACAGTTGTGTCCACAATAGCACGCAGACGGAGACGGACCCGTAAGGATCAGCTCGGCAATGCTGAGCTCTTCCGTTTACGTCGCTCCGTGCGACCAATAGAAGCCCAGTACTTGGCTGCGGCGGTAGTCGTGTTTGTTTATTTTCTAAATACGTTTAAAATGGTTTATCAAGCACACGAACGTCTGGTTCTCTATTATTAATTTGTCGTTTAATTTTTTTAATTAATGCGAATGCGTTGATTTGGAAGCGTAATGTTTTTTTTTAATGGTGTTGATGTTTCGTAACCTTAAACTGCAAACTCATTGGTTTCCGTGCATAGTGGAAGCAGCAGACGCGAAGGTGGAATGTTCCGGGAGATCCGTCTCCGCTTACGTGATCCGTCTCTGTTCCCGTGCCCTATAAAGAACGGGAAGCCTAAGATGTCCATCAAGTTCTGCCATTCCCGATTACACCCGAACAGTTCACCTTTGGCCAACCTCGGGTTTATTTATATATATATTTATATTTCTCTGTTTATTTTATTGTAGCTATACTAACCTAACTAACCGTCCATAGTGTTTTAAAGTGTTTTAATGTAGCTAACCTAACCGACAACTTTTAATATTTGAATTCATTTTTTCTGCGCAAAAATAAAACAAATCCCGAAGTTGGCCGAAGGTGAATTGTTCGGGTGTAATCGGGAATGGCAGAACTTTATGTGCATCTTAGGTCTCCCTGTCAGAAGGGGCCTAGGCCATGATCGCGAGGTGTGCGGACGCAGCCTGCGCGACCGACTCTCTGCATGCATGGGAACGACGGGCCAAGGACATTTTTTTTTTCGACTCGTGGACTAAGAACAATTTTCCCTGTGCAGACACGCGAAAAAAAATTTTTTTTTTGTCAACAAGCAGCCCGAGATATGTTTGAGTCGTTCCTCGGGCGATATCTCGTCTTCAGTGGCGCTATCCTATACAAAATGCTGAAACTACAAAAAAATTCACGGACTTCTCAACGGGGAATTCACACGTGTGTCAAGTTGGCGACCACACATTGGAATTTCAAGGTCAAGATTTGTCAATAATTAGTGCTCAATTTGTGCTAATTTGGGCCGTAGAAAACAGAATTTGTGCTGCATTACGTAAAACGTTATAGCATTTAGTAAGTTGGTCGCCAACCTGACGTCAAGTTGGCGACCAAACAAGGAAGATATCAATTTTTTGGGATTAATTTCATGTCACGAATTAGTGCTCAATTTGTGCTGCCAGAAGCCAAAAATTTCGAGATTATCGGAATGTAAACTAAAACGTTATAGCCTTTGATATGTTTGAAGCAAATTGACAGCTGGCACCCACACAGACCAACTTACTATATGCTATAACTTTGTACGTAATGCAGAACAAATTCTGTTTTCTACGGCACAAATTATCACAAATTGAGCACTAATTTTTGACAAATTTAGACCTTGAAATTCCAATGTGTTGTCGCCAACTTGACACACGTGGAATTCACCTCAAAATATAACGAAGAGTGAAACTTTCCGTTCCCGCGTGGTGTTCAGCCATGAGGCACTGCAGAAACATACGAGAATGTGGATCACAGCGGTCACATGTGAGTGTCTCCCCAAAGGTTGTTTTGCGCTATTTCCCGTTGAAGGTCTATCATTAGTTCTTTATTTTGTGATTTGTGGTCTTCGTTATTTAAATTAACTGGGGCTTCGTAAAAACTACGTCGTATTTATACTGCCGAATTCTGTATTATATGGTAAGCACACGCGTAAAAAAACAACGGTGTTTTTTTTTTCAGCAGTCTTAAAACTTCATAGAATGTTTTGCTAGTATACTAAGAATATTCTTGTAGATTCATTTTCAACGTTAAGTTAACTAACAGGTGTACATACATTCGTGTATTTTTGCCGAAGCCTGTAGCACGTTTTTTTAGAAACAGTTCTGTAAAATTAGAACTGTAGCTCTAACTGTACTAGCATTTCAAAATTACACGATAAAATATAAAATTACTAAACCTTTATAGTTTTTTTTTTTAATTTTAAGTTTTTTTTGCAGTTTACCTCAATGGATTATGCTTAAATTTTGTTTGTTTCAAAGCAAATTGTTGTACAAATCTTGCTGTTCTATGAAGTTTGACGATGTAAAGTCTAGAACGCAGTAAATTTACAATATATTTGAACCTAACAAGAGTAAAAATAATACCAATTGCTCCGAAATTATGGTATTTAAATTCTTTCCATCTCAAAATTTTCAATGTTGCCAATACTTTTTATTGAAATTAGCTTAGTGATGACACAGATAACATTTTGAATCTGAAGGTATTAGAGAGTTGAGTTACCACAACCAACAAGGTGATAGAAAATTAATCATAAAGACTTATTAAATTCGACGAACTAGTGATCAATTCACGGTAAATAATTTCTCCTTTGCAAAAATATTTGTAGTCCCACGTACCACTATCACAATTCCAATAGCACTACATGACCAGAAGATTCTCCCATGTAGTATTAAAAAAAGGCGCATTAAAAGGCGCATAAATTGAAATGTAAATCCTATAATTCCATCATTTGCTTGTTCTGTGAACAATACCATTATCACACACGACAAAATGGTATAATGACGCTGTTGCCGCAAGGATGAATGAACAGTGTCTAATTGACCTAGCTCTGGGTAGCATCGTGTTTATTTAGGCAAATCAGGTGTCCTCATTAGGGAGAAAATTACTGGAATTACAAACTTGTAATTCAATATTTTTAGAGCACTTTGTAAAAATTTGAATTCTGAACTCTCTCCATAACAACGTGAAAATTTATGTAATGGAGCCTATTGAGAATCCATGAATTATTATCAAAAAAATATAAACAAAATCACAGTTGACAGAGGATTTAGTTAGTAACAAAATATAATTAATAGTTCATTGCATTTTTCAAACTCTAAATGATTTGATAATATGAAACCAGTAGCTTTCAAACCAATATTCGGCTTCTAAGTTGTTATAAATATTATACATCATAGTTTTAAATTTTGGTTTGGTTAAATAAATTTATTTTATTTTGTACTTAGAAACTTAAAAGATTCAAAAATAAAGTTAACACACATTAACAAGATAATAACGATTACATAACTAATTATATTTGAAGGTATATATATTACTATTGATGCAATCCCAACTGTAATAGTTGATATGCAATATAATTAATATATCTACAATATTTGCCTAAACAATTATAATATTAAAATCAATGTTCCAATTTTAAAAGAAAATATTTACAATGGTTAGTTTAGTTTAGGCCTACATCACAGCGATTTTTAACAAAAGTGACAAATTTTTATCGAATATAGAATAAAACAGAAAATTTATCGTAAATAAAAGTCAGACCACTTTCACCAAGCTTTCAATGGTCCTTACTTTGCTATCGGAACGGAATTATTGTACCCAGTCATATGCGTCGAAACTAAGACTTAGCTTAGAAAAAAAGGGGTGGGGGAGATGGCGTTTTCCGCCCGAAATGAAGGCATAATTGAAGCCTGTATTAAATATCTTGCTATTCCTGTATTGAAGCAGGCATCTTCAAGCGTATCTTCAACTTCGAACGAGCTCAAAATCTGAAAATGGCCACGAAAGCCTACAACTTTCTTTAAAATAAACTAATGTTACCTGCGATTCAGTCTCTTCTGTACAGTTCCTACAATGTATATATATATATATATATATATATATATATATATATATATTGTAAATTAAACAGAAATATTCATGTAAAGCTACAGATATTTGTAAATTTGTACATTTATATTAAAACAATTGTATCACTACAAAATAGTGTTCGCAGTAATACTGGGTTCGGTTTCTCACCCAATGCATTTATGCTTTGTGTTGTTCTAGTACCTCCATTAGTAGAATTATTGGCAAAGCGTTTGCTGGATAACTGGGCACATAATAAACATGATAGTTGAATATTCGACTATTACTTTGAGGTTTAAAAAAATTATCCTTGAATAAAAAATCAATTAAAATATATTATTATGCGAAAATTATCGTATCATCTCTAGAAACGTATTTCACGTAGCCTACACAAATATAACCATAGCCACGTGTTGTACAAAGATACTATATCTTTCTTGTATTATTACAAAATATTATTGCGAACAGGTTTCCAAAGGAATTTGTTGTTTTGTGTTTAACATATAAATGTGATTTTTTTAATTTCAGTGTGTATCTGCCAGGGAGTTCTGGAATCACTCTAAGAAGTAAGCTTCTTGATATACGTATGCTGGAAACAAAAATTTTGTTCGCCCATTGGAGCGGCAGGTTTTCACATCTGCAAACACAATAGTTTTCCAAAACAGAAGTTTTATTTCGTCTTTTCGTTTTGTCGTGTTTTTGTCTCGTTTCAACTGTTGTGCTGAATTTTTTTGGGTTAAATATTTTTGTGCTGTCATCATTTGTCCTTCTGTTTGTCCATTTTTCTTTGTTTTTTTTTCTTTGTTTGTTGACCATATTCCTGTTATAGATTATTATGTGGTGTTTATATCCTGTTGACAACAACATTTTTTTTGCTTAATTTGTGTTTTTGTCTTTTGGTTTTTTTTTTGTAGTTTTCTTCTACAGACATACATGTGCTTAGCATTGGCGTATGTCCAAAAGCTTACATCATGTCTGTTCCATTTACAAAAATTAAGTTTACAGTGTATGATGTAAACATTTTTAAATTGAAATGCCACTAATGGGTATGTGTTATTTAATCCTCAAATACCATTAAACCTTAAGTCTTAGAAAGACGTCTTATTCAAAGAAAATATCCGAAGAGAAACATTTTTTTAGAATGATTCATAAACTCAATAACTAATATAGTGCACTAGAACCACATCAATTATCCGTACCAAAGCTATCAAAGAAATGTTTTTATTTCCACCACAGGGAATATTTGTTCAAAATTCCAGGGAAATGTTTTGACAAGAAAAGGTGTTGTTTACATCATGGGCAAGTAAATATGCATATGTCACGTTTTATAGAATGAAAATATTTACGTTTTACATTTTCTTAAATTTAACTTCTGTGTTTTTGGTCATGAATCATTTCAGTCCTGACTCTTGAGTTCTAAGTG
Source organism: Bacillus rossius redtenbacheri (assembly GCF_032445375.1). Taxonomy (NCBI): domain Eukaryota; kingdom Metazoa; phylum Arthropoda; class Insecta; order Phasmatodea; family Bacillidae; genus Bacillus; species Bacillus rossius. The sequence goes on from NC_086342.1 coordinate 17,592,543, forward strand.
CTGATTCGAAGCTTTTTTTTTTTTTAATTGTATTCCAGAAGAAGTGGCATTCGAACCGAATCACTCACATGTTATCTCGTTTTTAAATATTCCATTCAACTTAATTAGCAGTCAGTACATTTTTTTTTTCTGATACGAAGTGCGCCGGTCAAAGGCCCTAATCCACGGTGGGTTTAAAAATAATTTTTTGACATTAAAACTAAAATAATCATTAAAATTACAAATATTTGTAAAATTGCAGACAAATATTTTTCATAAAATTAACTGTACTGCTAAAAAAAAAAAAAAAACAATGTTCGTATTTATATTGGGTTCGGATTCTTGACCGGGAATTAACACTTTGAGTTGCCCCAGTATCTCCAATAGTTAAAATGTTGTTTTTAAACCGTTCCCTTAATAGCTATCTAGTATTAACAGAGCACATTAATAAGCATATTAAAACAAAATAAAGTCCAATATTTTAATAATCTATTAGGCTATATTTTCCATGGTTCGACAAATTTATTCTTGAATGCAAAATTTATTAAAATATTTAACTATGCGCCAGTTTTCGTCAGCGCAACAAAAATATTCATTATTGTTTCAAAAAACATATTTCATTTATGTAAAATAACTATAGCAATGGTTTTACGAATTTACAATATTTCTTGGCTAATGTTTTCTAAAGAAATCTTTTACATACACCGTAACAATTTTTTTTTGTAAATGGAACAAAATTATTCATGTAAAATTAATATATTTAAATGTTTTTACATTTCCACGAAAACAACTTTATCACCAAATAAAAGTGTTCGGATTCTTATCGCGGGCATTTGTGCTTTGTGTTTGTCCCAGTACTTACAATAGTTAAAAAATAGTTATTTGTAAAAACGTTCCCTGAATAGCTTTAACAGTATCAACTGCGCACGTATTAAACGTGAACACAACAAAAGTTGTTAACCATTCGATTATCTTTCCCATGGTTTAGAAAACGTTTTCGCTATAAAAACCTACTCAAGCATTATCGCGAGAAAAAAAAATCGTACTTCATCAAGTGTAGCACCAGATTTACAATACCTATCCTTCTTGTGGTTTTACAAACTATATCTTAGTAGCTGGTTTCCAGAGGGATTTTTTTTTTTGAAGTGACAACGTCTAATAAATCGATGAAGGCCAGCTGCACGCACGAAAAAATGTCCCGTTGCGCACATGGTCCCGTTACGCACATTGTCCCGTTACGCCGTGTCCCGTTGCGCTTATTGTACGCTTGCGCCGCGTCTATCTCTCTTCCACTCGATTCGAACAACCATCGATTTGACTTTTTCGAGGCACATTAAACTTGAAACACTCCCATTGGTTTCCTAATTTTCCTATCGTCGTCCTATCCTCAACAGAATAACACAGATTGGAAGAAGTTAAATAGCAAACACGTATAAAAGTTATGGTTAAAAATAATCTCTTCGTTAAAGTAATAAACATATTTGAATTAATGAGTGCAAGTAAAAGTAAAATTATCAAGTAAATTGTAGGTTAAATTTCACACCTTCTTTGTATCCATACAAAATAGTGATAATTCAATAAAAAATGATTCAATTTTATTTATAAAAGTATGCAATCGTTTCATCAATGTTTTTGTTATGACGTTGTCACGTTGAACTATCGTCCGTAAAGCCGACTTTACAGACAACCAATTTTTTTTATTTTTTTTTTAAAGTAGAGAAATATTTTTTTTCCCTCCCTGCGAGGGGAATCCAGACCCGGACCGAGAGATTCGTGCCAAGGCGTGCCTCGTCCTGTCCGGACCTGCGTCGGGCACAAGGAGATTTATGACCTCTGTGGGGCGGGGCGGGTACCTCGGCTACCCGCACAGGTCTCCCCCGACGAAGCGATATCATCTTTAAGAAACGAAGGGGGAAAAAAAAACCAACCGCAGCGAGAAGGCGTTCTGACGGGGAGGGTGGGGAGGTTTGTTGTCGGGTGGAGGGAGGGAGGAAAGGAATGGATGAGGGTGAGGGTGCGGGGTGTGTGTGTGTGTTGTTCTGTGAGCACTAACCGACCAATGGCGACGCGGCTCCCTTGGTTTCATCGATCCAGCCTTCTTCCCGGTAGGGCCCTGCTTCGCCCCAAGATGTCCGCCCTAGAGGGTTCTCTCCCCTCCGCGTGGTTCGGGGACCACGAGCACCGGCTCGCCTCCACTGAGATAAAGGTTTGTTTGCCTCAACAAAATATTTGTTTGTACACGGCGAAATAAATACATTTTTGCAAATTCGAACAAATATTTTGTAGTAGGAAAGATGCTGTTGACCCAACAAAATGATTTTGTCAACTCAAATGTTATATTTGGTTAGACTTGATGTAAGTTTTTGGACATACGCCATTGCTAAGAACTTTTTCTGTTGAAGAAAAACTAATAAATAAAATAAATAAATAAAAATAACCAAAAAAAGACAAAAAAACACACAAAATTAAGCAAACAATTGCTGTTGTCAACAAGGATATGAACACCACAAAATATTCCGAAACAGGAATATGGTCAACAAACAAAGAAAAACAAAGAAAAATGTACTAAGAGAACGAAAAAAAAAAACCCACAAATGATGACAACACAAAAATATTGAACCCAAAATGTTGGTTTTTTTTTGTTTGTTGACCATATTCCTGTTTCGGAATATTTTGTGGTGTTCATATCCTTGTTGAAAACAGCAATTGTTTGCTTAATTTTGTGTGTTTTTTTGTTTTTTTTGGGTATTTTTATTTAGTTATTTTATTTATTAGTTTTTCTTCAACAGAAAAAGTTCTTAGCAATGGCGTATGTCCAAAAACTTACATCAAGAGATGCACTCCCATTGCACAAATCTTTCAAAGATAATATTTGGTTAGGTGTAACAAAATATTTTTGTTGCTTACCGAGTTTGGTTAAACGAATAAAATAATTTGTTCCACCAAGTAAAATATTTGTTTCGCCATATATAAACAGATATTTGTTTGATTCAAACAAACCCCTTTCTCTGTGTCGGCTCACCTCGGCGGGTATGCCAGTAAGTGCGTCGCAATGGGGTTCAGCGTCGTGGTACGCGACGCACATCAACGAGTAGACAACTCTGCACAAATTAATATTTATTTATTTTTAAGTGGAACGGAAATAATCATGTAAAATATTATTAGAAAATTCAGTATTATTTCTAAAAAAATTGGTTGTCTGTAAAGTCGGTTTACGGACGATAGTTTCACGTGAAAACGTCATAACAATACATTAATGAAATGATTGCATTTTATGAATAAAATTGAATCATTTTTATTTTAATAATAAACGAATAAATACTTGAAATTATACTAGTAATCAGATTTTTAAAATGCAAGAATAATTAACCTTTATTGCCGAAATTGTTGTTGTAATAAGCAATGAAAACCACATTAACTTTTCACTTTACTTTATAAACAGTCGACGTGTAGATGACTTGTAATTAATTTTAAAAACTGGCGTTTAGCTACAAAGTTTAAATATAATTATGAACAAGTTTTCATAAAAATAAACTATAATCAAATATCTATCATCAATTATATGAATCACCATAATTTTTTAGTCAGTTGTAACATAACCTATTATTACTGCACTCTCCGACAGCGTAACGGAACAATAAGCGTAACGGGACATGGAACAATTTGCGTAACGGGACACTTTTTCGTGCGTGCAGCCGGCGTTCATCGATTTATTAGACGTTGTCACGTCAAAAAATTAATGTATTTCATAGCTATGCGTTTTACAAACTTACAATTTATTTTGTAGTATTAAAAACTATTTCTGGAAACTGTTATCCAAAGAAATCTTTAGTAAAACTTGACAAAAAAATTTCTGCGCGAACGTTCAGCACACCCGTAAGTTACATGTTAAACGAACGGGTCTTAAGAGTTGTGCCAAACTCGTCTGGAAAACATTACAGTCTGAAGGTACGAAATTTGTTACAAAATTGTAATTTTTCTCTCAACACTGTCAATGTTGTTAACTATGATTTTTATCTTATGCGTTAAGTGATCTCAAGAGACGGTGTCTGTCTTCATCTAAAAGTAACTCACAATAGGTACCATATTTTTTTAAATACTAGATGTGGTAACTTTTTTTTAGCACGGATGGATAAATATTCTTATTATCTCATAATTTATTTTAAGAATCACAACAAAAAATTATATTCAAATCAATTTCAAGTTCACTGTAAAAATATTCACATTAAATTTACGAGGAAAGTTGTTTACAAATTATCCAGAGATCTGCTTAAATTCGTAAATGGTTGGGTAGGCTACTAAATTTATTAACTTTGAACATGAATGAATCCATGTAAAAAAATCCTGGTATACTAGCAAAACATTCACAAACTTGTTAACACTTCTGAAAAAAAAACACTCGTATTTTTTGTTCGTGTGTGCGTACCCTAAAAACCAAACTCGGAAGTCAAAATACGGCGATCAATTTATCCGAAAATACGAATGACTCTTCGTATTTTTCACGAGCATTCTTTGTTGATGAATGCGGAAAATTTACTGTAATTTCTAAGAGTGTTCCAACTGTTTCGTACCTTGCTTTCAACTTGAAACGTACATAACCAATACTTGACGACGTAAGATAACTACAGAAGGACTCTACCAAAATCTGAAAACCATGTTCACGTGTGAGACATACAAAATAATAATACGGAAATATAAGATTGATTCCGAACATAGTGTGCCCCACATGCTGACCCGACATGCAGTAATCTAGTTGTATCTGTAACGATTTAATCAGCTAAAATCGTGGGCTTTTTTCTCCAAGTTTAAGTTATAAATATATATTACTGTAGCCTGTGTCCATTCAAAATAATTTACATTTATAACAGTCAAAATATATTTTTTTGATTGGTCCAATATTTTTTAAGTTAAAATCTTACAAACGAACACTCACGCCCATTATTTATTATATACTATACCTATATAAAGTAGGTATATATAAGCTATATATTGATAATCACGTAACGCCGAAAACGACGTCATTAGATACGGGCCACACACAGCAGCACAAATCAGGAAAATCAGGGAGGGATGGGGGAAGTAAATGAGGAAAATCATGCAATTAATCGTCCACGGCGCTAGTAAGAATTTTTTTGGCGTGATTTTGGTGAGTCATTGAAAAAACTGGAGTCCGGATGGGCGGACCGTAAATCAAACCCAGGTTCTCATGACTGTGATTCCAATGCCTTATCACTACACCATCTCAATGCATCGGAAAAAATTTAATTCAATACATTCATGTAGGTAAATACACAACTATATAATCAGAGGCCCCACGAAAAATTCAAACATCATTAAAAGTTCCTGTAGAAATTGTTACTGAACCACAATAAATCTTCTGAAAACTACTAAGTTTTAAATGTTTTTCTTAGCCTAGTTAGAAAACTTTATAAAAAACCAAATAAATAATATAAAAAAATCCTTCTGAATTGCTATTAGTGTACGTCACATAATATGTTTTTGAAAATGAATCACCGTATTCTAGGCACAGGTGTGTTCAACTACCTATAAAAATTTTTAACTAACACCAATATTTGGAAAATAGTTAAAGATACATAAATTATATTGTTGCAGGAATTTCTAAAACTCTCATTTTAGTTTTAATAAGTAAACATTAGTTAAGATAATTATTGTTTATTTACTTAATTATATATTAAGAATTTTAATAGTTATTAAAATTAATAAGTAATTTCTACTAGAATTTTATGACCAATATATTATATTATTTAATCTACTGATGGTCTTAAACTTTGGGTGGAACCTGAATTTCACTGTCGATGTTTTAGTTCTATTTGAAACTTAAAATGGTAGAATGTTTTGGTGATTGCAAGTAAACGTCATCTTATTTGACTAACCTCTGTCTTTAGTAATAATTGTGATTGTCATTTCCTAACTTCCATTTCTTATGAAGTTTTCCTTTTTTTGGTCGTCGAATATTTTGGTAGTTTAATTTTTTGACAGGCTACTTTTTAACTGCTTGTGAGATTGAGAGAGATCAGAAAAATTGGCATTGTAATTGTTATTAGGAGACGGACTAGGATGAATAATATTATGCATTTTAATTGCGTTTTAAATGTACGATTTGTACTTTTTACACTCACGAAAAGACAAATAAAAATTAGAGCAAATATATTTCTAGTTTTTCCACCAGAAGGAGCTGTTGCCTACTGTGATACCAGTTCCATCTGTTCCCAACACTCACTGCAAGCACCAAATATTTTATCAAATCACGAGGTAAACACTTGCATAGGAAATGATAATCAGAGGAAATAACCTGAATGCTGGAAACTTTAGAATATGGCAGGACATTAACAAGACAAAACATGCAAATTTTATTAAATTTATTGAAGAGTAAATATCAAACAAATATAGGGGAAAAAATCAACTTTCCATTAACAATACAAAAGTAATCAATCTGGTCTCATTACTTTTTTTCAGGTAGGTACAATGAAGTTATTATACATTTTGTTTTTAATTACACGAAATTATCCCAAAAATTATTTTCAACTGTAAAAAAATGTATATTAATTTACTTTATAACAAATGTTTTGAGTGATAAGTTCCAAACTCTCTGAAAAATAACACTATTTATAATTACAGATCATTACAAGACTCTTGGAGGGTTGTTAGTTTAACTACTCTGAAACAAATATGGTCACCAAGTAAACAACACAGAAGGTGCAGAAAGTGCAAACAAGGGCAGTGTATTATGACCACAAAAAAAACTAACCTTTTCTTTACTTCACCAGGTGAATCGCACACAAAAGACCAAGGAAAAAGGTGTCAGAAAACATTAGTTAGAATATATAAGTAACCATGTATAACAGCAAACATATCAAACTTATAATAATTACTGGCCATTAAAGAGAAAGCAAACACAAAAATGATACTTAGTTCTTCAATAACCTCAATATTCTCGTGCTCCCCCCTTTTTTTTGTGCTCTCTGATGTCATGGATTTATGGTGGCGTCGTCTTGATGGTCCATGCTGCTCCATACTGAACTGCCTAAAACCTCCCTCTCTCCTTCCTATAGCCTCTCAAACTGTCTAGGATGAAATAGAAAGTCTGTGACAGTTACAGAAAGTTCTAGAAGGTTCTTCACTGTACTCCAAACAATCTTTACACAGGCGAGTCTTCCGGTTGTATTCTTCTTCTTGCTGACATCTCGGTTGATACCACTGAGTTTGAAGCTGTTTTGGAAGGAACCGTCATGATTTTGCTTGAAGGGTACGTACTGTCTTAAAACAGCACCCAGTAGTAGCCTATCTATGACATGTGATGTCACAAGATGATGAAGCCACATGGTAAACATTTAAGGTTATGTTTGCCTTGTGCCTTAAAATTTTTTTATTTAGAAAATTAATGCGAACGTCTCGTGACCAATACACAAGGTCAAAACTGAGAAATATACGTATTCAGTTCCCACAACCGTGTCAGACTGTTACATCAAAAACATTTTTTTGTAGCAACAGAAAATTAGTGATGTAGTCTCAACAGAACTATTTATAAGTGGCAGTAAACTTTCGCTTACATTAACAAGCGTTCCTGAATTTTTTTTTAAATACAAACAGTAAAAAAATGCAATGGTGTGTGTCCAATAAATTGTATTAAATCCAAATTCCCATTTACATGAATCATTTAAAGAACGTATTTGGTTTGTTACCGAAAAATAAAAGGTACAGTGCACTAAATATTGTGATTTTACAGTATTGGAATCGAGGTGGGAAAATATTTTCTTGATAATGAACAAAAAATTAAGAAAAAAAAAAAATATAGAATATTCCTAAATAACTAAAGGTTTATCTGAGATAGCAATTAGTGTAGGCAGTTTCAGCATACATTTTGCATGTTCATTATCAGTGGGTTAGAAAATTTACTAGTAACATTACAATAAAATATTTTGGCAACTAATTTTCCAAAGAATATCCTTGTAAAACGTACATACCACTGTATGCGGTGTATAGGGAAAATCATATTTTGGGGTGGCTACAAATATTTTCTTTTTCAGTTATATTGCGGGTACGGAGGTTTGGTTACTGCACTGTTTTTAAAATTTTTTGTAACTTACCATTTTTTTTTTTGTGTGTAGCGTAAAATCACAAATAGTAAAGCTATTTCACATTAATCCATTTTATCCTTCCTAAATTAAAAACAAGTCCAGAGTGTTTTAAAAAACTGAAAAAGTTTGAATGATAAATTTTCCATAAAAATTAAGATAGAGCACGATCATTTCGTCGATTCATTACACGTGAGGCTAAACTCAACCATGCTACACAGAAGAAAAAAAACTTTAATATGTTTAGTGGCTAATACTTAGGTCAGAAGCTTTACATGTGCTGGCTTTAACACGATTGAGTTAACCCTTCTTCTATTTGTTTATTTTTTGACCTTGGGTCCTTAACATAGTTTCAAGTCAACTGCGTTGATGTATATGTGTTCGAAGTATACTTTGCTGCATAACAATTTCGCAAAATCCTAATGCCTGTATGTTATATTTTGACACCTGAAAAATTCGCGGAATCATTTCGCGATAGGCTAGAATCCAAATTCTTTTGCTTTTTTTTTTTTTTTTTTTTTTGGCTGCTCCTGTGATTTGAACACAGTTTACCTGAAGGTTTCTGAGCCAATAAAAAAAACCTTTCAAAGAAAGAAGACTCGAAATCACAAGCATCCCAGTTAACAGGTGTCGCGAGTCAGTAGCCAATGAGCAGGTGTAATTGGCCCGAGTTCATGGAGAATCATGGAGTCTATGCCATAAGTCACTGGAATCGCTTATTTTTCCAGTCTCTAATAATATGTATGTTAATACTTTTCATTGGATGTTTTAAAGGTCCATATTTTTCAATTTCCTGTCTCCTTGGATATGGCACGAGGTGAACGAGGACTAAGGGATACGAAAACTGAGAGGAAAAGATTGATTGCACTGGCTGTTAATCTTGGAGCAAAACTGAAAAAAAAATAGGTAACTGTAGTAGTAACAGTATGTCGTTCGCACAAGATTTGACCGCCATGTTTTCGACTCTTCTGATTCACAATAGCGTATAGGAAGGTCGTGTGCATGGGAGATAGGGCGTGCGCACAGGAGAGAAATGAATATATATTTTATTTCTGTTACGGACTCATGGCGAAACAACCCATGAGAGTAGAGTAGGAAGCCATTTTGGCGGGACTATAAAACTGTTTAGGTTTATCAGTCATATTGTGAAATGAAATTGTCGAGATATTACAATGCTCTGGTGTAATTTCTGCTTTTAAAAATTCATTAATGTTATAACTTATGAGCAACAGGCAAAAATTATAAATAAAAAAGTTTCGTTTATATAACCCGTATTTATTTAGTATATTATGTTGAAAAACTGTGCTCTCAAATCGCTGGTCAGATGTCAAGGGATATTCATTGGGTAGTTAATGTATTTACTTACTAAATCTGTCAAAAAGATGTCGGATAATCGAGAAATTTCATTGGCTCAAATTAATAGTAAGATTTACATTGTGAACCGATTTAGCACAAGTTCGTGTGCACAGTCAGGCGCAAGGCTTGATGTGCGCTCGCTTTATTATTTTTTTTTATTATTGTGAACCCAGCCTTAGTGCGAGGAGGATTGGAGGTGGTTGGGGAGGGGATGTTGCAATATGGCGGTGTGCTGTGGCGAGGGTTGTCAACCTTCATTTTACACCCTTGCTGGCCTGCCTGTGCTACGCGCGCCAGGGCCAGAATCACCGTCGCCATGGCAACAACGATCCGTGCTCCCAGCATCCTTCGCTTCTCCCTGCCCCCCCCCCCTTCAATTTCCCCAACCGCTCCGCACCCGCAACTCCCCCCACCCCCCAAATCATCCCTTACGCCCTTCTCCAACACGCGCTAGCAATGTTCACGCGCCGAAGAACCTGCTTGCTTGCCCCCAACCCCTCAGTATCCTCCAAAGCCAAATTTTCGATTTCTTTTATCCCTCGACACGTCAGGATGCTCTCTTCTCCGTAATTACCCCTACTGGTCCAGAGAGAGAGAGGAGAAAAGGGGTGTTTCTTGATGGGATGTGTAGGGTTTGAAGATGTTTGTCGTTGGCAACTGCGAGTGAAGACGCGCTAGCAACGCATGTGCTTAGCCAGAATGTGGGCTACCGGAATGTATCCCCTCCGAAAATTTTTAACGTGTTATAAATTTTAAATAGTTCTAAGAATAATTTTTTTTAAATGAAACTTCTTTGGGTGCGATGGGAGTAAAGATTAAAGGTAGAATTTTAAAGTATTTTTTTAATATTGTTTCAGCTGTGTAGCTAAATATTTTTTTGCTTTCACGCTTTGGTTTGGCGAATTAAAATAAGTATAATAAATGTAACAATATAAAGATATAATATAGTTTATGTACTATATTACAACAATATATTATATATATTATATAAATATATGTTATGAATGATAATATTTGTTTACCCATACTATATATATAATCGCTCCATTGCATAATTGTGATTCCAAAACATAGTACCTATATTAAGATTTTTTTGTTTTATTAGAAACTAAGTACGAATTACTATCATATTTTCTATGAGTCCATGCATGGTATATCTCCCATATTTTTAAAGGATAAAAACGTTAACTTTGTAGAAAATTCGCTTTGTTTAAATGATAAGTTGTCCTTAAATACAAAGAGAGCCACGATTACTTCACGGATCCAATTCACGTCATTCGTGCTATGCATAATAAACCCACTTAAATGTGTTCATAGACTGATATCTATCTCAGAAGCTTAAACTGTATTCGTGTTTGTTACTGGCACTTGAAAATTGTGGGCTAATCATTTAAAAACAAAATGTATAAAGTGTTTAAAGTATACTTTGCTGCCAAATGGATATGCGAAATCCTCTGATCTTTTGTAAACGTTAGTAACTTCCTTTGTATATCTAGGAGCATTAACATAAAAAAAGAATTTTTAGGAAATAAATCTCTTTTTTATTTTTATTACAAAACTATTATGCTGTTCTTTATATTTTCAACATTTATTAGTGTACTGTCTCGTTGCATACGTCACGAAGGGAAAACAAAATTGTGAGTCTTTTAGTACTCGCCTGTTATGTATAACATCTAACCTCGGTAACCAGCAAATTCATGTGTCCTCATGTTAAAAATGCACTTATAATACGAAACTCGTACACAAAATTTAACGTAGAATTTCAAGAGAGATGAATATACGCAAATTGTGTTTTCAACTCAACTTCTTAACGCGAATATCACGTAGTTTCCGCACCCACAACAAAAATTCACTCACGTAAAAGCTACGTTGACTAATCGAATCATTCGATTTGCAGAGCAAAAAGTTATACCATATAATTAAACGGTTCCGATAAAACCAAAAAAAAAAATACTTTAAACAATTTTAAACACCGGCTTTGGATTTGATTTTCGACAAAGAATTTTATTAAATTGCTGCCCATCTTGTTACAGTTCATTGAACAGTTGTTACTACAAAGTTTTTCTTTTGGATTTGTGAATTTTGGTTCTCGCCATCCGCCACAGATGGCGGTTACACATTTCCGTTCAGTGCTACTTCCGTTCCATTCACGAAATTACTCTTACAAAATGCCGTATACTTACCTAGAGCTAAGATTTTACACATCAATATCTTAGGTGTCAAAATCTAAAAGGGGGAAAGGGGGAAATGTCTGCACTGGCTTTGGGAGAGAAGGGGGTAAAGTGTGGCAGAAATGAAAGGTGCAATATTATTTTTCTTCAGCAAAAGAAACAAGAGTTTATTCAATATATAATGTTCAATAAATATATGTTATAAAATTACTGGTACATACGTTATGGGGTGATGTAACAAGTAGACAAGCACTAGTTATCACACAATTAATACTTAGAAATCAACCTGTGAAGCCTATCTATATTGAAACTACAATAAAAAAAATTACACATTTCAGATGAGGCATAGCCGTAAGGGAGAGATATTAAAACAGAAAGAAATAATTTTGGTTTCAACGATTTTGGATCAACTGCACTATTTAATCATATGCCAAAGAAAATTTGGATTCTTTAAATTTAAATTAAGTTAATAGTGACTCTGCTACAAACAACACATCCTTAATAAGGCAGTATTAAATTCCTTTTTGAAAATGAGTTTAATTATAATAATTATGTCAGCAGATACTATTTTGTAGTTTCATAAAATCTCTTAGATTGTGCTCTTTGTCGCAACGAAAGCATATTTTCGATATTTTACGACAAAACATGGCTACAACATAAAAACTGTTGCCAATTAATCGGTCTCTTTATCTGTTTCTCTCTTTCAGTCTATTTTCTATTTCTATTTACACACACACACACACACACATATATATATATATATATATATATATATATATATATATATATATACATCTCTTTCTCAATCCTTTAATCCCACTTTTTCTCTCTGTCTTTCATTTTCTCTCTTTCTCTCTATTTTTATGGTTATTTTTTCCTCTCTTTCTATCTTTCTCTGTTCTATCTCTCTCTTTCTCCCCCCCATTTTTTGTACACGTGCAGTTTCACTTGCGCCACGTTTTAAGGGCGGGTTCACATCGTCCTAGACGAAGGTCAACGATCCGGCGATATTTTCACAAATAGTTAATCCAAGGTCCCACCCAAGCTAGACCAACACGCGTTGGCACGATAAGTACGATGAGGGGGAATTTATAAAGAGGGGGGGGGGGGGGGGTTGAAACTGCGATAAGCCCTGATGTCAGTCGCACAAAGAGTTTAACGTCCAAAAGGCCAAAAGGTCATTCTTTCTGGTTTACACGGCGAAGAACGTTATTCATACTATGCGCGGGGTGGGGAGGGGGGGGGGGGGTTAAGGGGGGGAGGGAAAAACCCCTCCAGATATGGCCGTGAAATATCTAAATTGGCAACACTGCTCTCTCGGCACCCCGTCATTACTAGCTGGATAGCGAGCTCACCATGTAATCAATGTAATCAAGCACATAAAACCAGTCGACCCGCTATGCCCCAAGCCCACTACCCCCCCCCCCCCCCCCTTTTTCCCAAATATCACGTCTTGCTCATACCTTTTTTTTTTCTTTTATTTTTTAAACTCTGATAAACCAAGTTCGAGTTTAGAAAGAATTTTTTTTCTCTTGCTTTTAGTTTCCATTCCAGAGAGCCCGCGTCGTAGTAATGAACGTACAGTCGGGATCTCAAACAATGTAACCATCTTGACCACATTTACGTCGAATTTTTTTCCTTCCGAAAATTATAATTCTTAACGCTTCCAATATTATTAAAAACACAAAATGTGGGCTTTTCTACAAGTTGTATTGGCTTCAGCAGGAACTTTTCTGTGTTGGATTTTTTTTCTTACCCGTCAATACTGGAGCGATTTTAAGAAATACTAAAAATTTTAATATGAAGTTTTCATTACAAATCAATAATAATGCTTTCTACTGAAAACTGTGACTTTAACCAATCGCTACCTTTTAATTCCTTAATTATAATTTTCTCTGAGAAAAATAATAATCCTAAGGAAAAATTGTACTGTACAATACTTACATGAAATACCTTTTGCTTTAAATGTGAAAACAAGTAACTCATTTCCCCGCTTTGTATTCTCGCCTAATATGGTAGGCCAAACCCGTTAATGTGCCCTACTATATGTCGGTGTATAGATAATATTTTAGGAATTGTTAATGTTTCTAATATATATCGCAATGGTTCTATCCTTGTTACTGTATCCGCAATATACGTGATTCTTTTTGCATCATGAATATATTTAGGAGCGAAAACAAAGAAAGAGCTTGCATCTAAGAACTATAAAACATTTCAGTGAAGACCTTCAGGCGAAACACAATAATTGTGTGGTTTTCTATAGTTACACAACGATGTGTAAAAAGAAAATAAACAAAACTTTAATGCCAAAAGTGACGCTTAGAAGGAAGTGAAAATTGTCTGTTTTCTTTTTCCCCTAAATGAAACAAATTATGTAAGGAATAACAGTGGTAATCTTTCAATTTGCACTCTCACGAGAAAGAAAATGCAGCTATTAGAGTGGTAAAAGGTTCAGTAAGACTTAGTTAAATTATGAAGGTGTCTACTTTGTTGCATAGTGGTCTCTGCAGATGTAGACACACGTACCCTGATACCAATTTTCACCTAAAATCAAAGAAAAACTCTGGTTGTAAACTGACCAACAAAACTTCATAAATTATTTACTTGCTTTAAGAATATACTCACTTGAATCATGAAGATGCTTGTTGGTTTCTAGGTCTAGCCGCGTCGAAGGCAAAGATTTCAATGACGTTTCGGTTGAACTTGCAGTCGCTATTTTCAGGGTAGCAGCTACCCTCTGAAGGTCTTGGAAATCTTCTTGCTTGAAAGGGGAGTGTTTCCTGATTGACCACATCTGTGGATGAAACATAGCCTTCCTATCTTTCTGGTTGGCTGGTCGGTTTGGCTAATATGAGCTAAGCCAGCAGCCCCAACGAATCATAGACTTCCAGCAACTTCAGAAAATGGTTGAAAAAGTCCTGTATCGTCACTCGAACTATCTTGAAGGATAAACCAAACCTTCAGAAACTTGTTCGAATGTCTGCGACAAAAACCACTCTTCATGTTTCTACATCCATGTGCACGGTGTTGACAACGGAAAACTACTAGGAAGGGATAGTTTTGGCGTAGTTTCTACGAAGATCAAACTATCTGGAACAACGGAGAGTGCATAGTATATTTAAGGACCATTCTTCGTTGAAAACTCAGTAAAGTCACAGAAATCTTTACGGTGTACAGCTTTTCAGGGTCGTCTATCAAAAGTGATGCATCACCACCTATTAATAGAAACCTGTAAAATTCGCGGATTCATTTCGCGATAGCATAGAGTCGACATACTTTTGACATTATTTTGCTTCAGTGATTGGGCCACAATTTATCTGAAGGACTCTGGGCCAATGAAAAATCTTTTAACAGAAGAATTAACGAATCACGATCATTCCAGTCAACAGGTGCTACGAGTCGGTAACTAATCAGCAGATGTAATTTGCACGAGTGCGTAGAGGATCATGGAGTCTATCCTTTAGGGATTTGAAATCGCGAATTTTACAGGTCTCTAACTATTAAGGAATGAGTCATTCCGAATGACTAGTGGTATTAAAAAAAAATTTCAAAAAATGTGAGCGAGTATTTCAGTACTCGCCAGTGATGTGTAACATCTAATCTCGGTAACGAGTAAATTCAATGTGTTTTTGTGTTGCAAATACACTTATATTACGAAACTCTGACACCAAATTTAACGTAGAATTCTTTAAGATAATGCCAAGCGCGATGAATATACGCAAATTTAGTTTTCAACTCAACTTCTTAAATTAACGTGAATCACACATAGTTTTCCTTACCCACTACTTAAATTCGCTAACGTAACGGCTTCGCCGACTATCGAATCAGTCCATTTTCAGACCAAAATTATAAACTATGTAATGAAACGGCTCCGACAAAAGCGAAAAAAGACTTGTAAAATTACTGAAACCCGGCTCTGGATTTGATTTTCGACAAGGAATTTTATAATATACTGCCCATTTTGTTACAATTTACTTAACAGTTAACACTTTAAAGTTTTCCTTTGGCTTTAGTTTTCGTCATCCGCCACAGATAACAGCACCGTGGTTACACATTTCCGTTCCATTCACAAAATTTATTCTACCACATGCCGTATACCTAGAGACCTGCAAAATTCGCGGATTCATTCGGTGATTGGCTAGAATTTAAACACATACCTATACCTCTTAGATAATTTTGTTATTGGCTTACTGTTCATCTAGAAGAATCTCAACCAGTTATAAACCCTCAACCAAAGATGGATCGAATTACAGACAAACCAGCTGAGACGACTTACAAGTCGGCAGCCAATGAACTTGCGTTATTTTCCCAAGTGTACAGGGGTTATGTGCAGTCTATCCCGAAGGCCATCGAAACCGCGAATTTTGCAGTTCTCTACGTATACCGTATAGTACAGTCTCACCATAATAGTAGTATGGGGAAATAAAACCTATATATCTGAACCTTTAGCAATAACTTCCCCAAAAATATTTTTATTTCTGATAAGAAAGTTATTTTTCTATGACGACAGAGTAGTTTAACTACTAGCTGTTCCTGCGGCTTCATTGGTGTAGATAGAATCATTCTCAAATATCAGAGCCGTTTGAGATTTCACAATAAAATAAACGCCAAATTAATCCTGTGTTTACTATCTAAAAATTTATTGAATTTTTAAGTCAAAAGTGTCATTGATTTTTGTGTTAAATCGCTTTGTAGAGACAGACAGTTTTTCTTAAACCATTAAATTGTTTTAGGTACCTAATTTGCTACGATGAAAAATATTTTATATGTAAATATTCGAAAATGAAAGATAGGCAGTACGAATTTTGTATTAGTATAAATTGCTAAATAACTTTTTCAGTATTTTAGGCAAGGTTTGTCGTCATTATCAATTTATTTTAATATAAACGCAAAGCATTTGTTTGGTACATTACAAAATAATTCGTGAAAATGAATAATACTTTTTATTTTATTTGACTACATTAATAAACGTTTTTACCTGAAATAATTGAATATTTTAGATGCAATCTTTAATGTTATATGACCATTTATGGGTGAGCCTCAATTTCTATACAATATTATTTTCTATAGTTAAAGAACGTAAAAAAATATAGTCTTTTAGTACAGCATTAGAGTGTCTCCATACCAAACAAGTCACATTCGATGAATGTAGATATCGGAAATGGGCCATGTCCTATTTTATTCGGCTTCTCTATGTATTTGTCTTTAGAGATAAAAGTGGTACATATTATTAGATTTTCATAATATAATTTTACTGCAGTGGCATATGCACAGTTTGGAAGAGTCTGGCTCCAATATCAGAGGGAATTTAATTTCATTCTGTTAAAAATGTTAAGTTTTGTGGTTTTCTGAGGGTAATTTATTTCTCTCTGAAATACAATATGTATGATATATTAATCATAAGAATTATTATAAATGTATAATTATATGTCTACAAAATGCACTTTAATACCTATAACGGTCACAAAATTAATTGTTAGGATTAAAATTGTGTTAATATAAAGTGAATATTAAAACACAACTCGTACGTTAATTTATAATGTTTCAAATCTGCAGGCGAATTTATATGTAGTTTCATTTCATTGCAGTTTGTAATGAAAATAAGATTTACTTTTGTTATAGGTTTCAAAATAAACCTAACGTTTAATATGAATTGTGTAATTTTTGTAAAGAATTCTTATTTCCAATTTTAAATTTTTTTAAATGTTGAAATTAAATATTGTACAGTAATTCCGTGTATGGATAACTAAGCAGTCGATGAAAATAAACCTTTTTATTCAGGTTGTAATGAATTTCAAATGATATAAACTGCTAAACAATGTTTCCCATTTGGTTATAAGTGTGAAAAACTATATGACACGGTATTTATTTATTGAAACTTTATGTCACCAAATAATAACCTAGTAAACTCTCGGAATTAAAATACAATAGTCTACATTTTACCCATCTAACCTAATCTTTAATGTTTCAGATTATTTTTAGTGTGATTAATATTCAAGTTTAAAATATAATTGAATAACTCTCGGTTATTATAATAGATTGTAACGTGTTTTTCCTGAGCTACTTATTTGATGACGATATTTAAGTTGAATATTTTGACTCTACGACATCTCACTAACGTTCAAGATTTTTGTTATTAATACTTTAAATTAAAATTGTTAGTAATTCGATCTAAACTATAATTATTGTTTAACATAGACAACGTTTCGCAGAAGGTGTTTATGGTGAAGACAAGTAAGCACAATTATATTTTAATTGGAGTAAAGCTGGCTATGTGATTTTAGTCTGGGAGTCATATAGTATATTAAGAGAAATTTTCGAATGCGAACATAAAAAAACTTGTAAAATTGATAAAATATATATGTGGTAATTTTTTTAACCATTTCTGTTGAGGACAAGTATTGGATATTAACTTCATTAATTCGGGTAGTGATATCACATTATGCTTGATAAAATATCATTACCAAACTTTCGAGGCTATAATTATTCACAAATTTTCTAAGAAGTACATAGGCAGACCTAAAAACAATAGTACATTTTATTTAAAGTATTTATATTTTCCATCTACCGCTGCTTGGAATGGAGTTGCTACGATTTCAAAGCGAGAGAGTTATTTAGAATTGGGTATCATCATACCTTCTGCGCCTGGTACGTATAAGAATGTTAAGAGTAGCACAAAGAATAGCGCCTTCTACAGAAAAGCTCATTCTGGGAAATAAGCTAACAACAAAAGTGAAAGGTTGGTTAGGTTATGTCAGATGCACTGATTATACGTTATGATTAGCTGTACGTGATAACATAATATATTTAGCGGACTTAATGTAACCAACCATTCACTTAATTTATTGCTTATTTTCCAGAAGTCGATATCATTTAGTATGTATTGCTAAGCGACATGTTATAATTACAAAAAAAAATTGTGTTGGGTCGAATTTTATTCTCAATCCGTAGGTTTAGAAAATGGGAAGTTTGTGCCCCATTTTGAACCATTTTCCAGTTGTTAGGCACCTACTAAATTTCCAAGTAAAAGTTATGAATTTTTAATTACATATTATGGACTCATCAATGTGAATTTATTATGTAACGATATAAAAACGATATAATATTGTATATATTCAAAATTGTGAAAACATATTTTTTTTTTAAGTTTTGATACTATTCGGGTACATATCGATATAAAAATATCTACATTAAATACATCAGTATTTCCGATGTATCGATACATCGTTGTCACCCGTCTGTCCTTGAGCAGGCGATGGTTAGTGCAGTCCCGCTTATTTGCTGAACCGTCGGAGACAGCTATGGCGGAACACTTGGGGAGCGTCAGTCAACTGCTCTGACAGACGTGGAAATTTGAGATATCTGGAGTTTCCTTCCCTGATTCCCGGCTGGACACGGCACAGTTTGTTACCTACGTAATCAACTCGACTGTGTCATAATCTCGTCGTTCTTCAAGGTCGTTTCAGATGTTTCTCGCTATCGAATAGTCAAGGACACAGCCAACTGTCTGGTCAGCTGAGTGTGGTAAAGGGGCTGAGGCGGTGACTATGCTGGGTTGGTGGTCCCTAGCCGCTGGTCATTGCCGAAGCCCTAACACCATCCCGATCAAACAACAGGGAGCGATCCCTAACAGTTCTGTCTTTCTTAAAGCTCTGGAATGTTATAAAAAAAAAGCGAACTGGAATGCTTCTCCCACCCTACCCTATTAGGGCGCATATGTGGGAGGGGAACGTGAGAATGCCGGCCGTAAGGTGGGAATAAATCTATCGAATAGTCAAGGAGACTCAAGCGTACAATGATGCACTTCTAGCATAAGCGCTAAAAAAAAATTAAAATAATACATAGAGACCTGCAAAATTTGCGTTCTTACTTATAGATAGGCTATTATTGCATACTATTCTACTGTTAAACTGTGTTTTTATGGACCATATGTAGTTTGGGCAAGCTCCGAAGAACAAGAAACAAATAACCACATAATAGTAATAAAAAACCAATAACATTTAATTTGGCGGGAAGGTAAAATAAGGAAGAAGCATGTGTAGTTCATCCCAGTAGCAGGAAATTACAGGAATTTCGCAGGTCTGGAATAAACACACACACACACAAATATATATATATATATATATATATATATATGTACTAAAAGCTAGAGCAAATATAAGATTATTTAAAATCAAATTAGTGGGTTATAATTCTCCCTTTAAGTTGGTAGGAAGCGTAAAGGTTTACAACGTATTTTATTTTTCACTGGATATCAGATATGGATATTAATATATAATAGATTATATATTATTGATACCCTTCCTTTTCAAAGCAGGGCAGCAGGGCAGCAGTCACACACAAACAAACAAACATGCAAACAAACAAACACACATTCAAACAAAAAAAAACACACACCTATATACATAAGTACATCTTAGTCCATGTCTGAGACCATGTAGATGCCTACGTAAACACTTCTTATATGTACCTGTACATATATATTCATAATTATTGTGGCTTGCGTAATTATAGAAAGTAATTAGTGAGTTGCATTGACCCAGGTGGCTGAGGTTGCTAAACCCGTTACTTTCATACTACAAGGTCTCAGGCTTGAATGCTGCAAAGATAACTATGTGCACCGTCTTGGAAGTACATAGCCTGCAAATGTGATTCGGTCAATCTTTTTATTATGTCATTGGTAATGTGGAAAAAATTGGTGGTGTTACTGCGTACAATAAAAATTTTTATCACATTATTTGTGTTATACTTATTATCGAGTCATTTAAGAGAATTTGAGAATAATATTAAAGTTATTTAATTCTTCAAATCGACTTATAGATTAAGTACTTGTTTTATTTGAAAATTTATAATAATAATAATATTAAATTAAATAATCACATTAACGTAAATCCAATTTTTTTCAGTAAATTTGTTTTCACGTACTTTTCCACGCATACAGCTTTCATCAGGTTCCGACTGTCTCTTCTTTATGATTTATTTACAGTACTGCAAGATAGATTGAACATACCTGTAGTAGGTCGAATGGTAAACATTTGATTAATATATTTGATGATTCAAACACTAAGCTTAGTAGGTAATGTTTGGTTGAAGTTGACTTTTTAGGAACAATATTTTTTTATCTGGTCATTTACGTCTGCAAAATTCGTCCAAGTTCATCTGAAAAAATAAATATTTTTCAACACCTTTAGTAATATATTTTTACTATGGGCAATGAGATGTTGAAAAATTTCCTATCCGTCCAAGTCGAGTAATGTCCTGCATTTCGTCTGTGACTCCATTAATAACCATGACAACGTGAGTTTTTGAGATTTAAAAAATAGAAAATCATTAATTTTAATTACGTTTACCAATTTTATGGACAAAAATTAATTTCTTAAAATCATCTATGTAAAAAAGAATATGTCAAAAGATTATAATATCCAAACATATTTTTCTAAAATATATTTACTAAACAACTTTAATGAATATAGTATTCAGAGAACGCATTCACTGTTAAAAGTTATAATTAGAGACCGGAAAAATTCACGGATTCATTTCGCGGTACGCTAGAATTCAAACAACTGTACCTTAATATTGCTTCTGTGATTGGCTTACAGTTTATCTGAAGGACTTTGAGCTATTGAAAAACCTTCAAACAAAAAAAAGGATCGAATAGCAAACATCCCAGTTGACAGGTCTCACGAGTCAGTAGCCAATGGGCAGGTGGCATTTGCCTGAGTGTGTAGGGGGTTGTGGAGTCTATCCTAGAGGTCATCGAAAGCGCGAATTTTTCCAGTCTCTAGTTATAATTAATCTTCTGACTATTTGTAACTAATAATCGATTTGAAATAACCGAAAGGCTCTTCGCATTTCCAGCTGAATAGATCTTCGTAGGTACTACAGCGTACTCAGACTTCCCATTTTTGTATTACGTTCATGTTTTAATTGTTATTTATTGAATTAATTTAATTCTGTAGAGGCGACGGTATCATAGGTACTGGGATATAGAACAAGTCTTGTTAAAAAGTTACATATAAAATTCACGTATGTCATTGTATTCAAACAAAATAATATAAGTTTAACATTTAATCTATACACATTAACAAAATTAACATAAATAACAAATTTTATAGGAATACCAAAAATGGTTAAACAATATTTATTTATTGCAGATCAACCCATTTTGTTTACTGGTAATTAATAAATATAATTTCCCAGAAAAAATATAACTGAGAGTACCAGGAATATGACATAGATTTAAGCTTATAATTAAATTAAAATTTGAGTTAATGATGTTATCTTTAAAAGATTTGTGCAATGGGAGCGCATGACTTGATGTAAGTTTTTGGACATACGCCATTGCTAAGCAATGGCGTATGTCCAAAAACTTACATCAAGTCTTGAGTTAATGATGTATAAATGTTAATTTATCCCGTGTACATATGAGATGTGTTTAATAGTAAAAAAAATCTTTAATTTTCACCTTTGACCAAGATTGTTTCTGCTGTTGACCTAACCAGTATTTGGATGTTTTGGTGATACTCCGAAAGGACTATTATGATTTAATTTTCAAAGTACGTAATTTGAGTATCTGGAGCTCTCGGAAAGATATTTAAACTTACGAAGATACTTGGATGATTTGTTAACCGGTATTCTTCGTGAGTTAAATGTGAGACTTTTCAAAAGTGTTGTTATAATAATAATTTTTAATACTCCCATAATTTTCGTAACGTATTTTAGTAAATACCTCTACACTACAGTCTTGGGATTGATCAGCAGCAATAAGCTTGGAATAGCAATTGTATGGAAAACAAAAGTCTATTAATGAATATCTGGTTTTTCGAAGTTTATAGGCGACAAGTTTTTTTTTTGAAACACATAATCAATGATTCTATCTTCGGGCATGGTAATAACAGGCAACAGTGTTGTGTAATAACATATTGTCTGGATGCTATCAGAGCTGAATGAAGAATGCGATGTCAATCAAGGGAAAATTATGGACTCCGGTAATGGTCAATTGAAAATAAAAATCCAAAAGATGGCCCTTGCATGTTAGATGAACACGTAGCTCAGAACTCATTATAACTTAGTTTGTTTTTTTGGTGGTGTCACTGATGGTGTAAAAGAAAGAATCAAACGTTAATCATATCCTTCAAGCACTTGCCTTGTGCTTTGTGTAGTTGTCATTGAATGCTACTTTCTTTAACACTGAAGTGTCCATAGTTATCGTGCACATCATACTTTATCAATTTAAAAGTCTACAGAAGGTATATATGTATCGGAATAATCTAGGCATGTCAAAAAAAATTATAAAAAAGTCCGTTTTAAAACTTCCAAAAATTTTCCGCTGGCATAAATGTGACTCGAGTAGCATTTAAGAAAAGTTATGTGCGTCAAACTTAAAATCACTCTAAATTTATATGTTCTTCGAAATTACATAATTGGGTTTGTCCTGTTTCAGCTTTTTATTTTATATTTACGTTAAACACTGCCAATTATTCAGACACTATTAGTGGCTGAACTTTCGCATTATTATGCGTTTTTGACGTTTTCGTGTAAGTGTCTATTATAGAATAATAAATGGATTATAGGAAGGAACTTTTTTAAAGGTTTAAAGGCAATACCACTGAATATTTAATCGTATAGTTTAACATTAGTTCATAAAAAGGAAAATGTAATCGGCTGTCAAAAATACCCCCACAACTTTGTTGATTTGAAAATGCTATGCTTTTAAACCATATCACATATATTATAATAAGCGGAATTTCCTTCAAAGATAAATCGTTTCAGTTATTTATTCAATTTGATTATCTTTAACGTTACTGCAAAAAAATGAAAAAGGTTAAGTGCGACGCTCGCTGGTGCTTCTAACGCGGAATCGCCTCTAAGAGCAAGGCTCTGAACTGTCGCGCAGTCTTCTCTTCGTTCACAGGATAACTGTGAAGTGTGTGCGGTGGCCCTAACATCATATTGCATAGAAATGATGGTAAAGGTGTAATTTATATACTTTTGAGTGCTTAAAAGTTTCTGTGCTGAGTGTCTCAAACCTAAAAATTGTTCCGAAAACATGCGTTAGCTATTTTCAATCGTTTGAAAATACAGAAACAGAACCACGAATCCGTCCTCAGCTTATTTTTAAATGTTTTTCGTAACACTGCATTTGTTGTTCTGTATGTAACATTTTCAGCAGATATCCAATAAGTGTTATAGATAGAGACCGGAAAAATTCGCGGGTTCAATGACCTCCAGGATAGACTCCAATATCCTCTACACACTCGGGCAAATGCCAACTGTTCATTGGCTGCTGACTTAAGAGTCGTCTCGACTGGGTGGCCTGTGATTCGACACTTCTATCAGTGAGGGGCTCTAATTGGCCCTCAGTCCTCCAGATTAACAGTGAACCAATGACAGAAGCAGCACTAAGGTATAATTATTAGAATTTTAGCATAACACGAAATGAACCCGCGAATTTTTCAGGTCTCTAGTAATAGAATGGGTGTAATAAAGTCGCCGTAGTTTCTTGTAAATATTACCAGTTACGCAACTTCTTACACCCATTAATAAATATCTGTCCTTAAATTACAGTATTGGCTATAAAAAAATAACAATATGACGTGCTAGACCTATCCTTAACTGTGGTAACAGGCAGTTCAGCGACAAGTACTAAACTGAGTGTCATGTTGCCGCAAGAAGAAATTTAACCGCAAAATGATTCGACTAACATCCTTAGTATATTATAAATGTCGAAATTTTGCTCAGCTTTATTAGATTTTTTAATTTGCAATGTTGATGCAGAGAAATGAAAAATTTTAATATGGTTGTGTGTACGAAAATTTGATATAAAGCTAATTAAATGTTAACTACGTATACAATTTTTATATTTATTAATCCTTGCTGTAACATAATATCAAGGGTGATAATAATTTGTGTAAATTTATTTTGCCTTTTATATTTTATTCACGTCCATGATTGAGTTACCCTGCACAATATTCATTTCATATCTGAACGAGATTTTATGATAATTTGCCGCATGTTCTTCTGTGAACAGTAATAAAGCTTGCTTACTTGATGGACAGGCGAACTCAAAGTACGTACTTCTCGTTTTTGCTGAATCTTCTCTTTCTTGTATCCACAATCTTTTTTTTTTTTTTTGGTATAAATGAGTGGTGTTTCACATTTTTAATTTATTTTATTTTAGTATTAGGACGTAGGTACCTGTATTTTTTAGTGTTCATTTTATTTTCGTTCAGTGGTGACGTTATGGCCGATGTATAAGCTGGCTGCCTTGCGCGATGCTCTGATTCAGCTGGAATTTGCAGTGGAATCGTCAATGCGAGGCTAACGACTCTTGTCAAGTAAGTGATCGGGTATTCTGTTGTCTCGGTCCTCTTCGCCTGGCGATTTCGGTTGTCCCTCAGTTCGGGAAAAGCTGCAGGTAGTCCTGTCGTGGTGAGGGGGGGGGGGGAGGGGGTCCACGAATAACGCGAGACGTTTATGGAGCCTGTGTTGAACCGGCAGCCGATGTTTGTCGACAGAGGTCGGACTCGGCCTGTGTTGAACCTTCAACCGATGTTTGTCGACAGAGTTCGGACTCGGCCTGTGTTGTCCAGGCGAACGAACCTTGCCCATCGGTGTGATGTCTGCGAGCGCGGGGTCCGAATGCCAGAGAAAGCAGCGTCGCTCGGGATGCGACGACGGCATCCGGGGCCGTTGACTCGCGTCGCGACGTGGTCTCCTCCGGGTTGACTCGTGATTGGGAAGGGGGGGGGGGGAGGGAGAGAAGTTGCGTGACGAAGCGAGCAGTCTCCGACCACGACTACCGTCTCCCGAAATAGTTTCCCAACTCACCGCGCGGCTCGCGCACCTCTCCCTCATGTCTTACAACTTCACTCACTCTCGGGACCGCTGCCGTGCAGTTAAAAAAAAAAAAAAAAAAAATTGTTGGTCTGTAAAGTCGGTTTACGGACGATAGTTGAACGTGACAACGTCATAACAAAACATTGATGAAATGATTGCATACTTTTATGAATAAAATGGGATCATTTTTATTGAATTATCACTATTTTGTATGGATTCAAAGGAGTGAAATGAAATCTACAATTCAATTGAAAAAAATTACTTTTATTTGCACTCATTAATTCAAATATGTTTATTACTTCAACGAAGAGAATATTTTAACTATAACTTTTATACATGTCTGCTATTTAACTTCTTCCACTATGTGTTATTCTGTTAAGGATAGGTCGATGATATGAAACGTAGGAAACAAATGGGAGTGTTTTAAGTTTAATGTGCCTCGAAAAAGTCAAATCGATGGTTGTTCCAATCGAGTGGAAGAGAGATAGATGCGGCGCAAGCGTACAATGAGCGTAACGGGACACAGCGTAACGGGACAAAGTGCGTAACGGGACACTTTCTTGCGTGCAGCCAGCGTTCATCGATTTATTAGACGTTGTCACGTCAAAATGTTTTGATGAGTAACGATGTTTTGACTCAATATAAAACTAAAATTGCCAATTGTAGACTTATGATAAACATTTATTATTATTTTACAAAAGACTCTAGTCTCCTAAGACAAACGTTAATGGTAGAGACAAGCTACCGCTGTTGTTCCTGCGTGTCTGACTTACCCTCAAAGTGTGTCTAAGGACTTTTGAATCATGCTGTATTGTTGCATGGCTACTGACGAAAAAACCTCTAGCAGTCAATTAAAAAAAGGGGTTGTCAACATTTTATGAACAAAATTTTACACGACAAAAATTATTTGAAAAAGCATATAGTTTAAAAACGTTTATTTTGGAGTGTTCAACAACAGTTTAGGATAACAGTAAAACAAATTAACAACGTATTTTTTTAGTTTTGTCTCTTGGCCTGTTTAAAAACGCATAAAAAGGGACATGTTTCTAAAAATGTTTTAAATAATTAACCCAGCTGAAATAACAGTTTTTTTTAATGTAAAGGTTTAAAATGGTAAAAAAAATAGTCACACTTATATATTTAATGATGAAATGTCTGCTGGGAAGTCAAATATATAGGAAGGCGTCATTGGACTGTACAAATGAACTGATTCTTATACAGCAGTTATTATGAAATATTAAAAAGTTGTGTTTAGTTTATGTAGAGAATTTCCAGTTCGTGAATATTTAAGAATACAAGAATTTCATAACAATATTTTTTTTTTTTAGCTTGACTTGAGGAGAATATGTTTTCGTGTGTGTTTATATATATATGGCCTACTATATATATAAATATATATATATATAGTGAAAACACTTCGTGGTTTTTCTGGATACCCAAACGTATCAAAATTTGAGCAGATCATTGCGAAAGATATCACAAGAAGCGATGATATTTTGACTACATAATTTATTTATTATTATTTTTATCGTGAGACGGAAAAAAAACCTCTCGCCTGACTATCGCGCGTAATAGGCTATATGCCGTAATGGTATTTTTATTACATCTGGAAGGGACGAATGAGACCACGCCCTTTTTTTTTATAGGGTTTAATGATTGCCTCGGCGTCTTCAGACTGTCCTCGCTTGCCCCGACACTTTCCTTCGTGTGTTATCACGAAGTAATGGAATACGCGACCGGCTTGAAAAATGCACGGTCGTGGGAAATATATTTCTCTCTCTCTCTCTCTCTCTCTCGCAATGTTTCGAGAGAAAAAAAAATTAAGTCGTATGTTTAAGTACCTGGTGTGCGGGGACTGAAATTATAAACCAGGGTGTGCGAGGAAAAGAAAATGGCCGACAGGAGTGGCAGAGCGACCCTTTGGGGTGTGTTATTTTTTTTTTTTTTCCCTCTTTCGATTCGAGCGCCAGACTCAAGACCTTCGTTACGCGTCATGAATAATGTATCATTCAGAGCGTGCGTGTCTCGTACGGATTGCGACCAAGTTTGGGAGGAAAGGGGGCAAAAGGGGAGGGGTGAAAAAGGGGGGAAAGGGGTTGGGGGGTCTTCCAGTACTCGCCAGAGATGTGCAATACCTAACATCGATAACGAGCAAATTCGTGCGTTCTCATTTATATAACACGAAACTCGGACGTGAAAATTTTAACGTGGAATTCTTTAAAATACTGCCTAGCGTGATAAATGTATATGACATGTGTTTTAAACTGCACTTCTCGACGCGCATCACACGTAGTTCCCGCACCCTCCGCTGGAATTCGCTACCGGAGCAGCCAAGTCGACTAGTGAATCGTTTGATTGTCAGACGGGAATTTAAAACGATATCATGAAACGGCTCCGATAAAAGCGAGAAAAAAAAGAATTTATAAAATACTAAACTCCTGCTTTGAATTTTATTTTCGTCAAGGAATTTTATTTGAATAATGGCCCCTTTTGTTAAAATATATTAATACTTTAAAAGTTTTTTTTTTTTTTTGGCTTTGTAACTTTGAATCGCGCCATCCTCCACAGATGGCAGCAACGTGGTTACACATTTCCGTTTCATTCGACTTCCGTTCCATTCACTTAATTATGTATTCCTACCAAATGTCGTATACTGAGAGCTAAGATATTAAACATCAGAACGACCACTTCGACTGCGAAGTAAAAAAATATAGGTATATAAACACAATCGAAGAATTATTGGGAAGTTAAGCCTATTGTGCTATTGTCCCTTTTCCTCAAGAATGTTTTTAATTAATCATTTCATAATATTTAACTTCTGCAAAAAAAATATTTCTCTACTTCGGCACCACTGAGAGTAGCTATACTGGCATTTGGTGTCACATACTTCATTTTCTGCATAATGGTATCTTTCACATTTTGGATTTTCTGGAATATCAAAATAACTACTACAAGGGTACAGAAATAAATTTCTTCCCACGTAAATAAACGTCTAACGTAGGCCAACGTGAGTCCCGCAGTTGTAACACGCGTTTTTTAGTTTTCTCGAAGAATTTTGCTCACGCCTATACATAAAACTATGAAACTAAAACTAAATAAGCAGTACATAAATGCTCCTTCAGGCACAGGGTTCAGCGTATGGATTGAGATTTTGGGGTCCGCCATCTAGGAATTGTGTCAGGGCCGCCCTCTCTTATCACCTTATCCTTTAGTATTGATCTTGACCTTGAACAGGACGTTAAAATTTTGCCAAAAGCGACTCCAAATTCGTTATATATAGACCCAAAACTAACCTAGTAACCAAAGATGTCCAGTTTTTAAGAAAAAAAATGCTACCAACTAATAACTTATTAAAATAATCTGAAAATTAAACAATTCCATTCTCAAGGGACAAATTTTTGTTTTGAGGGAAACTATTTAGTTTATCCCCGAAAACTGTCGACGGTGTGAAATTTCCACAAAGAGGCATAAATTCTCCATTTGGAGGGGACATTTAACCTGGCCGCTATCTTGGATTACAACATTAAGCAACTATTTTTTCCTATAACATTTCGCCATTTTGGTTTCTGCCATCTTTAACTATGACGTCATGTACGCCATATTAATAATCCATAATTATAATCCGAAAAATCACAAAAAAATTAAAATTTATATAAAAGC
Organism: Bacillus rossius redtenbacheri; assembly: GCF_032445375.1. Lineage (NCBI taxonomy): Eukaryota > Metazoa > Arthropoda > Insecta > Phasmatodea > Bacillidae > Bacillus > Bacillus rossius. Next base: position 17,621,644 of record NC_086342.1, read on the forward strand.
CCTCATACTGGTTGGCGATATATAACCTATTTATATTCCTTGGCATAAGCCGTGGGGAAGTCAGTCTGCTTGCAGCCACTGTAGAGAAAGGAACCGTCGCCATTTTTGCCAAGAGCGAAGACTATAAGTACTAGCTATAACTTAAGTGTTTTTTTTATTAAGATTTTAATTATAATAGCATTAAAAATGTTTTCTGATTTTTTTAGGTAGTAATTATAGAATGTCAATATGGCGTACATGACGTCGTAATTGAAGATGGTGGTAAATTTTAGACAACAAAATGGCGGAAAGTTCTAGAAAATCAAATAGCGGATCTACTTGATAATACAAGATGGCGGCCAGGCTAGAGGTCAAGATCGAAGGTCCCCTCTGGGGGCATTTTGGATGGTGGTAGATTGAGAATTTATGCCTCTTAGGGGACATTTAAAGTCTTCGACGGTTTTTGGAGAGTAAAATAGTAATTTTTCCCTGAAAACGGAAATTTTCCCCCTTTAAAGAGCTAGCAAATTTTCAGATTTTCAAAAATATTTTATGGCAATTTTTCCTTTACAAAAACTGGTTGTTTTGGCTATTTTTTTTTGTGTATTTCAGCCACTGTTTGTGAAATTTGGAAAAATTTGAACGCATATTTCAAGGTCAAGGTCAAAATCAATAGTCAAGGACATCCAAGATGGCGGCCGTGACGTGACACTCCAAGATGGCGGACCCCACAATTTCAATACACACCCTGGACACTGGGCCAGGAGGAATATTTATCTAATACCGAAGTAACACTGCAGTTTTATTTTTTAGTTTTGGTTCTTTTTTATAAGGTCCCAAATTTAAATAATCTACCCAGAACTAAGTTAAGCGTGAATTTTGAAGTAAACACAAAGAGTAAGTATTTGAGAGGCTTAAACCTTTATAATATTTTGGTATGTGGGTCATACTCCCTTTCTATTTCACTTGCGTTTGGATCTATTGCGTGTGTAATTTAAATAGCTCCAAAGTTGATGGCCTAAGTATCCTGCCACTGTACTTCCGTGAACAGTGTTTGCAAACAATTTCATGTGGTTTTTAATTATTTGAATAATTCTTGTAATTAATTAAAAATATTATTAAAGGCACACGCCATTACTAGTTTGCAGTGTATGCAATAAAAAAACCAAGAACGGGCAAAAATAGATGAATACCTAACACAATAAATGAATACACACAGAAAACAATCCCAAATCAACGGATGTAAAGTTTTAAATGTAAATACGGCACAGAGAATCCCGTGGAAGGAATTAGAATAATATCACAGCACAGACGAACTTATTGAACTGACGACCAGAAATTTGTAACAAAAAAAAATTGGTTGTCTGTAAAGTCGGTTTACGGATGATAGTTTAACGTGACAACTTCATAATAAAACATTAATGAAATGATTCAATACTTTATGATTAACATTGAATCATTTTTATTTTAATAATAAAAGAATAAATACTTGAAATTATACTAGTAATCAGATTTTTAAAATGCAAGAAAAATTAACCTTTATTGCCGAAATTGTTGTTGTAATAAGCAATGAAAACCACATTAACTTTTCACTTTAAGTTATAAACAGTCGAGTGGAAGAGAGATAGATGCGGCGCATGCGTACAATGAGCGTAACATAACCCAGCGTAACGGAACAATGTGCGTAACGGGACACTTTTTCATGTATGCAGCGGGGTTCATCGATTTATTAGACGTTGTCACGTCAAAAAAAAGTAAATTCAAACAATGATGTTGAGATAATTCCTTCCGCTGAATTCACTGAGCTGTATTTACATTAGAAATTTGTAATCGACTGTTTTAGGCTTGGTTTTTGTGTGATTGCGTGTTCATCTTTCTTTGTCCGTTGGTTGTTAAGTGTTGGTAAACAATCATCGTGTGATGCTTTGCGTTGTGGAAATAATGGGTAGCACTGATAGAAGTTTAGAGAACTGTCAAAACTGATACACGTTACGTGACACAGACTATATGTGCGTGATTAACATCAGTTTTTTACAGGAAATTTTATTCAGAGAGAATTTTACCAAAACTAGTTAAGGGTGTATGTCCCGTTCCAGGCCATTATTGACGTGACAACGTCTAATAAATCGATGAACGCCGGCTGCACACATGAAAAAGTGTCCCGTTACGCACATTAATCCGTTACGCTGTGTCCTGTTACGCACATTGTTCCGTTACGCTGTATCCCGTACGCTTGCGCCGCATGTATCTCTCTTCCACTCGATTGGAACAAACATCGATTTGACTTTTTCGAGGCACATTAAACGTGAAACACTCCCATTCGTTTCCTTCTTGTCCTATCATCGTCCTATCCTTAACAGAATAACACAGATTGGAAGAAGTTAAATAGCAAAAAGGTATAAAAGTTATACTTAAAATAATCTATTCGTTAAAGTAATAAACATATTTGAATTAATGAGTGCAAATAAAAGAAATTTTTTTCAATTGAATTGTAGATTTCATTTCACTCCTTATTTGTATCCATACAAAATAGTGATAATTCAATAAAAATGATTCAATTTTATTCATAAAAGTATGCAATCATTTCATCAATGTTTTGTTATGACCTTGTCACGTTAAACTATCGTCCGTAAACCGACTTTACAGACAACCAATTTTTAATTAAAATTGTTTACCAATATTACATTTACCTTGAAATCGTACAATGTGACCTGCTTCGAAGGTCTTTTGCTGTCTGGAGTAAATTGTACTTTATCTCTCTGTTTTTTTTTATTTTTACGTTTAACTCGGTTTAACTTTTAGACTTTTTGAGTGGCCAAACTTCAAAAAATTATATGTATGAAGGCAATGCCGGTGAATACTACGTGGTATAGTTTCAAATTATTTCAGAAAAATTTGATTATTTAGTATTTAAAATCATTAAAAAAATGTGATTATTTAAAAAAGGCCAGGTAAACTTAATATTTTTTTCTAAAAGAAGTTAAACCATGTCACATAGCAGCCAGTAAAATGAATTTTGAACCTAAAAAGTTCCAGGTTTATATTCCATTACATACTGCAAAAAAAAAAAAAAAAACGTTAAAAATGCAAAAGTGTCAGCTGATTATGCAAAGAGTATGCAATATTTAATTTTCTTTTTCATCTAGAGAAAATTCTGCCACTCAAAAAAAAGTATACAAGTTTAACCGTGTTAAACGAAAGAATAAAATAATGACCTGGAACGGGTAATTACGTCCTTACAAGGCAGAAGACTGTTTGGATAACTTCTGAAAGTCTTCGAAGTTTGGTTATTAATATTTGAGAACATGCGCCAGCAAAGCTCGACATTACGAGCTACCGCGGTGAGGGGACTGTTGTAGCCACTGAGGAAAGCTTCTAAAGCTCTGAAAGCTTCGCAAGGACAGGCCAGAGCGGGAGCTACGGCGCGGAACAAGAGAGCTTCCCGAACACTTAATTGCCTGGGATAATTATCGCTTGTCGTTTGTTTTCCCGGGATGAAGTGGCACCGGACTGTGTTCTAGCTGTCGCTCGACCCCGCCTCCGGGACAAACACTTGAGTCATTAACTGTCAAGACGGCCGACGAGGCAAATTACCTTTCCGTTTCCTGACGGTGCGTAGCGTTGCTTGGCAACATGTCGCTTTTCTCACTAACCACGCAGCACGTCTTTAACACGCCACTTACAGCGTCAGCGCTCAGTGCAGCTGCACCGAGAATTGCATCAGCGCCTCCCATGAGTCTGCAATATGCTACTTTTAGTGTCACCGCTCAACGCAACTCAACCGAGATTAGAATCAGCGTCTCATATGCATCTGTAATATGCTACATTTAACGTCACCGCTCAGTGCAACTCAACCGAGATTAGCATCAGCGTCACCTATGCGTCTGTAATATGCTACTTTTAGCGTCACCGCTCAGCGTAACTCAACCGAGATTTGCATCAGCGTCATCCTATACGTCTGCAATATGCTACTTTTAGCGTCACCGCTCAAAACGCAACTCAGCCGAGATTAGCATCAGCGTCTCCTATGCGTCTGTAATATGCTACATTTAACGTCACCGCTCAGTGCAACTCAACCGAGATTAGCATCAGCGTCACCTATGCGTCTGTAATATGCTACTTTTAGCGTCACCGCTCAGCGTAACTCAACCGAGATTTGCTTCAGCGTCATCCTATACGTCTGCAATATGCTACTTTTAGCGTCACCGCTCAAAACGCAACTCAGCCGAGATTAGCATCAGCGTCTCCTATGCGTCTGTAATATGCTACTTTTAGCGTCACCGCTCAGCGCAACTCAACCGAGATTAGCATAAGCGTCTCCTATGCGTCTGTAATATGCTATTTTTAGCGTCACCGCTCAGCGAAACTCAACCGAGATTAGCATAAGCGTCTCCTATGCGTCTGTAATATGCTACTTTTAGTGTCACCGCTCAACGCAACTCAACCGAGATTAGCATAAGCGTCTCCTATGCGTCTGTTATATGCTACTTTTAGCGTCACCGCTCAGCGCAACTCAGCCGAGATTAATTTTTGATAATACAAATCATTACTAAAAGGGACTGAAAAAACTTGTGTTTTAAACAAAATGAATAAATAAAACTTCCTTACCATGTACTCTATCTAATAAATGTTAATTTTTGTTTAACTTTTTTATGTATTGTTTAAGATTCGTCGGAATTTATTAACAATCATCTTAATATTACCTTAAATCTTTGTACAAAAAAATGTACGACCACGTATTAGTGCAAGGGATGAAAAAATAGTGTTTGTAGGTCTTAAATGCTTAACTACCTTAGAAGCCATAATATGAAATTCGTTTAGACATTCAATGCTGGATGCATTAAGTTAATTGCATTCAAAATGTTTTCGCTGCATGGAATATTAGAACATCTTCAATCGATTTTCTTTGAATATTAGCGAAGATATAGGATGTTACGTAGGCTACATTAAGTTCTTAAAATGTTTCAGGAGTTAATAGAATTTTCCAAAATATTTCCAGAAGAAATACATTTTTCTAAATCTACCTACGCCTGTAGGTTGTGCGGAAAGGGATTTTTTTAATTAAACATGCTAATTTAGGGGTAGATAACATTTAGTTTAGAGCCTTAATAATCTTTATAGGTAACTGAGCTAAAATAACCATCTTACAATATCCGCGCTCTTCCAAAAATAAACATGTTTCAGTAGTTCTAAAGATAATTTTAAAGCATGTATTAACCAATCCAGTATAAATCTAATTTGTAGACGATCATTATGAGCAAAAATTATTATTTGTGGGTGTCACTATATTACTATGTATAATGTATTAAAATTTTTGAAGTTCTTCAAGCTGTAACAAGTTTTGTAAGTCAGAACATTACGTTTACAAATTTCTTTTACAAATAATTGTGTTTTTATAATTTTATTTTAAATACTTAAAGCTTTTTATTAGTTTTACAGTGGTTCTTATAGTAAAATTAATCTAATGTTTGCTTAGTAATCGTTGTACATGAACACAGTTTTAAAAGTGCAACTGGTATTTTTGCAGTGACTTCAATAATTATTAACATTAAATAATTGTTCTAAAAAAAAATTTGTAAACAAAAAGGTGATTTCATTTCTTGATAGTTCACGTAAATATTAAATTATAATTGTGATGTAAATGTGCATGTAATAATAAAGCTTATTCCTGCAAACTTTGTACTATCAAATTTGCCATTGTTGTTGCCAAATATTAAAATGTAGTTCTTTTAATTAGCCAAGGAGTATGTTGTAACTTAAAATTAGTGATGTGTAATTTTTTGAAGCAATCTTGGTGTGTTAAATTATGACAAAAACATTTTTTCATTCGCCGGAGAATTTGGTTAGTGCCGCTTATTTTCAGCACAAAATCACAGAAAAGATACAGTAATTTATATATTTCTTTTTATTTGCCACAATCAAGCATTAACCGTCACTGTAAATTAAAGAAAAAAAGTTCAAAATTGTATTGGTAGTTAGTATGTACTTTATACAATGGTATGGGAAATTTCCAGTGAATTCAAGGTACCTCTCCTACATTTTTTAAATGAAAATGTCAAGTTCTCAGAAAATGTGCCATATTTGTAAGGCAACAAGTTTTATGTTGAACATTTTGAGTGTAGCTTTTAAAGAGAAAATGTCTGCTTATAAACATCATTAGCTTGAGAAAAAAATACAGAATTAGTCTGAATTAAACAGACAATCTTGGGCTGCAGGTTTAACATGACAAAATAAGTTTAAAACATTTATTACAACTTATGGTCTAAAGCGATTCCCTACGGCTGGTATACTTCTTTGAATTAAGGGCTGAGAATTTTCTTTATTATAAATAGTAGAGAACGTATTTAAGATAATCATTGAGAGCCTGAATTATGTTTAACTGAACGAAGTTTTAAAAACACCGCAAATTTAGTTAGTGTAGCAAAATTATAACATTGAAATAACTGGGGGTAGTAACAGGCCACAAACATATGCGGAAAATAAAAATTTACCCCCATTTATTTAAAAAAAAAATTATTATACTTTATTCAGATGCTCAGTGATGATTTCTCTTTTATTTTCAATAAAATGTTTTTGCCCCAACTTCAAAGACGTAAGTATATCAGCTATGAAGCAATTTATACCATAGTCGTGCATATATTTTTTTCAACTTCTTTTGTCGTCATGTACCTGCAACCGAAGTTAGTATATATGTAGAATTCAGATTTTTTCTGTACATCGTCATCAGAAGTTTCCAATAATCGTCTTAGCAAAATAATCTTCCATCATATAAGAGTCTTTGAAGCTCATCTTCACGTAGACTATAAATTTAATTATTAAAGGATAGGTACGCCACTTTGGAAAATGTTTTTTTAGCGTGTAACATTCATAAGAGTAGTTTGTTCACCTTAAACTATAATCGATTAAAGGAGATACCTTGTTAATGGCAATTCTAAAAAAATAATAATATTTAGAAGGTTTACATAACTTCGAATGGATTTTATACTGTGCTTTTTAAGGACAGGACCGGATTCAAGTACGCATTCGTGTAGGCCTATTTGTGACCTTGCGTACTTCACTTGCCCTTGTGGCGTACTTGACGAATTCGGACGTTTGAATGTTTGGCCTCTTGAAATTGTATTAGCCAGACAAATTTATGGTTTAGTTTTTTTGTTTTCGAAAATTGAATGTTATTTTGAAAACGATGTGTAACTGTTATTTGCAGTTTTTTAATTAGTTCCACGGAATCTATAGCAATTTACTTGTGATTCTACCTTTGTTTCGTAATTACTATTGGTATGTCTGTAAACGTAGCTATTTATTGAAACTTCCTTATAAACATATTTAAACATGTATTTCTTCACTTAGTTTATTAATATTTGTCGCATATAAAGTGAAAATAATTTTACAAGTTTTTCAATTGCTTGATTTTTAAATCTAATATAAAATAAATATATATTTTTTTTTCTTTTCAAAATGGTGACGTATCTTCAATGCGAAGTACGTGAGAAGTATATAGATACTTGTATATTTCTATACTTCACTTTTAGTTGGGACAGCCATTATGATAGCCTATCACTTTCGGGGACAAATACGTACAAGCATTATACTTCAGGTGAATTCGGACACGGTATAGGTAAGTGAGATATAATTTTTTTTTGTCTTTAAACCCCCTTTTTCCCCATCCCTTGCAGAGATAGTTGATCGTATAAAACATTATTTCCGACAAAAGTTTTAGGTATTACCCTTAGAAGGTGAAATGCCCGTAACTTTGAATTAATCAAGTAATGATTATTTTTTAGTTGTTTAAAATGTACCTTCCACATTTATATCCCCATGATCGATTTTCCCCTTTAACAAAATCGACCAAAATACGGTAGCTGCAGCGTTCAAAATAAGGTTTTACATTATAGTATAGCTGCAGTACCAAGCGTTGCCCGGGCTGAACACAGGGTGATAAATTGTCCTCGAGTTAAAGCACAATGGATAGCATGGTGGACATTGAAAAACGACACACAAGTGTTGTTTGTATGTATATTACCTATGATTTTCTTTTTACCCCTGGTAATCGGTTGAACGGTATAGAAGTTGATGCGTTGCAGCACAATCTAGCGGCGAGTTACAAAAAAATTAATAGCATAAAAACATTCTCCATGAAAAAACACTTTGATGTGAACTAATTTCATGGCAATCGGCCAAACGGTGTCGGAGTTTATCGACGTCATATATACCAACAACATATTATTTTATACATACCTTTAGATATAACTAAACTTTTGAGTTAACAATTGTTTAGATTTCCAGGAACCAAGAAAAAAAAACTATATAAATAACTTCTGGAAGTTGTACCATGTTAACGACTGCAATAGGTATATTGTATTGTAAATACAGTCAAATCTCAATCGTACAAACCTGAAGGGACCATAATTTAGTCACTTTGTAATAACGTGGTTAATATTAATCAAACCAATACAAAATGAAATCAAAATTTACCTTAATTTCTAAATCAAATTAAAGCAAACTTAAATCTTACACGCAATTTTACATTGCACCGAGTGTACATTTTAGGTTTTGTAAAATACAATTTTAGGATAGCTACACATGACACTCAAAAACATATTTTCTACTGTATCACACTTAAAAGGATTTAAAACAGAAGAAAAAAGGTCTGGAAATTACCTACAAAAATACAAACTACCATAATTTTGTAAGATAAATATTTCTAAGATTTTTTTTACCTAAACATACAGTGAATCAAAGCAATGACATCAGTATTATTTTAGTCGAAACTTCGCATTTTTTTTCTTTGCATTACTAGGGGATATTTGTAAATACCATCCTTTACTATGTAGCCTATATGTAATTCTTTACCCTTGGAACGAAAACAATTTTGTATTACATTAATAACAAGACTTTTGTATTAAACAATATACTTAGCACTATTAATTCCTGTGTAATTTCCAGGGAAATTGTATTAATGAGAGTTTTGTATTAACAGGTTATTTGTTAATGAGGTTTCACTGTATTGTATTAATGAGAGGTTTTTATAAACAGGGTATTTGTTAATGAGGTTTCACTGTATTGTATTAATGAGAGGTTTGTGTTAACAAGGTATTCGTTAATGAGGTTTCACTGCATTGTGTTAATGAGAGGTTTGTATTAACAGGGTATTTGATAATGAGGTTTCACTGTATAGCTAAAAAAGAACGGGGTGGAGTAGCGAAAAATTTATTTTCTGATGTGGCCAAATGAAAAGTCTTTATCCGGCTCTCGGCCGCTTCTCTGCGAGGGTCGTTCACCCTGTGTTTGGAGATAGTGGAGACCGTGGTAGGCGCGTCGCTACGACTGGCGAGCTTGTGCCACGGTGCGTCAACACGTGGCCTTCGACAGTGATGGACAATTCAATTCAATTCAAAAGTTTTTATTTACATAAAGTACCCTTTACAGTGTTTTATACAATATTTGTTGACATGCCAGCACTCTGTGCTCTTTTGCCAAAATTTACATTTGTTACATTATAAATTACAATGACAGAAACCGAGAATACAGTTTATTTGAAGGAAAATTTTAAAAACCTTCTTGCAGTGTCCTGGGGGCTTGTTTGCCCAATGTCTTTTTCAGCACTATATTTAGTTATAATATATTTACACTTACATCATATGAACTTAATTTTAAATTACACTTAACAAGTAATTATATGAATAAGATTAGAATGAGAATTTACAATATTTGGTTAATTTGGTAACAACTATGAACTATTTACAATATTACATGAGAATTCAACTCGAGCACTAATGGCACTATGGTTGGTGTCCATTTTTCTACGCGCACTGGCACTGTGGGTGGTGTCCATGGTTGGCGGGTTTCTGCCCGGTCACGGTGGTCTGCCTGGGTGGTAATCTATTATTAATTTGTGGTTGGTATGGGCGTGTAATGTTGTGGATTCCTATATGTTTTGTATGAGTGTGGACGGGTGTTGTGCTGCTTTGCGAAAGAAGTTGTCTGTGTATTGTATTACAAGTTCTCGGGGTGATGGCGTGTCTGCGAGAGCATGTAGCTGTATATTGGTTACGTACTTGTATTTCCCGAGTGTTGAAGGACACCGCGCGGACTGGTGCGTGCTGCGATGGAGGGTTGCTATTGGAGGGTCCGCGGGAGTGCTTAAGGTGACCAACAGAAGAAAAAATTATCCTTTGGAAACTATTCGCCAAGAAATAAGTTTGTAATATGCTACTACAAGAAAGATATTGCAACTTTTCACAACACATGGCTATGGTTATTTTTTTTTTGCATAGAAGAAACACCTTTTTTTTTCTCGAGATAATACCGAGTATAACTTACGAAAGTTGGTGCATAATTATATACTTATTTATATTAATGTTTCATTCAGCATAATTTTTAAAGCCATAAAAGAAATAATTTAATGCTCAGTAATTTGACTTTATTTTGTTGTTTTGTGCATATTATGTGTGCAGTAAATACTGGAAAGCTATTTAGGGAAATGTTTTCAAATAACTTTAGCTATTGGAGGTGTTGGAACAACACAAATCATAGGCTAAATGCCTGGGTAAGAATCCGAACATAGTATTACTGCGAACCGTATTTTATATTGATGCAGTTGTTTTCATGCAAATGTACAAATTTACAAATATCTGTAATTTTACATGAATATTTCTGTTTCATTTACAAAAAAAAATACTTTGTAGCAACCTAAATTATGTTGATTCTAATATTTTGTGTTATTGTACGTTATTTAAAAAAAATCGTAATATAACCAAATTGAAATGTTTGTCAAATGATTTTTGTAATAACCAGTCCTTATTAAATTAATTTTTGAACTTAATGGCAAAATATTATGTCAGAGCTAGCATGGGCTGAACTGCTGAAATCATTTGGTAAACAGTTTTGGATTAGCCGTTTTTCTGTAGCCTTCGCCTTTAAACTTTTTATTTTTTGGTTTATCATTCATAAATATATAAAAACTAAGGGTTTCGGGGTTTTGGGAAAAAAGTATTTGTTATTGATTTTAAAATTATATATTAAAAAAATTGTAGTTATAAGACAAAGGCTACTTACGAACGGTCAATCAAATATGTGTTCTACATAATTTAATGCTTTCAGTAACATGCTGTGACAGACATAAAAATTTGCCTTTAAATTCGTAAATAAACTATTAAAACTGGACTTGTTTAGTTAAAAAAAACTGTTATAAACATTTAAATATGGTTGTATTAAAAGTTATTTTAAAATATGACTTAGACCCAAAATAATTTAGGATTCCATGCTGTTAGAAATTACAGCAAATTTATCGAATTTTAAACGAAGAATGAATTGGATCTTCTTAGAAACTACGCCGAGTTCATACTTCCAAGTTAAGTTTTACATTGTAAACAAGGTAAACATACACGCGGGAGGGAGAAAAAAAAGTTTTTGCTTGGACGTAAATAGTTTTTGAATGTTTTGTTAATATTATAAGTTTGTTATTGTTGAATAGTTTTTAAATTACGTGAACTCTACACCCGAAAACTTATCGAAGATAACCGTGAAGAGACGAAGATCTCTGGATAATTAGTAAACACTGTTCTTTGTAAATTTAAGATGAAAATTTCTAACAGCGTACCGCCTTAATGCAATGCTCCGTCTTCTATGTCCGACCCGATACATTGGTCCAGCGGCCGACAACCCTTATAGCGCAGTTGGCTCCTCATCGTCTCTCGGCGCCAGCGGTTCTGGGTTCGAGTCCCCGACAAGGCGAGAGGGTTGACATTCGAACTTCGAACTCGCAAATTTGTGACGCAGCCAAAGAATTGTCAAACGATAAATTGTGAGTAAACGTGTCAATAACGACTGGAGACAGGCAAAAAAAAAATAAAAAAATTCCGTGGTCTCGTTTTGTGGTGTGCTACAAAATAAAACACTTTTACTTATTTACCGTTTATCTGGAGGACTTTGCGCCAATATGACATACCCCTAAACAAAAGAAATGTCAAATCACGCGCAACATACTTAAGAATCGGTCCCATGCGCCGTGTACATTTATTTTCGATTGTATCCATAATTATTTTTAAATTTATGAGCTATTTTCTAACCTTTTAACTCGATACCTCCCTTCCATATGTTGGTCTTACACAAAAATTTTCAACAGCTATTCACTCAGTGTAATGTCTTGGGTACAAAACGTCGCACAAGTGATGATAATCATGAGGACTAAGTGAAAACATGTGTAGCGGAACAGCATATGCAAGGAATATATCTAGTTAAAATGTTAGGAATGGTCCTTAAATAAAAGTAATGACGGATAAAAAAACCACAGTCGTAAAAGTCACTAGAGGTTGATGTACATGCGAATTTTTTTTAGCAGTCACTAATGAAAGTCATTAAAACAAGGGTGATGATTTACACGTTCGTGATGTAAGCATAAATAAAAATAGTAAAAGCTTTGCAGTTACTTCCTGGTGAACAAAATGCCTAGGGTTCGATTCTTGGCCGGGTTGGAGATTATTTCCGCTAGTGAAAAATCTCCTTCTTGGGTTCAGGCCTCCGTGTTGTGTTGTACCTGCATCTTCGTGCTGCAGAAGGTAACGTGAAGACACTGCAGAATCTCCACCGCGATGTCACCCAGGTCCTTCCGTTATCGTGCGCGAGGGGTCGTTACCACAACGCCGAAATAGCATAACGCCGAATGTCAAAATTGACCACAACGCCGACAGCTAGAAAACTGCTGTGTACCACAACGCCGAAATAACAACTGAATGAATTTGTGTGTGTTTCTTAAATGTACCTACCTTAACGCCGAAATACCACAATCAAACCTAACCTAGAGTAATATAACCTAACCTAACTTAACCTAGCCTAGCCTAGCCTAGCCTAACCTAACCTAGTATAACCTAACCTAGTATAACCTAACCTGGTCTAACCCAACCTAACCTTTGTGGCGGTCCTGCAATGACATTTTTCGGTGTTGTGGTACACAGCAGTTTTCTAGCTGTCTGCGTTGTGGTCAATTCGGCATTTCGGCGTTGTGGTATTTCGGCATTGTGGTGCGTCCCCGTGCGCGAGCATTAAGGGGGTTGTCACCATCACCCTCGTCGTCAATTTATTAAATTCCGACGTCATTAATTTGGTTTTCATTTTTGCTAAATTTAACTACATGGAAAGTTAATTTACCACCGTAATACATAAGTTTAAATTCAACCGACAAAACTTCAGCCGTAGGTACCAGAGATGATTTGAAATTTATATAGGCATATATATATATATATATATATATATATATATATATATATATATATAATTATAAAAACTAAGGCCAACAAAAAGGTTTTTAATTTTGCAATAAACCAGTTATTCAGATCGTAGCGTAACCAGTTATGAACAACATGTTAGATCTCTGTGAAGGCAGTATATTATTTTGGGTGATGCAATGTGGACTCTTACAACACCTGGTATCACAAACAAAAAAGGCAGTGAGTGATGCATGTTGAAAATGATGAACTGTCAGAAAACCCTTTTTGTTGACCTTAGTTTTTTAAATTTTATGTATATAAATAAATTTCAAATTCTCTCTGTAAATGGATTCTTATCGGACAGTGGAACCTACGGCCGAAGATTTGTCAGTTGAATTGAAACAAACCATGTATTACGGTGGTAAATTTACTTTTTATGTTGCTAATTTTCGCATCGGATACATTATTATGTGTCGTCTACTATTTGTATATCGCTGGGCAAATATTCATAAATAAAATTATTCTTCCCAGACATTTTTAGTCATTACCTATAGCTCACTATAAGTTTGTTTTCTGTTTTTTTTCCCCACATCTGTGGGGTAACGTAAGCAACTTTATTTCTACATTCCAATTTTACAAATTTATCTTATCGCATGTGAAGAGGTCGTATCGTAAATTATTTGGCTCATAATATTTCGTGTTTTTGCACATTATTTGAAATAAAATTCATATTATTACCATATATAAAGGCTTGTGAAAGTTTTTTTGCTACTAAACTAGTCCTTTATATGTTTTAATGAGCTTAGAAACAAATTTTTATATCAGTGTTAGCATGTACAATACGCAAGGAATTAAGTAGGGTAAAGTTTAGGCTTAACTGTTTGTATGTATTCTTTGTCTTCAAAGACTTTATTTTTAGTAAATAATTCATAAATCAATAAAAATTAGCTTTTCCAAAAACTACAGAAACCTTAGTTAAGGAGTTTAAGTTTTGAATTTAAGGCTACATACGAATGGTAAATCCAAAACTATTGAGGCACATCCTGATTACATGTTAGAACTTAAATAAAAATTAGACACTAAATTCATGAAAACCATTAAATAAAGACCTTTTTAAAGTAAAAAAGCTGGTTAAATTATGAATTTAATTACAGAAAAAAATTTCCTGTAGTTTTACAAAATAAAAATTGGAAAATAGTTGTCAAGAAATAGTTAGTAATAATACAAGAAAGATATTGTAACTTTGTGCAACACATATAAATGGATATTTTTGCATATTATATGAAATACGTTTTTTCCAAATAAAACTGAGTATTTCTTACGAAAATTTGCGCATAATTTTACGTTCTAATTGATGTTTCGTTAAAGCATAAATTTTTTAACTATGGAAAAGATAATCGAATTTTCAATAATTGGTCTGCTTATAAATGCGTGTATTTAATACTGAAAGCTTTAACTATTGACAGTACTGGGATTACTGCGAATACTATTTTGAAGTGATGCAGTTGTTTTCATGTAATTGTACAAAATTAAAAAAAAATCTGTAACTTTACATTCTATTTAGAAAAAAAATATTACAGTTTGTGCGTAAATCACGAAATGTTGGAAGCAAAATAATTCAGGATACTCTCCCCTTGAGGTAATCTGCCAGTGTGTGTGTGTCCTTTATTTCACCTTTGGTCTTGGTAAGAAGTGAAAGGGGTGGTAGATGGGTGGAGAGGGTGGGACTGGCACCTCCTACTACCCCCAGTCGCACCACTGTTCAACCCTCTCGTGACTTTGGTCGATTACGTAGGCTGTGTGGACGGTGGTGAACGTTATGTTAGTGGGGGGGGGGGGGGGGGGGGCGGGTTAATCAGTGGAGCTGCTAACGAGATGATGCGCTCGTCTTGATGGCGTGGGGAAAAAGTGTTAAGGGTTTCAAGGGGGGAGGGGGGTGTTTTGGGGGCATGGCATTGCGGTGCCTAGCACCTCCGGTCTCGTGATCGCCAAGTTGAAACTCCTGCAACAGAGAGAGGGAATAAAAATCCTTAGTATAATAGCATGAGCGTTTTAACTTTACCTGATATTAGAATTCATTCAAGCTAAAACAAAACACAAAAAAGAAAAAAAATTGTGAGTGCCACTCCATCAACATATGGTCAATGTAAAATTTTGAAAATATTTTTACAAAAAAATTTTACATTTTTGTAGTAATTTTTTTAAATTACATTTTTGTAGTAAATTTTTTTAAAAAATTACATTTTTGTAGTAAAATTAAAAAAAAAACGCAAGTTAAACCTGAAACTTAAATCAAACGTTAAATCACTATTCTCAGTTAAATTACTATTCTTATTTTCATTTTAAATTACAATAACTAACGTGTTGAATTCACATTTGATTGGGCGTATTGTGTATCTATAAATTAAAACATTATATGTTGGGCTAATTAATATGCTGCTGTCCCTAAACTGTAATTTTTTAACACATTATTTTAATTGTAAAATTGCACACGTGTTCTTAATATAAATTTAACAAATTTTTAATTTTAACGTTTTCTTAACGTTTAAATAAATATCATTAAATTTACACATGCTTACATCGTATCTGGCTGTCACTGAACAAATCATTGTGCTAGTAATATCCAATTAATTTATAATTAATGAGCGACCATGATGGTCGAAAGTTCCAGAAGTGAGAATAGCATTGCATAGATCATTAGTTAGGATCAGTTCACTCAGATCATTAGAAGGAATTGTTTAGTGATGAAAAATAGTGATCAAATTAAACATAGTTGTACAGTACATATCATTGAACATTGGGATTAAATTACAAATTTTTTGGAATAAGTACAATATATTATGTAAATTTATTAAGTATTTTAAGTAAAATTAACTGTCGTTAGTGATTAAATAATTCGTTAATTGCATAATTAAATTATTATCTACTTCAAGGAGGAAAAATTCACCAATAGCTATGTCAATTTACCGAATCAAAACACATACGTTTGTGTGGCGTACACATGGTAAGTTAAAAACTATAAGTATTGTGGTCACGCATTTTTTTTATCATCCCGTCTCTTATTCTTTACTTCCATCCACATTTTTGCTCTCAGTGTAACCTAATATTTTGTTTTAATGCAGTTTTTTTGGACATACGCCATTGCAGTTTTGCACTGTTTGTCATGAAAAATTCCGAAAATCATAATAAATAAATGCAATGGCGTATGTCAAAAAATAAACTGCACTAAATCAAAATTCCCCATTGCATGAATAATTTAAAAAACAAATATATTGTCTTAGCGCAAAGTTATTATCAACGTTAATAAAAGCTTGTCTGTAAAAAAAAAAGGACCAGATTTTGGTGCTAACCACAGTAAGGTAACCAAACCCAACCAGGCGCTTAGTGTTTATCTGTTTATTTGCAATGAACTACTTGTTCAGTTCCAACAACGTACACCAGCCCTGGGCAACATTCAAGACAAGTCGTGAACATGTTTGCAAATTATTTCTTTGAAATTAAACTACAGCCTAAGATTATCAGCCGAATATTGACCCGTCATGTAGCCTATTTCTTGTCTTGATGTTTGACGACGGCTACTAAGAGACAACTTAGTCCATTCCAGCTGCTATCTGATCGCCTACAGTTGAGATACAAGATTCTTGATTTTAAGTTCGATAGACTTTGTAGAGGTTTGAGGAAAGGACTTAGCCACCATGGTTGAGATAAGTTTTCTGAAATGGAAGATAAATCAGCACGAATAGTATAAAAATGTATAATAATATGAAAAGTTTGTTATATTTGTTTAATTTTGTGTGAGTTAATGAGATGTGATTTTGTAAAGAATAATGGATGTAAAAACAAATTCATTCTTGGTTTGGCTTTAAAGACTAAGATTAACCTATGAACAAAAAGCAATTCTCTTGGCTTTTTTTAATGTGCTGGAAATAAGGGAAAAAACGCGTGTTTTTGCCAAAGGCCTTAGGTCGGGTTAACACTACTCAAAAGCTGAATTTTTAAATATTTATTCTTAGTAAGTTATTTGGATTTGGATATTTCGTATCAGTCATTGAGTGTTGTTAGATTTTTATAAATACAGACTGTTAAAAAAATTGCCTGAAATCATATAACTTACATTGGAAAATATGATGCTACAAAAATGTGTTTTCTGTTGAAAAAATGTAAAGTGTGTAAACATGTGTAAATTATCAAGAAAAATATTTTAAGAGGATTTTAACAAACAAATCTAGTAAATTTGCAGATAATTTAAATTTATTTTCACACAAAATGTTGGAGAAATTACAATCATGTAGACCATAGAAAAGGTCGCTACTCAAAATACCTAAATGTTGATAACTTCCATTGCGTGTTTAGGATAGTTAGGCCTACGAAAAAATTACAAATTTGAAATGACAACACCATATACTAATAATAATAATAATAATCTCTTTTTAATGACCATTACGATCTACAGGTTGTCCTCCTCTGCCATAAGCTAAACTCTGTAAACATTTTTTTTCCAAACAATTCTTTGGTAACTATTGCCAAAATATTTTCTTGAAAATCTACAACTGCAATATATAAAACTAATGCTATATCTGAAGTGGCAAGTAGCAACGTATTGTAATCATACAGAAATGCGTTAGAAAATTCACAGCCATAAATCAACAGCATCGTAATGAAATACCTTGGAAAATAATATTCTAATAACTTTACTTGTAAACCGTTCACAAATATATTTTCACGGCGTAAACTTTGACTCACAACCTCCGGGTTGGAATCCAGCGTTTTCCCTAGTTCCATCACAACACGTGATCGTTTATGAAGTGTAACATCTTACCTCTCGGTATACGGCATTTGGTAGGAGTTATTTCGTGAATGTAACGGAACTGAGTAACCACGGTGGTGCCATCAGGGGAGGAAGGTACGAACCAAAGTTCACAAAGCCAAAGGTAAACATTAATACGACTGTTTAGAAAATTTCAACAAGACGGGCGGTACTTTCTCATAAAAGTCTGCCGAAAATCAGGTGCAAAGCCGGGGTTTTAGTAATTTTCTTACAATTTTTTTTTTCTTTTCGCTTTCATCCAGGCTGTTCTCTGCAAATAGAACGACGCGACGTTCAACGTAGCTGCTCCGGCAACGCAGTCTAGTGGCGGGAAGCGGAAACTAAGAGTATGATTCACGTCAAGAAAATTAAGTTTTTAAAACACAATTTGCGTATATGTTTATCACGCTCAGCCAGGTCCCAATGGCGGCTCCGGAAAGACCTCTCGGGCAGGGCTCTCACACAGGAGGATGCAGTTAAGGGCGTATGTCCCGTTCCAGGTCATGATTTTAGATTTATATTAATCACTGATCAACTTTTAGACATTTTCAATCGTTTAACTTTCACGAAATGAAAAATATATATACTTGCATACTTTTTGCATAATTAGCTGCCAAAGTTACATTTTTAACCTTTTTGGGTTGTACAAATAAGGAGAATTTAATTTATTGCAGAACTGAAACTTTTTAGGATTAACTGCAACGCCACTGGCTACTTCAAGAAATGGTTTGCATTTCTATCACAAAAACTCATTTCATGTTTCTTGGCTGTCAAGATCATATAAATTTTGAGAATTTTGAAATGTCAGGTAAAATTAATTAATATTTTCTGAAAGAAATGCAAACCATTTCTTGAAGTAGCCAGTGGCATTGCAGTTAATCCTAAAAAGTTTCAGTTCTGCAATAAATTAAATTCTCCTTATTTGTACAACCCAAAAAGGTTAAAAATGTAACTTTGGCAGCTAATTATGCAAAAAGTATGCAATTATATATATTTTTCTTTTCGTGAAAGTTAAACGATTGAAAATGTCTAAAAGTTGATCATTAATAATATAAATCTAAAATCATGACCTGGAACGGGACATACGCCCTTAATAATCGTGACATTGCCCTTGGGATATTCACCAAATATATGGTCTCAAATACTGAAATATCGTATTTTCGTACAAATTTTGATTGAAAGAAAGAGTTCAGCACATTGACGGAAGTATTTAAGTTAACATAATATACCCTACAAAAAAATAAGAAGTAAAATTTGGGCTCGGAAGGGGCTATCGCCCCCCTGTGTCCTTCCTCTGGAGCCGCGCTTGTCGGCATTGTTTTAAAGAATCCTACGTTAAATTTCGTGTCCCTAGTGAGTTTTGCAACGCGAGAACACGTGAATTTTGCTCGTTGCCGAGGTTATATGTTACACATCTCTGGCGGGTACCGAAAGACTCTTTCTCGTGTTTTTTTTTTGACGTGACAACGTCTAATAAATCGATGAACGCCGGCTGCATGCACGAAAAGGTGTCCCATTACGCACATTGTTCCGTTACGCTGTGTTCCGTTACGCTGTTGGCGAGTGCAGTAATAATAGTTTATGTTACAATTGACTAAAAAAATTATGGTGATTCATATAATTGATGATAGATATTTTATCATAGTTTATTTATATGAAAACTTGTTCATAATTATATTTAAACTTTATAGCTAAACGCCAGTTTTTTTAAATTAATTACAAGTTATCTACACGTGAACTGTTTCGTCGACTGTTCATAAAGTGAAGTGAAAAGTTAATGTGATTTTCATTGCTTATTACAACAAAAATTTCAGCAATAAAGGTTAATTATTCTTGCATTTTAAAAAATATGATTATAAGTATAATTTCAAGTATTTATTCTTTTATTATTAAAATAAAAAAGATTCAATTTTAATTCATATAAGTATGCAACCATTTCATCAATGTTTTGTTATGACGTTGTCACGTTAAACTATCGTCCGTAAACCGACTTTACAGACAACCCAATTTTTTTTTTTTTTCATGTTTGGGTTTACCTCCCGGGTTCTCGAATATATAGAGAGAGGGTCTCTCTCCCCTGCGATGGTTTTTAGTATGCGAGAGGCATGGCGTCTGCTGGGCTGGTGGGTGGAGTGGGGGGGGGGGGGAGAGAGGGCTTAGGGCGGGGTGCCCACTATCGCGTCCACACTACTGCTGCTATTGCTATTATACCAGCGAGCCAGGGTGGATGTGGACAGGCCGCCGGCGGAGGTAACCGCACTGCGGACGAGAACCGTCCATCTCCCTTCACTTTCGCTCGCACGAAGCCATTCCTTCGGAATCGATCCGCGAGCGAGTCTTTTCGGTGCTCGCCAGGAATGAGTTATCACATCCATGGGCGTCGCAACCGTGGGGGACGGGGGGGGGGGGACACGCCCCCCCCCCCTCCCAATAATAAAAGTCTTCAATTTCGTCCTCTCCAATAACATATTGAGTTTCGTAGTTATATTAAAAATATGATTTCTGTGGCATAAAACCCCTATGTTGCGCATGGTACATTTAGTCCAATCGTGGTAATGTGAGCACTGCGTTTTTTACAAATTTGTTCTCTGAAAATATTTTTTATAAAAAATAAATTATATATTGTAACCAATTATAATTAGCATATTTAGGAAAGAAAATGCCTAAAAACAACCTTTTTGCACCTTCAACCCCCAAATTTTCCCGGACCCCCCGCTTTTTTTTTTTTTTTTTTCCATGGGATGGATATTCCTCAACAACTAAATCAATTGCAGTCCCCCTCAAAAATATATATCCTTGCGACGCCCATGTAACATCTAACGAGAAAACTCACAAGTTTTCGTGTTGCGAACACTCTTACGAAAAACGAAACTCCGACACGTGATTTAACGTACCTACAATTCTTTAAAAATATTGTCGCGGAGTGATAAATACACGCGAATCACACATAGTTTCCGCACCTGCCGCTAGAATTCGCTCTTCCCGAGCAGATACGTCGACCATTGAATCCATTTGATCGGCAGAAATTAATTTTAAACTACATATATAATGAAACGGCTCCGATAAAAGGGAAAAAAAAAAATATGAAAAAAAAATACCAAACCCCAGCTTTGGAGCTGATTCCCGACAAGGAATTTTACCGAAATACTGTCCATCTCGTTAAAATTCACTAAACAATTAAGTCTTTTGAAGTTACCTTTGTTGTCTTTATGAACTGTGGTTCTCGCCATCCACCACAGATTGCAGCACCGTGGTAACACACTTCCGTTCCCTGACTATACCACCAAATGCCGTATACCAAGAGCTAAGATGTTACACAGATCAATTGTATAAACCACCATTACATTAATCATTCATAAACCACTTGCTAGACACTACAGTTTTGGTTTTAATTTGTCAACATAAATATTTTAGGTAGGCGTTAATATTGACATAAATACATTTTGGTGTCTCTCAAAAAGGTTTTTCTTACTTTCAGAGCAGGTTTCAATAATTAGGATCAACTCAACATTCACAAGTCCACGCAGAAGATAATGCTCTGATGTTATTCAAATTAAATGTTTAAGAAATTGATATTTTAAAACAGTTTCAAAGATAAAAATAATAAAATGTTATTTTATTACACACACCTTTTTAATGCTTTAAAAGCAGATGTATGTTTTTAAAAAACTCAGAATTTATTTATTGTCAGTATCGCTTCTAACTGTAACTGCTTAGGTCGTAGAAATTAAATAGCACCCCTTTTGTCATCATCGTTGGTATCGTAGAAAATATATTGTGACCAGCTAACTTTGGTAATTGGAAAGTTATCTTTTCAATCGTTGTAAATTATGTTTGTGTGTACAGCGAAAAGGAACACAAAATTTAGAGATACGTGAAGTTAAAAATTATAATAAACGTGTAGTTTGTTCACATGAAAAACTTTAATTTGAAAGCTATTCACTACGAACAACTAGCAGCGCCTGCGCTACCATATAGATTGAAATATCAAACGTAGCCGCACAATAATTGCCCTCGTTATGGCTTGGTAATTGTCTACCGAAGTTTGATCGTTACCGGCACCCCACGGCGTGGCACATGCGTGTGACACTAGTAACCGAGGTTTGTTTTTACTTTGTAGGGTGAATCTTCAGGTTACTTTTATCTAAATTACGGGATCTTATATAGCTTTTCATATAATCTAATTGTTGATCAAATATCGCGTTTTTTCACCATAAAAGCCAACTGTGAGGAGAGGGCTACGCTTTTATAACGAAGTATCATAGGGTACATATTTTAAATCCTATTTTTAGCTTTAAATTAATTTAATTTTCAATCTCCGATTGAGCAGGGTCATAAGTTTTATCTGCCTTGTCGTTTTGTTCAACCGTGTTGTCAGATAAGTTGTCTTTAGTAGTACGCCATAGTTGATTGGTCCGATGCATCAGAGGTCTGGAAGGTGAAACTAGTCGTGTTTACTAATGAATTCAATATAGTTTCTTTTTATGTGAAAAGTGTCAGTTGCATAATAACGAACGCATTAATCGACATCGGTTCTCAAGCAACATAATACAGTATTCTTCCAACTGTTAAAACTCGATGTCACACTTCATGTTATGTAGTAATTACATTTTCTTGTCATTTCTGTTGTTTGAAGGCTTTATTTTTATCTGGATGGCTCTCTCATGATTTAAGTTTAGTTTAAATAATTCTCAACAGATGTTCATTCGGTATCATCTAATAGCCGAATACGTATCACGCCATTTGCTCACAATTATTTCAACATTCGTAATATTTTACAGCTCAAAAACAACGTTCAGTATATATCGGGATAGAAAATTGGTGACCCAGCAGCAAAAACAAGAGATATTTCGGAATATATTTCCAGGGAAATGCCTGGATTAGCAGTAATGACAAGAAAATTAAACAGCCAACTCGAAAAGTGACACCTAGCCGTAATACACAGGACTTATGCCTCCACAACTTAGATCACTGAATCATCTATGGCGTTCGAAAGCGTGGTTATATTCAGCAATACGCTGAAAATATTGATTGTAAATGGAACAGAAATATTCATGTGAAATTACATATATTTATAAAAAAACATTTGCATTTACATGAAAACAACTGTATCACTACAAAATAGTGTTCGCAGTATTACTGTATTTGGATTCCTATCGGGGCATTATTGCTTTCCGCTGTCGCAATACCGCCAACTGTTAACGTTATTATTAAACCATTGCCTGAATGGCTTTCCAGTATTAACTGCGCACACAAACAGGCTAGAAAAACAAAATAAAGTCAAATAGTTTAATATTAGATTATCTTTTCCATGGTTTTAAAATACAATGCTTGGATGAAAAATCGATAAATATTTAAAATTATGCGCCAATTTACGTAAGAACGACTCAGTATAATTTCGAGGGGGGAAAAAAAACGTAGTTCATTTGTGAAAAAAAATAACCATAGCCATGTGTTGTACAAAGTTACAATATCTTTCTTTCAGTATTACAAAATATTTATGTCAACTGGTTTCTAAAGTAATCTTTTGTACCTAAATGTACAGAAAATGTTTTTTTTCTGTGTACCTTAGGCACTGTCAGTTAAAAAAATTGCAACAAGGCTATTTTATTCAGCTGCTATTCCCGTGTCACGTCAGTAAGGGTGGCGCAGACAAGTGTTACACGAATAAGCGGTAGGCAAGTTCCCCCAATGAGAACGCCATCATCAGAATCTATTTTTTTTTGTGACTTAATTTTTTTTTGCGTAAGAACATAAGGCCAGCGGTCTATCAAAATATTTATTCATTTTATTCATGAGTTGACTAATCACAAATAATTCATCGAACTTGGGGTCTACGCACATAAGAAATGAGGAGGAGACACATTATAAAAAAAGGTCTCTCGCGCCATTGCTGGGGGTGGAAATAATTATGTGGGGAAATCAGCTAACAGCTTGCGTAGTGCTGTGGCCAGTATGAAGCTGTTGAGGAAGGATGGACGCGAATGAACCACCGTCGTTTTCACAGCCCCCGGGGAAAAGATCTAGTCGATCCAACCTGTTCGAGAAATTATTTGTATGTACAGGTAATCTCTTACAAGAAGATGGTAGCACGAAGGTGTTTTTTAGAGTAGTTTACAACCAAACAGGAGTCATTTACATCTACGTTTATTCTTTAAAAAAAAAGGTGATATATTTTCATTTAGACTGAGTTTTAACATAATGTCTTAGCTTCCTTATGAGTCTATTACACCCATAGGTAAATAAAAATTAAAGTGGCTTTATATTTTTAAGTACAAATTTAAGGCTACGTAATATTAAAGGTAATAACAACAAAATCTGTATTTTTGAATCAGGAAAATACGTAAATGCATCGCGTGTGTTCATCTAATTACCTTGAACATAAAAGAAAGTTGGTTAAGAAAAAGGTTTGTTCTTATGTGTAACTGTTGGCTATACCTGCGGGAAAAAAATTAGATAAAGAATTTTACGACGCCACTAAAATAATACAATTAGCGAACTTCCAAACAACTTGCAACTCAACTCGGGAGTCTGCGAATTATTTAAGATTTCTAGCCTTTGGTGTTTTCTGGAAACCTATTCAAAAACTGAAATAAAGATGACTGGACCAGAATTCAAGTCCTGTTTTTTTTCTAATGCAAAAAGGGTTTACTCCAACCATGACGCCTACCAGCGAGTAAAATAATCTTTTAACATGAAGGTGTGTATAGAGCCTTTACCCACAACAGTTTTATGTATCATCACGAATAAGGGCCAGTATTTCGTTATATTACTAAAGTTTATATCGTGTAAACTCTCTTTAATTTGATGGTGCTCAAAAGTGGTACAAGTGTTACCAAGTTCCCAACTTCACTTGCAAAGCAACGCGTGATTAATGCTGACGAACACCGACAACCAATTGAAAATTTTACAAAAAAAAATGTTTACAGAAAAACAGTGGCAGAAGGGTAAGTAGACCATAGGTAGGCCTACTTCTTGCGAGAACTGTCAAATTAGGAAAGTTACTATAAACCGACTATACGTTCTTACTGACAGAAAAAAAAAATATTTTTTGCAAAGATCAAACACAAGCCAACCGAAGTGGTTATAAATCTTATTTCCGTTGAAAAAGGATGTTTTACTCTTAGAGTTGTACTAATTTGGGACTTATATCTAATACATTTGAGAGAGATCATCAGTGATTTGTGACCCTCTAAAAAATTTTATTGTGTAAGCAACGTGGTTGCTGTACTATTCTATTGCAACTATGTTATGGAAAAGACAGAAGTATCCACAGAAAGAAATTTCACATCTTTCCATTTTGTTTGTAGGTACGCCTTGAATTAATTAATTAACGTGGCTGGATAAAATAAATAATTTAGATTTATTTTGAATATTGCGGCTATGTTTTCCCGAAATAAACAAATAAGTACCATGTTGATAATTTCTATGCCAAATGTTCTTGACTTTCCTGTATCCATTACCCACGGTAATGTGTACTAGAATAATCCTGTAAACGTAGCTACAGAGCTTAACAATTTATTTATTAGGTTATTTTATCGCCATATGTAAAATTAGGTAGGGCTACGTATCTCTACATGTCATTACTTTTTTTTTCGTGTCTAAACATTTACAACAACACAATGTAACCGAACCCAGTATTACTGCGAACAACCACTTTGTAGTGATGCAGTTGTTTTCGTGTAAATGTACAAATTTACAAATATCTGTTATTTTACGTGAATATTTCTGTTTCATTTTAAAAAAATGAATTTACAGTGCACATAAATTTTGAGCAGAATCTAGTGCGTTCTGTATTCCCTGGTAAAAAAAAGTCAATGGCTTCTCTTGCAGACGGAAGCCAGTGAACAGCCTGCCACATTCTCGCATTGAGTAGACAAAAAAAATTGAAATGTAAAATTTATTATCTCTAGACTCTTTAAAAAAACGACAATAATCAACAGATTGCCACAGAGCGAAGACCTTTCATAATGGAACTTTTAGGATCTTAAGAAATTAGAAAAATAGACAAATATATGTCTGTAATATTATACATTAATAGCCTTGACTTAATTTAGTATCATGTATAAAAATTGCTTGTATTTCCACAACTAACAGGCCGGCCTGAGAAAAAATATTATGTAAAATTGATAAAATTATATATAATTCTGTTCCGTAAATTGC
Source organism: Bacillus rossius redtenbacheri (assembly GCF_032445375.1). NCBI lineage: Eukaryota > Metazoa > Arthropoda > Insecta > Phasmatodea > Bacillidae > Bacillus > Bacillus rossius. The sequence goes on from NC_086342.1 coordinate 17,647,798, forward strand.
CGAATGTTACAAATTTAGCATCCATAAATGGTGATTGCCTAATTCTAACCATAACTAAAAGTAACCTGTTTATTTTTTATCTGATATAGCTTTGTACGCTTGATTTTGGTGACAACGAAACTAGATCAGTAAATTAGATCTTGATATCCAGTTTTTTTTTTATTTAGTGTTCTTTTGCCGATCCACATTTGCACTCAACCTGAGCGGTTGTGTGTGTGTGCTAAATTTATGTGCTCCTTCAGATCTCCTCCTCTGGATAAGTTACTGTTTCTGCTGAGCACGTTTCAAAACCTCTGCAAGGGGGTTGCATATGAGATGACTTTGTTTATATTTTTAAAAAAAGGGAGATCAAAGCGTAGTTGCAGCAGTCGCGTCTGTCCGGTGTGTCGGACCGACGGCGCCGGCGCGGACGTGGCGTCTGATTGGTCCACGTGACGTGTGGCGTCAGGGGCTGATAGCTCGGTCGCGCGGAGCTCTCTCTGTAAGGCCAGAGCTGGCGAACTTGAGCCCTCGGTGTACCTACCTACGGCAAGTCTGGCTGCACCACCTGGTTCTAGCGTCATGAACGATATTCACCAAAGAGAAACACTATGAGTAGGTACGCAAAAAAAAAATTGGTTGTCTGTAAAGTCGGTTTACGGACGATACTTTAACGTGACAATGTCATAACAAAACATTGATGAAATGATTGCATACTTTTATGAATAAAATTGAATTATCACTATTTTGTATGGATACAAAGAATGAGTGAAATGAAATCTACAATTTAATTGATAAATTTACTTTTATTTGCACTCATTAATTCAGATATGTTTTTTTACTTTAACGAAGAGATTATTTCAACTATAACTTTTATACATGTTTGCTATTTAACTTCTTCCAATCTGTATTATTATTGTTAAGGATAGGACGATGATAGGAAAAGTAGGAAACGAATGGGAGTGTTTCAAGATTAATGTGCCTCGAAAAAGTCAAATCGATGGTTGTTCCAATCGAGTGGTAGAGAGATAGGTGCGGCGCAAGCGTACAATGAGTGTAACGGGACACAGCGTAACGGGACACTTTTTCGTGCGTGCAGCCGGCGTTCATCGATTTATTAGACATTGTCACGTCAAAATCACGTAAGAAAATTTTGAGCTGTAGGTTTTTATCATTCTGTCTTTGCCACAGTCTTGTTGTATTCTTTCTTTTTTTTTCGTTAACTTGCTTTGAAACGGAAAGAAGAAGTACTCGAAAATGTAAATCAAATTTGTAAACTTATTTTTGTAATGAAAATAAAAGCGTTGCCCCAAAATTATATATTTACTGACCCCTTTGGACAAACACATATTTCCATTAATCTCTATTTTGTGTAAAACTCTCGAGTGAAGCCCTGATAAATATCTAATAGCAATCTACCACGCTGCCATCTACGTGTTGTTTCGTGAACCAGATGCATCGGGCAAGCGAACCTGGCACGCTACCACGGGTAACGTGTCGCACAGCATGGTCGGACAACACGGACAACACAGTCGGACAACACGGACACACCAGACGGACATGACTGGAGTGGGCATGCTTCAACTGAAATCTTATTATCATTCAATAAATTTTACTTTTAAAGTTCGTATCCGTATCGTTAATTAGTCATCGTGGATCTATGGCAAAAATAAATAAAACTGCAGGAAACAAATTTTCATAATATCTCTTTTATCACGAGAAATGACGTACAGGCCCAACAAAACGTTTAGAGCCCTTCAGAGTATTTCACTTGGAAGTTACTTATTAATTATAACAAGTCTTAAAATATGCACGCAATACACTAAATAACTAATTAATATTTCCTACTTCAGTCGTTATTAATTGACCAAGTAAATATAGAGTTCCGGAAAATCTGTAATACAAAATATTTTATTTATTTTTTCAGAAGTAACGGCATTTGTATGAGTTTTTGTACTTATATTTGTTCAAAAATATATTCGTTTAAAATACTTAATACATCTCTCAGGAATATGGTATTTTGTTTCAAAAATTTTGATCAGTAAAATAGCAGTGTAAACTAATAAAAAGTACGAATAAACATTTCTTATCGCTTTAATTTTCTTTTTTATGAAATTGGAATAATAGGCGTCAAATTTATTAAAAAGTAGTTTATCATTAGATTTATTGCGATTCAGAAACCATTTTTACCCGAATTTAAGGACAAAATATTTAATTTACTATTTTTTTTAATCTTTTGGTGAGACCTACATATCCCGGGAGTAGGAAACTTTATATAGTGACTCATCCTTAGTTTGCGGTGTGCATTTAAATAGGCATGTACTCTCTCTTTCCAATGCACGATTTCTGCCATTAGTGCTGTCATTGTTTCGGTGTGTTCTGTTGCCAGATGTACGTACACCATAGAGCACGACTTTATAACATCTAATGATAATTTTTTTTAAATCAATCTGAAACATTGCAGTTCGTGAAGGGAAATTTGGGATCAGAATTTCGGGTACGAATTGTCTTGCTTTATTTCATCAAGGGCATTATCTGGTAACATTTAATTTTAACTTCTAATGAGAAATAACTGAAAACACCACTTCGGTTTCAATCGCATTTGCCAAAAAAATTGTAATATATAAATAAATATATACGTAGCCTATATATAATTGAATATTGGTAAGTATAAAGTTGGTAACTTCCGACAACGTTTGACCGATCGTCATGAAAGTTGGCATATCGAAGCGTTTTTTTCCATAAATAAAGGTTTTTGTACTATCAATTTTTTTTTGTAACTCGCCGCTAGATGGCACTGCTGCGCATCAACTTCTAAACCATTCAAACGATCTCCATGAAAATTGGTGTGCATAAATATTTGAACACTGAGAAGATTTTCGCGATATTAATTTTTCTTCAACTCGCGGACAATATATCAACCTGTGTTCAACCCGGGAAACGCCACGTACTGCAGCGAAAATAATTTAATATTATAAATTTTTTTTTTTTTTGAGCATAGAATATAATTTAATGGGGTGCCTTGTTATAAATGACGACCGACTGCTTCAAATAGTTTCTCCTGTGAAGAAATAAAAGGTTTTTAGCTTTGTATTACAATTTTTTTCTTTCTTTCAGAATGACTGTAACTGTAATGATACTGCCAATATTGAATATTTTCTGGTCTTAGAAAAAACAAAAAACCCTTCTCTGTAGCCGCAGCGCGCACTTAGAATGCACTTGAAGAGCTAGTAAAACAACAAATCTCACACCCAGCTTTCAGATGGCCTGTTTTGAAAAAAATTAAAAATATAACGTAGGATCGTTACATAAAATGTATTTTTTTTTTCAAGAAATTTCAGGCACGAGTGTGTGTGAGTAATACTGTGTAGTTTACATAAGTTCTTTTTGTAAATTGTTGTTTTTTCTTGTCTATCCATATTTGTATTTTTTAATTTTTATATTTATAATGTGTAGCTACTTTTTCTCTGTAAGAAGTCCGACCACCAACATTTAAGAGCATATTAAAAAAAATGATGATAATAATACATTTCCCCCCGTTAGTTTAAGTTTAAGCTAATTTCTTAGTTTAGTATTTTTTTAATGATCACTTCTTTGTTTTTTTATTTAATGTTTATTTTTTATTTATAAAGGTAATTTTTAATATATTGTTGAATGTAAGACGAGGTGTTGTCCACGACTTAACTTCGCTACATGTAAAAATTATAAAATTAATAAAATAGTTCATTATAAGACAGACGACATGCGGTCGTCGCTAGCCTTGGAGGAGTGGAGTTAGGCGGCTGTTGCACGACCTTCGTCGGCTGGTAACTCGTTTTTATACACACCGGCGCCGGCGGAGGAAGTCAGGTCCGAAGGAAGGTGAAGGTACATAGAGGTGGGTTCTTCGCCTGTATGCATGCCCCGTGCGCCCGTGTGTGCGTGTGTACGTGTGTGCGCAGGGGAGTTAATTTATCGCGGCCCGCTCATTGGCGGACGCCTGTTCGTGACGTCACCGCGCCGCGTACAAACATGGCATTACGCCGTTCCCCCTGGAGGAGGAGAGGGGAGGGTGTGGAAGGAGGTGGGGAGTGGGGGAGGGCGTGGAAGGGAGGGGTGGGGATGGAATCACGTCGGGCGATAGCGCGATGAGGTACAGTCGCGTGCCGGTGCAACTTGGCCGCCCGGTCACGTACCAGAGGGGGCCCGAAGAGGAGAGCCATTTTGGGACTCCCAGGTCCCCCCCCCCTCCCTCAACGCCACTGTCAAGGACACTCACGGGCATGGATTATGTGATAGAGTTGTTGCGGCGTCTTGGATCTACACGTGACAAAGATTGTGACGGACGCTTCAGCGAGAAGACATAGAAGAAGTATCGAAGGGAAGTGGTCACTCGGACAAGTGGTCATTCGGACAAAAGGAGCTCGGACAAGTGGTCATTCGGAGAAGTGGACACTCGGACAAATGGTAGGTCACAATTTGCGAAAGGGTAAAATCCAAATACATACACCTTTAAGCTGCTTTTGCTACTGGCTAAATTGTTCATCTGGACGACATTGGGCCAATGATAAACCAACAACCAAAGAAGTTATTGAATCACAGGCAAACCAGTTGAGACGACTCACGAGTCAGCAGCCAAAAAAAAAACTGCTGAGTGTAAGGAGAACTGAGTAGTCTAAACCGCAACATTTTTGAATTCTTAAGGCTACACTTTTTTCTACCATTAGAATATAATGTACGTCATTATAAAAAAAAACCTTGATTCGCCTTTGCTTTTGAATGGCGAGCTTTGACACACCATTTTGGAAAGAGCCAGAAGATAGAAGAATACTTAAATACACATAAGTATTATGAGTCTAACCCGGTATCAGAAAGTAAAGCTAATTTAGCAGGTATTTCCTGTTCACCAGAGGCCCAGAAAATAACGTTAATTTAGCAGGTCTTTACTGTTCACTAGATACCCAGAAATCTTTTGCGGGGTCATTTAGCGACAAACCGAACTCCGAACACTTGTATGTTTTTGCGCCGTCTTCTATTGGTCCACAGTTGTTCTGACACGCCCCTAAGGTAGTATAAACAAATAACAAACCCAAAGTGTTTGTCATGTTCCAGGTCATTATTTTATATTTACGTTACATGGTTAAACTTGTCAACTTTTTGAGTGGCTGAATTTTCACGAAATAAAAAATGTAATTATATTGCACACCTTATGCAAAATCAGAACTAGCCAAGTTACGTTTTTTTTTTTTACATTTTTGAGCAGTATGGAAAAGGAAAATGAAATGGAATATAAAACTGTAACATTTTAGGTTTAAAGACAATTTTACTGGCTTCTACGTGTTATGGTTTCATTTCTTTCAGAAAAAAAATATTTAATATTACCTAGTTTTTTAAAACCCTAAGAATGTTTCTGATTTTAAAAAGGCTAAATAAGAGAAAATAAAACTTGTCTGAAAGAAATTATAACCATTAAACGCAGTATACACCACAATTGCCTTTAAACCCATAAATTTTCAGTTAGTTATTCCGTTTGGTTCTATTTATCCATGCTAGATAAATTGTAAGAATTCAACTTCACCCGTTAATTATGAAAAAGTTATGCTATATATATATATATATATATATATATATATATATATATATATATATATATATATAAGTATGTTTAATTTGGTTGAAGTTCGGAACACTCGAAAGGTTTTAACCATGTGGAACGTAAGTACAAAATTATGACCTAGAACGAGGCATACCCCCTTGACGGTCTAATAACATTCCAGTGATTTAAGACTTAACATGTCTCCTCTCAAGGACAGCACCCAATGAACGAGTGATTGAGACTCGACAAAGCACAGCAACATCAAGTCTAGCCCGCAGGTCTTTAAACCCACGAGCTTTCCGGATCCATACTGATCACTAGAGACCTGCAAAATTCGCGGTTTCGATGGCCTTCAGGATAGACTGCACATAACCCCTGTACACTCGGGCAAATAACGCAAGTTCATTGGCTGCCGACTTGTAAGTCATCTCAGCTGGTTTGTCTGTGATTCGATCCTTCTTTGGTTGAGGGTTTATAACTGGTTGAGATTCGTCCAGATGAACAGTAAGCCAATAGCAAAATTATCTAAGATATATGTGTTTGAATTCTAGCCTATCACCAAATGAATCCGCGAATTTTGCAGGTCTCTACTGATCACTCACATGGTAAGAGCTATGATATATCAAGGACATACCTGTGGTAATATAAACATCGCGACATGCTGAAATGTACACCTACCAATGTTATGAGACTGTGGCTTATACACAGAAATAAACGTTCTGTTCTTTTACAAAACATTCCTTTGAAAACCAGTTGCCATGAGAAAGTTTATAATACTACAAGAAAGATATTGTTTATTTGTAAACCACATGGCTATGTTTATTTTTACATGTATTATAATACGTCTTTCGAAGTAATACTGAGTATTTCTTACGAAAATTGACGCATAATTCTATATTTGATTTTATGTTTCACTAAAGCATAATTTTTTTCTAAATCAATGAAAATTTAATCGATATTCAGCAACTGGACTTATTTTGGTTTAATGGTACTTATTAATGTGCACAGTTAATACTGGAAAGCTATTCAGCGAACGTTTCACAAATAGCTATTCAACTATTGGAGGTACTGGGACAACACAAAGCATAAATGCCCGGGTAAGAATCCGAACCCAGTATTACCGCGAACACTATTTTGTAGTGATACAGTTGTTTTCATGTAAATGTACAAATTTACAAAAATTTCTAATTTTACACGAATATTTCTGTTTTATTTACAAAAAAAATATACAGTGCCGTAGAAAAATAGTACCCTTGGTTTTTGTTCATATCTTTAACATATCTTTCGAGGGTGACTCTGATTGGTCAAGAAAGCTCGTTTCCGGGGTAGATTCGACCAATTAGGAAACTGCTGCTGTATTGCAGACTATCCCTGGTTATGTACCCATGAAAAAAAACTTATCCCAGTTAATAGATTAATTCTTACAACATAATAATTGGCAATACTTTTTTTGTGCTTACCAAGTGTGGATTCACTTTTGTGATAAATCACCATGCCTACTGATCGTTCCTGAGAAATGTTTGGTGATTGAGGTGGTCATGAGCAAATATTCCGTCTTCGGTGAGTAAAATATTTTTACAGTGTGAAAAACACTTCCAATAATAAGAAAAACTGCTAATCAGTTTACAGTTAGCCCAAATATTTTCTAGCATAACTGTTTCAATCCAGTGAAGACTTTTCGGAGTCCATAATTCTTTGTTTGTTTTCCAGTGTGTTTTAAAGTGGGAATAAATAGAATGATATGTTTTATTTGAGAAAAAAACTACCAAATTTAGACCTTAAAGTAGCCTAACCAATGTTAATTTTAGAATATGGAAAAATAATTGTGCACAAATGCAAGGAAAACAATAAGTAAGAATTTCAGAAATCCTTGCTTATAACCGCAAACATGTGATATTGTTTTAATGCTCACGATTTTTTGCGACGCTGAACTAATTATCCGTTCCTGCCTTCTTTTGTTGCAGGAAGGATCCAACGGCAGATGAATCGGGGCAACAGATGATGATGTCGAACACTTTAATGCAACAAAGTTCCACTTCGCTTTCACCTGAAGCTTGGGCCAGTTCAACATTCCAATAAGCGAGACTTCTTGTTTGGACACTCACAACTTGAGGACTTGGCCAGTATTTTAACGACACTGGATAAGGAACTTACTATTTGTTCTCTGGCTGTATTGTTTAAAAATGAGGAATATTAACCGATGTGAATAGAGTTTAGGCCAAAATACACTAAGAAAAAGGTTTGTTTGAATAAAAAAAAAATATTTGTTTATACCTATATGGCAAAACAAATATTTACTTGGTGGAACAACATATATTGTTAGCTTAACCAAACTCGGTAAGAAACAAAAATAATTTGTTACACCTAACCAAATATACATTTGAGGTGACAACATCATTTTGTTGGGTCGACAGAATCTTTCCTACTACAAAATATTTGTTTGAATTAACAAAATATATTTATTTCGCCACATAAAAACACATATTTTGTAGAGGCAAACAAACCTTTCTCTCAGTGTAATAAGTTATTGAAATGTATAATATTGCACATGTAGCTTCGTTAAAGTATACTAGGTATAAAATTTTAATATAACTACTGCCTGAAGTAAAGAGTTATATCTGGACACTGTTAAAAATTTCACCTCCAATTTCCGAAAAACCTGGCTACAAATTATCCAGGGCTCTTCGTAAATTTACGGACACTGAGTTAACTTACTTTGAAAATGAATCCAAAAGAATGTTCTTGGTACATTAACAAATTATTCAAAACTTATTAAGTCTACACTAAGAATACTCTTCGTTTGTCCATATTTGTAAAGAACGAAATTTATAACTCGGAAGTCAAAACAAAGCGTTGTTTCTACGAAGATTCCATTATTTGAAATAACGACTAACTAAATATTCGTTTTTTTTTTTTTAGATTAATTCTTTGTTGGAAAGATTATACATTTACTATAATTTCTAACAGTGCAGGAAATTTTTGCTGAGTTATGTTATTGTAACCAAAGTATTTTTTATGTATATTTTGTGTAAAAGATTTATTTGTATATACACGGGAAGTCTGTTGCATGGTACTGGGTCAAGGAGCGAGGAACGGGTCAACGACCGACCACCATCTTGGATTGTGATGTCACAGCGGCCATCTTGGATGACCTTGACCTTGACTTAGGCCATCATCTTGGATGAATGTGACCCCAGCCGCCATTTTGAATTCCACCATTTTTGTTTTTCACCATTAATGTTTCCTGAAATTTATACCATTTTGTTTTCTAGAATGTTCCACCATCTTGGTGAGTCATTTACCCGCTCCTTCACCATAGTACCATATACCAAGCTTTCATATATATATACATATATATATATAAAACTTGCATTTTCATTAAAGTTGTACAACTTTATTAATGACGAAGTAACTACTAATGCAATAAAGAACTTTTTGTTTTATAAGCCAAAACATTGTAACCAGAAAGGAACTGTCCAAATAAACTAAATATATAAATAGATTTTTGAAAGCAATATAATATTATCTTGTTCATTTATTGATGCGTTTATTCAGTGTGAACAAAAAAAGATTGTTTTAAATTTTGTTTGTTTGCAATAATAAATTGTAATTTTAAAGTTATACTGGGCTGTTGACGTAGAACTAATATGAGTTGAGAATAAATGATTTAATTTGCTTTGTAAGCTGCTGATGTCACTGTGCCATTGATCCTAATAATTCAAATCACTGCTGTATTTGATGTATATGACAAAAATTTGGGAAAAAATTTGATATTTTCTTTGCACTTTTCCTATTTATTTAGAGGTTGAATTGATGCTATTTTTTTAAAGCCATAATTTGAATTTATTCAAAGAAAATGTTTTTTGACCATGTTGGATACAAAGAGAAAAAAATTAAATCTCACAAACTGGCTGACATACAAATAACCTCTAGAGCCAATAACTACAAATTCGGGGTGGAAAACGCTGATAGAGTTTTAAATTCCTCGACTCTGCAGAATTCATTTTTTTTACAGTTATATAAATTTTATCTTATATTAAGGCCTATTGCCTGCTTTAGAATGTGTAAATTTTCGATTTTGTAATAGTTTGATCCAACGATTAGGACACGGGGCCTTTGAACTTCATAGTTCTGCGTTCAATTCCAGGTCACGTTTTTTTATAGCCAAATAGCGTTTTTATGATTTACTCTCCGTGTTCAGAACTGGGTGAAACGTAGTTCACCTCAGGGCCGAGCAAGGCAATGGAAAACCACTGCAGACTCGCAACTGTTACACTTAGAAGCATCGCAGTTTTTCACCCGGTTTCGCTGCGATTTGAATTAAGCGACGAGAACATATCATGACATCATCGTCATAATCCCCGCCCGCTTCTATGACATATTCTGGAAGTGTAGCCAAATGTTACGTTTGGCTTCCACACCAACGCGTCTAAAGTAAATGTTACGTAAATATAAACTATTAGATGTGGTAATAGGCTTCGCACGTAAGTATAAAAATGTTCAAAACAACAAATTTTTATTTGGAAAATCACAATATAACTAAATTATATGTATTATGTTCATCTTTTACAACTAAATAATTTTCAAGTTTGGGCGTTTTTTTTTGTATCCGGCAATTAAAATTTATTTCGCCAATCCCTAATCGGTATGTCGACAAGGATACATACAGAAAAACTGGATAAAAATTTGGAAATTATGTCAAAATTGAAACGGCCATCAAGATAGGAAAATATTTATTTTTGATGTGAAACATCTTAGCTCTCGGTATAGGCCTACGGCATTTTATTGGAGTAAATTCGTGAATGGAACGGAAATGTGTAACCACGGTGCTGACACATATGGCTGATGGCGCAAACCAGAGTTCACAAAGCCAAATGAAAACTTTACATTATTATTAACTGGTTAATGAATTATAACAAGATGGGCAGTATTTTAGTTAAAATCCTTGTCAAATATCAGGTACGAAGTCGGGGATTAGTATTTTTCTAAGTCTTTTTCGCTTTTACCTGTTTAAAATTTCGATGCGCAAATGGAATGATTTCGCTAGTCAACGTAGTTGCTCCGGCAGCGAATTCTAGATGTGAGTGCGGTAACTACGGGTGATACGCGTCCAGAAATTTAGTTTAAAACTCAATTTGCCTGTATTTATCTCGCCCGGCCTTATTTTACAGAATTATACGTTAAACTTTGTGTCCTTGTTTAATGTTTGCAACATGAAAACGTATGATTTTGTTCGTTACCAAGGTAGGATGTTACATCTTCAGCGAGTACAGAAAGACTCGTTCGATTTTTTTTTTCTCTCAAGTATATTTCGATAAACGTCCTTGCAAAAGTTTGTTTAATAATGTTCACTTCATAATGGTATTTTTTTAAAAAATGATTTCTATACTAGCGAAATACTAATGACTTTAACTTCAGAACAAGACACCAGCTCCATAGACTAATACGTCCATGGCACCGAAGCGAGAGAAATGCCGAAGAAATCCGAGGAAATCCGAAGCTACCGGCAAACCCCCCCTAACAACGAAACTTACGCCGGCGGTCGACCGCTGCTGCCAACCGAACGAAAACTAAATGGTTGAAGAAGGAGAGGGAAAAAAAATCCGGGCAACCTGGCTGCTTGCGTATCCGGTGTCTTGGCCCCGCCAAGTTTCTGCGGCGAGCGAGAAGTTGCGCCGGCGAGGAAATAAAATAAGGCGGGGAAGGTTGTAATCACCGCTGTTTAAGAGGAGGTAGGGAGGGAGGGAGGGATTAATTAGGATGCTGTAATTACACTCCGTACCTCAAGAAACAGTGCTCTGGTTTCCGACCGAGTTAGTTTCTATCCCCTGTTGTCGGGACGGGCAGGGAAAACCCGAAGGCGCCGCCATCTTCCCCCGCAACCACCACCTGCAACTTCTCCTTCGGCGTCTCTCGTCTCAGTTTGAGCTTTGAATATATATACTGTATAGAAGTCGCGAGTGGATAGGATTTACTCTACGTTTTTTCAGGAGCGTATGATGAGCAGCTCGGGAACTTCACCGCTGCAGTGGCGCTGCCGTAACGCCCTGTATCGTCTTAGGTTGTTATTTACACGTTAGAGCGCAGCACTGTCGCCCGCTGTCATTCCCCGCACCCCCCACCCATCATTCACTGCAGCTCAAGGTCGTTCAACGGGAGGGGGGAAGGGGTGTTTGAAGAGTTCGACACTTGTCCGCTAGGGACCACCACAAGTCGATGCCCTAGAGATGGTGGCGATTTGCGGCGGTGAATTAACCAACTACCTCAAAATCGTATTAGAAATTTTAACTTGGGCTGGCGACTTCTATACAGTATATATATATTCAAAGGTTTGAGGCAGGCGTTCGCGGATCAGGTCAAAATTGGCGGGCCCTGGCAGTCGGAGCTGCATCGACTCCTGTGAGAGGAACGAGACACGAGGCTGTGACACTAAGTCACGTGTCTCCAGTGCGTTTCGGCCAACGGGAAGCTTGCAGTTCTAACCTTACTAAAACTAAGTGTATTTTGGAGGGGTCCGGGTTAGGGAGGGACCTATGTGCGTCTCAGGCCGAAGCCTAAACGCCTAGTCATGCTGGGATTAGCCATGCAGGGAGAGGGTCGCCATGCATCATGTGCTAGGAGGGGATTGGCCAGCCATGGCAACGATTGGCGCCATGACTAACTCCCCCCCACTCTTAAATCTAGACTATAACTAGAAATAGGTTGGGCCCAGGTGAAACCTGCATGGACACAGGGAAAACCCTGGGCACATTCATGCGGGATGCAAATTGGCATGCATTACGTGTATGAATTTACAAGAGACAGAGGATGGTCTGGATGAAGTGTTGGACAGTGTAGGAAAGATTCTACCATGCGGGGGTTGGGCACTTGGACTCGTGGTCCGCTTTGTATTTTATTTGTATCTGGAATATTTGACTAGGGACGCAAGCACCCCTGGTGGTGAGTGGTTACACTGACCACTCACTCCGCCGCCAGTCAGCAATTGCAGTTCACTGGGATGAGAGCCACGCCCGAACAATTCCGAAGTTCCCCGACGTTTGCCGACCGCTCGTGAAAAAAAAACACCAGATTTATATATTTTACGGACGTAGAATATTTTCAATAACGCTAACCTAACCTAACCAACCTTTCATTTTAATAACGATAACCTAACCTAACCTAACCTATCTTCCCGGAAGGTAAACTTTGGAACTGTTCGGGTTGTGGTTATGGCTTTCATCCCTGTGAGCTATAGGGTTATCCTTCTGACAGCATGAGCCTTCCTCACTTACCCCCGATCAGTCCCCGAACATATCCGAAGTAGGTCGTTCACTCGCTGTCGGAATGAAGTAAACGCCATTTTGAGAACACTCATTCACTTTAATGATTTAAGAATTTTTTTTAAAGACGCTTATCCAACCTAACGAAACTTCCATATTAAGTTAGTTGCGATCACCCAGGCCAGAGAGATACCTACCCAACCCAGCGAGGCTTTTGTAACTTTAGCATTATTATGTTTTATGTATCATGTGTGTGTGTGTGTGTGTGTGTGTGTGTGTGTGTGTGTACATGACGTTCACCAAGGCGTTCGAAAACCAACTCTCCTAAAAAAAACTTGGTTGTCTGTAAAGTCGGTTTACGGACGATAGTTTAACGTGACAACGTCATAACAAAACATTGATGAAATTATTGCATACTTTTATGAATAAAATTTAATCATTTTTATTGAATTATCACTATTTTGTATGGATACAAAGAACGAGTGAAATGAAATCTGCAATTTAATTGATAAATTTACTCTTTTATTTGCACTCATTAATTCAAATATGTTTATTACTTTAACGAAGAACTATAACTTTTATACATGTTTGCTTTTTAACTTCTTCCAATCTGTGTTATTCTGTTAAGGATAGGACGATGATAGGAAAAGTAGGAAACGAATGGGAGTGTTTCAAGTTTAATGTGCCTCGAAAAAATCAATTCGATGGTTGTTCCAATCGAGTGGAAGAGAGATAGATGCGGCGCAAGCGTACAATGAGCGTAACGGGACATAGCGTAACGGGACAATGTGCGTTACGGGACACTTTTTAGTGCGTGCAGCAGGCGTTCATCGATTTATTATTATACGTTGTCACGGGAGAAAAAAATTTCCAAGGACGCACTAAGCTGGATTCACAACTGTAAAAAAATAAACAGTGTCAGTAACAGTAGATCATGATCGCAAGATTTGACCGCCATGTTTTCCAACCTACTGCTCCATACAGCGCCTAGGACGGCCGTGTGCATAGGATAGAGGTCGTGCGCACAGAACGGAAATGAAAATATGTTATTTATGTTACAGACGCATGGCGAACCAACCAATTAGAGCTCAGTAGGCTGCCATTTTAGTGGAAATCCGGAACTGTTTATGTTTTTTTTCATTAACTGTTAGGGATTTACCAAGATGTAAATTTGCCAAGATAATTCTTCCTTTAAAAATTATCATAAAAATTATTTCCGTAAATTACATGGAATAAACTTAAGTAAAAAATACTAAAAATTGTTATTTTTTAAAGTTTCCACAAATGTTTATTACTAACAATACAAATTATTAGTTTAAGTAGGGTTTACTGAATGATGGTCAGCCGTCAGCGTGAAAATCACTATTAAAATATTTATTTGCTAATATTACCTTTTTACTATGATACCAACAGAGGTTATTTTCGTCACGAAGATTCATTAACTGAAATAACATTTAATTAATAATACAATTTTGAAACGATTTTGCGCAGGTACGTTTTTAGAATGTTTCTTGCATTGGGAATATTGATTTAATTTTTTTTGGCATAATGTCATTGCTGGTTGCACTGAATGTCATAAGAAATTTAAAAAAAAAGTTCAAAAAAGATGAATATGCAAACGCACAGAAAACAAGTAAAATTCAGCCGCTGTCAAAAATTTAAAAACTTAAGAATACGGTATATTCCGTAGAATGAAAAATTCAGAGAAATATTACAGCACAGACGGACAATATAGGCTAGCAACGACGAGACAATAAACGACATTAGACACAGTGACAAACAGACGAACAGATCGTGTGCACAGGTAACATGCATGGTCTTCAATGCGCCAGCTTCTTATAATTATTGGTTTGATTGTGAACCAACTGTCGCATCATGCGTTTCTGCCGCTAGGGCTAATAATTCCCGCAGCGTTATATTTTCGATAGTTGTTCTTAGTGTGCACGATGTCTAAAACATGTAAATAACTGATATAGAAGATATAATTTACAAGAGAGGAAACTTGCAAACGCTCCGGTTCAAGAGGCCGACCCAATTTATATATATTTTTTGTATGTATGCATGTATGTATATATAGGTATATATATACACAAATTTAAATAATTCTTTTAGAAGCCTACTCGTCAGTGAAGTGTAACATTTAATTTCGGTAACGAGCAAATTCATGTTCAAAACGCACTTATAATTCAAAACTCAAACAAGAAATTTAACGTAGAATTATTTAAAATCGTGTTATCTACTACACTTCTTGACACGAATCACACGTAGTTTCCACACCTGCCGCTAGGATTCGCTGCCGGATCAGAGCTGCGTTGATCATTGGATCGTTTGATTATAAGCAGAGCGAAAAGTTAAACTAAGTAGGTAATGAAACGGCTCCGATAAAAAAAAAACGAAAAATACTTGAAAAAAAAGTATATACCTACTTGAACCCCGACTTTGGGACCTGATTTTCGAAAATGAATTTTCTTACAACTATGCCCAACTTGTTAAAAATTTATCAAACAGTTAATACTATAAAGTTTCCCTTTGGCTTTGTGAACTTTTGTTTGCGCGATCCGCCGTGGTCACACGTTTCCGTTCCATGTGACTTCCGTTCCATCTTCGAAATGGCTCCTACCAAATGCCGTACACCAAGAGCTAAGATGTTACATGTAAAAAAAGAAGTAAACACGTATCGAGTTGGAGCTTACGATCCAGAGGAACTCCGGTTAGAATCTCGTGTCCACGTCAGCGGGCTGATTACGATTATTTCTTGGAAACGGGTTTCTAAGGGAATCTTTACAGCCTTATTTTTCTGTTTGCCAAACAACAAACTTGTGGGAGTAAAAATAGAAAACTTCCTGAAAGTGGAGTGTGAAATTTTGTAAACTTCAAACAAATTACAGCCAGAAAATTATCTCTTTGTTGACACAACAGGTTGTGTTAGCGTCAAAAGAATTCAGGAATCGTTTCAGGACTATTTTCTCAACAAATTCAGCCTTAAAACTAAAGAGTCCTAAGGTTAAGGCTGTATTGATGAAGGATACATCCTTATCATCTGGAAAGTCATACACTAACAACACATATTTTTAATGACTTTTCGCTCGGCTGCAATGTCTATATGTGGCTTCTGACTAGTTCAAAATTATATTTGATGCGAGCTTGAACTGTAAATTTTCCTACAATTTGTTTTACAGCTGTACAACGTCTATAATATTTTTTAAAAAAAATTGTGAATGACTTGGCAAATTATTGTGATATTATGACTTCAAATTACTTGTTTTTAGTCAGGTATCTCTGAAATCGTAGCTACACTATAAAAAAAGTGTACTTTTAACAAGGAAAATCCTTGGAAACCATGTTGCCAACGGTATCACTTGTAAAACTACAAGGTGGAGCTTTGGAACATTGCATAGAGTACAAAGCTCTGCCTTGAAGTTTCACAAGTGATATCGTTGTCAACAGGGTTTCCAAGGACCATCCTTGTAAAAGTACAAAAAAAAAATTTAGTGTAGGAATTATGTCAAGTTAGCTAAAGATTAAAAAGCATATCAAACACTAAATAATAAAGACAAATCTATTGTAAATACAACTCAACATTGTATGTGTGATTTCATGAATGGCTTACGATAGTCCATAAGGGCTTCCCTTCATTTACCTATCCCATGTTATCGTATTTTAGAACTACACTCCCAATTGGCGCGTGTTGGCAATAGAAAAACATTTGGTGTAATAATAAACAGTGAAGCATAAATAGACCAACATGTAAACTATAAAAATTTGAATATGTTTGAATGATTAATTAAAACTGTCCCAGGTAAAGAAAATGTTCGAAAGATTCCTAAGTTTAGTTAACTTCAAAGTGGTGTCGAGATATGTTAAGTCCTATTTATGAATAAAACACATAGGGTGAAAAATCAATGCGTATGGTTGTATTATTCAAAGCTCCATAGAAAGTTTCACAATCACATCATTATTGTGATTATGTATTCAATTTACCAGAGGCTTTATGGTTTTAGTCGCGTAGGCATTAAGCAAAGGGAAGGGTGTCGAATTTATATATTTTCTCTCTGACGTCACTCTAATTAAATCATGGACCAAATAAACCAAGTGGTTTGGGACCCAATGTGGTTTTGAGCCCAGTTGTCTTAAGACTTGATTTGAATAATAAAAACGGTGTGCTGTTTACATTACTTGATATTTTCCTTCTTTATTTATTCTCAACTAAGCAAGAAATGTGGGAAGTGGCGATGATATCTAATAAGCATTTGTATCGCGACGTAAGTTCAGGCGTCTGTCTAACTCTTAACAGGGCAAAATAAGCACAGTTCTGGTATTAAAATAGGTAAAAGTGTTTTAATATATTTAGTATATTTTTTACTTAATTCACGAAGATAAGTTATTTTCTTTTAAGAATGTAATTCCTTAAGTCACGCAAAGCGAAAAATTCATTCACAGCATGAGAAGTCCATTATTATTTTTGTATTTGAAAGAGATTTTAATCAATTTTTACTCGAATTAAAAGTTACTTAAATATTATATTCATTTTTTGCATGTCACATCTCTTTTATTACCCTTTCAAAGTTTTTTTACTATTTTAAGTCTGTAATTATGTTGTTTACAGAACATATGCTGACTTTCGTTGCTTCATATAAGTTGTTTACTGTTATCCAGTTTTTTTGATAAGTGTGTTTTAAAACTTTGTTACTCTTATGTTTTAAGAATGAAAACATTAGAAGTGATTAACAAAGGTGTAGAACATATTAAACATAAATTAAACTTTTATCTGTTCTTCTAGTATAATTTTTTTCTGGTGATTTTACACAAAAATATATTAAATTCTCCCAAATTAAAAAATATATATTTACAAAGTTTTATTTGTTAACCTCACATCGTTATTTTTTGTAGCTTTACAACGAAATATGTGGGCAAATATGTAAGTCTCCAGAACTTTTTTTTTTTGCAAAAGGTACAAAAACTTTCTACACTGCAATAAACTCTCAAAACGTTGTGCCACCTGGATTTTTTTACAGCAAGTAATATTAATTTGTACTATAAATATGTGAGGCCAATCAGAAGCAAGTTAATTAGCACAACATAAAAGTCATTTGGTGATTATCTATTCTAACTTAAGGAACTTCGTATCGATAACAAGTTGTAAAATGCTGGGTACTAAATATGAAACACACTACGAAAATCTGAGTAATTAGTCTAATCCAAACAACTTCTTAGCATTTTAAAATATGTCAAAAATTAAGCACACACTCATTTATTATAATTATTGTAAAAATAAAATAAAAGTTTTTCTAGTTAGGTATTTTTAATTAATTTAAAATTGTATGTGTTGCGTGTCGAAACATGCATCTCTTCAAGTTAATTAAATAGTTTTTAATACATAAATAACGTAGTAGTTTAATTTAATATTAAATATAACATAAACGAGGGTCCGAAATAATTTGTTATTTGATAATTCAAAAATTCAAAGCAATTTTTACACTCTTTGCTTTCCAGAAATAGTTTTTATACCTCAGTATTGAACGCTACTTATTGTTTGCCTAACACACAAGAAAAATAGTCAAGAGCAAATAGGGCTCTATTTATAATACTAAAACGCATATTTGCCGCGAAGCCTATTTCTTTTATTGTATTTTTCATTTTTCTATAAAATAACACCACACAATAATAATATATTAATTTTTTTAACATAGCCTTTTGATTTATTAAATTAAAACCACGACGATAATAAGTTTCAAAACCACCCTGGAAATCGTGTAAATGTTTAACTTCATTGCCTTTACTGAAAGCTACAATGAAAATGTATTTCCTCATTTTAAATTCCAGTAAGTATAAAATAAATGTGTTCCAGGATTTTTATTTTTCTAATATATACTTCTCTTATCTAAGTCTTAAATAGTGTTTTTGGGAAGATTCTGCATGTTCTACTACAATAGATTATGAATGTTTTGTTTTGAAAGTTGAAGACGTAAAAGGAAATTTATTATATTTCTGTCTTCAGAAAAGTGCTCGTTGTTGTCATTCAGCATTGATTTATCTTTAATTTTACTGACAGCAAATTTGAAAATGACAAAATATCAAAATTTCATCATCTTATGGCAATTTAAAACGAACATTGCGTTTGGAAGTTTATTATTCGTTTACAACCAGCGATCTTTATTGACTTCTATGTAAGTTATTTGTAAAAAATGATAAGATAAAAAAAGTTGCTATCAGTTTTAGAAGGAAAGGATTCATCCAATTACTATAGTTTTTTTTCTACAATCACACACGAACTTGAAAGATACATCAGGCTAAAAAAAGAATGAAGGTTTATAAAACCGTAGTGAACCGTTTTGAACCGTTTTTGCTCAAGTTTGGATAAATTGTAAAACCGTATTGCCTTGCCATGTCTAACAAATTTTTATGACAAAATTTTACTGTGGTACCGACAGTTTGGGGATTTTTTCTATTATGTATATTTTACGTTGAAAAACATAATCCTTGCGAGAACTTTTTAGAGTATTATTATTATTATTATGAAACATTATTACATGAGCTATGTAACTGTTATAATAGTCAGACAAACCTAAGACATGCAATGTTACGGGTCGGTTGAAACATCAAGTGCATGTAATTGTTTATGTGATCTCTGAATGTCATAACAGAATGTATTTTATAAAAGTCTCAATCCGGAATATTCTCTTATCATAAAATGAAATAAATTACAGTAAATTATTCGATTGCTTCTACCGATACCGATACCTAAAGTAAGCAGCTATTCATAATATTAAAGTAATATAATTCAAGTAATCTAATCGGTTTAGTTTTATTTTCAATAATCATAGGCGTAAATAACATGTACTTAATATTCTTTGGATTTTGTATACTTGCGTTGTTTAAATACTGCGTTTGTTTAAAACATTAAAAAACAGAACAAAAAAGTACAACTGAAAAGTCGTTTCTTTTTTTCTATGCTTACGACTTACCACTTGAATCTTGTATTTACAAGAAAGTGTTTATTTAATCAATAAAATACATTTTCAAGGCAATTTTATATTCAAATTAATTATACATCACTGATACGGAAATTTTCATGCAAAATTCAAAATAATTTATTATGATAGGAAACTATTGCTTTGAAAGAGCTGAACCATTTAGTAATATTAATTTTGTTAAAAAATGGTTGTGCGTTGTTTTAATTTTCAAATATTATTTTAAAAATAAATTGTTGTTTGGTTTCAAGATAACATAAAACAGCTTTAAAAACGTTTGGTTATTGTCCAGAAAGTATGGACCTAATTCTTTGTTTATTTGACAGTGGTAACTTAATATGGACCCAAAACAATTAACTAAATTTATTTATTGAATAATGGAAAAATATAATAATATCTTAGTAAATAAAAATAATTATATTTACTTTTGACTTAGTAATAGCTTTTAAAAATTTATTCTACTTAATTTATGGTTTAGTGTATATAATTGTTATTTGTTTACTTATTATTACTCCGGAGAAAAGAAACGAATATTGCTAAGTGCGTTCAAATATTAAAGTGTAAATATCTGAGCTATGAGAAAATATTCATTAATTGTGGTAAGTAAAATTTAAAGTGGTATTATAGAAGATTATTTGAAAAGCTTTATAGAGCTTTTTTTTAATATTTTGTAACAATGTGTGTTTTGAGTACAAGCTAAAGACTACGTGTTTTTTAAGAATACATTTATTTACTTTGAAATAAAATGATTCATTTTTAAAAAATATAATTTTACGTCAAAACGCAACCTTATGTCTACCTTGTGGTTATTAAGTTTTTGCAGATTATCTTCGGTGACTCTTTAAAACTGTCTCATTTCAGCTAACACTTAGCCTATTTTATAATCGTAAAAAAATTTTCGCTAGCTAAAAAATATTGTTGTTTAAATAGATTAACTCGAATGCAATGTTTTTATAGGTATTGGATTTTATACCGGAATAACCAGTCGCCGTTTTAGTTATTGTTGTGATAACTTACTTTGACTTTGTTTTTAAAGGTCAAGTATAACTGGCAGTCGAAACTAGAATTTGACTCATGAGTATATAATGACCGACAGCGCAAATTCAGCTTATTTATGACCTTTAAAAATTGCGAATGAATATACGAAATACCTATGTGCAATTGTTTAATCGGGAGTGGGTGATAATGACATTTTGTAAAGAGTTTTAGGCCTACTAATTTTTGTTTTCGGACTGTACGCTGTATTTATTTTATTGTAAACTAGCTGCAGTACCCGGCGTTGCCCGGGCTGAACACAGGGTGATACATTGTCCTCGAGTTAAAGCAAAATGGATAGCGCTATATTACAATGTGATGGACATAGAGAAATGACACACAATTACTGTTTGTATGTCTGTGGCCTATGAATTTATCTATGGCGATTGGTTGAACGGTATAGAAGTTGATGCGCTGCAGTGCCATTTAGCGGCGAGTTCCAAAAAAAATTTATAGTTTATAAACTTTCTTCATTAAAAATAACTTATATGTGCCAACTTTCATGGTGATCGTGTCAAACGGTGTCGGAGTTTATCAACGTCATACATACCAAAACCCTATTTGAAATATATAGATGGAACAAATATTCATGTAAAAGTACAGATATGTATTTTCACACGAAAACAACTATATCACGGCAAAAAAAAAATCGCAGTAATACTGGGTTCGAATTCTTACACGGGCATTTATTATTTGTGTTTTTCCCATGACCTCCAATAGTCAGAATTATTTGTAAGCCGTTACCTGAATAGTGCACATTAATAAGCACGATGCAACAAAGTAAAGTCAGCTTGTTTAATATTCGATTATGTTTTCCACGATTTAAAAAAAAAAATTGGTTTGAATGAAACATCGATTAAAATATCTCGGGAAAAAAACGTATTTTATATATGTAAAAATAACTTGATCTATGTGTTTGGCAACTTGGTTCCAAAGGAATATTTTGTAGGCGCAGAGAAATAAATTTTTTCTTGTTCCGTGTGTTGGTATGAAACGCGAAAAACAAATTCAGCCCCAGCCCAGGTTAGGTCGGTGCACACTCCCGGCGCGGGGAACAGCGACAACCAATGGCGATGCATGACTCCAGTACCTGAGCGCGCGTCCTTCGCCCTCCAGGTGTCGCGGAGGAAGATCGCCGCACGCGGGAAGTTTTCGGAGCGCGCCCTCCCAGTCGCCCGAGTCCGCCGCCAGGGTCGCTGGGTTCGCGTCGCGTCACTTCGGGGCAGCACCGGGCCAGTGTCACCGCCAACTTGCCAGATAACAAACGCCGAAATGAAACTTTCGCCCGGTCGCCAGGAGCGAGAGGAAAAATAAGGGGGGGGGCGCGAGTGTGGAAAAGGAAAAAAGAAAAAAAAATTACGCCTTTTCCCAACTCCCCCCCCTCCCGCATGTAAACCACCATCCCCTGTTGCTTATTTTCTTCTGCCTCCCTTTTCAGCAGTCGGCCGCATATCTCCACCACCCCTTCCCTTCTCTCTCGCACTCTCTCTCTTTCTCTCTCACTCTCTCACTTACTCCCCATCAGGGCGGCCGCAACCGAGTCATCAAATTGTACAATAATTGGAGGGACATTATACACTTTCGCAGGGACAGTAATGGTACCTTTTCTGACTCCGAACCACCTCCATTTCCCTTCCCTTCCTTGCGCGAGTATTTCCCCATCCTTTTCCCCACACTTCGCCAAAGTGCTCTATTTTCCCTGCCCCGTCTCTTTTATTCGCTCCTTCCCATTTTTTATTTTATTTCTTATTTTCAAACTCTCTAACCCTTGGTTGCACTTCATATATGCGATAGTATTTTGAAGCATGTTAATAGAAAAAATAATAATATCTTCACTCTAATAAAAATAATGTCTTGAAGTTATTATACAAGTACTAATCATCTGTAATTTTTGGTGTAAAACCGAAAAAATAATGAACAAAAATTAAGGTTAAAAAATACCAGTCTAAGGCAGGTAGATGATATTTTCTTATTAACGATTACTTCTAAACCTCCCTCCAACTATTAATTATTGGAAAGGGAGGGGGGAGATAGAAAATTATGTTTCGTGCCTAATCTAAAATCAAAATTTTAAATTTGAATTTTTTTAATGTCTTACAACAGTCTGGCCCATTTAAAACGGTACTGCGCATGTATGTAAGTCAGTTTTAATAATTTATCGGAACAAGGATTTTTCCGAGGCATGAGTTCGCGAATCAAGTGTAAAAATTTTTTTTTTTGACGTGACAACGTCTAATAAATCGATGAACGCCGGCTGCACACACGAAAAAGTGTCCCGTTACGCACATTGTTCCGTTACGCTCATTGTACGCTTGCGCCGCATCTATCTCTCTTCCACTCGACTGTTTATAAAGTGAAGTGAAAAGTTAATGTGGTTTTCATTGCTTATTACAACAATAATTTCAGCAATAAAGGTTAATTATTCTTGCATTTTAAAAATCTGATTACTAGTATAATTTTAAGTATTTATTCTTTTATTATTAAAATTAAAAAATGATTCAATTTTATTCATAAAGTATGCAATCATTTCATCAATGTTTTGTTATGACATTGTCACGTTAAACTATCGTCCGTAAACCGACTTTACAGACAACCAATTTTTTTTAGCTACGATGGTGTTACGGTCATTATAACACGCTTCATAATGAGACGATTCGGATTCGATTATCAGCTGTAGTCAAACGGGAAGCCTGATCATTGGTATGAGAGCCACACCCGAACACTTCCAAAGTTCTTCGAAGTTTTCCGATCAATTGTAAAAAAAAAACCTCGCTATTTTGAAAGGATTTATATGTTTTGCGGCCATAGAGTATTTAAAAATAACGCTAACCTAACCTAACATTGAAATGAAGTCTCAATTGTTGTCATTTGTTACTTTCCCGTGAATTGTGGAAGCGACAGACACGATGTTGAAATGTCCCGAAATGTTTAGGTTATCCGCCTCCGTTTCCTTTCCATTGCAGAACGGGCCTAAGAATTGGGGAAGCCTAAGATGTACACCAAATTCTGTCCCTGCCCGAACACGCCCGAATATTCACCTTCGGCCAACCTCGGGTTTATTTATATATATTTATATTTCTCTGTTTATTTTAATGTAGCTTTACTAACCTAACTAACCGTCCATTGTGTTTTAAAGTGTTTTAATGTAGCTAACCTAACCGACCACTTTTAATATTTGAATTCATTTTTCCTGCGCAAAAATAAAACAAATCCCGAGGTTGGCCGAAGGTGAATATTCGGGCGTGTACTTGTACATCTTAGGCTTCTCTAAGAAGTGCTTAGCGGACATTTTGAATCTACCGACGGTCCTGGACGTCATCGTAAGGTTTGACAGGCTTCCATTCCACGTCCCTTGGTTCTGTGTGATAGCGCTTACTTTAAACTTTAAAAAATATTTTTTCGGGAAACGCGGAAGGGAAAACATCAGCTAAAACTAATTTGTACTCGACAAACAGTGAATAGAATTACACGGTTGCTTCGTTGAAAATATGCAAGAACTTACGACGAGGAGTGATACAAGAAATATGCGGCAAAAAAAATTACGAGAAAAATCGATAAATTTGTTTTTGAAATATGTATGGAACGACATTAGACTATCTCTTTTTTTCCAAGTCTTTTCCATCAAGTATGATAATAATAGGCAACAGCCACGCGGAGAATCGGACGAAATTGTTTTGTTGCGTTTTCTTCATCCCGACGTATTTTACAATTCCATTACCCATTCCTGTGCAATTTCATGACTTTCGAACTTGAATTATTTAAGGCCATTTAGTTAGTTTTTTTTTCAAACAGTTTACGGCATTACCTCTTTACAGTATGAAATGTTCGTGTGTACGAAGGAAGAGTACTTTGAAAATGAAAAAAAAAATGAAAGGAAAACACTACTAACTATTTAATTTCTTAAAGTTGTTACTTATTGATGATAAACCCGTAGAAATATTATGAAATTTCAAATATCAAAATTATATATTTTAATTTACATTTTTTTTCTTTTACAAATACTTACACTCCAAAACAACGTGTATTCATTCATAATTAAAGTGCAGTGAAGCCGTTGCATGCAACCCATGTACTTAAATATATTGTCATCATTGTCTTTGTACAATATCAATGGGACAGTAGCCTATACAGTTTAAGTGTACTGATGGGCCTGATGTTACTAACAAGGATCTTATTCAACAAATGCACAGTAAACATCAGAATATCTATATTCATAATTTGGGAAAATCTTTGCACTACAAATATTTGGTAATTTGAAGAAAAAATAACACACTAAAATAATAGCGGCAGCAAAAAAAACATACAAATTAATAATCATTACTTTTTTACTAATGGTGATCTTGAATGAGAAATATGTGTTTACATAGAATAAAATCACATAAAAAAATTTAGTTTGAACATGACTTTCAATAGTTATAAAAAATTTAAAGAAAATTTTTCCATGCTCCTGTGGTTCGTATTCGAGAATATTTTAATATTTGTATTAAAAACTTATATTTACACATGCTTAATAGTCAGGCAGGGGAATGCCTAACAAATACTGCCTTTACGTCTAAGTATTTATTTGACTGTTTGTTGAAGCATTGATTGTTCACAGACGTCTTTATATTATTTATACTGTAGGTAGGTATAGATTTATTCAATCACGATACTTAGTTGTGAAGTATTTTCGGTATATTTCGAAGAAAGATTACCTAACGTAGCCGTTGCCATGGAGTGATTTCTGGAGAACGTTTTTCGTTTCATGGTTGATAGACCTCAAAACCATTGTCGTCTCTAAAGTGTTTATATATATACCTATTAATATACATATATACATATATACATATATACAGTATATATAACATATTTATTGGCACGATAACTATCAAATTATAGAAACGGGGTACGTTTTTCGATAAGAAAAGCTAGAACGCCCTTAATATGAAAAATATCACATCCGTAAATACGAAATAAATATATATCGTTAGAGCAATAACAAAATCTTTCGTTTAAATACAATTTTGATAAGACCAACCATAGCATAAAGAATTGGGGGGAAAAAGGAGGGTTGAGGACTAAAAAATTTATAACTGCCTTAAAAGGTGCGCCATAAAATTTGTTGCAAGAGGTTTGTAAATCAAATGAATATATAATAAAAAATTTATCTAAAAAAATTGACGCAACTAAATATGGCTGCAAGGTGTTAATAAACAGGGTTTGAAATCCAACGATATTTCATTAATTCCATTTAAATATATATACTATCAAATCCAATTTTATTTATTGTAAAACTTCTAGATATTATATACAACTTTCGCCTGAAAATTTGTTGAATACGAAGGACCAATATTGCAAGGGGTGCAAAAACGAATTGGAGAAAAAAAAATTTAAAAACACTTTTAGAAGGCACGATATAAAATTCTTTCCATTTGTGTCTGAACCTTTTAAATCTTATCTAAAATTTGTGTCCAAATAAATTTTTGATACGACTAAACCATAACTGCAAGGGGTGTAAAAACACGGGTTTGAATAAAAAAAAAGTAAAAACATCCTTACTATGTTTACTATCAAATTCGTTCACACTTATTTTAAACCTCCTAAATATTACGCTACAACTTGGGCTAAAACAAATTGTTATACAACCCTCGTATTGGTGAAAAAGGATTAAATATAGTGTTTGAAGGCCAACAAATATAACCTTATAAGGCAAACAATTGTAGAGTGGAAATTATAATAGAGCTAAGTGCCAAAAAGTTGTTTTTAAGATATTTAATAAAAACTGTCCCTACATCCCATTTATGTTTTAATTCATTTCAAAAATAGTATAGCATATCTTAGTCCACACATTGTTATACTGAACAAGTTAACAACGCATTGGTATCGCATAATTTAGATAAATACACCTACAAATTATGTTAAATTGGAAAAGAGCTAAGTACCACAACAAGGGCCCTGCAAATGGTGCTATGTGCCACAAAGTTGTCTGTAAAAATAATGACCGAAATTAGACTAATAGTTTACAGATTATTGTTTCGAAATTTATTTTTTATTTATAATAGAATACCCAGCCCATACATAAACACGATAATGTGCACATAAAATACTTACAAACACTAATGTTAAAAAAACACATGTTTAAATATTGGCAAAGAGCTAAGTGCCACAACACTTTTTCTACCAAAGGTGTTATGTACATAAGCTAAATGAGCTAAGTGCCACAGTAAAGTTTCTTTATTGTTGACAGCAGAGTACACTATGAATAAAGACATATACATTATCACAAATAAATTCAAGTAAAAGGATTTATGTTCGTAGATTGTAGATTGTAGTACTGTGCAAAAAATAAACCATTTGAATGTAACATCTCAGAGGTGGCAAAACTCTTATTATAGATTGTGTTATACACCAACATGTTTACTGGAGTGAAACCCTGGCTGTACATCACACTGTAAATGTTTATGAACAAACACTGCGATAAAAGTCTTTGTTTTCTTCATCGACATAGTCAATCATAGTCAGCAAGTCCCGTTTTTTAGCTTCAGGCAGTGGCACATTCGCTGGTAAGCTGGTGAATTCGGTGGATACAATGTCTGTAACTGAAACACCTCTGTTTACAACGCGGCAGGTTTCCCACCCTTCGATGTCACCAAAGTTTGTTTTGTACTTTACAATTGCAGGATTGTCTTTTGTTACACGTAGCCAAGCCACCTTATATATCTTTAGTTGCGAAGTGTTTATGCATTTCTTAGCAGCTTCGTTGAAATCAAGAAACTTTCCCTCCATATTCAGCACACGAAATGGTCTGGATGGTCTTGCTGTCCGTATAACATTTACAACATCCTTCACGGTCTGTGCCTTCGAACACTTCCACCGTTTTTCTATAAGTGCAAAATCCCTGTCTGAAGCAGAAAAACTGTGCCCCACTATAAGAAACTTGTGATCTATACAGTCAAAATGTTCTGCAGCAACCAGAAAAATATACAGAAACAGTAGCATTCGGTTTTTAATTTGACCGCAGCAATTGTCACTCCAAACACACAACTTTTTTTTGGTACATTTGGAGAGCTCAGGGTTATTTATAGTACGCAAGAGACAAGACGCCATCTGATTCCCTCCCCGCGATGATTGGCCTTCATGCCATACACACATTATCCCATCTGAGGTATCAGCTATATGTATGCCAAAGTTATAACAACCTAACTGACGCGAATAGTACATGTTAGAGTGGGTTAGCTTAGGAATTTGAAAAACTTTTTGTAAGTCCATTGAGAGTGTACATGTTTCGCTACCCGGTAATGTGCTGCTGATGAAGTCATTCTTCATAGTAATGAAAGCCTTTTCACTCTTACGATGATGTAATTCCAGTTGTGTTTTCGCTGTCACCGCATCAGCTTTGTCTTTGACTTTCATTATCGCATTCAGCCTATCACACGTTTTACAAGTATCTACACGAGGTTGCCTAAAACATACACTCGGGAAGTCTTTTAAGAAAAGCTTACGATAAAATTTATAGGTCACATGACTGTCAGGATGTTGTATTTTAAATGAAGTGAACAATCTGTTTACATTCAAATCGCCACTTATGTACTCCTTGTCAGACTTTTTTCTGTTGTAATGCCTTTGTTCTCTGGGTATACGATTAATGTGTTCTCTAACCATAACCCTATCTTGAAAGGTGAATTTACAGGTTCTTGAGCCACCGCGTTTGTCTTTGTAAACAGAAACGCCTTCCTTTTTCTTTCTTACTAATGTCGCAATCTTTTGTGACGAAACACCAAAAATGTTCATAAAGTTGCTTTTACACACTCTATCATGGCTTCCTTTTCCATCAGGAATAGTGAAACTCACTGTTGTTTGTCTTCGACTCTCACATGCATAGTTGTACTTACCATGCCGGCATCTTTGTACTGGCAGTATATATATTAATCCCATTAAGTAGTTGCCTTGTTCGTTCATGTTTAATGCATGGTAGCCTTCAAACAACCTGGTTATCATATCCACCAGTTGTTTGCATTCATAACGGCATTTACACATCACCTGAAAATTAAAGCAACCGTATAAGCTTCGATATTATTCACATAATATAACCTGCAACAGAAACATAACATTTTTGCTTTAGCTGTGACATCACCAATATAAAACTGAATAATGTTAAGTAATACTCTTGTTAGTGCCATGCGCAAGAGGGGTTAACTCCCCCCCTTTTTACAAGCTTTTATTTAGCTTCACCTGTCCCGTTGTCTGTAATCAAATCTTGCAAGTTAAATTTGATCCACTTCCCGGTTTCTGATTGAGTTGAAATTTTGCATACATATGTAAATCGTGTGACAATGCAATATTATAATGAAGATAAAGCATAAGACTTTAAGCTAATTTTTTTTAATATAGCACCCATATTGTAAAGTTGTTTTGTATATCTTAATAAAAACACACAAACAGTACACAATAGTAACACAATATGCCACAAACATTGTACGAAAATAGTGCTTAGAACATTACTTACAACATTGCCAGGTGGACTCTTTGCTGGCATTTCCTTCTATACGTATACGTATACGTGCAGCATGTTGCTTTGCTTTCCACGCCCCTGGTTCTTGTTCTACTGCAGCAAACACACTAACATTTACATTGTTTTCTTCTGCCGCCTACATTTTAACATACACATCAACAAACTCTCACTGCACAAATGGCTGCATCACCTTGTGTAATGGTACAAAAAGGCACTTAGCACATTTAGCTGTACCACTGGGCTTGAAATACCACCCATGCCATCTATGGCTGTCAACTGCAACTACTAGGAGTATGATAGGCACTTAGTTCATTTAGCTGGGCACTGGCCTTGGCAGTTAGTTTACATAGCCATGAAAGAACAACTTTTTCAGTTTTGGGCACTTAGCTCTATTAGCATTTCCACTCTACAATTAAGTTATACGTTGCTCAAAAGTTGAATGCATTGAACAAAATTATTCAAAATATATTTGTTGCATGGAGTATGAGTAAATGTAGAGCCAATATTTTGGAATATCAAAGAACATACCAATTTATATTTCCAGACGTTTCTATAAGATTCAAGAATGTCCCAGAAGAAACAGGTATTTCGAAATCTACCTACACCTGTGGGCTATGCCAAGAGTTTTTTTTTTTTGTAAATTTTGTTCCTAATTTACTGACAATATTAAGAATGGGGATAAATGTGCAGAAAAAAATAAATAAATCAAAGTTTCATTTCTAAGCTAATAATATTTACTCTGTTAATTAAATTATGTTGCTTAAAATGTTTGTCCACAATTTGATCACTCTTTCGTTAAGTCTACAATATTCTCTCTCCACTGGAGCTCAACTCGACAGTGGCTCTCCACCGCTCGCTGTTGCCGCTCACCTCCGTCCCAGCACACTGCCTCGCACTACTCTCTCGTCTGTCGGACACGACACAGTCCCCGATGCACTCAGTCTTCGCACATGAAGCCCGTCACTCGTCGTCCACTCTATCTCACCAAGGGATCACTCGCCCGGTTCACTTCACTCGCCCTCAGAGGTCGCTCCTTGGATCCAGCCTCTGTCACTATCACGCTACTCGCCCGCTGGCCCGCCTCCGGCTTAAACACGTGTTTAGTCCCGGTTTTGAAAATGTCTCGTAGCCATCAAAAGTGCCGCGACATCAGAGTCCCCGAATTAACACCCGAAGCTCCGAGAACAAAAACGTCTTAGTTACGCCACCTCACGCAGACGGGGCTCTGGGAACCTACCGAACCCTCGAGAGACAATTATTATGTTCACACCGCATGAATACATCAAAACTCCCCCAGGCAACTGATCCCGTTAGGGCATAGCCCAGGCTAGAAGAAAAAATGGATCTTTTACATGCCTGACACTGTTGCCAGTGTCCATAATGGGTTCCTAGAACCGGGAAATAGATACCTTATTTCCATTCGCGGCATGTTAACTGGCGAGCGCACGGCTAGGTCGAGAGGTTGAGGAGACCCATCCCAACTTCGGCCCCACCGACCCGCCCCCAACTCCGCCGTGAACCCCCATACCACCTACAGAGCCAGCCCCCTCTGTGGAATCTAAGTGCAACCGTCACGGAACCACACCTCTCACATCCCTGGGACCCCTCGGTCACCCAGTTGCTCGTATTCCAGCCGAGGCCTATCCAACCTCTACTAGCTCAGCAGGCTAGTACCCGAGCTTAAGTAGCTCAGCACTTCCACTCGTCCACACTCGAGAGACAGGGAGAGAGGCGCCGCTCCTAATCGGATCACCGCAGAGGGACGGGCCGTTACCTGTCCGGGAGGTGGGGGCCTCCCCTAGACACCCCCTCCCCCCCCCCCTTCCCCGCTGCGCCAGCTGGTCAACCGGCCTGCCTCGTCGCCTCACCTCTGGTATCCTCGTAACGATATTTATATTGTGAGGTTTTTTATATCCGCGTAGGTTTTTTCAAATAATCTTGCAATGCCTTGATTGATTCTATCCACTCACCAGTATTTTAACCCAGAGAGAGGTAGAGCAGTGGTTAAATGCTTGACCATGTTGCTGGTTCTTGGGTTCGATTTCCAGACCCACAGTCATAGTTTCTGTTTCTCGTAGTTTCCCGAAATAACACCAGGGGCCCAATTCTTGACGCTGTCGGAATATTTCCTCTAGAGGAATGATCCGATAGTTTCATTCCGGTAAATAGTTCAAATGCCTATTCTTGAAACTGCTATAGCAGCTATCGGAATCATCAGTGTTGGTTTAACAAAAAGTCTCTTTGGAAATGTGGCATCGTTTCTTCTAGTGTTGACGTCTCTGGTTGAAGACCAATCACAATCAAGAAAGGCGCGTTGACCATGGAAGTATGTGCATGTTTATTTTTTTCTTCATCTCTGTTCTTGTTAGTAGAGTTGGAATTGTGGAATTATTGTGTGTAAAAACCCATATTCCACGATGGAAGGTTTCGAATAGGTGCCGCTTAAAGCTTCCAATAAAACTGCTGCATTTGACTCCATGCTGAAAATCTATGCCACGATACTTTACCCACAGCATCTGCAATGCAAATGTTAACTTAATTTCTTGTAGAAATAAATACTACGAAAATAAATAATATTTACGAATTTTTTTACAGGTTCATGTATTTCAGTATTAAACACACCCATATCACTCAAATTACATTTTTTAGTCATAGTTTCTGCTTGTTTAGCTCAAAATATTATTTGTGTACTTAGAAGTGTGTTTTTGCGTACTTAGAGATGAAAATAAATTTTTTATACTGTTTGTAGTTTCAAATATTCATATACGAATGTGTAAATTCATTTTATAATCACTGCAATTCATTAAAATAAGAGACATTTTATTGACATGTTGTTGGCAAATATGGCGGGAGAAAGTTGGTAATATCATAGTGTAGTGGATTATGAGAAAAAAAATTAAACACACATCAAAAAATATTAATTCATCTAATATCTTCTGTCATATTGTTTATTTTGTAATAATGGTGAGGGTTTTCTTTGTGTGCATTGTTTGTAATGATATTATCCACGTGTGTCTGCCTACAAGGAAGGAATGTAAAATAGGTTTTGATAATGGAAAAGGGGGGGGGGGAGATAACTTTTAATTTTTACATTCAGTTGTAATTCAGAGAAATTCTTGTATAAATATTTGGACTCATTTGGAATGCATCTTAATCCCGTTGTACGTATACTTTATTATGAATAAATGTGAATATCATTTATAGGCCTACTATATCTGATGCAATTATCACATGACACATTTTTGCAATAATTATTGTGAACAACTAATCGCGTTTTATGAAAACGACGCTGTAATAATACTTATCATCAACACCTAACACAATTTACAAATACATGTCAACATTTTACACAGAATAATTTCAATTTGTAGTCTATTTACAAGCTATTTATCACGAACACACGAATTTCATAGCATAGAATGACATTCGTGTTCCATTTTTAAATGCACTTAATGGCACATATTATTTTACCCATTCAATGTAAGTTTATAATTATAAATTACGTTTTATTATTTTCTTGGGAATTCATTTAAATTATAAATAAATATAATCTACGACTCGGTGATAGGCCGAACGACATTATCACATAACACGAGGAGAATAAGTTATGTTACTGACCTAATACAACCAAATGTTTTACTTTATTTACAGTGATTAAATGTAGATAACCTTGGTTAAACAATTATTTACGCGATTTTCAAGTACATTATAACCACAAAGCAGTATCATTTTTCAACAAATCGAAGTTATGAAGAACAATAGGCGATTAAATCACTCGAGGAATTGCTATACCGCCAGCAATGAAGTAATCAGAAATATTCCGATAGTTTTCTACGTCATTCCGGTACCTAATTACGCTTGCGAATGTTCAAGACTAGATTTTAGAACTTCTCCGGCGAAATTATTCTAACAGCGACAAGAATGGCCTGCGAAATAAAGTTTTTTAAACTATAAATTTTACAGGAAATTTTCGAGCAACACTCAAAGAAGAACCTAGTGCAGAATTTAAAGTAAGTTTTATATATTTTACTAGCTGCCCGACCCGGCTTCGCACGGTTGTATTAATTTGGGGGGGGGGGGAATGAGACCAAATCTCTTAAAATGAAAATTAATTTATTTTGACAAAAACTTAATACAATGCTTTGTAATGTACCAAAGAAAAAACGAATAGCACCGATGGTTTCCCGACTCTCGAGCACGCAACGTTGTCATGGAGACGAAGTACCCACTGTTTCCCGGTCTTAAACACCAATCAACATTGATAATCAGTTTATTATTAATCATAAATTATTAAGACCATTAATCGAAATAAAAACTATCCTATCTCTCAAGTTGGAAAAAATTACACATAAATGCAAATTTTCATCGAAATCGGTTGACTTGGTGAAGAGTTCACTGGAAACAAACATCAGGACACTGGATTTATTAAAATTATTTGAATTAAATATGTATAGAAAAATTTAAAAAATCTAATAGAATTAAAAAAAAATCTTTTTGTTGATTTGAAACTGTTTATTGGAATAAGTAATAGCAATTAAACTCCCGTAAATGTTTTAGATTTTATGTAGTTAAGTGAAATTGAATCATTATAAATCATTATAAATTGTTTTCATTGGTTTTCTGGTGTTATAATTTAAATTTTCAGATTTCTTAACATTAGTTATAGTTAGAGTCCCGGAAATTTCGCGGATTCCTCTGGCCTCAGGATAGAATTAAAAGTTATAGGTGTGCTCGACCCATGTTTACTTTCCCATTGGTTGATTTCTTAGCTAGAAAATTTTTATCCTTGTTATTTGGCACTACCTGATTCGCTTACTTCTCTCCTAGCTGGACATCGTTGGCTCACGGTCGTAAAGGGGCGTGTCCAGATAAATGCGGTCCAATCATGAACACAGTGCGACAGTGTGGAGTTATGCACTCTAGATTGCGACTAAATGGATGCGCGAAAATTCCGTGGATCTAGTTATAGTCCATCTTGTCCTTGAATGTAATGATACTCTTCAGCAAGGCTCAGAATTCCACTTTTGTCCTGCTTCTGCTATTGATTCACAGTTTATAGGACGAGTCTGAACCAATGAAAAATCCTGGATAAAAAAAGTAACGAATAACCGGCTACCCATTTGTGACGTCTCACAATTCAGCAGCCAATGAATAGGAAACTTGTACCCAAATATGCAAAGATCCAAAGGACTGTGAATTTTAGTGTGGAGGTCCATGATCCCGGAAATTTTTTAGCCCCTACTCAGAATTATTCTTTATGATTCTTACAAAATGCATGTCGATTCTATTCCTTCTGCTATTGTGTACATTCTCACTATGTTCTTTCTCCCATACCCCTTCCCCCCTTTTATTTTATTCCGGCCAATTTACTTTCCTTTTTTGTCTTGAGTTCGTGGTAGGCTGCCAGAAATAGGGTTCATTGAAATGGAAGGAAAAGCAGCATGAGTGATCACTAGAATGGAGAGATTTCAGCGCTAATGCACAATGTTTTTAGTTTTTTTATCTACCCACGTAAAGTTGGACCTTAAGCCAGTTTTAAACAAGCTATATTTAACATTGTAGTCACAAATATAAATTTTATAAATAATAGTTTGAAAATTAATAAAATAATTACACTATATAAGTACATAGCCATGCATATAAATATAAGTACATACCTTCAAGTACAAAACATGGTTACCCTAGATTTTCGATATACTGAACTGCTTGCATACACAATTCTCTCAAAAAAATTTATGTTTGGACTTAAGTTTTCGGGAAATAATGCCACAGTTTACTGTGTGAGCATGTAAATGGTTTTATTGTAATCTGTACTTCTTAAAAAAATTTATGCATGGTGAAATTATTGTGCTAAAGTATGATTTGCAGTGACTTATTGAACAAGTATTTGTGCTTCTTAAAATTTTAATTTTTTATACCTGGTTGTTCAGTTGGAACACTCACTTATCTTCCATATGTAAAAATTTCAAAAATTGTGTATATGTTATTTAGTATTCTATATTCTATTCAATTGTGTGCATATCGTGGACATGAATTCTGAAGTTTATGACTATTATAATTAAGAGAAATGACCAAATTTGTTAAAGTTGGGCTAGTTTAAGTTGCTCGAATTTTTGACACTTGTCATCGGTACTTAAGGTAGTGGTAATGTTTTGGTTGTATTTTTATATAAAAATAGGGCTTGAAATCCTGGAACACAGCTGACTCCAAGCCAACTTGGTATTAACTCGGAGTAAAACAGTTTTAGTATGCTTGGTTTTCTTACTTTAAGTGAGTTATAATACAATTTTTGGTCTACTGCAACACACGAGAAATTATTTTCAATGACATACGTTCATTTTTTTCCTCCTTTATCACCTCTATTCCCTTCGCTGATTGCCATAAGTACTTTTCATTCCATCATTAATACTTGACTTACCAATGGGCGTATGACCACAATCTTTCATTCAATAGCCCTAAATGCAGTACCATTTTCGTGTGTGTCAACAACATTTATTTCTATCGCTAACATTTGATTTACCAACTCACATGACCCCACAATCCTTTATTCAATCAACCCTTTTACACTTTACCATTTTGTGTATGTCCACAATCTTTCGTTTAACTTATCCATATTCGATAAATTTTTTTGCTTTAATAATTGGCATACTAACACAATCTTTCATTCAATCAGTACTCGATACACAGTATTTTATTCACTTGACCAATTGGCGTATATCACATCACTTCATTCGTTAGCATATAATCCCTTTACCGATTTGCATAAGACCAGAATCGTTCGTTAAATCACCCACCGATTGGCATGTGCCAACAATGTTTCATACAATCATCCAAACTCCCCCCGCACTAATGTATGACATTCTTTGACTCTTCGCCAGGGAGTGTACGGTGGTGATTGCGAGCGGGCCTTATTCGCTTCGAGGGGTTGAATGGGAAGTCCAGACGGCCTGAGGGTAGGTTTCCCTCTCTCCACCCCCCTTCTGCTCCGGGAAGGGAAGGCGCCCCATCGAGACTCCTCGACATCCCCCTTGGAAACTGGCTAGTAGCGCAACCACCCTCCCCCCCCCCCCCCCCAATCCAGCACGAGGCTGGGGTGCCCCGACAATGTCGCCCCATCAAACTCACCCCTGCCCCGACCGAGGGTGCCTCTTTTATGTAATTATTCCCCTTTGTGTGGTTCATTTGCCACCTCTGCCCGCGGAGCCGGCAACTCCACTTCTCGACGTCGTCGTCTGGCTGTCGGGCGTCTCCGGCCTTCTTCGTCTGGCGCGCTGTCGGGGCGCTCGTTAAACCACGCGCGTTCGACGACCAGTCCCATCTCGCGGCGACCGCCCGAACTAACGAAGTCACCGTTGAAGCTTTCGCACCCATTTGCCATCCTAAGATTTCGGAGTCGTTTTTTTTTTTTTGACGTGACAACGTCTAATAACTCGATGAACGCCGGCTGCACGCACGAAAAAGTGTCCCGTAACGCACATTGTCCCGTTACGCTGTGTCCCGTTACGCTCATTGTACGCTTGCGCCGCATCTATCTCTCTTCCACTCGATTGCGGAACAACCATCGATTTGACTTTTTCGAGGCACATTAAACTTGAAACACTCCCTTCGTTTCCTACTTTTCCTATCATCGTCCTATCCTTAACAGAATAACACAGATTGGAAGAAGTTAAATAGCAAACAAGTATAAAAGTTATAGTTAAAATAATCTCTTCGTTAAAGTAATAAACATGTTTGAATTAATGAGTGCAAATAAAAGTAAAGTTATCAATTAAATTGTAGATTTCATTTCACTCCTTCTTTGTATCCATAAAAATAGTGATAATTCAATTAAAATGATTCAATTTCATTCATAACGTATGCAATCATTTCATCAATGTTTTGTTAAGACGTTGTCGCGTTAAACTATCGTCCGTAAACCGACTTTACAGACAACCAATTTTTTTTTCAAGTGCATTGAAACATCACGAAAACTCTGGTTTGTTACAATAAAACAAAATCATAGATTAAAACTAGTCGAGATAAGCTGGTTTGTGATATTTCGCTGTTATTTATATGTTTTATAGTTTTTCTCACTTACAATTTTCAGACGAAGTGGCAAGAGGATGAAAAATAGGCCTAATTATCTGTGGTCCGATACTCACCTTGCATGGAATTAGGTAGCATATTCAAACGCAATAGTAGGTGTGTTATGCTCGTTCTGGGGCACCAGATTGCGGATGGGGATTCAGGTATTCGAACGTCATCTTAGATGACCTTGAACTCAAGCGTCCTCATCATGCTCCAATATGTCTCTCTTGCAAGAGATAATGATCCTTTTCGAGGGAAAACTCCCCCTTTTTTTTTTGTTTGAAAAATATCTGGTAAGGGCCATTTTCTCAAAGTCGGGCAATCCTCTTATTTTGTAAAGTGCAAGTTGTACATGTAAATCCTTATACCTGCCGCTTAGCTGATCTGGACGGCTTTTGAATTTAGGGATTCTAGGCGGGAAATTCTAATGACATTGACCTTGGTAACCATCATAGATGACGTTTCGCAGCCAACATATTCAAGCATTACTTAATGTTCCGTTACGGGAATTACCATCGAACGGCTATTACTTACTGTCATGCGACACACGTCAGTTCTGCTGGCTAGGCGTAACGTAACTGAAAGGAAAAAAAGTGACTTGTAGCCCCCTCCCCTTTCTCATAACCATCTTGCTGGCCAGTGAAAGATAATATCACGAGAATGTGGCAATTGACGTGGTGTGCAGACATAATGTCACTACATACGGGAGGATACCAGAAAATTTGATGGGGTTTATCTACTTAATATAAATGAACCATTCTATTTTTCTTCAACATATTTTATAATATTTAAAAAAAAAGCCCGAACATATATGATTACCTCTTCTTCAAACCTGGAACATTATGATAGTAAAATAATTATGCTAAAGTGCCTCGGCCATGAAAGTTGTTTTTTACATGTTAATATATTTTTTTTTAAATCTGGTTGAAACTGCGAGTTAGTGAAGTCAATTATATTATTTAGCCATTTTCCTCTCTCTGCATTCGGTTATTTATATTATTTATGGAAAATTGATATTTAAATTTTGAAATTGGTCTATTTATTTTGCTATAAAAAGCACATAAATTCGTTAGAATTTAAAATTCTCAGCTAGAGATTTAGGAAATTTGTAAGGTACACAAATAACTATAACACAGGTGATTATTTATTGAAGATTGAAGATACATTTTTGTACACTATAGTCCAATATATCAGTGGAATCTAAGGATAAATAAATTGATTCTGATAGATAAAATATGATATATAATTCTATTAAAAAAGTCTTAACAAATTTTCACAATTCTAATTCAATTTAATTCATTTTTTAAAGAAAAGCTTTTTATGTTTATAGTACAACGGTAAATGCAGTACTGTAGCACTATTTCACCAACGCTTATTTTAGACTGAGGAGTGGGGCGCTCAATATTCCCCCTTTCTATCACCGCCATCGAGTGACCCTTTCCAGTACTCTACCATCCCCCGGTATGAGAAAGCAGAAGAAATTTGAAATCCATGTCAGCGGTGGGATCTATGATCCACCGCCTGGCGTAGAATCTGCTTTTTCGTACTACTTTGATGAATTGATTACATAAATATACTATAAAATAAATAACTATAATAATGGGTTCCGAAAGTTAACAATTAATTTGACAGTTAAAATAGTTGTTATAATAATGAAACAGTCATGATAATATATTTCTTTAAACTATTTCCTGTGTAATTTGATACGGTCCGGAATCTTGAAAGATAGCTCCGCAGTTGATTAATCACTCACTCCACGCGCTTGAAAAGATGCTGTGGGTTAGGCAACCCCGTCGCACCGCAGCGCTCGGCGGGGTTGCGTACCCCGCCAGGCGCGGCAAAGCAACATCGTTGCAAAAGCGCGCACATGCATAAACTTCATTGGGCCGTTGGATGGTGCGTGGAAGGGGGGGGGGGGGGGGGGGGGAGGAGTTGTGTCTGGACCGGAGGCAAAAGGGCGCGTGCCTTCAATTACGAGTCATTTGTGTCGTGTCTTCCTTTAAAGGGTCAACCGGCTAGGCGGGAGAGAAAGAGAGAGAGAATAATCACCGTCTCCACCGAAAATCCCCCTCCGCGACCTTGTTAGCGGTGCGTTCGCGCGGGGGATTATGCGCGCACGTGCCACCGTTCCCTTTCGTGCCCCCGACTGTGCCATTCGTGCCCCGCGGTGCGGACACATAATCTTTCCCCCCCAACCCCCTAACTTTCCTTACTCCCCCGCCGTGTTGGCCAATAAAGCCTTCTTGTTTTGTGATTTCTGTATCGTTTGACCCTTAGCTTCTCGCCCGAGACACATTCAGTTCCACGCAGCTCAGAAATGTCGGCAAGGAACCAGCCCAATACGTAACTGGAAGAGATTTATGAAAACCATGGAAAAAAAAAATTGAAATTATGATGGTCTGACAAGGGTCCGAGAGTTCATTGTTTTACCGGCTCACCCAGCCTTTTTGTTCCTTTATTTATTTGTTTATTTATTTATTTAATTTTGCAGAGCTTGGTAAAAAAATAAAGGTAAAATATGGCGCAAAATATTTTACTAAAGGTGAGGTCTCACGCGCCCTGTTTATTTATTTCCTCATTTTCTAGTAATAACTTTCAGTTAAGGGCTGCTTCTCTAAATATTTAACACTAAACCTCTCTTGCATCTGTGGCTCTGTCACAAAATTATTTTTCAACAAATATTTTCTTGAAGTTATACGATGGGTGAAGAATGTCGCTCAATTTTTGATATTTTCATATCTTGCGCGAATTTTTACACCCATTGTATCACACTTAGTAAATATCTCTCAAAAATATTTGTGTCAGAATAACAAGTACAAAAGACGTGTATTGTTAATTTTTTTTTTAGAAATAGCCTTCAACTAATACTAATTACGAGAAAATGAAAACATCAACATGATGTCTGAGACCCCGCCTTAATTTGGATAGATTTGATGTTTGAGTGACACATTTTATTTGATATGTACTGCATTCGCAAAATTTAAATAAATATATATGTAATTTGGATTGTGGTTTATAGCCATATCGAAGGCTAAGGGATCGCTGACGTTTCAGTCACCATATTCACGGTAGCGGTATCCTTCATGCCAAGCAGCCTTCGATCGTTAAGAGGATGGAAAATGTAACATCGGGCATACATGATGAGAATATAAAAACAAC
Organism: Bacillus rossius redtenbacheri; assembly: GCF_032445375.1. NCBI lineage: Eukaryota > Metazoa > Arthropoda > Insecta > Phasmatodea > Bacillidae > Bacillus > Bacillus rossius. The sequence goes on from NC_086342.1 coordinate 17,688,334, forward strand.
AATATATAATCTGAACTTCTTGATTGAATTCGTTGGGGTTGGTTTTTTGAACTAGATTTTTTTTTACTACGGAGACTTGGATGTAAACAAAAACTTAATACAGTGGATAGTTTTAAAAAAGGCAAACTTTTTTTCCCCATAAAATAAAGGCTTGAAACAAAAAAATTAACAAAATGGGAAAAAAATTGGCTGTAAAATTATTAAAATCACTTTAAAAAAACCCTCTATAGTAACCAAATCTTAGAACGAAATATATATTTTTTAAGGTAATTTTAACTTTTTTAACATGCAATTTTGCAATTTTAAAAAAAAAACTTTGTGACATGGAGTCAACCGCTCAAATAATCCGCCTACATACATCATCGCGTATTTTCGGTTCTAAAAGTAAAAGTAAGGTTAGGTTATGTCTGTTACATAAATAAAATTCCCACGGAAATTTTTTATTCGTTTTGCTAAAGATGGTTTTCACTCGTCTAGGTGATATAAAACTAAAAATGATAAGTTGGTTGGGTTTTAATTAGCGACATTTAAAATACTCTTAAATATTAATAAATAATCCTCGCAAAATGTGTTTGTTTTTTTACCTCAAAGTTGCACAAGCAAGCAGTGAGTAGGAGTAAGCCAGTTCTGGGACAAATGTAAACTTTACCTAATCAAATATGGCGGCCCCCAGGAGATGCCATCTGCTGGGGGCCGCAATCTTGTTTGCCTGTAAAAGTGTAAACATTGATTACGTATCCCTGACAACCAAACAGCATCTGCTGGAGGCCACCATTGTTGTTGACATCCATCGCTTGGGGCCGCCAACTTGTCGGTCAAGTGTAAACATAGATTAAGTAACCGTGACAACCAAACAGCATCTGCTGGAGGCCGCCATTGTTGTTGACATAGGTCACCTTAGTTCTACCGTTGGTTGCTAGAGTGTGCCACCATCGCTTCGAAGGCAGGAGTTGTGTACAAAAAAAGCTGGGTGGTTGGGGTTTGATCCGGGGGATGCAAGAATGTCCAGGTTAGAGTTCAGACACCTTACCAACCAGACCACGAGACCAGTTGAGGAGTATAGAAAAAAATAAGGAAGATATGCTTACATTCTCAAAAGATAAAGTATGCTTAAAACAAACACCACAATACTGCTATGTCTAAATCTCAAAAGATAAAGTATGCTTAAAACAAACGACATCATACTAGCTATGCCTAAAAAAACCACCCCGAGTATGCTTAAAACAAATTCCGCCATACTAATTATGTTTAAAACTCCCCCCACTCGAAGTATGCTTAAAACAAAAAATGTCATACTAGCTATCTAATTGCGCATTGTGTGCGTGGAGTCTCAGCGGTCAACACCTGGATGACACTCTCCTCTGTGGCATTAAAGATGGCGGCGTGAGTATGTGGTGCTCCCTGGGAGCTGTATTTAGACATAACAGTATGACAGCAAATGTTTAAGCATAATCAGGGTAGGGGTTTTATAAATGTAGCAGTATGGCAGCATTTGTTTTTTAGAATACTTGAAATAGGGGATTTATAAACATAGCAGTATGGCTGCGTTTGTTTTAAGCAAACTCGGAGTGGTTTTTTTTAACATAACTAGTATGGTGGTGTTTGTTTTAAGCATAATTTATCTTTTGGGATTTAGACATAGCTAGTATGACTTATGTTGTTTTAAGCATACTTGGAGTGGGGGGATTTTTAACCATAACTAGTATGGCTGCATTTGTTTTAAGCATACTCGGGGTGTGGTATTTTTAGGCATAGCTAGTATGACGTCGTTTGTTTTAAGCATACTTTATCTTTTGAGAACATAAGCATATCTTCCTTATTTATTTTTTTATCTACTCCTCAACTGGTCTCGTGGTCTGGTTGGCAAGGTGTCTGCTTTCTAACCTTGACGTTCTTCCATCCCCCGGATCTAACCCCAGCCGCCCAGGTTTTTTGTACACAACTCCTGCCTTCAAAGCGACGGTGGCGTGCTCTAGCAACCAACGGTAGAACTAAGGTGACATATGTCAACAACAATGGCGGCCTCCAGCAGATGCTGTTTAGTTGCCATGGTTACTTAATCAAGGTTTACACTTGGCCGACAAGATGGCGGCCCCCAGCGATGGATGTCAACAACAATGGTGGCCTCCAGCAGACACTGTCTGGTTGTCAGGGTTACGTAATCAATGTTTATACTTTCCCAGGCCAACAAGATGGCGGCCCCCAGCAGACGGTGTCTCTTGGGGGCCGCCATCTTTGATTAGGCAATGTTTACATTTGTCCCAGAACCGGCTTTCTCCTTCTACTGCAGTGAACTTCGGACGAGTTTGGATTTTGTTCTGGCGTCTGACATAATTTCAGTGGATCTTAGCAGAATGGTCTACGCTGTTATTATTGTGAAATAACTATACCGTTTATTCCAACATCAGAGTGTCATTCACATCAAAACTTATGTTGATTTTACTTACAAGATGCCCATCTAAAACAAATTGTAATGTTACTTTCTTTATTTGATTAATTGACTCGTGCAATGTTTAAGTGACGATGAATCAATTTTAAAATAGGTTTTTAAAAAATATGCAAATCAGAAAATGTTACAACTTGACTTAGAGTAATTTTTAATTTAAATACTGTTCGTCAAATATTGTTGCGGTTAAAATAATTTTAATAGGTCACATAAATTTTAAATAATGTGTAGCGCCTCGAAATTAAATATATAGGGAGTTCGGTAAACGTTTATTTTCAAATAAGATTTTTTTTTAATTTTATATTTGTAAGCTCATGTGTATTTTGAATGTAACAGTTGCATATTTAAAGGCTGTAGTCAAACAAATAATTTTTACACATATTTGTTTTTTAATAGCAACCTATTTAAAATATGCTAATTTGTGTGAATTGTATTAGATGGATATTTAGGTAAATATATATTCATATATCGCGGTTTTAAAAGACAAAGATGGTTATCGTGAAACAAATACTTTTACCTTATATTTATAGATTAACATCATTAACAAACGCAATACTTTGCATTAAATAAAACCTTATGAAAATTATAAACTTTTGTCGTGAATATCAAGACATGAATGAACAAAATTTGCACAATTTGAATAAAAAACGTATAAGTATATTAATGAGACGAAGATATTTTTGTTCTATCAATTCTGTAAATTAATCTATACCTTAATATCGTGTGGTAAAATTACCTTTATTATTGTGTTGTGTGTTTGGTAGTGTCAGAATCGTAAGTGGCTAATTTCAGTGATAAAAAAATAAGGAATGATGTTCATGTTGGAAGTGAAATGCCTGTTTAGTTATACGCTCCTTAAATCTTAGATTTCCCCATTTTTGTGAGACTACTTTTTTTTTTTTTTTTTTTTTTTTTTTTTTTTTTACTGTATGCCGGTACGAAACTGGTCACTCATCGAATAATGAAACTATTCCCCCCCTTTTGTGTGACATCTGGGCACTAGTCGGTAAAGATGAATTCTTCAAACAAAACGGGTTCATTCGCTACGTCGGTTAACCGCAACAACTGTTAACCACCCTGTTCATACGCTCCAGTGCTTTGTCTTTGAAAGCTCTTTGGTCACGAGTTTTCCTTGCAAGACTGGGGTTTGTCGTTGAGACGTCTCTCTTTTCAGCAATTTCAAGTGGTAATCCTGCGTGTAATCGCACTTCCTCAACTAATATATTCCGCAACGTTATTTTGAATTATTTCTTGCAGTGGATATCGGCTGATTGATTGTAAAATCTGGGACGATTGATTGTAATGTCGTGGACGAATGTGGAGGCGTGAAACGCACCGGGCTACGGCGAGAGGGCTCTGGGTTCGAGTCCCTGGTAAGACATGTGTGGTACTAATCGTCACCTTGGCGCTTACATACACACCAACAACGGAAACGACCGCAATTACTCAATGACTCGGGGTTACATTTAAAAAAAATTGGTTATTTGTAAAGTCGGTTTACGGACGATAGTTTAACGTGACAACGTCGTAACAAAACATTGATGAAATGATTGCATACTTTTATGAATAAAATTGAATCATTTTTATTTTAATAATAAAAGATAAAATACTTGATATTATACTAGTAATCAGATTTTTAAAATGCAAGAATAATTAACCTTTATTGCCGAAATTGTTGTTGTAATAAGCAATGAAAATCACATTAACTTTTCAGTTCACTTTATAAATAGTCGACGAAACAGTTCACGTGTAGATGACTTGTAATTAATTTTAAAAACTGGCGTTTAGCTATAAAGTTTAAATATTATTATGAACAAGTTTTCACATAAATAAATTGTAATCAGATATCTGTCATCAATTATATGAATCACCATAATTTTCTAGTCAATTATAACATAACCTATTATTACTGCACTCGCCGACAGCGTAACGGAACAATGAGAGTAACGGGACACAGCGTAAAGGAACAATGTGCGTAACGGGACACTTTTTCGTGCGTGCAGCCGGCGTTCATAGATTTATTAGACGTTGTCACGTCAAAAATAAATACATAACATTAACAGAGGGATTGGGGGAGGGGATGATTTCCTCGACGGCGACTGTCTAGCTTGCCAGAGTGCCACTCCCACCGAGGCGACCGTGGTTCGATTCCCAGCAGGGTTGAACCAGGATTTTTTTTTTTGCGTGTGGGAAACGTGGTGGACGTTGCCGTTGCCCCGTGGGTTTTCTCAAGGTACTCCCGGTTCCCCTACTGATTCATCACGTCGCTGCTCCATAACCCACCTCATCTCGCACACAGAAAAAGGTTTGTTTGAATCAAACAAATATTAGTTTATATATGGCGAAACAAATATTTTCTTGCTGTAACAAAATATTTTGTTAGATTAACCAAATTTGGTAAGTAACAAAATCGATTTGTTATACCTAACCAAATATACAGTTGAGTTGACAAAATCATTTTGTTGAGTCAACAGAATCTTTCTTACTACAAAAATATTTGTTTGAGTTAACAAAATATAGTTTTTTCGCCATGTACAAACAAATATTTTGTTGAGACAAACAACCCTTTCTCTCAGTGCGTCTCGCCTCACTCACTCTCCTGGCTCGTTCCGGTAGCCTTCGGGTGGGCAGCCGTCTCCTGTGTGTCAGCTCCGCTCCATCCATGCCGACCCTGCCTCGGGCGGGAAACTACGTGTCGACTGTCATTTTCATGGGGAGCCTGCGATTCACGCCGAGTATTCGACATGCCCGAACATTACCGAATACTTGTCTTCGGGTGTCTTCTGAATTCTTTTGTTTAGGTGAAAAAACGTCTGTTTTAAATGCCGGACATAAACAAATAAAGGTAGGAAGTTTCATAACAATAATACAAATTAAGCCATTAATAGGTTAGGTTGGGTTAGGTTGGGTTGGGTTGGGTTGGGTTGGGTTGGGTTGGGTTAAGTTGGGTTGGGTTGGGTTGGGTTAGTCTAACTCACTTAATTCATAATGCATGTGCCTTCCATCGTCATACTCACCCATGCCTTTTTTCACCTAAACAAAAGAATTCCGAAGTCACCCGAAAACAGGTATTCGGTAATCTTCGGGCATGTCTAATACTCGGCGTGAATCGTAGGCTTCCCTCATTTTTTTTTCATCTTGGACGAACTTCACTGTTGCTTTACCATGGTCGTCTCGTTGTAAACCTTTCGTGTACGTTTTGTCTGAATAATTTTACCTCTTAAGGAATTTAAGCGTGCGCCATTTGACATCAGCTGAAGTTGACCGGTCCTCCTTGTGAGCGTGTATTCATCTTCGTTGTCCCCACGCTCGACAGGTGAGTAGTCCAAGATCCTGTGTCAAAATTATTCATGGATTGAGCTGGGTGAATCCTCGGTGAATCGCCGTAGTCTCCCACAGTGTGGCGGTGAAGATGCACAACACAATACCCCTGGCCAGTACCCAGGGAAGAAAAGTTTTTTTCGACAAGCTAACCTTCCCCCTTCCCCTTAATATTTCCTTCACAATCCCAGGCACGAGAATACAACCCGAGACATTTTACTACACTGGTAGAAGTTCTAAAAATTTTATTCTTATAAATGTTTACGCTTATTTGTAATTTTTATCACCAACGAGCCATTAATTTTGTTTAAGCTTGACATTTTTATTTTTTTGCCGTGACAACGTCTAATAAATCGATGAACGCCGGCTGCACGCACGTAAAAGTGTCCCGTTACGCACATTGTCCCTTTACGCTCATTGTACGCTTGCGCCGCATCTATCTCTCTTCCACTCGATTGGAACAACCATCGATTTGACTTTTTCGAGGCACATTAAACTTGAAACACTCCCATTCGTTTCCTACTTTCCCTATCATCGTCGTATCCTTAACAGAATAACACAGATTGGAAGAAGTTAAATAGCAAACATGTATAAAAGTTATAGTTAAAATAATCTGTTCGTTAAAGTAATAAACATATTTGAATTAATGAGTGCCAATAATAGTAAATTTATCAATGAAATTGTAGATTTCATTTAACTCCTTCTTTGTATCCATACAAAATAGTGATAATTCAATAAAAATTATTCAATTTTATTCATAAAAGTATGCAATCATTTCATCAATATTTTTTTTGACGTTGTCACGTTAAACTATCGTCCGTAAACCGACTTTACAGACAACCAATTTTTTTACTGACTAATAAATGTTAACGTCAATAACTGGAAGTAATTTTTCTCCCATACAATTAGGTAACCCATACATTTAATTTCATTGGTCCCATATTCATAAAAAAAGCCTTAATTATAATTTTGAATTACTAAAATCTAAAAATCCTATATGTTGGGTGAAGCAGAACCTCAAACGGATTTTGAGAAGAAGGCGTTTCACTAATTCTATTGAATTATTTTGACTCAGGGCGCATTTATAGTTCTATTGATACTTGTGTAGAACCCCGCGCAGACTAACTTCCGAAGAGCATTGTCAATCACTTTACAACAACACTTGCTTTGGCCGTTGCACAAACACAAGAAAAGAGATTGGAAGCGGTTTCTTAAAATTTGCAAAAATAAATAAATTAATATCTCGTTAAAAATATTTTCATTCCATATAATAGGTATGGTCGAATTATTATGCGTCATATTTTTGCTCAAAATGATGTAAGGAATGAGCACTGTAATAGGCGCTATTTTGTCGTTAAACTACCTGTAGATCAGTAAAAATTATTATGCTTGGAACTGATTTGTTTGTGAAATAATTGTGATTCGTATATGTCATTTTACAGCTTTTGAGAAGGGTTTTTTTTTTTTTGCGACTATGAAGGACGAACTGCTGTAATAGCTGCTTATTTTCCAACAGTCGAGATATTTTTTATTTGTTAAGTTTATCTTTTCATGCCCAGCTCTCATCTCAGAACTTTTTTTTTTTACCTTTCCTCCTATACACAAAGCTTTCTATAAATAAGTCGTCAAACGCTTGTCAAGTTGAAAGGCAGCCAAGAAAATTGAAGAATGGATCGCTGGGAAAGTGATTTTTTTTTTTGTTTCGAGATTAGGCAGAGCGAACGCGTAAATAGGGACGACGAAAATCTTCTTCAAGTAAAATGTTTCCAGCAAATATCTGCCTCATTGTATGACTCGTCAAGCTTGCTTATGTCAAACACTTCGGAAATAATAAAAAAAAAAAGAGTTTTGGTATTACGTGGTAGTAGTTTGTGCTTAGGTTACCAGCATTGTTTGATAAAAAAAATTAAAAAATAGAGCTATCTTTCAGTACTCGCCAGATATGTGTAACATCTACCCTTTGTAACAAGCAAATTCGTGTGTTCTCATTTTGCAAATAATAAACCATAAAAACGAAAAAAGACTTGAAAAAATACTAATCCCCAGCTTTGGATCTCATTTCTGACAGGGGATTTGATTAAAATACCGCTTATCTTGTTACAATTCATTACACAGTTAATAATATAAAGATTTCCTTTATCTATATGAACTTTGGTCTGTACCATTCGCCACAGTTGGCAGCACCGTAGTTACTCATTTCCGTTCCATGTGACTTCCGTTCCATTCACGAAATTACTCATACCTAATGCCATATACCAAGAGCTAAGATTTTTACACATAAAAGACCAATGTTATTTGAATTAACAAAAACGTTTATCCACTACCCGTGGTATGAACTAAACAAAAATTCATTTTTTCCCCGACAATAGAAAAACGTTACAGAAACACATAGGCCTATGCCTAGTAAACCACACGAACGAATAGATAATAATGATCGCAGACTTCCGAGATCATTGTCTGAAGTTGCTTGTCTTCTGATTCTTGCCGCGTCAGAGAGAAGTTTCCACCGACGTTTCGGTCAACCTTGCAGCTGCCATCTTCAGAGTAGCAGTTACCTACGGAGGTTCTTTGATATTCTCCTGCCTTCCAATGCTTTCACCTGAGAGGGTAATGTTTTCTGATTGGTTGCAGCTGTGGGTCAATCAGAGTCTTCCTTACTTACCTATAGTTGGCTGTTTGGTTTGGCCAATCAAAGCTGGGCTATGCATCCAACAAAAGAAATATCGCCTCTGATTGGCCAGACAGCCCAGGCAATTTATAAATGTTTTATAAATGCCATACATCAGTTTAGTTTCCTTTTTTACAGTAAATTAATTGTGTAGAGTAAGACGGAGTAGATCAGAGTAAAATTAGTTTGCTTTTGACTATGCTCATGCCATTGAAATTGTTATTATTATAAAAAATATTTTTATCGTAGCATATTGAATTAATGTATAAACCTAATATTATTTTATTTTTTAAAAAAGCGCATAAATTAAAATTTATCTCAAGAGGGATATTTTTTAGGTATGGCTCCAATCATTATTTTGATTCGTGTTACAAACTTGTAAATTTGTGCTCAAGGAACAACCAAAAATTTTAGTACAAAACTTACATTAAAATTTTAATTTAATTTCGGAATCATAACAAATTACAAGTTTGTTGATTCTATGGTAGATATTAAAAAGGCTGTATACTTACGCTTTATTTTTGTATAATTTTGAAGCTATTTGTGTCGTATTTTAAATAAATCCTAGTAAGGTACATATATGTGGTATTATTTTCATTCTGGAATTTTTTCTTTTGATTTATTTTAATCTTACCCTAACGTTTCCCTAATGGCCAGGACTTCAAATATCTCGTATATCTGAAAAGTATAAACTTCGCAAAGAACGCAACGACGAGAAAGCCCAAAACGCAACGAACGCTGAGAAATCGCATCGTTTACAAAGCAAGCAAGTCGCAAAACGTTGTCAACCCTATAACTTAAAATTGTAAAACAGTAGAAAATATATTTAGACACCGAGCATCTTTAGATATTTCATGTTTACCATGGGAACATAATCAATTGTCAGTAATTAGATTTTTTTTAGATCTTAACTAGTGTAAACAATATTTATAAAATAAAAAGAACATTATCGGCTTCTGTGCACATAAAGTCTGCGTCTTTTAAAAGTTTTCGGAACACTTCACTTAAAATATGGACGTCTAAAACGCAAAGCAAAATCGCAAGAAAGTAGGAACTTGAACAATCCTTGCATTGCGTTACTGCGTCTTGCGTAGTTTATATGCCGGAACTCTAAAGTGCGAATGCTGAACATTTTCCGTTCTTGCGTTTCTTGCGCAGGTCATAAACCCTGTCGGGGAGGGGAGGGGGGAATGGTATTCCAAGACGTTGGGGGTAGGGTGGTGAATAAGCACTGCCTTGTTGGAATACAGCCGTAACCTAACTCGCGGTCCGTATTCCAGAACGTGTCCAAACCTAATCCCAGTTAGGAATCAGATCGGCAGCCGTTTTAAAAAACGGTGCCCTGCGCGAGGCTAGAAAATGGTCCCAACGCATTCTTGCGGCTGTTTTTGAAACCATCGATACAATCGATTCGCAAAAAAGAGGGGGTTGTCTGTTAAGTCGGTTTACGGACGATAAATTTACGTGATAACGTCATAAGAAAACATTTATGAAAAATTGCATACTTATTAATTTTCAAATATAATTTAAAGTTTTTGCAAATTTAATTTTAAAAAATTTGTTTAAATATAATCACGAACAATTAGTTAAAAAGCCTCGTCTTAACCTGTTTGATATTATAGAAGATTTTCTCGCACGGTGGTTTGGCCGGTTGTTGCACGCTCGGCTCAGGCGGAACGTGACAATGAGTCATGCTTTTTTCGTGCGTGCAGCCGGCGTTCATCAATTTATAAGACGTTATCACGTCAAAAAAAAATCCTAGAGATAGCAGCACCACCGCACGAATTAAATGTTGTTATTCTAATTTTCTCAAGTACTTTTTTAAGTTACGAATATTTCTTTTCATGACCATTAAAGTGTACGAAATGTATTCCAGGATAGTTTCGCTGCCATGAAGTTTCATTTGGCAGACCAAAACGTTGGATAAGTCCCCCCGATGTTCACGAAATTGAATATATACGAGTTAATGGCGCCAGGCGCGGGTCCGCCATCTGAATTAAATCAACGGAAAATTGAGCTCTACGCATGCGTGGAATTCTCGTTAATAGATGGATCACGGGGAGACATAAGATGCACACAAAGTTCTGCCATTCCCGATTACACCCGAACAATTCACCTTCGGCCAACTTCGGGATTTGTTTTATTTTTGCGCAGAAAAAATGAATTCAAATATTAAAAGTGGTCGGTTAGGTTAGCTACAGTAAAACACTTTAAAACACTATGGACGTTTAGTTGTTAAGTTAGTATAGCTACATTAAAATAAACAGAGAAATATAAATATATATATATATAAATAAACCCGAGGTTGGCCGAAGGTGAATTGTTCGGGTGTAATCGGGAATGGCAGAACTTTATGTGCATCTTAGGCTTCCCTGGATCACGGATAGGACACCAAAATCCGTTCCATTAATTAAGAGATTTGCCGTGTCCTGCCGTGCACTGGGAATACGGTTACGGTACAGGTGTAGCGTATTCAACACTTGAGCCCTTGTTTTTTTATGTGTCTTGGAATACCGGCGGAGGTGCATGCACTGCTTGACGTGCGGTTCGCGATTGTCTTCTGTTTACGTCCGCCGCCCCGACGCCCGCAGGAAGCAGGTAGTTTGTCTGCGTTACCTGGAAGCTGTCGCCTTGCCAGGGGAGAAGGGGGGGGGGATACTTTCTCCTCCTTCCCCTCAGGGGTGTGCAAAGCCTCGCCGTCAAGAGTACAGGCCGAGACAGCAGCGTCCAAACTCGCCCCCAAGTGAAGCACGCGAGCGATAAAATAAACAAACCTGTTTACCCATCATCGGCCTTGCAGGTCCGAGGACATCGCCATTTTTTGGTAGATGAACCATATTTCACAAAATATTTTCATTAAATTAAAAAAAAAATTGTGAACTTATCTTTCAGTACATCTAACGTTGGTAACCAGCAAATTCATGAGTTCTCATGTTGCAAATGCACTTTTAATACAAAACTCTGACACGATATTTAACGTAGAATTCTTCAAAATAATACCGAGCGTGATAAATATACGTACACAAATTGTGTTCTCGACTACATTTCCGGACGCGAATCACACGTAGTTTCCGCGCCCGCCGCTAGAATTCGTTGCCGGAGCAGCTACGTCGACTATCGAATCATTCGATTGGCAGATCGAAATTTGAAACTACACATTGAAATTATTAAAATGCCGTTCATCTTGTTTGCAATTCGTGAAACCGTTAATACTGTAAGTTTCCCTTTGTCACAGATGGCAGCAGCGTGGTTACACATGTCCGTCCTGTGCGACTTCCGTTCCATTCACGAAATTACTCCTATTAAATACAGTATACCAGAGCTAAGATGTTACACATAAACAAAATTATATTGTTAACTTTTTTCAGAATTGGATTCTTAAAACGATCTATTCTTTGATGAACAAACAACTCACACTGGCAAACTACGTATGTAGTAGTAATAAAAAAAATGCAAGTCTTCAACCTTCACTGGATAGGTATTTATTGTTTGCCAAAAGAATTAAAATATTACGTTGTATCAAATGGGTTGAGAACTGCGAATGGTTTTAAAACGTTGTTTACACATTATGGTTTTCTATTTATTTTGTAACTGCGTACGTTTTTGATTCATAACAATTTGCTTGTAATTTTTGCGCATTTTTGCAGTTATAGGTGAAGTGGTGAGAACGCAGAACCCAAAACAAACGTATTTCTTTCATAACTAAAATGCTTATTTTAATCCGAAGTTTCTTGTTTAAGACATTAAACAACGTGAGTCCTTGAAAAATTATTTTTGTGTGTGATACAGTAATATTTTTCATGCAAGTAATAAAACGTTCGTTTTGTTTACATTAATTACCAAATTACCAATTTTAATGTTTATATTCATGTTTTAATTTACATCCAATAATATAACTATATAAGTTAGCTATTTATTTAGCAGTAAAAATGTATGCATGAGATTGATTGTGTGGCATTTATTTTGTACAGTTGGGAGCAATACATAAACTTTGTTGTTTATGTGCATTAATATCGCTCTAACAACAGTTCAACCTGTTAATAAAAACTGCTTTGAAACTCATTATTCCACCTTAAATTTGGTTTCACTTTCAAAATATGGGTTCCAACACCAGGCATAAAAACAAACATCATAAACTTGTAAGCTATCTTAATTTCTCAAACTTTTGCTCGGAGTTTACTATTGGCAGTGTAGTGATGAAAGCAACAATATCCATTTTTCACATTTGGCTACCCTGACTTAACCTCTTCTTAAAATGGTTATTACAGGAGTCAAAGGGTATTCTTTGTGATATAGTTGTTAGTTTAGGTTTGTGCATTGATGTTGGTCATGATATTTGGATGCCTCTCTTTGTCTAGTTATTCCGACAGGATTTTTTTTGTATATTTAGGTTGTTTAGGACTTTCTCTTTTATCCTCATGTCTTTTTTTTAGGTTCTACACCGAGTGCAACGACATCATCTTCCATGAAGACGTTGGATCTTTGTCCTCAAGACTACCAAGTTACACGTAGCAAGTCATCTCTCATCTACCACGTCAGCAACCAGTTCCTGTACCCAGGGGCGCAACAACAGGGGGGCAAGGGTATTTTGCCCCCCCCCCCTCTAAAACCTTGAAATGGGGGCAAACGGGGGCAAAGAAAGTGCTGTGTAATCAATTTTTAGATGATAAAACTGCTTAAATAGCATCATTTTCCACCTTGAAATACTAATTTTCCCGGGGGAGGACCCCCGGACCCCCCGCTTCAATAGGGGGGATCGATGAGATTCTTTATAAAAAGGTATATTGCCCTCCCCTTTGGAAATTCAGTTGTTGCGCCCCTGCCTGTACCAACACCAGCGCCCACTTCAGCGTCGTCACCAGCTGATACCCTCGTCCGCTTCCTTCATCTCTTTGGCGCCGTAGACCTGTGGAGACTCTGGCAGGTGAAGAAGTGACTTGGGACTGGTCATCCCAAGAATCGTCTTCACCAGGAAGAAGATATCCTCCTGCAGTGAAGTTCCAGAGGAAGAGGATGTGACCGTGTGTAAGGTCACAAACAACTTTGATTTAACACAGCGCCTAGCAGCATCTAAAAGTAACTCAACTTGCTCCTCTACATTAGGAATTTGTAAGAAAGGAGGTTGACTGAGAGATTCCTTTAACTTAACAAGAGTCTGCTCCCCAAACAAAATCCACATTCTTCAAATTTAGGTAATTCAAGGGCTCTGCCAACTGTGCAGAATTGGGAATAAATTTAACAAAAAAAGCAGCCATTTCATCTTAATCATGATCGGACCTTAACTCTCCATTGTAAATGATAAAACACCAGGTAACATACATGGTTCTCTGCCCAAGCAACATTTTTTTTTACTGGGGTCATGTTATGTAACACGAGTTACACCAAAAAAACTCCGTTCACAAGGAAAAGCTAACACTTTCACTAGGCACTTTGTATCATAGATAACGTGGATTCATGGAAATATTGACTCCAATACAGAATCCGCAGTCTAATTTTCTGTATCACAACACTAGAGTCCACATTCCTCAGAACCTCTTGGTTCAATTTACTTAAGTCTCAAGTTTTGCGTATTGGGTCGCTAAAAATGGGCCTAAGTGATTCGGGAACTTTTAACAATGCTACCGCAAAATCTACTTTATCATCACAAATTCTGAGTCCGCTGATTTTAAAATCTCTACTAAAAATTACACTATGGTGGACAGCCTGAAACTTTTACGGAGAGGGGCCCTATCTAACACTACCGGGGAAAGATTTAAAATGATTTATAATCGACTCACCCGGTTCACCGACCGTCAACCAATCTTTATTTACTAACGATCTTGCTGCCCTCCGAAGATGATCAATCATGATTTCCTGTATAATCTGCTCAAAACCCACGTGTGTGTATACCTATATATATCCCCTTAATTCCTTCTCCCTTCCCTCCTATTGCACCACAAATCCCCCAGGAATTCGGAACATCCGAGAAGCAACGGAAAACTTCTTGAACATACTTCACTGGTCTATAGTAGACTTGTCACAATCGATAGGTAGACGAGGCTTCCACTTTTATTCTTCTTCTTTCTAAGTACTCGACCTCTCCGGTTGGTACCCCTGAGTCTTTTTTCATGTTGAAAAGAAGATATGTCACTCAACCTATCTACCCAGTCTATGGTTGCCCTGACAGTTAACCGATTTTTGAAAGCACACAGTAGTTCTCTAAATATGACTTGTTTATAACGTTTTTCATGATGACACTTTTTTTTTTTTCGTTTTTCCTCACACTAATTCTCAGTTAAGATGTCATAATACTGTGTCTCAAGAGCTCGAAACACGCATAAAAATCAGAATATTGAAGTAGTTTGTGACCTTACACACGCGGTCACTGTGTTCTCGTCTTGTAGTCTCGGGGTTTATGGGACGGGAAACCTAAGATGTACATCAAGCTCTGTCCCTGCCCGAATATTCACCTTCGGCCAACCTCGGGATTTGTTTTATTTTTGCGCAGGAAAAATGAATTCAAATATTAAAAGTGGTTGGTAAGGTTACGGTTATTTAGGTTAGTATAGCTTCATTAAAATAAACAGAGAAATATAAATATATGTAAATAAACCCGAGGTTGGCCTAAGGTGAATGTTCGGGCGTGTTCGGGCAGGGACGGAACTTGTACATCTTAGGCTTTCCTTTATGTGACAGCCTGTGTATCGAATCAGCGCTTCGAGTGGAGAGACGTCGGAAACAATCGAGGGACGATTTAATTGCCGCTGGCTCCGGGCTGTCGAGGGAAGCGGTCGGGACGCTAACGAGGCGCTGAAAACCTGTCGAATAGGACAAAAGTCGCCGTCCGCGGCGTTGTAAAGAGCTACCGGGTTTCGAAAAAAAAATACTCGCATACACACTCGCGGAGATTGAGGAGAGAGATTAAAATAAAATAAAATAAAATAAAAAGATGAAGACGTATTTCATTCGTCGACTTCTTCCCTACTTCCCCAGTGACTCCTTGTGTTCACCGCCGGGACGATGAGGGGGGGGGGGGGGGGTTAGAAAAACCGCGGACTCATTTCTAACCGGCCCAGGGGTGTGGCAAGAGGAAGTCATTAACATATTATGCCCATCTACAGTAGCTTTGAATATATATACGGTATAGAAGTCGCGAGTGGATAGGATTTACTCTACGTTTTTCAGGAGCGTATGATGAGCAGCTTGGGAACTTCACCGCTGCAGGGCGCTGCCGTAACGCCCTGTATCGTCTTAGGTTGTTATTTACACGTTAGAGCGCAGCACTGTCGCCCGCTGTCATTCCCCGCACCCCCCCATCAATCATTTACTGCAGATCAAGGTCGTTCAACGGGAGGGGGAAGGGGTGTTTGAAGAGTTCGACACTTGTCCGCTAGGGACCACCACATGTCGATGCCCTAGAGATGGTGGCGATTGCGGCGGTGAATTAACCAACTACCTCAAACCGTATTAGAAATTTTAACCTTGGCTGGCGACTTCTATACAGTATATATATTCAAAGACAGTAGCAAACTTTCCAATCTGGTGTCCGACGGACACTGGTCGCTGATTGGTCCACGCGATTCTCTGACGTCATGGATGGCGTGGACAGAGGTCGGAATCTTCCTGGTCCAAATGCATTGGTCAACTAAAACATTTCGTCCCACTCTGTGTCGTCTGGTAGCATAGAACAAGAACGCTCGTGTTATTTGCGTTTTTGGATCCTGTTTCAAAATTGTGTTCTTAGAAGAAATAATGGGCGGTGCCAAGAAGACCAACACGAAATATTGATACATGTATGATAATTGCATGAAAACAATTAACAAAACAATTGAAAGACTTATTTTGGCTCTCTGTATTCACTGCGCAGGGTAGTTTTTTTTTTTCTGTGCGTCAATATGACGACATTCACATTAGGATAAGGCACGGTCATGTAGATCTGGCAACTTCCTATCCTTTGCCTTGGCGTGTCTCATCGGCTTAGTGAGGCTCGCAGCGGCCTGCGAACTAACGGCGCTTGTAGTAGAGGAAACATCCATTACCAGTGTATTAAATGGGAGTTCCGTATATAATATATTTTTCCTAATTCCTTCTCAGTTTTTGAAAATTTTTCCCAGATTACTATTTTTTTTTTTTTTTCATTCGTTTGGGTGCTGGGGAAATGCCTTATATATACCAATGCCATAAAATGTTTCCGCATCTGTCGGTTATGTTTGAGTAGTGAGAGAGAATGCATAGCTCTTGTATTGCGCCCGGCTGTAATGATGGGTACGGCTTAAAATAGTCTAGGTTTTTTTTTTTTTACTTACCTAGTGAGTGATCCGTTTAAAGATAAAAAATGGCAAGCGGCAATACCAGGATAATTAATTAATTGCCATGTTAATAACGGAGGTCAAAATGGAAACATCCACCAATCCTACTTTTCCTATCTTCAAAGCAAAAAATATTTTTATCATAATGAATTTTAACGCTAATTTATTGCAAATTTGTTGGTATTATGTTTAATTAGCAATATTCACTAAATAATGGCATCTTTACGATTCTTCCATTTGAAGCTGTTAAACAAATTTATAGTATTTATACAGCTACGAGTTTGTTTTGCTATCCAACTGCTAACCAGTTGACTTTTCAACTTCAGGACAGACAAATAATTACACAGACTACGTACATGGCCCAGCCCTTTTTATTTTATAATGTTTAACTACTATAATTTTTTACAAACTAGAAAATCATATTGAATATTTTTTTTTTATCCGATGAAATTTTATAAGATTTTACACACCAACAGCTAATTTTATTTTTCTCTAACTATTTTCATTTTTATCTTAGTGTGTGATATATAAATATAAATACATCCTGCGGTTATTTTAAAGTAAAATACTTTTATAAACAAAGCTTATTTTGGACTTATAAAATAGGAACCATAATTACTACACCCTGTATTTTCAGGTTAAATAACATCTGAAAAGAGTGTAGGTACGAAATAACCATGCAATTATAATGTAGCGCGTGACTGTAAAATTGGAGCAGATCCCGGGTCCAGGGTCCGTATTCGAATCGGTAGCCTACAACTCACATAGTTTCGGTTCCCTACCACGTTCGTGCAACTTCGGATTTCTCTCAAAAATTGAAATTTAAAAAAAAAATCGAAGGGTTAGGTTAGGTTAGGTTAGGTTAGGTCAGTCACAACATGCTTGTTTTCATTGGAAACTTCTGATTTAGCGGCTGAAGTGGCGTTAGTACCAAAACGTAAAACTTAGGAAATCTTCGGGAATTCTTGCAGGGAACCGAAACTACGTGAGTTGTAGGCTTCCCTATTAGAATGTTGCGGGCCATGACTACGTAATAAACTCCATGATTTTTTTTAAAACCCCCACTCTCCCACTTCTTTGTTTCTGCCCGGCTCCGCGCATGCCTCGCGACAGTTCCGGGAAGAAAAAAAAAACACGTGTCCCGGGCAAGCAGGTGTGCCAACATTTTGCCTTCGGAGGACCAGCCAGCAAAAGCTTTTGTCTCAGTGCGTCTCGGTGCGTGTTCGGGAGCGGGTGCGTGTCACGACGGGTTTCTGGGGGGAAAACACGTGCGTTAACTTGTCGGGCTGACACGCGAGGTACGTGACGAGTGAGGAGGCAGCCGACCGCTCATCCGGTGAGTACACTGTAAAAAAAAACGTTCACCTCAGAACTTAACGAAGAACGCTGGTTCCACATTATCCAGGGATATGTATTCGCGGATTTGGCATTATCTTCGTGAATTATCGGGTGCAAAGTTCACTTACCGTGACTGTGAATGTACTGCAATGATCTTTGTGCAAAAGAAAAAAAAAAAAAATTTCAAAAACTGGTTAGGACACGCGCAAAAATAAAAGAAAATCACGTTTCGTCCCACGTTAGCGTTTTCCCTGTTTATAACGCAAAAACAGAATTACTAAGTGGAAATACGGTGATACAGTTAATCTGAAACTACGAAGCGCTGTTGGTTTTTTTGAGAAGAATTTTTGGTTGTAAAGTCCCACGTAAATTTACTGTTAATTTTTAACAGCTTAGTTGCGCGGCGCGTTTGCGCGTGTCTGATTGACGTGGCCGCTGTACGCATTTTCCCGCGCGTAGTCGTTCATTTGGAGACTGAAAGCCCGTATCACACGATGGAAGTTTCTCCTCGGAAAGTCTTACGTGGCAGCTGGTACGAATGGTTCTGTGGAAGAATCAGCAGAGCGCCGCTGAACGTTTTCATAGACGTTTTTGTATCGTTCGTGTTTCAAATTCTGTGGAAGGTTTCGTAAGAAAGTAGAAATTTTATCCGATCAGAAGAAAGTGGTGGTGTGATTCGTAGTGTGAAAAAACCTGTAATTTATTTTGGAGCGGTTTAAGTTTTATTTATTACTGATTTGCTAGGCGGTGAACATGTCATCTTTTAAAGCTTTCGCATTATTGTATGACGATTTTAAGAAACATCCAAAACCATGCAATGCAAAAAAAAGTATTAACTATCATTACAAAACCATTCGCACGAGCTAGGCCTAACACCAGTCGCGATTTATTCTGAATGTGATAGTTTGTCCCATAGAAACATCCATACCTGCTGCCATGGAAACTTGGCTGGCAGTTTTGCTGGAAGCTTCTAGTGGAGCCTGCATGAAACCTCCCATCGTGTAATACAGGCCCGTTCTACAATGGCACGGACAAGAAGACATATCTCCAGCAAGATTTCACTTTCGCGTCTGCTGCTTCCACAATGCATGGAAACGTAGCGAATGGCAACCAAAGATAATGCAGTCCAAGGTTACGAAATATTTATTTAAGTTTAAAAAAATTGGTTGTCTGTAAAGTCGGTTTACGGACGATAGTTTAACGTGACAACGTCATAACAAAACATTGATGTAATGATTGCATACTTTTATGAATAAAATTGAATCATTTTTATTGAATTATCAATATTTTGTATGGATACAAAGAAGGATTGAAATGAAATCTACAATTTATTTAATTTATAAATTTACTTTTATTTGCACTCATTAATTCAACTATGTTTATTACTTTAACGAACAGATTATTTTAACTATAACTTTTATACGTGTTTGCTATTTAACTTCTTCCAATCTGTGTTATTCTTTTAAGGATAGGACGATGATAGGAAAAGTAGGAAACGAATGGGAGAGTTTCAACTTTAATGTGCCTCGAAAAAGTCAAATCGATGGTTGTTCCAATCAAAAGGAAGAGAGATAGATGCGGCGCAAGCGTACAATGAGCGTAATGGGACACAGCGTAAGGGAACAATGTGCATAACGGGACACTTTTTCGTGCGTGCAGCCGGCTTTCATCGATTTATTAGACGTCACGTCAAAATATATACGCTTCTAAACGATATCACGGGCAGAATTTACATAAATAATGAAAATAAACGACAAAGTAATAATATAACAATAGATATTCTTGTAATTGAAACAAATTTTAGCGTATTTACAGCAGAAACAAACATGGCCACCACCGCAGCCAAGTACTCGGCTTCTATTGGCTGCACGGAGTGACGTAAGCGGAAGAGCTCAGCACTGCCGAGCTAATACGTACGGGTCCGTCCCCGTCTGCGTGCCATGATAGAAACTGCGTTCAATGAGATTCGTCACCGTTTACGTGATCCGTCGCCGTTTACGTGACATTGTAGAACGGGCCTAAGGGCGGGTTTATTCCACGGAAGGAATACAACGATGCGAAAAAAAAAAAAAAAAAAAACAACACGCAATCAATGCAAAAAATATCCACGGTCATTTATACTTATGTAAACACACAAGTCGCAAGTCTTCACCAACCCGGCAGCTTGAAATTGTAAAACAGTTGAAAACTAATTTCTTCTGCGGGCTTTTTTTTTTTACTTCATTTTTATCATGAAAACACATGAAATTTACAATTATATGATTTAAAAGGGATATTTTCTTTAATTGTGTGAAAGTTTCACAAAGGAAATCGTCATGTTTATAAAAAATTCAACATCGTTGACTTCTTATGCGCATAACGTGTGCGTCTTAAAAAGTTTTCGATAAAACATCCCTTCCAATATGGCCGTCTAAAACGCAAGAATGAATGAAGCTGAACAATACTTGCGTTACGTTATTGCGCCTTAAATAGATCATAAACCGGTACACGAAAATGTGATTTTTTGAACTTTTGGCGTCTTACGTTTCTTGCGTAATTTATAAATCCGGACTAAAGACGGAATCACAACCCGTAACCTCCTTCCGTCAACCGCCCGTCTGTCAGTCTTTCGTCCGACGTCACGCATCTAGCCATGTGTTATACATGACTTCATCCGTCCTTTGAAATATTTTACCAAATAAGTATTGCCAACAATCCATGTTTTCCCTCGCGGAGATTATATAGATGATGTTTGCTATTTATGTCTGGTTCCTGCGCGTTTTGTATTAGCATATCACAGGAAAAATTCAGCGTTGAGAATGAATTTGTTTGAACGTGAGTTTTAACAACAGGAATTGCTATGTAATAAATCTGAACGAACAAATATAAATTTCACAGGCCTGTATTTATGTGTAAATTGACTGGTTCAACCAAACCGCAGGTATAATCCGTTCGTCCTTCAAAAGTAAGAGCTTGGCCAAGCTTTTGACGGGCAGACATAATTTTTCGGGTAATCCGATTGCCTGAAAGTCACGTAATAGACGGACAGGAGGAGGTGACAGGCTATTATAATGCCAGCTTAGACTTTAAAGACTACTTATTTCTCCGTAAATGGTTTTTGAAAGTTCCTAAATACATTTTATTACTTCCTAACATGTTTCCAACTTCCTATTGTAAATGCGCATTGTATTTGAACGACTGTTCCCCTGTAATAACCATGTTAAGTAGAGGTTAAGTTAGAATAGTTACATGTGAAAATAGTTACGCTGATTCTCGGGTTAGTGGATGGTGTAAAATTATTGTAAATATTACCTGTAACGTAAATATTATGACGTAAATTTGTGTTGTGCTTTAGTAGCTTAACCGCGACGGTTTTTTACGAGAAATTGCCCTTAATTTGTTGTCGCCGCCCTACTGATTTCTTTATAGCTCCTGCAACTTGAACCTAAGGTTCTCCAGAGATCCTTGCGAATATAGCGTAGACGAGACAATTTTTTCAAAAAGACAGGGACTTTAATGTCAGTCCGTTACGGCTGGGGCAAAGATATTATTCAACTTCAACGCGTTTGTAAGTAATTTATATAAAAACTTGTTAGGATGTAATTAAATGCATGCTGGACTTTTTGAAAAAAATTTAGCAGAAAAGTAATAGTAATCAAAATGTACCTTTGAAAGCTATGAAAGCAGTGTGTACATTTCAAGCAGTAGTTAGATTTGAGAGTTTAAAACGTTTATTTAGCAGTGCCCAATATGTCTAAGTGACGTGCAAAAGCCGTAAGAATATACAGGATCCTGTAAGATGCATCCTGTAAGATTATATTTAAAACAAAACCTAGCGAAGTAACAAATATGGGATCTATGAAACTTTTATCTGAAGTTAGTCGCTATGCTATTACAACCTCGAACTAATGAACCAACCCGTATTGTTTAAAGGGTATACTTTGTATTCGAGCGAAAATAACTGTTTACCGTTAACATAAATAATAGTTCTTTTGAATTTTCAAATGTGTAATGGTTATGAACCTATTTAATTTTAGTGTTTCAAGATCATCACCTTTATTGAAAAAATATGTATACAACTAATCGAAAGGGTGGTAAAACTGTTCCACATGATTTTGTTTTTATTGCAGATTGTTATAGTCGTACTTAAGTGCGTACTTACGGGGTTTTATGTTGCTAAATAACGTGAAAATTCCAATTGAATTCGTTTCTAAATTAGAAAATGGGCCGGAAAAGATGTTTTTTGCGGGTTAAATACAAAACCCTCCCTAAACCCAACGAACAAAAGTTAAACAAAAAAAATTAATAACCAGTCTATGTGAGAAAGAAAAAATTAAACGATGATGCCGCCTCACAGGGCCGTAAAAATTATTTTCTTTTTCTAGCATGTAGACATAAAATTTATTTAAAAAAAGACAACAAACATTTAACATAAATATATTAGTTATTGAAATTATTGTACACAATAGTTAGGTTTTATACTGTATTGAAAAAATATAGATTTAAAAAATAAATAACAAAATTTTTATTGTACGAAATAAAAACTAAAAAATTATATATATATTTTATATTTTTCATATCTTGCACATAAATTTATTTTAGGCCCTTAAGAGCTAGATTCGTATTCTAAGGGTGTATTCAAAGTAATCTTTGGATTTCGAATTTCGGATTCGATAAAATTTGGATTCAACCCATCACTAATTTTTACAAATAAACCATTGAAAACTTTTTTTAATTTATTATTTATATGCGAGCAAATACATAAAAGCCACGAGGAAAAATTTGTGAAATACTTGATAAAAAATAAATGTTAGTGTTATTAGCAAGAACACGAGACCTCTTATCCCCAAATATGTTACTGTCTATTCTATCGTTCCCCTTATTGTGAAGCCCGTTCCGCAATTACGCGGACACGTGAAAACGGACCCGCAGCTTGCAAACGCAATTTAACTAGCATACACACATTTTGCTGTCCGTTTTCCGATTTCAAGTAACAAACAGTAACCAATAAAACTCTTTGAAAATTTTGTAGCATAATTACCTTCATGTGAAAAAAAATTAATCGTTTATTTTCAATCTTAGCAATTGTTTAAAAAACATGCGGGCATTTATAATTTAAAAGCCAAGGATAGTTACTGAAACTATAAAATAATATAGAATACCATGATTTCTAAACACAGATTTTAATAAAATTAACTTACGGGAACATAACACAACGGGCTTTACATAGCGTATATAAAATAAAATAAAATTTCTGGGTAGGCTGATTTCGGGAATACCGTCGCCAGGGGTTTGCTTCATGGATTTCCATCGCGCTGAACGGGAATGTTGTGTATGAAATTAATAAAATAATTTAACAAAATTTTTATGCTTTATTTTTTTGACGTGAATTCAATTAACAGTCTTACTTGACGGTCGGTCGCCAACGTCAGAACAGTTGCGACGCGAAAACCGCGGCAAACTCGGCCCAACGTTCACAACCAAACTGGCTCAACTGACTCCATGTCAACATCGGAGAGCATATCCACGTCCATTGCCAAACATTTTTCCGCATTCCCCGTCGCGAGGCAGACGGCTCGCTCGAGCGCAAATATCGGACCTCGTTCAAGGGCTGGCTCGCTTTGCCCCACTGGCTCGTTTCTCTCAGCTACTTTCTCCCTCGTTCGATACCTACGACACTTCCCTGAACTTCTAATTGCTTCTACTTGGACGATTTTCCTGGGTTTATTTCTTTTCTCCCTGTTTCAGCTTGGGCATTTTGCGATTAATGGCTCCAAAACCAAAGTTGTTGGTAACTTAATAGTTATTCCACTCAACTAGCACCAACCACTCAGTTAAATCCCGCCAATCTTTCTGTTAACCTTAATACTTACGTCTCTCCATTCCTTCAAATGCGACGTTTCCCACCAACGCTCATGACGTCACCACCGCAAATGTTAACCGGGTGAGTCGTACGTAACGATCACGAGCTAAAGTCTACTCTACTAGGATATATTTACTTCAAATCTGTAGCTTTCATGTTTTACGAGTATTAAGCGTTGTCGAATCCTCAGCTGGAGTGACACCCGGCATGAGATTAAAGACATTCATGACTATCATTAAATAATGATAGAACACAGTTCGTACAGGTAGGTATTATTGCGTTAGAAACAGTTCTTAATGACGTGTTGAAAGCGTGAACGCATACATGACTACCATCGCGGGCAAATAGTCGGCTTCTATCGGTCTCACGGAGTTTCGTAAACGGAAGAGATGAGAGTTGCCCAGATAATCCTATCGCGTCCGTGTCCGTATGCGTGCCATTTAAATACTTTTCGTGACTTGCGTATTCACCTACGTCATACGTATCCGCATGCGGGTCATTATAGACACACTTTTTTTCCCGTGATTTACGTGTCCGTGTACGTGATCCGAGTACACTCCACTTGCCCTAAAGTCATTACCTAAAATTAATTTCGGCTGAATGCCTGTTAGGTCGAATGACTAGTAGGGCAAATGACGTTTAGGAGATATAACTTTTAGGGCAAATGACTTTTAGGTCAAGTGACTTTTAGGCCAAGTGACGTTTAGGAGGTATGACTTTTAAGGCAAATGACTTTTAGGTCAAGTGAAGTTTAGGAGATATGACTTTTAGGGCAAATTCCTTTTAGGTCAAATGACTTTTAGGGCAACTGACTTTTAGGTAAAATTAATTTTAGGGCAACTGACTGTTAGGTCAAATGACTGTAGGATTATTTTAAATTTTAGGTCATGTGACACGCACCGCGTGATCCGTGTTCACATGAGTACTATTGTAGACACTGTTTTCCGTGACTTGCGTATCCGCATACGTCATGCATGTGTGCCATGGTAGGTACTCTTTTCCGTAATTTTGTATTCGTGTACGCTATCCTTGCCCGCTTCCGAGTCACTGTTGAAAGAGCCTAGAAGGAAGTGAGCTTCGTTATACCAAGTATTCTTTTTTTGTATGCGAGACAAAATGAGAAAGTAATGCTGTGCTCATTCAAGCGTTGACCGAATCGGTTGCCCGTCAATATTTCACTTTTTTTTTTGTCAGCTCCATTTACCTTCACTGACACGAGCCAATATTATTATTATATTTTTTACTATTTTACATCAAGGTAAATTTTATCTTCTATAGTCAAAGTTTCAAGTTCCGTTATGAAAATGCATATTAAATCACGTTCTGCTGCGATGGAAAAGGAAAATACCACAAAACAGGCAATTTATCAATGTTGACCACAAATCGTACTTCGTAAGTCACACCGAGTATTTTATTTGATACCAGCTGGAAGGTGCCATTAAAATGCAAACAGGTGTTGTGCAGTACATACCAGTTGTACGTGAATACGTGTACGTAACAGGTAATATTTTCTATATAAAATATAAAATACGCTATTTTATGTATGTTTTAATTATGTTTTAACACTAAAATATCCTTCCGGTTGTCATGTTTTGTTTATATCAACTTTTTTTATTTTAACAACATATATATTCACTGCTACTATTTTACACTACTATTTTATATATGCAATCGATAGAGTTTGTCGAGATCTGACGATTGAAACTCAACCGAACGTCGTAGCTTCTCCGGGTCAAAAGTTATACTAAATGTAAATCTCGAAACGCAGCCAAAATGACCTCAAAATGGCGGCGCTCCCCCCTCCACCGCGCGTCATGCGTCACAGTCCTCACTTAGCGTAACGAATTCTTTGATCCTTTAGCTATCCAGTGGTGGTAATTAAATTTTGGATGGAGATGATAGATATGTAGCTGCAACACCAAACTGTATCCCCCGATTTTGTTATAATTCGTTTTTAGAATTGCCTCCCACTATGAAAGAAATTTTAAAGACATATTCAAGTAAAAAAAAAAGTGATTTCAACCGCCTCACATAATGTCGTCTCCTGACAGTTCCTAACTAAACGGTTACAAGCTTGTTCTGGGCGGCCGTTCGATCACTGAAAAGTGATCAGTTCATCATGACTGCAGTATGGGAAGTCTGGCTTGCGTGGAAAGGTCGACGCACATTGGACACCCCTGGGGGAGCAGCTCGCACCTAGCGCTGGCGCCTAATGAGGCAGGCTCCGGTGTCATGAGTCGGCAAATATTGGAACAAGAGCCCCTTCTACCCCCTCCCCCCTTCACACCGTTCCAAAACACCCCCACCAATCTACCACGCGCGTCTTAAATCAATAGTCATCGTTTTTCTGCCCCATTCTGCTACCTTTCAGAAATTTGACTTCCTTTTAGATTTTTTTGTAAGGCTCTCCCCCTTCCCACCGTTTCTTTCCCACCCCCCTTTCCTTGCCAAGGGCTCAAATTCACGCGATGTCATAGTTTACAGCCTTTCTTTCTAGTGCAGGGAGGTCATAAGCGTTCAGTGTTAAATGTTTTCTCACTGAACCTGGTTATTTCAAGTAACAATTTGGTTTGGAAAATAATAATTTAGTTGCTAGTGGGATGTACATAGCAGTTTCAAAAAAAAGTTGTCATGTTTAATCTATTGATAATTTTTTGTGTGATTACGACATGATTTTAAGTTTTTTTTTTGGTTTTTTTTTTTTTTGCTAACGTTTCTGGTAGGAATTTTTTGTTTACCCGTTGGTAACTTGGGCGGATGTCGTCTTCGTCTATTTCGTGCTTACTGTGCATCAGACAGATGATATATTTTACGATATTCTACCTGTGTCATACTTATCATTCTTAGTGACTTTAATTTTTAATTTAAACGGAGATGATAACGGACAATCACTTTGACTATTGGCGTTAACAATAAAAAAAATTCACTGAGCAAAATTCACTGAGTGCATGACATGAAATGGAAATGTTAGTGTTATTCTATTTAAAATATACTAAGAGTATATGATGTTAAAATATTGTACAAGTAATGCTGAAACAAATTACATACCCCTGTAGAAATATACAGCAAAAAACCTTCTATAAATTACTTTTATAACAGTCCACTCATATAATAAACTGAATAAATATTAACTTATGTCTCTACTTTTCACCGCTTCAAATTTAAAAGGTCTTTACTGATTTGTATTGGAACTCTTATGAATATAATGCGATTTTACCAGATTAAGGGGCCCGCCTTGTTGGTGAAGTGAGATAAGTGTGACGCTGGCTGGTGCTTCTAGCAGGATGTCGCCTCTGAACTGGCGCGCAGTCTTCTCGGCGTGCATAGTGCAACTATATAATTTGAGCGGTGGCGTTACATGGCGGAGATATGAAGATAAAGATGTAATGCAAGTATTTTGAAGGCTTTAAATAATCATTACCGGGTGTTTCATTCATATATATATATTTATTTATTTATTTATATATTTATATCTGGAAACAAACGTTTTAACCATTTTCACTTTTCTATAAATATAGTTTAAAGACGAAATCCGCAAACGTAACTCATCCATCCTCGGCGTAGTCTTAAATGAATCGGCAAACGTATGCTAAAAGGACCTCAGTCCAAGCAACAAAGTTTTGAGAAAAAACTATTAAAATTGTCTCTAAGCAACCCTTCGGGCGTACGTTAAGAATTACCCTAGCTAATATTAGCTAACCAGCGCGTGTGACTGAATCCCTTTTAGCATGGACAGTAGAAGCTATATCCTATAACATGCGATTTTCATTCTTAACTCGCTTTGCCATTTTTTTTTTGTGTGACTGAGGCCCCATTTAGCATGTGCAGATTCAAATGCTTTGCGTAAACAGACACCACGCCGGATATCTCGAGCAGTTTTTTTTTTCCGAACCTAACTTAAAGCTATGAGTGTGCTAGATAGGTCTGGGTAGGGAAGACTCTTAAATGTGTCTCAGGCCGAAGCCTGTACGCTCTAATCATGAAGGTTGTGAACCATGCAGGAGAGGTAGCATGAATCATGTGCTAGGAGGGGATTGGCCAGCCATGGCAACGTTTTAGCCATGACCAACTCCCCTCGGTGACTATTCTAGACTATAAACTAGATGAGTTGGGCCAAGGTACAAAACCTGCATAGACACAGGGAAAAAACCTTGAGCACTGACATGCGGGATGCAAATAACGAGCAGGTTGGTTACAGGAAACAGAAGGATCGTGGTTTTTTTTTGTCGTGAAGCTGCGCACACCGTGTGCGCGTCCGGGCAGGCGGGGAACTTCGGGCCTACGTCACCTGGGGAGGGAGGGACGACAGTTCGTTAGAATCAGCGCGCGTCACGAGACTGCGCGTCAGAATCAGACACGACGCGACATTTAGTCTGGTGGTAGTTCATTTCCATGTTGTTGTTGTTTTTTTTTTTTTTTTTTTTTTTACGTGACAACGTCTAATAAATCGATGACCCCGGCTGCACGCACGAAAAAAGTGTCCCGTTAATCACATTTTTCTGTTACGCTTTGTCCCGCTATGCTCATTTTCCGTTACGCTGTGTCCCGTTACGCTCATTGTTCCGTTACGCTGTGTTCCGTTACGCTGTCGGCGAGTGCAGTAATAATAGGTTATGTTACAATTGACTAAAAAATTATGGTGATTCATATACATACCTAATTGATGATAGGTATTTGATTACACTTTATTTATATGAAAACTTGTACATAATTGTATTTAAAACTTTGTAGCTAAACGCCAGTTTTTTAAATTAATCTCAAGTAATCTACACGTGAACTGTTTCGCCGACTGTTCATAAAGTGAAGTGAAAAGTTAATGTGGTTTTCATTGCTTATTTCAACAACAATTTCGGCAATAAAGGTTAATCATTCTTGCATTTTAAAAATCTGATTACTAGTATAATTTCAAGTATTTATTCTTTTATTATTAAAATAAAAATGATTCAATTTTATTCATAAAAGTATCCAATCGTTTCATCAATGTTTTGTTATGATGTTGTTACGTTAAACTATCGTCCGTAAACCGACTTTACGGACAACCAATTTTTTTTTTAATTTATTTAAAAGCTGCGCACGCGGGATCAGACACGGCACGACGTCAACCGAAACTGCGTGCGATCAGACATCGGGACGACTGCTTCCAACAACTTCGTCGCGAGCAGACTTGTCTGGTGGCTGCAGTGTCCCGCGCGGGAAGCCTCCATTTCACAGACGAGAGAGCCACACCCGAAGTTACCCGAAGTTCATGCTCGCTTTTTTTTTCTTTTTTTTTTTCACAGTATCTTTAATGTAGCTATCCTAACCAAATCAACCGTCCACAATGTTTTAAAGTATTTATAATGTAGCTAACCTAACCTAATTGACCATTAGTTATCATGAGTTACATTAAACAAAAATAAAACCCCGAAGATGCACGATCAGGCGTTTGGCTCTCTCGTCTGTGAAAATATGGCTTCCCGTCCTGCGCATGCGCGAGAATAATAAAAAAAAAACATTTGTAAACAAAGGTATGCCGTGGTGTGTTTAAAGCTAACCAATTGGACGGGTTTTTTAGTTATTAATTTTAATTGAGAAAATATTCACTTGTAAAGTATTTTAATTGAATTATCCTTAATCGTGAGCTGGATGCAGTTCGATTGGTATGTTTTTTTTTTTATAATCCTAAGGAAATACCTATGTATTTGAATCCATCTTATGAAGTAGTATCACAACAGATTTAATACAATTTCTCGGACATGCGCCATTGCAGTTTTGCACTGTTTGTCATGGGTAAAAATTAAAAACAAACAGAAAGCAAGCCTTAACTAGCTGATGTCGAACAGATAGACCCAACGATGAATCTAAACACGTATTATGGACAACAAAACTACGAAAGCACAGATAAACTCATTCAAACCTAAATTACCACACAGCACAAGAATTCCGTGTAAGGAATTCAGTCATGAAAAAATAATAATAATAACAGCACAGACGAACTCAGTGGGCAAATAACGACGAGACAGTTTAAACAATAGCAGTAAATGCAGACAGACAACAATAGACTGTAAAACGCAGCGAATATACGAGCACAACGATGAAGATAAGCGAATATAATGGACAACACGACGACGATGAAAACCAACGAACACGGTTAGGATT
Source organism: Bacillus rossius redtenbacheri (assembly GCF_032445375.1). Classification (NCBI taxonomy): domain Eukaryota; kingdom Metazoa; phylum Arthropoda; class Insecta; order Phasmatodea; family Bacillidae; genus Bacillus; species Bacillus rossius. The sequence goes on from NC_086342.1 coordinate 17,718,375, forward strand.
CCTATGACAAAGACAGTCGCGACGTTTCGGGAACCGGCATCTGACAACATCTTGACAACACTTTCATTTCACGGATTTTGGAAGGAATAAGAGGGTCGTTACCACAACGCCAAAATACCACAACGCAAAAATACCACAACGCCGAACGTACAATAACGCCGAATACCATAACGCCGATTGCCAAATTGACCGCAACGCCGACAGCTAGAAAACTGCTGTGTACCACAACGCCGAAACACAGTAACGCCGAAAAATGTTGCTGCGGGGTGAGGGGGGAGGCCACAGGAGCAAAATGAAAAACAACTGAATGAATTTGTGTGTGTTTCTTAACTGTATCTTAACGCCGAAATACCACAACATAACCTAACCTAGGCTAGCCTAACCTAGCCTAGCCTAACCTAACCTAACCTAACCTTACCTAACCTAACCTAACCTAACCTAACCTATCCTAACCTAACCTTTGTGGCAGTCCTGCAGTGACATTATTCGGCGTTAATGTATTTCGGCGTTGTGGTAATTCGGCGTTGTGGTGCGTCCCCGAATAAGGTGATGGAAGTGCGGCGTGGTATCACGTCTTCTCTGGTCCTGCGTGGAACCGTGTCACACGATCACGCGCCTCAGGTTGAGATCATGGCGCGCGCGTCCCGTGATGCGCGCTGGAACACGCAATGGCGCGTGGCAGATGGGCGCATGTGCCACCGCCACGCGCGTCGGACCTTACTTTAAAACGAGTCGTGCAATGGGGGATCTCGATTCAATACAATTTCTTGGACACACGCCATTGCATCATCCGTCTGTTTGTGCATGGGAAGCCTTCTTTTCACAGACGAGAGAGCCAAACTCCCGATCGTGCATCTTCGGGTTTTTTTTTTTTGTTCATTGTAAATAAATATGGCCGTCTTGATAAAATGATACTAATGGTCAATTAGGTCAGGTTAGCTACGTTATAAATACTTTAAAACATTGTGGACAGTTGATTTGGTTAGGATAGCTACATTAAAGACTCTGTGAAATCATGTGTAAACTTCGGGGAACTTCGGGTGTGGTTCTCTCGTCTGTGAAATGAAGGCTTCCCGTTTGTGCATGGCCAGTTCCCGAAACGTCGCAACTGTTTTGCCGTGGGAAAGACTCTGTGTTAGTAGGTGTGGTCGTCGATGTGTAGTTGTCCGTGATATATTTTAATCCTCATCGCGTGTTTGTATATTTGCTGCGTTGTCCAGGGTTCGTTGTCTGTCTGCGTTTACTTTTATCCTTGAAACTTTCTCTGCGTTATTAGTCCTCTGTGTTCGTCTGTGTTGTTATTATTTTTAAATGACTAAAATTCCTTCCACGGAATTCTTGTGCAGTCTGCTCTTTTAAGTTTGAATGTGTTCGTTTGTGCTGTCGTCATTCTGTTGTCCATAACACGTGTTTAGGTTCATCGTTGAGTTTATCCGTTTGACATAGCTGATTCAGGCGTGTTCTATGTATGTGGGTGGGTTTATGTTTACATTTTTATTTCTTATTTCGCATTCATATTTTTTCCCCATGAAAAACAGAGCAAAACAGTAATGGCGTACGTCCCAAGAAATCTTAATAAAACAATGAATCTTCAAGTATAGGGTTTTACCAAAAAAGTGGTCAGCACACCCTGAGCTGTGCTGTTCATCCACACAAACACATGAAAACAAACACAAGAAGCTAGAACGTTGGATACAAGTATGCCGGAAACTTTTCAATGTGTTCAAGCCGAAAGAAAAATTAGAAGAAAAAATTGGTAATTGTTAAGGGACTCATTATATAGGTACACTCAAGGACGTAACTATGGATGGGTGCAGAGGAGGCTATTGTCCTGGCCACCGTATTTTTTTTTGGACGGGAGAAGGGGGAGGGGGGTGGGGGCTAAACTGGCAGAATAATTTTTACTATAGATATTTTCTTGAATATCTAAGTGTTAGAAAGCAAAAGTATTTTGGAATTATTTGTATTGAAATTATTAAATGAATTGAATTATTTGTATTGAAAGATACATGAATTTTATATTGCCAAATATTTGAAAACTGGTATTTTTCGCGTACTAGCCAACTTGCGATGTATTAAAAAAATTAAATTATGGCCAATCAGTAGGTATATTTATTTACCATCTGTTGAATCAATAATATTTAAAATAGCGGACTATATATGTGATTGCGATGTGAGGAGTTGTCGAGAAAGGCTTTGGTTGGTTTGGTTTTGAAGAGAAAAAAAAAGAGAATTGGAGGTGCTACCAAGAAGATTTCTTGCCCCGGGTGGGAACTAGTCTAGTTACGCCCCTGCGCACACTCGAAGGCTAAATAAAACAAACAAAACACTTGATTTGGAGCATTTATAATAATTAAATGAAACTAAACATACGCACTCTCGTATTTTGTCAGCACATGCAGCTTAAGTAAAGAGCATTTGGAAATGCGTGTTTGGAAAACAATTATGTAGTGTGTGACATCGGCCTAAACGTGGCAACGTCGCTCGTTTCCGTCGGCGGACGCGTGGGAAGCCTACAACTCACGTAGTTTCGGTTCCCTGCAAGAATTTCCGAAGATTTCCGAAGTTTTGCGTTTTGGTATTAACGCCACTTCAGCCGCTGAATCAGAAGTTTCCAATGAAAACAAGCATGTTGTGACTGACCTAACCCAACCTAACCCTTCGATTTTTTTTTAATTTCAATTTTTGAGAGAAATCCGAAGTTGCGCGTACGTGGTAGGGAACCGAAACTACGTGAGTTGTAGGCTTCCCCGGACGAGCGGGTGTTGATGTGGACTGCCCGCAACATCCGTCTCAATTCCAGCGGTGACTGCCGGAAGTAAAACCCCGGCGCCGGTGACTTGCAAACACGCCCGCCGCTCATACCTGGCGGCAGTCCATTTTGAACCTATGCTGGCTCCACCAGCAGTGATTGACGACCCTGTTCTCGACTCCCGCGGGCGGTCACAGTACCTACATTCGGTTGTGACCGGGCCGTGACATGCCACAGTGTTGTGACTTCCCCGCTGGTGAACAAAACTGGACTCGCTGTGTGCCGTATAGCCCGTCCGAGCTATACACAATGATCCGCACGTCCGTCATAACATTTGTCCACTCGGGTGCCGTCAACAAAAGCTTCCTTTTTTTTTGACGTGACAACGTCTAATATATCGATGAACGCCGGCTGCACGCAGGAAAAAGGATGACTCATTGTCCCGTTACGCTCATTGTACGCTTGCGCCGCATCCATCTCTCTTCCACTCGATTGGAACAACCATCGATTTGACTTTTTCGAGGCACATTCAACTTGAAACACTCCCATTCGTTTTTCTACTTTTCCTATCATCGTCCTATCCTTAACAGAATAACACAGATTGGAAGAAGTTAAATAGCAAACATGTATAAAAGTTTTAGTTAAAATAATCTCTTCCATTAAAGTAATAAACATATTTGAATTAATGAGTGCAAATAAAAGTAAATTTATCAATTAAATTGTAGATTTCATTTCACTTCTTCTTTGTATCCATACGAAATAGTGATAATTCAATAAAAATGATTCGATTTTATTCATAAAAGTATGAAATCATTTCATCAATGTTTTGTTATGACGTTGTCACGTTAAACTATCGTCCGTAAACCGACTTTACAGACAACCAATTTTTTTTTATAATTCCTTTGAATTTAATTTACATGTTTAGATGTTTGATACTACCCATTTATTTTCTAATTACTAGCAATTATTTAATTTTCTTTATTTATTTTATATTGACTTCTATTTAAACACAAGAACATCGACAAATTACGTGTAAAGTGATAATAAAATATGTAAAATTATGCTATAATTAATAAAAACTTTAGCCACGACATGAATAATTACAAATAAAACACATTACAAACTATAATTCACTGCCGGAGCAGCTACGTCAACCATATTTGCAGAGAAAAATTTTAATCTTTGTAATGAAACGGTTCCAATAAAAGTGAAAAAAAAAAATCTTGAAGACATAACTAAACCCCAGCTTCGGACCTGATTTTTACCAAGGATTTTTTTAAAATTACTACCAATCATGTTAAAATTCACTAAAACAGTTTAATACTTTAAAGATTTCCTTCGACTTTATAAACTTTGTTTCGTGCCATGCGCCACAGATGGCAGCACCGTGGTCACACATTTCCGTTCCATTCCCGAAATTAACTCCCACAAAATGCCGTAACTTATACCGAGAGCTAAGGTGTTACACAGAGAAAAATGTTTGTTTGAATCAAACAAATATTTTTTATATATGTTGAAACAAGCATTTAATTGCCATAACAAAACATTTTGTTGCCCTAACCAAATTTGTTGAGTAACAAAATTGATTTGTTACAACTAACCAAATATACAATTGAGTTGAAAAAATCCTTCGGTTAGATCAACAAAATCTCTCCTTCTACAAAATATTTGCTTGAATGAAGAAAATATATTTATTTCGCCATATACAAACAAATATTTTGTCGAGGCAAACAAACCTTTCTTTCAGTGTACGCATCAAATATTCATCTCTAAGACAACATATTTTTACAGGACTTTTTCCCTGTATTTCTCGGCGGTCCACGCGCGATGCTACCAACTCTTCCATTATTTTCTTTTTTTTTTCCTCCTCCTCCAATCTCAAGACCACCTTCCCTCCACCCCTCTTCCTCCACCACTTCTCTCTCCTGCCGACAGCAGGCTGTACATACTTGTTGCTCTTTGCGGCGGCGGCTTCGGCCTCAAAGGAGTTCCACGCTGTGCCATTGTTCCTTGTGATATTTTCCCTTCCACTAGCAACCCCCCCCCCCCTCCTTTTCAACGTCCTTTTTCTTACCACCGTCCACTTCCCCAGCAACCTTCCTATCAGCAGGTACACGATAGTTTTTTTATTATTTACCAGACTCCTCTATGCCATTCCCTCAACTCGCCTTTCTATGGCCTCGTAGCACCATCAGCAAACGTATACTAGCCAGCGACGTCATGTACAGGATGTTCCAGTATGACTTGATGTAAGCTTTTGGACATACGCCATTGCTGTGCACATGTATGTCTGTAGAAGAAAACTACAAAAAAAAAATTAAGAAAAAAAATTGCTGTTGTCATGATATAAACACCACAGAATACTCCACAACAGGAATATGGTCAACAAACAAAGTAAAACAATGTCAGAGTCGCACCTGTGTTTTCGTACCATGTGCGTCTCTGCCTGAGGACGGGAGCACATAGCAGTTCCCGAAACTTCGCTTGTTTCTGTTTTAGAAAACTGTTGTGTTTGTTTCGTCTTTTCGTTTTGTCGTGTTCTTGTCTCGTTTCAACTGTTGTGCTGAATTTTTTGGGTTCGGTATTTTTGTGCTGTCATCATTTGTGGGTTTTTTTTTTCGTTTTGTTAGTCCATTTTTCTTTGTTTTTCTTTGTTTGTTGACCATCTTCCTGTTGTGAAGTATTATGTGGTGTTTATATCCTGACAACAGCAATTTTTTGCTTAATTTGTGTTTTTGTCATTTGTGTTTTTTTGTAGTTTTCTTCTACAGACATACATGTGCATAGCAATGGCGTATGTCCAAAAGCTTACATCAAGTCATGCACTCCCATTGCACAAATCTTTCAAAGATAATATGTTCCAGTATCCTGCAAAAGTCTCTCAGCACTCGTCGGTTACGTGCGACATCTGACCTCGGCGACAGCGAATTCGCGAGTTCTCGAGTTGCACGTAACTAATACGAAACTTGGGACATGAAATTTTAACGTTGAATTATTCAAGATAATGCCGTGCGTGATAAAATGTACGCAAAGTGTGTTTTGAGATTCATTTCTGGACGCGAATCACACTTAAGTTTCCGCACGCGCCGCTAGAATTCGCTGCCGGTGCAGCTATATAGATTACTGAATCATTTGAGTTAAACTGTATAATGACACGGCTTCGATAAAACCGAAAAAGACATGAAAAATTTCGACACCCTGGCTTTGGACCTGATTTTCGACAAGGATTTTTTTTGAATAATCTCTATCTTGTTAAAATTCACTAAACAGTTAATTCTGTAAAGTTTCCCTTTCGCTTTGTGAACTTTGGTTCGCGCCTTACGCCACAGATGGCAGCACCGTTGTTGTTACACATTTCCGTCCCTTACTTCCGTCACACTCACGAGGTTAGTTTCACCAGATGCCGCATACCGAGAGCTGAGATGTTGCACATTAAAAACATATTGTGGGACAAATGCTCGTCTGACATCGCAAACCCAATAACTGACACTAGGCTGTGTATAATGCATGCTGTGTTTGGTGTTTAGTCTATGTTACGTTGCAATGCTGCTGTGTAAAGTTTTTCTTAAGCAGAGTTTTATTTTTATTTTTTTCATGTGAGACTGAATTTATTTTGTGTTGGTTCCTTGGAGTGCGATATAAGAAACATATCGTTAACTCAGCATGGCACTACATAGGCTACTTGATGCTAACATGTCGCGTTTTTAACTCATTTACACATTACATTATGTAGACCTAAATATCTACAGTAAAGTAGTCGAATCTTCTACCTTTGTAAAATTTATGACAGTAATAGTGACTTGATGGGTTTTTTTAACATAAATACGCAAGACCGCATTGGACCATTTTATGAAAACGTCACTCAACAAAGTATTTAATGTTTCGATAAGGTATTAAAGAATTGTTGTCAAATAATGCTAAATCATCGCCCTGGTGACGATTGTATGGGTTTTACTGTTAAACCTTTCCAACAGTATGAAAACCCAATATTTAATCATATTTTAAAATATCTACAGCACAATCTTGAGAAATTATGACAAAAAAAACACATAGGTCGGAATTTGCTGAAGCTGTAACCAAGAAGAATCCTTAGTTGATTTTTGATCTACACTCTTAGTTGAAAAATCCTTAAATATTTTACCGTTTAATTTGGGGTTCATTACACACCCTGTTCAAAAAAAAATATTCTGTCACAAATATTTTCAACGGTAATTTACTAAGCGTAATATAATGGGATTAAAAGCCGCGCAAATGTACGTAATTATTATCCTTTCCACGACCTTCTTACACCCGTAATAGTAAACTTTTAAAATATCTGTCGAAAATATTTAAACAGAACAACAAAAAAGGGGGCACAGTTTTTAATTTACGGAAATTGGCAATGATGGGAAAATAAAAAAAGGTTAAATAGCATGTGAAATCCAGCTTTAATAGTGTTGAATGTTTTTGTAAATTGAGTTATTTGTAAGTTTAGGGTACCTGTCGCTCTTGATGGAACCAATGCTTTGTAATTGATCCGTGCACAAGAGCGGTATTTTTTTTTTTTTTTTTTTTTTTTCGCCGCGACTTAACAGACGCAAGTGGTTCCATTCGTCCGAGCAGTCGCTGAGCGAACGCCAGGGGTTAAAGGAAACACGCGTTTTTTTTAACCCCGTCTCTTCACGCGGGCGACACAACTAACTGTAGCAGCGACTGCTAGAGAGCAGCTCGTGACTCGTGGAGCAGCGACACGGCATTCAACATTGAATACAGCATCGGAACTGTTAATGACAGAGGTAGAAAAACCAACTGAACTCTTATCATTGTGCATAAAAAAAAAAATTAAAGTGATACAGTGACAGGGGTTTCCAAACTTTTTCTGTACAATGACAAAAAATTAATAAAAAAAATTATTTTAATTATGACACTAGACATAGAAATGAAAACTACCACAATCTGGTTACACACACACACACCCACACACACACACATATATAATATATATAAATAATATATATAAATTATATATAATATATATATATATATATAAATAATATATATAAAAGAACTGACGTAGAATAATATATTATTTATAAACATACTAAAAACATTCAAAGTCCAGTTAATCAATGTGAACACAACCCGAGCGTGAGCACAGGCGAACGCAGCGAGTGGCGCGTGCAGCGCTCGCGATTCGAATTGTTTGTTGCGAATATGAGTTAAGGGGCCCGCCTACCCGGGCACGCATACGGTGTGTAGAGCTTCAGGAAAAACAACGCGATTTCAAAACTACTCAAGATATCCGAGTGGGGCCTATTTACGAATAGCATTTAAGAGTTCGCTGAGGGCCGAAAAGTGCTTTTAATTTCGGATTAAGTTTTTAAACTGTATTTTTAGAAGCGTTAAAAAGCCTAAAACGCGTGTTTTCAGAGTAATTTTTAGGCATAAAACAATCAGTACAGATTCTTGAAAGCACTTAAGGGGCTTGCATAACACCTTTATCTTCATTTCTCCGCCATATAATGTTACGGTCACCGCTAAATTTCACAGTTATCCTGTGACGACGAGAAGACTGCGCGCCAGTTCAGAGCCTTGCGCTTAGAGGCTATACCGCGCTGGAAGCACCAGCGATCGTCGCGCTTATCATCCCGCCTCACTAACACACATACACCCCTGACGAGGCGGGCCCCTTAAGTTTCCGCAGAAGAACGAATTGGAGCGTCTCAGGGCGCGCACTTGGGGAACCTCTGTGATAGACATTTTAAAACGAAGCTGTTGACAAATGTACGTAAAGAATTTTTATCACGAACTGGGATGACCTGGGTGTGAAATAGAAGAATGAAAAATACAGAAAATTGTATTCATCAAAATATTTCAATAAGTCGCTGACTTACTAGCGGATGCATCCATTGCTGTCTTAGGTTTTTTTTAAGCACGTGCGTTCCGAACCATGAGTAGGCCTACATGAAGACATGCTGACTCTACGAAATCCGTCTCGATACTGCGACAGAAGCGAATCTCGTGTGCAAGGAAACCGCGACTTTCTGTCGCTCAGTCGCTGCGACGGAAAGTCGCACGTGTGTGTAATTGCCCTTAAAGGTGAAACATTTACTCACCAGTCTTTTTGGGTTCGATTTATTCCCGGGTGAATATTTTATCCAGGGTGTCAAATATCCTTCTCTCCGGATACGACTCTGCCCTAGTGTTTGGCGAGGGTGAAAAAAAAAGGGGGGGGGTGGCTGGTCTGGGTGTTTTTTTATTTATGCTTCCACACTCGCGCGGTTTCAGAGCGATGACAAACCGCAGCATAATGAACGCCACCGCGCAATACTTCAGCGAGTCGTGGTCTTCCGTCAGCCTGAAGTGTGCCTCGAGTCACGACGACCCGCCGTGAGCGACTGTTACGTCACCGAGCCGGGTGACGCCAACATCACTCTACAACAAAAAAAAAAAAAAAAACACTTTCATTTTCACCCTGTTAGAAAATCACAGTGAACTGCCTACCGAACGTTCCAAACGAACGACAGCCGCACAGGAAAATAAAATATTTTCTAATACTTCCTTAAGGCCGGGTTTGTAAGCTACCAGCTGAAGCAACCGACGTTATAATATAGTTACAGTTGACCAAAATAGATATATTTTTTTTTAAGATTGGTGGAATAAAATCAACCCAAACCTGTCTCGAACTGATGAAAATGACATTTTGCTTTCACAGAACCAATAATGGTCTATCCTCTACATATTTTACATTATAAATATTGTATTTAATAAATAATACGAAATATTTAACAACTAACTGTAAAAAAATAATTAATTTCATGGAAAATATATACATTGATATGTGTCATCAATTAAAATTTTACTTTAAAAATAAATCATAGTAGGTATTTGCATTGTGTTCAGGCGCGCCGACGATAAAAAGCTGCCCAGATTCAGTGCAGTTCTCGGGCGGTAGAGGTTGCGAGTTCGACCCCCGCAATGGTAAAGAACGGAAATGTGTAACAACAACGGTGCTGCCATCTGTGGTGGATGACGCGAACCAAAGTTCACAAAGCGAAAAGAAAACTTTATAGAATTAATTTTATAGGGAATTTTAACAAGATAAAAAATATTTTAATAACATTCCTTGTCGAAAATCAGGCCCGGAGCCGGGGTGTCGAATTTTTTCAAGTCGTAATGGTTCGTGGTTTACGAGCGGCGAGTGAACGTCCCAGCGGCCCGGATCTCACCGTGTCGCGCGACTCTCGACCCTATCGGAGCAGACGAACAACGACGCGAAACCCAGTAACGTTTTGCCCAGCAAAGAGACCGCGGCGGCTCCTTTTAATTACTCAATTCCTCGATTCCCGCCGGCGAAACTCAATTAAGTCCACGGACAGGAGCCGATAACTTTCATCGAGCCACCTCTTCCCCTTCATTTTTTTTTTAATTTCGACCCCCTTTCCCCAACACCTCCGCCACCGGATCCAAAAATCCCTTCTCAAAATTTAATTGCGTTCTTGTTTTTATCCGGGGATGGCAACGGGAGACAATGCGGGGCGAGGCAAATCCATTATTGATGCGGGCCTCTGGAAGCTTGACTGATTCCCATTTGTTAAATTAATACACTCAACAAGTCAGGGTGTGGGTCTAATGCGGAGATCCCTAGACGGAGAGGGACCATTCGTCTTGTGAACACCGTCGGAGGGCAAGAAGTGAAGGTGGCGGGGTGAGAGAGAGAAGAGAAGAGAAGAGAAATAAAAAATTATTAACGCGAGGAGAGAAATGAAGACGGCATAAAGGTGAAAGATAAATAATAACGTGTGTGGGGGGAGAAAGGAAAGAAATATTCTGTCCCTGTGAAGAAAAAAAATAAATAAATAAATGAAGGATGCTTTCTGGTGGCACGGGAGCTGTTTTGAATCAGCGGGGGGTCATTCTTTTTTTTTTTTTTGAGACCGGCCACAGTAGCGGGGAACGGAATGAGAAAGGTGGCGGCGCGAGAAGGGGGAAAAGGAGAGAAGAGGGGGGGCTTTTGTGGTAGTCATTTGTTGTCGACGGGGGTACAGATCTCCGGAGAGAGCCCCCCCAACACACACTCCTTCCACCAAGGTGACTCCTTCCACCAAGGACACCTGCTGGGACGGCATCCCGCGGGCGGCGATGTTCATTTGTCGCTCTTCGGCCGTCGTGCTCTCTGTTCTCTCTCTTTTCTTCATTTTATTATTTATCCTCCTGTCAGCCTCCTTCGTGGTCTGGCGTCTTCGCCCTATAGCGTTCCGTCCGTGGAGCTAGCGAGCGCTCTTGTCGCACTGTCGAATTTTCGCTTCCAACATGTGTCAAAATAAGGTTCGGAAGGTTTTACGACCTTCCCGAAAGCGTCATTATGGCAGCCATGTTTGTTTTAGACAAGCTGGATGACGAGTTTCCATCAAATTATTTATATTTTTTTTTGCATATAGGAAGGGTTCTATCTAAAATATTTTTGGATGTTGGATGCAATCAGCCAATCAAACGATCGTGCATATCGAAAACGGAAATAGCATTCGTTTCCGTAACCACGATTCTTTAAAATGGCGAGGAACACATGGGCGTTTGAAAAGGTTATAAAAGGGAAATAACTAAAATAACTATATTATGAATGTCGTATGCGAAATAATTTTATGTGTTGAAAGTAACTTATATTTCTAAAACTTAAAAAAAAATCATTGATCATTTTTTTACGTAACAAATATTATTGTGAGCTTATATAGATATTATGTTTTAAAAAAATTATAAATGCACCATTATCATAAGTAAAAAAAAATCCATCCAGCACTGTGATACGTTATTTAACTTCAAAATAAAATTGAAAAACTGAGATATCTTAGACAAAAAAAAACTTTGTTAGTGTGACATGATTTACAACATATTTGAGGTTATCTGTCCAAATTTAATTGATGGAGAAAATTGGAAGCCGTTTTCCGTCCAATGCTAATACCCCTCCAACTCAATTTAACTCCATTGCCAATATAGTTGGAATAAAATATTTGACAGTATGACAGGACCTTTGAGAATTGCTAGGTTAAAGGCATGGAGTGACGTAGTTGGTCACGTTTCTTTTACCTCCAAATCGCCATTTTTTCACCTCCGAAACTTAGCGGAAATGGTGCTTGACCACGTCTAATGATGGTCAGTAAGCCCTTATTACAATCTCCGTCGTTAAACACAGCCACTTCAATAGAATACAGTCATTTAAAACTGTTTTCACAAAGAAAATACGAAAAGACTACATTACAGCCAATGTTTTGGGCGTCTATACCAACATTGCACAATGCAAACCCTAAAATGGATAAAAGTAAACGGCTTCACACTGTTGCTATGTGATCATGCAAACGTTGCTACCCCGTGGTTCCATCACTCCTCGCTGTCTCCTGAATTCCAGACCCGATGTAAACCATGGTGACATTTTCAACCCGTCTCTAAAGGTCGATTCTAACCTGTGCTAAAATTTTAATGTAGAAATTCGCATGAGTTACGCACCATTAACAAAGGCTTATTCCTTAAATATTAATTCGGAGTGAAATGTTTGTATTAAATATAGGTCCCGTGCCCAAAACTCGCAGAGTAATTCAAATCATCAGAATAATGACGAATACAATAACCTATTCGCAGTGACGTATTATCATACAGTACTGTTTACAGCTGAGTATTGCAATTGCGTGTAACAAGCTTAGAGTAGATTTTCGGGAATGTTTCCGTCTACTTGACCGCACGCTCATGTAACGCGGGTGTAAACCTATCATGTAGAAGTCTACCAGATTGACGATCATGGATGCTAAGCACATATAAATGAAAAAAAATCTCTAAAATATTTATTTAAATATATTTTCGAGTTAACGTGCATCATTAATTACCTTCGTGTCTCAGACAATTTTTGATTCAATTATCAAACTTTAAACTTGTCCGTACTCGAGTTAAAAACAAAATACGAAAGCGGCTTTAGAAATTAAAAAATACTAAAAAAAAAAAAATTGGTTATCTGTAAAGTCGGTTTACGGTCGATAGTTAAACGTGACAACGTCATAACAAAACATTGATGAAATGATTGCATACTTTTATGAATACAATTGAATCATTTTATTGAATTATCACTATTTTGTATGGATACAAAAAAAGGAGTGAAATGAAATTTACAATTTAATTGATAAATTTACTTTTATTTGCACTCATTAATTCAAATATGTTTATTACTTTAACGAAGAGATTATTTTAACTATAACTTTTAAACATGTTTTCTATTTAACTTCTTCCAATCTGTGTTAATCTGTTAAGGATAGGACGATGATAGGAAAAGTAGGAAACGAATGGGAGTGTTTCAAGAATGATGTGAAGGAAAATGGCTTACCCAACACCAAGATGCAGTCAAAAATAATATATTTGCGCCACGGACTCTGCAGCAATGCTAGGAGGTTCGGGTTAGCAAAGAGCAATATAAAACGAGCGTAAAGGGACACAACGAAACGGGACATTGTGCCAAACGGGACACTTTTTCGTGCGTGCAGTTGGCGTTCATCGATTTATTAGACGTCACGTCAATAAAACTTTTAATATAAAACTTATACCTGAAAGACATTTTTGAGGTTATAATCTAATCAGTCGGTCCGTCGAAAGTCAAAGTGTGGCAAGGTTTTTACGGACGAACGGATGGAATTTTTCGGGCCATCTGATTGGATGAATGAATGACACGGGGTTGGCAGACGGACGGGTGACGGGCGTAAGAGACGGATCATTGTGAGTCCAGCTTAAGCCCTTTTGACTGGAAGCCACTTCTCGTGCATCCTACCGTATACAGACATAGAATAGCACTCGAACGAGCGAAACATTTTTCACAGATAACTTTATCAACATTATCAGGTTGATCACTGCATATTTATTCTTTATTTTATGACGTAAATACTGACAGATGTTAAGCCAGCCTAGTTTTTGGGGAAACAAATTACATGCTTTATTTAATTTAGTGGGATAATGTGTGTGTGGAATGATTGCTTAATGCAGCACGTGTGCCCGTAAAAAATCATCGTGTTTTCGTTCACGGGAAAAATTATAGTAGCATTGTACATCTGCCAGAAGAAGAAACTGTGTAATACTTTAAATTTAAACTTGAATAACCAAACCGACTATTGTTGGTTTGCATTTATTTTTGTGCCCTGATCAAAGCCGACTCCATTTTTATTCCACGAATAATTGTTCAAAGTTGCAAAGTTTCGGGAACTGACATCTGTTCCCATCGTCGGGCACAAAAAGACTTGACTTGATGTAAGTTTTTGGACACACGCCATTGCTAAGAACTTTTTCTGTTGAAGAAAAACTAAAAACTAAAATAGAGAAAAAAATAAATAAAAATACCCAAAAATGACAAAAAACACACAAAATTAAGCAAACAATTGCTGTTGTCAACAAGGATATGAACACCACAAAATATTCCGTAACAGGAATATGGTCAACAAACAAAAAAAAAATGTACTAAGAGAACGAAAAAAAAAAAGAACATGGAGTCGCACTTGTTTTTCCGTACCATGTGCGTCTCTGCCTGAGGAGGGGAGCAGATAGCAGTTCCCGAAACGTCGCTTGTTTCTGTTTTGGTAAAAGTATTGTGTTCGTTTGTCTTTTCGTTTTGTCGTGTTTTTGTCTCGTTTCAACTGTTGTGCTGAATTATTTTGGGTTCAATATTTTTGGTTGTTCATATCCTTGTTGACAACAGCAATTGTTTGCTTAATTTTGTGTTTTTTTTTTGTCTTTTTTGGGTATTTTTATTTATTTAATTATTTTATTTTTTAGTTCTTCTTCAACCTAAAAAGTTCTTAGCAATGGCGTATGTCCAAAAACTTACATAAAGTCATGCACTCCCATTGCTAAAATCTTTTAAAGATAACACAAAAAGACATGTCGCTGTTGTAGAATGATTCCATTGAAATAATTGATTGTAGGCCCCACCTCTGAATTTTTCGTACAGCAAAGACGTATAACTAGCCTTGTGAATCAGTTTAAACCATTAGCCGTACCTATATATGTTTGGTTTGCAACTTTTTTTCACTATCAACCTACAGCTGAAGTTTTCCAGTCTCTCTCTCTCTCTCTCTCTCTCTCTCTCTCTCTCTCTCTCAAACACACACACATATATAGGTGTGTGTGTATGTGTGAGTGTCGTGGTCGTTATTTTAAAACTAAACATTGAGAATAAACGTTAGTAATGTAGGCTCCCATCGAAATGGTCCAACGCTCAAACACTTTACTTTATAAGTTATTTATTTACGTGTATATATATATATATATATGTTTAACTTTGTTTTCAAAGAATTGTCTTATGATTGACTTCCAGAGTCTTCTTTCTTCGTGACACAATACAAAACCCGTCCGGCAAACTATAGTCTCGTGCTGGTAATTGACTTTTACTTACAGGAAATACGCATCTTTACCCGGGGGACAAAAATTTCGTTGTTTAACGATGCGTCGTCCGGGTAGAGGAATGGACAGTTTTGTTTTTTCTCTTAACCCCCCCCCCCCCCCCTTCCCCAACGGCACAAGTGTGTCGCGTGCTTCTCTGCACAGGAAGCACAGGAAGAAGTGTAACGAGGCCTACTTGCAAACCGTTAGGCCTTCCTGCCTCCTTCTGCTTTCTGCGTGGGTACCGGGTTCGGCCTTATTCACTTGGTCCTCTCTCCGTGCATATTCAGAGTGGTTCACAGCCTTCGTCGGTGACCGTAATTTTTTTTTATTTGTAAATAGAACAGAAATATTCATGTAAAATTTAATGTATTTGCAAAAATTTTTTTACATTTACATGAAAACAACCGTATCACCACAAAGAAGTGTTCGCAGTAATATGTACTGTTTTCGTATTCTTATCCGAGAATTTATGCTTTGTGTTGTCCCAGTAACTTCAAATGTTATGTTATCTGTAAACCTTTTCCCTGAATAGCTTTCCAGTATTGACTGCACAAATCAATAATCATGATTAAACGAAATAAAGTAGAATTATTGAATATTATATTATATTTTCTATGGTTTTTAAAACTTAAGTTGAATGAAACATCAATTAAATATATAAAATTGTGTGTCAATGTTCAACCAATAATCAGTATTATCTCGAAAAACATATTTCATATGTGCAAAAATAACCATTACCACGTGTTGTAGAAAGTTAAAATATAATTATTTTAGTAATTAAAATTTGGTAACTGGTTTCCAAAGGAATCTTGTAAAAGTAGGTACAGAAAACATTTTTTCTGTGTGGGTTTATAATGTAAAATAAATATTTATAATGTAAAATAAATGTTGAAGACATACACTTATACGTCTTATGTTCTTTAGCGCTTCCCAAAACTGGTATACGCCTTCAAAATTGGAGTTCAGCAGCTGGTTTATGGCCAATCAACAAGGAAAGTGTTTCGTGTGAAACACTAAATCAAAGGAAATTTTACAACCGGAAAACTCGTCGCTGATGTTAAACAATTTAATTTAAATAATCATTATATTTCACAAAGTTTTCAGAAGTGTTTGTTCCCTTCAATTATTCCAATGAATTAATATAATGATAGCTACAAGTTCTCCAGTGGTTGTAGAACTTTGTTGAATTGAACATTAACCAGACCTTAAGTGTTTCATCTTAAATACTTTCTCAGATGCTAAGCTCCAATTCAAAAGGCGTAAACCGGTCTTTGGGAAGCACTTTAGACAGTTGAAGATGTTTTGAAGTAAAATGTTCCGTGATGAACATTCAGGCCGAAGTTTGTTGGTCGAGTTCGGACTCGTTCTGTGATGAGCATCCTGTTGCGAACCAAACTGTCCTAGGCACCATCGAGCTCTCAGAAGTAGGATCAGACTTGGAAATCAATTCCAAAGCCGGGGTTCAGTAATATTTGTTGACGTGACAACGTCTAATAAATCGATGAACGCCGGCTGCACGCACGAAAAAGGATGACTCATTGTCCCGTTACGCTCATTGTACGCTTGCGCCGCATCTATCTCTCTTCCAATCGATTGGAAAAACCATCGATTTGACTTTTTCGAGGCACATTAAACTTGGAACACCCCCATTCGTTTCCTACTTTTCCTATCATCGTCCTATTTTTAACAGAATAACACAGATTGGAAGAAGTTAAATAGCAAACATGTATAAAAGTTACATTTATAACAATCTCTTCGTTAAAGTAATAAACATATTTGAGTTAATGAGTGCAAATAAAAGTAAATTTATCAATTAAATTGTAGATTTCGTTTCACTCCTTCTTTGTATCCATACAAAATAGTGATAATTCAATAAAAATGATTCAATTTTATTCATGAAAGTATGCAAACATTTCATCAATGTTTTGTTATTACGTAGTCACGTTAAACTATCGTCCGTAAACCGACTTAACAGACAACCAATTTTTTTACATGTGGTGAAGTAACGCGTGGACACCGCATTGTCTTACACTTAATCAAAGATTAAAAAAATATATTTTACATTAATAATAAAAATACACTAAATAGAAAAAAAAGTCATCACTTAAAAAAATGACTAAACTAAGAAAATAGCTCACACTTTAACTACGGGGGAAAATGTATAATTAATTTCTTTTTTAATATGCGCTCTTAAATGTTAGTCTCATTTCTTACAGAAAAAAATTCTTAAATATTAAATATTCTTAAATATTGCGAACACAAACTATAATTTACAAAAAACGTATGTAAACTACACATTAAACTTTAAAAATTAAAAACTATTCATTATTTAACTCTATATATTAATTTAATTGACTTATCACATAAAATGTTTACATTAACTAAACATACACACACTCGTGCCTGAAGTTGCTTAAAAAAATGGATCACAGTAATTGCACATTTCAAGTTACGACACTTTTTTTTAATATTTTAAAACAAACCTTCGCTAAGCTGTATGTGAAATTTGTTGTCTTCCAGAGAAGGATTTGGAACATGCCGTGAAGTGATGCAAAGGAATCAGGTTGCATTTAGAATAAGTACTGATACTGTGACGGGAATTTAGAAAGGGAAATCGACTAGCCAGATTTGACGGGGTTTGTGAATAACATTTTTCAACAGAAGTACATTTCGCCTTTCGTAGCCACGGTAGTATTTTTTTTTTTTTTTTTTTTTTCGTAATAAGGAGAAACGTAGTCTCATAGTTTTAAATTTAAAATGAAACGAATGCATACATTTTGGATTTTCTGCAGTCGGTTAGCTTGTTTTGATCAGTAAGGTCATTATAAACATCATCACACTAGAAAAGCCTTTAAAATGTATTAGAAGTAGGCCTATTCGTAAAATATTTGCATTGGATGATCTTACCTTTACTCGTGTATGCTGGATCGCAATTCAATTGAAATAGTAATGATAGACGAGATTCTATTTGCCCCCCCCCCCCCCCCCAACCAAACCAATAATCCAACATATTTTCAATTGTGGCGGTATTCATAGTTTTATTTGATAATACCTCCTTTGCTTGTTTTCTTTGGTTTTTTTTTTTGTTTTTGCGTATTTACGTATTTTATTTTCCAGCATTATTTTCCTGCAGCAAAAAGAAATAGCTTTGCAAGGACGTTTGGCGGTTCTGGCAGAAGATCAAAATACATTTGACCGACAGGCAGTATACATAGACATTTGTATCCCCGAAAGTCATTCTATCGACAAGCCTTTAGAATGGAGTTCAATTTACCGACAGTAATTTAACCGACCAGTCACTTGAACGACAGCCGTTTAACTGACCACCCGAAATTTTATATCGGTGAGAAAACGCCATCTCAGACAACAGACAATTGACCTACAGGTTCTAGACTGAAATGTCTTTTAACAGAAAAGTCATCTCACCTAAAAGTTATTTAACCGAAACGTATTTTATCAACAGAAACGTATTTTAACAACAGAAACGTCATTTAACAACCGAAACATCATTTAACAACCGAAACGTCATTTAAAAACCGAAAACGTCATTTAAAAACCGAAAACGTCATTTAACTGAAAAAGTCATTTAACCGAAAGTTTATTTGACGTACAGTCGTTTGAACGACAGATTTTTGACCGAAAACCCAAATATTTATCATTTTAGAAAAATTGCCTTAACTCTGCGATATAGCCTACAATTTACCAACAGAGACTAGATTGACAGACATTAGACCGAAAGACATTTAACCGAAAAAAATCGTTTGACCGACAGTCATATGACCGAAAGTCTTTTGTCGAGCATTTCGGCCGAATGGCTTTCTTTCTCGTGACTGCTACCCGAGTTATGACCTTATTTTCTCGCCGAATCAATTACGCCCATCTTAACACGCTTTGAATTGAGAAAAGGGTTATATATATATATATATATATATATATATATATATATATATATGTGTGTGTGTGTGTGTGTGTATGTATATATATATATAATATTTATTTATTTATATATACACACATACAAATCTGACAAAAAAGGTAGTTGGCTTCGGTTCCGTTCATCATCACAACATGAGAAAAAGTACACTTGCAGGCGCCGAAAATAAATTTACAAGCATTCCTGGACCCAATTTGCATGTGAGATGTCGAATAACCTCCGAGCAGAGCTAAGCAGTATTTAACTTGACTCATTCAGTCGTTCAGGGGAAAAATTTAAATCCTTTCTACTTCAAAATAACCCGTTTAATTTAAAGCAGTGTTTAGATTCTGACTGTTTTGTTGTTGATTTTAAATTAGAATCGTATGCGTATGTAATTAACATAATGTTTGATATTTCAGTATTATTTTTGATGAAGTGACTTATTCATAACGCAATTATTTTGTCACTTTCCAGAAGTAGCAATCGTATAACAGCCATGGGCTGATTATTGGTTTTTATTAAATGAACAAAAATGTAATTGATTGAACCTTCAACACGCCTATTTAAATTAACATGTTAATATTACAAATATAAACGCCACTGCCTACCACAGTAGTAATTGAGAGAGTGTTTTACAAAAGATACTTTTTTTTTTTACGTGATGGAAGCTGTTGTAGTTTGAAGACTTTATATGGGTAATTTGTCTGGGAGTAGATGTCAAGGAGAGTAATCACATTTCACTTACAGCATGAGTTGTGTCATCAAGATTTAAGCGTCGTATTTAAATTACACGTTTCTGCGACGTGGTTCACGAAGAACCGAGCTATTTTCGTAATGATAGTTGTCCCATTTCGGACAGGTTGTTGAGTAATCGTGACGGTGAGCGGTGCGACCACGTAGTACGTTGTGCCGCCGCTAGAGTGGCTCGAAGCTAGTGTGAAAGGAACGTTTTCAGCGCCTCGTGCGGTGTGATTTGTTACTATGCGTAGCACCTGGACAGCTGCGGTATACAGCTAGCGCATCCTAGCGTTTGTAAAATGAACGACTAGAGGTGAGACTACAGACGATATATTTTTAAAATTCAGTTTTATTATTGATAATTATAAAAGAAAGGATGTGTTTGTATTTAATCTGTTCTTGGTTTCATTCTTTTTAAGGCTTAAGTTGTATTTCTAATGCCATTTTAGGTTTTTGGCTAATCAAAAGCTCTGAATATATTATTACGCCGCCAAGGGATATTTTTATTTATTAAATAAAAATGCGTAATTATTGTCTAGATAATTTAAAATATTTTCTTTTGTTTATTATTTGCAAATATCCAAAAAAATTACAGCGCACTTTAAGAATGAACGAAAAACCTTTTTATACGATTAACTTTGAAATTCTTGCACTACAATGGTAGTATCCTCGACTTTCTACTACGCACACGACCAGCTAATTCTGAACCGGATGGAATCTGAAAGAACACAGAGCAGCTTAATAAAATACGTATTAGGCAAATGATAGTTAAACGTACTTATGTTATAGTCGTTACAGATATTCTACTGATTAAATAATATAAAAAGGCCTTGCTAATGGTTTTGTTTATTTCGTTAACAGTTCAAAGTAAAAATAAATGAAACACATCTAGTGTCAGTGGTTGTTTTTCAGTACAATATTGCGTGTTTTTCAAGTAAGCGACAGCTTTTTTTAAAAAAAAAAAACTTGTTTTTTATTCCGACTGAATGAAATTAAGTTATAAAACACACTCTAAATCATTCTTCTATTCGGTTTATTTTCTCGTGAAATTGGAATAACAAAAGGTAATTATATGATGGCATTGGAATTAAAATAATGCGTATCTACTTAGACCAATTTCGTCACGAACGTACACCAAGGATGTCTAAAGTGGTCAAACGACTTAGTATTCCCTTATTTTCGTTTAGTATCCGTCAAACCAGTTATTAGCTTTTTATGATTAAATTACGCACATCGGTAATGAAATATTACCGTAAATACGGATTGGCGTTAAAAAAAAACATCTGAACATTGAAAACGAATCAATGTACCTATCCTTTACCTATCCTTCTCCCACTGTCTTCCAAACCAGTTGGGTCAACACCTCGCTACGTCCTTGCGTTTAGCCATTTTATTTCAGTAAAACGGATCGTTTGAACCCCGCTGAAATATTACACGTCTCTCTATGGGAAAGTTCAGATTCATTGAAACTGAGTCAGTCACCTGAACAGTCCCAAACATAACCAAAGTTCGCAGCTTGCTCCATAATTTTTTGACGTGACAACGTCTAATAAATCGATGAACGCCGGCTGCATGCACGAAAAAGTGTCCCGTTTCGCACATTATCCCGTTACGCTGTGTCCCGTTACGCTCATTGTACGCTTGCGCCACATCTATCTCTCTTACACTCGATTGGAACAACCATTGATTTGACTTTTTCGAGGCACATTAAACTTCTTGAAACACTCCCATTCGTTTCCTACTTTTCCTATCATCGTCCTATCCTTAACAGAATAACACAGATTGGAAGAAGTTAAATAGCAAACATGTATAAAAGTTATAGTTAAAATAATCTCTTCGTTAAAGTAATAAACATATTTGGATTAATGAGTGCAAATAAAAGTAAATTTATCAATTAAATTGTAGAATTCATTTCTCGCCTTCTTTGTATCCATACAAAATAGTGATAATTCAATAAAAAATGATTCAATTTTATTCATAAAAGTGTGCAATCATTTCATCAATGTTTTGTTAAGACGTTGTCACGTTAAACTATCGTCCGTAAACCGACTTTACAGACAACCAATTTTTTTTTTGTTTGGGCGTCGTCTTAAATATATTAATCAATTACTTAATGTATAAGTTACAAGCTGTTGTACCCGGCGTTGGCCAGTCTGAAGCCCTGAACACAGGATGAAGGGAACTTCTTTTGAAATCAGATGTAGACAATAATAATTGTCTTGCGAATTTGAACGTCGAGTGTGCCAAGTAATTGCTATCACCAGCAGGACCCGCCAGATGTTGTTCTGCTGGTCTACACTCATAGCTGGCCGCCGCGAGCTTCACTGGGCGAACAGGTATTGTCAAGGAGAAGGATAGGTAGGAAGTTGCCAGACCTTACTGTATTACCGCGTGGCGGGCATAGAGAAATTATACACACTCACTGTTTGTAGCCTATGCGTATTACCAATGATTTGCTGTTATAAAAATGAATTAACCCATGGCGATAAGTTCAACGGTATGTAAGTTAATGCGCTGCAGTGTCATCTAGCGGCGAGTTACAAAAAATGGATATCGAGAGTTACAAAAACCTCCTCAATGAAAAAAGAAACACTTCGATGGTGATCGGTCAAACGGTGTCGATTATATTATACAAAGATTTGTTTTTATCTTCTTTCCTTGATTTTTAGATGCCGCAAAGGCCGTGGTGGCTGGTAAGTGCAGTCATCCACCACCAGGAGCGATCGCGTCGCAGGTTAAAAAAAAAAATTGTTTGTCTGTAAAGTCGGTTTACGGACGATAGTTTAACATGACAACGTCATAACAAAACATTGATGAAATGATTGCATACATTATGAATAAAATTGAATCATTTTTATTGAATTATCAATATTTTGTATGGATACAAAGGAGAAGTGAAATGAAATCTACAATTTAATTGATAAATTTACTTTTATTGCACTCATTAATTCAAATATGTTTATTACCTTAACGATGAGATTATTTTAACTATAACTTATATACATACATGTTTGCTATTATTATCTTCTTCCAATCTGTGTTATTCTTATAAGGATAGGACGATGATAGGAAAAGTAGGAAACGAATGGTAGTGTTTCAAGTTTAATGTGCCTCGAAAAAGTCAAATCGATGGTTGTTCCAATCGAGTGGAAGAGAGATAGATGCGACGCAAGAGTACAATGAGCGTAACGGGACAATTTGCGTAACGGGACACTTTTTCGTGCGTGCAGCCTGCGTTCATCGATTTATTAGACGTTGTCACGTCAATAATAATAATTGTATCTCGGTCCAAGTGCCCAACCCGACGAACTATTCTTCCTGACCCTCCTGTCTGTCCTGTATTATCCTGATTGCTTAATGCAAGACCTACTGCACCCCGCATGTGTGAGCCCAGGTTCCCCCCCCCCCCCCTACTTCTGTGTCTATGCGTGTTTTACCCGGGCTCGACTTAGCATTAGTTTAAAATTCTAAATATAAGTAGGGGAGTTAGACGCTGCCGTAGCTGGCCAATCACTGCACAAAGAACACGATGCATGCGACCTTCTCCCTGCATGGCTAATCCCTGGAATGACTAGGTTTATGGGCTCCGGCCGGAGACGCACCTAGGTCCCTCCCTAACCCGGACCCCTCCTAAAAAAATTCATTTAGTTACAATCACCTTGACATTAGTAAACCTGCCCCTCCCCACACCTCCAAAAAAAAATTAATTTCTGTAAGAATTTTAACAACACTTAATCATATCTAAGTTTTACTTTCACAACAACAAAAAATCATAAGAAAACAATAAGAAGGTTCACGAAAGGAGGTTATTCGGTTGTCTTGACTCGGAATCAATGAATCTAAAGATTTTCTACTCTCTGCAGCCAAAGGTTTCCTAATACGACACGAGGCCCTGAAGAGAGCATGACTGTGGTCGACGAACAGCGGTTACGAGTTGTGAGGTTGGTACTCGGAAGAACAGAGTTTTCCCAACCCGGCCTGATCTCTAGGAATTTTCTTTTACCTAACTGGAAAATAAAAATTCCTTCTATGACTACCATAATGATGTATATCCTCGAAAAAAAAAATCAATTTATTGACAGAATTATCTTGCTTGCTATCACTAATAAGCCTCTTAGTAAACACTGCCAAATATAATTTCTGTAAAAAAAAAAAAAAACTTCGAGTATGGTTTGAGGTTTTATATATTTGGTATTTTATAAATGATTGATTTTTTTGCGGTCCCAAACTTTTTTTTTTGTGCATATTGCCAACAAATTTATGAGCCCTTTCTTCCTCTCTTTGTGCATGTAAAACAAAAACGAAAACTGTGTGTTAATGATTTGTCATCTTAATTTATTTTTCCTGTGATTTTTATTGCTTTTTTTTTTTTGTGGGGTGGAAATGTGGTTGCGTAAATGTTAGGTTCCGTGTCGGTTCTAAGGTTGGAGTCGTTTTTGTTGGGAGTTGAGAGTATATTTTTTAACTAGTGTTTCCCTTACGTTCGTCATTATTTGCAAACTCTTATTTTGAAATATTTATGTATATATAAATTTGTATATAAATACTTAAATTTAAGCAATAAAAAATCACACTCAGCTTACAGAAGGTCTGTTTAGTAATATTAAAAAAAATAACTTTACTTTAAATGGGTAGTGAATGTGATCCTTTTTATTTAAGCAACTTAATGTACAGGATATACACACACACACACACACACACACACATATATATATATATATATATATATATATAGAGAGAGAGAGAGAGAGAGAGAGAGAGAGTGTCTGTGGACAAGAGGGTTGGCTTATACATTTTATACGATAATTAGCTTAATATGTTTGGCTAAATAATGGATTTAATACTGAGTAGTTTATAAAAGTTTTATTTTATTTTTAAAATATAGTTTTTTGCCCTTTTTTACTTACCTTTTGTTTAATTTTATATTGTGTACTTTTTCTCTGTAAGAAATCAGACCACCATTCAAGAGCACATATTGAAACAAATTTATTTATTTATCATAATTTTTTCCGTACTTTAAGTGTGAGCTTTTGTTTTTTTAGTCTAGTCATATTTTTAAGAAATCACCTCTTTTTTCTATTTAATATTTTTTCTTATTTCTGAAAGTAATATTTTGTGTAAATATTTGGATGAGTGTGGCTAAGCGGTGTCTACGCCTTAACTTTGCCACATTTGAAAATAAGTTGAATAAATAAATAAATTAATTAATTAACACACGCGAATCTCCCATGCCTAGGAAATGGAAAGGCAGCAAACGCTATGCATACGGAATGTTACAATATTCGTAATACGTAACGTTAGGTGGCAATGGAATGCAACCAGACAAGTGAGGAAGATGCAACGTTTGCTTGGAAGATAAGACGGTAGCTCTAAGAGGGTGGTTCGTGCTGTGTTGAGAGACGGCAGGAAACGAAGACAGTAAATGTGGGTTTACGATTGAAAATTAAGAATTAAGAATTAAGACTTAGTCGTGTACTTACCATATGAGACTATGTAAACTAGTGGAATGGTTTATGATTGTTGTGTGTGAATTTTGACGGGTCGTGTGCGAACCATATGATGACTTAAGACTTAACAGAAATGGTTATATTTTATATTTTTCGTTAAGACTTAAGGGAACACAACAAACCGGAACCTTTCAGCCGGAAGTTTATGTCTTGGTATTGGACCGAGCGAGGCAGTATTTTTGGTTAGAATTCGTATATTTGTAATTAAGAATTAATTTAGACATGAGTGAACATTCTTATGCAACAGAATTTGATAGTTATCCCATTTGTCAATTACCTATTTCAAACCTGCTTCTCCATTTCGAACAATGGCCGACCATGTGTTTTGTGCTGTGATTGGTTGGAATTAACGACTTCTATGTCAATCATAAACTGGAAAATGTAGTTTTGACTTGATCGTGTGCTCGATGTTAAGTTATAATTCTGAAGGAAATCAATCGTAAACCCACCCTAAAGGCCCGTCTACAATAGCAATGTCCTAAACTGTGTCCGGACGACACTCGTCGCTGATTGGTCCACGTGACCCTCTGACGTCATGCGTCAAGTGGGCGAAGGTCCGAACCTACCTGGTCCGAAGACATTCGTCAATTTGAAATTTTTGTCCCAACCTGTGTACACTTCGGACACAGAAAAAGAACAGAACACTCACGATATTTGAATTTCCGGTTCCCGTTTGAAATGTGATATGAATTCATTTTTTTAGCATTTACATTTGCCACTTTGCCTTACTGGATAAATATATAATATTAAACTCCCACGACTTTCATAAGTTCAATCTCAAACTACAAAGCATCAAAACAATAAACAAAAAACATTTGGTTTGGCACATTTACTGTGCTCTGGTGACAACTTTAGAAATCAATACAATCGGACATCGGACATCGCAATATTGTGGACAGGGCAGTTTTCGGTGAGACAGTGTGACGTCACTCACTTTCGGATAAGGACACGGACCACGCACCAGGTTCGGACTATTGTAGACGGGCTCTAAAACACGGGATGTTGGGACACACGCACACGGCCTGAACGCTCGAAATTTCGCCAGCATTTCTTTCCGTTAGAGAGGTCGGTGTGGTCGCTGGAAGGTTGTCTCACCTGCCTCGCGTCCTGTGTCTGCGCCGACCCTCTTATTGCTAGTTCGCGAGCCCACAGGGGAAGCCTTCTTTTCGCAGACGAGAGAGCCAAACACCCGATCGTGCATCTTCGGTTTTTTTTTTTTTGTTCTTTGTAAAAGGTTAGGTTAGCTACATTATAAATACTTTAAATCATTGTGGACGGTTGATTCGGTTAGGATAACTACATTAAAGATACTGTGAAATCATGTAAACGGTTTCCTAGCCTTTGGATATAGCTACATATTAAAAAGTTATTCGCTAAGCAACCACAAAATGATTTTACAGTATTTTTAATGTAGCTATACTTACCTAATATAACCAACCAACCATCCGCAATGTTTTAAAGTATTTATAATGTAGCTAACCTATCCCAATCGACCGCAAAATTTAATGCCACACCGGTTTATACAATGAGATAGAACGGGGGGAAAAAAAACGAGCATGAACTTCGGGGAACTTCGGGTGTGGCTCTCTCGTCTGTGAAATGAAGGCTTCCCAGCCCGCACATGCGATGCATGACGACCTTATCTTCAGTGGTGTATGCAGGAGAGAAAAAAAGTACTTTTACAAAAATAAATCCTTAGGAAACCTGTCGCCAAGAATTAGTTTCGTGATGCTACAAGAAATATATTGTAACTCTGTACAACAAATGACTATGATTATTTTTGCTAATACGTAGGATGGAACAAGTTTTTCGTGATAGAACTGAGATTTCTTACGAAACTTTAGTTTGTTGCCCATTTTTACAAGCATATTTTTTTGAACCAAGGAAAAGATAATGGAATATTCAATAACTAGACACTATTTTGTTTTATTAAGCGTATTTTTACTTGCGCAATTTGTACTGGAAAGCTTTTCAGAGAAGGGTTTACAAATTGCTCTTAACTATTGGAGGTTACTGGGACAACAACAGTTTCCAATATTAACTGCGCACTTAAACAGGCAGAGTTAAAAAAAAAAATAGTCAAATCGTTGAGTATTTGATTATCTTTCCCGTAGCTTCGAATTATGTGCCGGTTGTCGTTAAAGAAAAACGTATGTCATGCATGAAAAAAAAATAACCGTGGCGATGTGTTTGTGGAACTTTGTTGCGGAGAGTTGCAGACGACTGGTTTCCAGTTGAATCCATAGGCCCGAGAGGGTGGGTAGCTAGCTTGTCTTCTGGCCCCTGGAGTTCCAGCCAGACCTACCTCCCTCCCTCCCTCTAGCTTCTCCCGGCGTGTCTTTGAGGAGACAACCCTCAATTTGTCGGTGCCGGAGCTGGCCCGGGCCTTGTAATACACGTCGCACATTCATCACTGGCGCCCGCCGCACTGGGTTAAATGCGGGGTGTTGTGTGTGTGTCTCTCTCTCTCCCCCAAGAAGTCTCCCGGGCAGAACCTTTCCTTCCGCGTAGCTGCGCGCCCGGGGGTTTGCCCTCGGTGGTCGGTAGTGGCGCCGAGTTGCCTCGAACACTCTGGAGGGCCCCGCCTCGTCAGTGGTGTGTGTGTGTGTGTGTCGGCGAGGCGGGATGATAAGCGCGACGCTCGCTGGTGCTTCTAGCGCGGTGTCTCCTCTGGACTGGCGCGCAGTCTTCTCGTCGTGTCACAGGACAACTGTGAAATTTGAGCGGTGACCGAATGAAGATAAAGGCGTAATGTGGGGACGCACCACAACGCCGAAATGCCAAATTGACCACAACGCCGACAGCTAGAAAACTGCTGTGTACCATAACGCCGAATTACCACAACGCCGAAATACATTAACCCCGCAAAAATATCATTGCAGGACTGCCACAAAGGTTAGGTTAGGTAAGGTTAGCACACAAATTCATTCAGTTGTTTTTTCATTTTGCTCCTGTGGCCTCCCCCCCCCCCCCCCCTCCTCCCCGCAGAAACATTTTTCGGCGTTGCTGTATTTCGGCGTTGTGGTACACAGCAGTTTTCTAGCTGTCGGCGTTGCGGCCAATTTGGCATTCGGCGTTATCGTTTTCGGCGTTATTGTACGTTCGGCGTTGTGGTAACGACCCATTCGCCGGCATTCAGTGGACTGCATTGGCCTGAAGATCTCGCCATTTGGAACGCGTCTCCCATGCTTAGTTAGGTGCCCATTGGTGCTAGAGTTATACTGCCCGGCTTAACATCAACAATCTTATTTTGTATACCATTGTTAATTATAGTAAGTACTAAAGATATTTTGAAAAGAAACTTCTTGGGGCGCGGCGAGAATGAAATTTCAAAGCCGAATTGTAATGCAACATTTTTTTTTTTTGTGGAACGTTTCTGACGCAAAAATATTCTCTTGTAAGCTCCCATGTCCCGTTACGCCAACTTGAGCCCCTTCACAGTTCCGTGGCCCTCCGGCATGCTAAGTTCGGTTGGAGTATAGGTGCGTTTCAGGACTAGCCCCGTACGCTCTAGGTCGCGATGAATATCGTATTTCGTTCAGAGATTTGGCGTGTTCCTGTTTGAATAAACAGTAACACGCACAGCTTTTTTTTTCTTTATGGTGTATTTCTAAACTGAGTAATATTTGTTAATTAATCTTTATTTATTGGTCATTGATTATTAATAGTCTGAACAGTTATTTTGAAGTGAGTAATAATATTGTTAATTCGTGTTTATTTAGATAAAAATGTTTTCTTTCTCTCTCTCTTCTGTCGTTTCACCCCTTACGATATAATTACAAGTCGAGGTCTGAATTTCCAAATAAGTTTCACTTCTATAACGTGTACTGAGATATACGTGCTCTTTTTTTAATTTTACTATTTATTTGTTCAAGACCATGAATTAGTATAAATTGACCGTATTATTGCAGTTGTAGTCATTCTGACAAAAAAAATTCAATGCTTAACACCATTTATAGCAAAAGTTTTTTTTGCACGTATGCTGAATTCCGTATGTGATTGTGTCTCACAGTGATGTGTAATAAACATCACTTTTTGTTCCTATGTTAACAGATTTATCTTGACTTCTAAGGATCCTTTATTATGTTGTGACTATGGCGGAGTTAATAACAGCAAAAAAAGATTGTTTTTTATGGAAATGTATTGTTCAGTGAAAAAAAAAACAGAGAAAAGTCCATGCCGTATATTTTTCGCGAAATATGATCATAACAAGTGTTTCGTATTAATATGTAATTTAATTATCACTAACTTTAATACATTTATTGCACAGGGTAGTTTAATGGCTACAGAATAGATAAATCACAAGTTTTATCGCATGCAGCAAGGGTCTTTGGTGGCTAAAGTAACACACGTAAACCGCACACTGCATCGGATTCAAGTGTCTAGTGTAAGTGATATTGACGAGTGTTGCCGAGTGTTGTGAAGGCAGGAACAGATCATGGGCATCATTATTCGTCAAAATCACGTTCATGCGCATTCACTGGCACGATGACGTCACAGGAAAAACTAATTCTTCGCAACGAACACGTACGCATTGTTAGACTTGCAGTTAGATTCAAATCTGACGGTATTTAGTCACACAAGAAAGTTCGATCGACATCACCGTAACGAGCGAATGGAAGTTTTAAAGTCAATTTTTTTTCTAAAGACATTGTGTGATAGCCAGGGAACGGTCGAGATAATTCTGTTTGTGGTGTTTTGCAGGACGCAGTGAACAAAGGTACAGAAACCACACGTGATTCCTGGTGTAGATCAAAATAAATTAGCTGCAAGAATAACGTATTCTCTGTGCTTTCTGTGTGTTCCTGGCGACTGTCAGTTGGCGCGTATCTCCTGCCGGTAATACCGTGCTTATATCCGCGATGCAGGAAGTATTGCCTACTTCCCATGCGTTGTTTCATTGCCGTTGAAATTTTAGTACGACGAAGCGGTAAGTCATAGGTAGTTGCAACAAGTTGGCGCATGACTCTCGATCAAACCTCATAAATAGAGACCTGCAAAATTCGCGGTTTCGATGGCCTTCAGGATAGACTGCACATACCCCTGTACACTAGGGCAAATAACGCAAGTTCATTGGCTGCCAACTTGTAAGTCGTCTCAGCTGGTTTGTCTGTGATTCGATCCTTGTTTGGTTGAGGGTTTATAACTGGTTGATATTCGTCCAGATGAACAGTAAGCCAAAAGAAAAATTCTCTAAGAGGTATATGTGTTTGAATTCTAGCCTATCACCGAATGAATCCGCGAATTTTGCAGGTCTCTACTCTTAAAATATAAGTAGCTAAATTGGAAGGCCCAAATTTTTTATGGCATTACTTTGGTGTAGGGGAAGGAATGTCGTTAAAAGATTGACCGTGGAGTTGGTACAACAAATTGGTATATATTAATTGGATTAACTGATTTTATAGCACCCATCTTTTGAATGACCACAATTTAAGAAACTTTTAAAGAATTTACATGGCTTCAATTTACCCCGCTCCTTTCTTCTTTACACATAGAATAGGCTAACATTTCGTACAGGCAGGGTTAGTTCAATAATACTACATTCAATAATTCTACATCATTTACGGTCATAATTAGTTTATGTTGGGTAACAAAATGACGTGGTACACATATCGTGACCCTATACACTGCCCAACCATAGACTAATAGGTGATTAATATACATAGACCGATCATCTGTGTGTGGCTTAAACATTGAGTTAAGAATTTTCCAGCAACTGTCAATATTTGCTGGTGCAAAAAAAAAAATTGCCACTTGCGTTTTTTATAACGATTAGACCCAGCAGGTACAAGTTGTTGTTCAAATTGTTGAATGTTAATTTGTATTTTGACGCGATGCATACTTAAATAAATTCATCACGAAAATAATTAAGCCAATAGAGTCTTTCAGATGATGAGAGGCCATGAAGGTAAAAGTATTTTTAAGCTCATTGCAAAATGAATTCGCTATCATTTTGGTCACACACACACACACTCTATCATTCTCTCTCTCTCTCTTTCTTTTAGGGGGAAAGGAGAGGAGAGACATAATTAACAAACCAGCGACAGCCCGAACCAATAATCGAAACGTTGAATAACAACGAATCTCAAAGTATTTGAAAATTTTGAGATTCAGTGAAAAATATTGGAAGAAACCTGATAATTTCCTAAATTCAACACTGATTACACCAACATTTATTAAAAATGTGTTTTTTTTTAACTTATCCTGTTACTAATAATTTTCACGTTCAAAATGCAATTATGTCAATAAAATTACGATGCGTATTAATTTTTTGAACAGAACATGCAAATGTTTTAATGTTTCGAAAAAAAGTTAATAATTTTTTAATATTACTTGTATATTGTTATATTTCAGTCTTTTTGAGACAAAAGGGCAGGACCGAGGTACTCTTTTGCGGATCGTTTCCACAACGCCGAAATACCATAACGCCGAATGTCAAAATTTACCACAACGCCGACAGCTAGAATACTGCTGTGTACCACAACGCCAAAATAACAACTGAATGAATTTGTGTTTCTTAAATGTACCTTAACGCCGAAATACCACAATCAAACCTAACATTACCTAACCTAACCCAACCTAGCGTAATATAACCTAACCTAACTTAACCTAGCCTATCCTAGACTATCCTAACCTAACCTAGTCTAACCTAACCTAGTCCAACCTAACCTAGCCTAACCTAACCTAGTCTAACCTAACCTAGTCTAACCTAACCTAGTCTAACCTAACCTAGTCTAACCTAACCTAGTCTAACCTAACCTAGTCCAACCTAACCTAGTCTAACCTAACCTAGTCTAACCTAACATAGTCTAACATAACCTAACCTTTGTGGCAGTCCTGCAATGACATTTTTCGGCGTTAGTGTATTTCGGTGTTGTGGTACACAGCAGTTTTCTAGCTGTAGGCGTTGTGGTCAATTTGGTATTTCAGCGTTGTGGTATTTCGGCGTTGATGTGCGTCCTTCTTTTGCGATTCAAATTCAGAAATCAGATTTTGGGGGGAAAAAAATAGGGATTCGAGCTATCACCAGCCAAAACCCATGGCGCATGGGAAGTCCCCCAAAGCGGCGAAGGTTGGACCTGGTTCAGAGAGTTCCATGGTTCGTAGTTGTTCTCGGTACAGCGACCAGACTGAGCCATCCAGCAAGTACACGCTTATTGTGGTACAGTCACGTTTTGTTTCCGCGAACGACGATTGTTTGACCACAAGAGAAAAACTGAGAAGAGAAAAAATACGTGGGGCGCATGTAGTAGATAAATAGTAAGCAGCGAAGTAGCTGACATTGAGAAAACTCTCACAATAGTTTATATTATTTTCAGTGCAGTAAAATTGTTAGTGAATTAGGTGAACTATTCATTGATCAATTATGTCCCATGCTCCCCACGTTTTTCGTTTTAAATTTTACAAGTATTTTCGTAGGTATTAAAAATTCGCAATCACAATTTTTCAGGACAATCTGTATAGGAATATGAATTTTTATGGAGTTATAAATCTGTATGGGACTAAGAGAAATTATTTTATTAATTTTAGTCCGTTTCAAGAACAGTTAATATTTTTAAGAAAATTTAAATAAATTTTTTCTGCTTTTTAGTCTTGTGTGTGTGAAAATTTTGCCAATGGTTTTAAACATCTTGATGAGATTATCACAGGCATATTTGGCAAAGAGACAAACAAATAGACAGACAAGAAAGTGAGTTAATTTTGCATTGCCATCTAGTTCTGAGCTATGTGTAACCTTTCAAGTCTTTAGCTCGTCGGGCAGTTAGCTTATAATCGATTGTAAAATTTGTACCGAACAGACAAACAAACAAACCGACATTAAAGAGAGCTTATAAAAACGTGTTAAAAAATGGTGGCCACCGGGAAATTATTGTGTACAAATCCACCCTACTGGAGTTAGGTAGTTGATTTATTTTGCTGGCCTCATTAACTTCCTTGCTCCTTTTCCCGTTGGGCTAATCGGGGTAAGTCTTACGAACAAACATTTATTAATCTTACAATTATACAGAGAGTGTCTGAATTCAGCCGAAAAACTTTGGCGGCAGGTTTACCACAATAAAATAAGTTGCAAACATCTATGCGAGTAGTTATTGTCTAAAGTGCTTCCCAAGGATTGTATACGGTTTTTTAAATTGCAGGTGAATAACAATTTGATTGTAGATAACACGAAAAAAAACAACTGAACGTTTGGATGATGTTTAATTGAATGAAGTTCTGCAATCACCGTGAATTTCGTCGTTGTAGCAAAATTATTTCATTGAGATAATTGGAGGAGGGTGGTTGTTTACATATTTATTTTCCACATTTTTTTTTGTGACGTGTTACTACCCCTAATTATTTCGATGGAATAAGATAAGCTACAATCTGTGTAGTTTCAAGATTCCTTATCGCACCATAGATTCCCATTGGAGAGTTTCGCGTGTTCCCCGAATGTCGAATTGGACTGTTAGAAATTAAATTAAATTTACGGAATTTTCAACGAAGAACATAGATCAAATAAACGAACGGTCTTCGCAGTTCGTGTGACTAGATATTAGTAGACACTAGCTGGCTTCAAAATTATGATGTAAACAGGGTAAAAAATCACGAGGAAAGAAGAAAATATGTTTTGTTGTAGATTTAACCATTTTTACTAAAGATTTTGCTTATAAGCCAAGATGATTTATGTGAGTTGGGTTTCAAGCTAAGTAAACGAGTATCAGTAAATTTACTGAAATACCCTGATATTTTGTAATTAAAGAAAATGGGAAATTTAAGTTGAAATTTTTTAACAGTGCGGATATTTTTCTCCGCAAAAAAAAAATTAAATAGAATCAAAATGTAAAACTAGCTTACTACAAAATGATGTTAGGAAGTATTTTTTTTTTTTTTTGGCAATGATACTTCATAGTAAGAAAACGCAGTTGGATTACTCCTCATGCTCATGTGAACGGACTTGTTACGTGAAGTAAGAAAAAGGGGGCGTTTGCACGACGGCCCAAGAGTTTTTCCACGATAGAGTTGACGTCAGAACTTGCGCAAGACGGCAAGATTCGAGCGCTAGTAAGGACTCCAGTGGGCGGAGACGTGAAATTACTGGGGAAGCGGAGAAGGGAACAAGGGGGGAAAGTGAGACAGAAGTAGGAGGAAAGGGGGAAAAGAATCTATGCAGAATGTCCCATAACTTAACGTCAAGCCGAGAACATTTGGTAGGCCAATTAATCACTCTTCTGAATTTAAAATAATACAAAAGATTTGTAGTTTTTGAACTATACTAGGCCTATTTCGTAAGTTTTCGTAAGTCCCTACCTTGCACCAAATTATTAAATACTACGACTAAAAAATTTTTGCTAACGCAATTATAAGTAATTTTACTATTGATAACAATTAAAAATAAAATCAAACATGCTATGCTTTGGGTGAGGTGGCAGTGAGTTATTTGCACGACTTATGCGGTAAAAATTTTTGATTGGGTAATTTTAACCATTCAAAATGTAAAACAAAAAATGCTTTGCTAACTTGCCAAATCTTTAATTATACATATTTTCAAATAACCTTTCAAGATAGCAAAGTATATTTTTTTTTACGGTACAAAAATAATCTAATTTACCTGATCAAATTTTTGCTGCATTAGTCTTATAAATAATTTTTCCCCCTTAAAAGTATAACATGTTTGATTTTATTTTTTTAAATTTAATCAATAGCAGGGTTATTTATAATTACGTTGAAAAAAAATTGAATTTTTTTATTTTATTTTTTAAATCCAGATCCGTGATTATTTGGCTTATCAACTGTTCCGGCTGGGCGCTGAGTTACGGGACACTCTGTAAATGAAATGGCTTCGCGATTTCAGGACCGCGAGGAGGGTTTGGTGGGGGGGGGGGGGTGAGGTATGGGTGTCGGCGAAGGCGCTGGACAGTTTGATGGACGCGTCGGGGGTCTCCTGCCCCCCTCGAGCTTTATCCTTCTTGTAATGGGCCCCGGTATCTGGGAACCATTTTTCATACCGTGCCTTTTTTTCCCTCCCTCCCTCCCACTGGTCCGACTTGCTAATGGGCGCGCTCCGAAACTCTTCTCCAACTCTTCCTCTTGGAGTCTCCCCAGGTCCACCACACCCCTCGGTGATGGATGCCCTGCACCCCTGGCGCATCTCCCACCCTTCCCTCTGTTTGCATACCGCACCGCGGTGGAGATTAAAAAAAAACAGAGGTTGGTTTGTTTTTTTTCGAATAAGGAAAAAAAAAAGAGGGGAGGGGAAATGAAATGGAAATGAAGGCTCGCGGGGGCGCCTCCACATCGACGCTACTATTGGTCGGCGGACGAGTCTCTTCCCGTGGGACGTAAGTTTTTTTTTTTTATCCTCCTACGCTACGCCCTGCCGACATTTCTTCGTTCGCCCTTTTCATCTGGCTGCTTCTCCCATCTTCTATACCCACGGGCAGCGGGTGTGTGTGTTGTTGTTGTTGTTCACAGCGACTCCTTAACTGTGCGAAATCGCAAAAAATATATATATATATATATATATATATATATCACGCCAATCCAGTTATTGAAATTTTACTGTTAAGCGCAAGGGAAGACCATCTTGTAATTCGTAAACAGCATTATGTAACAGTAATTTTCATTTACCGTTTGACTGTAGCGTAGAATTTTTGGAAATTTTTGGATGATAAAATCAAACTTAGTTTTTTTTTTTCAGTAGCCTCTTGTGAAAAAAAAAATATATTTTTTAAAAGCTTCAAGCTTTTAAACACAAATAAATAAGAAATAAGTCGACACTTGGATGTAATAATGTTACTGGATAAGTGATCTAAGAAAACCGATAACGTTATATATTATTTTGGTTGTTTTAAGTAACCAAACTTACAAATCCACTTTTTTCATTAAAGTACGCGTATTTATAGATATTGTGAATGTTAATAATAATACTTCGAATTAAACCAAAAAAAATCCTTGTTTTAAGACAAATTTCCCATACAATGTAGACTTTAGTAAACTTCCATTACACGTTTAAGAATATTTAAAATCTTTTTTTGGAGATTTTTTTATAGATTGTTATAAATTGCAGTGCATTTTCGAACTTTTGAACAAAGAGTAACCTTAAATAAATTAAAAGTTATTTTCACTTATAGATAACTGGAAATTCTTTTGAACTACATCGTATTCCGCCTTCCCAGTATGTATATATGTTTTGATGTTCATATGGGGCCTTCTTTTTAGATAATGGGTATGCCTTACTAATTTACAATGACAAGCATATAGGTGAACATCTCAACATCTCAGAATCACAGACTATCTTTGTCAATGATGTTTTTATATCATAAGTAACCTACGTCATGGTTTTGCTTGTTTACCGCATAGGTAATAGATAACAATAAAATAAAATTATTCGTTATAAATATATTTTTAATGATAAACATAAATTAGCAAAAGAAGCCTGGTTCAAACGGTTAAAGAAATTTTCAACTGTAGACTAATTTTAATAAAGATATTTTTTTTCTTAAATATGATGTATGTACAGTTTAAGTAAAAACAGTTTTTATTTTATTTTACGTATGTACTCGTCAATTCACGAAGAT
Source organism: Bacillus rossius redtenbacheri (assembly GCF_032445375.1). Lineage (NCBI taxonomy): Eukaryota > Metazoa > Arthropoda > Insecta > Phasmatodea > Bacillidae > Bacillus > Bacillus rossius. Next base: position 17,755,233 of record NC_086342.1, read on the forward strand.
TTGAAAAAAAATTTGGCAATAGTGTTCGTAGGTTCCAAGTTCAGAAACACTTTCAGCAGTATAAATACTGTCCCTGAACCATTGTAAATGCGATAAGCTACGGAAAATTATGATGTTATTAATTAAGTTTGTTTGCTACTTGGCTAGGATCTGATAACAATTCTGTCTTGCACATTTTCTCTCTTCCTAATTAGTCGTGGAGTCGCGAAGGAGCAGAAAGTAATTCTGCAAAATTTTCATAGCGCATCTATGTCTATAGTACCAAATCTCAAATACGGAGGATATTTTTTTGACATTGCCATAAACAAGTAACTGTTAGTATGTATATATAATAAACACGTAACGTTTATTTTATAAATATGCATTTGAGTAGATTATTTTAGTTTCATACTAAATGCGGATCCTCAAATATTTGTGAAGTTGTAACACATACAGGTCTCAAAAAATACCAGTAGGTACGAACAGTGAATTAAAATTATTTCAGTAATTTAAAAAAATTGTCATATCTTCCTAAAACTTCCTTTTCTTTGTCTTACCCATTCTGTGAATAGTGTTTTTAAATGGCGGTAAATAAAATTTTAAAAATATATATCTTTATATTTGTCGTCATTTTTAGTTAAATAATGCCTGATCAGTTTTATACCTCTTTAGCGCCAGACTTGAATAATGAGATTTTCTGGGTTAGAATCCCAGGTAGTTGTAGTTGTAAACACACATCGTGTAAATTCGTCACATTTTTTTTTCCATTTCTATCAAAATAACTGTTAGATTAAAAAACATTAACAATTAATGAAGGGAAGAGGGCGGGCTCGTGGGCAATGAAAATTACAAACGAGACGAATATTTGCAAAAAAAAATTAAAGTGGTTAGCAACCTGGTTGGTGAGCCAAATATCCTGGTTTCGATTCTTGGACAGGTCGTGGATTTTATTTTTCACTGGTATACCAGTTCATTCAATCCCTTTTTAACGTAGAATTCTTTAAAATAATGCTGAGCTATATAAATATAAGAAAATCGTGCTTTCAACTACATTTCTCGACGCGAGTCACACGTAGTTTCCGCACCCGCCGCTAGAATTCGCTGCCCGAACAGCTAAGTCGACTATTTAATAATTCTGTTTGCAGAGCGAATGGTTAAACTATATAATGTAACGACTCCAATAAAAGCGATAAAGTGTTGAAAAAATACTAAAACCCTAGCTTTGAACCTGATTTTCGACAAGTAATTTCACTAAACAACTAATACTATAAGTTCCCTTTGGCTTTGTATACCTAGAGCCAAAATGTTACACATCAAAAGTTTATTTACAACGATAAAGGAACACAAGTTTTCTCTTTTGTAAAAAATAAATAAAATTGCGATTTTTTTTCCTTTTCTGCAATAAGTACATACACGGTCTTGAATTCCGATACGGCTATTCTGATTTGCACGGAAAAGAAGACTGCGCGCCAGTTTAGAGTCTTGCGCTTAGAGGCGATACCGCGCTAGAAACACCAGCGAGCGTCGCACTTATCGTCCCTACTCACCAACAGGGATACAAAACTGACTAGGTGATCCGTTCAAACACTAGTTATGTTTTATAAAAAATACTGTGTTTTGCAATACTTCGATACCGCAAGCACGATAATTAAACGTTATGAACTCACTGCCAATAATATCTTACTTGCGCATACCTATGCAAATTAAAGTAGAAAAAAAAATTTCAATCCTCTTGCACGACCTTTTCGCGAGAAAACGTTGGGTGGCGAAACGTGTGAAAAGTTGTTAAAGTTGGCGACGGCCTAAGTGAGTTATTTGAGCGCGAAAGGAAACACCTGGGAGGAATGAGTTACGGTCGGTTGGCGTGCAAGAACGTCATCAATCACATTCAGTGAATTTTAATGGACGTGCTTTAAAATGTGAGCGTGTGTGTATGTGTGTGTGTGTGTACACCGGCCGTAATAGCACACACAGAAGGCGAGCCTTTGGCCTGAAATTTCCACGCCTTTCTCAGAAAGTGAAATACTTAATGGACTCTTGAGACACTCGTCTAATTGTTTTGTATGTGACACATTTCTTTTTTTATGATAAGGGGAGATAGAGTTTCTCCACTATTATACATCTACAGTTTTTTTTATATTTTTTTCCAGTTTTTTTTTTTTTTAATTTTTTTCCGATTGACTTAATTATCAATAGTTAAAAGTTTATAAATGTTTTATTCTCTTCAAAAGGGGTTTCGTAATGGGTTTGAAAACCTTAAAGGATAATTAATATTTCAATTCTATCATGAAATAAGCGAATGAAGTAGTGTGTTACAGTTAAAATTTTGAATTTATACGTCTTTAAGTTGCTTTTGTTAACAAAAAAAACTGTTTCATTTTAGGATAGCAATTATAAATAATGGAAAAAAAATTGTTTTCACAAAATATTGAAAATATTATATTTCTATACTTTTCGTGAAATGTTTTTTTTTTTTTTTTAATTACAGACGATAATCAAACAAATTATTTACAACGAATTTCGTATAGCTATCTACAAGCGTTTAATTCAAAAATGTATCCTACATTATTACATACTCCTTATTCATGCTAGGTATAAAAATACTGCTGTGTAATATGGAATTCAATAACTACTACGGGCTCCAATAGACGGTAAAATATCCAGAAAAAAAAATTATATATATTTGCATTAGACGTTCTACTAATTATACACTATGTATAGTTAGTTCTTTTTATCTTTTTTTGATTGCTCAGTTTTAATATCGCAGATTGGCTTAAGAATCCTATATTATAATAATATAACAATAGTCACTTTCAATATAATAAGTAAATAGAAAAGCTTAATAAATAGGTGTATTAAAAATCATAATACTTACTGTCATAACCTGGAGCTTTACACTGGGAAAAAATTAAAACAGAGATATTTTAAAACTATTATAATAATCTAATTAGTTTTTTGTCGTTAAAATAAAATAAAAAAGTTTTCGATTCATAATTTTGGGAAATATGTAAAAAATAAATAAATAGTTTAAAAACTAAAAAAAAGTTATCGTTAAATGAACTAAATATTAAAAAATAAAATGTTAATATAAGTTTTTTATCACTGGAAACTGAATGGTTTAATTTTATGTCTGTATCATACACTTGATCACGCCGGAAAAGTGGCCAGATAATTTCAGATATACATAGTACCCATCATGCCATTAGCGAACCCCGGGCACATTTACCACCATAATCCAAATATTAAAAAAACATTCATTTTTAAAATTTTTGAAATTTTTGATCTTTAAAAACAAACCACCCCCCCCCCCCCCCCGGGTCACCCAGCGGCACAGTTGACCCCGGGGCAAATTCCCACAATGCCCCGACCTCATGGATACATAAAAAGCATGGTTATTACCCATAGCTCGAAATTAGGTTTTTTGACCCCGTCCCCCCACACTCCTTCTTAACGATAAAGTTATAAAATATTGTACTGTCTTAGGTTCTTTATATGTATGCAAAATTTAAATACATTTGGAAGTAGAAAAGTGGGTAAAAATTGAATGGAAATATTTTATTACATAGATCATATTGTGAAAAAAAAAGTAATGAAATTTTCAGACCGCGACAATATATACATGTCAAGATAATAAAAGCTTGGTATAAAAAACAAATATTGTTTTAAACCATTATAATAAATAATTTTAGCTTAAGTTTTGTTAAAAAAAATTTTTAGATTTTCTGAATTTTGGAGATGCTGTAAAAATTCTTTTTTTTAACGTACTGTTTTGATCTTTTATTACATTTCTTTTTGTTTTTCTGTGTGTTGTATTGTCACATGTATTTTCATACTATGTACATTTTAAATTATATGTATGTTTCTATGTTTTGTTTTAAGAGTTATTTTATTTGAAATTGTGTGTTTATATGTAAGTTTTTGTTTGATTTTTGTGTCCTGTGCTGTTGGATGGCACACACAACCAAACTAAATAAATAAATAAATAAAATGTAACATTAAAATATAAAACATTAAATTCCTCACAATAATTGAAATTACTTCTTAAAAATTACAAATGTTTTTTGAACAAATGCACATAGTAGATATTTCATTAAATTATGTATAATTATGAGCAAAAAAACGAATAATATAAGGAAAATAATTTGTAATACTACCCCATTAAGCAAGCATATACTATGTATAAATATTATTTTGAATTGTTGACAAATCTATGAAATTGACGCACTGAAGTTTTCAGTGGGATTCTACTGATTTCATATCAGAGAAAAAAAAATTGTGGCCACCTAAAATTTTTTTGTCATTATGCACTAAAGAAAAAATTTGTTGTACAGAAAAAAAACTTTCATACTGTAAACAAAGTTGCTTACTAGCGATAACAAAATTCTGTAGTTTTTTATTAGGTACAGTTATTTTTATTTAATATTTTATTGTACGCACCAGACGCTATTGCAATATTTGTAAATTCATTCTTCTGAAGACCATTTGTACTTGACGCCATTTTCTTATAAAGGAGCATCTTGGAAACGGAGCTTGTCGATCGTTATGTTGAGTGATATCCACGATGTGTCCTATGTTTGCATTAGTTGTTTTTTGATGTTTGAATAGAAATGTTTATTTTGCACCTTTCTTCCAGCTCTTATCATTTGGCTAAGTACAGTTTAAAAATGTTTTGTCTTGAATAATAATGTTCGCAGGCTTTCACGGCCATTGTCTGAAGTAGCTTGATTTCTGGGTTGTAGCCCTGTCCTTGGTGAGTTATTCGCCAAGGACACGGCTACAACCCAGAAGCCAAGCTACTTTAGTCTTGAATACAAACGGACGTATATTGACCATTAATTCTTTCGCGACCACGAAACATTTGTTTTCAGAGCCCAGTGGAATATTTTTAAGAATTAATTAATATAAAGTGTTCGTCTTCTAGTCAGCACTGTGACCATGAGAGACGAAATGGGGTGATGCGTTGAGAAAGGAGTCGTTGGTAGCTGACAGATGTAAGGGTGGGGGAAACAGGATTATCCGGAGGAAAAAAAAGTAACCAATGGTTCACAGCAACGTATTTTAAAGATGAAAAAAAAAAGGATTTTCAACAATTTCATAGATTACATAAGATTACTACATTCTATATTTATTTTCCTTTGTATTAGGGCAACTCTCACAACAGAATAAACATTGCATAAAAGGTTCTGTTGTAAATACAACAGTCGTGTATCAGTAGTTAAAACCTTTTATTTTGACTTTTTGTGTCACTATCACTGTCTATGTTTCCACCTCCAAGTAATGTATTCAAATTAACTCTGTAATGTCGTTTTATAAACATTTTGCCATAAAACTCTCGAGTTGGTACAACATTAAAAAATTATGGTGTGTTTGTATTTTTTTTTTAATTTGTAGCAGTTCTTCCTACCGCTTAATAATTTATTTCTTTTTTGCACAATAATTTCGAGACTCGCTGTGTGTGCTAAAAAAAAAGTCTAGTAGCCGCATCTGCGTTTCGTGATTGGTTGATACTCTTACAGGTCATCTGTCGGCAAACGAATCGCAGCAGTTTGTGCGGAATACAACGTGTCCTGAATGTTCCTGCTGGGAAAGAGGTAAGTGGCTTCCCTTGAAGACAAGTTAAAAAGAAAGAAACCGCTGCAGAAGGCATGCCTTAATGAATCCTTAAATGATTCTTGTAATGAATAAGATTGATTTGAAATAATACCTTTTGGACAATGTCGCATCAGCTGATACTGTCTTGTTCTCCTTGTGTGGTTAATTATTAAGGTACCTCCCCCCCCCCCAAACGACAATCAGAGTAAACAAGCAGGACCCTACGTATGTCTTAAGTTGATATGTTAATCCCACCTACCAAACCCAACTAGAATAAAGGAAGGCTCTGATTGGCCCACATATGCTGTCAAACAGGAAAGACCCCTCCCCTCTCAAGCGAGCGTATTCAAAGGCAGGAGAATAACCAAGAACCTCAGAAGGTGCGAACTGCCACCCTGAAGATGGCAACTGCAATTACCACCGAGACGTCAGAGAAATCTTCGCCTTTGACGCGGTTAAAACCCAGAAGGCAATGGCTGCGAAAGCCTGTGATCCTTATTAATCCACCCAGTGGCGTACATAAGCAGGAAAAGGCCGGGGAGGGGACATTGGGGATATATCTCCCCACGAAGTTACGAAACAATTTCCGAAATGTTAGCGAAGACAGTATGTTACTGCGTGATAAGCATTGTGACCTACGGAAATAGCAATAGTGTGTTAGTCTCAATGGTAATTTAAGTTTTTTGACGTGACAACGTCTAATAAATCGATGAACGCCGTCTGCACGCACGAAAAAGGATGACTCATTGTCCCGTTACGCACATTGTCCCTTTACGCTCATTGTATGCTTGCGCCGCATCTGTCTCTCTTCCACTCGATTGGAACAACCATCGATTTGACTTTTTCGAGGCACATTAAACATGAAATACTCCCATTCGTTTCCTTCTTTTCCTATCATCGTCCTATCCTTAACAGAATAACACAGATTGGAAGAAGTTAAATAGCAAACATGTATAAAAGTTATAGTTAAAATAATCTCTTCGTTAAAGTAATAAACATATTTGAATTAATGAGTGCAAATAAAAGTAAATTTATCAAATAAATTGTAGATTTCATTTCACTCCTTCTTTGTATCCATACAAAATAGTGATAATTCAATAAAAATGATTCAATTTTATTCATAAAAGTATGCAATAATTTCATCAATGGTTTGTTATGACGTTATCACGTTAAACTATCGTCCGTAAACCGACTTTACAGATAACCAATTTTTTAATACCCATTTTATTTTTATTTTTCCTAATTTATTTTCCAAATTCTTCCCGCACGAAAAAAAAAAATCTGTACTTGCCAATGAATAATGGGCGTTCAAATTTTATTTTATCGTAAAAAAATAATTTTTAAGGTGTAAGATTAATGGCGTGCCGGTTACGAAAGAAGCCCTTGCCGTATAGTTGGCCGGCGGACAGCGGTCGGAGGTGTTGCCAGACTTGCTCTGCAAGCTCCGTGACCCTAGATAAGGAGGGCGAGGGGTCAGGCTGGTGTTTGGGGTCACCGCGATAACCGGCGCGATAAATTAGCACCCGCCGACCACTTTGGGGGTCCCTGGTCGGCGTGGCTGCAGATGTGCCCCCACCCGGACTTCCCACTGTAACGAAACATTGCTACAGATGAACTTTTTGCATTGGTTTTGTGAATCGGATATATATTTTTAGTTTTCAGTGCCATGTTTTTTTTTTGCTATATTTAAGTCTGTGCTATGGTATTGTAATGCTTCCGGAGAAGTTTAAAAAAAAAAAAAAATAGAAGATTTGGGATCCCGATAAGGAAATAATTAAAAAGAAATACGAAGGCTGTTTTTTTTTTCTTTTTGAAGTGATAATCGTATGAGTTTATATTTTATGAGTGAAGAAAAATAATTAAATACAATCGAGTCTGTTGACTAAATACCGAGTACCTACTCGTCGGAATTTCAGAAGTCCTAAGGTATGAATTTCGTTCTCTACCATTGACAACAGTTGGCCGGGATTTATAATAAAAACATTATAATATAAACTATATCGTGGTGTGCATTAATGTTGGAACCCAATTATAATATTGACAATTTTTTTTTAAATGATGTGCCCAACCTAACTTCCAGTCGTTTAACAAACATTTGAGCTGACACAAATGGTTTATTTGTTCATAATTTTTTACATTCTTAATTATAATTTTCCATATACCATTAAGTATTCAAGCTAGCCATATTGTTCGAGCTTTATTTATTGTGTATAATCTGTATTCCAGTATTGAGGATTAGCCTATAAGTAGAGACCCGAAAAATTCGCGGGTTCATTTCGTGTTATGCTAAAATTCAAATAATTATACATTAGTGCTGCTTCTGTCATTGGTTCACTGTTAATCTGGAGGACTGAGGGCCAATTAGAGACCCTCACTCGTAGAAGTGTCGAATCACAGTCCAACCTGTCGAGACGACTCACAAGTCAACAGCCAATGAACAGTTGGCATTTGCCCGAGTGTGTAGAGGATATTGGAGTCTATCCTGGAGGTCATTGGACCCGCGAATTTTTCCGGTCTCTACCTATAAGTATTTTTTTAGTTTTTATTTTTTTATTATAACACAGACTATTATATATTCACACCCACACACAGAGAATTTTTTTTATCCACAATGAAGATCCTAATGTTAGTATACCACGGAGAGCTGTGCGTGGTTATCGGCTTCGACAGATGCTCAGGGTGGGCCACGGAAGCTTCGCTCGCCCCTTCGCATGTTCATTTATTTGGTTTGACTTTACGTGCCATCCTATAGCAGGAGGCCATTTAGAGAATCACACCAAAAAAATATAAATTAACAAGCAAAAACACACAAATTGAACAAAAAAAACTTTAAAATAAAATACAATTTAAGATAGACGTAAAGAGACAATAGACGTGACAACGCAATACACAAACACACAGGTGTGTAAAAAAAATTTATAACAACATATTTAATTTTTTTTACAGCCTATCTAAATTATGATGGTTAAAAAAGATTTTACAGTAAAATCAAGCAAAAATCCTATATTTTGATGGTTTGAAATTATTTAGATTTTTTTACAGCTCTTTCAACATTATGACAAGGATAAAAAAATATATATATTTTTAATTTTAGCAACAAGAGAAATAAAATCATACTTTATAATAGTTTTAGATATCTTGGTGTTTATAATTTTCTTCCCCGTGAAAAACTCTAATTTGTGACAGTAAGTTATAGTTTTTAACACACCTTTTTTCTAAGCGCGGTATCGCCTCTGAACTGGCGCGCAGTCTTCTCGTCGTGCATGGGGCAGCTATTGAGATTGGAGCGGTAACCATGACATTGCATGGCGGAGAAATAAAGATGAAGCTGCAATGCCAGATGGGCGGCAGTGGGCCTGACCCTGCGGGGAAGGTGGTCCCCTGAGGTGTCGGCGCTGTTGCCAGCTCTAGTTATCCGAGACATGACCCAAAAGGCCCACGGAATGGGTGCATGGATGCGAATACATAGCCTCTCCGCACTCATTACAATCCTCTTGTCTCCTCGTGGCACCGCTGATGGGTAGCGTGGTGGCGGCCATGCTGGGATGGGTATCCTCAGCCCCTGGCCATAGCTGTGTACTTAACTGAAGAGGAATCTGCCGGTAACACCACCCTTGCCTCGGGCATCCTCAGCTTGTCTGGCGGGGTACCAGGGAAGGTGGAAGGTCTGAATCTGCAGGCAACGGAAGACGCGACAGAAACCTTTTCTGGGAGATTCGACTACTGAGTCTCCCGGTGAGGAATCCCAACGGCCTGGTTCACCGTGCAGAACCAAGGTTATTGGAATTGAGTCTTTGTGCGCCACTTGTGGTTGCCCAAGTCGGCTGCAAACCCCTGGGCTTCGGTACAAGAGTCGGGGGAGAGAGATCCTCCAGCTAGACGTCGCCCAAGTTGGTAGCAGTGCAGGATGATCCTTGTGTGAATGTATATCCACGCTGAGGTTCCCAGGATCACAATGGGTAGGACTCGTGCTTGATGGTGGTGCTCCGATCGCTTGGAGCAGGCTCTTAAGGGTTCCCCAGTCTGATGATGAGTCGACGTGGTGAGTGGCGATACAGCTCCGATTACTAGTCTGGACAGCTAGGAGAGGTTGGGTAGGCCTCCACCGGACCACGGGTTCACTGGGTGGCTGAGGGGTCCCAGTGTGATGTGGTAAATCGGGGTGGGTGCCAGAAGTGTTGATAACCTCTAAGAGCTCAGGACACAGCCAACTATCTGGTTAGCTGTGTGAGCTGTTAGGCCGAGGTGGTGACTATGCTGGGATGGGTAGCCTCAGCCTCTCGTTATAGTCGGAGCCCCAACGGCGTATATCATACCCACGTACATGGGGGGCCCCGGGGCGGGAAGACCTTCGCAGCTAAGTCCACCTGGTTACAAAAGAAAAAAACGAGGGGAAACCATTTGGGTGGATGGATGTAATGCAAGACCTTTGAGCTATTTCAGTAATTTGTAACGGATGTTACATACCAAAAAAAACTATTTCGAAAACACGATTTTTAATCCATTTTCTCTCTTCAAAAATTATACTGTTTACAAACTCAGGAAATAAAACTATCATCCGCCATTGGCGTATTCTTAAAAGCTGATTGTAAACAAAGATCGATCGGATATCTCGTTCAATTTTTAAATCACGTGTTTTTTTTTTTTTATGTGTAAACATCTTAGCTCTCGGTATACGATATTTGGCCGGAATAATTTCGGAATAGAACAAAAGTTGCATGGAACGGAAATGTGTAACCACGAATGTGGCGGATATCGCGAACCAAAATTATAGAAACAAACGGAAACTTTAACTGTTAAACGAATAATTGTAACATATGGGCAGTATTTTAATAACATTCCTTATCAATAATCAGGTCAAATGTAGTAGCACAGTATTTTTTTTTCAGTATTTTTCTCTTTTATGGGAGCCGTTTCATTACATAGTTTAAAATTTCGGTCTGCAAATCGAATGATTCGGTAGTCGACGTAACTGCTCCGGTTGTAAATTCTAGCGGCTGGTGCGAACACTACGTGTGATTCGCCTCAATAAATGCAGTTTAAAACACATTTTTTACGTAAATTTATCACGCTCGGCATTATTTTTAAGAATTCCACGTTAAATCTCGTGTCAGAGTTTTGTATCAAAAGTGTAATTGCGACATGAGAACTCATGAATTTGATTTTTTTTACTGTGGTCACTGGGTAATGGAACTTTCTCCCATATAAATATTTGTGGAAATGTTGCAGAGACTACACTACGGCCAAGAGTCCTTGTCTTGTGACACAATAACTGTCTTCAGGTTAAGACAAAACTTTGCTGTAGTATGCTGTAACCCGTACATTTCCATCTTGAACCTGGGATGGTACAGCACCCAACCCATCTCTTTGCTGGCATCTGTACTGAGAATATACTCTCAATGTTAACGGGGGTAGGAAAGTATGGGGGTAGTACACAGGGATTCTTAGAGGTCTTGAAAGGCAGTCTGACATGCTGAAGGCCATTTAATTTTCTCCCGTCCTCGGTCAGCCAATTCAATAATTTAGCGATTGTCGATAACCCAGGCACAAACCCCCTTTAGTATGTACAGAGTCCTGGCGAGGACTGAAGCTCGTATGTGTGTCCGGGAAGGCGGGAGTCTTACAACCCTTGTTGCCTGGGCACCTCGAAGGGGAGACCCTCCCTAGCCGTCTTCTACGACGTCTGATCGCCTGGGGCTGAAGACGAGGGATAATGAGGGGAGGTGGGGGAAAGCAGCCGAGACCACATCCCTCCCTCCCGGGGCCAGCTGACCACAAGGAGGGCTTTGCTCCGGCCGAGGAAAAGAAAAGGATCCCCAAGAGTTTTTTTCCCCCACCTAATAATTATATTTATTTTATTGTTTCCATCTCCTTCCCCCCCAGGGCTCGCGAACCTCGTGAAGCGTCAACGAAGGATGAGTCCGTTGTTTTTCCCGCGGTTTTTTGTTTTACACGAAACCTCGCTCGTGGCGCCATCCGTGTTGGAAAGTCGAGATATGACTTTACTTTAGAACTGGACAAGCAAAATAATAATTACTGCAAATCAGCGACACATTAGTAGTCTGGATTTGATGAAAAGTTGTGATAGCAGGAGGTTAGTAACAAGAAACCAAAAAGAGGTACAAAGTGAAGCGAGTTCCACCAAAAATTTTGCGAATTACGCTGGTTCCAAATTATACAGTGGTGGTCGTAAATGTAAGAAATTCCTCGTAATCTACCGTTAATGAGTTAATACAATATTCGTCTTGGAGGAAATTTTAACAAAACATGCAAAAAATTGTTTTTCGTTTCGCATTCATGTTTCTGCTGTTCATAACGAAACACAGAACTACGGTGAATACGAAGATAGAGGCGTAGGCGATGCTGCATAGTGTAGCGAATTTTGTGTCCAAATCACAACGTGTCTTCAAGCAACGTGATATTTTCGCTTGACCAAACAGCATCAAAGAAACACACCAGGAACATGGAAACCGCTAGAAACTGTTAAAATGTTTCCTGTATACACACCTTAAGTATTTCATGTCAATCTGATATTAATAGTTTTACTTCACTTCATATTCAAATATCCATCACCAGAAAAAAACTTAATTACTTGTAAGTGGGCTTGGAATTTACGGGTCGTTACCACAACGCCGAAATACCATGACGTCGAATGTCAATTGACCACAATGCCAAAATACCATAACGCTGAATGTCAAAATTGACCACAACGCCGACAGCTAGAAAACTGATGTGTACTACAACGCCGAAATAACAACTGAATGAATTTGTGTGTGTTTCTTAAATGTACCTTAACGCCCTAATGCCACAATCTAACCTAATCTTACCTAACCTAACCTAGCATAATATAACCTAACCTAACTTTACCTAGCCTATCCTAGCCTAGCCTAACCTAACCTAACCTAACCTAGTCTAACCTAGTCTTACCTAACCTAGTCTTACCTAACCTAGTATAACCTAACCTAGTATAACCTAACCTAGTATAACCTAACCTAGTCTAACCTAACTTTGTCTAACGTAACCTAGTCTAACCTAACCTAGTCTAACCTAACCTAGTCTAACCTAAGCTAACCTTTGTGGCAGTCCTGCAATGACATTTTTCGGTGTTAGTGTATTTCGGCGTGGTGGTACACAGCAGTTTTCTAGCTGTCGGCGTTGTGGTCAATTTGGCATTTCGGCGTTGTGGTATTTCGGCGTTGTGGTGCGTGCCCGGAATTAACCACTGTAAATGAGGGAAGGAGAGTTTGTTTGTTTTTTATTTCAGATAGTCTGACATGTGACATGTCTTTGACTGTTCTCAGAAGGAGAACGAATGACGTATCCGTCTGCCTCTGTTGTTCTGTCAACAGCGTCTGTAAAAAAACATTAGGGGGTGTTGTCATTGCTTGTAAACAAATTTCGTGATGTTGTCATTGTTTGTAAACAAAGATCATGTGATGCTTTGCAAGTGATGGTTGGAAAATTGGTATCAGTGGCCAGGCCCCGATTTCAGGTAGCTAGCGCTCTGAGCAGATAATCTTTAGCTGCCCCTTTTACAGTCCCCCTCCCCCTAACATCAAACAATTTTACAGATTTTACAGCTTATTTACTATCAGTTTTAAAACAGCACATTGTGCAACTAAATTCTAAGATTTCTCAAAGGCAGTAGCTGTTTGTCTTTTTTTCTTATTTAAATTTAATAAATGGTTGTTGCAGTTTTATACAACTGTTATAACTACCGTAATAAAACACGAGTTATAAAATACTGTATATCGTTAAACGCGTTTTAAATCTATTTCTAAAGTATTTGGTTTCAGGCTTAACATTTGTAAGAGCCTAGCAATAGTTAGAATAAACTGACGATTCCCTTTGACTCTGTTCAAGGCAGTACTGTATGGTACGGCGGGGATATTAGATGTCTTGCTGGTGTGCTTTAAATTATGGGATTTGACGTGTATTTTCGAAAATCAAATTATTACCGTACGTTAAAACTTTATTGTTCTATTTTTTTTTTTCGCACCGGCTCTCTGGGCAAATTCCCGGTTAGTCCGTTTGTAAATCGGGGCCTACCACTGATACTTCTATTGAAAACTATCAAATCTGAGACAAGCTAAGTGACACAGACCATATACACCCTGAGGGCCCAGTCATGAGTTTTGATCTCACGCGTCATGTTATTTATTTTATTTTACCGTCATAAATATTATTTAATGGCTATTTATGAAAATCAAACACGATTCCTCCTTTGCATTTGTTTTCCCGTCACCAATATTTTTTAACTTGTATTCACTTAGCGTAATGGGTAGAGAGTCAGGAAAAATCCACCAGTTCACTGCGTGATAGGCTAACATCCAGACGAGTACCTACATGTAACTTAGAACCTCTTCTGCGATTGGCCCGCATTTCATATGGGGAACTGTGGGCCAATGGGGGAAAACCCTAAACCAAGAAAAATGCCGAATCGCGGACAAACTATTTGAGATGTTTCATGAGTTAATCAGCCAATGAACTGGTGCCATTTCCCCGTGTGTGCAGATGAATGTGGAGTCCACCCTGGACGTCAATGAACACCGCGAATCATTTCGGTCCCTGATAACGGGTGTAAAACGTCGCGTAAGTGTCATCAACTACTAGAGACCGGAAAAATTCGCGGATTCATTTCGCGATACGCTAAAATTCAAATACCTATACCTTAAAGCTGCTTTTGTTATTGGTTCACTGTTTATCTGGACGACTCTGGGCCGATGGGAAATTCTCAACCAAAGAAGTATCGTATCACAAGCAAACTAGTTGAGACTACTCGCAAGTCAGCAGCCAATGAAAAGGCGTTATTTTCCCGAGTATACTGAGGACTGTGTAGTCTATCCTGAAGGTCATCGAACCGCGAATTTTTCCAGTCCCTAGCAATTACCATCCCTTGCGCAACACTTTATATCCAATAAATTAAACTAAATAAATATATGTTGAAAACATTAGCGACACAATCACATTAAAGATATTTAAAAAAACAACACACTTTCATAATAGCGGGCCGACTCGTCAGGGACATGTTTGTGTTGGTGAGGCGGGATGATAAGGGCGACGCTCTCTGGATCTTCTAGCGTGGTGTCGCCTCTAGGACTTGCGCGCAGTCTTCTCGCCGTGCATAGGACAGCCATAACAATAACATTATATGACGGAGAAATGAAGATAAAGGTGTAATGCAAGTCTGTTGAGTTATTTCAAGAATTGATACATTATTCTGAAAACACGTTTTACAGCCGTTTTCACTCTTTTTTAAAAAAAAAGCTTAAGAGCGAAATACGGAAACAGAATAATCTCATCTTCCTTCAGTGCATTCTTAAAAATGATTTTCGTAAACAAACACCACTCTTGATGTATTGAACAGTTGTTAAATAACGTGGGGGGGGGGGGTGGGGGGGTTCCCCTTTACGTGTGCCCAAGTAGGCGGGGTCCTCAAAACACCCCGCCCACAAACACGTTCGCGCTTCCCTGCGTCCGAGCTGCGATCACGCGCGTTAATGCGATTTTATACGGAGCATTATCGTGATAGCCGCGCCTTCCCCCACTTCCCCCTCACCCCTTCATCATTCAAAAACCTTTACCGGGTCAACCACTCCTCAATCACTGCGCAACCAGCTCGTGTGGGAGGCCTGTTCTTCGTTGGTTTACTTTCCCTGACGCCGCCGGCCGCATCTGTTCGCCCGTAGAACAGATGCTGTGGCGACCCATTGCTATGGACCGGAAAAATTCGCGGGTTCAATGACCTGCAGGATGAACTCCGTAGTTCTACGTACACTCGGTCAAATGTCACCCACTCATTGGCTGCTGTGTTGTGAGACGTCCCAACACAGCAGCCTGTGATTCGATAAAGCTTTGGTTGGGTTTTTCTCATTGGCCGAGAGTCATCCAGGTGAGTTGTGAGCCAATAGCAGAGGCAGCACTGAGGTATAACTATTTGTATTTTAGCCTATCACGAAATGAATAAGCGAATTTTTCCGGTCTCTACCCATTGCTGTTCTGCCGCCCTAAGGCCCGTTGTACAATGACACGAAAAAAAAAAAAAAAAACGGACCCCGTACGGATTAGCTCCGCAATGCTAAGCGAGCAATGGAATCCGTGTACTTGGCTGCGGTGGTAGCCATGTTTGTTTATGTTATAAATACGTAAAAAATTGTTTCAAGTACAAGACTGTCTAGTGATCTTATTATTAATTTGGCGTTTAATTTTATTACATATGTTAAATCTGTCCGTACTATGATCTCGAAACATATCATCTTTGATTGAATTATTATTTAATTAAAATTACAATAAACAAATGACAGGTTCGAAAAGACAAAATATTGTTACAAATAAAAATTTATTACATAATTTTTACTCTACTACAGGAACACTTGTGAAAGTTAGCAACCTAATAAACATTTAGTTCTACATTGGTTTGAACTGACTGATTCTCAGCTCTAAACGATTTACTGAAGTCAGAGACCAGCCAGATCGTTTTCCTGCATTCTCTTTTTCTTACCGGCAGAGTTTTTCGATACTGTGTTTAACAGACTTCTTCAAATCGTCAGAATTCTAAATACGAGTATTCAGTTTCTTGAATGCGCAATTCTACACCTTTTCCTTTACACAGTACAACTACAAATTATATTTTAAAGATACGTGCGTTTCTATTTCATCTGTCAGCTGATTATGTTCTGTTTGAAATTGTCAAAAAAAGTACAAACGTCTTTTGTCTCACTAAATGTATTTAGATAATATTAACCTTTTAAAATTCCACGAAATGCAGATTTAGTCAAGTTAAATATGTTATAATTTACGCGTAATGCACCAAGCATAGTTTTAGGCTTAGATTCATGTCCAGGTGTCATGGTAACGGTTTGCTGAACACCTGCGTATGTGTTTTTACGCATACGAGTCTCCATCCTAAACCAATGAGTCGAAATGTCTGTAGTTAGTTCCACAGCAGGTGAACAGACTTCAGCCGATACAGATTTTCGAATGTCGTCTCAAACTGTCAATAGGCGTAAAGCAAACATGGCACTTATCGCAGCGAAACTTCATACGAGAAGGATTCTTCACGCATGTGCTTCTCTCGTGTCTTCGTCTATCATTGGAAAAAGCGAACGACACATCGCAGTATCGACAAGTTCAAACCAGATGCTGATGTAACTGCTGTGCTACCAATTCCCGATGTACTATCAAGCGAATCTATCAATCGCTGTTGTAGCGAAACCTTTACTTTCTGCCACGCAGCAGGACTTTTGAATGTATAAAAGTGTCTTTCCAACTTATCATTTCTTGTAAATTCCTTACAACACTTAATACAGATTAACAATTTGCACGAAAGATTCTTAGCACATTCTCACTTCTCGTGTTGTTAAGAAATACTGTTATTCGAGAGTATCTTGTCATAGTAAAGACGTCCATGTTCGATTGTTCTTAACGAATCACCAGCCATTGAATTCTCCATCGAGGGCGAAACGTCTTTAAACGTGGTTTCCTCTGCAGCCAGCACTGCATGAATCAAAGTCCCTTCTGCAAGCATTCAAGTCTTATCTGTTGGTGGGACCAAGCCTGTTGAAGTTTCCTTTAGTGTTATTGCCATCACTGTCGTCGGGATCTGCGCCTTCGTTGCTCACGAGATCTTCGCTGTCGATGGATCAGCTTCCATCGTGGGCTTTGTGTTGTCGTAGACGATGCCAACGGGATCTGCGTCGCCGTATCGTCGCTGCCATAGATCTTGGTACAACTTCCATCGAGTTCGACGTTAAATGTGGTAAAGACGCTATAGAGTTCACAAGAACAGGTAATTACGTTACTTGTGCACTATATGAGACAAACTAGGTAACCTTGCTCCTCTGTATGCAGTAACAAAATGATAGGCGCGTCTAAAGTCCTCGCTTATATATAGGTACTCACGACTGCTGGAATAATATGCGAGACAAAATACGAACCATTTACATTAATATGCAAATAAAATCAACATTATAAAGGAGTCACATTTAACGAAAAGGACACGTAGATATTTTTACGAAATTTGAAATTGTTAGGATACGACCTCATTACAATGAAACGATCACAAGGGCAGGTGTACAATATCATCGCAGGAATACGATCTAATCAGTAGGATACGATAATCCATGTTTGTCTACGAACATTTAACAAAAAGGATGTAAATTTTCACGAACAATCAACTCATTAGGATTCTATCGCCATTTGCAATAGCATTAAATGCCTCGAACAGTCTCTGATTCTTAAAGACGACAAAAAATCTTCAAACTAGAAAAATCTTAAAAACATTAAAACTTAAAACTACAAAAATTTCTAGGATTATAAAATATTCTATACTAAAAAAATGTCTTACTTTACAAAAATACTAAGATTAGGCTACATCAAATAATAAGTTTACCAAGAATTCTTAGAATACAGAAATTCTTAGAATACAAAAATCTCAGATCACGAAAAAAATCTGATTACAAAAAAAATATTTCATTACAAAAGAACTCCGATTATAAAAAATCCTTGAGATTAAAAAAATCATTGAGATTTAAAAAATCCTTGAGATTACAAAAATCCTTGAGATTACAAAAAATCTCTTGAGATTACAAACAATTCTGAGATTACTAACAAAAATCTGGGACTAAAACTGGTAGATGCGGTAGTGAAGCTTTTTTTTTTTTTTTTTTTTTTTTTTAGTATTTTCGACAATTTTAATTGGAATAAATATATTTATACCTTAAATAATAATTTTTGAATCGAGCAAGGATTGCACCAATCACTGTTCGATAGGGTCGATTATTATTTTAATAAATAATTTTTTGTTTAATTTTGAAAATTGTCCGTAATTTCTATTTAAATAATTGCTGAATTTCAATATTACGAAATCAAATATGGCTCGTGCCCTGGCAATAAATGATTACTGCACCATAGCAGGTAAAAGTTTAAAATAATATGCTGTTGAAGCCAACGCCGGAGTTGGGTCCAATATGGTGACCTTCAGCAGACGTAAACAAGATTGCGAGCGTGATGCGCTTGTAGATGCGGACATTTAGCCGCTTTGTGGACTTTTAAAGCCACTGGCATTTTTGAGGACTAAAACGAGAAATTTTTTTCTAAACGTGAATTTATCTCTTGAAATATAGAAATTTTTAATATTTCAGTTTTTTTTTTTTTTTAATTTTTGGCGGATGTTTTCCTCTTAAAAGTTGAACATTTTGGGGGTTTTTGGCAAATATTCGGCAAATTTTGGAAAATTTTTGAAGGTTAAGTTTAAGAATAAGGTCATCCATTATGGCCCCCGTGACGTCACAATCTAAAATGGCGGCCGATATCACCAACACAACACCTTAAACCCTCTCAAATGAGCCCCAATATATACTACTCCTGTACCTTAAAAGTATTCCTATTGGCCGGTAGGAAACAAATTTTCGTGTCCTATCCGTTGCTGATTTTGTTTCCCAAATTCCGCGCAGAGCTTACGTTTTTCGTTGATTTCGTACAGATGGCTTATCCATGTCTGGCGCCATTCACTCTTATATAGTCATTTTTGTGATCGTCACCGGACGTACCAAGTGCGTTGGTGTGCCAAATGAAACTTTATGAGCGAAACTATCATGGAATACATCCTGTACACTTTAGTGGCAATATCAAGAAATAATCGCAACTCAAAAAAAATTACTTAAGAAAATTAGAAAGGCTATTTCGTTTTTGCGTGATTGTGCTGATATCTCTAGTATTTTTTATTGTATTGCCCGCTAGAATGCGTTGGAACCAGTTTTTCTAGCCTCGCGCAGCCTACCGTTTATTTAAACGGCTGCTGATTTGTCACCTTAACCGGGATTCGGTTTGGACACTTTCTGGAATACGGCCCGCGAGTTAGGTTACGGTCTTGTCCCGAACAAGGCATTGCTTATTCACTTCCTTGCCCAGAAGCTGGGCGCACAATTGAAGAAAAATTGTTTGTCTGTAAAGTCGGTTTACGGACGATAGTTTTACGTGACAACGTCATAACAAAACATTGATGAAATTATTGCATACTTTTATGAATAAAATTGAATAATTGTTATTGAATTATCACTATTTTGTATAGATACAAGTGATATGAGTGAAATGAAATCTACAATTTAATTGATAAATTTACTTTTATTTGCACTCATTAATTCAAATAAGTTTATTACTTTAACGAAGAGATTATTTTAACTATAACGTTTATAGATGTTTGCTATTTAACTTCTTCCAATCTGTGTTATTCTTTTAAGGATAGGACGATGATAGGAAAAGTAGGAAACGAATGGGAGTGTTTCAAGTTTAATGTGCCTCGAAAAAGTCAAATCGATGGTTCTTCCAATTGAGTGGAAGAGAGATAGATGCGGCGCAAGCGTACAATGAGCGTAACGGAACGCAGCTAACCGGGACAATGTGCGTAAAGGATACTTTCTGCGTGCAGCCGGCGTTCATCGAATTATTAGACGTTGTCACGTCAAAAAATAACAATAACATTAACAGTAGGTCGTGCGCACATGATTTGACTTCCATATTCTTCGAACCTACTGATTCACAATAGCACATAGTACGGTCGTGTGCATGGGAGATTAGGGGGTGCGCATAGGAGAGAAACTAATATATTTTATTTCTGTTACGGACACATGGCGCAGCAACCAATAAGAGTAGAGTAAGAAGCCATTTCGGTGGGACGAGAGAACTGTTTACATTTATCAATCATATTGTGGCAAGAAATTGTCCAGATATTACAATGATCAGGTGCAATTCCCTGCTTTAAGAAAAATAATTAAAGCCATTACGTATAAGTCACCAGCGAAGATTGTAATTTAAAAAAAAAAGTGTCGTGGTTAGAATGGTTAGCTAGAAATTTTATTTAACACTTATTTATAATATGTTAAAATAACTGTGCTCACAAATTGATGGTCAAATATCACGGGATAATCATTTGGTAGTTAAAATAGTTTCTTAGCAATACTGCCAAACAGACGTCGGATTAGAGACCTGAAAAATTCGCGGATTCATTTTGTGAAATGCTACATTTCAAATAATTATAACTTAGTGCTGCTTCTGTCATTGGTTCACTGTTAATCTGGAGGACTGAGGGCCAGTTAGAGACCCTCGCTCATAGAAGTGTCGAATCACAGGCTGCCCAGTCGAGACGACTGACAAGTCAGCAGCCAATGAACAGTTGGCATTTGCCCGAGTGTGTAGAGGATAGTGGAGTCTATCCTGGAGGTCATTGAACCCGCGAATTTTTACGGTCTCTAGGTCGGATACATCCCGAAATTTCAATGGCTGGAAACAGTAAGATTTCAAATGCGAACCGACTTCGTGAGCACAGTAGGTATGGCCTGCTGCGAACTCGCTTGTGTTTTTTTCTTCTTTAAATTGTGAACTCAGCCTTAGAGGCCGCACTAGAAGCAAAAGCGAGCGTCATGAGGAGAAAAGGGGGGGGGGGGGGGGCTAAATCCACCATCTCCAGGTCTGTGAACCGGCCACCACTGGAGGGTGGGAGGAGGATAGTGATCGGGCCAGATAGTGATCGTCGGGCAAGGCCTACATCGCCGCTGTAGAACTCGCAGGAGGCGTTTCCCCCCTCGGCGAACACATCGGACCAGCCCCGTCATAAATCCCCGGGTATAGGCTCTCTGCGCAGGTGCGGGAGAATACCGAAGCCTATGGTAAAGGAGGGCGGGGTGTGTGTGTATCGGTGAAGGGGTGTCAGAAGGGGGTGGGAAATGCTCGGGCGTGAGTTATGGGTGGGGGTGGGACAGCTCACCCACGCCGCCGCGCGCCCTCGCGATGTTCTTTTGTTTTTTTAATCTTTCTTCCTCGCTGGGCGGGGCAAGACCTTCTGAGGGCGGGGACAGACGGCCAACATGGGAGACCCCATCGGCGCAGTTCGCTACCACCGGCTGCCCGAAGCCACACACTTCCATTTGAAACCATCTCGCGGACATGATGCCCTTTGCGTGGTCACACTCTCTCATGTTACACACTGCATTGTTAGAGACCGGAAAAATTCGCGATTTCAAATCCCTAAAGGATAGACTCCACGATCCTCTATGCACTCGGGCAAATTAAATCTGCTGATTGGTTACCGACTCGTAACACCTGTTGACTGGAATGATCGTGATTCGCTCATTCTTCTGTTAAAGATTTTTCATAGTAACCAGAGTCCTTCAGATAAACTGTGGCCCAATCACCGAAGCAAAATAATTTCAAAAGTATTTGGACTCTATCCTATCGCGAAATGAATCCGCGAATTAACAGGTCTCTATGTATTGTAAATGAAAACAACTGTATCATTACAAAATGGCGTTTGCAGTAATACTTGGATTCGTATTCTCACCCGGGCATTTATCCCCTTTGTGTTTGTCCCAGTAATTCCAATAGTTAAAGTTATTTTGTAAATCGTTCCCTGTACAACTTTCCATTTTAACTGCGCACATTAATAGGCTTAATAAAACCAAATAAATGCCCAACTATTAAATATTCTATTATCATTACCATGTTTTAAAAATTATTTTTTGAGTGAAACGCAAGTTCAAGCATAAAATTATGTGCTAATTTTTGTAAATTATCTCGTAAAACGTATTTAAATTATGCAAAAAAACATTGTACAAATTTACAGCACCTTTCTTTTAGTAGTAATTCTGTGTAGAAAAGACTTGATGAATGGACAACATATAAGTACCTATACATACACTGTTAAAATATTTCTCCTTATATTTACTGTGAACGTTGGTTACTAATTATTCAGGGATCTTCATTACTTTAAAGTTATCTTCATAAATTTACGGGTACAAATTTAACAAAATTCTACAGTGAAACTTTTAATTTGAAGGGACCGTATACAGTCTGCTCCAGTCCTCCATCAACCAAACAATGAGAGCATTTTTATTCTTCAAAGTGTGTCGTAGTGCATAGTCAAACACTATAAAATAGCTTAGCAAGGTTCTGTTTGAAATAATGAAAGTGAAGAGAGATCTACGCCAGCTGGGATGGTGGGGGAGGATTTTTTTTTTAAAATTATGTTTCCTTCAGGAAATTTGCAAAGTAGATTAATTTATTTTAAAAAAATTACTCAAAGAAATTTGAATTTTGGTCAAAAAAAAACATGAAAAAGTCAGAAATTTTATTACAATTTTGAGTGGACAGCATGCACGAAAAAAAAAACATTGACTGTACTTTAACAAAAGTTTCCTTTGGAAACCGGTTGCGAAAAATAGCTTGTAATAGTATTACAAGAAAAATATTATAACTTTTTACAACATACTGCATATATTAAATACATTTTTCCATATAATACTGAGTATATCTTACGAAAATTGGCGCATAATATTAGATTTTAATTTATGTTTCATTATACCGTATATTTTTTTTAACCATGGAAAAGATAATCGAATAATCATTAATTTGACGTATTTTGTTTGACCCTGCTTTTTCATACGTGCAGTTAATATTGGGAAGCTGTTTAGGGAACATTTTACAAATAGCTTTAACTAATGGAGTACTTGGGACGTCACAAAGCATAAATTTCCGGGTAAGAATCCGATCCCAGTATTTGTTGTTTGTTTGTTTGTTGTTGTTGTTGTTGTTGTTGTCATGTAAATGTATAATATTGTAAATACTCGTATTATTTGCACTTATACGTGGATATTTCTGTTACATTAATAAAAAATAAATAAATGCAGGGTGGTAAAAAGAAATGAGCTTCTCAAGGGTAAGATATGCGTCTGATGGTAATGACATGTTCGATGCAACTTCGAGATATCGGTGTCGGTGATGCAAAGGTTTCGACGACCCCCTATACGCATCGACATCTGTGGTTACACTCCGCGCTCCATCGCGGTGTCACGCCCTCTAATCGCGTGACCAATAAAGATGTGTGCAGGGCCGGGGGTGCTTACAACAAGGAGGGGGGGGGGAAGGGTCGTTTACACCGCCGAGCCATAAGCCGAAACGTCCGACGTTCTTTTTTTTTCTTTCGAGAAACATCGTTCGTGTTCCTTGATTGATGGGGTCAACTTGCCCTCGCGGCATTTTTAGCGTTATTCCCCCCTCCACCTCTTCCCAAAAATCCTTTTTTTTCCCAAGGGCGTGTTTGTCTATACGTCTTGGCGTGCGCTGAACGCATTAATTTCTGGAATGCTTTCGGCGACCACCGGGTGTAATGTATTCAGAAGTCTAAAAAAAAAACTGATTTGCGTGCCACTTTCTGTGACTTACCGGCTCGGAATAATTTTGAATTTAGGCGAGATCAAGCAGTGTTAAAAGTTAAAAAAAAAAAAAAGATAATAAATTGCCTCCGGAGTTGCGAAGTTTTGAGATTCATAAACCAAAGTGGTTAGGGATGTTGTAGCAAAAAAAAAATTCGCCTAAAGGCATCATTTCAAAAACAATGTCAGTTTTGTGGTTTTTACTCTACGCCTCTCACTAAATGGGTATAGGTAGAGACCGGAAAAATTTGCGAATTCATTTCGGGATAGGCTAAAATACAAATAGTTATACCTCAGTGCTGCCTCAGCTATTGGCTCACAACTCACCTGGAGGACTTTGGGCCAATGAGAAACACCCAACCAAAGCTTTATACGAATCACAGGCTGCTACGTTGGGACGTCTCACAAGACAGCAGCCAATGGGTGGGTGACATTTGACCGAGCGTACGTAGAACTATGGAGTTCATCCTGGAGGTCATTGAACCCGCGAATTTTTCCTGTCCCTAGGTATATGAGTTTATCATAATTATAACCTACACTAAGTTGATGAATTCATTTAGCGTTGTGATAAAATGGTGTCACGGGTAGAGACCTGCGAAATTCGCTAATATTTTAAGACAATATGGAATGCAAACAATTAAACGCTCGAGCAGCATTCTCATCGGACCACAGATAGTTTCGATTTGCCAAAAACTATTTTTCCCCTGGATAAGGCTAGAATTAACAAACGTGTGCGAAATCAAGTCGATGGCGTGTGTTAATTGGCTGATGTCACTTATCATCTTCTTTTCTGGTTGCACATGATTTGGGTAAGACGTTTTCTTACTGGTTTTGAATTGGCTTATGGTCTTTCAAAAGCCATACAATCACCAGGGACGTTTAGGTGTGCGCACACTTACGTTATGGACTGTCACGGAAAAAATTATATCTTAGCAGGTTTATACCTGTAGCAAACTTGCATAATATGTGTGACCTAGTCGTGAGGAGGCAAATACGGAAGGTGAATTTCGGTGGCGGACAATCACCAAATTGCATCGTCCTTACTTCGTACAAGCAAGTGGAGTGCATCAAACTAATCACGGCAAATTTGTGAGGAAGTAAAACGCGTCCTGAATGGTCTTGGCCTAATAAAGGCTGCAGCTTCTCTTACGGCCAGTCGCCAATAACAAGGGACAGCCCTTGTCCGCCGCCGATCCATCATTAGAGACCGGAAAAATTCGCGGATTATTTTCGTGATAGGCTGAAATTTAAACACGTGTACAATTCTGCTGGTCCTGCTATTGGCTCGCAGTTTCACTGGAGCTCTCTGGGCCAATGAGAGACTATCGACCAAAGATGCGTCGAATCACAAGCTACCCAGTGGAGACGCCTCACAATTTAGTGCCCATTGAACACGCGTGTTTACTTGAGAAATGCAGAGGATAATGGAGGCTATCCTAGAGGTCATTTAATCCCCGAATTTTTCCTGTGTCTATCCATCATACTGCCATCCGGGGCATTTAGTGTGCGCGAGACCAGAAGCCGAGGTTTCTATGACTCGCTTGGTGCATTGTAAATCAAGACGCACCCCACACTGTTGTTAGAATCACTCGGATCAGCGGGTGCGGCGCGTGTCTTGTGGGATAGGCTTGGCGCACGGGCCTGTGTGTGTGCTGGCTTGTAGTGCGATGCTAGAGAAGTCACGTGTATCTGCGGTCGGCGGGGGAGGGAAGCTCCCCCCACCAGTTAGATCGGCCAACTGGCGTGATCTGTAGTTGCGTGGGCGCACACCTTTATTGTGGGAAGCCTTCTTCTCACAGACGAGAGAGCCAAAACCCGAAGTTCCCCGAAGTTCATGCTCGCTTTTCTTTTTCCGTATCTTTAATGTAGCTAATCCTAACCAGATCAACCGTCCACAATGTTTTAAAAGTATTTATAATGCAGCCAACCTAACCTAACTGACCATTAGTAACCTTTTATCAACACATTTACAATGAACTAAAAAAAGATGCACGATCGGGCGTTTGGCTTTCTCGTCTGTGAAAAGAAGGTTTCCCCTTTATTGTAGTCCGAATCAGCGGTTGGGATGTTCTAAGGAAAAACACCTGCTCCTACCGATGATAAAGGGTGTGGTGGCGTGCACTGAAAATACCTTGATGGCTGGACATTTAACGCGAATTTCTGAGGTGCCTACACGTCGTACCTGCGCGTTTGTTTTTTTCGCACGTGCCGGCGTAAACTGCCGCTGCAAAATTACTTTTAAGTGCGTCAGCGCTTCGGCTAAGCGCTCGCGAGATCAGATAGCCGTCTGTAACAGCTGTTATGAACTCGTAACTCGAAGGGGGAAATTGGGCGATTAGTGCTTACGTGGGGGCACGCTATATTTTTTGGCCCACCCGGTGATTGTCTGCCGCGGCCCGACCGTGTAGCGAACATGGAGTAGAGGGCACACAAGTGTGCTGCGCGGGAACAAAGCATTTTGGTCTTGAAACGGACGGTTGGCTGGCCGACAGAGCTTCCCGCGATTAGGCTCGTGCCCGCAGGGCCACGCCACACGATGGACGATGTAGTTTTTGTTCAAATGGGGAATGATTGAATGAATGAATGATAGAAAGTATGATATCATGATAAAAATTGAATGAACGAAATGAACGGACTAATTAACTGAACGAAAAAAAAAAGAATTAATGTATTAATGAATAAAAAATGAAGTAACGCGAAAGAAGGTATGAATAAATAAAAAAGAATGAAATAATGAAAGAACGGATCACCAAACGAATGAATGAACGGATGAATCAACTAATAAATCTACGTATGAAAGAATGGGCTTAACGTTTTGTCAACATCGAAGTCATTACAGACGATGAGGGCTGATGAGATGCTAATGGAGCAATATATATATATATATATATATATATATATATATATATATATATATATACATACACACACTTGTATTTATAAATGCCAATAAAAAATCTACTTAAACTTGCAATTTCTTACATTTAAGTGTAGTTGAACACATAGTCATGCTAGTGAAATTCCCTTTTGTTTGTTGATTATTAGTATTCACGTTGATCGGGTGTTCAGGACGGTTGCAATGGTAATCAAGAAGCATTTAGGTTTGAAACATTAGCAAGTCTTTCAACTGAAAAACAAACAAAAAAACTTTAAATTACGCTTTCTTGATAAAGATACTTAGGTTACAACATATACTAAAAATAGTTTTGGAAGATTAATGAGTTCACACGTTCAAATTTTGTGT
Source organism: Bacillus rossius redtenbacheri (assembly GCF_032445375.1). Taxonomy (NCBI): domain Eukaryota; kingdom Metazoa; phylum Arthropoda; class Insecta; order Phasmatodea; family Bacillidae; genus Bacillus; species Bacillus rossius. Next base: position 17,782,254 of record NC_086342.1, read on the forward strand.
AAATATGCAATATATTGCATTAATATTAACTAGAACTCCAAATGCGTTTTGTAGGTATATGTAAATTTACAAACGACAGAGTATAAATACGCTAAGATGTGTGGAAAACGTATCAAATATAGCAGCTGTATTTCTGCACTTCAGATAGCATTATTAACTTAATATAAAAAAAATTTGTAGGTGTAAAAATCATAACGTTGGTAGAAACAATGCTGCCTCATACGTTAGGTGTAATATTGCACAAATATTTTTTTTACAGGGGTTCGTGCTGAGACGTGCGACTTCGTAATCTATCATACAACGTGGTTACGTGAAAATTTTGCGTTATGGCGTACAGCAACAATCCATTTGTACAAGTTGGCATCCTTCAGCAGTGCATTTCACAAAGCCCAAGGAAAACCTTTAAGTAGAGACCTGCAAAATTCGCGGTTTCGATGGCCTTCAGGATAGACTGCACATACCCCTGTACACTAGAGCAAACAACGCAAGTTCATTGGCTGCCGACATGTAAGTCGTCTCAGCTGGTTTGTCTGTGATTCGATCCATCTTTGGTTGAGGGTTTATAACTGGTTGAGATTCGTCCAGATGAACAGTAAGCCAAAAGAAAAATTATCTAAGAGGTATAGGCTATGTGCTTGGATTCTAGCCTATCACCAAATGAATCCGCGAATTTTGCAGGTCTCTACCTTTAAGTATTAAATCATTAATGAATTTTAACAAGATGGTCAGTATTTTAATAACATTACTCGTCGAAAATCAGGTCCAAAGCAGGCGTTTTGAATTAAATCTGATTTGAGAAACATGAAAATAGAGTGTGGATCTCGCGGATATGAAAATTCAAAGAAATCGCAGCAAAACTCTGCCCGCAGGTATTAAATATGGATGCGGGGGGCGGAGCTTATGTTTCTCGACGAGTGCTGGTTGGTGGACCGGGAGAGCTCCGGGCCAATGAGCAGGTCTCCTCGAGGGACGACGTGCGAAGAGAGAAGGGGAGTCTCAGTACTGCAACGAAGACGCACAGACGTGGCCGGCCAGCGAAGGGTCAGCGTTGTTCTGTGTTTGATTCGGTTCTGTGGCCGGAAGCGTTAACGCCGACCCCACAAGTAAATGTCTCGGCCGTTGGAGGGCTCGAGACTGAATCGTCTATTATTTTGAGTAGAATACTTATCGTTAATTAGTAACTGTTACGTTATATTATTCATAAGTTAAACTTCCACCAGCCAAGTTAAAATAGCGGTCATCTTTTAATTATTAATTTTTATTTATTTTTGATTTCGCAGCCACATTCTTGTAAGTTTTACCCTGGAGCCTTGCCAGAGCAGGGACAAAAATAAGTCAAAAGACGTAACTGCAGTCATTCATCGAAAATGGCGGGTTACAACAAACACACACACACAATCTCTCTCTCTCACACACACACACATACATATATATATATATATATATATATATATATATATATATATATGTTGTCCCAGAACTCTACGTCAAACCGAGAAGAGTATATAGTATGACTAATAATATTTCTAAATAAAAAATAATTTAAAAGTGTTACCTTTTAATTCTTGCCATTTTTTTTAATGTTATAGAATCTCCATCCTGCACCAATTATTATTAGATACTGTGATTAAAAACTTTTTGTCAAGCAATCATAAATAATCAACCCTACTCTTGATAGCAATTCGAAATAAATCAAACATGCCTTACTTAGGGGGTGAAAATTCTTTGCACGACTTACATAACAATAAGTATTAATCGGCTATCTTTGAATATTCATACTGTTAAAAAAAATTCCTTCGCTAACTTAGCAAGTTAGTTGCTTAAATGAAAGCTATCTTAAATCTCTTGCTAAGTTTGCATAGTAAAATTTTACAATTTAAGAAATCAACATTACACAATTAAAAATATTTGACTTTTAAGGATGCAAAGAATTTTTCTTCTCAAAATTATTGCATGTTTGGTTGTATTTTGAACTGTTATTAATTTTATCCTTACTCATGATTGTGTAACAAAAATTTACAGTCATATTATCTAATAATTTGGCTCAGGGTGGTGATAAAAAAAATGAAAAAAAAAATTGCTTATAACTAAAAAACTACGACTTTTGTATTTTTGGTATTTTGGTTCAGAGCCGTTATTAATTGGCCCATAAACAGATTTCGGCATGGCTTTTGAGTTCTGGGAAAGCCTGTGAATTAATATAATACATATTTGCCAAACTCATTAACTAAGAGTAGCGGTTCATCAAGTTGATTGGACGTACTATCTCTCGTCTAATTTTTTTTTTTTTTTTTTAGCTATGACACCACTCGTGTGGCGTCTAGCTGACAGATCATGCGAGAGATGACCTACTTGCGCCTTCCCGCTGTCCCTCAGAGAGACTCGCAACAAAGTGCGTGTGTCCAAAATGCTGATACGGATAACAAAATACATAATTTTTTTCTCAGAAGGCTGACCCACTTAAGTAACCAAGACGACACGCCTTTTTGACGTGACAACGTCTAATAAATCGATGAACGCCGGCACTAAAAAGTGTCCCATTACGCACATTGATCCATTACGCTGTGTCCCGTTACGCTCGTTGTTCCGTTACGCTGTGTTCCGTTACGCTGTCGGCGAGTGCAGTAATAATATGTTATGTTACAATTGACTAAAAAATTATGGTGATTCATATAATTGATGATAGATATTTGAATACTGTTTATTTATATGAAAACTTGTTCATAATTATATTTAAACTTTATACTAAACGCCAGTTTTTAAAATTAATTACAAGTCATCTACACGTGAACTGTTTCGTCGACTGTTTTTAAAGTGAAGTGAAAAGTTAATGTGGTTTTCATTGCTTATTAAAACAACAATTTTGGCAATAAAACTTTAATTATTCTTGCATTTTAAAAATCTGATTACTAGTATAATTTCAAGTATTTATTATTTTATTATTAAAACAAAAATGATTCAATTTTATTTAAAAGTATGCAATCATTTCATCAATGTTTTGTTATGACGTCACGTTAAACTATCGTCCGTAAACCGACTTTACAGACAACCTTTTTTTTTCACTGGCTGCAAATATGATAAAATAACGAAATAATAAAAAAAACTGCTACTAAACAAATGATTTACTGGACAGAAATAACTTACTTAAGAAAATATTGCACTAAAAATAACACAATGCTTACATTTTTTTAGTGTTTATAATGTTTCTTGTTAAATCCTGTAAACACACACACACACACAATAAAGTAAGTCGATTCACGATTATTTGTATAAATTATAATTAAACTTGTAAATACAATTTTTAATCATATAAATGATTTTGCTTTGAGTAAATGGTTTACAGGCAAACCCCCTCCCCTCAGGCATATATTTTAATAAGTAAATAATTACTCTTTTTTAAACGTACGAAGTTTACGCACATAATATAGTGTACAGACACTATTTGTTCGTTAACGGTGGTTGTCATAGAAAAAACCTCATAAATGCACAACCCGTACAGAATAGTCTGATTTGAGTATTGTTTAATCATGTAACGTATGACATAAGGTGATGATGACTTGTTCTACACGTGTTTGTGAGTTCATTTTTTTGCTATCCATTACTAAGGTTTTTTTTCCCTTGTGACAGCCATAGTATACTAGCAATGATGTGTATGTCAAATGGCACGTGTCAATGCAAAATTTTCCTTTGCAGGAAACATTTAAAGAACGTATTTATATTAGGGGCCAACGAGATAGGTGTATTTAAAAGGGGAGATACAGGAATCGAAATACGCTCTATTGGTTTCAACTGTTTTTATGCCAATTAACATTTTTGTTTGGTTTAACATTGTGGATTTGCCTTTGTTAAAGCTTACCTATATCACATACATTTCAAAAGACCATGACATAGTGAACGTTCGCAGTTTTACTACAGCTTTAAGTAATTCCCAAAAATGCATCCGATACCTACTAAACTCCAGTGGCTTCACAAGATAAACAATTCCTAGTAGCCAGTCGCTATTAACAAAATGCATTCCACTAAGTTATATAATATAATGATTTAACGTGGCCAGATGTCTTTTTACAACCAAACGATTAAGAGACCCTTAATCGTATAACAAGTTTCCAAATTGAGACGCCTCACGAAACAGCAGCCAATGAACAGGTGACGTTTGCCCGAGCATGCAAAGGATCCTATACTATACTCGGGAAGGGCCAAATGAACCCATGAATTTTACCAGTCCCTGGTTATGCCCTTAAAACCAAGATTGTGACTTTCCGCTCCTAGCTCTAAAGTTTTGTTCCGAGAGGTCGAAATTTTCTTCGCTTTTCCGCCGGGAATCGAAGTGGGGACCTTTTAGAAACTCGCTCCGCGCGGCACCGGTTCAAACAAGTCGAGCGTATGTTATTAGTATGTAAATATATATTTTTTCCTCTCTGTGTTTGCGTGTGTGTAGAAAGTCGCCTCAGGGGTTATGGGCAGGTGTCAACCATGGCGTAATGGAGAGAAAGAAAGTGGGCAGTTGGAAGAGGGAGGAAAAAAAAGGGGGGGTCTTCGAAGAGAAGGTATAGGGGGGACTGCCCGGGGCAAGAACCACGGAGCTCGTTCGCGTGCGCTGGACCCGTCGCGTGCTATCCTATCTCCCCCCCTCCCCTCCTTTTCCCCACTGACAAGCGCTCGTGTGAGTGCGTGCGAACCACCTGTGTTAAACTACTAACCCTCTTTTTTTTGCCCGTGTCGCGTTCACTATATATATTTTTTTTCCACCTCATTTCACCCTTCGTGACACATCGCGACAGCTCTTGATGGCATCGGATGACGAGGCTCGAGAAAATGGGACGCGACATGCTAGAGTTATGTCAATCGCGCGCTAATGACGGGATGGACCAAACACGCGATGCGCAGTAACATTTTTTTTTCTTTTTCCTGTGTTTGGGATGTTTCGTGACGTTGAAACGGTTCTGTTCAACGGCGAGAAAGAAAGAAAAAAGCTACATGTTTTATTGGATTGGCTCCTGCGACATTCGCGTTCAATGTTTCCGCATCGTAGGTTGGAATATGCATCTTTGTTTCGCTTGATTCATCTTTACTGATTAGACCGCGAGTAGTTTTGACATGCCCTTGAGGAATATCTAGATATGTCAATTTGAAGAAAATTTTGTGCATTGCGAACATACGGTAAAATATACATATTGAAAAATGACTGAATTGCTTTTGGATTCTAATGCGTCCCTTGGCTTAGAGACTCTTGGTACTCCAGTAAGCTTAAATGTATCGGGTATATACACTGTGCGATTAGTTGTTTCAATATAATTTTAACTTATCTTTCCGTGAAATTCAATTTCTCTATTTAAAAAAAATATGAATTGTTGCTGTATGACTTACATATTAAAGCATCGACTGTTAATATATAAGCTTTGCCTATGTAGCATGCCTCTCAGTTTCTTGCTGATCATGCTGGTTTGAGGATAGTCAAGTTTGGTTTGTCCAACATTTACGTCCGGTATTCTTGCGAACTCGATGGCATCTTCAGCATCTTTAACGAGGACGTCGGTGTCGGCGACGTCGACAGCGGCGGAGATCCCGATGGCGTCGGGGCCAACAGCCGTGGAGGTTTTGGTGGAAGGTCACCGGGGACCCTGATGGCAGCGACATCGACGAACGCAGATTCCGATGACGATGACGATGACAGCCCCAGAGGTCCAGATAGAATCAGACCCAACAGCAACAGAGACCCCGATGTTGGTTGTACCTGTTGCCTCGTCTCCGCAAGACGACATCGACGAACGCAGATCCCGATGACAACGACGATGACAGCCCCAGAGGTCCAGATAGAATCAGACCAAACAGCAACAGAGACCCCGATGTTGGTTGTACCTGTTGCCTCGTCTCCGCAAGACGACATCGACGAACGCAGATCCCGATGACAACATGGATGACAGCCCCAGAGGTCCAGATAGAATCAGACCCAACAGCAACAGAGACCCCGATGTTGGTTGTACCTGTTGCCTCGTCTCCGCAAGACGACATCAACAAACGCAGATCCCGATGACAACAACGATGACAGCCCCAGAGGTCCAGATAGAATCAGACCCAACAGCAACAGAGACCCCGATGTTAGTTGTACCTGTTGCCTCGTCTCCGCAAAACGACATCGACGAACGCAGATCCCGATGACAACGACGATGACAGCCCCAGAGGTCCAGATAGAATCAGACCCAACAGCAACAGAGACCCCGATGTTGGTTGTACCTGTTGCCTCGTCTCCGCAAGACGACATCGACGAACGCAGATCCCGATGACGACGACGATGACAGCCCCAGAGGTCCAGATAGAATCAGACCCTAACAGCACCAGAGACCCCGATGTTGGTTGTACCTGTTGCCTCGTCTCCGCAAGACGACATCGACGAACGCAGATCCCGATGACAACAACGATGACAGCCCCAGAGGTCCAGATAGAATCAGACCCAACAGCAACAGAGACCCCGATGTTGGTTGTACCTGTTGCCTCGTCTCCGCAAGACGACATCGACGAACGCAGATCCCGATGACAACAACGATGACAGCCCCAGAGGTCCAGATAGAATCAGACCCAACAGCAACAGAGACCCCGATGTTGGTTGTACCTGTTGCCTCGTCTCCGCAAGACGGCATCGACGAACGCAGATCCCGATGACGACGACGATGACAGCCCCAGAGGTCCAGATAGAATCAGACCCAACAGCAACAGAGACCCCGATGTTGGTTGTACCTGTTGCCTCGTCTCCGCAAGACGACATCGACGAACGCAGATCCCGATGACAACAACGATGACAGCCCCAGAGGTCCAGATAGAATCAGACCCAACAGCAACAGAGACCCCGATGTTGGTTGTACCTGTTGCCTCGTCTCCGCAAGACGACATCGACGAACGCAGATCCCGATGACAACGACGATGACAGCCCCAGAGGTCCAGATAGAATCAGACCAAACAGCAACAGAGACCCCGATGTTGGTTGTACCTGTTGCCTCGTCTCCGCAAGACGACATCGACGAACGCAGATCCCGATGACAACAACGATGACAGCCCCAGAGGTCCAGATAGAATCAGACCCAACAGCAACAGAGACCCCGATGTTGGTTGTACCTGTTGCCTCGTCTCCGCAAGACGACATCGACGAACGCAGATCCCGATGACAACAACGATGACAGCCCCAGAGGTCCAGATAGAATCAGACCCAACAGCAACAGAGACCCCGATGTTGGTTGTACCTGTTGCCTCGTCTCCGCAAGATGACATCGACGAACGCAGATCCCGATGACGACGACGATGACAGCCCCAGAGGTCCAGATAGAATCAGACCCAACAGCAACAGAGACCCCGATGTTGGTTGTACCTGTTGCCTCGTCTCCGCAAGACGACATCGACGAACGCAGATCCCGATGACGACGACGATGACAGCCCCAGAGGTCCAGATAGAATCAGACCCTAACAGCACCAGAGACCCCGATGTTGGTTGTACCTGTTGCCTCGTCTCCGCAAGACGACATCGACGAACGCAGATCCCGATGACAACAACGATGACAGCCCCAGAGGTCCAGATAGAATCAGACCCAACAGCAACAGAGACCCCGATGTTGGTTGTACCTGTTGCCTCGTCTCCGCAAGACGACATCGACGAACGCAGATCCCGATGACAACGACGATGACAGCCCCAGAGGTCCAGATAGAATCAGACCAAACAGCAACAGAGACCCCGATGTTGGTTGTACCTGTTGCCTCGTCTCCGCAAGACGACATCGACGAACGCAGATCCCGATGACAACAACGATGACAGCCCCAGAGGTCCAGATAGAATCAGACCCAACAGCAACAGAGACCCCGATGTTGGTTGTACCTGTTGCCTCGTCTCCGCAAGACGACATCGACGAACGCAGATCCCGATGACAACAACGATGACAGCCCCAGAGGTCCAGATAGAATCAGACCCAACAGCAACAGAGACCCCGATGTTGGTTGTACCTGTTGCCTCGTCTCCGCAAGACGACATCGACGAACGCAGATCCCGATGACAACGACGATGACAGCCCCAGAGGTCCAGATAGAATCAGACCCAACAGCAACAGAGACCCCGATGTTGGTTGTACCTGTTGCCTCGTCTCCGCAAGACGGCATCGACGAACGCAGATCCCGATGACGACGACGATGACAGCCCCAGAGGTCCAGATAGAATCAGACCCAACAGCAACAGAGACCCCGATGTTGGTTGTACCTGTTGCCTCGTCTCCGCAAGACGACATCGACGAACGCAGATCCCGATGACAACAACGATGACAGCCCCAGAGGTCCAGATAGAATCAGACCCAACAGCAACAGAGACCCCGATGTTGGTTGTACCTGTTGCCTCGTCTCCGCAAGACGACATCGACGAACGCAGATCCCGATGACAACGACGATGACAGCCCCAGAGGTCCAGATAGAATCAGACCAAACAGCAACAGAGACCCCGATGTTGGTTGTACCTGTTGCCTCGTCTCCGCAAGACGACATCGACGAACGCAGATCCCGATGACAACAACGATGACAGCCCCAGAGGTCCAGATAGAATCAGACCCAACAGCAACAGAGACCCCGATGTTGGTTGTACCTGTTGCCTCGTCTCCGCAAGACGACATCGACGAACGCAGATCCCGATGACAACAACGATGACAGCCCCAGAGGTCCAGATAGAATCAGACCCAACAGCAACAGAGACCCCGATGTTGGTTGTACCTGTTGCCTCGTCTCCGCAAGACGACATCGACGAACGCAGATCCCGATGACAACAACGATGACAGCCCCAGAGGTCCAGATAGAATCAGACCCAACAGCAACAGAGACCCCGATGTTGGTTGTACCTGTTGCCTCGTCTCCGCAAGACGACATCAACGAACGCAGATCCCGATGACAACAACGATGACAGCCCCAGAGGTCCAGATAGAATCAGACCCAACAGCAACAGAGACCCCGATGTTGGTTGTACCTGTTGCCTCGTCTCCGCAAGACGGCATCGACGAACGCAGATCCCGATGACGACGACGATGACAGCCCCAGAGGTCCAGATAGAATCAGACCCTAACAGCACCAGATACCCCGATGTTGGTTGTACCTACCTGTTGCCTCGTCTCCGCGATCATGCAATCACCGATAGCAGAGGAGACCTCGGTACCTCCAATTACATCAGCTTTGGTGAATGAAACATTTTTTCGAGAAATTTCCAGCTCCTGCATCAGCCCGTCACTAGCTCAGCTTCTTCGTCACATCACGTACAGATGTTCTGTCATCAGCACCTGTGAAATCTCCAGCTAATGCGACAGTCCAGACCTCGTTGATTGAGCCTACAGCAGTGTACATTTTTGAAGTACTGTAGTTTCCGAGGATATGATGACACAGAATCTACCGACGGAGTCATCTGTGTAAGTACTGTGACGAAAGTATTAAATATCGACAAAATGTAAGAAGACATGAAAACCATGGCTACCTAAGGAACGATAATCGTGCAACATTTTCCTTGTGACAAATGTGGTGTAAATTTTCACATATAACAATTATTTGACTAAACACTGTAGAAGAAACATTCATTTGCAAGCTGTACGCTATATCGAGGAATTGATGGTAATGGCGAAAGTTTTATAACGTCTATATCAACTGCAACACCATATAATTAGGCTTCTAAAGACTTGTTGAAATGAGCTGTTATTGCATCTTCAGCGGGGGTGGCGTCGTCGCAAACTACAGCTATAGCATCGGAATATGATGGTTCGCTGTTGTATGAATGCCGCTACTAAGATAAAGGTTTTGAACGACGACGAAATACACGAATCTATGAAAATCATGACCGTATACTCAATCTTGACCGTTTAAAATTTCTGTTCTAGAAGTGCGGTGTACAGGTTACACGGAAGTTTTACTTGAAACAACATTATAAAGTTTGTATAAGTAGGGACCTGACATCAACAAATGCGGGCTCTGAGGCGTAACATTCCTGAACATTTGTATCGTGATCTGTATGAATTAGTTGTAATTTTTTAAATCTAAAAAACGAACTTAAAAATTTTTTTCGAATGGAAGATGTATGTAGCATTGGCTGTAAACTGTATACGAGTGTACACGTTAAATTTATTGTATGTAAATGTGTGTGATTTAAAATAAAATATAGAATGAAAGAAATTCATTTATTTTTCCAATCCTAATTTACCTTTTATTTTCTTAACTAACTGAACTACATGTAACAAGTAATTTTGTCATTAAGTCGGGTCTGTAATGTAAATTTGGTCTCGTCTGTGTTTTTTTTTTTAACAATTATGCTGCAGTACCTAAAACCTCATATTATGCCGGAATATGCCATTTGTATGCTTTAATTTTTTTTATGTCAATTTGTTATGAGAATAAATTGGCTACCATAAATATATATGTGTGAGTGTTAACCCTATAATTTTTTTGTGCTCGTGTGATGAAAATGTCGTGAAGCTGAAACAGGTAATCTCATAGCATTATAGAAAATCTGGTAGAATTATTTTCTTGCTGGACATATATCGTCGTACATTACTGAGTCAATATTAAAAATAAAAACGTTGACCAATTGATCAAACTAGTGGATAAACCTGGTGCACCCGAGAACTTTATCGGTGTGATTCAAACTACTTGGTAAGCGACTCTTCGTCCAAGTCACTTCCTCCTTTACCGCTAACAATAATACTGGGTACATGCGAAAAATGTGTAATGTCGGAGGGTGGCTTGCTATAAAATTTTTACTATTTATGATTCTCATTGTGTTAGCTTTCGCAGTAAGGTATCTGGGTTCGATTCTGGTACATGCAATACATTTTTTTTTGTGGTTGGAAGTTATACTTTCGTGGGCTGGTTTTCGGCTCTGGTTCAGTGTTCCGTACTTTAAAGTGATTCCAGCAAAGTACTTTACGTGTGCTGTATTATGATTTTTCCGACTTTTTTTTACGTTTAATGAGTAGAGACCGGAAAAATTCGCGAATTCATTTCGCGATAGGCTAAAATACAAATAGTTATACCTCATGTGCTGCCTCTGCTATTGGCTCACAACTCACCTGGATAACTCTGGGCCAATGAGAAACACCCAACCAACGCTTTATCGAATCACAGGCTGCTACGTTGGGACGTCTCACAATATAGCAGCCAATGGGTGGGTGACATTTGACCGAGAGTACGTATAACTATGGAGTTCATCCTACATCCTTCATTGAACCCGCGAATTTTTCTGGTCCCTATTAATGAGATGGTAGGCTAGCGGCGCACTGTATGTCTCGAGCGAAGATCTGGCTGTCACGGCATTCCTGCAACCTTATAACTCTCGCGTGCGGGGTCAATTTTTATTCGCAGCCGTCGATGGACTAGTCCCTTGGCTATATCATTGAGGAAATTTTTAAAACCTTTTGTGTTTAACGAGCTTGAATTTTGGGTACTTTGACTAGCCGTACGTGAATAATTTTAACTTCACATGTATTGGAAGTTATTTTTCTACTTGAGGCAAGAAAAAAATATTAAGTGTTTTCTATGCCCGAGGTAGGTGCAGAACACATGGTTCTTACCACATGAGTGATTAGCACTTGGTGTGTGTGCTATCTCCTTTGTGCTTTGAAGACGACTGGGTCCAGTGTTATGATTGTAAAGAACGAGATCCATAAAGTTTAATAAACTGAGTAATTATTAGTAAAATTCCACAGTGACACCCTTTTATGAAGTGGTATAAAAATTTAGGATTACATCCACTACACAAATCTAGTTACAATCTGTTTTTTTTGTTAAAATTTATTTACAGTCATTAGGGTAAGTGGAGGCGATGACTTATCAGAGCGTAATAAATTGGAAATTTCAGGAGTGGGACTCTTTATGGAGGAGAGTAGTAGATAAATATAGGGAGCTCCGAAGACAGGATCTAGGTCGTGGAGCTGTGGAGCCGGTTTGCCATCTTGAATTATTTCGTCTGGATGGCCATTTTGGATGACCTTGACCGTCCACCTTAACCTGTACCCTCAAAATTTACCAAACATTCGCCAAAATCTACCAAAATGTCCCTTTTTGGGGGGAAAACAAATCCGCCATTCAATCTCGAAAAATCAGAAGAATTAAAATTTCCCTATTTTGAGGACTCTTGATCCACTTTTAGGACATTTTCAAGCCACTGGCATATTTGAGGACTAAAACGGGAAATTTTTCCTCTAAACGAAAATTTTTCCCTCAAAATAATGAAATGTTTATTTTCTGATTTTTGTTTTAATTTGGTGGATTTTTTTTCCTTCAAAAATCTGGCAATTTTGGCATATTTTGGTTAATTTTTGGTCAATTCTGAGGAATTTTAAGTAATTTTTGGCAATTTTTGAAGGTAAAGGTAAAAGGTCAAGGTCATTCAATATGTGCGCCATAACGTCAGAATCCCAATATACACTACTGAGAGGTGTAGGGTTAACATCGAACGCCCCACTCCTCACGCTTTAGTGAAACATTTGTTCAGTTTCTCTGGAAACAACCAAGGGTTTATCTCTTTAAGAATTTTAAAATATTCAATTATAACTTTTAAAATTTGTCTAGTTAATTATATTGAAGATTTGGTTTTATCGTTTAAGTGAATTATTGAAGTATGCAGTTTCACTGCTAATTCGCGGGGCGGTCACACACTTTTTTTTTAGTATTAAAAAAAATATTTTTATAAGATGATTGGCAAATTGGTTGCCTGATTGGCTGTTTTACGAGGGTGGCCTGCTTCCCAGGGGTTGAAAAACACGTCGGCTGCCACGAAGGGTGGGGTCATTGAAGAGCGAGTTGGTAGGTTTTGGGAAGGGGGGGGGGGGTTGGGGGAATGTTTGCAGGAAAGTGATTGACGTGGTGGGTAATCGCGCCTGAAAGGCTGGCCAGGAAATGGGGGGCCGTTTAGAGAGTAAGCGGGAACGTTATAATTTCTACCTCCCCCCCCCCCCTCCCTTTTTCTTTCCATGCTGAAGCCATCGCCCACTCCCTTGTTCGACGTCCTGTCGGGCTCAATTTACCTGTTCGCCCCTCGCGGGCGCTGGACATGCGAGACGTCTGCATGCGTCAGTCCGGCGTCGAGACGCTTCGTCCTGGACGCCAAGACATGAACGAGAGCCTCGACTCAAGGACATTCTTCCTTGATGACTTCAGCAGGAAACACATCCATATAATATTTTCTATTTAGCTTATGAACGCTAATCGATAGAGACCTGTAAACTTCGCGGATTCATTTCGCGATGGGATATAGAGTCCAAATACTTTTTGACATTATTTTGCTTCAGTGATTGGGTCACAGTTTATCTGTAGGACTCTGGGCCAATGAAAAATCTTTTAACAGAAGAATTAGCGAATCACCATCATCCCAGTCAACAGGTGTTACGAGTCGGTAACGAATCAGCAGATGCAATTTGCACGAGTGCATAGAGGATCATGGAGTCTATCCTTTAGGGATTTGAAATCGCGAATTTTAACAGGTCTCTACTAATCGAGTATAATAAGCGACTTGAAAAATCTGAACTTAATTCTTAATACATCGGATGCCCCATAATTCAACGTCAAGCCGAGAATAATTGATAGGCCAATATTAATCAAGGTTCTGAAATTAAAAAAAAATATATAATAATTTTTGAGTGGTAGCCATTTTTTTCTCAATTTTTAATCCTTCTCCTTCACATAATTATTAGCTGCTGTGGCTAATTTTTTTTTCAACGCAATCTTGTTTAAAATAAAATCAATCGTGCTATACTTTCAGGGGAAAACATTATTTGGAAAACTATGCGGCAAAAATATCTTAATCAAGTAAATTTGACTAGTCATACTGTTAAAAAAATACTTTGATAACATCGCAAGTTATTTAAAAAGTTGGCTAATTAAAGGAAATTAGTAGTATATAAATGGACATACTTGAGCAGGGGTACTAATGTGGTGTGTGGTGAAGTACAATGACCGATCGCCATGACGTCACCGCGGCCATTTTGGATGACCTTCACCTTTGACCTTTCACCTTTCTTCTTGACCTTGACATTTTACATTGACCTTAATTGCCATATTGATTCCGCCATCTTGATTTCGAAGGTCCCACTCTACAAACTTTGCAATTTTCGTTACAGTCACCATCTTGAATTCTAATGTCACGTCCGCCATCTTGGATTTGATGTCTCCCTAGTTGTATGTTTTGTTCTAAACAAATGACAAAAATAGATTGTTATTACTGTAGACTTAACCATTTTTTGAATGTTTTGTTAATACATCAAGCATATTCTTTTGGGTTCAAGTTCAAAGTAAGTGACGTCAGCGTATTCAAACTTTCGAAGTTCCCTGGATAATATGTAACAAGTGTTCTTCGTAATTTTAAGGTAAAAATTTTTAACAGTGTAATGTAGGTATAGTGTGTTTAGGTTGTGTGTGTGTGTAGTTAGTGTGTTTGTAGGTAAAAATGTGTTTGTGTAGAGTGTGTGTGGGTAGATTGTGTGTGTGAGTAGATTGTGTGTGTGAGTAGATTGTGTGTGTGGAGGGGTAGAGTGTGTGTGTATGGGTATAGTGTGTGCGTGTGGGTAGAATGTGTGCGTGTGGGTAGAATGTGTGTGTGTGGGTAGAATGTGTAGGTAGTGTTTGTGGGTAGAGTGTGTGGGGGGTATAGCCTGTGTGTGTATGGGTAGTGTGTGTGTGTGTGAGTAGTGTTCGTGGGTAGGGTATGTGGGGGGTATAGCCTGTGTGTGTATGGGTAGAGTGTGTGTGTGTGAGTAGTGTTCGTGGGTAGGGTATGTGGGGGGGTAGAGCCTGTGTGTGTATGGGTAGAGTGTGTGTGTGTGAGTAGTGTTCGTGGGTAGGGTATGTGGGGGGGTAGAGCCTGTGTGTGTATGGGTAGAGTGTGTGTGTGTGAGTAGTGTTCGTGGGTAGGGTATGTGGGGGGGTAGAGCCTGTGTGTGTATGGGTAGAGTGTGTGTGTGTGAGTAGTGTTCGTGGGTAGGGTATGTGGGGGGGTAGAGCCTGTGTGTGTATGGGTAGAGTGTGTGTGTGTGAGTAGTGTTCGTGGGTAGGGTATGTGGGGGGTATAGCCTGTGTGTGTATGGGTAGAGTGTGTGTGTGTGTGAGTAGTGTTCGTGGGTAGGGTATGTGGGGGGGTAGAGCCTGTGTGTGTATGGGTAGAGTGTGTGTGTGTGAGTAGTGTTCGTGGGTAGGGTATGTGGGGGGGTAGAGCCTGTGTGTTATGGGTAGAGTGTGTGTGTGTGAGTAGTGTTCGTGGGTAGGGTATGTGGGGGGGTAGAGCCTGTGTGTGTATGGGTAGAGTGTGTGTGTGTGAGTAGTGTTCGTGGGTAGGGTATGTGGGGGGGTAGAGCCTGTGTGTGTATGGGTAGAGTGTGTGTGTGTGAGTAGTGTTCGTGGGTAGGGTATGTGGGGGGGTAGAGCCTGTGTGTGTATGGGTAGAGTGTGTGTGTGTGAGTAGTGTTCGTGGGTAGGGTATGTGGGGGGGTAGAGCCTGTGTGTGTATGGGTAGAGTGTGTGTGTGTGAGTAGTGTTCGTGGGTAGGGTATGTGGGGGGTATAGCCTGTGTGTGTATGGGTAGAGTGTGTGTGTGTGAGTAGTGTTCGTGGGTAGGGTATGTGGGGGGGTAGAGCCTGTGTGTGTATGGGTAGAGTGTGTGTGTGTGAGTAGTGTTCGTGGGTAGGGTATGTGGGGGGTAGAGCCTGTGTGTGTATGGGTAGAGTGTGTGTGTGTGAGTAGTGTTCGTGGGTAGGGTATGTGGGGGGGTAGAGCCTGTGTGTGTATGGGTAGAGTGTGTGTGTGTGAGTAGTGTTCGTGGGTAGGGTATGTGGGGGGGTAGAGCCTGTGTGTGTATGGGTAGAGTGTGTGTGTGTGAGTAGTGTTCGTGGGTAGGGTATGTGGGGGGGTAGAGCCTGTGTGTGTATGGGTAGAGTGTGTGTGTGTGAGTAGTGTTCGTGGGTAGGGTATGTGGGGGGGTATAGCCTGTGTGTGTATGGGTAGAGTGTGTGTGTGTGAGTAGTGTTCGTGGGTAGGGTATGTGGGGGGGTAGAGCCTGTGTGTGTATGGGTAGAGTGTGTGTGTGTGAGCAGTGTTCGTGGGTAGGGTATGTGGGGGGGTAGAGCCTGTGTGTGTATGGGTAGAGTGTGTTTTCGTCAGGATGTGACGTCTCCCTCGACCGGCCCTGCCCATGTCCGCCCAGGCGCTCGGCCTCCCGCGATTGGGCGCTGACGCGGTGACGTCACGCGTAAAAGACGCTGTGAGCGAGGCGCGGTGCGTCGGGGGTCGGTGAACATCACACCGTCAGTCGGGGGAACGTCACGCGATGGTGATTGATCCTGACGGGTCGGTGATTTAGACTAAGTGGGCGCGTTTTAGTCCCGTCAAAACAATTTGGGGAAAAGCATAGAAACATTATAAATAGCGTTCTAACCCCTATACATGTACATGGCTGCCATTAGTTCGCGGGTGCATTTCACTCCAGGCTAAAATAACTTTTCTCTACAAACAGTCCTCATTGGTCGATACAATGCTGGTTGCACGTGATTGTTTATGTGTAATATCTAGAGACCTGCAAAATTCGCGGATTCATTCGGTGATAGGCTAGAATTCAAACACATATACCTCTTAAATAATTTTGCTATTGACTTACTGTTCATCTGGACGAATCTCAACCAGTTATAAACCCTCAACCAAAGAAGGATCGAATCACAGACAAACCAGCTGAGACGACTTACAAGTCGGCAGCCAATGAACTTGCGTTATTTTCCCGAGTGTACAGGGGTATGTGCAGTCTATCCTGAAGGCCATCGAAAAGCGAATTTTGCAGGTCTCTAGTAATATCTCTAGGGACAGGAAAAATTCGTGGGTTCAATGACCTGTAGGATGAACTTCATAGTTGTACGTACACTCGGTCAAATGCCACCCACTCATTGGCTGATGTCTTGTGAGACGTCCCAACGTAGCAGCCTGTGATTCGACAAAGCTTTGGTTGGGTGTTTCTCATTGGCCCAGAGTAATCCATGTGAGTTGTGAGCCAATAGCAGAGGCAGCACTGAACTATAACTATTTGTTTTTAGCCTATCGCGAAATGAATTCGGGAATTTTTCCGGTCTCTAAATATCTCAGATCTCGGTACACGAGTTTGGTGAGAGTAATTTCGTGAATACGAAGGAATAAATGGAACGTAAATGTGTAACAACGGTGTTATTTGTGTAATGTAAGTAATAAATAAATATATTCTGTAATTTTTAATATAATGTCGTTTGAAAATTTTGAGTATTATTCCTTTTGATGCCATGTTAATTAATTCTTTTAAAATATATATACCTACATGAAATCAACAGTTATGAAGCAAAAATATATAATTTCCTTAATAATAAAAATTGATTTAAAATTAGTAATTAATTGTTTAATTAGTCAAATGAATACCCAACTTTAATATTTGAAATAACAATTTTGCTTTTATTTAGATAAAATGTTACACATCACTAGCGAGTACAGAAAGACTCGCTCACTTTTTTATAACTGGCTCAAGGCCGTAAAGGGCGTTTTAAGAGCACTATAGGCCAATAAACCACGTGAAGCATATGTAGGCAATGTATGCTTCAATTCTACATTTATGCCCAAAGAATTCGGAAAAAAAACTTTGGATTTTTAAATCCTTTGAATACTTACTTTTATATTTGAATGATAAAGGAAACTTACACAGTGGTAGATGTTTTTGAGAAAATAGCTGACGTTCATTGTGCTGAAATAATGTATGCCTAAGCCAGCGGTATCGTACTTGTAATTGGCTGCCTTCCGCAAGAGAAACCATTACTCTATTTGGCCAGACCACCCTGTACGCTTTGCTTTTGCAAAAAAAAAAAAAATTGCATTGATTGGTGTGCCAACAGTGGATGTGTACCAAAAGGTAATATGAACCAATCACGATACACAGACGATGCTACAAATGTTTGAACCTGAGCCAGTGACGAAAACTTTCTGCAAACAAAGCATGCTGTATTAGCGGTACGTGTAAGCACACAAAATACGAAATTTCCGTTTTTCGAAACCCATCTTACCAGATAAATATTGCTAGACATACATGAAAATACCAAAAAGAGCCGAGTGGTACGATATATATAGGGACCGGAAATATCTGATGGTTCATTGACCTCTAAGGAAGAATCTGACGTTCTCTGTATACCCAGTAAAATACTACCATCTCGTTGGCTGCTGACTCGTGAGACGTCTCAATTGGGTTGCCTGTGAATCGTTGCTTCTTTGGGTAAATCTTTCTAATTGGCCCTGTGACATCCAGATGATTTGTAAGCCAATACTAGAAGCAACAAAACAGTATAAATATTTGAATTTTATCCTATCAGTAAATGGAACCGCAAATTTTTTCGTATAGATCGTAGGCTTTAATGTACAGAGTGGCTTAATTCAGTCACTTATTGGCTTTTAGCTTTAAGTTTTTTTCCGTGAAAACGAATGTGTGCCCGACGTTTCGGCATGCGTTTTTGCATCCGTAGTCAAGGGCGATTTACAACTCAATTCCTGTTCAGGACCATTCACAACTGAGCTGTGATTGGTCATTGTGGTCGGCAGTGATTGGAGGAGCTTCTGGCCAATCGGGATGAGTCTGCTTAGTAGGTGCTGCGTCATTGGTTGTGATTATCTACGTAAGAATCAGCCACAATCGATAAGTAGTTATTGATTGAGTATAAAAGTGAACATTTTTCAGCTATTTAACATGTGTATTTAAGAAATGTTAAGAAACTAATAATTACTTCATACTTTATACAAAGGTGCTACTCTATATCTTACCGATAGTAATTATGGGTGCAGGTTCATGGGAAAAAAGATTTTAAGCTGGAAACATAAAATTACATATGGACTAAAGTGCTTTCCAAGGCTGGTAGGTACACCTACTCCTTTGAAAAATATGCTAAACAACTGTATAGTTTATTGCACGTTATAGAGATAAATGTAACTATGAGCGTATGGATATTGTTGAATCGAAAAAAAATTCTACAACCGCTTCAAAAGTTGTTACTCTCGTTAAAGAATTCATTAAACTAATTGGAGGTACCAACGCTGCTATCCCCAACTGTTTAATTTAAATCATTTTACGAGAGTGGCGAATTATTGTGGTTGATGTGAAGCTTTTTTTTAAACTTAAGATAATTTAGACGTTTTGTGTTCTATCATATTAAATAAATACTTTGTTATTTTCAAAAAAATATATTCACATCCAACTTCAGTGGAAAGCTCTTAGTATTATATTTTACTTAATTCTTCAAGATAAACCAGGTTCCGAAGTTTTCCCGTTGAATTCAGACTTAACTTGTTGTGTTGTTAACATTACACTTATTTTATAATGATAACGTAATAATTGCAATTTTGGTTTGCTTGTATAGATGTTGAATGTACTTGTAGTTCCAAATTTGTTATTTCAATACATTTGTTTCCATAATTTGGTAAATTTTGTATAAAAATTTGCTACACCTATTATGAAACAGTGTAATATCATTTGAAAAATATTGAAATTTCTCCATTTTTTTAATCACTTTAAAGTAATTTAAATAGTTCTTTTTAGTGAAATTCCACTTATTTGTAGTTTTAAAAAAGTAATATATTTATAATGTATACCTACATGCAACAATTTTTTTAAAGGGGACATGAAATGGTAGAAATTATATGATGTCATTATTGTTCAAAAGTATATTTGTTTATGTTTATCCTACGTGAATATAAGGGAAATGGCGTCGCTATAGTTGAAACGCGATCACCCCGACTTTATTTAATGGTCTGTTCCACAAATTGGTCCCAAAGATGTGAAAATGTGTGTTTCAGATGGATGTTCATTTAATTTTCTTCTTCTTTGTTGTATGCTGGGTTGTTCAGCCCCAGTCTGCAAGACTGGTTCGAACTAGGTGAGGGTGAAACTGTGATGGATCACCGTTGCCTTCTCGAGCTTGCGGGTGAAGATACAAGGTGACTCATAAAAACGGGAAACTTGGCAAACAAATAAAAAAAAAAAATACACTCAACAACACACAATTTTATTGACACTTATTGAACCATTACAGCTTGCCTTTTAAAGAACAACAATCCAAGTAATTAATTTCTGAAAATTACGTCCTGCATTTGGCGTCCCTGTCTGCGTGTACATTTTACCAATCTGTTGTTCAGGTTCCACATTTATCGCTGCAACATCTCAGCTGGGATGCCGCGAATTTCGTATTAAATTCTTTGTTTTAATTCATCCTGTGTCCTCGGCGGAGTCGTGTGGACCCGACTCTTGAGGCAGACAGACCCACAAAGGAAAGAATCACAAACCGATAAAACCGGTGATCCTGTGGGGCCCAAAGGAATGTCACCTAATCTTGAGACGACATGATCACCGAACAAGTTTCGCACAACTGCAACTGGGTGCCTCACAGTGTGCGACGTCGCGCCATCCCACTGGAAACCAGGTTCCCGTTTTTCTGTGTCACCTTGTGCAACAACAAAAAAAAATGTTATACCCAGAAGGAAATTTCTCACGCGTGAAAAATTGCGACCCAGCCGGGAAATCGAACCCAGGAACTTTGGCTCACCAGCCTCAGTAGGAACCTTCAAAATCCACACTGTTCATTGGCAACGGAATAGAATGCAAACTATTGTATAAATTATGCCATTCTACGTATCATTAGAGACCTGCAAAATTTGCGGGTTCAATGACCTCCAGGATAGACTCTACTACACTTTACACACTCGGGCAAATGTCATCTGTTCATTGGCTGCTGACTTGTGAGTCGTCTCGACTGAGTGTCTGTGATTCGACACTTCTTTGAGCGAGGGTATCTAATTGGCCCTCATTAATTCAGATTAACAGTGAACCAGTGGTATAAGCAGCGCTGAAATATAATTATTTGAATTGTAGCATATCACGAAATGAATCCGCGAATTTTGCAGGTCTCTACCTATCATGTAAGGGCACGTACTTTTCGCGAAATTAATTTGGAAGTTAGCTGAGAGTTAAAACACTGTAGAATCGTCCGTGTTTCGTGGCTGGTTAAGTTTCATTCAGGTACATGTCCACTCTCTACTTACACTCCAATCATAGCCATTCGTTTGTGGAATCAAACGTGTCCTGAGTTGGCCCGGTCAAAATGGCAATGGCTAAAATTCAAAATACTTACACTGTTATGCTGCTTCAGCTATTGGCTCGCATTTCATCTGGAGGTCACTGAGCCAATTAGAAAAATTCATTCAAAGAAGCAACGACTCGCAGGCAACCCATTCGAGACGTCTCACAAGTAAACAGCCGAAGAGCAGGTCGCATTTTCCTGGTTATACAGAGAACGTCAGAGTCTATCCTGGAAGTCACTAAACCCGCGAATATTTCCGGTCCCTAGTAACGAATTAGCTGAATCTATTAGACTGAAACATGTGTACTGGGACTGACGGTAAATTACGACAGGCGATGAATGATAGAAATCGACGTGATAATACAATAGAGTGCAGCGCCATTTAATAACGCGAATTTGGCAGGTATCTGGTTAAAAGAGGCTTTTAAATTGTACATCATGCATATCAGTATTTTATTACGTAAGTTTTGGAAGTTCCTGTGCAATTGTCTAATACTTTTTTTTATATATTCACTTGAACACGTGTGTCTGAAACGTTATCTCTGCTCGCTAAGTAGGTAGCGTTAAATCATCTATATGGCGTTCCATGTAATCTAATAACTTAAGAACAAATATTATAAATATGCAAGAGAGAATTACCTTAGTTTCGCCAGTTCTAAGTTATATGGCTCAGACATGTGATGGTTCTCAATTATATGGTTCTAAGTGTTACGGTTCTAAGCTGTAACAGGTTTACGTCACGATTTTCTAAGATACAATGTTATAAGTTCAGAATGTCTAAGTTATTATGTTCGGAAGGTTTGTGCTTCCAAGTTATAATCTTTCTAACTGACACAATTGTGTTCATTTCTTGAATTCTAAGTTGTGACTATCCTAAGTTGTTTCTTACTAAGTTACGTTGGGAATCCGCCCGTGCTCCATCCGTCCTCCGCGTTTCTGCCATTCCACGGTTCCTCGCCCTTCTCTGGTTCTCCAACCTTCTCTGGTTTCACTCTATCCTTTCCTATACCTTCGGCCTCTGACATGCGGAAAGTGCGGTCAGCGCAACAACATTTGATCATGAGACACCACCCCATCTGTTTCGCAGTATATTAGACTGCAAGCAAAGACACCACAGAAGGCCAGAATTTCATTTGACGGCGGAATATCTATAACATGGTCTGCCAAATATTCTTAATAGCACAGTAACATAGTAGCAGTCGAAATGTCTAAACGTAGTCACATTTTTCTGACCCACATCTAGGGACTGGAAAAAATTTGCTGGTTCACTGACCTCCAGGATAGACTCCACCACACTCACGCAACTATCACACGATCATTGGCTGCTCACACGCGAGAACGTGCCAACTGGGTAGCCTGTGATTCGTCAATCTATTGTTTGAGGGTTTCTGATTGGCCCAGAGACCTCCAGACAAACTGTGAGCCAATTGCAGGAACAGCACTAAGTTATAGTGGTTAACTACTATAGCTTATAGCGAAATGAATTCGCGAATATTTCCTGTATCTACCAATATCCCTTGTGTTGGCATATGTTGGTGGCTTACTTGCCGCGTGTAGCGGAAAGAAGGTGACATAAAGGCTGCGAGATGGCATGTGGTTGTTGATGTGAATCAAAGTTACCAAATATATTTCCACACCCAAAACATATTTTTCAATTTATTTATAAATTTAACTACACTCTTTATAAAGTATTTCATGAATAAATTTTGGTGATGGTAATAGCTAGGGGCATGAATGTTTTGCGAAAATATTTTTGGAATAATGAGAGTTAAAACAAATATCTACAGTAGAGACTCATTCTGGACAGCTATATACTAATTAAACAGACGGGAGTGTGAGAAATAACCTAGCGGCAAGAGGTGTAACTAATAATATATTTTACAGATAAATTGTCACTGTAGATTTTTCTTAGAGAAATGGCGAATCGTGTGCGTGCAGCAGTACGGTATCCACATTCCCATTGGCCCCGTCAAGTGCGGGAAAACATCTCTCGCCGACCACAGCCAATAACTACAAGAAAAAAACTACGGTGTTTTGCGATGTACCTAGACACGAAATGTATTCGCGAAATACAGGTGTCCCTAATTATCTGGTATCAAGCATTATTAACTTCTTTTTAAAAACTTTAATAACGGGAAGTTTATATCTGCCATAAATGTCTAAAAACATTAAAAACTTTTTTCCAAGAGAGATAGAGAGCTATTTTGGTTCATTGTTCACACTGGGCACATCGTTTGCCTTCTACAGGTCTGACGTTACAACAACGCCATGTTTTCGCACAAAACTTTGAGAGCCGTCCGGTATAAATGTTTAGTGTATTTGGTTAAAGCAATGTTATCGCGAAAATTTCTTGCCCTTTACACAGAAAAAAAAAAAATTCCTGTATTTTTACAGAAGATTTCTTTGGAAACCAGTTGCGAAGAAATAGTATGTAATACTACACGAATGATATGGTAACTTTGTACAATACATGGCTATGTTTTTTTTTCATATATGAAATACGTTTTTCGAGATAATACTGTTTCTTGCGAACGTTGGCACATAATTTTGTATTTTAATTTATGTTTCTTTCAAGGTTTTTTTTTTCAAACCGTGTAAAAGATAATCGAATATTTCGCAATTAGACTAGATTTTTTTTTTTGCCGTGCTCAATAATATGTAACAAAATAATAATATCCACCGGGTAACTTCATGACACAAGTTAAGATTTTTGATAGTGAATTTTTTTGTCACTTTTGATTATAATTATATGCACGTCGGCCACATCTGGGCATTGCATTGCCTTATAAAGTTGGGTTAAGAGAGTTAATTGCTTGCAGTGAGTGCCCGTCCGTGTGGAATCGGCTACGAGTGGTATTCAGCTCCAGAAGATACTTACCAATGAGTTATTTAAGTTTCATAATTTTTACTTAATACATTTAAGGCTTTTAAAATACGAACACTCAAGTTAGCGGAATAAAATTTATTAAATGCATTGTTTGGACTTGTGAAACATCAATGAAAAAGTATTCATTGTTAAATTTTACATATATAAATGCGCTTCTTTCAGGTAGCGAGGTAGTCGTGATGACTAACACATTGTATCATCCTAATGGCTATATATATATATACACAGGACTTTAAATTATTTTTATCACTAAACAAAATCTCCATAAACTAATGTGTGAATACGTTTCTACCGTGCGATTTTAACACAAAAGTAATGTGCACTAGAATTTCTGCATCCTTAAAAAAACTTACGAGTTATATTAATTAAATATCAAATCTGTTAAATAGTGGGTATATTAAATTCTTAATTGTATCATCTCACGCTATTAAAGTTAGTGTCCTTCAAGAAAAAAAATAATATCTTAGAAATGTTAATAAACTCATCACAAGTTAAAGCAAATTTTACAGCACAAAAGGCGGAATGTGGTTAAATAAAGTCCGAAGGTGACAGACACATCACGGCGAGCGAGCTCCAGCTCTTTGATATCGAGCGATGGACATATCCGAGTAAACCCAAAGCAATCATAAAACACAAGGCACAAAATCGTAGGCCCGTAAAAAAAAATACATGAGGCCAGAACTTACTCAAATACACTACTCACGTTTT
The DNA here is from genome assembly GCF_032445375.1 of Bacillus rossius redtenbacheri. NCBI lineage: Eukaryota > Metazoa > Arthropoda > Insecta > Phasmatodea > Bacillidae > Bacillus > Bacillus rossius. Next base: position 17,806,959 of record NC_086342.1, read on the forward strand.
CAACAACTCTGATCCAAAGACGAACCAGTCTGCAGTATAACTTATATGCAGGTCTTTGATTGTTCAACCTGGTGCGTAAACGAATTTAGAGAAAATACCTCATGTCTGATGATTTTTTTTTTTTTTTTTTTTCAGTTTCGTTACTGTTTGTGGTTAGCTGCGTCAAAACTTTGTCGCGCCGGTGCACTTTTCGGAATGAATTGCCAGAAGGCGTCGGCCGGGAAAACCTTCCTTCCCCCCTTCCTACTCCCCTTTTCCAATGAAATGTGTGTAAATAGTTGTCATGGTCCTCGCTCCTCGGCGTGCTATTGGCTGGCCGGGAGGTCAGATGGGCGTGGCCACGAGCCCTCTTCCATCCCCCCCCCCCCCCCCCCCCCCCCGTTTCACCCTCCTTGCACGGTTAAAACTGATGCAACACACAGAAACGCCGGTTTGTACGAGGCGCGCGTTTTTTTTTTTCCACTTCCATACATCTTCCTGCCTAGTCTCTTTCCCCGCGTTATGTTAATTTGTTACTGTCAGGTTGGTAGACGAGAAAGTCTATATGCACTCGCGCGCGCGCCTCTTACAGTGCCGGGGCCAGACGTGCGTAGGAGAAGCGAAAAAAAATAAAATAAAAATAAAGAAGAAAGGAAGGGAATTTTTATGAAAAGCAATAAATTATTACCCTCGCATTAAGAAGTGGTTGGGGCTGGGTTAAAAAAAAAAATAATGTGAAAAGGGTTGTCGGGTAAATTATTCCCGTACCTGGTTCTGGCGGTAACAAGAAGTTTGTACGTTATCCGAACGGGGTTAATTTTTTTTCTCCTTTTTACACGGTTGTTTTTTTTCCTTCTCATCCTCTGGTGTATTTTTTTTTTTCGTTTTACCTCATCTTGTGACCTTGAGAGATGAGTACGTAGTTTTCATGGCGCCTAGGATGTACCTACTCGGGACCGTTGAGTCAGACTGATGTCACCGTGTGTCGTGAAATTTCAATTCTCAGAAGTGAAGCCGATGGTAAGCTATGCGTATCCTTTGTGTGCCACTGTCGTTCCAACGGTAGCAGCCAGAGAAAATAAATAACACCACAGATTAACATGGTTTCTAGTACACGTAAACAAACGCCTAGAGATGCTGTGCTAGTCAACAGTTAGTTCACTGTAATTTTTTTTTGTGAATAGAATAAAAAAAGTTCATGTAAAATTACAGATATTTGGACATTTGTACATTTACATGGAAAAAAACTATCACAACAAAATATTGTTCGTAGAAGGAATAACTGGGCTCGGATTCTTACACGTGTATTTTATGCTTTGTGTTGTCCCAGTACCACCAATAGTTAAAGTTATACGCAAGCCGTTCCCTAAATAGCTTTCCAGTATTGACTGCACACACAATAAACATGATACAACAAAATAGACAGATGGTTGAATATTCAATTATATTTTCTATGGTTTAAAAAAAAAAGTGCTGGAAAGAAACATTAAATAAAATATAAAATTATGCACCGATTTTCGTAATAAATACTCGGTATTATATGGAGAAAAAAAAATTATTTCATATAGGCTATGCGAAAATAACGTCAGCCATGTGTTGTACAAAGTTATAAAATCTTTATTGTAGTTTTACAAACTTTACCTTGGTAACTGGTTTCCAAGGGAATCTTTTGCATAAGAACAGAAATATTTATTCTTTATAACGCTGGTAAATTTTTTTAATGACCTACAAATTTGAGTCAAGTTACCTGACGCAGACTAAAGAAGTTAGCTGTGTACTTTCCCTGCGCATGTTACTAATGAACTTTAAATATCCACATGTGCAGTGACTCCTAAGGGTTTACTCCGCAGTTGCCTACGTAGGGATACTCAGGGAATACTTCTCCGTTGTTTGCCCGCTTACTGGTATGACGATTTATCTGGATCAGAAAGTTAAATTATTTTAATTTCAAACTCTTCGTAACGAAACCGCCAATTTACCGGTCTTTATTGACATCAAATTTTGAGGGTAGAGGAACGTGATTATTTTGCAGATTCATTTCGCTTAACTCAACAGATGTGTACAGACTATAATACTAAAGACAAAGGCGCGTATTTTTTTTTTTGCAAAATAATCTGCTCGTTAGACTGCAGTATAAGGTAACGATTGCTCTATTTTAATTGACAGACGTCTGCAAGAGAAGCCATCGCCCTATTTGGCCTGACCATTCAGGACGCGTTTTCGTCCGCGCTGGATGGCTGTGATTGGTGTGCCGACAGTAGGCATAAACCCAGCCAACCACGAAACACAGGCAACGCCACAATGTGTTAAACACACAGCTATAATCTGGAAATTGTGTTGTTTTTTTTTTTTGCGGAAAAAAGTGCCTACGTGGTTATTGTGAAAAATGTGGTTTTTCGCGAAAATATATTTTCAGACTATCCCAGTGTTAAAACACGGTAGCATTGTAATTGTTTCGTCAATGGTTGAGTTTCATTCAGGTACACGTTATCTAATGTCGGCCCACGACTCACAGCCATCAATTGTGGGAACAAACGCGCCCTTATTGGCAGGGAAAAATAAGTAGGGACGGGAAAAATTCACGTTTTAGGTGACCTCTAGGTTAGACTACACAGTCCTCGTTATAGTCGTGGAAAATAGCGTCAGTTCTTCGACTGCTGCCTGGTGAATCGTCTCAACTGTTAGCCTGTGATTCTGTACTTCTTTGGCTGAGGGTTTCTCATTGGCCCAGAGTGGCCCAGATGCAAAGTAGCATAGCAAAAGTAGATTAAAGGTCCTATATGTATTTGAATTTTAGCCTATCGCGAAACGAATCCACATACTTTTCCAACTCTGAAAATGGGGCAATGTATTCTCTTTCGGACAAGGGAAAAATGGCTAGAGCGGGCATACATTATTTCAGTCTAATGGATGACCAGATTATTTCGCTAAATATACACAACGTGTGTTCATTAGTCTTAGTCACGACAATAGGCGTTTCCCCATTTCTACTATGTTGCATGTGATGCGGTCACCCTTCTTCTCTTTGTTTATTACTGGCTCAGTACAAATCACTAGTTCATTCATCAAAGTGAAGAAAGAGGTGAACGAGCTTCAAGTCTACCTATCGCTCGAATGCAAACCGCATAATCCTCGGAACACCCCTTACTTGTAAGCGTATGACACGGGGACTTCGTTCGACAAGCAAGGTATTTTTTGAAGAACATGTGATTACGTATCTTCTTTCAGGAGCGTGCGCAGAATTTCATTTAGGGTTTGGGGAGAGGGTATATAACCTTTTCCCCCCGCCGTTTGCTTTCAAATTCTTTCCTTTTGTTGATGGGAATGATAGATTTTCTAGGATTTCTTAGATTTTCGGCGGGGAGGGGGGTTAATATATACATCCATTTATTTATCCTTGTCTCTTTTGCACAAGTGTGATTGGACCATGGTGCTTTAGACTCCCCCCTGAAAGACCCTGAGCCATTTTTAGCGTAATATGAAGGCGGCGCGACCAAAACATTTTACACAGAAAGTAGTTCTTCTTTTCGGTTACGAAATATTCCTTTCAGAACAAGTGGCCAATAAACAGTTTGTAGAACTGCAAGAAACTTACTGTAAATTTTTACAACACAATGCTATGGTTATGTTGTGTGTGTGGAATTCTTTTTCCGAGATAATCCTGAGTATTTCTTACGAACATTTTCGCATAATTTCATGTTTAAATTAATGTTTCATTCAAACATTTTTTTTCTAAGCATAGGCAGTATAATCGAATTTTCAACAGTTTGACTTTATTTTGTTGTATCATGTTTATTGTGTACGCAGTTAATATTGGAAAGCTCTTCAGGGAATTTCTTGTGTATCACTATAACTATAGGAGGTACTGGGACAACACAAAGTATAAATACCCGGGTAAGAATCCAAATCCAGTATTACTGCGAACAATAACTTGCAGTGATGTCGTTTTCATGAAAATGTACAAATATACAAATATCTGTAATTTTAAAGATATATTACTGTTCTATTTACAAAAATAATTACAGTGTACTGGACGACAGCATATGGGGAATGCGCATGCTACATTGGCTCGAGAATGTATAGCATAGTTAATTCCAGCCCAGGGGCTGTTCTGTGAAGACTTTTCGGGAGGGACTGTCGTACAAAGAAGGATATGTACAGTTGCAAAAAAAAGTGATATTTAATTAATTCGGAGATAGGCCTTGGAATATTTACAAAATTTAGTTCTAATACCAAGTGATTTCATACAAATTAAAAATATATATATTATAAACACTCGAGTATTTAAATAGACATTATTTTACCCTCCAAAATAAAATAAATAAATAATGAATTTGAGCTTGGGAGAGGTTATCACTCTAAACATCCCCCCTTCCGTCTTTGCTTCTAGCCTTTAATTGTAGCGGCGCTTAGTCAAGCTTGGTGATAAAAAAATTACCTATATCGTGAAAAAAATATTTGAATATTCTTATAGGTACTTAAAGCATTAAACAATATAGCTACTGCATGATATACACACAAAACCAATTTGGTAAATTTACCATTAATTCAACATTCCCTAAACATGTCTGGGAGAAATACCACGGATTCACTGGGGATGTATTTGCCATTTGTGATTTCTTATTAATCTCGCGCATTAGAAAGCCAAACTTACGAAAAGTTAACCTACGCAATATGCTCGTTTCGCTATTCATAAATGGGTATTACTTCGATGCTGGCCTTACAAGAGCGCGATGGACATGTCGAGAGTATAACATGCAGTTAAAACATATATAATATTAGTGTTACAATGCTCAGATAAACATACAAAATTATTAAGAGCTTGTCAGTCAAATTTCGGTGGCAAATTCTTCACGAAAAAAATTAATTGAACATATATAATCCTATACGCCTTTAGACGTGAAGTGATTCCCAAAGCTGTTTTACTACTTCACGTTGTAACTGGACTAATTTCTAATTTAAAATAATATAAAAAATTATTCAAAATGGAGCACTGATTGTCTGGCTGGTTTTAAGCTGAGCTTTAATTTTTAAAACATTGCAAAACGTTCACCGTAAATTGATTTCTTTGGAATAATTTGGGGCAGCTACACATCAGGAAAATGCATGGAATGTAACGGTATCCAAGCACTTTACATCGTAAGTCGTAAATATGTATTCAACTTTTCTTTTAGTTTTGCACTTGCAGCTTAAATTTTTCGGTCGAAATCACACACTCCTGTGTATGTGGATTCGGTTCTGTTTGAGTGATTATATTAGCACTTTAATTATTCGGCTTTGATTCAGTTAAAATTCATGGGAGTTATTAGAGTAGGTCAACTGTTAAAAAAGTGAAACTGGAAATTCGTAAACTTGCAAAACCACCTATTGAAAAAAAATTCTAAAGTATGGGCTAGGCCTGTATACTAACGGCATAGAGTTAACCGTAATTTTAAACTAATAAAACTCAACTAGAACCATCGATTAGTTGATTAGTTGTATTGATGTCAAGGATGGTCCATATTGCAACCTTGTGTAGAGAATATTTTACCTGAATTGCCATGATTAAGTTTCACAGATTTTTAAATGAATAGCTTGTCTTAAAAAACACAAAAAAATTAAAATAACCACATTATTACAAACATTCTTTACGTCTTTACGGGAATTTTTGTGTTATGCTTTAAACATGCATTTATTAATTTATTATTGTATTTTCCATATGTGGTATAGAAACAAAAGTTAATTAAGAATTAGTTCACAAATCACGTTAAACTCGGTCTCACTTGCTATGTTGATTGTATCAGTTTATTGTCATTATGTACTAGTATTTAAGAGCGATTTCTGTAATTTTATCACGATAGCTCTTATTCATTTTATGGTTCGTCTCGAATTTCCTTGGCGAATATTTTTGAAGTTTTACCTAATAGATGTAAAAAAAAAATCGTGAACTTTCACAGCTAGCAAATAAACATTAGCAAATATATATTGAGAAAAAAATTTTACTTAGCAACAAATTCTAGAAGAACTTTTAGGATAAATTGACAGTAAAATCCCGTAATTAAACAGTAATGGCGGGAGATTAAAGAACTAATTCTGTTCTTGAGACTCAGCTTTAATAAGTAGTTTCGTTGAATGAAATATCGTTCCTTTACGCACTGATATATTTCGTGTTGATGGAGTGTAAATGGGTACGTATAGGAATGTAGATAGTTCTATAGGTTGTCCATAAAAGATTGTCCCAGTTTATAACGGTTAATTTTAGACTTTTTACAACAAATCGTACATCAAATTGATTGTAAACTAACCTTCTTTTTCTAACAAAATTTCAACATGTACATCTTTAGTTATACGGCACACATTCAACCTGAAGTTCAATTCTTCCCATACTTTGGTTAACAAGTCCGGAGTAATGTAAGCAATATCTTCTTCAAATCTGTGTCTCAACTATGGAAAATCATTAGGCAGCGACGGAACGTACTAACGATATTTTATAAAGAACCAAAGAGAAAAAAAATCTCATGGCGTTATGTCAGGTGAACGTGGAGGCCAGCGAAAAATATCTCTGTCTGCTCGACCATTACGACCAATCCAACGGTCAGGGACTTCAACATTCAACCCCTCACGTACAAAGATGTACCAATGAGGAGGGGGCTCCACCCTGTTGCCAAATAAAGTTTACAGGTTCACCCTCTACTAATATCGCTTAGGACAATTGCGACCAATCCAATGGTTCTTAAGGACTTCGTCGTTCAGCCGTTCCCGTACAAAGAGATTCCAGTGGGGGAGGGCTCGAAATACAGATTCATTCTTAGCAAATTGCAGAACACAAAAACGCCTTGCGCTTGATGGGATTGCGGCATTTTTTTGCGCATGGTGGCGCTGCGCGCGAGAATGTAACAAAGCAGTCAGTACTCGCGCATGCGCTTATAGTGGATGCTATTACCTGGGACCTTCTTTTACGGGCACTCTGTACAAAAGGCGCAGCGGAGATGTGAGCTTATCTCCAACGCTCATCGTCTGCGGCGTGATTTAGCGTGCGGCTGCGGGTGCGGAGAATCCCCGGAGATTAGCGTGCGCACCTGCCGGCTCGGGCGGAGAGAAGCGGAGATTTATGGAGACAGGCAGTTAATCACGGAACTCTGGAGGGAGGGGGCCTTTCACGATAACAACACAGCGACGAGGACATACGTCTTGTTTTCACGCAAGTAAACGCTAGTACACAGAAGAAGAAGAAAATAAATATTCCTTACACCCTTACAGAAAGGTTCCCTTTTGGAAACCAGTTGCCAAGAAACAGTTTTAAATATTACAAGAAATACATTGTAGGTTTGTGAATACATAAAATACGTTAGTCGACGCAAACATATTTTTTTTTTGTTACAAATGTGTACATTTTAGTTACACGGCACACATCGAACCTAAAAGTCCAATTATTCTTCCCACACTTTGGTCAACACGTCCAGAGTAATTAAAGAAATGGCCTCTTCAATTCTGTCGCTCTATGGCAAATCATTAGGTAGCGACGGAACGTAGACGCGATATTTTATCAAGTTCCAAAGGAAAAAAAAATATTGAGTTGCGTTATGCAGGTAAACGTGGAGGCCAGATATAAAGAGCTCTGTCGTCTCGACCATTACGGCCAATCGAACGATCAGGGACTTTGACGTCCAACCACTCTCGTACAAAGAGATTCCAAAAAGGAGGGCCTCCATCCTGTTGCCAAATAAAGTTTACAGGTTCACCCTCTACTAATTTCGCTTCGGAGACGCCATTTGGCTTAGGTGGCGCTGCAAGCGAGAAAATAACAAAGCAGTACCTACTCGCGCATGCGCTTTTCTAAGACTGTTCGAGTTACTCTTCAATTGTGAGCTTGAATAAACACTCTAAAACCCTTACAGGCAATACTATTAAAATTTATAACTGGGACATTCTTTTATGGTCACACTATAATTATTTTAATTTCTTTTCTTCCACATCATTCATTCAGTCACACTTGGGGTTTTTCATAAAATATTTACACTCACCAATTCAAGCATGTGTGAGAGTGCTGCTGGTCTCTTTAAGCTACGTAAGGTATTTTATTTATTTGCAATTTTATGATAAAGAACACCTAAAACACATCACAAATTATTGAATTTCATAATAAAAACAAATAACACATTACCGTAATTATGTTAATGAAAAATATACAAAATTTATAATTACGTTTAAAGTAAAAATTAATTTACATAAGCTTAAGAATAAAACATTTCTTAAATATTTTAAATCTTTCTACCCATCAGCCTTCTAGCATTCTTTAATTTCCCCCACTACATCACCAAAGGAACTACGTCCCTGATTACGTATTCGAGTTTCTGGACACTGAGTTAAGAGACTCGTCGAGATAGATATCGAAGGGGAAAATATTTTCACACGAACGTGTTCCGCTTAGCTGAAGGCCTCGAAGGCTACCGGGCGAAGCGGCGCGCATACCAAGTCGAACCGAGCAAGCATGTTTATGTGATCGCGGAACAGGTTTTTCCTAGATTCTCGCGCGTCCAGCTGTATAGCAGGACACACGAGGTACGATCTACGCTAAGACTGTTTTTTTTTTCTCCAAAGGCATGTACGCTTGGAAGTGCGAGCAGGTGAAAGTGCAGAGCAGTTCTCCAGCAGCAAGTTTGCGGGTTTCATTTTCCCGGGTTGCTGTCACAACTTAGAAACACACAAGATAGAATCTTCTAGGTTATTTCTGTTCTAAGTTGTGTGTTTCTAAGTTATGTGGTTCGGCGTTGTGTGTTTCTAAGTCATGACAGTTCTAAGTTGAGAGTTTCTAAGTTGTGATAGCTCTAAGTTATGACTTTCTAAGTTACGACGTTTCTAATTTGTGTGTTTATAAGTTATGATCGTTCTAAATTATGACAGTTCTAAGTTACGTGGATTTTTTTCGAAGTTTCTAAGTTATGACTGTTCTAAGTTGTGTGTTTCTACTTTCTAAGTTATGTGTGGTTCCCATCATTTCCCAAGCTTCAGTGCCTGGAACACGGAACTGGAATGCTTGTGATGCGAAGAATCTGTATGTTACTAATGCGTAGGGACCGGAAAAATTCGCGGGTTCAATGACCGCTAGGATGAACTCCACAGCTCTGCATATGTATACTCGGTCAAATGTCACCCACTCATTGGCTGCTGTCGTGTGAGACGTCCCAACGTAGTAGCCTGTGATTCGTCACAGATTTGGTTGAGTGTTTCTTATTGGCCCAGAGTCCTGAAGATGAGTTGTGAGCCAATGGCAGAAGCAGCATTGGTGTATAACTGTTTGAATTTTAGCATATCGCGAATTGAATCCGCGATTTTTTCAGGTCTCTACGTAATGCACTGTGGTCCGCTCGAGTTTTGAAGTGTAAACATCCTAGCTCTCGGTATACGGCGTTTAGTAAGAGTGATTTCATGAATGGAACAGAAGACTTTGAACGGCAATGTGACATAAAGCTGGCGAACCTACGTGTAGCAACGTGTATATAGTCGCTTTCGTATACGTTAGGGTACACACGAAACGTATAAGTGTGCCACATGAGACTTCTTGCTAGAGACCCGACTTTCGAATACATACTATGTTTGGTAAACTAAAATTGTCATATTAAAGCGTAATCTCAAGTTTTAAATACCTACCTAAGAAATATGGCATTATAATAATTATAATAAATATTCTCGTTGCAACATGTACATAATATAATATTACTTAATGTTCAATCATCTCAATAAGGTTGAGGTTTGTTTGTAGTAATTATTTTAGATCTGATCACAGTCTTTTAAGCAAAAAACATGCACAAACATATAGTTAGTGTTATAGGCCTAATATGTAATTTAGAATTTTTTTTTGTCAATATTTTAGTGATGCGATAGAAGTATAACGTATCAAACTTAAAATAATTTTAACAAGTTTGCCATATTGTAATAAAATTCCTTGTCGAAAATCAGTTTCAAGTTAGTGTCCGAGTTTCGTATTATAAGTATATTTGCAACATGAACAACATGAGAACACATGAATTTGCTCTTTAAAAAGTTTAGATGTTCACATGAATTTGCTCTTTAAAAAGTTTAGATGTTCACACATCACTTGCGAATACTGAAAGACTTGCACATATATATATATATATATATATATATATATATATATATATATATATAATTTTTAGATCAGAACATTTCTACAACTCCCTATAAATCGCATATTTTTCCACCCTAGCTGTGGGAATTTTAGCACCTTACATTCAAGATTTTTTTTTGTTTCGATTTCAAAACTATGCATAGGTATGAATTTTTTTTGTACTTTTACAAAAGATTCCTTTAAAATCCAGTTGCCAAGTAAAATCATTGCAAATTTGTAAAACACATTACTGTTATTATTTTTTCATAAATGAAAAATATTTGACAAACCTTTGGCTGTTAAAAAAATCAATTCTTGCTAGAATACTGTGATTTGTTTTAAAAAATTTTACCCAAACTAGTTTAAAGGAAAATTTGTTACAGCCTTTATTTGTGTGTGGTTTTTATTTTTTAAATTACTAACAAGGTGACAAAAGCCGTTACATATTTGGTAGGTTAAAAAAAAAGGCTTTTATCGTAGCTAAGAAGCAATTTCTACCAGAATTTGAAGATCACACGTGAAACTTAATGTGGTAATATTTGGTGCTAAGCTCTTGGTGGGGACTGTATGTGCCGGGAGGAACCGAGCGTGATGGACGATGTCGTCGTCCCCCCCATGAGCCCCCCCCCCCCCCCCCAAATTCGACAGCTTGTTATCGCATGCGGCCCGCGGCTTGTTGCAGAGGTGGACGATGGCGTACGCGCTCCGAGAGACGTCCAATTTGGGCGTCAGCGGGGCGGATTTATTCGTCCCTTCTCTTTCGGATCCAAACTTGCAATTTCACGAGAATTCGGACTGATCAGTTCCCTTCTTCCTGCCTCGGACGCCGCTCCAGCCACACCGCACATCTCGTAATGCTGCTACACTGTTATTTTTTTTTATATGTAGGAACCTGAAAAATTCGCGGGTTCATTGACCTCCAGGATGAACACCATAGTTCTACGTACACTCGGTCAAAGGCCACCCTCTCATTGGCTGCTGTCTTGTGAGACGTCCCAAACGTAGCAGCCTGTGATTCGATAAAGCTTTGGTCGGGCGTTTCTCATTGGCCCAGAGTCATCCAGGTGAGTTGTGAGCCAATAGCAGAGGCAGCACTGAGGTATAACTATTCGTATTTTAGCCTACCGCGAAATGAATTCGCGAATTTTTTCCGGTCTCTATTTATATGTGTAACATGTTAGCTCTCGGTATACGGCATCTGCGGCGGGAGTCGTGTATAACCACGGTGCTGCCATCTGTGGTGGATGGCATTGAACCAAAGTTCGCAAAGACAAAGGGAAATTTTTATTGTGTCAACTGTTTGATGAATTTCGTTTCAAGGATGGTGCAGTATTTTAATAAAATTTCCTTGTCGGAATTAAGGTTCAAAGCCGGAGTGGTAGTATTTTTCAAGTCTTTTTTTTTAACTATTATCGGAGTCGTTTAGGTAGTTAAAGATTTCTGTCTGCAAATAAAATGATTCCATAGTCAGCGTAGCCGCTCCGGCAGGGAAATCTAGTGGTGGGTGATTTGCGTTCAGAAATTTAGTTTGACTACACGATTTGCGTATATTTATCACGCTCGGAATTATTATAAAGAATTCTACGTTAAATTTTGTTTACGAGTTTCGTGTTATATGTGTATTTTCAACATGAGACCACGTTAATTTTGCTCGTTACCGAGGTTCGATGTTCACACACAACTGGTGAATGTGCTGAATGAAATGGACACAGATTTTTTTTTTCTGTCTTTAATTTATATCAAAGAAATAGCGCTGGTTACAAGTCACCTGAAAACGTTCGTAAATTTACGTGATGTAGTCGTAATTTTATTCGGCTGCCGTGTTCATTAGCTTTGAATATGAATTTAAAAAAAAAATTACATTTCTCCGTTTTTACGAGTGGGCAACGAGCGGGCGTCGTGTGCGGAGATTGGTGCATCGGGGAAAGTGTTGTATGCGCGGCGGACGAGTTAGCGGTGCGATGCAGTGTGTTGGGACAGAGCCGCGTGGAAAGAGACAAGCAGTGAAGAGAGTCACTGTCGAGCCAAGCTACAGTGGAGGGAGTAAACTGGGGTCTTAATGAGAAATTGGTTATATTGTGTACAGCTACTTCAATTGTTGTAATTTAATTAATTGTGTAAATATAAACTAATAAATAAAACTGCAAATAATTAATTGTGCTAGCCTTTCGGACAAGTATTTCTTGACCCCTCTCGCAACGGTAGGTACTAACTAAATTTTAAAAAAAAAAGTCAAGTACACAGCAGCAGCACGCTTCTTTCTTCCATGCGCATGTCTACCCTGCGTTTACGACGAGACACACAAAAAAAAATTGTAGGAAGCCGCAGTCCAACAAAGTTTTACAAATATCCGGTCATCTGGCGACAACGAAGAACTCTTCCTTTGAGGTGCATTCTCAGTTAAAAAAATAATGGGTATAGCGTGGTAAGCTTGATGGAATATTTTAAATAACGTATCTGTTTCGTGATGATGACTAGGGACACCTGTATTTCGCGAATATCTTTTATGTCAAGGTATTTCACAAAATACTGTAGCTTTTCTCCTGCGGTTATTGGCTGAGGTCGGTGAGAGGTGTCGTCCCGCTCTTGACGGGGGCCAATGAGAATGTGGTCACCGTACTGCTGCACCCTCACAATTTGCCACGACTCTTAGAAAAAGGTACAGTGTTTTGTGAAATACCTTGACATGAATTGAAATCGCGAAATACAGGTGTCCCTAATGATGACCCGCCATGAGAATATGACACGTGCCGTTTTTCTTTTTCTTTCCGGAAGCCTTACCTTAAGCTGTCCTTGAAACTACCACGCTAGACCCTTTTCTACAAAAATTATGAGAAAATTTAATGGAAAAAATAACCACATTATATTTTTCAGGATAATTTTTTTTCCATTACCAGCATAGATTTACATAATTTAAGATCGGTTTATACAGTTTATACAATAATTTTTTTTCCTCAGATTGGTAGTTATACTTTTAGAACAACAATTTTTTTGTTCTTATCAGTTGGTAGAGGGTAGCTTGGGTCCTACTCAACTCTCAAATGTTAAAGTGAGCCATTACGTTGTAAATAAATACCAAGTGTGTGTTTTATTTGGTTTTGTTTGTTTTAAAAAAAAGTTTATAACATGTAATTGTTTGCTCCTGTGAAAATACAACTCGGTGGAAAATGATTTCATTTTGCATAAAATTTTCCGGTAAATTGTCGGAATACTTTTCAAAAAAAAACTAAAATCTCTACCCTTTTCTAACCGTGCAGGACAGACAAGGTGAAAAAGCTTTGGTATAATGTCTTACAACCAAGTCCAAATAATGAAACGCTTCTGACATAAGTTACGACTAATGAGCAGATTTTAAGTGGCTTGGTTATCTATAGAATTTCTGTGTCTATCCTAAAATGGCGAAAGTCTAGGAAACAATAATCGTAGCTCTAATAATTTATAACGAAACAGTTTATTTCTAGAAAATATTTCGAGTCAAGCTTACCTTCAAAACATTGAATATTCTGACACTTACGGTTTGTTAGATTTTTTAAAAAAGAGAATGTAATTATTTATAAGCGAATTGTGAACGTTATGTAATTGTGACGTATCACTTGCACGTGTCCTCGTAGACTACTGTCTTCCTGTTGGATAATGCATGCTTTTTTTTCATTTCTCATTTCAAGGCCACTTGGAAATTGTGAAGATTTCCTTCGCAAACGACCAACTTGCAGCCAGAGATTGCACAAAGGTTACTTGTTACGTTCCGCAGAGTAATTACTGTCACCGCCGTGACATATGTCTTGCACTTGCTAAATCAGTCTGCCACTGTGTACAGCTTGTGGTACATTGGCAATTACACGCAAGCATGCTAATTTCACATTAAGATATTGTAAAAACATGTCATAATTCGCTGAGGGTGGATGAATAGTTCTGTTTCGTATTTCTCTCGATAAACTGTATTTATATGAGAGTGTAAATGACTGAAACGCGTGTTTTAAGAATAATTTTTAGCCATGAAAGCACTCAAGGGACTTGCATTACACCATCATCGTTAGGGACCGGAAAAATTCGCGGGTACAATGACCTCCAGGATGAACTCCATAGTTCTACGTACACTTGGTCAAATGCCACCCACCCATTGGCTGCTGTCTTGTGAGACGTCCCAACGTAGCAGCCTGTGATTCGATAAAGCCTTGGTTGGGTGTTTCTCATTGGCCCAGATTCATCCAGGTGAGTTGTGAGCCAATAACAGAGGCAGCACTGAGGTATAACTATTTGTATTTTAGCCTGTCGCGAAATAATTTCGCGAAATTTTCTGGTCTCTAATTATCGTTGATCTGACACACATATGTTACGGTTACCGCTCAAATCTTAAAACCTACCTATGCGCGACGAGAAGAGGCGATGCCGCGCTAGAAGCACCAGAGAGCGTCGCACTTATGAACACCGCCCCAATTAACATTAATACACCCCTAATCAGGAGGTCCTGAAGTATAGGTATACACATTTGTAACTGACACCGGAAGGAACATGAGGGCTGTCAGAATTGGAACTGAAGCATGCAGATATGCAATTTATTAGAAACTGGAAAAATTCGCGGTTTCAATTACCACCAGGATAGACTCCACGATTCTCTATGTACTCGGGCAACTATCACCTGGTCATTGGCTACCGACTCGGGACACCTGTTTACTGCGATTCTTATGATTCGATACTTCTTTTGTTGAGTGTTTGCCATTGGCTCAGAGTCCTTCAGGTTAATTGCGGTCCAATCACTGACGCAGCATTAAGCTAAACGAGTTTGGATTCCAGCCTGTCTCGAAAGGAATCCGCGAATTTTTCTGGTCTCTAGCAATTATACAAATCTGTGAACCTATTGCGTACTTACAGGTGAATAAAGGTAACATTTTGAAGATCGGTCTGTCTATACTATTATAAAAACTGTATCTTTCTGTTTGTTCGAGCAGTACCTACTCAAAAACTACTGAACAGATTTTGATGAACCTTTCTTTGTTTAAAAGCTTATTTTTTTATTTAAAAACTGGTGTATATTTTATCTCGCTACAATGACGGGAGCCGGATGCAGTACTTACATGAAAACCACATTTTTGCATAGCTAATTCCTAGAGAAGGGAAAAATTCGCGGATTCATTTCGTGATTGTCTAGAATCCAAAATGTTTGCCTTTTTACTGCATCAGTGATTGGGCCCCAGTTTATCTGAGTGATACCCGGCCAATGAAAAACCTTTTAACAAAAGAAGTATCGAATCACTAGCGTCCCAGTTAACAGGTAACACGAGTCAGTAGCCAATGAGTAGAGACCGGAAAAATTCGCGGATTCCTTTCGAGACAGGCTGGAATCCAAACTCGTTTAGCTTAATGCTGCGTCAGTGATTGGACCGCAATTTACCTGAAGGACTCTGAGCCAATGGCAAACACTCAACAAAAGAAGTATCGAATCATAATAATCGCAGTAAACAGGTGTCCCGAGTCGGTAGCCAATGACCAGGTGATAGTTGCCCGAGTACATAGAGAATCGAGGAGTCTATCCTAGTGGTCATTGAAACCGCGAATTTTTCCAGTCCCTACCAATGAGCAAATGTAATTTTTCCACGTGCATAGAGGATCTTGGAGTATGTCCTTCAGGTCATTGGCGAGACCCGTCCGCTTAGTGAAGCTCGCGGTGGCTAGCGAACTAACGGCGCTAATAACAGTTCAGTTTTTAATTTTCTCAAAATATAGCGTTCCCTGAATTTTGAAACGCGTTATCGCTTCGTGCATCCGTCACGTCTTTGATCAATCTTCACGCAAAAACTAATGGACCGATTTGTATGAAACATTTTGTGTTCAAAAACTTATGATTAGACTTAAAAAACTGTGCATATTTTATCTCTCTAGAACACGAAAGCAGTTTGAAATAAATTAAAGATAAGGTTGAATTGAAACAAACATGGCGTCAAAGATATTTAAATTTTTAGGTTCTATAAAGAATTACGAACGAGGCGATATCCCTTTTAACACAGTTTTATTTGCTTCACTTGTTACCGTGTAATCAAATCTTGATAGTTGATTTTAACCAACTTCTAAACGTAGTATCGATTTGAACTTTTGCAAGTATTTGTAATCCGGATGACAGTACAATAATTTTATGACCATAACCTGAATAAATATTGGGAAGTTCATAGGGACAGAAAACCAATACTTTCGAGCTATGGGCAATAACCATGCTTTTCGTGTATCCAATAGGTCGGGGCATGGTGTAAAATGTACTCGGGGTTCGATTTACCCCCTCCTCCACGAAGGGAGTTTATTTGGTCCCGATTTTTTGAAAGTCGAAAAATTGCTACGTTGTTTTCGACGTGATTCCGAGGCCTTCGGGCCCGTTCTGAATCCCTTATGGGATGGGGGTCAATTTCCCCCCAAATTTTTCGTGACATTAAAAATTGAATTTGGAGTGCGTTTCGAGGATTTTATAAAAAAATTAATTCAATATGAACTTAAAAGTTAAAAATAAAATAATATAAAAAAACTATAAAAAAAACACCTTTTTATTGTTTTATGAACTAAAAAGTAAAAAAAAAATTTAATTTTAAGTAATTATTTTCAAAAGCGATTGAATTAACTACATCTCTGTATAAAGTAATTTTCTTAATAAGCTTAAAATAAGAATAAAGTAATACTTATACAAAACAATTAATTTTAATGAAATAAAAGCGTGGAATGCTCTCTTCTTTAATTTTAATAGTGACACCTAAATAATAGCCATTAGTGGTAGCAAATTTAGGACAACTTACATCAAGCACCTTACGCTTCTTTCGTTGAAATTAATTGTTTTGTTTATTACTTGATCCTTATTTTAAACGTATTAAAAATTTTATTACACATATTCGTAGTTCATTCTGTCGCTGTTGAAAATTACTTAAATTTAAAGAACTTTTTAAATTCTTATTTCTTAAAACAATGAAATGTTTTTTTTATATTTTTAAATATAATTTTATTCTATTTTTCAAACTAAAAATTTTACTTAAATAGATAATAGGTAGTAGGAGTGGTTTTTACGGCACACAACACCTACAACTGAAAACCGTTAAAACTTTGGTAAATATTTGTAAAAAAAACATATAAACGAATCTGAGGGCAATTTTTTTTGTAAATTCGATTAATTAATATTAAGAATAACTATTAATCTATTCACAAGTACAATAAGAATATTGGTACCAGTATTAAACATTTCAAATTAGGATGCATTTGTTTCAAAAATCTTCAAATATTCTAGGTGTCTATAATGAAGTTAAAAAGGGGAAAATTTATTTTTAATCATTCGGTCCATATAATTAAATTAATAGAAGTGGAAATATCAGTGATGACAAAATTTATATTAAAGTTAAATACAAACGCACGTGTATCACAAATTTTAAAATTGGCTACTTCAGAAAATAAAAAATAAAAACATATGTGTGAGTTCATTAAGGTAATATATCTCCGAACACACTAAAATGAAAGTTTTAAAAATCGGCTTACTTAAACTATATTTAAAATTAATCAATTTTACTTTTTACAACAGTAAGAGGCGCGGTGGTCGAGTGGTTAGAACATTCAGCCCCCCCCCCCCCAGGGGACAGCCAGACGACCGGGGGTTCGATTCTCGGCAGAGTCCGACCTTGATTTTCGTAAGTGGGAAATGTGGCGTACGATGTCAATGGCCTGCGGATTTTCTCGGGGTACTCCCGTTTCTCGCACCAATTCCTACCCCACCTCATTTCCCCTCGGGTGGGGCAGACACGGCTCCTGTGAGTGTCAGCCACGTTCCATCCATGCGGACCCTGCCCCAGGCGAGACACTGTGTGTCGATTCTCGAGGTACTTTTTACAACATTACAAATTTCACTCTTATACAGTTTTAGTATGAATGAAATCTTAAAAATAGCATACAGTCAATGTTAATTTTTTTAGTTAAAAGTATTGTAATTATTCACAGTAATGCAATATCAGCAATATCCTGAAGTTGCCACGAGCGAAACCGTAGGTTATAAATTTATTAAACACTTATGTAACTAGAAGACTACTAAAGTAATACTCACTTTGTATCTTACCTGGATTAATAAATTCAATTAAAAATACATATTTCCACTAAAGTATAACGATGGTTCAAAAAAAAATTTGGACGTGTTCGAATCAAAGGTTGAAATTTAAGTAGATTACCATAAATTCATGTGTTTGTATGTAGTTGATTGCAAACATCTGCTTTTATCGGATATAAATGATTGACTGGGATTTGTTTCCTAAAAAAACACGTTAACAGCCTGTTTAACTGCTAAAAATAAACCCATCCAAACTACTCTAGAACAATAAAGGTTGGTTGTAATTGCATAGCCAAGGAAACATTATTAAGTGCCATCAATACATTCTACTATACTCTTGACTGGTGCTTCCCGTAATTCTTAACGAAAAATATAATAAAAACATAATTCATAAAGTCAAACTATGATTCGCAACACGTCCCATCAAAACTTCTACGCGACAATCACATAGAGAGTCATGTCCTTAGTACACAACCAAATCTTAATTCCTAATTCTTAATTTTCGATTGTTTATGCTCCATAGGATTTGTAAGAGTAAGGAGCCAATTATCTTCTTTCGAAAGGAGCTGGCAACTCACGTATAGGCGAAGAGAACGACTTGAGGAATTTTTTTTTATTTGATGCAAAAGCAAATATCTTGAAGGGAAAAAAAAGTAGTTTTGGATACTGACAAAGTTACGGCTTGTACGCTAAGTTACTGCTTGTACGCTAAGTTACTGCTCGGGTGATGAGTTACTGCTCTTGAAGTTCTTGTCCGCCGCATTAAGTCACGCCACAGCGACTTGGTCCGCGACAGGTAACTCCCAGTGTAATTACCCTTCTCCGCAGTAACTCACATCCAATGGTGTTGCTTCCAACAGCCTTGCGCTCGCTTCTGCCTCTCTCTCTCTCTCTCTCTCACACACTCTCTCTCACTCTCTCTCTCTCACACACACAAACACACCCCCCCCCCCCCATCCCGGAGGGCAATCACCAATCTCGCCATCCGTTGTTTTCACCTAAGTTTTTAATTTTCATACCGAGAATGTTTTTGCAATTGTTGCTAACGCAACCACCACAAATAAGATCTACTTTTAACAAACTTGCGTATGTAATGCTTAAGTAATTCACGAGGAATTACCGTCACTCGATTAGGCTTTTATATTTTCATCACTATCAAAATATGTTTTATAAATGTTGGGTCTCCTTTCCCAAAAAAATAAAATAAAAACTGCGAAGCCTTACAATGAACATCATTTTGCGTATGGGGAAGGACGAAGGACATTGTTCACAAAAGGACTGCACAAAAACTTATCATCAATATTCCTCTACACTGTTACAAATTTTCGCCTTCAATTTACAAAGAACCCTGGTTAAACATTATCAATGGTTCTTTGTTAATCTGCGGATGTATTCGCTAATGATATTACTTACTTTGAAAATGAATCCAAAAATAATATTCTTGGTATATTAACAAAACATTCAAGAAATACATCAAGAATACTCTTATTTTGTCCACGTGTGTGTTTATTTTTGCTTCGAACGAAACGTAACAACTCAGAAGTTTAAATATGGCGTTGTTTCTAAGAAGATCAAGTAACTTAAAATAACGAAGAACTCTTAGTTTATTTGAGTTAAATTCTTCGCTGAAAATTCCGTAAATTTACTTAGTTTCTGACATTTTACAGCAATCAGAGACAGCCGTGTGCAGTCACGTAGAGCAACACGGGCGCAAGGTTAAACTGGCCAACCTTTTGCGTGGCAGAAATTTCACAAAACTAAAAAAAAATATACATCACATAGCTATTTTTTGCATAATTAGCTAGAAATGTTGCATTATTTAACGTAATATGGATAAGGATAATGAAAGGGAATATAAAACTAGAACTTTTTAGGTGTACATTAAATTTTAATGGCTTTCTATGTGATATGATTTAATTTATTTCAGAAAAAAATTTAATTTGGAACTAAAATTTAAACAACAGAATTTTTATAATTTTTAAAAAGCTAAATAACATTAAATATTTTTTTATTCTGAAAAAAATTATAAACCATAATTCGCAGTAGCCACCGTCATTGCCTTTAAACCCAAACATTATCAGTTATCTATTCCATTTAGTTCTCCTTATCCATACTGAACGAAAATGTTAAAATGTATTTTACCAGCTAATCAAGCCAAAAAGCATGCATTATATATACATATTTGTTTTCTTTCATTGTGTTGTATTTCGGTCACTCCTAAATCCTATGAGTTTGTGTTGAACGTAGAAATAAAATAATGACCTTGAACGGGACGTACACCTATAACTAGAGACCTGCAAAATTCGCGGTTTCAATGGCCTTCAGGATGGACTGCACATACCCCTGTACACTCTGGCAAATAACGCAAGTTCATTGGCTGCCGACTTGTAAGTCGTCTCAGCTGGTTTGTCTGTGATTCGATCCTTCTTTGGTTGAGGGTTTATAACTGGTTTAGATTCGTCCAGATGAACAGTAAGCCAATAGCAAAATTATCTAAGAGGTATATGTGTTTGAATTCTAGCCTATCACCGAATGAATCCGCGAATTTTACAGGTCTCTACCTATAAGTTCCAACTCCGCCTCACTGGAATTCCTTCTCAGTCGACGAAAATTCGGAATGAATCGAGGCCATCATCTGCATGTGCTTGGTTACAGAGCAAACCAGTAGGACAAAAGTTAGTAGTTTTTGGCGGAGAGCTTGGATTTTTTTTTTTTTTTTTTTTTTAACAGTGGAAGTGATTTTATTCCAAGTGGGCTCTGTAGCTGAGACACGGGATTCTCATCACTGGGGACTGCAATCTGAAACAAAAGAACAGAAAAAAAAATTTAAAAGAAGCAGCAACCAACCACATTATACACACAAAAAAAATATTTCCTGTAGCCTACATTATGAAGTTGTGACTTCACTGGAAATTCGTTTAGGTAGAGAAAATTATCATATTGAAAATCGCAAATGACTCATGTAACCAATGAAAAGCTTATTGCCTTTAAGACGATTGGTAACAGTGACTCAGTAGGCTACCTGAGATTTTCTGTAGATCAGATGGATGCATTTATTTTCCGGGTCTACCAGACGCACACCTAAACAACGTTAGTTGTAGAATTATGGTGGCCAGTGTTCATGGACAAGAATAGATGCATTGGTAATATTATTATAAAGCATGTCCAAAAAAGAATTTACTGGTTATAAATTTTTATCGTATCAACTGAAAGCGTTTTAGTGTGTTGGTTCAAGATCACAATTAAAGAGTAACTCAAACATATTTAGATAAGTGCATGTGTGAGTACTGCTTTGTTTTTTCCTCGCTTGCAGCGCGCAAGAATGGCTTTTTTTCCAAATAGAAAAGGGTGAACTTGTAAACTTTATTTGGCAACAGAAAGGAGCCCCTCCCCATTGTAATCTCTTTGTATGAGAGTGGTCGAACTTCGAAGTCCCTGATCGTTGGATTGGTCGTAATGGTCGAGACGACAAGAGTTTTTTTTCGCTGGCCTCCACGTTCACCTGACATAATGTCGTGGAATTTTTTCCTTCGTCTCTTTATAAAAGATCGTGTCTATGTTGCGCCGCTACCTAATTATTTACCAGAGTTGAGACAAATAATTTAAGAGGCTATTGATTCCATTACTCCAGACGTTTTAACCAAAGTGAGGGTAAATTTGGACTATGTTAGTTTACCTTCAATTTGATGCATGATTTGTTGTAAATAGTCTAAATTAAACTGTTATAATATACCATATTATTTTATGGCCATCCTGTACTTCGTGAATTTATGAAATTTTGTTTTTACGAATTTCTTTGATGAAACATTTATTAACATCGTTTAGGTTCGTAGATTCTTTTTGCATAAATACTTAATTTGGACGAAATAATTTCTTTTTTCTCAAACAGTTCAACTAGACTTGGGCGTGTCAAAACAATTGTGGCTCAGACTGAAGACGTGTCAAAAGCATAAAAGTGTTATATAATAGTTCAACTCGTCAAATGAATTCCCGAGTATCTACCCACAACTTTCTCCATAATCGCATAAAGCATCGGCAGTGACTGCAGTGCTGCCCAGGTATTGAGTTGATTTAAACGTACATAAATTCTTCACATTGTGCACATGAAGCCATGGCCGACTAAGTATTTACATAGTCACATATACATTTATGTTGTTAAAAAGATATATGCACTAACTTGTTCCTCTACCACTTAACATCCGAGTAACGACTCAAGTGAAAATTTATGTATGTATTTTCAAACCATAAAATAAACATTGCTTTGATTTACTTTAAGTTGATAGTGATTGACTGCCTTAAATGTTTTCCCTCGTGAAAACGTTTGCGTTAGATAATATGTTCCAGTTAAAAAAAAGAGAGAAAAAACTTAAGCAGTCACTAAATGTCATAGAAAAAATGTTTAGTGTATGTTATGTGCCCCACCAAAGTGATATTTTCGAACAAACAAAAGTTATTAGAAAATATTTTTAAAAAGATAAAATTGAAGTTGTGACCAACTACCATCTTTAATTTGGCATTCTCGGGCATCATCGAGGTAAGAAGTCATGGAGTTCAATCTTTGCCATGTTGATAATTAAAGTAAAAACGATAACGACCCCACCCCTTTTTCCATATGGAAAGTAAAACAATGTTTTCTTTGTAATGAATTTTAATACTGATTTTTGCTGTTGCGTTAATAACATATTCGTAGCTAGTTATAAATGTGTAACATCATAGCTCTCTGTATACGGCATTTGGTAGGCGTAATTTTGTGCGTGCGATGGAAGTTGCATTGAACGTGAATGTGTAACCTCGGTGCTGCCATCTGTGGAGAATTACGCAATCCAATTTTCACAAAGCCAAAGGGAAACTTTATATTATTAACTGTTTAATTTTAACAAGATGGGCAATTTTTTTCAATAAAATTCCTTGTCGAAAATTAGGTCCAAAGCTGGGGTTTAGTATTTTTTTAAAGTCTTTTTAGCTATTATCGGAGCCGTTTTATTATATAGATTAAATTTTCGCTCTGCAAATCGAAATATTTGATAGTCAACGTAACTGCTCCGGCAGCGAATTCTAAACCCCGGGTGCGAAAACTAGGCTACGTGTGATTTGTGACCAGAAATTTAGTTGAAAACACAACTTACGTATTATTTTAAAGAATTCTACGTTCAATTTCGTGTCCGAGTACTGAATTACTCAAAAAATATGTTCAGGCTTTTTAAGAAACTTGTAGCAATAGTATTAATGTAACTACGGTTTCTTTCGGTAGCCAATTGTCAAAGAGTGTGACTTCAACTACAAGAAATAACTAGAGACCGGAAAAATTCGCGATTTCAAATCCCTAAAGGATAGATAGACTCCATGATCCTCTATGCACTCGTACAAATTTAACCTGCTGATTGGTTACCGACTCGTAACACCCGTTGACTGGAATGATCGTGATTCGCTAATTCTTCTGTTAAAGATTTTTCATTGGCCCAGAGTCCTTCAGATAAACTGTGGCCCGATCACTGAAGCAAAATAATGTCAAAAAGTATTTGTACTCTATCCTATCGCGAAATGAATCCGCGAATTTTACAGGTGTCTATAAATAACAACTCCGTGGCGGTCAAGTTTTGCTTTGAGGAAAGCCAGGCTTGCTCTGAACCGAGGCGGGATTTATCCGCCCGCCGGAACCAATTCCCTGGAGAGACTTCGATGCACTAGGTAGCGCGGAACCTTTCTCGGAAGAAGCTCGTTGCCGATGATGCCCAAGTGAAAACTCCGTCCAACTCCGGGTTCCAGTCGCCCACTATCTTCGGCTGAGATGCAGCTTCCACGGCACCTTAACATAGAAGGAGAAAATAAATAAATAAATAAAAAAATAACCAGCCGCGTGGAAAAACGAACATCCGATAGCCGGCGCGGTTACTGGTTGCCTTCACGGTCGCATCCATCAGATTGTCTGGGATGAAGTGGTAAAGGGGGGGAAGGGGGAGGTCAGGCGCGCCGGTCCCGCCAAATACATATTAATATTTTACATTGCACGCCCGATGACTATGGATAGCGCATAGCTCTCCTGCACTATACCCCCCCCCCCCTACTCTACCATTTCCCCGCCTAACCAAACCTCTTGCGCCACGCTACAATAGTTCGGTGATTTATAGCAGACGCGGTCCACCCGCACGCAACAACGACCCAAGTCCTCCTCCCGTCCTTTTTTTTGTGACAGTTTTTTTTTTAACAGCGCCCGGACGTTCGGATTTAGCTGTGCACTTGAAGGGTCACGGGTTCAAGCCCAATTTAACTGTAATATTGTAGGTCCCAGAGCTTTTTAGGTGGTTGCTGGACCTACGAGCGAAGCCGCTGGTGTTTGAATAGCTTTCCAGTATTAGCTGCGCACATTGATAAGTAGCCTATAATAAAACAAAATAAAGTCAATTGATTAAAAAATTGATTTTCTTCTCCATTGTTGAAAAAATTATGCCTGAATGAAACAACATTTAAAATAAAATTTGTGCGCGAATTTTCTAAAGAAATATTCAGTATTATCTAGAAAAGACGCATTTAATATAAGTAGAGACCGGAAAAATTCGCTTTTTCATTTCACCATGGGCTAAAATACAAATAGTTATAGTTCAGTGCTGCCTCTGCTATTGGCTCACAACTCACCTGGATGACGCTGGGCCAATGAGAAACACCCAACCAAAGCTTTATACGAATCACAGGCTGCTACGTTGGGACGTCTCACAAGACAGCAGCCAATGAGTGGGTGACATTTGACCGAGTGTACGTAGAACTATGGAGTTCATCCTGCAGTTCATTGAACCCGCGAATTTTTCCGGTCCCTACATATAAGTATACAAAAATTACCATAGACATGTGTTGTACAAAGTTAGGTGCTTCTTGCAGTATTAAAAACTATTTCTTGGCAACTGGTTTCCAAAAGAATCTTTTGTAAAAGTACAGAATTTTCTTTTTTCTGTGTAGTATAGGAACGTAACGTGCATGGAGTATTAATATTTACTATTACAGCATGAAAATGGCAAGGTCACCATTTAAATTCACGATATCTTCACTCCAGTTCGGTGTGTAGTGCGTATAGAGGCCAAGATATTTATAATATGCCAGCCAGTGTCGCCCTTAGCGCCATTGCCACCTTAACACTCTCTCACACCCCATCTGCGTTATTTCATTTTATTTTCACTAACATTATTTCAAGGATATGCCTGTATATTTATCACGATAGCACTCTTAACATTAATTACCAGATAATTACCAACCGTTATTTAATAGTGGTGAATATGTCATGCAAGTGTTTGTCAGTATGATTACTTACAAAACATTGTTGAGCTCGCAAATATCGTTTATTTGATGTATGATGACAAAAGTTTGCGACCAAACAACACATTCGGTGAAACTGAAGTGATATCTACAGGAATATTCATTTCACTGATTTCATGTCTTAAAAATGAAGCGTAAAACTCCGTGCAATACCGTGCGACGCAAAACTTCGATAGGTGTCTACAAAATAAAGTAAATTCTTGTTGACAATTACTAAATACTTCAGAATTAACAGTAAGAAATAGTCCGTTCCTTAAAATATGACTTTGTGGACACGAGTGTGGACACAGAAAAAAAATTCCTTGATAAAATCGAATTTCTAGGATTTTGGGAAAACCAAATGTTTGTTGATTTACGAATGACATCCTAAAAATAGTTTCACGTTTAAGGGTACACACAAAAGGTTAATTTAAAACTGTATACTAAACTATTTCGTGTACTCCGCTCATGTTAGGGTTGAAATATAAATCATTCTTCAAGTTTCTCGAAACCACGAAATAAATTTTTTTTCAAGAGAGTAATTTTAACTTTTTTGTACATTTTTTGTAAGATTTCATGTTCTGTTTTTTTAGGTATTTAAAAATGGGTCCATGAGACGTTTTTCCTCTACAGATTTCAATCTCACAATCTGGCGTAAGCGATCGCGGGATTGAGTGATGGCTTATTGCAAATGCGGGAGTTCAAGAACTATGAAACCTATTAAAATGACCGTTGTGTGATTTTATTTGCTTACGGTGCCTGGTCCGACGCGAACGCAACCTGAATATTAAGTTTTTAATTAATTTTTTTTTCCACTCGTCCGGCAGTGAAATGAATCAAGCTTCGATTTATTAGATCGATCAAGCAATGTCATGAGACGCCGGGGTCGTTTAATGTGGTCCGCGTAGAAAAAAAAGTTAATTTAGATAAGGTCGAAATAAAATGGAAAGAGACGTTTGAAAGTCATGCCTCTATCAGATACGAGAAATTTTCCCCCGAGGTTTGTAAATAACGGCCATAAATATAAAATATAGTTTAAATATTTTAAAATATTGTATATAGCCTACCTTTTTTACCCTCAAAATACCTATATGAGAAAAAATCTTCGTTATAGTTAAAAATGGTAGCGTAAATCGACCTCAAAATAGGCGTGGCCTTTTATATGACGAGATGACGAACGGGAAAATTACAAACTTCAGTTAAGTAAATGTATTTAACAGTTAGTTTCCCGGTGGGCGGTCGCAATGATCTAGGTATGAGCAATTGCGCTCATGAGGTGAGTGATGACTCATACTTACCGTGTGGTTCCAGAAACTACTATAACCACGGGAGATCGCATCTTTATCTCGAACCGTGTGGGGCCTACGACTTATAAATTTACATTTGGGTTGAATACTCGTGTATTTCGACTCGCGGCGCAGGTCAAACCAGTTTTTTTATTTCTACACGTTGTAAAACATGGCGGATGTTGCCGTGAGCAAGTTGGGAATTCCTCGGCGCACTACCGTTTTACTTTCCGACGATGCATTTCGTCTCTGCTTCATTTTCGATCTTTTCTACATTCTTCCGTGTCTGATCACCTCTACGTCGACGAGGCGTCGAACACTCATCCATTCACTCATGAAAATTTTGCCATGTTAGACCTATCTCACGAGTAACGAAGATGTCTACAAGATCAGACACATCTGGTCTTATGTGAAGTGAAAACTACGAGCGGACGAAGTTAAACCGGGCTGTGCCACTAAACGGTATCCAGAGCTCCGGGTGTGAACACGGAATTTGCGAACCGTTCAACCTTTATCAAAGATGTCTTAATGCGAATATGTAGCATGTACGAGTCATTACACTTGTCTATACAAGTTTCGTTTCATGGTTTCGTCTTTAGGAGGGTTTATGCCATCTTGCAATTTCAAATATTTTTAATACTGGTTTGACGTGGCATATTAATTAGTAGAGGCCGAAAAAATTCGCGAATTCATTTCGCGGTATGCTAAAATACAAATAGTTATACTTCAGTGCTGCCTCTTCTATTGGCTCAGAACTAACCTGGATGTCTGCGGGCCAATGAGAAACGCCCGACCAAAGCTTTATCGAATCACAGGCTGCTACACTGGGACGTCTTACAAGACAGCAGCCAATGAGTGGGTGGCATTTTACCGAGTGTACGTAGAACTGTGGAGTTCATCCTAGAGGTCATTGAACCCGCGAATTTTTCCTGTCCCTAGTAATTTGCTTTGGCTACTTATCGAAGTCAACACTTGCGAGCTGGTGTGATTATCACGACGGTTGTAGCCGCCCGCGCGAAATTATAAGTTATAGTATAGTGAACGTTAGGTCACGGCCGGTCTCTTATTTTAGGAATTTCGGTATCCTATCCGTGACCTCTCTGTGGACCAAATACCGCGCATGCGCAAAGCTCGATTTTTGACGTGACCACGTCTAATAAATCGAAGAACGCCAGTTGCACGCACGAAAAAGTGTCCCGTTACGCACATTGTCCCGTTACTATGTGTCCCGTTACGCTCATTGTACGCTTGCGCCGCATCTATCTCTCTTCCACTCGATTGGAACAACCATCGATTTGACTTTTTCGAGGCACATTAAACTTGAAACACTCCCATTCGTTTCCTACTTTTCCTATCATCGTCCTATCCTTAACAGAATAACACATATTGGAAGAAGTTAAATAGCAAACATATATAAAAGTTATAGTTAAAATAATCTCTTCGTGAAAGTAATAAACATATTTGAATTAATGAGTGTAAATAAAAGTATATTTGTCAATTAAATTGTAGATTTCATTTCACTCGTTCTTTGTATCCATACAAAATAGTGATAATTCAATAAAAATGATTCAATTTTATTCATAAAAGTATGCAATCATTTCATCAATGTTTTTAATGACTTTGTCACGTTGAACTATCGTCCGTATACCGACTTTACAGACAAAAATTTTTTTTTGTTTATTTAGTCCAGATGGTGGACCCGCGTCTGGCGCCATTAACTCTTAAGTATATATTCAATATCTTGAATATCGGGGGACGTACCAACCGTATTGGTGTGAAAAATGAAACTTTATGTTAGTGGAACTATCGTGAAATACATATTGTTCATTTCAATGGTCATAACAAGAAATAATCTCAAATTGAAAAGTACTTCAGAAATAACACCGTTCAATTCGTGCTATGGTGCTGCCATCACTAGGAGTTTGCCGTAACAATTATTATTAAATCGATGGTTTCCAAACGTCGGTTTGGACACGTTCTGGATACGACCCACGAGTTAGGTTACGGTTGAATCCCATCAAGGCAGTGCTTATTCGGTATACCTCACCCGAAACGTTTTAGGAATACCGCTCTAAAATTGTCTTATAAAATAACGCCTGGATGCAACTTTCTGGTCCTGCGGTCAATTTTAAAATGGGTAAGTATGCAAATGGAAGGAAGAAGTTTGGCCATGTTGACTTGAACAAGTTTTCAAAGTTTCTCATCAACGTTCCCAAGGTCACTCTCACGAGTTCAAGTTCGAAGTAAAAAAAATTAACACCCCTAAATATACGAGCATATATATAATCGCACCTCCAGAATAAAATTACTGTTTCTCAAAAATCCTTTGATTTTTAATCAAATTTATTCAATATCTTTAAGTTTACCAGTAATTTAGATTGGATTAAGAATGTAGGGTTCCGAAAAAAAAATTATTTACTGAATTTAATTAAACAGTTTAAGAATCGGTCTCAAAAAGCATGTTGATTATTTTTGTCATTACTTTTATTTAATGGTTATTTATAGAATTTAAGATTGGTACCTCCCTCGCATTAGTTGTTGTGTCACAAATATTTTAATAGATATTCAGCTAGTGTAATATCAAGATTGTAAATAGCCGTGCAAACGAAGACTTGCGCGCCTTACTCATGATGTTACACTAAGTGAATATCTATGGCCGAAAAACAAACGCAAGGGAGGAATCGAGTTAAAACTTTAGAAAGCGCCCAATAGCTCTTTAAAAAAATAATAATTAACTTGGCGTGTGTGAGACCTAGCCTTAAGTACCTATATCAAATATTTGCAAATTTAATTACTGATACTTAGAGACCTGAAAAATTCGCGGGTTCATTTCATGGTATGCTAAAATGCAAATAATTATACCTTAGTGCGGCTTCTGCCATTGGTCCACTGTTAATCTGGAGGACTGAGGGCCAATTAGAGACCCTCACTCGTAGAAGTGTCGAATCACAGGACACCCAGTCGAGACGACTCACAAGTCAGCAGCCAATGTACAGTTGGCATTTGCCCGAGTGTGTAGAGGATATTGGAGTCCATCCTGAAGTTCATTGAACCCGCGAATTTTTCCGTTCTCTACTGATACTTGATTATCTTGAGTTAAGCTAGTCTCGTTCCCGTAAGGCGGTTCGCAAATCAACGAAGCTACATCCGTCGGTGATATGTAACCATTGTCCCCCCCCCCCCCCAAAAAAAATTTTAAGGTGAATGTTTATTCAGATGAAAACATGTATTCGCTCGTTCACAGTGAAAACAGTCAGTCGAAATTTCTTGTGCGAAAAAATACCGTCTGTTTTGAATCGCTTATAACTAGAGACCGGAAAAATTCGCGGATTCATTTCGTGATAGGCTAAAATTCAAACATGTGAACAATTCTGCTGGTGCTGCTATTGGCTCGCAGTTTAACTGGATCTCTCTGGGAAAATGACAGACTATTGACCAAAGAAGCCTCGAATCACAAGCTACCCAGTGGAGACGCCTCACAAGTTAGCACTCAATGAACACGCGTGTTTGCTTGAGAAATGCAGAGGATAATGGAGGCTATCCTAGAGTCATTAAACCCGCGAATTTTTCCGGTCTCTACTTATAACTCAAAGACTAATGATGCATCAACAATGGTTGGGCCCACAACGGACTGTCGTGTTTTGTCACGCAGTATTGGGGGGGTTGATTACATACTAATACGAAACACTTGTTGTGATTTTTATCCCGAAGTTTTTCACGAATTACGTCTGTATTAATTTTTTTTACCGTGTAGGTAACCTTTATTTTTGTATGAAGATCGCTGTAGAACTTTAATTCGGGGCGCTTGACACGCTGTTAAACCGCAGCTACGACAGTCCCGCGTTCTTCGGGCTGGTTGGAGGGGGGCAGGGCCCTGATGAATATTTTGGCTCGTTCTCGGTCTCCATAGCGTCGGAGGGCTCAGGGAACGCATTGTAATATGCATGCATGCGCCTCTATCTCTCTCTCTCTCTCTCTCTCTCTCTCGCTTCCCTCTCTACAAGCGCTCGCGCGCGTATGTGTACCTGGGATCGATAAATATTCATCGCGGAGGGAGAATGATGTTTCGCCTCCGCGGCGCATCAATATTAATGACGTGACACTCTTTCGCTGCGACGGGGAGCAGGCAGGCAGGCAGCGGTGCGGTTGGTTCGCTGGTCGCTGCCGCGAGGATTTCGCTGCCCCATGCGCGCGCACAAAACCTGCTCAACGCTGTTAGGAAAGCATGTACGGGGACTGGCGCTGGCGTGTGAAGCCCGGAGCCGACCGCCATCTTGGATTGTGACGTCACGGCGGCCATCTTGGACCTTTGTGACCGTGACCTTTGACCTTGACCTTGACCCCGGCGGCAATATTGGATCCGCCATCTTTAAATAGAGTGCCCCGCTCACCCGTGATGAAATTTTCGTCACAGTCGCCATATCGATTTTTTTTTCTTGTTCCGCGGAGTTTTTGAAGCGACATATCTAAAAATTGAACAGAAATATTCAAATAAACTTACAGATATATATTTTTTTAAATCTGCACACTTAGCTACATTAAAACAACTGTATATCACCACAAGTACTGGGATTCTGGTTTTCTCACCCGGGAATTCATGCTTTGTGTAGTCCCAGTATGTACCTCCCAACATTGTTATCTTGTCTATCGTTCCCTGAAATAGCTTTCCACGTGTGAAAAAAAAAAAAAACATTAAATAATTTGACTTTATTTTCTTTTATTATTAAGCTCGATAATGTGTGCATATTAAAATAATATGTAGGCCTGATGTAGACATGTGTTGTACAAAGTTGCAATATATTTCTTGTAGTATTACAAACTATTTCTTTGGCAACTGGTTTCCAAAGGAATCATTTGTAAAAGTATAGAAAAAAATTTTTTTTGTGTGGGGTCAAGTCAAAACGATGTCGACTAATCAGAGCGTGACTAAAAGGAGAAATGCAACGCTCAGAAATGGAGAATTAGATGTAGGGGAAGCGAGTGAGGGTGGGAATAACGAATAAAATAGTGTCTCAAGACATCACTAAGTACCTTACCCGTATATTTTATCACCATGTTTGTTACTGTAGTGAACCTGCTTTATGGAGATGCTTTTTTATTATTAGGGCCACGAATATTTCGCTGAAACGATTCCAAGACTAGCTGAAAGTTAAAACACGGTACCATCGTCAGTATTTCGTGATTCGGCGAGTTTATTTCGGGTACTTGTCGACTGTCGCAACACCAATCACAGTAATTCAGTGCGGAAGCAAACGCGTTCTGAGTGGCCCGGTCAAACAAGGCAACGACTTCCCTCGCATACGGCCGCCAATCACAAGGAAAAAACCTCTGGTGCTGGTATACCTTGTTGCAGTCTAATGGGCGTTGAGATTTTTTTTTTCGCGAAAAATACACGCCCCTTATTTATTAGCTATCAAATTACTTGCCAAAATTAAAACAAATGGCAGCAGGAGCGCTCCATGTAGTATTTATGCATTATAGCACACTTGAATTCTTGCTCAACCCGCATACACGTTTTATTTTTGACGACACTATGCTAATTGTCAGTGGCAGTTTTGTTTACTGATGTTATAAGCGTGTCCGCTTGTATCTTTGCAGCCGGCTTGGCAGCTAATAAATACCACGCTTAACACAAACTATGCGTAGAACACGCACACGCCTAATATCTATGTTAGAAATTGAAAGTACCTATGCTTATAGAATTTCGTAAATAACGTTCGTGATATATTTGGAATTAATTTATATAGGTATATATATTAAGGGTGATTCAAAAAGTTTTCGAAGTCCTGCCAGTTACTTGCGAACATTATTTATAAACTCGCATACATTTACACTCACCCTTGATCTTATACAATTACCCGTGCACTTGTACAATTACACACTTCATTGTTACAGACAGGTAAACCTTTTCTCCTTATAGTTCGAACGTAAACAGATTAAACATGCGTGTTTTTTTTTAATAGACTCGACAAATCTTGAAGGTTTTAATTAGTACATACGTAATCATGATTTATGCGCTGGTTTATGTTCAAAGTGAGTGAACTGAGCACTCTTTTGAGTACAAGAAGACCTCTCGGTGGGTAAACGGCGTTATTTTTGTGAATTGAAGTCTGAAAGTTTTTAACAGCGTACGCACGGGCCCGGTCTGAGCCGGCGCCCACTCAAACACACACGCACACGCACATACACACACACAAGCTTCATACATAACACATGCGGGCCATCTACATACACACGCTGTCTCGTTAAAGGCAGCAGGTCGCAACTTGGGAGTAATACCCTTTGTTAAACAGAGACCCGGATTCGTTTCGAGATAGGACACACAAGATTCAAATAGCCTACTCATACTTTAGTACTGATTGTGCTCACAGTTATTCTAGGGCGGTGGTGGGGGGGGGGGGGGGAAGCAAAGGGTAGAGACCGGAAAAATTCGCGAATTCATTTCGCGATAGGCTAACATACAAATAGTTATACCTCAGTGTTGCCTCTGCTATTGGCTTTCAATTCACTTGGATGACTCTGGGCCAATGAGAAACAACCAACCAAAGCTTTATCGGATCACAGGCTGCTACGTTGGGACTTCTCACAAGACTGCAGCCAATGAGTGGGTTACCTACATTTGACCGAGTGCACGTAGAACGGAGTTCATCCTACAGGTCATTGAACCAGCGAATTTTTCCGGTCCCTAGCAATGGGTTGTAGAAGGGAGGGGGGAATTTTAGATCATCAACCAAAGAAACATTTACATTTTATGGGCTGGCAAGTTGACAACGTCTCACGAGTCAGTAGCCAATGAACAGGTAACATTCGCCCGAATACACAAGTAGTAGGTCATTGCCATGGAGTCTATCCTAAGAGATCATTCAACCCGTTAACCTTTCCAGTGCCTAGCAGTTGCTGTGCACTGGCACTTGCAAACATTCGAGAGACATAACTACACTTCAAGCACATATATGTATACGTCTGCCTTAGTTTGGCTGTTGATGTGATATTTTTTTAAGACGTATCATAAGAACTATCATCAATCAGAACACTTTTATGGTGCAGGGTTTCCCAGCCACTGTGTCCTTGAACACGATTGTTCCTTAACGTGATGGGGGAAAAAAATTATCGTACATAAAAAGAGTACAATTATTTAGTCACAGGTGGTAGTGTGAAACAGTTTATTCGTGTTCATATAGTGGTTCTAGTATTTAAAGCCCTCATTAATATACGAAAAAAATTAGTGCTGTGTACTTTGTAATGAAAATGCACATACTAACATTCTTTGACTTAATATAATATTGCCATTTGGTTAGCAAGGTATTTATTTGTAACAAAAAAAAACAGAAAATATTGTCTTTTTTTTCTGTAATTCTGTATATTCCGGAAAGAAAGTAGTTTATAAAATAAAACGTAGCATGTGTAGTATAAGTGGTTAGATAGCAGTTTAATATATGGTTGTTGTTTTTTTTTTTTAATCTGTCCACCAGTTTTCGAGTTAACTTATTAATAGAGACCTGCAAAATTCGTGGATTCAATGACTTCCAGGATAGACTCTACTACACTCAACACACTCGGGCAAATGCCACCTGTTCATTGGCTGCTGACTTGTGAGTCGTCTCGACCGAGTGTCTGTGATTCGACACTTCTTTGAGCGAGGGTCTCTAATTGGCCCTCATCATTACTCCAGATTAACAGTGAACCAATTGCAGAAGCAGCGCTAAGGTATAATTATTTGAATTGTAGCATATCACGAAATGAATCCGCGAATTTTGCAGGTCTCTACTTATTAAAAATATTTACTCTTTATAATATCAGTAAATATATCATGAAAATATAAAGGTTTTTTTTTTTACTGGGAGTAATTTTATATTTAACCCCTTTATTTTCTAAACCTCCCGGCAGCGTGAATCAAGTCTGTGTGTTAGGTGAGCGCTCTTCTATGCGGACGGTCGTTCGTAGGCCGCGCACGGGAAGCCTAAGATGTACATCAAGTTCTGTCCCTGCCCGAACACGCCCGAATATTCACCTTCGGCCAACCTCGGGTTTATTTACATATATTTATATTTCTCTGTTTATTTTAATGTAGCTATACTAACCTCACTAACCGTCCATGGTGTTTCAAAGTGTTTTAAATGTAGCTAACCTAACAGACAAATTTTTAATATTTGAATTCATTTTTTCCCTGCGCAAAAATTAAAACAAATCCCGAGGCTGGCCGAAGGTGAATATTCCGGGCGTGTTCGGGCAGGGACGGAGCTTGATGTACATCTTAGGCTTCTCATAAAAGTGCGCTCAGTGCGCAGTGCGTGCTCCTTGCAAAGATTGAAGACTCCGATTACGAAAGGCGTGGAAAGAGAACACCGATACCTTTTTTTCGACTACGAAGAATGTAGAATGAGAAAACTGATACCTTTTTACGAAGAACGTGGAAAGAGAAAACTGATATCTTTTTTACGCTGGTGATGACGGCACGGAGGATGTGTAACCTGTAACGAGAATGCTGCTGATACCTTGTTGCTTCCTGGGACCGCTACTGCTCTAGCTGATACAGAAGTATCAGCTACTTGTAACTAGTACATTACTGTATCGATAACTGGTTGGAACAGATACCGAAAATTGCTGTAACAACCCACCTCTAGTCTGTGTTTTGGGTGAGCGCTGTTCCATGCGCACAGTCATCCCCCCACCCTGCGGGGGCTTCTTCGTCGGGGGGGGGGGGGGGACAACCCTCCCCACCCACCACCGCCACCCACCTTATCGCAAGCCCCACTCCACCTCCAGACGTCCTCCCACGGGCGATATCCCGGGACTGACAGCGGCCGGATTGATGGCCAGGGAGAAAAGGGGCCATACCTCACCACCCCACACCCCTGACCCAGGAACCGCCACGGCTGCACGGCTCTCCGTCAGAGCTCGGACTTGGTAATTAAACCCCTCTCCTCTCCCCCGGTCCAAGAAATATTTCCCTCCGGTCGAATTCTAACCAAAACCCCTTCCTTCCCCTCGCCCAAACCACCTTTCATACTCCATCTTCCCCCTGACCGCCGAAAAAAAATTAAAAAAAAAAAAACATTCCCACGAATCGACGTATCGGGCCTCTCCGGACAGGGCTGTCCATCACACCCCTGACGGGAAAAGGGGGGGGGGGGGATTTTCTGTACTTTTACAAAAGATTCTTTTGGATACCAGTTGCCAAGAAATAGTTTGTAATACTACAAGAACGATATCGTAACTTTGGGCAACAATTAAAAAAAAAAAACATAGGTTTTCACACATATGACACCAGAAATGCTATAATAAATTGAGGATAGTTTAACATAACACTAGGCGATTTGAAAATGGATTAAATTACATGGGAGTAAAACTTTACAACTTAATATCACAGAAACTAACATAAACAGTTTACCAGTATTAAAAAAAAAACAGTAAAACAAATACTTATAGAATATCCTACCTACTCTCTGAAGGAATTCTTAAATTTGTTTGATAATAGAGAAACTGAACTGTTAATTTGTTGAATGGACTTGTGATAACGACTGCTTCATGTTTTTAGTATCAGTGTACAGTTAAATTGTGTAACATGTTCTGTATTTTTTTGTAACTTGCATCATGTAAATATTAATGTCTGCACATACATATTTGTATGTAAAGGGAACTACATGTATAACGTGACATGTTCTATATCCCGGAGCCTTGACTACATGTGAGATCAACGGGACAAAAATACAAAATAAAATAAAATAAAATAAATAAATAAAATATTTTAATTGAAATTTATTCAACAGGATTTTTTTCAACCAGGATAATCGAATATTAAATGATTGATCTTTATTTTGTTTTACGGTACCTACTTATTAATGTGACCAGTTAATACTGAACAACTATTAAGGAAACGGTTTACAAATAAATTTTAACTATTGGAGGTACTGGGGTAACACACAGCATAAATGCCCGGGTAAGAATCCTAACCCAGTGTTAATGCAAACATATTTTGTAGTGATGTAATTGTTTCAGGTAAATGTACAAATTTACAACAATCTATAATTTTACATGAATATTACTGTTCAATTTACAAAAATAAAATATAGTGCTGGGAAAAGATTCGTTGGGAGAAAAAATAACATAAGTTCTCTACCCACCTCAAAAATATTTGGTTTACAGTACTCCCGTTGTTTAATTATTTTGTCAGGAGATGAAACAAATTTTGTATGTCGTCCACATAAAATGAAAAGTTTGTTGATGACGATGACTATAAATATTTCGTTCACTACAATTCATTTTGTTTACTACCCGAAATTATTTTGCAGTTTTAATATTAATGCATTTTTTGCAACGGCTGCAAATTTTTTTACACTGCTGAATTTAAAAAAATCGTGCTTCAGTTGTGACTATGCTTATTTAAAGTGTGGAGCATCGATTAAATTGCTTCATTGTGCAATAAAGCTTGT
This sequence comes from Bacillus rossius redtenbacheri, assembly GCF_032445375.1. NCBI lineage: Eukaryota > Metazoa > Arthropoda > Insecta > Phasmatodea > Bacillidae > Bacillus > Bacillus rossius. Next base: position 17,844,111 of record NC_086342.1, read on the forward strand.
AAATCTTTTTTTTCTAGTTCATGTTTTTTTAGTATTTCTTCAAACTAAGAATATATTTAGGCCAAAATTATGGGTCATCTGTAAGGCGGTACATGTAAACTGAAATAAACGTTATTACGCTTACATAATGGATTTATGATAACTGTTTAGTTTCTTATAGCGTAAATTCAGGCCAACATTGCTTTTCTGCTGAGATTCCATTCTTCCTTGAGGTGGTTTCTTAACTATTCTTTATATTTTTAAGTACTTTATTTTTAACTGGTAGGACTCCATAAACTAAAAAAACGTAGCACAATAAATATTCATATAAATTTAGTGCAGATAAATCGCGAACAGTAATTACGAAATTCTCTAAGCATATGTACTTTCTATTTCTAACCTAGAGATTAGGCATGGGTGCGTGTTCTACTCATAGTTTGTGTTATTTTAGGATGGGTTATCTGCCAATCTGGCTGCAAAGATGCAAGCCAGCACGCTAATAACACCAGTAAAGAAAACTGCCACTGATAATTAGTATAGTGTCATAAAAATAAAACGTGTTTCTAAACAATTTATCTTGCTTCATCTTAAAAGCTTAAAACATCAAGGGTTATTTCAGACCGTATGTCAAAAGTGGCATTGCTTAAAATGGATTCCATTAATATTTATATATATTTATTTATTTTATTAAAAATACCCGCCAAAAAACAATAGATAATTAACCAGTTAAATATAATGGAGAAAATAATAATTAATTTTTAATCTGAAACCATTCAGTAATCATGCAAACGAAAATCATATTCCAAACACTATCTTGTCTGAAAAAAAATTATATATATATATATATATATATATATATATATATATATATATATATATATGTTTCTACTGTAGTTAAAAGTGCATGAAAGAAATGCTTTAGCTAAGCAAGCAAGCACTGTTGTCTCCGCAATTATTTTGAGCAAGGAATTATGAGGTGCGTGTTGAATTTTTTAAATTGCAATTATTTTGTATGTAAGTTTGGCTTTTTTGAATTTTTTTATAATCATGTATCATAAACAATAAAACTAATGTATATTATGCCTATGTGAAATTTTTTGCTACGATGACGGATATATATATATCTAGTTGTGTAATGAACTGGCTGTAGCCTGTACGTACACAGTACAAGGGACCAAGCCGCCATTCTGAACGGAATTATTTCGGCGGTGAACACGAAGTAATAGAAATCAAATTGGCTGTACCGGTATTTAAACCCGGATCTTAACGAATGATTCCTTATTTTTTTAACTTTTAATACCATCTCGCTCTGTAACTTAACATGTACCATATGAATTAAAGTGAGAAATTTAAGAGACAAAAAATATATTTCCACATAAAGCTGGAAAACCTTCAATTACTAAAAATAAATCGTCGATAGCATGTTAGCAAATCCGTGAAAATTTGCTTGTGAAATAGAAGTAAGTCACTTTGATTGAATTCCGTCTCCAATTCATCTGAATTATTTGTATAGTGTTTTCCCGTTTTTAATGACCATGTTTTCCGCGAGACTAAAACAAACAAAATGTATTATATGTATGTCCTTATTCTGTATGTGTAACCCTGAATAAAAGTTTATCAATCTTCGTTACGTTGCTACAGTCTAATATTTGTTTGCAGCATCCAGTATGTACCCTCCGGGATCGAAAATCTATTATTTCACGGGCGCCTATCCAAAATCACAAAGCTAACTTTTAAAGTGTCCAGAGATAGAGCCTATGAATTCCCTTCTAATTACAAAATGTAGGCATAACTCAAAAACTGCCCTGCTGCATTTTGAAAAATTAAGACGCAGGGTTTTCATTCCAATACTTTTTTAGATTTTTCATTAATAAGCTAAAATCCAAACAATACTGTGTCTTAAAACGAGAAGTATTGTTTAAGGTGTGACTTTTAGTTATTCATTTATTTATTTCTAAAATTTTAACTCTATACCTTCCTCGAAATTGTTGTTCTGCCACAAATATTTACAATAAATGAAAATATGTTGAAAACATTTGTGGAAGGACCACAAATGCAAGGGAGGTATTGAGTTAAAATTAAATATATATATATATTTATATCCCCTAAATAAAAGTAATGTCAAAAAATGAAAAATAAATCAACATGGCGTGGGAGACCATTACTTAAGAGATTGTTCTTTGGTAAGAATTAAATTTATGAAACCAATCAGTTCAAACTTAGCGCCAATTTATATATCCTAAAAGCTGAAACAATTACCAAAAAAAATACTTGTGTTTTGTTTACAAATTTTGGTTACTGACCTCTCTCATTCATTGTAGAAATAAGCATGTTTCTATAAATTAAAAAATAATATTTTATGCTGAACAGGTGTTTTACGAAAAGTAATGTACCAACCTAAAATATTAAACAAGCCCTTAAAATACAACAACGTGCTATTAGCGCCCGGTGTTAAAATTGTTAAGTTAATTGTTACATTCGGGGCCATGATTGAGGTTAGAAGATGAGAATGAACAAATAACCAATAGTCGGAAGATTTTTTTTTGTGGCATTGCGAATGCCTTTTGTTCACACGTTTATCATTTCTTGTGGAAATAATGACCATAATTCTATCCCTCCATAACTTTTCAGTCACGCGTCTTCCCCCCCCCCCCTCACCACATTTTCAATTCTAATGACGATTTCTCTCTTACCCCTTCGTTCAAGTCTCCAGTGGAGACTGCGGCAACCTCTACTTAGCCAACACTTCACAATTCCCGGTCTGTGGCTTGTCAGGACAGTCAAAACAGAGCACGTCGTGGCAAGTGCCCTAATTACTATATAATTATCCCCTTTCGCGCGATACACAATCACGTTCATTATAGTAATCCGCACATCTTAATTTATTAGCGGGAACAAAACGACCACTGTAATTTAAACTCCATTTTTATCAGCTGGTTCGGTGCCCACACCATTTGAAGGGGAAAAAAAGTAGGAGGGGTCGTTATATTTAACGGGCTTCGCCTCTTCTCTAGTCCTTGCTTAATAATCTGCTTTCTATATGTGTCAAGGTCGTTGATACCGTAAACCTAATCATCATCATTCTCTTGCTATGAATCTAAATATAAAATTAATGAACGCCTTACAGCAATTAAAGCTTTTCTTTATTTGTGCGGAATTTTCACAAACTAATTATATTCAGCTAAAGACTAGAAAAAATTCTTCATATAATTCTATCACTAATATTAGCCCGTCGTTAACAGGTTGTTGGCAAATGTAAAAAAATTAGGGAATCTTCACATAATTACTAACAAAAATTAAACTTTTAATACTTCCTTGCTATACGTCCAGCACTTTAGGGAAACCTGACTTAAATATATGTCTTTTTATAAGGCGGCAATTTATAAACTTTAAGTTCCAGTCAGGTTTAATGTATAGGATATAGGCTTTTTTTTACTCTAAAGGCATTTTTACCTCTGCTATTAGGCATTAAATTGAAATGGGCTACTTATAATCGCATTATAACATCCATTGGCAATTAAAACATATTATGACTTAGGAACTTAAGGTAAGCTGAACTCAACTCAAAATAATAAATTATTGGGCTTACTTATAAAATGAGACCCAAGTTTCTTATATGTCCGACTGATGTGGTAAGGCTGGTCACAGATTTATTATTTGTTTACAAATTAATGATGGTTTTTAACAGAACAATTTACGACATATACAAAAGTTGACAACAATATTTTATCTTAAATACGTGGATTGTGCTCCATATATATATTTACCCCTATCTCTTAACTGTCTCATTTAGATTTAAATGGGAAACTTACTCAAATAGGCCTACTGTCAACCACTGAAACCTCGGTGTTATTATATAAAATGAGATTATAATGGAATGAAAATATTTGTAATCACTGTATAGAAACATAATGGTTATGCAAACGATATTTCTCTTCAAATATTTAGTTTATTCTTCTAGTAAAAAATCTGTGCCTGACTTTGAGCGATTTTATGTTGCTTCCTACATATTTGTGTCTGCGCTTAAACATTTACTTATTTGTGTGTTGTGTATCATGTATCTCGTTTAATATTTTATTTTAGAAAGATTATCGTGAATTAAAAGCTTATTGAAAAAGATTTCTCTAAAACATTTATAAAGGTATGCAGTTAATAAGCTAGGATACGAATACAAACATCACTTTTAAATTTTTACGACATAACAAGAAGTAGTTTGTTCGGATTTAGTATTTAATTAATAGTTTTATTTGTATTCATGACTTTGCATCACTGCAAGATCAACATTCGATGGAAATATTCCTAGGAATGAAAAGAAAAAAACAAAAGGAAGCCATTTTCTCCTATGTGTTATGTTTAGCAATAACATAGAAGACGTAAATGGTAATAAAATTTTACAACTGATGGAGTTTAAATAATGTTTGTACTTGATAATCTTTTTTATTGACTTATTATAAACCCGAATCTCAAATTTAATATGTCTGTAAACATTGTGACACAATGTGACAAGGTCATTATAGGAGCACATATGTTTCTATAATGGCAAAAAATCAACCCATAATATACTTACACCTAAAAAAACAGAAGTGGATAACTACGTTCCTATGCCTAGTTATATATAACTATATGTAAAGTGAAGAACGCTGGATGGAAAGTTCAGTGTACACATAAAGTTTGTGTTGAACCTCCATGCGTTCGTAATAAAAGATGTATTGATTAAAACATTATATGATCCTTGCTGGTATCCAAACTTTTTATTCGAGCTCATTGTCGTTAAAATAATATTTGCTCTGGTTAAGGATTACATATGTGTAGGAGCATGTATTTTTCGCAAAACGATTTTGAAACTAGCTGAGAGTTAGAACACTGTACCATAGTCTGCGTTTCATGATTGGGTGAGTTTCTGTCAGGTACGTGTCAGCGCACCAATTACTATAGTTCGGTGTGTAAGTAAACGCGTCTTGAATGTGTACATGTAAGTATTTTATGTGTGTTTATGTATGTGTATATATGTATCTATATGTATCTTTGTGTGTGCACATGGTGTGCTGTTACTATTTTCATAATGCACAGAAAGTTATGACTTATTTTAATGATATTATTATTTATAAAATCTTATTATTTTAATTGTTATTATTATTATGAAATTTTATTATTTAATTTGTGTATTGTTCGCCCGCAAAAGTTATTTAAATATATTTTTATTAATTATGTATATCTACGAGAGCTATGCTCTATGACCTGAAATGGACTTATATGGACAGTCAATTGAGTATACCCCTCTAAGGACTAATGAACTTAACGAATGAACGATGATTTTATTCGGGGTATTACTTAAAGAAATTTTCATTGTTGGAAATTTTCGTTTTAAATTTACCGCATTTTTGTGTTTTCAATTGTATTAATGAGTGTTATTTACGGTATTTATATTGTAAATTACGCTAACCGATTTTGGTTTCGGCCAATGAGAGGCCGTGTTTTAGATGTGAGGCGTCTAGAACGTCTTAATTAATAAGAATGGTTGTATGAAGGCGTCTGATGCCGACGCAAAGGCGCGAGGCCTATTTTAAATTTGAAATATAGCTAGCTAGATTATGCCATCCGACACTCAGGATGAGCTTAAACGACGTATAAATAAATAATATGTAAGTTTATAAGGGCATATTCTGACGGATATGTTATTAGGAGTGAAAATCTGTTAGTAAAGATCTTGCATTTTGTATCGCCCATAGACATACCCTGCTGTATGTAATTTCTTCGTGAATCACTTCGATTTGACTACAAACTGATTAATTTTCACGTAAAAGGTGTCAATTATCCTGAACTACGTCATGAATTGTTATTTCCAAGATTTAAATTATTATTTTATTTTGTGATACCCAGAGGTGAAATGGGAGTACAAGTTTCGTGTCTCTACCATATAAACTGAGTTAAGCCAAGGCAAATACGAACCCAAATATAAACATAAATAGTAATCATACTAATTATTAATTGTGCTATGATTTCAAACATTTTCTGTTATGTAAGAATGCGTCCGTAAAAACATCATTTGATTTATTTTCTGAACTTACACTAACGAACTTTTGTGAACGATTCATGTGTGCTACGTATTTTCCTGATGTTTAATTTACATAAGCGCATATCCACGAGTCATGTTCAGTATCGTTAAGATTGTTTTTCTGTGATTTTTATCTAATTATATCAATATTGATTTTTATCTCTACACCTAGGTTAGTTGTCCCTGATGAATAGCAATTTTTATTATCAATAAAAACCTGAATTCTATCCCTATGTGTTGATACATGTTACCTAGCTGCCTGTGTCCAAGAGTGTGGGTTTTATGATAAATAACATTTTTTTTTGCATGTTTCTAATGGTCAGAGTACAAGAGCATAACAGTACCATTGACACATATATATATGTCTATATATATTTTGAAAAATAGTGACAGCCAGTGTATATCGTCCCGACAACACACACACAACAAAAGGGTCTATATATAAATAAACGAGTACTATTAATGGTACTGGCACTAGCAGTAAGAACACACCGAAGAAGTTTAGCAGCAGTATAGTATAATGGTTACCCTAAAAATAATATGCGCAGCTGCAGAAAGAAGTTATTTATAATGCTTTTAGCTTTACTCTTTTCTTACAGTTTCTTTTGTCTGAACGATTTCAATCTTTATTCGTGTTATTCTCAGATCAATTCTAAAATTATATTTTAAATCTTGAAAACTAATGGGCACTCGAGTGATTTTTTTTTATGTCATGAAAGAGAACAGTATTTACTAACTAGACTGTCATCTTCTGTGCATAGGTGCTCAGCATAAAAAGAAAATTGTCAAGTTACACGTGCCCAACATTGAACGGATGGTTTGCGAGTGAATTTGTCAAAAACTGTGCGTCAATTGCTCGTACATTTGATACGTTGTTGAGGTAACAAAATACCATAGCCTTTTATGCCCATGTTTACATAGTAAAAAGGTTTAGGATGGTGTCACACTTTGCGATTATGCCGCTGCTGTGGGGTATTTTTGGCCGAATATTCTTTCGACTCCTTTTCTTGGAAAGCGCAAGGTAGGTCACTCGAGTAAATTAATCAACATCGAACATGCAATCAATTGATTTAGATTAAAGGATGTCCATGAAAAGAATGTTCCAATTTCAATGGCATATTATAACAGTTTAAGTTAGACTATTTACAAGAAATCATACATCAATTTGAAGTTTATCTAACCTTGTTTTTCTTACAAATGTTCAATATCTGCACCTTTATTAATACGGCACACATCCAAACTTAAAGCAAAAATATTCCCACACTTTGGTTAACACGTCCAAAGTAATGGAAGCAATAGCCTCTTCACTTCTATGTCTCAACTCTGGCTAATCATTAGGTAGCGGCGGAACGTAGACACGAAATTTTATGAAGCCCCAAAGGGAAGAAAAAAATCGAATGGTGTTATGTCAGGTGAACGTTGAGGCCAGCAAAAAAGAGCTCTGTCGTCTCGACTATTACGACCAATACAATGGTCCGGGACTTCAATGTTCAACCACTCTCTTACAAAGAGATTACAATGGGGAGGGGGCTCCATCCTGTTGCCAAATAATGTTTGCAGGTTCACCCTCTACTAATTGGGGAAAGATCCATTCTTTCGCGCTGCAAGCGAGAAAACAACAAAGCAATACTCGCGCAGGCGCTTATCGTTACATTTAATAAAACATTGGAAACCTGAAATGCAGTTAGGCTATTTAAGAGTAACGTACTGAAGTAAACGTATACCGAAACTATTTGGACATCCCTAACATAGGCTAATGTTAGACTCAACCGCAGAAGATCAAAATATGTACTCTCATTATGTTTTACGGTATTTCCCAATCGTTGGTAGTAAAGACAGTCATCCAATTGAAGGCTTTAGTCAACGTGGCTTGTTTAGGTCTATAACTTCAACGCTCATTATCAATACAGACGTAATTTTCGGTAATCCAACCTCGCCGATATTATCCCTGATGTATGCCAAGAACAATTTACTTTAATTAAAAACACTCGATGGTCTCCTAAACCCAATGCGTGCGTACAAACATTTTGCCAGCTAGGCTCTGAGATGGTTCTCGGTAATCGGGACCACGTAACTTGAACTCTATCTACGTTCCAGTATTTCCCAAATCTTATTTGGGCGGTGCGTGGTTCACTGCAAGGCGTACAGTCGAACGTCTGAAGTTTTCAATCGCGTAAAGATCTTGTGAGTAGAAATATATCAAGTTCAACTATCTTATCTCAGATCATAATTTTTTTTCTTCTTCTTTTTGCATCATGGTTGTCTGTTTTAAGCAGGAGAGTATCCAAAATTTCATTTTTAAAAAGGGGGGTGGGGTTGAACTATTTTTCCTGCTGTTTTTCTTTAAAAAAATTTTTCCTTTTTCTGGTGTGAATGATGTATTTTTTAGAGGATTTATTGGTTGATTATAAGGGGACACTTTGCGTCGTAACTCCGCTTTGGATTCAAACGTGACGCGCCGAACGTGTTTTAACGACGCGACGGTAGACGAACTTGTAATCACCTGCGGTCGCCTCGTTAAGCGCAAGTGTAAACAAAGCGGTTGGTAAAGAGCGTGTGTTTGGGCGGGAAGGGGAAGGGGAAGGGGAAGTAGTTCGGGCTGCCGCCGCACAGATGGCAGCAGCTGCCGAGCGGGAGCCTCGGAAGAGGCGGAGACGCCTTCGGGAATCTCCGGCTTGACCACGCCTTCCCGACGCACACGAGCAACACGCAACCTCAAAAAATAAATAAACAAAAACAACCACAAAAAAAGACAACAGCCGCAGACTTCAAAGATGGAAGGCCACTGCAGGGAGGCGGAATGGAGTAGGGGTGGGAACAAAAAAAAAAGAAACCAGGTAAAAAAAGGAGAAAGAAGGACGGAACACAAAAGAGAAAGACAGGACAGTTGAAGGTCTGCAGCAGTCTTCAGCATGGCGTTATATGGTGGCTACACACGCGAAGATACGGACGGCGTTTCCTTGTACCGTGCGCCTGCTTCAAGCATTACAGCTTTGGAAAGTAATATTTCATACCGCAAAAACACCGTACATGAAGGCAAAAATAATCAAACGGTTGTTTACAAGACGAAAAAAGAAATTGAAACTTTAACTGCCTAGACACCAATAAAAGGTTAAAAAGAACTTTTTTCAATAAGAACAGTTCAATAAGGAAGAAATTGATATTTCGCACAGGCCTAATAATGTTAAGCAACAGCTAATAGCACTGTGTCCGAGATATAGTGATGAAAAACGTTTTAAACTATTACGTTATGCTTGTTAGTTAGATTTTTAGAATATTCTGGCTTACATGATCAACTTTCCATTTTTAGTTCATAAAAATTATTTTTCTGTAACAGAAATACACATACGTTAGTCTAATTTGTCTATTATCAAGTGGTGCAAACCGTTGATTAGGATACTTTTTATGCTGAACTAAGAATGTTCATTTGAAAAAAAAACTTGTTCAATGTTTCCTTACATTTAGAAACTGAGTGACTAGAAGATGTTTTAAAGCCACTTATCGCAAAAGAATTATGTTCACTGCACAACTAAATATATTTTCGTGTATTAATTTCAAAGCATTTAACCTTTATTTGTTGCGAACATTATGCATACTTTTAACAATCAAGCAATAGAAACGAATTTTTCTGGTCTCTACCAATTAGCAAGGATAAAAATGTTATTTTTCTAAGAAATCGAACAACGGGAAAGCAAAACCTATGACTTTAAACTCCACCCGGAAGCCAGAAGAATCCACTAAAATTCCGGGTCTCTGTCAATGATGCGCTACAGACATAGCAAACACGACCTCTCACTTCCGGCTCTGGAAGCCGACTGACATGTCACAACTTGTTCAAACTTGACACTGACTATCTCAACGGATCAGGCTATCGGACTTATTACTTCAAATAGATTTAGGGTTAGCAGTTGTTGCTATAAAAAATTCATTCACCGTAATTTTTTTATCACACCTTGTGTATATTAGTCAAATATCGAATTCTACAGCGAATGGTTTAATACTATGAAATAGATAGTCCTGCTTCGGCTCAGTTGAAGTTGATGATATTTAAAAAAAAAAAAATATCTAAGACACCATTTTTTTCTCTTAGACCAAAGTTACTAGACGTTTTAAGGAAACAAGCTCTTTTTGAAAGGGGTGAACCAGCTTAGAACAGAAGGACAGTCTCAAAAGACGGCTGTAGGGAGTTAGGGGGGAATTATTTTCTACGGTATATTTTTTTTTTCGCGGGCTCGTTAACCAACGTAATTATTCACCTCCTCTTTGTATATTCGTCTCTGTCCTTCCTCCCCACGTCTCCCAGACCGGATAATAATTATAATTAACGGAGCTCGCGCTTGCGTGTGTGTATGTGTATGTGTGTGTGTGGGGGGCTCCCAGCCTGAAGACGACAATGGGTCCGTGGGCAATCTCGGGTGCATCGGGTCTCGAATGACGATCCTGTGGTCTGTGCGAATGGCCACGCGAAGAGGGGACATTCGCAGGTGACATTGCAGAAACATAACTCCGACATCTTAAGGTGGATTCACAATAATTGTATATAAAGGTATAAATGAATCTATGCATGGATGATTTCAGTAACGGGTGCATGGTGCAGCAACAGCCAATGAGAGCCAGTGTAGGTTGGTATTTTAGCGGTAGTTGGGAACTGTTTATTTTTTTCACGCAGTGGTAACAAATTGTCGAAATTGCTCGGGTGATGCCTGCTTTAAAAATATATAATCATGATTTTCTATAAATGTACATATAAAAGTATTAAATCATTTTTCTAAATTTTTTTTCAATATTGTTCTCTGAAAGGTTGATGTAAGTAACCTAATAAAATATGATTTGAAATAAAATGTTTACAAGCTGATGTTCAGCTGTCGTGGAAGACTCATAATTAAATCAATTGTTTACTCAAAAAGGGATTGTTTTTTCAATATTTGTTTTTATTTTTCATGTAATTTTTACATTTAAAATGTCTAGTTTTACTTCAATAAGAAATTTTTAGCGTAAGTGAATGAGCGCTTATTGAATAATTATTTTCTTAAAAACAATTAACTATACAATTCCGTTTAGTAACTTCAGTGTGACTTCTCTTAGTTTAATCATTTTAAAAGTGATCACTATTTATTATTTTCTTTTTTAATGTTTATTTTCAATTTTAAAGGTAATCAATTGTTTTTATTCTTCCCTCCCCTGTGGTTGTGTGTCAGACAATGTGTTTAGAGCCTTAACTTTATGGCATGTAAAAAACACTAATAAACAATACGTTATATTGATCGTGAAGTTTTATTGGCTAAAATTGACGCATAACAATTCAACCGTGAACCATTTTCGTACGGCCCTGCTGTGAACTCGTTTATGTTTTTTAATAGTTGTGAACCCAGTTTATCTCTGTACGAAATTACTCCGTCTTTTTTTTTTTACCAGCACGACAGCTTCCCGTTGACAAACCATTACTTAAGGCTTTCGTCTAAACGACACTTGGCATTTTTTATGTCGCTTTTGTTTCCTCTGATAAAAAAAAGTAAAAAGATAATTGCGTCTGCTCTGTAATTTCAGTTTCTCAGCTTATTTATGAAGGTAAAAAGCTAAGGCAAAATTTTTACTTGCATTCTCACTGAATTTGAAGAACACACACACAAACACACAAACACACACACATACACACACATACACACACATATATATTATCCTCCTAAAGTTATCTCGGCAAGAAATCATCGCTGAATGCAAAACAAAATTCGGTTAACTCATACGAACTTTGAGACTACAAATGTATTTAGTGCTAACGCGAATTACTTTTACGGGTGTATATTGACATATTATTACGTAGCAGCTAAAAAAAACTGTTTTTTTTTCAGTGCAAGTAGGCCTAGATGTTTACGTCAAACTGTTAAGTATATGATTTTGTTTTTATGCCGATTTTTCACAGATGTTCCATTATGAGATCAGACTTTAAATATCTCTTCTGCTATCAGTCACAAATAGTGTCTGCGCTTAGTTGGTTTCGTCCTGAACGTAAAAACTAAGTATATGGGTACCTTGAATGTTCTGTTACCGCGTGGAGGAATTCCTATGAAAATTCGCCGCCATAGCTTATTAAGTATTTTCATGGATACGAAAATCAATGTATTTTTTTGTCACTAAAACAGAAACAGTTTTTCTTACCCAGTCTTAGAAATTATAGTAAATTTGCAGAATTTTCAACGAAGAATTAACCTCAAATAAACGAAGGTCCTTCGTCGTTTAAAATAACTTAATCATTTTAGAAACGCCGCCATATTTGAATTTTCGAGCTGTATGTTTCGTTTAAACAAAGAAAATCTAAAAATTTCTTAATTTTATACCAATATGTATATAAAGATACCATATGAATATAGATATAATATAGATATGTCAAAATGCATATATGCCAAGAATATGCTTTTGGATTTATGTTCAAAGTCAGTTATCTCAGTGTCTGTAAATTTACGAAGATAGTTGTGAATTTACGAAGATCCCTCGATAATTTTAACCAGCGTTCTTCGTAAATTAAAGTGAAAATTTTTAACTATAGCACTTTCAACGTGAATATTTTGCTTTATACGTTGTTGGAAGTTTTCAATGGCAACAGCCCACACACACAAACACAAGACAAGCATACAAGCACACAAAGATTATAGGGTCAGGTTATAATCAAACGAACCAGTTTGAAGGAGGTAAATGTGTCGATAAATCAGGTGTGAGAGAAAGGTTGAAACTCACGAAACCTGCCTTCATCTAAGACTTTCCACATTTGCTTTGAAACTTCGCTTCGTTATTTATTGTATGCGACGTAATGCTAAGTGGGTTTGAATAAAATGATTACCTAATACAGTAGAAAACCAACTAGAGCATAAGAAACATTAATTATTGTTTATGGCTCTTATAACCGTTCAAAGACACGTACCCTTCCAAATCAGCAACAAAAATATGCCTACGATATACTCATGCAATTAGTGAACAATGGAATTGGCGGAATTTTTATCTTAGATGCACCCTGGGGAACTGGAAAAACTTTCTTGATATCATTGATTTTGGCAAAGATTCGATCGCAAAAAAGGTATTGCACTTGCACATGCATCATCAGGTATTGTAGCAACGTTGTTGGAAGGCGGTCGAACAGCTCATTCAGCACTCAAATTGCCGTTGAACATGAAAGTTAATGAAACTCCAACTTGCAACCTTTCGAGGAATTCTGCGATGGCCAAAGTGTTGCAGCAAAGCAGATTAATCGTTTGCGATGAATGCACGATGGCTAGAGACCGGAAAAATTCGCGAGTTCATTTCGTGATAGGCTAAAATACAAATAGCTATACCTCAATGCAGTCTCTGTTATTGTCTCACAACTCACCTAGATGACTCTGGGCCAATGAGAAACACCCAACCAAAGCTGTATCGAATCACATGCTGCTACGTTGGGACGTCTCACAAGACAGCAGCCAATGTGCGGGTCACATTTGACCGAGTGTAAGTAGAACTATGGAGTTCATCCTACAGGTCATTGAACCCGCGAATTTTTCCGGTCCCTAACGATGGCACACAAAAAATTTTGGAGGCATTAGACCACACAATTAAAGATTTACGAAACAACCAAAACTGGTTTGGTGGAGCGATGATTCTATTGGCAGGTGATTTTCGACAAACATTACCAGTAATGCCTCGATCAACGCCAGCCGACGAACTTGATGCATGTTTGAAGTCGTCCATTTTATGGAAATACGTCAAGATACTAAAATTAAATATGAATATGTGAGTCGTATTGCAAAATGACGAATCTGGTGAAGTATTTTCCAAACAATTGCTCGATATTGGTAATGGCAAAATTCCTGTTGACACATCGTCTGGATACATTACATTCCCTGCAAATTTTTGTCACTTTACTGAATCAAAGACCGAACTCGTCGAGATGGTTTTCCCAAACATTGCTGAAAATTACAAAAATCATGATTGGTTAAGTGAACGTTTTATATTGGCTGCAAAAAACGTTGATGTCAACGAAATGAATTTTCAAATTCAAAGTAAGATAGCTGGCGAATTGATGACATACAAATCGGTTTATTCCGTTAGTAACGAAGATGATGTCAACTATCCAACGAAATTTTTGAATTCCCTGGAATTGCCCGGATTACCACCTCATAATCTGCAACTAAAAATCGGATCGGTAATCTTAATGTTACGAAACATAAACCAGCCACGTCTTTGTAATGGCACCCGGCTTGCGGTGAAGAAATTAATTAGCAACGTCATTGAAGCCACCATTTTAAAAGGGAAGTATAAAGGCGAAGACGTTTTGATTCCACGCATCCCTATAAATCCGAACGACACGCCATTCAACTTTAAACGGTTACAATTTCCAGTGCGGCTTGCATTTGCAATGTCAGTAAATAAATCTCAAGGGCAGTCGTTACGTGTTTGTGGCATTAATCTTGAAAATCCATGTATTTCGCCTGTTCCCGTGTCGGAAAACCATCAGCATTATTTATTTACGCGCCGGGAAATAAAACTAACAATGTTGTGTATCAACAAGCATTGCAATAAACAATATGTTATAGAGATAAAAAAAAATACAAACACATACGTAGAGACCTGCAAAATTTGCGGATTCAATGACCTCCAGGATAGACTCTACTACGCACTACACACTCGGGCAAATGCCTCCTGTTCATTGGCTGCTGACTTGTGAGTCGTCTCGACCGAGTGTCTGTGATTCGACACTTCTACGAGTGAGGGTCTCTAATTGGCCCTCAGTCCTCCAGATTAACAGTGAACCAGTGGTAGAAGCAGCGCTAAGGTATAATTGTTTGAATTGTAGCATATCACGTAATGAAGCCGCGAATTTTGCAGGTCTCTACACATACGATATCAAAATATACGACAGTAGAAATAATTATTATTATTAGTATAGTATTCCAGTTTGAATTGAATGGCAGGACAACGTCTATCGGGTCAGCTAGATTTTTTAATAATTTTAGTTATGTTATGTGACTTTACTTAATGACCATTCCGCATTACTTGATGTAGGCTTTTGGACATACGCCATTGCTTAGCACATGTATGTCTGCAGAAGAAAACTACAAAAAAACACAAATGACAAAAACACAAATTAAGCAAAAATTGCTGTTGTCAGGATTTAACGCTGTCATCATTTGTGGGGTTTTTTTCGTTTCTCTTTTTGTTTTTTGTTTTTTGGAAAACTATTGTGTTTGTTTCGTCTTTTCGTTTTGCTGTGTTTTTTGTCTCGTTTCAACTGTTGTGTTGAATTTTTTTGGGTTCGGAATTTTTGTGCTGTCATCATTTGTGGGTTTTTTTTTTCGTTCTGTTAGTCCATTTTTCTTTGTTTATTCCTTGTTTGTTGACCATATTCCTGTTGTGGAATATTGTGTGGCGTTAAATCCTGACAACAGCAATTTTTGCTTAATTTGTGTTTTTGTCATTTGTGTTTTTTTTTTTTTTTTGTAGTTTTCTTCTGCAGACATACATGTGCTAAGAAATAGCGTATGTCCAAAAGCCTACATCAAGTCATGCACTCCCATTGCACAACTCTTTCAAAGATAACATTCCGCATTATTCCAATTTCCATGGTTCTTTACTCGATGGTGTTGGACAACCCTGCGGATGATTTCCGAAGGGATCGGACGTTTACTCTGGTTCGCGTGAGCTCTGGGGTACGTGTTTCAACCGTCCGTCTGCGAGGAAACCCACTGCCCCCACGAACTTTCCCATATAAACAACGTCGAACTCTACTAACGGAAAAAAAAAATTGGTAACAGTGGGGTTAAACATCGGTGTCGAAGAATCCGCCTCCGGGGCAACAAGGACCTAAAGGCACAATCTGCTTCGCGCACCTGTTCGAATTTTTTTAGTTACAGTTAATAATGCGAATTTAACAAGTAAACCTTTCAGACTTGTGGGAAAAAAGTACGCGAGTCTTTCAGACCTGATCTCATGTTGCAAATACGCTTAAAATTAAAGAAACTCGGACACGAAATTTAACGTATAGAATTCTTTAAAATAATTCCGAGCGCGATAAATATACGCGCTAATTGTGTTTGCAACTAAGTTTCTTGACGCGTATCACGCGTAGTTTCCTTCAGCCGCCGCTATAATTCGCTGCCGGAGCAGTTAACGTTGACCATTGAATAATTTGATTAGCAGACATAAATTTTACGCTATTTATGAAACTGTTCCAATAAAAGCGAAAAAAATACTATAAAACATGTTTTGGACCTGATTTTCGGCAAGGAATTTTATTAAAAATACTACCCATCTTGTTAAAAATTCATTAAACAGTTAATATTATAAACATTTTCCTTTGGCTTTGTGAACTTTGGTTCTCACCATCCGCCACAGATGGCAGCACCGTGGTTACACATTTCCGTTCCATGTGACTTCCGTTCCATTCACATTATCTCCTGCCAAATGCCGTATACCGAGAGCTAAGATGTTTACACATCATATATAAATATATATGTATACATATATTACAGGTTTTACAAAGGAAATGTTTTGGTAAAAATAGGCCTACATGTAAAACAATGTAATTTTCCGAATCAATTTATCCATAAAATACTCCATTTATGCAGCATCGTGTTCAACATAAACATGGAGACTACAATACTTGCGTAAATACCTGCGGCTCCAGTTTCATACATTTTCACAGCAACGAGAACTAAAATTTAAACTGCTATACATGTAGCGCTACAAGGAAATATTTCTGTCATGATACAAAAATAACTGTGTTTAAATTCTCGGGGCAAAGAACACTGTAAGAAGTTGAGAAATTTACCTTACTTATGTAATAACTTCATAACGAGCTTATAATTGTCTTAATTTATGTAGTAGGCTAAATAACCGTTATCAAGGACCTTATGTAAGACTTAAATTCATAAAATATAATTCAATAAATAGGTACCTACTTTATATTTGCCAACACAATTATTAAAAACCAACTAATTATTTAATGAGTGGTTCTGTGTATATGTGTAGTATGTCTTTGTGTGTGTGTGTGTTTATGTATGGGATGTTTTTGCAGGTTGTTTTGTAATGTGATAGTATAATTTTTTTATGTAAAGTTTTAGCCAGATTAGGTCCCTTTGACTGGTAATCACTTAAAATCAACGATAGTAGAGAAACAAAGAAATTTTCGTATGGTAAATATTTTCCCCAAGAACCAAACTGCATTTGTTAAAGAATAAATAAAAATTCCTAATTAAATTTTCAGAATTTGTATGGTGATTTTCACAAAAAAAAATTGTTCTTTTTCAGTAACAACCCTTGGATTATCCCTCTCGTTAAGAGGGATTAGGCCTCATCATCTTGCAATTTCAAATACTGTGATACTGCTTGCAATTAAGCTTCCGTGTTTGTTTTTTGACGTGACAACGTCTAATAAATCGATGAACGCCGGCCGCACGCACGAAAAAGTGTCCCGTAACGCACATTGTCCCGTTACGCTGTCTCGTTACGCTCATTGTACGCTTGCGCCGCATCAATCTCTCTTCCACTCGATTGGAACAACCATCGATATTTGACTTTTTCGAGGCACATTAAACTTCAAACACTCCCATTCGTTTCCTACTTTTCCTATCATCGTCCTATCCTTAACAGAATAACACAGATTGGAAGAAGTTAAATAGCAAACATGTATAAAAGTTATAGTTAAAATAATCTCTTCGTTAAAGTAATAAACATATTTGAATTAATGAGTGCAAATAAGAGTAATTTTTTTCAATTAAATTGTAGATTTCATTTCACTCCTTCTTTGTATCCATACAAAATAGTAATCATTCAATAACAATGTTTCAATTTTATTCATAAAAGTATGCAATCATTTCATCAATGTTTTGTTATGACGTCACTCGCGTTATTTCCTTACGGCGCTTACATACTTGTTGGTAAATATGTGTTGTTTGCAATGTGGTGTGGGTGATACGATTTACGCCTTGAAATGCCGGAAAAATTGGAATAAATAGTTAAAAAATTAGAATTATGGCCAAAATAATATTGAGAAATCGAAGATGGCGGGGCCTAATCCTCCATTAAGGAACGGTATCGGAGTGATGATGCACTTGTGCCGTTTCTGCGCGTAGATTACCAGGGTGAAGGGGGAAAAGGCATACTTTATAAGAGCAGATCTGTTTCCTATCTTTATATATTTCGTTGCCCGATGTCCAGAAGTGATAGGTGCCTATTACCCGCGAGTCCGAGAGATGGAGAAAGGCTAGGGGGGGGGGGGGGGAGGTGAACGCGGAGAGCTGTTTCCAAAGCGTGCATTCTCGCTGGAGAGGTTAAACGCTGGCGCGGGGCTATTTGTGGCCCATAAAACACTCCGCCCGCAGGGGGAAGGCATGGGAAAAGGAGAGGGGTGTCGGCCCCGGGGGAAAGATGGATACCCCAGGAGGAAACGGAGTTGGGATTTGCCGCCCGGGGGTTGTTCGAGGAGTGCGTCTGCTGGCGGCGAGAAAAGAAGATTCCCCCAACGACTTTTCCTGGAATACAATAAATTGTTTTGAGAAAAAAAATATAATCTTAGTGATCGTTGCCTTGTGTAGATCCATTATTCTCCGTGAAACAAAAAAAAAACTTTATGCCGGCAGTCTTTGTGTTTGAGACATGAATTTCCCCCCCCCCCCCCCCCCCCACATCCCCCAAACTCCCCGAAAGATTCAAAATCCTTTGGGTTGCACGACTAATTGTTGTGCGTCATCTTTCTCTGTTGATATCGCTGTCGACGATAATTTATACCCTTATGATATTTAAAAAAAAAAAGTTATGATCTGAAATAGTTGAATTAAAAATGGCGGATTGGAGTTTGTTTATCCGTCCAGCTTAAAGGGAATTAGGCCACCGTCATCTTTCAGTTTCAAATATTTTGATACCGCTTGCAGTAAAGCTTCCTTGCCATTTTATTTTTATTGTTTGCCATGGCGTGGTACTCAGGTTTTGATACTTGCTGAAGTCAACCCTTGTGAACTGGTGTGGTTATCACGACAGTTGTAGTCAGGGCAGCAACTAGAGTCTCTGGCACCCGGGTCATGAATTGATTCATGCGCCCCCCCCCCCCCCCCTCTTTTTTGCACATACCACACCAATAAAGCGGGTGGTCTGAGGGCCCTCCCACAGAAAAATGGTGCTATTTAAGCATTTTCGGTACCTACATGTAACAGTTTCTGTGCTACTGTAACTTCCATGCATGAACCCACTAGTAGGAATTGCAATGCAAGTTGTCGGTGTTGCGGTCAATTTGGCATTCGGCGTTATGGTATTCGGCGTTATTGTACGTTCGGCGTTATTGTACGTTCGGCGTTGTGGTAACGACCCGTTCGAGATTAGAAATTATGGCAGAAAAAAATGGGGAAAAAAATCCGATATGGAGGGACCTGATCTCCATTTTTCAAATGTTTCCCAGATTCTCACAGTGGAGCGTCCGAGTATCGAATGCCTCCCGAGTTCGTTTCCGACCGCCCTAGATGAGGCACACTCGTTCTCATTCTCGCTCCGAGCTCGGCTGTCATGCGATCGGCTTCCCACACTTGTTGTTGTTTACACTTCTTCCTGGTCTACGGTGGCGGTGCTGGGTAGTGTTTGTTGGTGGGAGGGTGTTTGAACTACTGGAGGGGGGGTGGGGGGGGGGGTTGAAATCTCCAACACGAACGCTACTGGCAAGTCACGCGGAACCTCAATAGAAACACACAACACACCTTCCCTCCTGCTTGCACCGTCAGGGTCGAAGCCAAGCAAGTTTTTTTTTTTCAAGTGCGGTGGGAAGGTGCTCAGTCCGGAATTTCATGGTTCGGCACATCCCGTAACCCGGCAACAATCCCTCGGCTCGCGTGCACAGAAATTAATAATAATTTATGTATATTTTTTTTTACGAAAGACTCTTTTTTTTTTTAGAAACCAGTTGCCAATAAATATTTTGTATTACTACGAGAAAGATATGGTAACTTTGTAAAACACATGGCTATGGTTATTTTTGCACACATGCAGTATGCTTGTCGAGATAATAGTGAGTATTTCTTACGAAAATTGGCGTTTAATTATATATTTCATTTGATGTTTTATTCAAGCGTATTTTTATTCAACCATTAGAAAAATAATCTAATAATCAAACAATTTGAATTTATTTTGGTTTTTTATCGCGCTTATCGTGTGCGCGGTTAGTAGAGTAGAGTGGGGTAAAAGTGCGCGGCGGGTAAAAGTACGCAGTGCTGGTATATTTGTTCCCACTAATATTATATTGAAAAACCTGAGTGGATGTTAAAGGTATCATGGTGGAGCATCGTTACACATAATAACAGCTGGATTGTACGAACGGCATCAAAACCATGAGGTAAATATTGTATTTCATGATACTGATGTAATATTTAGATTTCTTGGAACTAGTTTATCAAGAAAGGAGTTAGTGTACGAAAATAATACGCTAGGCTGTTTGATAAAGTGGTTTTTCCCGATTGTCGTAAAGTATCAGATAGTTCGCATTGCATACCACAGATAGCAGCACTTCCTGGAAATGGAAGAGAAGTATTGCAGGGGCAAAAGTACGCAAGTATAAGAGGGGTAAAAGTTCGCAATGCGAACTTTTACCCCGCAATGCGAACTTTTACCCCGCAATGCGAACTTTTACCCCGCATACACATATTTAGTTTACAGTCCTCTAAAATACTGTGGGTAATGATTGTAATGTGATCTTTTTGACGTGACAACGTCTAATAAATCGATGAACGCCGGCTGCACGCACGAAAAAGTGTCCTGTTATGCACATTGGCACGTTATGCTGTGTCCCGTTACGCTCATCGTACGCTTGCGCCACATCTATCTCTCTTCCACTCGATTGGCCTATGCATCCGATTTAATTTCTAAACATTAACTAAAGTTTTAATTGTTAAAATTGAAACTTTATTATTTGAAAAAAATTGGCTGTCTGTCTGTAAAGTCGGTTTACGGACGATAGTTTAACGTGAAAAATTATGGTCATTCATATAATTGATGATAGATATTTGATTACAATTTATTTATATGAAAACTTGTTCATAATTATATTTACACTTTATAGCTAAACGTCAGTTTTTAAAATTAATTACAAGTCATCTACACGTGAACTGTTTCGTCGACTATTTATAAAGTGAAGTGAAAAGTTAATGTGGTTTTCATTGCTTATTACAAAACAATTTCGACAAAAAAAGGTTAATTATTTTTGCATTTTAAAAATCTGATTACTAGTATAATTTCAAGTATTTATTCTTTTATTATTAAAATAAAAATGGTTCAATTTTATTCATAAAAGTATGCAATCATTTCATCAATATTTTGTTATGACGTTGTCACGTTAAACTATCGTCCGTAAACCGACATTACAGACAACCAATTTTTTTTGCAGGAATTATCAGAGGAAAATTAAGCGAAAGCTGTGTACTCCAGAGATTTTGACGTTAGCTCAACAGAGACTTGCATAACGAGATTCTAAACGTAGAATAGCTGCAGATTATGGCATTTCAGAGGCCACTCTACTTAAAATACTCAAACAAGTAAGAATCCCTTAGTAAGGAAATCATTACGTCTAGTAAGTTTACTAAAACGATTTGTGCACCAATAAAATAGAGTTCAACGAAATAAAAAGTTTAAAAAAACTTACAATTTATAATGGTTCTGGCAAAGATGATAACTGTTAAAATACATTATAAGCCCTACTGTTTTTTGAAGCTGATAACATGCTAACATTTGCCACTTAAATCCATTTTTCTGTGTTATTAGTGTTAAATTGTAATGAATTAGTGTTTTAAGTAAAAGTCATATGAATCTAAATAAATTATACAATTGAATTTTTCTTTTACAATTTTATGGTAACATGCGGACTTTTGCCCCACATCATGCGAACTTTTGCCCCACTGGTGGGGCAAAAGTACGTTTTTACTTCATGTCGGCAAACACATCCTTGCATTCATAATATTTATAATTATGTTATAATACCTAGTTAATTAGACTCACGAATGATAATAGGTTCTATGTTACAAATAACAAATTGTTTGCTCTATTAACATGACAGATATTTGAGTCCAAATGTTAAGTGCGTCCTTTTGCCCCACTCTACTCTACTGGAAAGTTGTTCAGGGAACGGTTTTCAAATAACTCGCTTACTATTGGACGTATTGGGACAACGCTTATCATGAATTTCCGGGGAAAGAATCGACCCCATTACTAATGCGAACACTACGATTTTTTTTATGTCAATTTTCAGATTTACAAGTATCTGTTATTTTACATTAATATTTATATTCCATTTATTTAAAACTTTACAGTGTACCGAATTTTTTTTCTAGTTTTGACTATGGCTGTTGACCTAGGCTGTCAGCTTATCGTTACCGTCGGGTTTTCATATCAGCACAGTGTTTACCCGTTTTCTAGCTGAGTTCTACTCATATTTGACATTTCTCCGGGAGGTGTTTGCGTTTAAAACCTTTTTACGTTCGATTTGCTTGTAGCAATAATTGTAGTAAATCGTTAGATCCTTTAATTATTCCTCGTAAAATAAGGGTTGTTTAATTTAATACAGTAATGTATGAGCTTTCTCTGTTTGTTTTTTTTTTTTTGTTTTTATTACCTAGAAAATATCATACAGCAGTTTAGGCGACCCAGGTGTCTGGCGGGGGAAGCCTTCGTTTCACAGACGAGAGAGCCACACCCGAAGTTCCCCGAAGTTCATGCTCGCTTTTTTTTGTTTACATGATTTCACAGTATCTTTAATGTAGCTATCCTAACCAAGTCAACCGTCCGCAATGTTTTAAAGTATTTACAATGTAGCTAACCTAACCTAATTGACCATTAGTTAACATGAGTTACAATGAACAAAAAAAACAAAAACCGAAGATGCACGATCGGGCGTTTGGCTCTCTCGTCTGTGAAAAGAAGGCTTCCTGTCTGGCGGAAGGAGAGGGTGTCCTCACGACAAAGGGCGTAAAAAAAGTCGCTCTGACGTCACAAATGATCCTTGGCCTATCAGCCCCCTTAGTGCAGCCTTAGTTGTTTACGAATAAATTATATATATATATATAAATTGAAATTCACTTTTACTAATATAAATTATTAATTTCCATAGAGTGTGAGTAAATGTATTTTGAATGTGAATTTAATAGTTAATTCCTAAGTGTTCATTCCTTGGTAGGAATAGTATTAATTTTTTTGTAATTTTTTTATTGAATTAACTTTTTTTTCAATGTGTTGTATATCCACGCCTACACTTCACTTTTTTTCCCCTTTCATATCTTTTCTATATAAATTTTGTCTTGTTTTTGTATTTGTTTTATACTTGTATGGTGCCAGACATTTTTGACACCGTCTGTTGGCTGGCGCTAAATACATTTATAAATATATAAATATTAAAAAAAAAAAATTGGGAGAATTGCTAAACTGGCACGAACTTTCATTGTAATAACGTATTTGCTTCTGGGTTGCAACATTCTTAAAGAGATCTAGTTATTAATGGTTTTTAAAAATTTTACAAAGAATTGTATTTTAAAAACAGGAATTTTTTTTTCATGATAGCTTCCTTGAATTTTATGTTTCGTCTCACATTTTCTCAACACACGTTTCCTTAAAATTATATAATAGCGGTAAACATTTACGCAAGTGTAAATCTTATTACGATTGGAAATAACTTTTAGTAAATACCAGGTGAAGAAAATTGTGACCCAGAAAACAAGTCAACAGAAGTATTGAATAAATTTACCAGGAATTTCCTTTGATGAATATTAATGGGAAGAGAATTTGGAAAACCAACATGGCGTGTTGGACCGGGCCTTGAAGTACTAAATCGTGAACCAGCCTTAAGCCCGCTGTTCGTCGTGACGTTAGGCGCGATCGAAGATGGTTCCCCTCCCCCCCCCCCCATACCCTCCTCATGTTTGTATGCATGGGAGCGCGCGCCCTGCGCTGTAGTTCGTAAATCTCCCGCCAGGCGACGGCTGTGGCTAGCCGGGAAAACTCTCGCATGACTGGTGGCAGTAAAAGTCAACCCCCTACCCCTTCCCCGTTCCCCCTCCCCCTTTGCTACACCCAGGGCCACAGCTGTCCCTCACTTCTCTCGCCACGAGAGACCGACTCTTAAGGGCTCCGCCTACCCGGTCACACATACGGTGTGCAGAGCTTCAGGAAAAACAACGCGATTTCAAAACTACTCAAGATATCCGAGTGGGGTCTGCTTATGAATAGCATTTAAGAGTTCGCTGAGGGCCGAAAAGTACTTTTAATTTCGGATTAAGTTTTTAAACTGTATTTTTAGAAGCGTTAAAATGCCTAAAACGCGTGTTTTCGGAGTAATTTTTAGTCATAAAACAATCAGTACAGATTCTTGAAAGCACTTAAGGGGCTTGCATAACACCTTTATCTTCATTTCTCCGCCATATAATGTTACGGTCACCGCTAAATTTCACAGTTATCCTGTGACGACGAGAAGACTGCGCGCCAGTTCAGAGCATTGCGCTTAGAGGCTATACCGCGCTGGAAGCACCAGCGAGCGTCGCGCTTATCATCCCGCCTCACTAACACACATACACCCCTGACGAGGCGGGCCCCTTAAGGCTGGTGCGAAAAAAAAAAATTCCCCACAGAAAATTTTTTTTCTCGGTACTTTTACAAACGATTCCTTTGGAAACCAGTTGCGAGGAAATAGTTTTGTAATATTACAATTATTATATTGTAACTTTGTACAGCACATTTTCTATGGTTATGTTTTGCATTTATAAAATACATTGATGCATAATTTTATATTTTAGTTGATGTTTCATTCAAGCATTTTTTTTTTTTTACAAAATGTAAAATATAATCTAATAGTTTACTTTATTTTGTGTTACCGTGTACTGGGAAAACACACAGCATAAATTTTCGGGTAAGAATCCGAACCCAGTATTACTTTGAGCACTATTTTTGTAGTGATACAGATTTTTTTTTATGATTTAAATGTACATATTTACAAATGTCTGTAATTTTACATGAATATGTCTGTTCCCGTTCCAAATAGTGTGCTTGGATATAACTACAGATCCAGAAATTTCGTTATTTCGTCTGGAGTTAGACTAAAATTCAAAGGATTATGTTCGCTCTACCAACGTTTGCTTTCCTTATTTGCTGGCTTCTTAGCAAGAACCTTTACTTGTGATCTTTGATTGGCACTACCTAATACGCTTACTTCTCTCCTAGCTGGACATAGTTGACTCAAGGTGGCATAGGGGCGTGTCCAAATAACTTTGGTCCAATCATGAACACAGAGCATGAGTATGAATGTTTCCACTCTCGCTTGCGAGAAAATGAATCTGCGAAAATTCCGTATTTCCTGCCGTAATAATAACTCACTGAACTAAAAATACAAAAATGTTAAGTATAACTTCTCTACAGCCGGTAGGGTAAGACGTAGGCGATGACTTATCAAAGCGTAACTCAAATTGCAAACTAATAGGAGTGGGGCGCTCGATAGCGGTGGACAGAGGGAAAATATCGAGAGAACCCGCTCCCCACACTCGGGAAAGTGTAAGTGAAGTGACGCTACAGTGCTGCATTTTTCGTTACGCTGGATAACCACAAATATTTTTTTCTCTTTAAAAAATATTATATTTAATCCATTTAGCATTGTGAAAATTTGCTTAGACATTTCCGCTGTTTGACTTCTTGGATGACAAATTGAAATTGAAAGCGATAAGTGATAACTAGAGACCTGCAAAATTCGCGGATTCAGTGACCTCCAGGATAGACTCTACTACACTCTACACACTCGGGCAAATGCCACCTGTTCATTGGCTGCTGACTTGTGAGTCGTCTCAACTGGGTGGCCCCTGTGATTCGACACTTCTTTGAGTGAGGGTCTCTAATTGGCCCTCATTACTCCAGATTAACAGTGAACCAATGGCAGAAGCAGCGCTAAGGTATAATTATTTGAATTGTAGCATATCACATAATGAATCCGCGAATTTCGCAGGTCTCTAGTGATAACAAAATAACGACTACAAGATACAGAACAACAATCGACGCAGTATTTTGTAGATATTTAAATAAACTGTAATCGCTATACTTTTAGCTATCATAAACCTATTATTTCAATTAAATACACGGATAATAGTGTATAAATATCTGATTTCAAGGTATAATTACGCTTGTTTGAAGTATTTGTGTCCCCTGCAAACTTTCTCGCCCTCTTACCTTGAAGTTTCATTTCTTTCGCGCATGGCGGCCACATACATATTTTTAAATACGTTGTTGGGTTCCCGGTAAATGTTAATAACTACTAGAAACAGGTGCAAATAATTTGCTGAGAGAAAGAGAAGAGGGGAAGTTATTTTTAAGACCTAAAATTATTTAATGTCTGAAACATATAGATAAGTATACTTTACACGTGCTGACTTCTGAAAGTTATTTGTAAACCGTTCCCTGAATAACTTTCCAATATTAACCACGCACATAATAACCATGATACAACAAAATAAAGTCAAATCGTTGAATATACGATAACCTTTTCCATGGCTTGAAAAAAAAATATGATTGAATGAAAAAAAAATTAAAATATTATAATATTATACGCCGATTTTCGTAAGAAATTCTCAGAATTATCTTGAAAAACTATTTCATATATGCAAACATAACTAAAGATTTGTGTTGTACAAAGTTACAAAATCTTTCTTGAAGTATTATAAACTATTTCTTGGAAACTGGTTTCCAAAAGAATATTTTGTAGATGTACAAATAAATATTTCTGTGTATTAAGAAACGGACATTCTGTTCTTGGCCTACGAGGTACAGATTTATGTGACATAGGTATTCTGCCCTGCGTGTGGGGTGGGTAACTCCGTGTGAATCTCCCTGAACCAGAGCTACAGGGAATAATCTCCTTCACTGATACTGGGAATGATATTGCGTACTCACCGGGGTCGAAACCACAAACTTTCGTCCGATGAGTCTTGTCTCAGCTACTCAGAAATCCCTAGGAACGTTTCTTGCTAAACTCTCGGACCGGACATTCCTCAGATACATTTTTCTGTCTTTTTTAAGTAAAGCTGGAGTCGCAATTATCTGTCCGTCCTTCACCCGTCCGTCAACAAGCTGGACGATCTACAACTATCGACACGTCCGTCATGACATTTTTCTACTTCGATGCTGCCAAATTACTATTAAGACTTAAACTTATTTAAATATAATTTAGAGTTACCGTGCATTTTTAATTAAAGCTATCTAAACTCTTGGAAATATTAGACAGTTTTATGTGTGACTATCGGTTGAAATTATTTTAAGAAAATTAAAAATATATATTTCGTTGTAATGATGACTTTACATGATTCTATGAAAATAGATTTTTTTTTTCATTGTGTTCTAGGAACACATACATAAACTAACTTAGAATTCTGCGCGTAGAATTTGGCATAAAAAAATAACATGTACTTAAGGGGCCCGCTTAGTCAGGGTGTGATGTACGACTATACTGTCGAAGTGAAGTACGGACACATCAGATAGAATGTTAAGTAAAATCTCAGCTATCATGCATCTCAATTTTAAAAAAATTCATCAAATCAGTATCATACCGTTTTCATGTAGGCAACACTACATACATGTTAATCATCTGTGGTAAAAAAAAAAAAAATAAAGTTTTCAAGGAAAAAAAAAACGAAATGCATTATGAATTCAGTCAATGTTTGGAAAATATAATTGATATAAAAGCTAATAAGTGCAATCACACCATAGTTAATAAATTAACCATTTATACGTATATAACATACATGCAGCGTTTCCCCCAATTTTTCTATAGGTTTTTTTTATGATATAAGTTTTGATACGCTGACGACCAATAAGCCAACCGGTATGTAGTTTCCATATCGATCCAGTGCCAGGGTTACAGGAATCACTAGCTGCTCGGCCATGCCTGATGGTAATTGGTCGCGGGGTCGGGACACAGACTATGCGCATGTAAATCGGGCCTGTCGGCGCACGCAGCTACCCGGTAGTTTGCCGACCGCCTGCCGTTTAGTTCCAGCGAGGCGTGATAGGGATCGCTGTGGCGTCGCGCTTCCCACGATTACACGCTCGTTTTCACGCCGCCCGCCGCTGCGGCGTTGCCGGCTCCGCGGTGATGCTGGGGACAGCATAGAGCAGTGAATACTTCGGACCGTAGAGCGACGCTATAAAAGATGAAGAAGACTGTTCAGAGCTACGCTCTTGCCGACGTTGCTGAGAAACAGGGAACCATAGAGTAATCATGTATGTAGACCGCTTACCACTGCGGAGTTGAAGGCTTCGAATAGAAACTAGGAACCATAGAGCCTTGAAAAATGAATACCGCTCACCACTGCGGTGTTGTAGCTTCTCTGAGATACTGGGGACCATAGAGCGATGACAGGTGAAGACCGCTCGCCACTCTGGTTTTATCGGCTTCTCTGAGATGATGTGGACCATAGAGCGAAGTAAGATGAAACCCGCTCACCACTCTGGTTTTGTCGGC
Source organism: Bacillus rossius redtenbacheri (assembly GCF_032445375.1). Taxonomy (NCBI): domain Eukaryota; kingdom Metazoa; phylum Arthropoda; class Insecta; order Phasmatodea; family Bacillidae; genus Bacillus; species Bacillus rossius. The sequence goes on from NC_086342.1 coordinate 17,872,628, forward strand.
TTCTCTGAGATACTGGGGACCATAGAGCGATGAAAGATGAAGACCGCCTACCACTCTGGTTTTGTCGGCTTCTCTGAGATACTGGGGACCATAGAGCGATGAAAGATGAAGACCGCTCGCCACTCTGGTTTTGTCGGATTCTCTGAGATGCTGGAGACCATAGAGCGAAGCAATATGAAGACAACTCGCCACTCTGGTTTCGTCGGCTTCTTTGAGATGCTGTGGACCATAGAGCGAAGCAATATGAAACCCGCTCACCACTCTGGTTTTGTCGGCTTCTCTGAGATACTGGAGACCATAGAGCGATGAAAGATGAAGACCGCTCGCCACTCTGGTTTTGTCGGCTTCTTTGAGATGCTGTGGACCATAGAGCGAAGCAATATGAAACCCGCTCACCACTCTGGTTTTGTCGGCTTCTTTGAGATTCTGGAGACCATAGAGCGATGAAAGATGAAGACCGCTCGCCACTCTGGTTTTGTCGGCTTCTCTGAGATGCTGGGGACCATAGAGCGAAGTAAGATGAAACCCGCTCACCACTCTGGTTTTGTCGGCTTCTCTGAGATTCTGGAGACCATAGAGCGATGAAAGATGAAGACCGCTCGCCACTCTGGTTTTGTCGGCTTCTCTGAGATGCTGGGGACCATAGAGCGAAGTAAGATGAAACCCGCTCACCACTCTGGTTTTGTCGGCTTCTCTGCGATGCTGGGGACCATAGAGCGATGACAGATGAAGACTGCTCGCAGCTGCGGTGTAGCAGGGGCCTCAGAGATGCTGGTGACTATAGAACAATGATGGATGAAGACCACGCGTGCAAGCAACACAGTGTGAATATTTACTACCTCGAAATTGAACGGTTTGTTTTACAATATAACTGTGAAAACTTTTCATGGTGGGTGAAGTTGTCGCGTGGTTGAGACTTTGTATGTGTCCTATTTTTTTTGCAATGGTGGCTCACATATGTTAAAAACATTTTTTATCCAACATCATCAGACCTTATACTATCTCACGAAGAAATAATTAGGAATTCAAAAGAATAAATTCTTTTAATTGTTATATTTTTTCAGAAGTATTAAGAAAAAAAGGCTTTGAATGTGCATGATAAAGAATTTTTTTTTCATTTATTTTATAATTGATATAGGAGTTAGTCAAAGAATGACCTTGGCTTAACTTTTAAGTACAAATACGATTACATATGAGTAAAAAATTACTTCACACTGCTTCTAAAAAACAAGAGTAATTTCCGGTGGGCATTATAGCATCATATCACATGTCTCGGTAATTAATTACTTGTGCAGTGGCTTCTGGAGAAAAAATTAAAACATAAAAACTAAAGCACGCAACATAGTAGCTCATTTATTTTGTGGTACGTGAGATTTTGGTTGATAAATCCATACGTTAGTTACGCTATGCAATTATTAAACTCAACAGTCTCAAATGGGCTCGTGTTCATCAGAGGCAAACACTTTAATTTTTATTAATTTGCAAGTGTAACGACCTGTATCATTAAAACGACGCCTGGTTAAATATTTTAAGTTACTATGTGAAGTCAGGCTAGAAGGTTTTCAGGCGTCGGCTTCGTCAGGAAATATCTCGTGTCTATGATGAGCGAAAACATTAGGTTACTCTAGCTAAACTGTAATTTCTTTTAGTGAAACAGAAATATACATGTAAAATTACAGATATTTATTTGTACATTTAGGCTACATGAAAACAACTGTGTCACTACAAATAGTGATCACTTTAATATTGGATTCGGACTCTTAGCCAGACACTTATGCTTTGTGTTGTCCCAGTACCTCCAATATTTAAAGTTGTTTGTAAACAGTTCCCTAAATAGCTTTCCATTATTAACTGGCCACATTAATAAGCATAATAAAATAAAGTCAAGTTGTTGAATATTCGATTATCTTTTGCATTGTTTAAAAAAATTATGTTTGGTCAAACACGAATTAAGTTATAAAATTATGCGTAAATTTTCTTAACAAATGCTCAGTATTATCTTGAAAAACTTATTTCATATATGCAAAAATAATCACAGCCACATGTTGTAAAAAGTTAAGATATCTTTATTGTAGTATTACAAACTATTTCTTGACAACTGGTTTTCAAAGGAATTTAATTTTGTGTGTAAGTAGCGTAATGTTTTATTGTACTGCGTGAAAATATGTTATTTTAAAACAACGATTTCTTGTGTTTACCGTGGTGCCGATGTACACTTATTTAATTAAAGACTGCTTATGTAACTAGTCTTAAATTTTATGGTTCTCAAATGTAGTACCATTTGTTTCTATTTACCAGTTGTCGTTTGCAAAGCAAGTTTACGGACACTACCACATGAAGTTTTTTTTTTTTACCTTGCAAACATTCTTAGCAGTCTCAGGAGCATACCTAGCACCACTTTTTAGAATTATTGTCATATTTGAGACAACGAAATTCCATTCCGACCGGTAAAAGATTTCGTTTTTTTTTTTGTGTGTTATTTAATTACTAAATTTTAGCACAAGATAATTTTTTCTGTAAGGCATGAAGTTGGAAGGTGTAAAAAAATTGGAAAATATTTCAGTAGCATTATTTGTTAACATCATCCAGAAGTTTTTTTATCTTGTGTCATGTTATAAAGCGGGTCATTTATATACCATCTTATTCGTATAGCAAAACTTTTAATCATTTTTATAACATTTTTTATTAACATATGTTAAAGTTTTTACATAAAACATATTTTACATTTTTCCTAAACAGTCGTTTGCTTTTTTTATAAGAAAACCGTAATTTTAAGTATTTTAAAATTAATTCATTAATAAACATGTCATTCCGTGTTTTATTAAAACTATGACATAATTTAAGCCAAAAGTTTTTAATTTACAACATTCCAATTGATTGCACTAGTTATATTTCAATGTTTTCCTTAAACTTATATGTTTATGATAAATTTTATCTTAGCTAAATAATTTTTATTTTTTAAATATGAAACATTTCAAAAGTTGCTACCTCCTATCCCGATGTATTTCCACCATACACTCGGTTAAGGCATAAATTTGACGGGGAAAATATAAAATTAAAAACAAATAAAAACGTGGCCTTCTTAGGCATATAACAATTATACGTTTAATCATTTTTCACATTTGGATTATACTGTCAATTACAGATAAAGACAGTTGTACATTAATAAATATTCTATTAAAGTCATCACTCAATACAAATCAATTAAATAAAATCGATAAGTTGGTAAATGATTTTCGTATTATAACGTATTAAATATTTTTCTTGTTAGCAGATTAAATTAATAATACAAATCAAAAATTTAAAACTTTTTTCCGTTTTAACGAAATATTTTTTTACAAGTTTAAGATAGTAACCCCACGATCAGTTTTGTCTTCGTAATACTATGTATGATATCGTAAACTGTTCCAAAGATATTTTAATAGTTATCTACTAAAATCAAATAGAAAATATTTCTATATATTGATTAAATAGTTTTAAAATAAGAGCGTGATTTGTTTGTAATTTAATAAATTCCTCCCATAAAATGGCTTAAACGTTTTAGATTTTTAAGTTTGTTTTTAAAAGTAGGTACTACAGTGTTGTTTTCAACTTGGAATAATCATGTGAATGATCAAATATACATACTATGTTTACAAGTAAGTGATTTAAATATTTTTTTCATGTTCGCAGCTAAATTTAAAACCATAAATTCAGTTTACAGGGAAGATTTAATGTAATTATAAGTCTACATACATATGAATAAACTAAACTTTGAACTTTTCTTTCTAAATAACCTGTGTGAATTGTTCAGTCCATGCGGACGATAACAGGGGCAGCTAGTATAAATAGAAAAATAAAAGTTTGCTTGTAGTTTACGCCCGACAGAAGTGAAACTTCTTGCTTATTACATTATTAGTAATAGAACATAAGTATAATGGTCTTAGGTTGAGCTGGCAGATCAAAAAATATATATGCAAGTAGGCGAGCACTAAATTATGCAATTGCGCAAATATGCAGGTGTGTAAGTATGCAAGTATGCAAGTGTGTAAGTATGCAAGTATGTAAGTTTGTAAGTATGCAAGTGTGTAAGTATGCAAGTGTGCAGGTGTGCAGGTATGCAAGTATGCAGGTGTGCAGGTATGCAAGTATGCAGTTGTACAAAAAAGCAAGTGTACAAGAATGCAAGTATGCAAGTATGCAAGTGTGTAAGTTTGCAAGTATGCAAGTATGCAAGTATGCAAGTATGCAGGTGTGCAGGTGTGCAGGTGTGCAGGTGTGCAGGTGTGCAGGTGTGCAGGTGTGCAGGTATGCAAGTATGCAAGTGTCAAAAAAGCAAGTGTACAAGAATGCAAGTATTCAAGTGTGCAAGTATGCAGGTGTGCAAGTATGTGAGTGTGCAAGTATGCAGCAAGTGTGCACGTATGCAAGTATGTGAGTATGCGAGTATGCAAATATTCAGCGTCATTTCTACCTATTCCCTGCCATCTCATCATCTACCGGTTCCCCCACCACGCACATAACTATTCCTTTCATGCGACTGGAATTTTCGTAACGTCGAAAACTGTAGCCCCCTCAGCAAAGAAGTTTGACTTTAAAAAAATTAACGTAAGTATTTATATTACTTACTCTTACTTTATATTACTATATTATTATTTATATCTATAGAAATTGTCGACAACGTTAGACGGTTTTCAATTCATTGATTACTATTGCTGATACTAGTGTTGTGTTTTGACCGTTTCGAAGCGGTAATATTCCCGCCTGAACTTCTGCGATATTCGAGGCATCTAGTGAGTAAACTCGGAACTAATCGGAGCTCTAGCGGCAAACTGTTGAACTCGTTCCTTTCATGTGCGGCAAGTGACAGTTAAATCACAATATTTTGTACTCAAATTATTTAAATTCTGTACGTTGTATTAAAGAAATTATACGGCAGAATTGTTCATTGTACCTCCTTTAAGTTGTGTGCAAAGTAACAGCCATGTACCGTTTAAATATATACCTAATATTTAGTTTTGAAAATTTCAAAATTAAAATTAAATAAGAAAGCATTTTTTGAGAAATTTTTAATCATCATATTTACAAAATTTAAAGTTTTGTTTACAATTCTGCCTTTTATATATTTTTTATCTACTACGATATTCATGGCAGAAATAATTTTCTTGGAGGCTGCAAAACTAAGGATCTTAGCCTTAACAGAATAACACAGATTGGAAGAAGTTAAATAGCAAACATGTATCAAAGTTATAGCTAAAATAATCTCTTCGTTAAAGTAATAAACATATTTGAATTAATGAGTGCAAATAAAAGAAAATTTGTTAATAAAAATGTAGATTTCATTTCACTCCTTCTTTGTATCCATACAAAATAGTGATAATTCAATAAAAATGATTCAATTTTATTCATAAAACTATGCAATCATTTCATCAATGTTTTTTTATGACGTTGTCACGTTAAACTATCGTCCGTAAACCGACTTACAGACAACCAATTTTTTTTTGGACATTGAAAAACGTCTAGAACGGGTGTTTTCACGTACGATCTCAGGTATGGAAAACTCTAAACACAGTATTGTAAGTGGTACAGGGAAGGGCTGGAAACCATCTTTCATATTCAAGCATGAAATTACAGAGTCACAGCTTGGAAGTCCCGTAGAGGCGCGTTACCGACTGCGCGCCAGTTCGGTGCCTGGCGCGTAGGGGCGAAGAGGTTAGTTTTGGCGCGTGCTTGTGTCGCCCTTAGCGCCCCCTGTTTATTTAGACCCGTTCTACAATAGCACGTAAACGGAGACTGACCCCTAAGCATTAGCTCGGCAATGCTGGGCAGTTCGTTTACTTTACAATAGAATCGGATTATTTGGCTATGATGACAGCCATGTTTGTTTATGTTCTAAATAATTTTAAAAAAGTACAATACTATCTAGTGTTCTATTATTACTGTGTGGTTTATTTTTATTGAAGCGAAACGTTTTTGCTCAGGGGGCTACAATTTTCGAGCGTTACGAAAATTTCAACGAATGCACTAGCGGAAAAATCAGAAGATGGCAAGTAAAAAAGGGGGGGATAGGTATGTAGCGGAGCATGCTATATGCTAGTTGTTACGACCGGAAGGGTAGACAGGAGGGGAGGGTAGAAATGACGCTGCAGCGATGCTACGTGATTCTTGTAACGCTGCTTGTGTTTGTTTACTCCTCAGATTTCGTAACGGCTAACGATTGACGCTACCATTTTTTATTTTTTTTAAGTATCTACAAATTATTTATTTGTGTGGAAAAGCTTAATTTATTTGTGCAATCAACTTTGAGTATCATTCATTTTTATGTGAATAGTTTGATTTAAAATGTAAAAAAAAAAAACTTAGAAAATTAGGAATTTAGCTTTATAAATGTAATTTAGTTTTGGTATGTGAACACTTTTATTTGAAATATGTAACTTACAGACTTGTGAGATAGACTTTATAAGTGTAATTTATGTTCGATTAGAGTTTTTTTGTTCTTTCATTTTATTCGGCTGGAGATCGTGATTTAACATCATGCCTAAAGATAATAAAATGACAGAAGCAGGTAAGAGGCATTAACAAAGGCAACGTGGTAATAAACCGCTAAAAGAGACGGAACGGATGCGTTAGTACAGGACGTGGAAAAATGGCATATTTTTTTTCATTTGAGATCATTTTATACGCATCGTTACTTTTCTCAATTATTATATCTTTTTCAATAAAATAAATACTAATAATTTATCTCGATCTATAGGCTACATAATAAGAACGAAGGAAAAATGGCATATTTTTTTTCATTTGAGATCATTTTATACGCATCGTTACTTTTCTCAATTATTATATCTTTTTCAATAAAATAAATACTAATAATTTATCTCGATCTATAGGCTACATAATAAGAACGAAGTTTCACTTGTATCGGGCTTTGACTCCACGCACGCAATATGTATTTTATAATTAAATTAATATTTCTTTACCTTGAAATGCAATCTCATTGGTAGCCTTTTTTTTTTTTTTTTTTTTTTTTTTTTACGTTTCCGTGCATTGTGTGAGCGGCAGACGTGACGGTGAAATGTTACGGGAGATACGTCTCCGTATCATGCGCCAGTGCGGAACGGGCCTTAAGAGTGTTTCTCCACAGTCGAGTGGCGAGCGCAGTCGATAGATAGCGCCACTGCACGACCCGTGGGCGGATGGCGGGGGGGGGGGGGGGAGGAGAACGAGGTGTTAGGGCGGGGTCGGCGTGGCCTGATGCGTTAGATGATAACCCCCCCTCCGGGGGTCGCAATAACCGTTTAATTTAATTGTCGCTAGGTCCCCCTTCCCCCCTCCCCTTTTTCCTCCAGCTTCCTATCCCAGCCACGCCGTAAACACTTCCTGAGCTAAAAATAAAAGTATCTAAGGGTACGCGAGGTTTGATTTTTCAGCGATTTCCTTTCCTCTTACCGCCTCCTCCCCATTCTCCTTTAGCGTTTTTTTTTTTTTTTTTCGCTCGCTCTCTTGCGAATTTATTTTTGAAGATTTCGAAGGAACCACCTATTGCAGTCAGTATCATGATGAGACTTCCGGAAATTTTCTGCATAGTTTTCAGTTTCGTGGTTCTTCGACCCCGAAACAATTGTCAACTCAAAACTTTATGTAGAGTGATTTTAGAGTGTTGGACAAACTGAATGGGTGTGTTGGTGGACTCATTTATAAAATACATACTGAACAAAAAATAATTATTCTATTTATATTTTTCATAAGTTTTACCGAAATTTGACCTCTTGACCCGTTTAGCATTTTTGTCGCGTGTTTTATTTTCGATCGTTTTACGTTTGGTACCTGATGCATCCTTCGTTCACAAAAAGGCAGTTTTAGATTCAAAGAACGACCAAATAATTAGTTCTGAACTCATAAAGTCCGAAAAAGGGAAACAAATGGGCAAAAACGTAAACATTTATTAATTTAAAAAAGGTAATCACGTTCGAAAAGTTAATATGCTTTTAAAAACTTCCCTGGTTATTGATTTTACAACGGCTTACTATATTGGTATAAAACTCTTATCAGCTTGCGTAAAAAAATTAGACTAGATGGAAAAATGAAAAAAAAAATACAAAACAAATAATTTTTTTATTTGTTTATCAAAAATTTATAAATCTGACTCAAACATCGCACCCTTATTACTTACTTGGAGGCATAACATTTTCGACAGAAAGAGAGAGACAAACGGTAAACAATAGCTTTTTATCTGCTCTTTGAATGAATGCTCTTTGATCACTTTGAGTGAACCACACAAGCCTTAGGAAAAAAGTCAGACGTTAGCGTCTATCTTTATAGTAGCATTCTGTTGGGGTATTAGAAATAAGGGCGCAATATTCGAGACAGATTTGTAATATTTTGATAAACAGATAATAAATAATTCGTTTCGTATTTTTGGTAGATTTTCCCTTCCTTCTTATTTCTTTCACAAGCTGATAGTGTTAATATGCAGATTTAGTACACCGTTGTAATAAAAAATAACGCCCGAAGTTATTAGAAGCAATTGACTATTGAAAGTTAATAGTTATTTTTTTTTAAATTAAGTTAAAGTTGACGTTTTTGCTTTTTTTTCATTTTTCTGAGTTTGAGTTCAGAACTAATTATTCAGTCGTTCTTTAGAGCTACCACTGCCTTGCATAGACGAAGGATGTATTATGGAACAAACGTTAATTAAAAGTAAATCTAAAAAAAAAAGTTACCAAAGGCTATAGGGGTACAAGATAAAATTTCGGTAAAACTTGAAAAAATCTTAACAAAAATATTTAGAGCCTTTTTTGCTCAATGTGTATTTTATAAATGGGTCCACCAATACACCCGTTAACTTTGTTCCACCCTCTACAAATCATCCTGTATAAATACATAATATTTTATGGAAACTTTAACTGTCGTAAACATGTTTTTTTTTTTTTTTTTAACAAATTTCAAACACTGATGATTGCATTTGTTAGAAATTTTTTAACATTTTTATTTACAATATACAGGCGAAAATAAAGTGATTTTTTTTTTAAATCTCTGCAGGTGAGACGGCTCTTTAGGCGATAGTATTTAAACTTTTTGGTGTCCGATGCTCTACTTAAGTTCTTTTTAAATGGTCCCGGTATAATTATTTCCAAATAGTGGATTATATCTCGGGATTCCAGCCCATTTCCATCCCGAAATTTTTGGGATTGACAAAATAAGAAAAATTGATACGAAACATGAAGGAACCATTAAACAAAAAAAATCCGAATGAAACGCACTCATTTCATCTGTCACTGTCACTTTGACTTTCTTGTCCGCCATATTATCATAACATATTTTAGTCGCGTTTGCGCCGGTTAATAGAGAAGTTGTGATTATTGTGACGTGAGTGAAAAAGTGTCTAAAAAGCTGCGATTTGCATCGCATAAGTAGCATTATTTATTCGTTTTTTTTTCCCGTTTATTAGCATAAAATACCTAAAATAATGGTTATGTACTAAATTTTGAAGTCATTTTACTATTTTTTACAATTGTAAATAGTAAACATACATTATTTTTTACAGTTCAGGGTTTCTTTTTTTGTTATATTGTTACGTTCGATAAAAAAATTGCATAATGTTTTTCTCTCCCTTTTTCCAGTTTATACCTCTGTTTATCTTTTCCTTAAAATTTCCCATTTATTTAGTTTATTAATTACATGTGATATTTTTAGTTTATTTAAATTTAAGATCTCGTTTATTTTAATGGAAAGCTATTGTGATTGTGTTAATTCAAGTCTGATAACTCACATATGACTAATGTGTAAAGACATATGATTACTTTGTTAGTAAAAATTAAAATGCAAAATAAACTGATTTTTGCATACCTTTTTTATGTTTTAACTTGCCATCCCAAATCCTGGGGATTTTTGTACACAATCCTGAAACCACTGGACCGGAAATAAGTGCCGGGTTCGAATTCTCTACCTGCAAAACGCCAATGCATTTTGTGCCAGACCTCAATCACACTTGCTCGTTTTCTTTCATCTTTTTTTTTTTTGTTGAGAGGGTTATGGAGGGGGGGGGAGGGGTAGACGTTTACGTGAGACCCGTATCACGTTCAAAGCGCAAATGAGAAAATTATAATGTTTAATGCGACATTACCCATTCCCCTTATTCTTAAAACCAGTTCCGTCCAAGGTAACTTGAATGAAGCAGATTGTGGTGTCACGTGGGAAAAATAAAATGAAAAGAACAGTTACTTCCCAGGCCGTGTACACTGGATTCTTGAGATTCCCGCAGAATCAGTCTGTGTGTTGACGAGAGAGCAGAAGCTGTGAGTAAGGGGTACCAGAGTTGAAGCCAGTTTACCATCGAGTGCTTAATAAATAACACTAACAATTAGTTCTATTCTTGAAATATGACTTTGCGAGTACAGTGTGATTGTTCATGATTAGAGACCGGAAAAATTCGCGGATTCATTTCGTGATAGACAGAAATTCAAACATGTGTATAATTCTGCTGGTTCTGCTATTGGCTCGCGGTTTAACTGGAGCTCTCTGGGCCAATGAGAGACTATCGACCAAGAAGCGTCGAATCACAAGCTACCCAGTGGAGACGACTCACAATTTAGTAACCAATGAACACGCGTGTTTACTTGAGAAGTGCAGAGGATAATGGAGGCTATCCTAGTTGTCATTGAATCCGCGAATTTTTCCGGTCCCTATTCATGATATTTATTTAGTACAATCATGAAACCATTGCACTGGTATGCACAAGTGCGATTTAATGTATTTTTCAATCGGAAATCTCTTGTTGCCTAGAAGTGTCGTGTCTATCAACTCTTCGTGCAAATGATTCGGAAGGTGAAATAAAATTCAACTCAATCTACCTGCGTGTACCATAGGGATGTTACCAGCTATAAATGTATCTGGTTCCATGTTGTCTGGCTTCTGAACTAACTGTTTTGAAATGGTCATTTGAGCCTAGTCGAAAAAAACAAAACGCTGCGTGCATGTTGTTTGACGAGCTGCAAACCCAATCAATTTGAGGCATCCTTCGTCTTATGTCCAGGCAACTGCTATTGCGTATCCACTGTCTTGGTTGCCTACCAATAATACGTTGTAGGCACAATCACATGCTATGATGGCTTTTTCCTACAATTTTCGATAATCACGAAAATTCCGATCGCATGACGGGAATAATTAGGTACGTGGTGGGGGGACCTGTAAAGGAGCAGACGGCAGGGGAGAGGTAGAAACGACGATACATACTTGCACAATTTCACACTTTCATACTTGCGCGACGGGAATAATTTTAGCGCTCGCATACTTGCATTTATTTATTTTTTATTATCTGCGACTTCAGCCAGAGAGAGTTATTTATGTTTCCTGTGCCTAATAATACAAGGATGTTCACTTCCGTCCCGCATGGATTCCCACGCACTTACGTCTTTTTTATATATAATAATATTATTACTATCAAGAAATGTTTATATTATTACTGTATTATTACGGGATTATTGTATGATTACTGTATTAATACTATATTTCTGTATTTCATTACTGTAGGTCTATATATCACTATACATGTATATATACTATATATGCATATATTTTACGGTACTGTATTACTGTATTATTACTGAATATTATTACTGTCAAGGAAAGTCGAACTCGACGCCTGTGAAGCTTAAGAAGGTACCTACTCGTAAAATTACGAAGATCCCTTGGATGATTTGTAAACAGAGTTATTCGTTAAGTTCGAAGCGAACATTCGTAAGAGCGCACCAGCGCAGACGCGGCGCGCTGTCTGGCGGCCGGTCGATGCGTGTCTGCCCGCCAGCGGGCGACTTCCGACGACCTTCCGCCGCAGACAAGTTTCATCCTGTGCCCAGCGCTCCCAAGTATTGCTAGGGACCTGAAAAATTTGCGGGTTCAATGACCTCCAGGATGAACACCATAGTTCTACGTACACTCGGTCAAATGCCACCCACTCATTGGCTGCTGTCTTGTGAGACGTCCCAACGTAGCAGCCTGTGATTCGATAAAGCCTTATAGGTTGGGCGTTTCTCATTTGGCCCAGAGTCATCCAGGTGAGTTGTGAGCCAATAGCAGAGGCAGCACTGAGGTATAACTATTTGTATTTTAGCCTATCGCGAAATGAATTCGCGAATTTTTCCGGTCTTTTTAAGTATTACGGATTTTCCTCCGTAACTATTCATTGTTTTACACATCCCAATACGGAACTTCACTGTATTTCATTTTTTTTTGTAAATGTAACAGAAATATTCATGTACATTCACTTGAAAATAACCGTATCACTAAAAAAAAGTTCGCAAAAACACTGGGTGCGGATAATGACCCAGGCATATTTATGCTTTGCGTTGTCCCAGTACCTCTGATGGTTATTTTTTTTTGTAAACCGTTCCTTTGAATATTTTTCCAAAATTAACTTCGCTGATTTGTAAGCATAGTAGAAACAAATTAAATCCTATTTTTGTATATTCGAACACCTTTTTTTATATTTTAACATATAAAAATAAAAATTGAAATTTATGAGCCAATTGTTTTTAAGAAATATACTCAGTATTATCACGAAAACCGTATTTCATGTATGAAAAAATAACCATAGCCATGTGTTGTACAAGGTTACAGTATCATTCTTGTGGTATTATAAACTATTTCTTGGCAACTTGTTTCCAAAATAATCATTGGTAAATGTCCAGAAAATATGTTATTGTGTGTACGAAGTGTCTTTATATTATTATGTAAGCAGAGAAACCAACTTATAAAAAAAGAAAGCGATAGGGAGATTTTAGTATTATGTATATCTCTATATTTTTCTCTTTATCTCTATATCGCTCTGTATAACTATATATCCATATATATTATATATATCTTACATATATAGGACTACCTGTACCTATACTTATATCTCTCTATATGTCACTCTATAGCAATGAAAATATTAAAAATGTATGTTTTACCTATCTATATTTTATCAAACATTTGCATTTCACAGGTGTGACATAGGTATAAAAAAACACGCGGGTATTATAATGCAACATTGTATGAAAATTTCAAATTAATCGGCGAAGAAATTTCCAAGATTTAAGATTTTGAACGAAAGAACATTTACATTTTTATTTATATAGAAGATAGATAAGGCTTACCCTCACAAGCCATGTTGATTCATTCATGTCAGTTCTTGATATGACCGAATTAGAGGGCTTTTCCCAAAAATTTATAATCCCTTGCACATTACGTTTTGTCTCGAATTTTTCCAACACACATCATAACACATCATTCTATTTGCGATAAAAAAAAATCACGCAAGCGTTATTATGGTCACTCGCGTGACCTTCCACAAATTGGAAACAAGGTTTAGTAAATATCTGCTGAGAGAATTTATGACATAACCATAAACGCAAGAGAATCGTCTGAATGAATTAACAGTAAAATACCTTAATAATATTGACGACAAGAAAATGATATAACGGACTTGGCATGGGAGACCTAGAATTAAGAAGGTATTTTACTCATTTATTTTGCTGTGATAATGTCGTGTCTTTCCCGTGACATATATTTTATCTTTAAATATGATTTTCGTACGCGTTCTTTTAATGATTATGCAATGAGCAATTTTTGTTTAATACAGTTTCTTGGACATACGCCATTGCATTTTTGTACCGTTTTCCAGGGGTAAAAATTCATAAATGCAAAATAAGAAATAAAAATTTAAAAAAATGAACCCACAGAAAACAAACCTAAATCAGCAGATGTCAAAAAGATAAACCCAACGATAAACCTAAACTTGTAAAATGTAAAATACAATTATTACGAACAGCACAGACAAACACATTCAAGCTTAAATGTAAAACAGCAGAGACGAACGCATTGGGCTAACAACGACGAGCCAGTTTCAACAATGACAGTAAATGTAGAAAGGCAACAAAGCCAGGACAAAGCAGCAAATATACGAACACAACGATGAAGGTAAACAGGTATTGAGGACAAAACAACGATTTCAACACCGACAAACACAGTAGGTATCCTGTTACAAAACAGTTGCAACGCTTCGGGAACTGTCATCTGTTCCCGTCATCAGACACAAACAGACGTGAACGTTAAAAATATTTGATCAAGTTAATAAGTCTCATAAGAAAATTTTTTATATTTTACAAGATCGACATATAGTCTGAACCTGGCTGTATTTATGTGGATCAAACATTTTGAACTAACCGCTTGTTGCAGGCTTTGTCGTAAAACACCTAAATTTTAGTAATTCATTTATAGAATATTGATACTTGATTTTTCCCAAAATTTTTGAAAACTAAATTTTTCTTCGAGATTTGGGGAACACCTAATATTTACATATTATAAACTAAATAGACAATGTACAAACTGTTATCTTTCTTTTGATCCACATTATTAATGCTCTCAGTTAATGTTAGATCTTATTTACAAATCAAGTTTTATAAAAAATTTATTTTATCAATTAAATTGTGTTTTATTTATAAAACAATAAACCGTAATTACTATATAGCCTATATTAATTTTTAATCATAGGTAAAATAGGAAAACTATAGGCGAAAAATTAATTTAGGAAACTGAACCTTAAAATAATTTACTGTAAAAAATACATATAATTATACCATTCACTTTCCAGGTTAATATTTTTGCCAAAAGTTCGTAAATTGATTGTAATTTATAACGGTGAATCTGTTTTCCGAATTTTACAGCAACCTTTGTGCCTCGCACCACAGTTAGTACATTTTAAATCATAAAAATGCAATAATTAATCCAGTATGAACTATCATATATAATTTTTCTTTATGTTTTAGTTCCATAATTACAATTTCACTAATAATATCTCCAAACATACTCTTAATTCATATTTGCAATAGGCTCTTTGCATTTTATCTTTTTTTCCATAACAGAATTCATCGTCGTGTTCAATTCTGTACGTTAAAAACTATTATTACGTGCCGTATTAAAATTATTTTCATTACCGACGGATTTTCTATTTATTTATTTGATTGTTACCAGATCCATCGTTGGCTGAAGACGTTTTTCTTGCCAATATTTACAGAGGCCTGTTGCGTTGTAGGATTTGAACCCGTCTGAGGTAAAACGTGCGTTGCATCTGACACCTTGTTAACTTTTGGTACGACCCTGTACTCGAATTTTTTTTTTTTTCAATCGCAATGAAGTGCATGCGGAAGATTTTTGTATTAGAAATGTTGATAATTTAATGGAAATGCCACCATGTTTTTTTTTAAAAAAAACAGCATATATATGTATATATAATATAGTCATTAGGCCCAAAAGATTTTATTTTATTTATAAAGGTACCAACAATTTTCTGTAAACTAACGAACTTGTTAATTGCATGTCGTCGTTGTTAATTAGTAATGTTTACTTATGAGGGAATGAACGAAACTAACCAATTATAAGTTAGTAACGCTTTATATAAAATAATTTAATATTATTTGTGAAAATTATCAAGGTTACCTCTTATAATTCACCGTGGCCCCTTCTTAATAATCGAAGACTGACCGTTTGAAGGAAAAAAAACTGATTGTGAGGATGGTATACTTCGTGAACTCTGATACATCACCAAAGTCTCAAGTTATGATGGATGTATAGCTCTCAATAAATCAAGTATTAAGATGTCGCCTGCAAGCGTTGCTCATAAATCATGTTGGCGAGTCTCATAAATCACTTGCCACATCGTCCCCATATGCTGTGCCGTACGCAGATTCATAAATTACACAGCACAGTAAGGAACCTCATACTCAAGGCAACTTGAATAGCAAATATTTGGGTCGTATGCGTGTGTTATTTACTTATGTGCCTGCTTTATAGAGATCCCTAAACCAACATGTCATTTTTAGACAATGTAAGGAATTTATGTAAGCGTGGTGGGTAGACATGTGGGTAGGTTCTAGTTAAGTATTAATATCGTGCTTCTTTTTAAGACGTCTTCTAACAGAGGTTGGCGGTTCATATAGCCAGCTCTAGACGCTATGTTACAACACGGAAAGATTCCTCTGACTTGCAAGTTGTATCATCTCCGAGCGTCCAGCCACGAATTCCTTCTCCTCTTCCCAACAGACCTTTCCCCTTGTATCTTCCCTGCAATAGCTGGTATCTCTCGCCTCACGCTACAGTAATAAATAGAGACATTTGCAAAATTCACGGTTTCGGCGGCCTTCAGGATAGACTGCACATACCCCTGTACACTCGGGCAAATAACGCAAGTTCATTGGCTGCCGACTTGTAAGTCGTATCAGCTGGTTTGTCTGTGATTCTATCCTTCTTTGGTTGATGGTTTATAACTGGTTGAGATTCGTCCAGATGAACAGTAAGCCAATAGCAAAATTATCTAAGAGGTAGATGTGTTTGAATTCTAGCCTATCACCGAATGAATCCGCGAATTTTGCAGGTCTCTAGTAATAAAGCAACATTAGAAATTCTAGACCATCGTATTTCATCTAGAAGTGGTACGACAGAACATAATTTTAAAACATAGCTAAACTTGCTTAGCAGTGCAATTTAAGGTATCTGATAAAAAAATCCCTTTCTTTTCGCGTTTTAAAATAACGATTAGTATTACCTACTTACTTATTAAAGAATAACATTTAGCTGCCACACTTTTGATTCTTATTTCAATAATTGATTAGCTTTCACAAAAGAGTGGAAAAAAATTTTGTGGTAGGCTGTTCGTGATTTAATAATATAAGCTGTATATAATGAGGTTACGTCAAATTTTCTTGATCATATGCCATTTCGAGTCAATAGCAGAGGTTTAATATTATTGAAATTTTAACATTTAATGAGGTTAAAATAAACAAAATTATATATCAACCATCAGTGATAAAATCTCGTGTATATTTTGCCAAAAATATCTTGTAAGCGTAATAAAAATAATTTTTAATTAGCATACATAATTTAAATAACGTTAATTCACATTTATTAGGATTATGAATTAATTTTGAGCCATTAATGTAATAATCAATGAGGAAATAAACAAGGTATATGCTTTAATGTAGGTTACATTGAACATTTAAATAAAGTTATAACAAATTTGCTACCATTATATTAGACATTATAACGCATCATACGTCCATTTAGCTATAAGTATTCTATAAACAATAAACATATATGTAACTCGGTTCAACCATCGGCTTCTAAAGCTTGCGATCTAATGCACACAGGTCAACAACCACTAATAAAACCAAATAATATTTCCTGCCCTGGCGAAATTTTGCTATTGGAGAAGAGAGATGTCCTCGTAACAAAAAAATTGCTGAAATATGTTATCATTGTAAAATGTTTCATTTTGTAGGTTTATAAAGAAAAAGGGGGAAATGGTTATTTTGTTGTCAAAAGATTGTTTGGCAGAACTAAATTAGCATGGTTGGCAAAAAAATGTCATAGCCATTTTGAAACCACACAAGTTAATTATGAATAGTGTTAAACATGTATAATTAGTATTTTTGACAAACGAAGGTAAGGGAATTAAAAAAACTGTTTCGATCCAATTTGAAAAAAATAATAGGCGCGCGTTCTTACTTATTGATGCACGCGGGGTAGAAGTTATACTTTCTTGACGAATTAAAAACCAATTTTAATTTTGCATACAAATAATCAATATAAATAAAATAATGAAATGACTAGAGTGATAAAGTTTAAATTTAATCAAATTAAATATTTTAAATAAATACTCTGTACATATTCAATGTGAATATAAACAGGTGTATAAATGTAATTTCTTAATTTAGTAAAAAATGAGATAAATTTTAATTCATTTCAAAATATATATTTTGAATGTTTATTCATATTTTTTAAATTATTTGTTAAATTATTATATTATAATTAATAGTTTATAATGAAAATTAATTATACATTCGGGAACATAACATCACAAACACGTCATGAAAACGGCCAGGAGACTACTAAACCTTCCACAGATACTCCCTGCCAGCGAAAATGGAAGCTTACAAGCAACTTGACATCGTTATATATCTATACGGGAACAGCCTCACGTAAGTATATAAATACACTTGAAAAAGTTTATAAACACAAATTTATATCACAAATGTCACCATAAATAAGTGTTTTTAATAATAATGGAACAGTATTCAGTATAACTCACTGAAATACATTATCTCAAAGCAGGCATATAAACTTTATATGTAGGCTATGTAGCTTTTTTTCATCCTGTCAATTTTTGAAGCATGCTTTACGCGTACATCGTAAAAATTCATTTTCATTTTTATTTTTAACGCGCCTAAAGAAGTAAAACTTCAAAAATTAAGACTAGCCTTTAAACGTAAACACCCAGTCTTTCCTTTACAAACATTGTTTTGTACATAAATCTGTATTTATTATTATTATTATTATACGACTAGATTTTGTTTGGGAATGATATAACTGTTATTTTATATTAGGCAAGTTGAACTTCCTCGCTGCAACCTGTTCTTTGTCAACTACACACACCTTCGTATTCTTCTACCACAATTTTTTAGAGTAACTTGTTTATAAAACTATCTGCAGGAGTCCAAAAGTCCGTACAGTAAAATAATTTATTACGGTTTTTTAAAGTGACCCAACTTGTGTGGCTTTGAAATAAACAGAAACTAAAACTAAACATTACAATTTTGGTAGTAAAGCAGAGGATACTTAGCAAACACAATTTACAGAAAAAGTTGGTAAAAATTCAAAACAATATTTCTGCGTCGAGCACTCAAGTTAGTTTATTTGTACAAAAG
This sequence comes from Bacillus rossius redtenbacheri, assembly GCF_032445375.1. Taxonomy (NCBI): domain Eukaryota; kingdom Metazoa; phylum Arthropoda; class Insecta; order Phasmatodea; family Bacillidae; genus Bacillus; species Bacillus rossius. The sequence goes on from NC_086342.1 coordinate 17,891,344, forward strand.
TTTTTAGTTGCAAATTATCGGGGTTACGTGTTGCCTTTTAGTAAGATTTTGTTACGTTTCACTATCATGATATTGTAAGTATACCTACTAAAATGTCCGTGAAAATCGAGCGAGTTTTAACCGTTAGCTTGCCACACACTAGCAATAATAATCAGGCCACTGTCTGCTAATCAACCCAGAGATTTATGACTTAGCCACCAGCGAAATAGACGTCTTGTGTAGAAACTGGTTGCCATTTAGGGCGTGATTGATGTATTATCAGAAATATTAAGATTTTTTTTTGTTTATCCCCCCTTGAATTTATACCTTTAAGTGTGATGTAAGCTCCTACTGAGAATAGTTTTTTTTTGTTGTTTTAATTTGGTGTTATTCCATTCCGATCCAACGTATGTTTATGTACGTAATCAGTGTTTTATTTGCAGTGTTAGAATTTTAAAACTTTATTTTCTTGTCTGAGGATATCTCCTTTATAGGTTGTATTTCTCAAAAAGAATTGCCTTTTTTTTCACCTCAGTCAATGAGAATCCAGTCGCCTTTCTTCGAAACACCGTTATTGAACTGGATATAACAACTTACTGTTAAAAATTATCTTCCTAGCCAAATAATTTGGTATGACGGTGCAGGATTTCGAAAACTGCCTTAACACGGAAAATATATGCGAAATAAAACAGCAGTTGATTACTGGGCACAGAGGAAAAAAATGTATGGGTTCAGTAATCTCTGGGATGGACTGGAAAATCACGTAAGTTCTTAAAATGGCCACCTCTTAATTATCTCGTGACTCGCGATACTAGAATCGCAACAGCTCAAAGAATGCGATGCGATGCGATGGATACAATGCGACAGAAAAATGTCGCGTTATTGAGAACATGCGGTTTTTATCCGCACGACAAAATAAAGCTATCATAAATTAAACGTTTCTTGCAATTACGTGCGCAGCAAACATACGAAGCGATTAGTCAGGAAACAATTAAAAAATATTACTGTGCTTACAAAACTTGAGTCGGAATTCGACCCAGCAAACTTCTTCTGCAAGTTTATCATGGAAAAAAAATGTTAGCGAGACTCAGTACTCGCCAGTGTGTGCTACGAGCAAATTCACGTGTTCTCGTGTTGAAATACACTTATATCTAATACAAAACTCGAACACAAAATTTAACGTAGAATTATTTAAAATAATTCTGAGCTAGATAAATTATATATTCACTCTTCAAATACCAAAATTTCTGGATTTGAATAACACACAAACTTTCTGCGCCCACCGCTAGAATTCACTGCCTGAATCGTAAACGTATCTTGCCACCATTATGCGCAGATAGCAGCTGGGAATGAGCGAAATGGTTATTTTCTTACACAAGTTATTGCAGTTATGGTCCCGTTTGAATAACTGGTTATTTAGATGGTTAACGTTATTTATTATTTGGGAATGAATGTCTGTATTCAATCATTCACTATTCCAATTGCAAAGTACGACTAAAAAAAATCATTAAAGCCATAAAAATTATGGCGTAGTTTTAACATTGGAATTTAAAATTTTTCTTTTTTCATTCAAAATAAAAGAATATATTACCGCGGTTGCAGATGTAATTATATATAATAATATCCCAGCACTTTATTTCCATAATTAATAATAAAATTCTAGTGATTGAATGAATTACATTGTTAATATAATGTAGCTCATATGCCGTTTAACTTTTACGTGCAGACGCTATAAACTATTATTAAAATACTGCCCATCTGGCTAAAATTCACTAAACAGTTAATACTCTAAAATTTCTGCACACTTATCCTAGATGTTATTCTTCTATGTTATTACTAAAATATTAATATGTTTTAATATTTGTTTATGCTCAAATAACTGAAATTAGTATGTAGTTAATTCCTAAAAATAAAAAAAATAAAAAAACCTTATTGAGCTGATTCAATTTCATTATTACAATTATTAAAAAAGTAAAAATTAATTCATTTGACGAGACTACCAAGCGCGCGCTTTACCGCATGCACTATTAAGCCTCTTAAGAATCTAGGAGGAGAATTTGTATTATAATCGTTATAATGCCATTTTTATTATGTATTTTAAAACTTAAGTTTACTTTTTACTATGACTATTTTATTTTACCAAAGATGTTCCAGTGTATCATAAACTTTCATTTGGCAGACCAACACGTTTATTATGTCCAATTATTACGAAAGTGACTATATACGAGTTTATGTTGCTTAACGTGGGTCCACCATTTTTGTGTCACATTCCCGTTCGTCGACTGCCGTTCCATTTTCGCGTAATTATTCCTACCAAATTCCGTAGACCGAAAGCTAAGATGTTTACATATCAAAAATGAAAACATAAATACTGTTATAGTCTTAAGTGCTTTACAAGTCTGGTTTGAAACTGAACTTTTTTTTCTATTGAAAATAATGGATCAAATATTTGAGAAGGAACAATGAGCGTCCTGATGATCTTTAATTTAACAAAGTTATACAAAATGGAAGGTTTCATTAAAATAATCGGCATAACACTGTTTATTTAAATATGTTTTTTTCTGACATTTTGTTACTCCAAATAAATAAAAAATATTAATTTCACGATAGTGACATATTTGACGGTGGCTATAAGAGATTGGATTAATTACACATTTGTCAGTCCCTGGATATTCCATCTTAAATAGTATTCCTATGATTTAAAATTTTATAAAACAAATGTTCAGATATAACTTAAAAGGCCTTAGGGAAGCACTTTAGACTTTTTTTTTTCAAGTTGCGCCCTCTGCTTAACATTGTCAGTCGAATTAAGACTCATTCTGTATTTCGGAACATTCGTAAGGAATGTAGTGGGTAATGACGTGAGTATAAATAAAAACATATTTATTTCACGATAGTGACATATTTGACGGTGGCTATAAGAGATTGGTTTAATTACACATTTGTCAGTCCCTGGATATTCCATCTTAAATAGTATTCCTATGATTTAAAATTTTAAAAAACAAATGTTCAGATATAACTTAAAAGGCCTTTGGGAAGCACTTTAGACCTTTTTTTTTCAAATTGCGCCCTCTGCCTAACATTGTCGGTCGAATTCAGACTCATCCTGTATTTCGGAACATTCGTAAGAAATGTAGGTAGTGACGTGAGTATACAATAATCCCGACATACAGGATGAAGCAGAATCGTCAAGTTGGCGCCCAACGGAAACATCGATGCGTGCGGGGAAACACGCCCGAAGGCAAAAGGGAAGAAGAGGGGAGAGAGAGAGAGAAAAATATTTCCCGCCAGAAAAAAAATAATAATGTTCGGGGTTCTCGTCGGCGGACTAAAGGGAAAGAAATTGTGGGGTGTTGGAAGCACTGCGCCGCATTGAGAAATTACAGGTTGGCAACCCTGCCGCTTCGGCTCTTCTCCTGAAGCAGGTAAGTGCCTGAGGGGAAGGGGAAGGGGGGGGGGGCAGGACTGGAGAGGCTCGTGAAATTTTTTGGTGTTAAGCCCTGAGGGGGTTGAATCCAAGCGGGACCGCCCGCTGCAGACCGTTAAAAAAATATATATACACGTTGCCTTGGCAAAAACGAGGCAAAAAACATGCGTCTGTCGGCGAGTCTTGCTGCTTCTGGCGAGAGATAAAAAAAAATTGTCTTGTCTTTGGTTTTCAAATTATTACGGTCTTTGAACCGGCATTCTATGCCTTGGCACATTCTGTAATCCGGCACCAATAGATTCGCTCGCGTTCGGAAATTTTTTTTTCGGGTGTATTCCGGTTTTTGCCCTCTTGTTACCTGGTCGCAGATCTGCGCTGCCGTCGATTTGAGATCGCCCAGAGTTAATCGTTATTGCCGATTTTCATTTTAGTTCAGTGTTTTATTGTTTTCTCACATTTGGTGTTCCCGTTTTTAAACTGTATTGACATTCCATAATCCGGCAACATGGCCTATTATGCATGGTCCTGAAACGTGCTGAACTAAAGCAATTTCACTGTACATATTAATTATTGTTTCTGTTAGGAAATTAGACTCCTTAACCAAATCTAACGTTTAGAAAAATAACATCGGTCTGTACGCTGTATTTTTTTTGTAAATGGTAGGGCAGACCGGGGCAGGTTGGCATCAGGGGCACGTTGGCACAGTCACTGTAGTTCTCTAAATAGATGCAGTATAGCGCCACCAGTACTACGCGAGGTGCGTCAGTCGAATGTCTTGTCCCTCCGTTTACGGGAATGAAAATTGTGACTTTTTCAGCGGAAGAGAGAACATTTTGTGTTTATTGAAAATGTAAGTAAAATTGCATTTTAACTTAAAATCCTAAATAGCATTGTATATATAAAGTAATTTTTTGTATATGTATATTCATCTTAAAGACAACTGTTTAAGGTTTGCTTTTAGCTATCAAGAAGAGTTAATTTTGTTCTGGTGATGTGTTGAGGTAATGTAAAGAAGTAACCAAGGAATGGGGCACATTGGCACAATGAATAAGGGGTAGGTTGGCACACTGTGCCAACGTGCCCCATAACTCAAGAATTTATTAATTTTATATCCCGATAATGTTTATGCAATATGAATAATAATAAAAATAATAAATATTTTTATTATTTCTAATATATTTGCTATATTTTACAACAAGTCTATTCAATATTGCTTGCGCACATACAAGAAGACTACCAGGGGCCAAGTGTCAGCTGAAACAATGGAATCAGCTTTACTTGCTGTAAAAAGAACGAACCGTTCAATAAGGGGAGCACCTCGAGATTTCGGCATACCATATAGGACACTGGCTATATATTGTGATAATTATAAAAAAACTATCTGGGCCAGCATCACCACATCCTCTTACATCCCCACAACCTGTGGCAGCACCACCACAGGCTATGACAGCACCACAATAACCTATGGCAGCACCACCACAGCCTATTGCAGCACCACCACAGCCTATGGCAGCACCACCACAGCCTATGGCAGCACCACCACAGCCTATGGCAGCACAATCAATACAGCATCTGGCGAATGTTCCTGCATCTTTGCCCTGGGTGCAAATTAGCTATGCTAAACCATGGAAAGTAAGCCTACAAAAGTTTGTTTTAATTTATTTAATATATCTTGACATCCATTTGTATGCCTTTTGAGAACATAACCATCGACATCTACTCATATTGATTCGTCCCCATTACCTACTACCCAGACTTCGTATCCTTCCTCAGAGTTGGTAAGGCCATTTACCAAAGCAAGACCAAGAAAGAAACTGGCAAAGGCCGAAAGAAAAGGAAAACAGCAATTTTGACAGACACTCCAATAAAGAGGGCTTTGGCAGAGGAACAGGAATCTTCAAAGAAAAAGAAAGAAGACCGTTTTAGAAACGGTAAACCGCCAAAGAATATTTTTCCTTCAGATCGCACTTCCAAGAAAATTTTCATTCCAAAAAGCTCTTCCCCTTTGGAAAGTGATGGTGAAGATGAGGACAGCCTTTGTATTTGCTGCTTAGGTGCATTCAGCAATTAAGAATGCAGTCAAGAATGGGTGCAGTGTACCAAGGGTCATAAATGGGCACAAGAAGACTGCATTTCCGGCGACACTCTATTTTATGTGTGTTTCAGATGCGAGAAAAACTTATGAAAGTGATCTTGTTTACGGACGTTTATTGTTCAAAGAAACAAGTTAGTTAACTTTTATTTTTGGGTTTATTTTATATTTATATATTGATATGGGTTATTTTATATTTCCAGATAATTTATTACAAGCTTTTGATATTTGTGTGTTGTGCCAACTTGCCCCAATAGCGGCGCACGTTGGCACGCTTGTCTTTACTGCAATAAAAGTTGTTTGGAAAACTTCATATTGAAATTTACTTAAATCTAGTAATTTCAATGTGTGCTTTAAGGTCTATCCTTTTTGTTAACGCCACAAAACTTTAATGTTTGTTAATATCATAGCATTAAAAAATAAATTTACTAAAAATGTGCCAACCTGCCCTGGTCTCCCCTACATTTTACAGTTGTTTTTTTTTTTTTTTTGTAAATGGTACATTTTACGTTTCATGTTTCATATTATATACTTTATTATTTTCAATAAAAAAATTGGTTCATGTACAACTCCAGCCTTGGAAAGCATTATAAAAATTATACCATAAATTTAGTGTGTTTTCAACTCTTTTTTAAGAAGTGAAATTGCAGCCGAAGTCTTTGCCGTGTAGGTATAGTCCAGTTTAAGTTTTCTAGCAATAACATAATTCACGAGCACTCCTAAAGCTTTGGGGTCCTATCACCAGGGACATGCTATATTAACGTTATTATTTGACAATAGACGATTGCAAACTGAAGTACAATTTGAATAACCTCCACCTTTGGTTCTCAAGTAATATGACACACCCTTGAAGACTAGAAGCCAATCGCAAACTTAAAAAAAAAGCAACACAGTCGTGTGCAAGCAGAACATTTGGTGCAACTAGACACCAGCCAAATAACAATCTGTACATAGTCCTGATTGTAAACGGGAAGCCTACAGTTCACAGAGAAGAGAGCCACGCCCGAACAGTTCCGAAGCTCTCCGAAGTTTGCCGATCGCTCGTGGAAAAAAAATAAACAAAATACAAGGATTTATATACTTTTTAAGTAACGCTAACCTAACCAACCTTTCATTTTTTAAGATAACCTAACCTAGCCTAACCTGCCTAGCCGGTAAAAAAAAAGTGAAGTACTGTTATTTATAACACTGACGTAACATAACCCAACTCAATCTTTTACTTCGGTAAAGTTCGGAAGTGGTTCGGGTCGTGGTTGTGGCTTTCGTCCCTGTGAACTGTAGGGGTATTCATTGTACACGATCGTTGGTATTCCGCGTACCTTGCCGAGATTGCGAAACTTCGTGAGTCCAAACGTTTTGGCATCGGACGCGACCGCCAATGTGCTTTGTTTTTTTGTTTTTGTTTTTTTTCGACGGGAAAAAAAAGGGGGGGGGCTATAACCTCGCGAATGGGCCCCGGGGCAGGAGTTGGTGGAGAAGGGGGGGATGTTCGGAAGGCGTGCCGATGGTCGCGCCGAGAGGCAAGGAGGTTCAGGGGTTTGTGGAGCGGCCCGTCGGGCCCCGAGGCAACGCCCTGAGGGGTTGTATTGAGGGGGAGTGGGGGGGGGGGGTTGTGCCATGGGCCCCACCTTCTCGACCAACCTGCACCGCGGGCAGGGGCGCCGGGGCTAAGAAGAACAGACGGCCGGCGAGGCCTTACACGAGCCTTGGGCTGTCCCCCCCACCAACACCCCCGTCCCAAACCACCTTTCCCCCTTCTTTTCACAACCCCCCCTACTTCTTTTTTTTTCATCCTCACGCGATGTGGCGTGCGCGCAGGGGCTGAGACCGCGATGGTGGTTCTCCTGACCTCTGACCCCCCGAACCACAACGGCCCGAAGCCGCGAGCACTGGGTCAAGCTGTGTCCGAACACGCCGGTCAGCGAAATAATTAGAACAATTATTGGGGGTCCAGGGGGTGGAAGATTTGCGATATGTCTCTTGGCGCCTGTCGGCGTTCGCTTGTTGGGTACCCGAATAACCGTGGAAGGTTAAATAGGCTCGCACTGGTCGGGGGGGGGGGGGGTGTATGTTTGTGTTGGTGATTAAGTGCGAAGCTCGCCGGTGCTTCTAGAGCGATATCGCCTCTAAGCGCAAGGCTGTGTGCTGGCGCGCAGTCTTCTCGTCGTGTATAGGAAAACTGTGGTGTTTGAGCGGTGACTACAACACTTTATAGCTGTGAAATGAAGATAAAGGTCAAGAATCTTGTACAGGGATGTTTCATGCTTAAAATTATCCTGACAACACGCGATATAGCCATTTTTACTCTTCTAGAAAAACAGTTTGTAAACGAAATTTGAAATCAGAAATACTCATCCTCCCTCAGAGTTTTCTTAAGAGGTTTGTGTTGACCCAGTACCTCCAATAGTTTAAAGTTATTTGCAAACCGTTCCCTGAATAGCATAATAAGACAAAATAATCAAATTTTTGCATATTCGATTATCTTTTCCGTGGTTTATAAAAGCATGCTTGAATGAAAAATAAATTAGAATATCAAATCATGAAAAAAAAATTCGTAAGAAATAACTCTGTATTATTTGGAGAGAAAAAAAGGTATTTCAAATATTTAAAAATAACCATAGCCATGTGTTGTACAAAATTTAAAATATCTTTCTTGTAGCAAACTATTTCTTGGCGACTGGTTTCCAAATACATAGTAATATTTTTGGTAAAAGTACAGAAAAAATGTTTTCTGTGTGGTTAATAGAGGTAATGGATGGTGTTTCGTCGCCTTTGGCTGTCCTGGGTCGTCCGCGGTTCGATTCCCGATGAAGCATCTGGACCACGAGGCCGGAAAATACCGCGATGAAGACGTGCTTTGTGGTGCACCCTGTGGCTTTGCTGTCTGAGCAAGCGACAGATCTAGGGAGACTTATTTCCGAGTAAGGTAAATTCCTAAGATCCCGGGTGGTAACGGGAAGTATTCCTTTTCCCAGCCCCCCGATTTCAGGTAGCTACCTCTTTGGGCGAATAATCTTTAGATGCCCCCTTTCCTTTTCCAGTTTTCCCCAACACGTCACAAAAATATTCAAATTCAAGGTTATTTACTACCAGTTTTAAAACAGCACATTATGCAACTAAATACTAAGGTTTTTAAAAAAAACGTAGGCCATTTGCCTTTTTTAAATTTAAACTTAATAAATGTTTGTTGCAATTTTATACCTACGGCTGCTATAACTATCGTAATAAAACATGAGTTGTAGTATACTGTATGTTATTAAACGATTTTTTTAAATATAATTTTAAAATATTTGGTTTAAGGTCTAATATTTTAAGCTCACTGCAATAGTTAGTACACATTACATTTTCCCCTCGACTTTTTTTTTTTTAATCGAATCATTACCGTACGTTATAAACTTATGTTTCCGATCCCTCAATTTTTTTGGTTCTTGTGTTATTTTCGCGCCTCGAGAACTGGTGCTCTAAGCGAATGCCCGGTTCTGTCCGTTTGTGTATCGCGGCTTGCCTATGTCGTCGGTGACGCAATCGTCAGAGGTTAGGTCCTTTACCGATGGAGCCTAAAACAAACCTTCAATTTATTTTAATGGTTGATTGAGATAATAGTTGTGAAATACATCAGAATTATTACGGCATAACACAACCTGGTTAATCAAAAAATAAAGACTTTCCAGCGGTAATTTTTGTTTTTCGCATTTACAAATATTTTACCATCTACTTTTAAGCTACTTTAAATTTTTACCGTTACGAATATACCAATAGTGTGTTGGTAGCAACTGCTGGCTTGACAACCAAGTATCACAGCTCTTTTTTTTTTTTTAGGAAAAGATAGTGCCACATACCTATGGTACATCATAGTGCCAAGTCGTTAGCCAATATGACAAACCTAAGATTCTCTTACCCCGATTTGAACGACCAAGTAATCGTCCATTCATGAATATTCGTAATTATTTTTTAAATAAAAGGTAATTTAGTTTAGGAGCATTACGTACATAAATTGTTTATAAGAACTCGTTATTTATTTATTTCAGTTTTTCGCATGTCTAGGTAATCGTAACTAAAATGAAAGGTTGGTAACGGGTAATATGTGCAACATATAAAGTACTCATATAAAATCGAAAAATTTATGAAATCTTGCAAAATGTTTTTTTTTTTTTTTTTTCACTCCAACCGCGAAGTTGCGATGTTATCGTGTAATGTAACGGAGCTTCAATATATGTAAATAAAAATGTAAATGTGTTCGTCCGTTCAACATCTCAAATCTCCTTAAGTTCTTCGTCGATTGCTTAGGAATTTTGGCACAGCCGCATATTTTTATGTAACCTGTGACAGGTAAAAAGATAGATAAAATATAGATAGGTAAAATATATGTTTTTAATATTTTCATTGCTATAGATTGACATGCATAAGTATATAGAGGAGCGACATAGAGAGATGGATATAGATAGAGAATTAGACAGAAATATACAGAGAAATAGACAGAGAAATAGAGATAGAGAGGTAGATTGAGAGACAGAGAATTAGAGAGAGAGTTAGTGGCATGATGTGTATACGTGTACCTACTTCCAACATATTACATAACAAAAATTTATTGAGGTACTGCAAATCATGCTGGGCATTAGATCGTGAATCTTGTAATAGTTTAAGTTGCTATCTTAAGAATAGTCTAAGGCATAAAATAATAGGCAGAATGGACTCCGAACTGAGGAAGTGGCATCTGTACGGCGTGCTGGATAGTGTGAAATATTATATTTATAATGTGCCTAGTTTATTAGTTATTTGTTTGTATCTTCGTCCCTTAGTTTTTTTGGTGCTACTGGGTGGCTGGGTCCCTGGTTTTGAAAATCCACGATCGGATGAAAATTTGAAAGCGGACCCAGCGTCCAAGTTCCCGAACCACCGCGTGGTTTAGACTCTTATTCCACCCCGACCCACTCGGACCATCCTAAATAATGTCGTGTATTATCCTGATTGCTAAATGCATGGCCTGTCGCACCCCGAATGGTGAGCCCTGTGTCCATGCAGGTTTTACACGGGCCCAAACTTCACGTAGTTTTATTCTAGATCTGAGATACAGCTGGCCAGTCCCCCCGAACAAAGCACATGATACACACCGACCCTCTCCCTGCGTGGCTTATCACAGCACGACCAGGGCGTATAGGTAGGCTTCGGCCTGAGACGCGCGTAGGTCCCTCCCCATAACCCGGACCATTACAGCAAACACACTTAGTTTTAGCTTTGAATATATATACTGTATAGAAGTCGCGAGTGGATAGGATTTACTCTACGTTTTTCAAGAGCGTAAAATGAGCAGCTTGGGAACTTCACCGCTGCAGTGCGCTGCCGTAACGCCCTGTATCGTCTTAGTTGTTGTGTACACGTTAGAATGCAGCACTGTCGCCCGCTGTCATTCCCCGCACCCCTCATCCATCATTCACTGCAGATCGAGGTCGTTCAACAGGAGAGGGAAGGGGTGTTTGAAGAGTTCGGCACTTGTCCGCTAGGGACCACCACAAGTCGATGCCCTAGAGATGGTGGCGATTGCGGCGGTGAATTAACCAACTACCTCAAAACCGTATTAGAAATTTTAACCTGGGCTGGCGACTTCTATACAGTATATATATTCAAAGGTTTTAGTTAGGTCATGGGTAGGGGCAAGCATTTTTCGCGAATAAATCTGAACGCCTATCAGACTGCAACAAGTTATACTCACACCAGCAGTTTCTACCTTGTGATTGGCGGACGTCTGCCAGGGAAGTCGTTGCCTTATTTGACCGAGCCACTCAGGACGTGTTTGCATCCGCACTGACTCACTGTGATTGCTGTTGTAACAATATATTGACCTGAAAGAAACTCGCCCAATCACGAGACACAGACGATGCTACAGTGTTTTAAATTTCAGCTAGCCTCGTAATCTTTTCGCGAAATATACATGCCCCTAGTCACGGGGAAAACTCTGTGTATATTAGGCTTCCCCAGCCAGTCGGTAGACGTAGGCTAATGAGCCAAGTCGTCGCCCTGAAAGACGGCACACCGCCAATTAGACCCCAAGGTCCTCCCGTTCACAAAGGCTTCGCGCCACCGATCGACTCGTAACGTTCTCGAAAGAAAAAAACAAGTGACCGCGCCATTTTTCCACGTCGCTTCCGAGTAAAACTTTGCGGGTCCCGAGTTCGTGGTAAAAAGGATGGTTTTGGGGAGGGGTGAGGGGTGGAGTGGTTTTGGAATTTTCTGTCACGTCTCTTCGGAACCAATTCTTCGCGTGGCCAAGCACTTTTACTTCTCGGGTATGGCGATCCACGCGGTCCGTGTCCTGGAAACTGGATCGCAACGCTCCAGCGGTTTTAACCAGAACTACCTGGGATCACACTCGATTTTTGTCCTTCGCCTACTGCCTGCAAACAGAGGGGGTAGGGGGTTCAGGAATGGTTCGAGGGGGAATACTTTACACGAATGCTTCTTGCAATGAAGATGATTGATTTAAAACCATTTTTTTTTTGTGGACATTCACCATTGATAGTTTAAGCTGCACGTCGAAGAGAAACCTCAAGAACGTACAAAACTTTTGATACACACTCCTAAAAAAAATAATGCGTGGAGTCCCTCCGCGCGAAAGAAGTCAAACTTCGTAATGTGGAAATGAAAATAGGAAGGGGTAGAAATTGATTTTTGGTGAAATCATATTGTATCAAATCAAACTAAAAAAACAAGTAAATTAAATAATGAATATTATAAATTAAAATAGAACAATAATATAGAACAACAAGTACGTATTTCAGCTAATTTCACGACGCTCACACTGTTTACTTCGCTGCATAGCAAGAATACTACGCGCATGTGCTTGGAATATTGGACGCTACTCGTTGCTAACACTCGCGCTGGCCTGTACCAGGTATACTACGCGCATGCGTTCGAGTGCCACGCATTCACTCTCGCTCTGTCTCTTTCTATTCCCCCTCCCCAGGAGCGTTGAACGTTTAACGCAACAGTGCTTTCATACCCCCTCCATGATTGCGTTAAACGTTTAACGCAACCTTGTTGGAAGTCGCATAATAGTTTCAATTCAAAAAACGTCAGTCATCTGATGTCAAAAGTTTAAAAATCATAGACTCCACAGTGGAAGGAATTAAGTCAGAAAAATATCACAGAATTATTGCAACAAGAACATTAAATACAGACAAACAAAAACCTTGGTCAACACGGAGATGCACAAGCAAACCCAGCGGTGACACTAACCGGATATTCTGAACAACAACACGACGACGGCACAGACGAACACAGCGAGATTCGTAAGACAAAACTGATGCGACGTTTCGGTAACTGACATCTGCTCCCGTCGTCAGGTACAAACAACAGACAGATTTACTGTTCTTGTTGCAACTTTCTCGTCTTTGTCAGCCTTACTGCGTTCGTGTGTGTGCTGTGGTAATTTTTTCCGACTGAATCCTTCCTCGAAATTTCCTGTGGTGTCAATCAATGCTTTTAACATTTGAAATCAACTGATTCTTCGTATGTTTCCTGCATGTTTGTATATTTATATACATACATATATGTATATATTTTTTCGTTCTGAAGGTTTCTCTATGAGAAATTTAGCAATGGCGTATGTCAACACGAACAAAAAGTGTGGGAGAGAATTCTTTGTGCGGACATGTGCCACCTTGTGAAGACATTCGAGGTGATCTTCAATTCGAGGTGATCTTCAATTAGTATTGCAGTATTTCCTTGGCTTGTGAGTTTAAAGCTGCGTCAGAAGTGAAGCGTTCGCCTACGTTTCGGTCGCCATTGTTCCTTAATACAATTTTAAAAACGGGATACGGAAACAGAACCGCTAATCAGCCATCGACGTATTCTTAGACGCTTTTTCGTAAAAGGACTCCACACTCGGGGTAGAGACCGGAAAAATTCGCGGATTCATTTCGCGATACGCTAAAATCCAAATACATATACCTTTAAGATGCTTTTGTTATTGGTTCACTATTAATCCGGACGACTCTAGGCCGATGGGAAATACTCAACCAAAGAAGTATCGTATCACAAGCAAACTAGTTGAGACTACTCGCAAGCCAGCAGCCAATGAAAAGGCGTTATTTTCCCGAGTATACTGAGGACTGTGTATTCTATCCTGAAGGTCGTCGAAACCGCGAATATTTCGTCCCTAACTCGGGCTATGTTGAGCCTTTGAATATATATACTGTATAGAAGTCGCAAGTGGATAGGATTTACTCTACGTTTTTCAGGAGCGTATGATGAGCAGCTTGGGAACTTCACCGCTGCAGTGCGCTGCCGTAACGCCCTGTATCGTCTTAGGTTGTTATTTGCACGTTAGAGCGCAGCACTGTCGCCCGCTGTCATTCCCCGCACCCCCCCCCCCCCAACCCAACATTCACTGCAGCTCAAGGTCGTTCAACGGGAGTTTGTGCGTCACAAAACTGTAGGGATGAGAGGTGGGGTGGAGGGTGGTTGGAGGACAACGCGTGTTTGAGGGAGGGTGGGGAAGGGGTGTTTGAAGAGTTCGACACTTGTCCGCTAGGGATCACCACAAGTCAATGCCCTAGAGATTGCGGCGGTGAATTAACCAACTACCTCAAACCGTATTAGAAATTTTAACCTGGGCTGGCGACTTCTATACATTATATATTATATTCAAAGGTTGAGCAGTTAATCAAATAGCGTGGTTCTTTCGTGCGCCGCGTTGAGCGCGCGTGTAGGCGGGGGCCTTAACTGCCGTGTTGTCGCCGGCGGGGAGCGCACGGTAGCGGGTGTGTAACAATCTGGTTGCCCGCGGTCAGTACACCGTGTGTGGGGAATCTTGCGTGAGCGTGCGTGCTAGGGGCTGAAGGCGTGTGTTTTGTATGCGGGTTGTGGGGGGGGGGGGGACAAGAGTGGGCAGGCAGTAATTCAAGTCTCGTCCAGGCACTTTCACGACCGTAGCGGCGATCTGTAGGAGGAATAGAGGGGGCAAGAGAGGGGAAGAGGGCAAATCTCACCCCCCCCCCCCCCCACACACACACACAATTTTAAAACACGTGTTACGTGTTACGGTTCCATACGTTGCTAACAAACTCAGACCGTGTTCTTGACAGCGTATACGCAGTATAAAAACTGGTTTTTTTTTCTTTCGCAGTTATCTTGAGTGCATTCAGCTCAACACACACTGTTAAAAATTTGCACCTTTAACTTACAAAGCACTGGTGAAAAAAAAAAAATACCCTCCAGGTATATTCGTAGATCTACGGATATTTGGGACTGAAATTACTTTTTTTCACAAGTGTGAAACCACAAGAATCATTTTTTTTAGTAAGAATAATTTCGAAATCAGTGAAAGTATATGGCAAAACACTAATTTTTATAACCTTTTCACGTGCTAGTTATAACGCAGAACTATGAAGTTATATTCTAACGTAGTTTCTACGGATATCCAGTTGTCAGGCACTAAAAAAAAGTATAACATATGCAAGGCACATTCTTAATTGAAAAGCCTATACGTTTACTGCATTTTATAATCGTGTTTTCCCCTGCTCATCTACTTTAAGCCTTGGTTACCCCCACTACGTTATTTTTCTTCCATTTCTAGAGTTTTATGAATAAGTTACGAAATCTGCATTCCTTGCTGTGTCTCAGATTTTCAGACATTCCAAAATTGACGCTGATCTAGCTCCTTACTGAGACTGTATGTGAATACTTATTATAGTTTGTGATTTTCCATCAGAACCTTTGCGCGAATACTTACTCGTCCTTAATCACACAGTTGTTCCAAAAAAAATTTTAATCTTAGTTTTCAGTTTGCCTGAGCTGGAATGATTGCATAGTCTTGTCTAAAATTGTGCAATGTTAATAAGTATAATGCGATATAAAAATTCACTAAAGAAGCAAGAAGTATTCGAGGAGCATATATTTTGTGAAAACAGTTTTGTATGAATCAGTGAAATAAAATTTTCATGACCACCTACGTAGTTAACATTTAAAACAGAAAAAGCAGACTTTCACTATCACTACACTTTGCACTTTTGAATTGGGAGAGATGCTGTCCCTGTCGGCACCGGCGTATGAAGTGTGGCCTACGTTTCAGGTTTAAGAAAATGGTTGCCTATATTCTTGGCGCTCACGAACGACAAATTTTAGTGTTTCTCACGTCACGTAGTTAGGTTTATTAATATAGTTTGTTAAGAAATATTCCAGAATTCTATAAACATTATGTTTTATGCATTACCGATCCTGGGAAACATATTTGAGTGAGCATGACGAAATAATTTAGTCTTACAAAATGTTTTGAATATGGAAACTTGCTTGTTATTTGCTTCGATCACAAGCTATCTTTTAGCATATAGCGGGCGATAAAACTCACAATATCATTATATCTGTCTAAGAACAATCCTAAGATAGAAATAATATGAAAAATGCAAGAACACAATCTAAACTATATTAAAAATTGGCTTGATTCAAGCTGGAATCAAGCTTGATATGATCATCCTACAAGCTCCCATATGTCAAACATGACTCAAGCTAAATTTTCTCCACGCGTAAAGCTTGCAACAAGCTTGCAATAACAAATTTTTCCACAGCATCTATGTGCAGATATCAAGCTGATGTCAAGCTTTCGGTAAGCTTGTAGAAGGAAAATCTTGCCTTAATGGTCCGAAATAAGGCTTGAATCAAGCTGCAATCAATCTTTTATGCTTTGAGCTTAAGCGGAAAGCCTAGTTTTGTCATTTGACAAGAGTGCAACAAGCTTATGTGAGATTTTGGTGGCGGGTGAAGTCCAGCTGAAATGACTTAATTCGTGCCCACTGCGTCGGTATTCAGGCAGTTTGACGACTACTGTATTTCCTCAAGCTTCTTTGCGTAACAATATGACTTAAAACTGCCGACGACTGAACTGCGCCGTAAAATCGTGCCTGTAACTTTTACAAAGCATTCTCGTGTGATAAGCTGTTGTCAAACTACTCTCCTGGCAAAAATTTAATGGTTGATATTTTACAACAGGGTATTGTTTAACTTACAAAATTAAAATATATTTAAGATGTATTATTAGTGACGGGTCCTATTTTAGTAAGACCTGTACCCGTCAGACAGCAAGAATTTGTTTAATTTAACTGTCGGCAAAAGCTCAGGGCGTGGTTTTAAAGCAAAAGGGCCATGATTTTAAAGCAAAAGGGACATGATCATGCAGACATGACCACACCCTGCCTAAGGGCGTGAAAAAAGAGTGAATTCAGTTTTATAATAACAAAATCATAGTAGGTATCTCATAGACATACAAACAGTGAATGTAGTGTATATCTCTATGTCAGACACGCGGTCATATAGTAAGGTCTGGCAAATTCATATCCTTCTCCTTGGCGAGACCCGTCCGCTTAGTGGAGCTCGCGGTGGCTAGCGAACTAACGGCGCTAATGACAGTTCAGTTTTGAATATCCTCTATAGATGGCTTTGCCTTTAATTGTAAACGTGCTGTGGTTTGGTGCGTCCGTCACGTCTAGCGTAGGAGTTACCTGCTTTCCCACAAACTGGAGGCGTCCCGGTTTTGCTGATGCAATAAGTCCCATTGCCAAACATTTAAATTGGCAAGAATTCATTTGGGCAATCCATGCTAGTCGCATGGTAAGATCTATGTTGGTTCCTGAAGGGTATCGAGTACTCGAATGACACACACTGGCGGAAAATAATAACTCTTATACTGGTGTCTACAGAAATATGTGTATTGCATTCAGTTAAGAGTGACTCTACTATGTCAATGAAACGCAAAACTGTATTACTCTCGACTATCTTTTTTTTTTTTTTTTTTAATAATTAATCATCCCTATTTTTTATTACCCTCAGTATCCAATCTTGAAGCCTACGCAGACGTAGTTGCTGGAAAAAAATTTGTTGTATCAAATAGGTACTTAAGTTATACTCAAAATTAAAGAAAATTCTTACGCAAAACGTTTTTTAAGTAAATATCATTCGGAAGCTTTTTTCTTATTAATTCAATCTTTTATACACCTGAAAATTTATTCTGTCCATTTGTTAAGTAAAATTTTTGGAATAAATCACATTAACATGTTTTACAGTGGTAACATATCGCAGTAGTGTGAAATCGCTCGAGACATTGTGTCTTTAAGAAGGTAAGTTTTCTGTATTAAAAGATACAATTTTTTTATGGCATTAATTATAATCAAACAAATGTATGGCGTCTAATAAATATATATATAATAAAGAAAGGTATCTTAAGTCTTGTATATATATATTAGCTTTACATTTTCAAATGGCAGTAGCAACACATTTGCAGAAACATACAAATTTCTGCCATCAATGGTAGCTAAACTTACGTTATGTTTGCTTACAGAAAAACCATCGATAGTTAAGACACTTTTCATCGTGACAGATTGCACAAATAGATGCTGTTTAAAATTATGAACACGAGTGCTTATTCGTGGAGACTTTCAACAATTCTGTTTATTATGTGTTCGGTGACGGTCTAGACTACAAATGCTTGTACCTAAGCTTGGTGGAGCCTTGCAGAAGGATTGCGAGTTATTTGACTCGCCCTGAAAGAGGACTAAAAGCCGACTTTTGAAACACACACGGAGAAACATTTGTCTCTGCTTATTGATTCGGATACGCAAACGCCCGGTGTAAAAAATGTAAGAAATATCAGTTCAGTATGATCAAGCCACCAGTAATGTTCTGGGAAAGCCGACCTCTTGGAATAGGGTATGTGTGGCCCGGGGCATTCGCCCTCCCTCCTCCCCGCTCCCTAAACTCTACACGCGGCCTCAAGCTCAGCAGGCCAGAGTCCGGCCGCTGAGCACACGGCCCGACACAGTGGCTCGTAGTAGAAGCCCCTGGGGTACGAAGCAGTGCCTTCTCCCTCACGAAAAAAAAAAAAAAAACACGCATGGCGCCATCGAGATGGTAAACCCCCCACCACCAACCTTTATTTTTTTTTCCTTACATTTCCACTACTGTAATTACGGCCCCTACGCCGGGCCATGCGGTGAGGGGTGTGTTGGTGGGGGGAGGGGGGTGGCGTGGAACCGCTGTACGCCTGGGGGGGACTCCTGCGAGAAGAGGGCCGCGGGTTCGCTTCCAGTCCAGGTCGGGAGCCCTGCCCCCCTGCCCCCTCCCCCTTACTTTCATTAGTCACAGCAACTGCATTCCTACGCCGGCGCGTGTGAGGTAGCCGCTGCCCCCGAAGGTCACGACGACTGCGCAGTTTTCTCAGCGCCGTCTGGTGATCCTGATCCGAGCGCACTATTTAAAAAAAAATTTTACCCTTGAATTTACCAGGTAAAAAAAGGCTGGTTACAATTCATCCAGGGTTCTTCATAAATTTAACATGATCTGCCAAAACACTCGAATTATAGGCATATAACCATCGCACATGCTACTAATATTACAAATATGAAAGTTTGGATGTCCAGATGTTTGAATGTTTGTTACCCACATTACGCCCGAAAAGCTTGACAGATTTTAGATGAAATTTGGCGCACAGCTAGTTCATATTATCCTGGCTCAACACATATACTACATTCTATCTCTAAGGGCAAAAACACGCTTATGTCGTTTCCACAGGTGTTTTTACTCTGTTCATACGGAAGGAAACAGAATTCGGAATTTGAAGTACGCCGTAGTTTCTATGAACATCCAGTTATCTGAAATTACGAAGAACATTTGGTTGTTTTGTTTTTTAGGTGTATCCTTCGTGGGGTAAGTCCGTAAGTTTACTGTAATTTCTAACAGTGTGTGGCTAGATCAAGAATTCAAGCTTAAACATCATTTTTCAAAACCATTTTAATCGTGTTATATGGTTAGTAGCTCTCTGCCCCTCGAAACTAGTAGGAATCAAAGTAGCCAAGTCGTTCACACTTTTCCCAACGCTAAAACATACCTCGCTGAAAGTAGGTACAGAAAATTTTACTCCAATACATTAATTATTTTGGCATGGTCCATTATCACACTGTTCGAAAATAAAGTAAATGTACAGACAAACGCACTGCGCCCAACGTATACCTTGCTTCCGCGGAGCGTTTGAACGTAACTGCGCTGCGATCGCACGTCTTCTTAGCCAATGGAATAGTGTAGTATTCTTATGCGCGCGCAATTCAAATTTGCTTTCTACCGTTCCTTATCAAAAATTGATTGTTTTGGCCTTTATTTAGTGTAGAAAAGTACTGACCAAACTTTACAATTACTTCAAATACCTACACTGTAGACTTAACAAATACCGTAATAGGACAATATGTGAAACTCTGACCAATTAGCATGGGTGAAGCGCGAGACACTTAAAATGCATCTCTTTCAAGCTAGTTTACAATCCACGGCCGCTGTATGCCACTACTGTAAACTAGTCTCACGCACTTGAAAACTTAGGTACACTCCACACTGTCAGGTTCGCTATCATCACTTGTCTCGTGTATTTATTACCAGTGTCCCATATTGTCCCTATTACAATATTTGATACTAATACCGGATAGCTCCTTGTTACAGCCGCTGGTGAGAATGTGAAAAATAACCTAGCGGCAAGAGGTTTTATTACCAAAAAAGTATTATACATATTTTTTTTAACTATACAATATATTTTCTGGTGTCAAACATGAATAACTTATTTTCAAGCAATTAAAAGAACTGGTAATATATATTCCCCTTTGAATCCGTGTGATTAAAAAAATTCTTGGAGAAAAGGAAGTTTTTTGCGTTGTCATAATGTTGGTAACCTATGTATTAAACAAATATGTTGGTCATGTCATGGAGGTAAGAAGTAGAAGTGTACTAAGATACCAATGGTTCGTACTGGACAAACAGTCTGGTATTTATCGGTCTGACGTGTCAACAATGCCAGGTAGTCACATTAATTCTTGGAGCTGTCCGGTATTAGACCGTAGTGTACTTGCTTGCTTACTTGTTATCAGAACAAATCAAGGAAACAGCTTGAAACAAAGTACTGACAACCTACTAAGATAAATCAATTAAAAACCAAGGATAAAGTTTAAATAAAAAATCTCTTTTGGCACAGCCTACAGGCGTAGGTATATTCTGATGTACATATTTTTCTTCTGGAAATGTTTTGTAAACTTCTATAAACTTCTGTAACATTTTAAGAACTAAATGTTCATAACAAACTGTGTGTCGCCAGTATTCAAAAAAGTTCGATTTACCATTTGCTCATATTCCATGCAGCGGAAATATTTTTAATGTTATTAACTTAATGCATCCAACAATAAATGTCTTAACTAATTTCATTTTATGCCTACTAAGGTAATTATGCAATTATTTTTGTCATTCAAACACTATTGTTCATCTCGTACATTGTCATATAAAAATATTTTGGACCAAGATTATTATTTATAAATTCTGACGAATTTGGTACTAAGGAAGTTATAATTTTTTTTATTTCAACTCCTGTTTTTACAGTAATAGTTCCATCAAAAATTGTTTTAGTCAAAAGATTTAGATGAAGTTTAGGAGTTTTACAATCTATTATAATGAATTTGATGGTATATCTATTTTAAAATTTTACTTTTTTTTGTCTTTCTACCTTTGTTATTTCCACCCCTTGTAGTAATGATTTGTTACATAAAATTTACTTAAAATATGTTTTCAACAATATTTAAAAAGTTAAACAAAAATAAATATTAATTCGATAGAGTACACGGTAGGGAAGTTTTATTTATTTTCTTATTTCAAGCCCAGGTTTTTCCCAACACTTTAAAGTAATGGTTTGTATTATCAATAATTGTTTCAGACAAATTATTTCAATAAACATTATAAAATTTACGAACTATTTGAAAGGATATTATAGAGTACCTACTAAAGGAATCATGGAAGTTTTGGAATTTTTGGAATCTATGGAATTAAAGCAATGGTTCGTCTGATCAAAATTGTTTCAGACTAAAGTTTTAGATAAACATTATAAGATTTACCAAAAATTTGAATGGTTTTGATAGTGTTTCTACTAAGGGAGATATGATTTTTTTTAAATTTACCTCCTAATAATGTTTGAAGGCTTTCACGGCCATTGTCTGAAGTAGCTTGGTTTCTGGGTTGTAGCCGTGTCCTTGGCGAATAATTCACCGACGTTTCGGTCGACATTTCAGTCGCCATCATCAGGGAGCAGTTACCTACTGAGGTTCTTAGGTTCTTACCAGTTTTCCTGCCTTTATATACTCTCGCCTGAGGGGAAGGTGCTTTCTGATTGGCTGCAGCTGTGGGCCAATCAGAGCCTTCCTTTCTTCTGGTTGGCTGGGCCGTTATGCCAATCAGGGGCGATCTGTCTGATGTTGGATGTGGAGCTATGGTTTGAGAATTTATAAAGAATTTCTTCTTACTCTCTACAGCCAGAATCGTCTCCCGACTTCCATTGATGACTTATTTTAATTACCTTTAGCTATAAATAATTAAATATCACTATCAAGCGTGGGGCTCTCGGGGCACTTCTTGCAACTGGGGATGGATATTAAATATTTGTGCATATCGTGAAGTTATTCGAAAAAATGTTGGTAACCAACCTTACGGGGTACGAGTATTTTTCTACCTACCAACAATGACACAAAATTGTACTTGCCATTTTTATTTTTGATGTCCGAAACATCCATATCGACACGTGGGAACCATTATCTTAACCTTGATTATCACAAAACTCCAGATTACAGAAAACTAAACTTCTCCCCCCCCCCCCTCAAAAATAACTCAAATTGTATGCCGTTGTGTGGTTCAAATAAATATGGTTACGTGGAACATAACCCTGCGTGGCAGTGTGTTAAAAATAATTGTTCTAGCACGAACTGAATATATTTTCAAAGAGAAAGGAGTTTTAAAAAAATGTATTTAATTAAAATAAATTCTATAAAAGTGATAATACTAAAACACGCGTACACTGTTAATAAAGCACTACATGTGTGTTGATTTTAAAAACTATCTTCTATTGACTGGAAGCATCCAAAGTTTTACGAAAGTAAATGTTGACGTAAGCAATCATTTCTAACCATTACATGATCAGTTTCTATGGTTAATAACTGGAATGGACTGTTTGAAGAGGAAGGAAAATGTGACATTTTAGCTACTGTTAAGTCGGCTAACAAAAACACACATATTTCTGAGGTGAATCGATATTATTATTTGTTTTGTTTTTTTTTTGGCAGCCACGCTCATTTAAATATAACTCACACAAAAAGGGAACAGGAAATTCGTAGTGTACACAAATATTTTTAACACGTGTACAAGTATGCAAGTGTTCGAGGCTACAGGCGAGTGTACACCGGTGTGAGTGCAAAGAATGTGTGCAAGTATCCAACTGAGCGAGTATGCAAATGTGCTATAATGCTAACATTCCGCAAGAGACGTCGCTGCCGTCTTTATCGGCAAGTATCTTGGCAGCTAAAATATGATACATACATTCGCCTTCGATAAACTATGAAATGAAGTTTTTAAACTGGAGGTTAACGATATTGTAACAAACATGGCGGCGAAAACATGCAGATAGTCTTACAGTTGACGTAATCTCTACTTAATTCGTTTATTTCCCCTCCATCCACCCTTATTACCCCATCGAGGGCCCCACTCCTGATTGTTGCACTTTTCACTTTTTGTTTCGGTTGTAAGAATGTTCACTTCAATGAACATTTCAAATGAAAGAGTAAAAACAGGGACTGTATAGAAAGCATTTAAATATTTTAACTCATTATTTCCAATATATTTTTGGTTTTCAAAAATTGTTGCAAATTTTTTTATTTAATGTTTTACAAGGCCAGGGCCATCAAGAGAAATTAAGGGTGGGGAAAAAATAATTTTGTTCTGGTATCCCTCCCTATTACTTAACACACATACATCTCTTCAAACCCGTCAATATTTAAAAAAAAAATAAAATGGTGTTGTCTGTAAAGTCGGATTACGGACGATAATTTTACCCGATGTCATAAGAAAACATTGATTAAAAATTGCATACTTTTTAATTTTCAAATATTATTTACAGTTTTTGCAAATTTAATTTAAATAATTCGTTTAAATATAATCATGAACAATTAGTTAAAAAGCCCGCCTTAACCTGTTTGATATTATAGAAGATTTTCTCATTCGGTGGTTGGCCGGTTCTTGCACGCTCAGCCGGCGTTCATCGATTTATAAGACGTTATCACGTCAAAATCCAAATATTGCAAAAATGTAACAAGTTTTTAATGCTTTATAAATAGGACAAGACTATGTGGTTATTAACAGCAATTTTAAAAAGAGTTTTAAAATTATTTTCATTGTGTCTCCTTGTAGTCTGTTATCACAACTTTCTTCCGAGAAGCTTTGTTTGTATATAGTTACCGTGGCCAGGTCTGTAAACGTGATACGAGCATATCGCATAACTTGAGGTTTTCAGGTTTTTGTAATTATTTTCGTCCTTTCAGGGTGAATCTACGCATTATAAAGTGATGAATGTGACTGGGCCCTCTGGTGTAAGAGGATCAATCTCTCACCCCCCCCCCCTCCAAAAAAAACCTCACGGAGGTAATGTATAAGGCAGTACCAACTGTGGGCCTTTGAATGCCCCGTATTACACATCGAAAGTATCTGAACTTACTGCCAACCGTACCTGTGTAGATCTGTTAAAAGAAATTATTCCACTTGCACCTGCTTGGCAGCTGTGAAAGTCGCCTCTACGACAGTGCATCGGAAAAAAAAACTAATAACTGGATAATCTGGTGTAATTAACAAGTTGGAAAAAATTAAATAATATACGTGCACGTTCGTGAGAATTTGATCGTCAAATGTATCGTAAGCAAGAGGCGAACTCTCTCTCTCTCCCCCCCCCCCCCCAAAAAAAAAATCCACCGTATTTTTAGTTCTGAACAGATACGAGCTGAATTAAGTAACTACAACATTGACGTCATCATAAAATAATTAGCTTGTTAAGTGTAACTTAGGTTACAATCTGACAAGTTTAATTCGTAAAAATAAATTACTTACGTGCATTTCTACAAAAAAAAATAAGTTCCAATAATTGTACCAACAGGCATAAAAGTCTTACTTCGTTATCAGGTTTTTTTTTTTCAATCTAACCACTCTTTACCCCACCCCCCGTCTTTTTCCTCGTCTTTCCTTCGTAGTTCTAGTCGTTTTTGCGTGTGTATTAGCATTATCAGTGCAAATTTTTGATGATCATCTATCAGTTGCTTATTTATAAATAACTTAATCATTTTAATTAATCCTGAAAATCATAAGTGTAAAATGTTGGGTGTTCTAATTCATTTTTGCAGTAAGTGGCCCATTTTTTGGCCAAAATTGTGATGGAAATTATAACTGTATTTGCACAAGTATTTCTTTTTAATGTTACTTATACAAGATGTCACAATTTTTGGCGATCTAAACATTGATAAATAAGTCATGAGGACTAAGGCAGATAGATGATTTCGTCATATGTCAGAATGATAAACCATAGACACATCTGCGCTTGTGTTAATCACTGCAATCTGACGGTTTAACTTTCAAAACATTTGATGTAAACAATGACCAGTGCATTGGTTTACATTTAAGATTACAAAAACCCCGCTCTTTCTGTATGGTTATTAAATGTTATTTTATACTTTTACTTAGTGAATTTACGGGATGAAATTCACTTTCGGTCATTCAACACAACATGCTAAATATCTGCAAATGTTTTAACATAATTCTATGAACATACATAATTCTATCACAACAACAGTATCTGACCATAGTAACTGACGCTCGTAAAGTGTTCCCTGCAAGGCAGACTTAAGTAAAACACCTGACAATATCAGTTGAGTACATAATTAGTTTTGACTCACTGCGAATGTTCTATAAGGAATATCATTATAAATAAACCAGTTGAAAAAATAATTTTTGAAGTAGTGATTTCATTAAAAGTAATTATATTATCACCTTCTTTCTTTAAAAATAGAATATTGACAATTTTTTTTTCTTTACAAAAGTATGAAATATTGCTATCTAAATGACAGTTATCTTCTAAAATAATTTGTAATGTTGTTTTTCAAAAACTTTTATTTTATGATTATCTTTAAAAATGATAACCTCTTTAATATTTTAAGCTATAAAACTAATTGATGAATATACATATTTTTCAAAATATTTATTTTCACATTTTTGTGAATATAGTTGATACAATTTTAAAACATGTTCACATATAATAATTTTATTAAAATTTGTGCATCAAAATTACACTGAATGAAACGCCCCACATCAATTATTTATAAACACAGAAACTAAAAAATAATCACATTAAAATTTCATTGTTACTCCCTTAAACATTTACACATATTCGGTTGGTTTTTAAAAATATACATTAAATTGGTTTGAATTCAAACTTAATGAATATATAGTTTTTTTAATTTCATGTTAATAAACGTTTAAAATTCAAATTTTGCTGTGGTTAAATTTATTTTAGAGATCTTATTAGGCCTACTTACGTTCTGGTTTACCTATATGTCTACTTAGCAGGTTCAACGTTTTGAAATTCTGTAACACATGCTTTGAACTCTAACCAATGTCGTTACTGTACAAAGAGCCTAGGTAATTTTCTACATCGTATTAATAAATTTTAATGTTTAAAAACGGTATCACAAACCGAAGCAGTTAAATCACTTCATTCTTGCAATTAAGTTTGAAATGAAAAAGCATGTTACTAGTACTAAAAATATATCTTCTTACAATCATTAAATTATTATAATTTAAACTTGACTCATATATGAGACACTTTTGTTGTATCAATATGTTGTTATTTTATATGCGTTCAGGAATTCTGTTTAAAATAATTAGGTATATTCTAGATGTGTAATTCTTAACCAAGACAAACCTTTTCGGAATAAATGCATTTTATGTTGTTTATTTTATATCTTAAACTAATCCGTTAATATTTTCCTTTTGAGATACTTTGTTATGATATAAAACTGTAATTGTGTTCATCTACTTATCACCAATTTGTTTAGATAAATCAATTTAGTGGGTAAATAAACAGTAAATTTATTCACGTCAGAAAATATGTGCTATGTTAAGTTATTTATTACAAAATTCTTTGTGGTAGCTAATTTTTTTTTTCAAATTTAATACGTTATCATTAGAAAAATATATTTTTAATGCTTTTTTTATATATATTTTGACATTTAAACTGTGCTGGATTCAATATTTAATACTTTTATCTTATTTTACCACAACTAGTTTTAAAATTTCTTTTTAATTTTGGAAGAGATTGTCTTTGTTAATTTATAATATTTTATTGTTGAGTTTGATTTAAATTGAAAACCGTCTCTATCTCCAGTTCTGGAAACCACACTTTCTTAATTAAAATGAAGGTTTTTTTATGATAAGTTAGTGCTGAGGTCTTGTTACAATCTAATAGAGAAGTTAAATCGTTTAAAAGCTGTAAAATATTTTTTTTAAGTGAAAAATATTTACGAACGCATACTTAAACGTTAACCACTTTCTGACTTCTGCCACGAGGTTTATCAGTTGATTTACAGATGTGCTACTTATCGATGCTAAAGACGTGCCGTATGGAAAGTTTCACTGGCATAACACAACGTTTGCTGAAATATTTTCTAGAGGTAGGCCTATACTCACAGTGATTTTGGAGGCGGGAGCCTGGCCGATTCCACGCGAAAAACCGGCCGCGCGGCCGAACGGGAAACGCACCAAGCACACACGCTCGCGACAAAACCGCCTCACACGTCGACTCGTCTCGCTACGGCGTCTGAAACTGACAGCACAGCTGAAAATTTTTCCCTAAAACGATCCTCGAACGCGTGGAGAGAAAAGGGGGGAGGAAAAAATTACACACACTTTACCGCTATTATTTTTTATTCGTCTTTTCCAACTCTCCTTTTGCCTTCGAAAAACGTAATTTCCCCCCTTTTTCTCATGCATGTAATAGGCTAATCTTTCTTACTTATAGGCTACGTAGCTTATTACCTCGGTAAATGGGGGGAGGAGAAGGGGGGGATAAAAGGGGGTACGGTGCAAGAGAGGGGACCTACAATCACGATCAAAATAAACTTTTTTAAAAGCAACAAGAAAATCTAGCATCATCGGGGCTTTTAACAAACTCTAATAATGATAATGATGTCTCAGCCGGCGTAGTTTTCTATACGTGCGCTTCTTTCCCCGACGGTCTTTGCTCGGGCGCCCCGCGCATTATACGACCGGCAATTTCAGCCGCCTACCCCCCGTCCTGAAAACGTCGGCCCGGGACTCTGGCTGGGCGACCGGGTTGGAACCTGTTATTTGATTCAAGGTTATCTCTCTCCATCTCTGGCGTCCTGCGCTTGGCAACACGTGGGACTTACGGCCTGTGGTCCGTAGATTTCTCTCTCGATACGCGAGGCACAGTTTAATCTTTTCTGTTACGTGGTGCCGCCACAAAAAAAAAAAAAGAACTAAAGAAAGAAACCATTTTGAAAATTTACACTTGAAGGTTTCGTGCTATTTTGACTTTCGAGTTCCAGTCTCGTTGATGTGGCAGCGTTTACCGAAGTTTCGCTTGACATTTCAGTAGGCATCTTCAGTGTCTAGAATCAGCTTGGAGCTGGGAGGTGGTTTTATTACATGTACTGGCAATGAATCTGGTTAATATAGCCCAATAATTGGCTATCCGAAGAAAAGCCACGATGAGGCCTGAATTCGACTAAGAAACTCTGGCTGCAGATTCATCACGACAAAATAAGTTGAAAACCTCTGAACGAATTACGGTCTAAAGCGCTTACCAAGGCTGGTATACGTCTTTGAAGTTGAAGCTGAACAACATTGGTTGCAGTATATAATTGAGAAAGTATTTGAGACAGAACACTGAGCGTCTGTATTATGATACAAGCGCCGTGAACTTTGTCCCTGTGGCAAAATTGTTTCAACGAAATAATTGGATACAACACCTTTATAGGCCACATATTTTTGTGGCGTGTTAAAAACCCTGAATTGAAATAATTTTTCTACAACAACTAAATTCGCAGTGGTTTTAGAACTTCGTCCACTTAAACGTAACCCAGACACCCAGTGGTCTATCTCAAATACTTTCTCCAAAATTTATAATAAAAATGCTTTTCAGCTCCAATTTCAAATACGTATGTCAGCCTTAGAAAGTACTTTAGACTACAGGCCTTATTGATGTTTTCGACTTATAATTTTGTAAATATAATCGGTTGAATTTGGATTCATTTTGTACAGAGAGCCATACCACCTCCCAGTTGATTCTCAGGCTTGAAGATGCCTACTGCAATGCAGAGCAAAACGTCGGTAAACACTCACTGCAATGCCGATCTACTTATAAAACCGAGATATCTTATGAGAAAACGGCCGTACAGCTTGAAATTCACTCACAAGTGTTGGTTATTGTTGGAGTGAATGTGGAGTAGACGTTAATAACAAAAGCAAACTATCATAGGGGGAAACATGGACAAACTTAACTTCATAGCAAATTTTTGGAAGAAGGAGGAAATGTTAATGACTTACAGAAAAGACTTTGCGTTTAGTACAATTTTCCTTTTTCGAATGCAGGGCTGTGGGTACAGGTATTTTAAGATTCCGTGTGAGAAATATGTAAACTTTTAAATCACACCAACTAACGGTAACCAGTACCTACTCAATCTCCTATTTATGTTTCCAAGTTTTGCAACCAAAAAAATACTAAGGATTTGCAGTATCGTAAAACTGAATGAATAGAAACAGCGGGGTGAACAGAAAAAGTGTGTTCAAAGAATCTGTATGATATTCTTACGTTTAAATTTTTATATTTTGTAAGTTATTTATCAACATTATTTAGAGTGATTTTTATTCCAGAATTATTTTATCTAAACATTTCTTGAGTTCACTGTTTCTATTTAACACACTGTTTCTACTCATCCCGTTTTAAGATATTTCGTTTGAATTTATAAAGGGAGTGTTAATTTTTTGAGCTTTACTTTAGATCATTCCTGTAAATTTGAATACTTTAGAATGGTTGCTAACTGATATATTTGAGCTAGTAAGAAGTTAAAATATTAAACAACTTGTCCCTATAAATTTTCCTTTGAAACACTTTGCAGTATAAGTCTCTGGTTTAACTGAAATGTTTGCAGTTGTTGACAGAAATGCCCATCGAAATCATTAATTTTGACATACGACATTGCTAGTTTACACTGCACGTCATAGAGAAAACCCGAAGAGCAGACGAAGAAAGATAAATACAAAAACACACATAAAACAAGCCAAAATGAGCCGGCGTCAAATGTTGCATGTAAAGACAGCACAGAAAATTGCGTGGAAGGAATTAGTCAAAACAATACCGCAGCACAGGCGAACACAGGCTGACAACGACGAGACAGTTGCAACAAATACAGTACAGAAATACGGATGAAACCAAAACTTTAGAAAACACAGCGAAAGACAGAGGAACCAAGCGATGACACTAAACAGATAATCGGTGGACAAATCAGTACAGACAGACACTGTAGGGTTCCCAAGACTAATGGCGATTTTAAATTTCCTTATTCCAGTTTTTAGACCCTTTTTTTAATTAGTTTATTTTCTCCATAGCTTAATCTATACGCAAGTGTTTGAAACCACGCATGTTATTGTACTGGTAAAATCATAAGGTTTTATTTTACCCTAAATTCATCTTGGTAACTATTGTAACCATGATAAATTTTATTATAATTAATTTCTCGTCTCACTCGAGCTGATACGAGCATCGATAACAGTCGACCGGTGGTGACTTCAGAAAGCAGTCTTTCAGATGTAAGAACAGTAATTTAATAAAAAAAACTTACCAAAAAGTTATGCACTTAAAGACGATATGAGTTCTCGTGCAGGCCGGGTTGCATAACCCCACGGCGCCGTGAAAGAAGGGGAGACAGCGTTTTCCGAACAGGTAGTACTCCCAGAGTCATAGCAGGTAATGAGTATAATTTGACCTTAATCTATCCGGAGTCGAGCTCGGGACCCCCAGTTCCCCTGCCTTTGCTTATAACCGAAACGACTTTTGTCCCTATTAAACGTAATTTTCTAAATCGCGTTCGCACAATTTTCGGTCTATGCCCCGTCCCGGGATGGCCAGTCATTATCATTTTTATACTCGTCGACTTTCAAGGGGGGGAGGGTGGAGGGGTCGGCGAGGGAGGGGAAGTGTGCCAGTGATGGTGGGCCGGAGGGGGGGAAGGGGGAGTTACACGGGGGAAAGAGGGGGTAGTTGGTAAACAGTGAAGGAAGGGAGGAAGGAAGGGGGTAAACGTTCACAATTGATTCCGGGGCACGACCTGTGTTCTTGGCGTTCACACGACTCTCTGCCACGAAAGAACCCGTAGGCCCCCCGTGGCCAGACGGGCTTCTGTTCCGTTATTCAAATGGGGCACCGTGTTGTTTTTATCGATTAATGGTACACTAAAAAAAGAGAGTTTTAATATGGAGGCTGCATACGAACTGTTAATCAAAACCTGTATGACACATGATTTCACACTTTCAGCACTTGTTAAGATCGACATGAACATTTGCCTCTATGTTCATGAAAACCATTAAATAAGAACTTCTTCAGTAGAAAAGAAACCTTTAGTTAACAATTAAATATTGCTGTATTGTGAATTTATTTAAAACCATGTGCAAACACACGAAATACTAGATGCAAAATAATTACTACTTCCCCTTTAAAAGCGTCATTGATATTCACTGTGCTATAGTTTAATAAGTATTAAATTAATCCATGATGCGTGCAATCACCAGAAAATTGTAGTCTTATATGCACATAAAGCATATTTAAAAATTTTCGGCACATTTAACTTTAGATGCAGAAGGCGGAAACACAAGTTTAGAGTTTACCGATGCTTGCGTTGCGTTTTTTTTTTTTTTTTGTCTTGCGTGATTTATCAAAACTGTAAAAAAACGTAAATTTTCGGACTTTTTAACGAAGAAATTACCTTAAATAAACGAAGAGTTCTTCATCATTTCAGATAAGTGAATCTACGTAAGAACTACGCCAATTTAAACTTCTCTGTTCCGTGCTTCTCTGTAACAAAATCAAACAGGCAAAGTGTAAGTGACAACAAATTTTAATTTTTTTTTTTCGATTAATTATTGTGGATACATACTCAATGCAAGTGAAAGCATTACCCGTTAATTTACTAAGATAACCGTAAATTAAATAAGATCTCTGGATATATATAATATATATTATATATGTAATATATAATATATATTATATATATGTAATATATATTATATATACCTATTATATATATATTTCTGCATAAATTTCAGGTGAATATATTTGACAGCGAACGGGTTTTGAAAACGTCGTTACTTAACCACTTTAGCGTCTTGCGTTACTTTAAGTGGTTTTTGAACACTGCCTATAAGGGTGACATTGGCAGGTGCATCAAGTGCCCACTCGCCTCTATAAGCCAGGCAGTGAGCGGGAGTGAGCAGCCTTTCCATAGAGCTGCGTGCAGATATGTGACTCGAAGCTGTGGCCCTGCAATTTGAATGCAGGACAACTCTGTAAAAATTCTGCAGTGCATATGTCTCACATGGTTACCGTATATAATCAGTTACAATGTTTTTTTAAGTCACAGGGGCGTGAGAATGCCTATATTGTTGGTCACATTTAAGGACTCGGAATTAATTATTACCGAACGCCCAATTTTATATAAATTGGCCTCCCTCGTAGTCTGGCAATAGTTTTTCTTACCATTTGATAACAGATTACGGATAACTTCTGTGATTTACGATTAGAAACTTATCTTTCAGAAACCTTACAGTGATTTTACGATTAAGAGGACGTCTCCTAAAGAGGGAGAAAGAAGAATCATTTGAATACCATCCTCAAATCTATAAGTTCTGGTGGTAGAACAATTTTTACCATGGCTTATGTTTGAATTTTTGAGATCGTTAAGGTGTAGGCAATTACATTTTTAACGTAGCGCCGGGAAAAGGCAGTTTTCCAGCTGCAACAAATATTTGACCTCGTAGCAGCATTAACATTCAATCAAGAATCTTCTTTAAAAAAAATATTGGTTACACTTATATAGTCACGCCTTTGCTATTTCAAAAAATGTATACATATTAATTTGTCTTTTCTACTTCAACGAAAGCCAATTATCAACAAAAAAAATTAAAAACATAAAATCATGATACAAATAGTGTTTAATCAAATATGTCATTTGGTTCCTATCTCTCCACCTTACTCTTTCTCTCTCTCTCTCTCTCTCTCTCTCTCCCCCAAAAAAAACTTTTTTTAAGGCTGCTGTATGGTTGCTACAAACCCTTTGTTTAAGACTCGATGTCTATATATCCAGAGCTGATACGGCAGACTTTGGCTTGAGCATCAAATGCCTCTTTGCTTCGACGCAAAATGAACATTGCTACTCAATGGGAAGTCGAAGACTACCGTACGAACGGTGAAGGAACTGATGTCACTTTTAATAACATGGTGACTGGAGTGTGAACAGGAAAAAGTTTCCATGGTGCGACATCCAGACAAAATTCTACCTAGTTTTCGATTCATGGCCTCTAGTCACCAAAACTATCGTCTTAAAATGAATATATATATATATATATATTTATTTATTTATTTATTTATGGACACGATAACTACGGTAATTTTTTCACAAATTAATTCCATAGTGAGACATGAGTTCTTTAATGGGAAAAAAACTGACAAATTGAGTAAGTCTTTCAATACTCGTAACATCAACATCGGTTACGAGCTAATTCAATTGTTCATGATCCATATACACTTATGATACGAAACTTCGAGGAAAAATTTGACGTAGAATTCTTTAAAATAGCGCCAAACGTGATAAATATACGAACATTGTGTTTTTTAACTACATTTCTTGACTCGAAGCACACGTAGTTTCAGCACCCGCTGCTAGATTAAGTTGCAAGACCAGCTACGGCGACTATATAATCATTCGATTTGGAGACAAATTTTAAACTATAGGCCTATAATGAAAACGCTACGATAAAAGCAAAAAAGACATGAAAAAATACTAAACCCCTGTTTAACTTGATTTTCGACATGGAATTTTTATTAAGATAAGTCCCATCTTGTTCAAATTCATTAAATAGTTAATACTTTAAAAAATTAATTTAGCTTTGTGAACTTTGGTGTTTACCATCTTAGGATATACCTAAGTTTAGTACAAAATTATTTGGCTAGGATAAAAATATTAAACTATCCGATATTATTAAAAACGTGGGGGAAAAGGAGGGTTGAAGGACACTGTAAATATCATAACTATTTAAGTTCACTTTCGAGGTTGCAAAGTTGATGATTGAAAAGAAAAATTAAAGTAGAAAAGCACAGATCACTTGAACAGCATACTATTTGCGTTAGTGTTTGTTTTAATATTTTTGAGAGGGATATTCCTCCACAACAATATCAAATTGAATTTAAAAAATAATAATAATGGTTCCTTCAAAACCCTTTCCATTTGGAAATAACATTCATGCAGATATTTTTTTTTTTTTGTTAATTGTCATAAACTGTGCTGGAAAAATAAAAGGGTAAATTTTTAAATAAAGGGTAGGGGAATACTTGTTCTGGTTCTTGAGATCTTCTTTCGAGCTGATTTTGCGTTGGTAACATCGACAAGCCTAGCAACTTCAGCCAACGTCGGTGAATTTTGTTGACTGTAGCTGCCGGAGAGTTCGCAGTCCTCGTTTCATGCCGCAAGTCCACAAGTCGCGGGGAGGTGTAAGCTGCCAGGGAAGATGTAAAGCCATGTAAATAAGGCGGTTATTTTCGACCGAATTCCTTCATCGGGGGCTACGGCAGGATGCGGAGGCACTTCAAAAGTCGGATAGTGCTCGAGAGTTATTGGCCATAACCAGTGATTTAAAGCTGTTCTTGTAGGCCTATAAACCGATAGGGAGGGAGTAAGAAAATAATCAACCTACCTGTACGTGAAAACTCGAGAGTTTTTCGCGGAGGTTAGAAAGAGATATAGGCATATTTTGTTTTGTGTCAGGGAGTAGCCACGTCTGCGTGATTGCATGCTTAACTGGTTGAAGTATTTTTTTTTTCCTTTCGCTAATTTTTGCGCCATATTAAGTTAGGCACCCAAAACATTGGGTGAAAGTAGACTGTGTTCATCGTCGGAGATGAGATGCTAATTCACACTTAAGCCGAGGCCACACAGAAAGCTAGGCTATGTTTGCTATGTCCGCTGCGCCAGGCGGCCGGATAGGATAGTCTAGTTCGCGATGTCGGAGAGACGCATGCCGTGGGATTCGAGTGGTGATTCCGACGATGATGATACTCTGCTGGCTCTCACAGTATGTTAACGTTAAAATAAATGGGTTCATGAAGTTGATCTAAAAGGAAATTAATTTCTAGAATTTCATTATTTGATGAAGCAGTTGCGTGAGGACGAAGCTTAATTTATAGATTATTTCAGGATAAATACAACTCGGTTTGATAGCAATCCCTTGAAATCAGAACCCAGGCATTGTCCTGCATATACTGCCTTCTATATGCTTCCATCATTTCTTCCATAAACATGGATATTTTCGTACTTCTTCAATAAAATTTTCCGTCGACATCATACTAATTTAAATCAAACACAGAAATACAGCAAAATCCCGCGCGAAAACAGGAGTTTTTGTTTATCTGCGCATGCGCGAAGTCAGCGACGTTTCATAAAAAAAAAAAGCCGAGAATCAAACACCCGGTGACGTCGCCAGCATAGCGAACACAGCTTTGTGAGGCCAGTGACACCTGAGATGCAGCTGGCTATATATTACTCGCGTAGCGAACAGCGCGAACATAACGATTATGGCGCCCTGTGTGGCCGTAGCTTTACCATCCATCATGGGACGTTATCAATCACCATCACGCAATGTTTTTGGTGGAAAAACATGGTGACGGCGAGTTAAAAAAAAAAGTGAGTCAACTACGTGACAGCATGCCAATGCCTGACAATGTATAACTAACTCCATGGTTTGAGGAGTGTTAGTAATGTTAATAATTAAAATAAAAATCATACCCACAGCTTCCCCCGTGACTCCCCTGGAAAAATAATGGAGTTTAAAGCTAATTAACCGCCCCATTTTTTTGTCATCGTGTTTGCTTAAGAACACTTCTTCACCATGGCATCTTCACAATTCTGTCCAGTGAGTTAGTTTCAAGGTGTAAAACAAATTGTTTGCTCATCGTTTATGTAGCTACACGGAAAAAGGAAATCTATGAACTTTTACAAAAAGATTCCTCTGGAAACCAGTTGCACAAAATTAGTTTGTAATGCTACAAGAAAGATACTGTGTCTTTGAACAACATATGGTTACAGTAATTATTGCATTTATGAAATACGTTTTTTTCGAGAATTCTCGCTATTTCTTGTGAAAATTGGCACGTATTTTTTTTTAAAATCAATGTTTCATTCAAGCATATATTTTTTAAACATGGAAAAGACAATCTAATATTCAATCATTTTACCCTTTTTTTTTTGTATTATGCTTACATTGGCGCAGTTAATACTGGGAAGGTATTCAGGGAACGGTTTACAAATAACTTTTAACTACCTATTGTAGGTACTGGGACAACACAAAGCATAAATGCCCGGGTAAGAATCCGAACCCAGTCTTACTGCGGACACTACTTTTTGTAGCGATACGATTGTTTTCATGTAAATATACAAATATGTTTACATGGATATTTCTGTTCCATTTGCAAAAAAAAAATTACATTGTAGGGATATCATACATCTACTGAAATGAGCGAAGCCCGATTATTTGTCAGTTTTTGCTGGGTCCTCTGTGTATCGCTTTATATGGCAACGAGCAGTTTACGCCACAACCCAGCCATGACTGCAGGTGTTTCGCCAACGTCCTATGACCTTCTGACGTAACTGTGTGACGTGAGAACCACGAACCTATTGCGCCTCGTGTAGGCGTGTCACACGTTGTACAGAGTACGGGTTGAAAGGGCAGTTATTTTGTTCCAGAGGAAATAAGAAAAACTCAACCTTCGGAAGACGCGCGATAATTTTCTTCCTCCCCCCCCCCCCCCCCTTTCCATAATCTACCGTCTCTCCGTCTCTCTCTTTCTTGTCCCGCTAGCAGACGCCAGTCGAGTGACGTCCTGAGTGGATTGGCCGGTGGTTGATGCTTGGCTGAGTGGTTGATGCTTGACGAAACGCACGACTCGGGAGATCCTCGTTGTGTCTGGCTGTCGGCAAACGAGCGTGGCATTCTCCAGGAGCTGGTATTCCCCGGACCCCCTTTCACCCCTTCATCAAAAATCTCCCTCCGCCCCTTAGGCTATAGTAACCACGCATCGGGACGCGGACGAAAGCATGAATTATTCACGGAGAGGGAAGGGAAAAATAATAATTTGATCGAATATATATATTTTTTTTAATGTTACCAGAAGGCGGACGAAGCCTGCCCCCGAACAACCACTGGTGTCCAGCAACAAAAGGGAATTTCGGAACGCACCCGTTTTGTGTGTGCGGGTCCGCTCAGAGCCTCTGCGGAGACCGCGGGAAATCTGTTTGAATTGGGATGGGAAATAACACGTTACCGCCGCAGAAAGAGAGAGA
Source organism: Bacillus rossius redtenbacheri (assembly GCF_032445375.1). Classification (NCBI taxonomy): domain Eukaryota; kingdom Metazoa; phylum Arthropoda; class Insecta; order Phasmatodea; family Bacillidae; genus Bacillus; species Bacillus rossius. The sequence continues at coordinate 17,928,344 of NC_086342.1, forward strand.
GAAGTGGCAGCGGTGCGCACGCCACATTACGCGCAGTGAAAGAAGGGGAGGGGGAATGTTTGTTTATCCGGTTGGCTGCATTGTTGCGACCCTGTCGGCGGACGACTGTGAGGAAGGGGGGGAAGTTTGGAGGTCGGCGGTGATGTAACGAATGGAAGGGGGATGATGAAGCAGTCCCTGAGGGGGTGGAATGGGGGTAGTAGTCGGAAAGGGGTGGTTTCCCCGAATCCGAATGCTACCATATACTTTGGTCTCGCCGGAGGGACACCAGCGGACGACGATGATGATAGTTAACAGCGGCCTTGCAGGGGCTGGAAAAGGGTCTAAGAATGTTGGTGGTTAGCCCCGAACGAACTGCTGGGGCGGACGATCGTAAAACCCCCTACGGCTGTGAGACTGCTGTGGTTAGCGCGGAAAAGCAAAAAAAAAAAAAATTCGCGAAAACATATTTCTTGCGGAACTGTAGGCACGGCGCGTAAAACATTCGCGGTTGTAATAACTAGGAATGGGCCAGGCAAATTCTCAAATCCTCAAACTAACATCAAATCCTAAGTATTCGAATAATTTCTAGATTCGAAGAAAAATATCAACACACAGCTGGTCAAACATATTTTCGCGAAAAATATATGGTCTCATGTAGGCCTCTATACGTTTGAAAGGGTCAATGTGATTCGGTCACTCCACAGCTAGCTAGTAGCCGGCCGGCTGACTGGTGGAACAACTTTGAACCATTCATCAATGCAATGCCAAGTGTACACTTGTACTTTTACAAGGATAGTCCTTGGAATCTGGTTGCCAACGATACACATCACTTGTAAAACTACGAGGCAGAGCTTTGTAACATTTGGAATTTTACAAGGCTCTATCTTGAATTTTTACAAATGATATCGTTGGTAAAATGAGTTCCCAGGGATTTTACTTGAGAAAGTACCAAATTTATTTTACAGTGTACAGATTTTTGCAGTTTTACTGGGGACCAAAAGGATCCGGAAAAAAAAAATTCTGGGTCTCTAGAGGTAAGTTATGTTTAGCAATATAAATTTAAACCTTTCGCATATCAAGAGCCAATGGGTTACGCGACATTCAACTGGGTACACACAGGACTGTGCAGTGTATATAGTAGGTCTATGAACATTCCAAATTTTTTCCAGCTCCTGTGTATGTCCGTGTGCTACGGTCGAAAGTTATCCGCGACTTTTTATTTATCGGAAGCTATGGTGCGGCTCAACGTTTCAGCACTCCTTTTAACAGCCAATTTCAAGGGCGACTTAGAAGTGAACTAATTTTTGTCTCAACTTGGAAGCCACGATCCGAGAAATAGGCGCGAGGGGAACGCCAAGTGAACGACATTGCATCAGACACGTTTCTTCTTCTATGGCGCTCCTCTGCAATCTAAAGAATTTTTTTGAACTTTTGCAAGGACAATCCTTTGTAAACCCTGTTGCAACGATATCACTTGTAAAATTGCAAGGCAAGACTTTGTACTTATATGCTATTTTACAAAGCTCTGCCTCGTAGTTTTACGAGTGATATCGTTGGCAAATTAGTTACCATTGATTTTCTTTGTAAAAACAAAATACAAAATATTTCTAGAGTTTAATTGCTCATTCGAACCAGTTTGAAATTTTGCAAGTATTTCTGACATCCACATGTGCTTGATGTGGGTTACCAATAGGTAGAGACATGCAAAATTCGCGGATTCATTTCGCGATAGGCTAGCATCAAAACAACTATAACTTCGTACCGCTTCTGCGATTGGCCCACATTTTATCCGGGGAACTGTGAGCCAATGGGAAACACTAAATCAAGAAAGTGCCGAATTACGGACAGCCTAGTTGAGACGTCTCACGCGTCAGTAGCCAATGAACAGGTGTCATTTCCGCGAGTATTTAAAGGACTGTGGAGTCTATCCTAGAGGTCAATGAATCCGCGAATTTTGTAGGTCTCTACCAATAGGTCATAACTAGAGGCAGAGACGCAAAACTAGGATTCGCAAAGGGCCACAGAAATTCTCAAGGAGGGGGGCGAGAATTTTGGGCGTCGATTTTAACCTACACGAGTTATGTTTGGATACCGTACACAGCTAATATTTTCCCTACATGCATGCAATAAGCAGACATTTTTAAATATGTGCCGAATGTTTTTCACAAAACCAGAGTTTTGACGTTTACGCTTACCAACCCCGTTTCACAATCACGAGTACGCATGCGTAAGAGAGGTCTCTCAGTGAGGGGCTTCTTAATTTCAGGAGAGGCATGTATTCTTTTTCGCGAATTTTTTTTTCGATATTAGCTGTGTATTAGCTGATATCATCTGTGTTCCGTGATTGCTTGACATGTTTACTGCTGTCACGCGAATCACGCAGCCATTCAGTGTGGAAGTAATTCATCCAGAATTGCGTGGCCAAATAAGGTAATGTCTTCTCTTGCGGACGAATAATTAGTGTTGCATTTGAAAATAAGTGTCTGTGAAATAATAAAAAAAAATTATACGTTCGAAAGTGGTATGTGTCATTCTGAAATACTGATTAAATTTTATTGGTTGACTTAAAAGATCTAGAAAGAGCATTTGATACTCTTCTGTATCGTCTCTTGCAGCCGAAAAATTCCGTTAACATACTTGGCTGTTTTTTCCACTACTCTCTAATAAACACTTTAATATCGGACTTTCAATGACCTGCGCATCGTCTGTGGGTTCCATCTTCGCTTGGTGGACAGGAGCGAGCTGATATCGGAACACTTCTGCACTGGAACCACACGCATTCTTTGTAACGGTAGAGCCAGTCGGGGAGAGTAGTTCGCCCGCGGCACGAACGCGCGCGAAGTAGAGTTGTGAGGATCGGTTACATCAGGTCGAGGACCCTCCTGCCGGCCGCACTTTATCTCTGCACACGCTTGTCCTATGTAACCGAGCCGTTCTTGGTTTTACTTCTTTTTTATTTCTGGCGAGTGAGAGAGGGGGGGTTCTTACTCGAGACGTCGTTCGTGTGTACAGTTGAGAGACCGGGAATTTTCGTGGAACGTTAAAACGTTAAAAATAATCGCACAATTTCTGCTCCTCGCCGCTCATTGGCCCCGCGATGTATCTGGAAGGCACCCGGGCTGGTGGGAAAATTCTTGAACCGGAGAAGTGCCGGATCACAGGATACCATTTATTTATTTATTTATTTATTATTTTTAAGTCTCCCATGTCAGCAGCGATTCGACACGTTATGTGACATTTGGCCGATTATGCAGAGGATTGTTGAGTTTTATCCTTAGTCATCAAAACGACGAAGTATTCCAAATTTAATTTATAAGTCATTTTGGTACTTTTAATAATGTTTCAGTGCCTAATTTTAAAGGAAAACGATACCCAATCACTGGTATTTGACTCAACCGTAATGCTTTTTTTTAAATATGAGGCCTTGAATGAGCATAACAGTGTGAATTTTTTTGTATGTTTTTTAACTGCTAGGTTATAATATCTCAGATTGGCTTAACAATTCCATATTATAATAATAGAATAAATTACACTTGCAATATTATAAGTAGTCACAGTAGCCTAATGAATATATTTGTTAAAAATAATTATTACGACCTATGTAGGAGTGGAGAACTGGGTTCGAAAGGGATAGCCCAATTAAGTTTTATTAGTTTTATTAAGTACTAATATTTTCATTAATAATAAATAATTGTACTTAAAATTTTCAATCAAAAACCACTGGAACTTATAAATGTTTTTCTCAAGTCACTCAATGTCTGTCCAGTTCCACAGTGCACACTCCCCACTGGAGCTAGGCTCGACAGTGGTTCGCCCCCTTACCTCGCACCTGTCCGCACACACAGTCTCGCGCCACTCAGTCGCACTCTCACGGTCCAGTCGAACTCCGCGTCGCACTCAGTGGGATGGGGGGGGGGGGGTATTTCTCTCAACGTCTTGGCCGATGTCTCCCTTCCCTTCACTCGCGGAACTCTCCGAACTCTCGGAATCGCTCGGATCTCCCGCGGAGTGGGTCGTCTTTCCAGAACCGACGAGAGCATCTGTGACGAGTCGCGTCATCCCGGGCCGACCCAACACCCGATCAGTCTGGAAGGGCGGCGTCCATTCACGCCACTCCGCGCGGCGACCCGCGGAATTCTCAAGGCCGCTCAGCGATACATAACAGCGCCGAGGAAGGACGATGCGCGGTGAGCGGAGGAGGTGAGCGGGTAGCGACGACCCTTGTAATCCCGGGCCAGGCGCGAGTGGTGGTATGCGTTACGTCAGCGGACGGCACGTGACACGGCGCGTGACGCCAGTGGTCGTGCAGGGCCGCCAGCCAGCTCCGAACCCGGCACCGCGGTCTGGTCTCTTGCGTTCCTAACAGTATAATACTTACTGTCACAAACTAGAGCCTTTCTCTGGAAAGAAAATTAAACACAACAATATTTTAAAACTATTATAGTACATAATTTTTTGTCATAATTTTGTGAAAGCTGTTAAAATTAAACTTAACAACTTGTTTTAAATATTATTATAATATATAAATTTTTGATTGTTTTGTAATAAATATTCTTATATAATTTAGAAAAGCAAAAAAAATGTACAAAAATTGTTGTGAACATTTTACATTTATGTGTTTTTCCGTATGTTCTGTTGTCAAATGTCTTGACACTGTATGTATATTTTTAATTGTATATTGGTTTTAACAGTGTCATTTTTATATAAATGTTTTGTTTTATATGTTATTGTATGTTTGATTTTTGTGTCATTCTGTTGATGGCCTTCAGATGTTGAATGGTGCACTAAACCCAATTAAACAAAAAATGAATTAATAAAGTCCCAAATTTGAAAAAAAAAAAAAAATCGAACGACTCGTGTGTTTCGACATTTGCCGGATCCGACGGGGCAGCAGAACGTATCCTCCGCTTGGTGTTAGCGGCCGGCAAACCTCGCCCAGTGCAACCGAACCCCTGGAAGTGAGAAGAAGAAGAAAATAATGTTCTTCATTTTTTTTTTTCGGATGCTGCGGTCACGTTGGTACCCGTGGCAAGGGGCCTAGCACACACGCGTGCTCACGTGTGTGTGTGTGTGTGTGCCGCGCCACCGGTATATACATCACGAAGAAGAAGGGCTGGGCCGGTTTCAGGATCAACGTATAATTACACCCGGGCGAACGAAACGAAACGAACGTTCCGGTGTAGCCCCGGGACATTCTGAGTTTTATGCGGGGGGTGGTGGGGGAGGGGAGGAGGAGGGAGGTAACCTCCTGGGGTCGTCCCGGGACTTCTCCCCCCCCCCCCCCCCCCCACACACACACACACGCGCTTTGCCCCCGGAGGAACGGAGGTTCCGTGGCTACCGCTAGCTGCCGTGTTCCGGACGGCGCGGCGCCTGGCTACCGCGGCGATATCTTCTGCCCCGCCGCCTATACAGAGTCCTGTGTTTCCGTACCATGTGCGTCTCTGCCTGAGGACGGGAGCAGATAGCAGTTCCCGAAACGTCGCTTGTTTCTGTTTTAGAAATTTGTTGTGTTTGTTTCGTCTTTTCGTTTGGTCGTGTTTTTTGTCTCGTTTCGACGGTTGTGCTGAGTTTTTTGGGTTCAATATATTTTGTGCTGTCATCATTTGTGGTTTTTTTTTTCGTTTCTCTTTTTTTTTAAACTATTGTATTTGTTTCGTCTTTTCGTTTTGCTGTGTTTTTTTGTCTCGTTTCAACTGTTGTGTTGAATTTTTTGGGTTCGAAATTTTTGTGCTGTCATCATTTGTGTTTTTTTTTTTCGTTCTGTTAGTCAATTTTTCTTTGTTTTTTCCTTGTTTGTTGACCATATTCCTGTTGTGGAATATTGTGTGGCGTTAAATCCTGACAACAGCAATTTTTGCTTAATCTGTGTTTTTTGTCATTTGTGTTTTTTTGTAGTTTTCTTCTGCAGACATACATGTGCTAAGCGATGGCGTATGTCCAAAAGCCTACATCAAGTCATGCACTCCCATTGCACAAATCTTTCAAAGATAATATACAGAGTGTTTCATTACAGTGTCTTGCAGCGCCGTCTTTGTTTCAGTCCACACTGTTGCCAGGTGCACTTCGTACAGATATAAAAGGGGGGGGGGGGGGTTGTCTGTAAAGTCTGTTCACGGACGATAATTTTTACGTGATAACGTCATAAGTAGGGACCGGAAAAATTGGCGGGTTCAATGCCCTGTAGGATGAACTCCATATTTATACGTAGAGACCCGTGAATTTCGCGGATTCATTTCGTGTTATGCTAAAATTCAAAAATTATAACTTAGTGCTGCTTCTGTCATTGGTTCTCTGTTAATCTGGAGGACTGAGGGCCAATTAGAGTCCCATCACTCATATAAATGTCGAATCACAGGCCACCCAGTCGAGACGACTCGCAAGTCAGCAGCCAATGAACAGTTGGCATTTGCCCGAGTATGCAAAGGATATTGGAGTCTATCCTGGAGGTCATTGAATCCGCGAAATTCACAGGTATCTAACGATAATTTTACGTGATAACGTCATAAGTAGGGACCGGAAAAAATTCGCGGGTTCAATGTCCTGTAGGATGAACTCCATAGTTGTACGTAAACTCGGTCAAATGTCACCCACTCATTGGCTGCTGTCTTGTGAGACGTCCCAACGTAGCAGCCTGTGATTCGATAAAGCTTTGGTTTGGTGTTCCTAATTGACCCAGAGTCATCCAGGTGATTTGCGAGCCATTAGCAGAGGCAGCACTGAGGTATAACTATTTGTATTGTAGCCTATCGCGAAATGAATTTGAGAATTTTTTCAGGTCTCTAGTCATAAGAAAACATTGATGAAAAATTGCATACTTTTTTTAATTTTCAAATAGCAGCTATTATTTACAGTTTTTGCAAATTTAATTTAAATACTTTGTTTAAATATAATCACGAACAATTAGTTACAAAGCCCGCCTTAACCTGTTTGATAATTATTATAGAAGATTTTCTCGCACGGTGGTTGGCCGGTTCTCGCACGCTCGGCTCAGGCGGAACGTGACGATTAGTCATGCTTTTTCGTGCGTGCAGCCGGTGTTCATCGATTTATAAGACGTTATCACGTCAAAAAATCTATACCTATAAGTAAATCAAAATGTAAATGTTCGTTCGTTAATGATCTTGAAATGTACGATGGTTCTTTACTTTGAAAAAAATTTTGTCACAACGTCGCATTCGAATACGCGCGTGTCTGAACGCGCTGTGCTCATAAATAACTGGTCAGAGGTCACAGGACAACCATTCGGCGGTTAACGTGGTTATTAACAACTAACACTGCCAGCAGATGTCGGATGAATGGCGAAATTATGTTGGCTGGAAATCAAGAGTAAGGTTTAAAATCGTGAACCGATTTCGCAAAAGGGTCACGTGTACAGTCGTGTGATTATCCTGCTATGCACTCACTTATGTGTTTTATATTATTATTATTATTATTATTATTATTATTATTGTGAACCCGGCGTTACAATTTGTTTCTCGTCAAAAGCTTTTTTTGACGTGACAACGTCTAATAAATCTATGAACGCCGGCTGCACGCACTAAAAAGTGTCCCGTTACGCATAATGTTCCGTTACGCTGAGTCCCGTTACGCTCATGGTACGCTTGCGCCGCATCTATCTCTCTTCCACTCGATTGGCCTATGCATCCGAGGTAATAATAGGTTATGTTAGATATTTGATTACAAGTTATTTATATGAAAACTTTTTTATATTTATATTTAAACTTAAAGTAAATGTGGATTACATTGCCTATTAAAACAACAATTTCGTCAATAAAGGTTAATTATTTTTGCATTTTAAAAATCTGATTCCTAGTATAATTTCAAGTATTTATTCTTTTATTATTAAAATAAAAAAATTTCAATTTTATTCATAAAAGTATGCAATCATTTCATCAATGTTTTGTTATGATGTTGTCACGTTAAACTATCGTCCGTAAACTGACTTTACAGACAACGTTTTTTTTGTTGTTACGCTCTGATGACAACCCCACCGGTTGTGAAGTTTTCACTTGGATAAATTAAATCGCGAGTCGTACGAAGAGAACTGGCGTGTTCTTAAAGGGTTTGGACAGTTATCAGCCCACTTCACTGTTTTTTTTTTTTTTTTTCCTGTTTTTCGCGAAGGCCGAACCACATGACGCGAGGATCCCGTCAGCCATATCTTGCGGCGTTCCCTCCGGATGCCTGGCGCTTCTGTTCCCCGAAAGACGTCTGTCCGGGCGTTTCGTGTATCATTGGCCGCGGCCCGCTTTCCGGGAAACCAAAGGGGGTGGTTTTTGGACGATGCTGCGGCGGCTGCGACACAACTTCAGAAGGGAAGCATTATTGCTAGAGCCACGGAATTTTCGCGCATTCATTTAGTCGCAAGCTAGAATGCAAACCTCCACACTGTCGCACTGTGTTCGTGATTGGACCGCAGTACTCTGGACACGCCCCTCTACGACCGTGAGCCAACGATGACCAGCTAGGAGAGAAGTAAGCGAATCAGGTAGTGCCAATTAACAAGTAAAAAACTGTTCTCGCTAAGAAATCGACCAATGGGAAAGTAAACATGGGTCGAGCACACCTACAACTTTGAATTCTATCCTGAGGCCAGAGGAATCCGCGAAATTTCCGGGACTCTAATTATTGCCATTCACTTACCCCCGATCAACCCACGAAAAAAACTGGCTGTCCAACGTACGTCTCTCGCTCGTAACAACTTCACGAACGGTATTTAAAAAAATATATAAAAAAAAGTGAGCTAGTATTTTCGTACTCGCCAGAGATGTGTAACATCTAACCTCGGCAACGAAGCAAGACGGTGAAAGGATTGATTAACGCGGCATTAAAATGAATGAACCTCAAATATTTGGACACTATAATATCAATTACAGAACTTATTTATTAATGACAAATAACATCCAGGGATGAATTCTCATCACAAACTATACGTATTAACGCAAAACGCATTCCAATGCAACACTTGTAAAATTATTGAATTTATATTATTTATTATATGTTATTGTTTCAGAAGGTATTTATAACGTACTAGAAAAGCCACGTGGCAATGTGTAGCGCTGTTCAAGACTGCTATTAGCGGAACGAACGGTAAAAAGCTGTGTATTCTCTCTCTCTCGCTCTCTCTTTTCAAACACCAAGTAAATGTCATCATGGCTTCCACAAGGGTGGGGCTGTGTGTACCCCTGGATCCAGGCCCCTGGTCCAGTCCTGTTTATTTTCAAATCTTTGACTATTACAATTTTTTTACGAACTAGAAAAAAACATATTGAATATTTTATAAATAAAGCTTAGTTCGGACTTATAAAATAGTGACCATAATTATACCCTGTATTTTCATGGTTAAATAACATTCTAAAAAGAATTTAGGTAAGAAATAGCCATGCAATTGTTAGAGACCGGAAATATTCGCGATTTCAATTACCTTTAGGATAGGCTCCACGATCCTCTATGCACTCGGGAAAATTACATCTGCTCATTGGCTAATGACTCGTGTCGCCTGTTAACTGGGACGCTAGTGATTCGGTACTTCTTTTGTTGAAAGTTTTTCACTGGCCGAGTGTCATTCAGAAAAAAAAACTGTGGCCCAATCAGTAAAAAGGAACTCTTTTTTTTGGATTCTAGACTATCACGAAATGAATCCGCGAATTTTTCAGGTCTCTATCAATTGTTAGAGTCCCGGAAATTTCGCGGATTCCTCTGGCCTCAAGATAGAATTCAAAGTTATAGGTGTGCTCGACCCATGTTTACTTTCCCATTGGTTGATTTCTTAGCGAGAACATTTTTATCCTTGACATTTGGCACTACCTGATTCGCTTACTTCTCTCCTAGCTGGACATCGTTGGCTCACGGTCCTAGAGGGGCGTGTCCAGATAACTGCGGTCCAATCATGAACACAGTGCGACAGTGTGGAGGTTTGCATTCTAGCTTGCGACTAAATGAATGCGCGAAAATTCCGTGGCTCTATCAATTGTAATGTAGCACGCGACTGTAAAATTTGTGTTGAGGGTGGTGGAGGGGGGGGGGGGGTGGCGTCTCCGATCCTGGGTCCAGGACCCGTTATCGAATGTGTGGGCCATGAATGTCAGCACTCGAAAAGCTGTAGCACAAGCGCAAACTGCAGGCCGCACCGAAGAATTATCGAGTGGCGCGCGCTTCCTCATACTTCCTGTCACACATTTCCGTCGCATTCACAAAATGTTCTCCCGCCAAATGCCGTGTACTGAACGTTAATATGTTACACATCAATAATAATACCATTTCGTGCATTTTCTAGATTTTGGAGTAATTTTTAAGTTCGCTAACCTAACCCAACCAATTTTTATTTTATTTTACGATCAACAATACGTGCGAAAAACTATACTTACCAGAAGAAATTTAGGAAAGGAATTTTTTTTTCCGTCTGGAATTACAATTAACAACGATCTTTCGTATTCTGTATGAAACTGAAATAACCGAACGTAAGTTTTCATTTTAGTTACGATTACTTACATGCAAAAAATGTTACCCTCTGGGTAAAAATTAATAAAGTACGAAATATCGCGACTATCTTAGTCATATAACGCATCTTACAGCTTAAACTATCTTTTACTTTCAAAACAGCAAAACAAAAATCGAATGGGCGTGATTTGTGGATGGTTTGTGCGCCAAACTCGGGACCTGTGAATACTAGTTTTCTCTCCATAACAGTGGAGAAAAAATAAAGATAGAGAAACTTTGTAGCCCCATGCACATCGAATCACTATCTCTTAATTTTAAACAATTTAAACTGCTCCAAATCAATGAAACCTGATCGCAAATTAAGTCAGAACTGATCCAAATATTTTATTATAATATATAAATATTTTTTTCAGTTATTTTGGCGAATCTTACAATGGAGAATACTGTTTAAAAAATTTAAAGGACACCGCCATTGCTGGTTCGATTGGTTGTCATAGAATAACCATGGGCAACGAAGACTTCTGTGTTCATCCGTGCTGTCGTCATTGTGTTGGCCCTATTATCTGTTCAGTTTCGTCGTTGGGTTCATCTGTGCTGTCGTCATTGTATTGGCCCTATTATCTGTTCGGTTTCGTAGTTGGGTTCATCTGTGCTGTCGTCATTGTATTGGCCCTATTATCTGTTCAGTTTCATCGTTCAGTTCATCTGTGCTGTCGTCATTGTGTTGGCCCTATTATCTGTTCAGTTTTGTCGTTGGGTTCATCTGTGCTGTCGTCATTGTATTGGCCCTATTATCTGTTCGGTTTCGTAGTTGGGTTCATCTGTGCTGTCGTCATTGTGTTGGCCCTATTATCTGTTCAGTTTCGTCGTTGGGTTCATCTGTGCTGTCGTCATTGGGTTGGCCCTATTATGTGTTCGGTTTCGTAGTTGGGTTCATCTGTGCTGTCGTCATTGTATTGGCCCTATTATCTGTTCGATTTCGTAGTTGGGTTCATCTGTGCTGTCGTCATTGTGTTGGCCCTATTAGGCTATCTGTTCAGTTTCGTCGTTGGGTTCATCTGTGCTGTCGTCATTGGGTTGGCCCTATTATCTGTTCAGTTTTGTCGTTGGGTTCATCTGTGCTGTCGTCATTGTATTGGCCCTATTATCTGTTCGGTTTCGTAGTTGGGTTCATCTGTGCTGTCGTCATTGTGTTGGCCCTATTATCTGTTCAGTTTCGTCGTTGGGTTCATCTGTGCTGTCGTCATTGTGTTGGCCCTATTATGTGTTCGGTTTCGTAGTTGGGTTCATCTGTGCTGTCGTCATTGTATTGGCCCTATTATCTGTTCGATTTCGTAGTTGGGTTCATCTGTGCTGTCGTCATTGTGTTGGCCCTATTAGGCTATCTGTTCAGTTTCGTCGTTGGGTTCATCTGTGCTGTCGTCATTGGGTTGGCCCTATTATCTGTTCAGTTTTGTCGTTGGGTTCATCTGTGCTGTCGTCATTGTATTGGCCCTATTATCTGTTCGGTTTCGTAGTTGGGTTCATCTGTGCTGTCGTCATTGTGTTGGCCCTATTATCTGTTCAGTTTCGTCGTTGGGTTCATCTGTGCTGTCGTCATTGTGTTGGCCCTATTATGTGTTCGGTTTCGTAGTTGGGTTCATCTGTGCTGTCGTCATTGTATTGGCCCTATTATCTGTTCGATTTCGTAGTTGGGTTCATCTGTGCTGTCGTCATTGTGTTGGCCCTATTAGGCTATCTGTTCAGTTTCGTCGTTGGGTTCATCTGTGCTGTCGTCATTGGGTTGGCCCTATTATCTGTTCAGTTTCGTCGTTGGGTTCATCTGTGCTGTTTTCATTGTGTGGGCCCTATTATCTGTTCAGTTTCGTCGTTGAGTTCATCTGTGCTGTCGTCATTGTGTTGGCCCTATTATCTGTTCAGTTTCGTAGTTGGGTTCATCTGTGCGTCGCGGTGTTTTCCAAGTTGGTTGTTGTTTTTCCGTCCTTACTGTTCTTGTTTCAACTGTCTCGCCATTGTCGCCCCACCGTGTACATCCCAGCTCAAAAATGTTCAGACTTAAATTACTTCCACGGAATTCTGTGTGCTCTATGTGCATGTGATGTATGACATTGGCTGATACCGGCTTCTTTTTCCGTGCGTGTAGGTTTTTGTCTTTGCCATCCATTCCTGAGGGGTTTTACTCTATGACGACAGTGCAAACCAGCAATGGTTTATGTCCACGAAATCAGTTTGAATATTTTTTTCAGCCACTGCCTTATGTGTACAAATTTGACACAACCTAACTAAAATATTTTGATGATTAGGAATAGAGACCGCGAAAATTTGCGAATCCATTTCATCCAAATATGTTCACCTTTATGCTGCTTCTGTGATTGGGCCACAGTTTACATGAAAGACTCTGAGACAGTGAAATACCGTCAACAAGAAAAGTATCGAATCACAAGCACTCCTATTAACAGGTGTCACGAATCAGTAGAGACCTGCAAAATTCGCGGATTAATTCGGTGATAGGCTAGGATTCAAACACATATACCTCTTAGATAATTTTGCTATTGGCTTGCTGTTCATCTGGACGAATCTCAACCAGTTACAAACCCTCAACCAAAGAAGGATCGAATCACAGACAAACAAGCTGAGACGACTTACAAGTCGGCAGCCAATGAACTTGCGTTATTTGCCCGAGTATACAGGGGTATGTGCAGTATATCCTGAAGGCCATCGAAACCGCGAATTTTGCATGTCTCTACGAATCAGTAGCCAATGGGCAGGTGTAATTTTCCCGAATACATATAGTATAATGGATTCTATCCTAGAGGCCACTCAAACCGCGAATTTTTCCTGTTCCTTGATATAAAATATTTTATAATATGAAACAAGTCACTGTTAAAATGACATCCAAATCTTATTTTGCATGTAAAAAGTAGATTTACTTCACATTATATTCAACAGTTTTCAAGTTGGAGCTTTTAAAATTACCAAGCAACTTAGTTCTTTTTTTATGTTTAATCTTTTAATGTTATATTCTTAAGTACGTACATATCCACGTTGTGTACTTTCCTGTGGTCATCTATAAAGCACACAAGCAAAAATGCTAACTCAACAAAAAAATATTACTTTTTGCTAACTTACCATAGGCTACTACAACGTACTTTTTGCTAACTTACTTCATGCTATTCACTTACTACAATGTACTTCTTGCTAACTTACTTACTACATCGTATTTATTGCTAAATTACTTCAGGCATTAGAAATTATATTTAGATTTTAAACTTAAAATGAATTCATTTTGCCTAGAACATCCGCTTTCTCAGTTTTCTTTAGCCAAATTGATCATTAAATAAAAATAATAATTTGTTGTGCCGAATTCTTGTTACACTTTTATCCTCTTCATAGGATATTTATATTACTTTCTGGCGAAGATTATGCTAAACGGTGTTATGGATGTTAATAAGGTTTGTACTATTTTAAAACATGATTTCATGAAAGGTTTTTCTTCAGACATTTTCCGTTTTGGTGCTCTCGTGTTTTCCAAGATGGCCTGCCATTAATTGTCGTAATTATGTTTTGCCTTCTCAAGAAATCGGCCAAATAAATAGCTCGTACAGCCTGTACAGATGCTTGCGTGGGAATGACAAGCGTGTGCAGAATAACTCGGTCCGACATATGCACAATATGCACAAGTGTAAAAATGTGAATATGTGTTTACTATCATCTGGTTTTGTCAATTTCACTAGTAAAACAAAAATTCTAGGTTACGTAGAATATTTAATGGGTATCCACATTTTTATATGGTTCTGGAATGAAAAGAAAAAAAAAACTTTTATACAGCACTTGTGTAATCTCATCTTCGTCGTAAAGTGTAACTTTCAAAGTAAATTTTCGTAAAAGATTTTTAAGGGCCCCTATGATTTTTTTTTTACATGTGCTATCACGAAAGATTTTCTATGCTTGGACCATGATTTCATCTTTACACACCTTGCATACGCATTCTACCGAGATATTTTTCCCTCTACAATGAAAAAAAGATTAAATTAAAAAAAAAAACCTCTCCAAATGATGACATGTATGCAAAATAATACGCAAGTTGAAGTTTTTATGGCATACAAGAAAATGTAATTTATATGGTCTTATAGCGTGTTGAGGAGCCGGTTTATCTTTTTAATGGAATCGGGAAGCTTTATGATTCCATTAGATGTAATCGGATATGTGACAGACGGTAAATGCCGAGATGTATCTGGCTGCGGTGGTAATGAAACCGGCGGTAATTGAACTTCCGTCCCCTAAATTGTTGCGCTAGTCAGTCAAGAAAGTAAACAAAGCGAGCACACGAGAATAATTAAATGCGGTCGCTTCGGTGCACTAAATAATGACTGATGCGTCTTGATTACAAGTAGGAAGGGGTTATAATTACGAAGTTAAATCGATTCATTAATACGATAACATTTTTTTTAAATATTTTTTTACATAAAATAAATTGTGAGACATATAAAGACCGTGACGGTATTCTTGGCGGCGATAGTGACTGAAGATGGAAAATTCGTTGTTACTTATTTTACTGTTGTTTCCCAATAACGGGTGGTAGTGTTGTGGGTTGTATTCACTTCGAGAACTTTGAGCTAGCGGTATTATTCTTTATTACAGCAACAAGTAAATTGTATAAAGCTGTAATTAAGGAGTTCCTGTCACTCACGAGTCTGGCGATCACGCACTTTGATTGCGACGCGACGGTTGGGGCCCCGAGAGAAAGGCTTGGAAAACCTCTGACTTTCGAACCCCCCCCCCCCCCCCTTCCTTCCCGTAAATAAAAATTCCGACTGATCACGTTTCTGCAAGCGAGATCCGATTTTGAAACTGTCAGTTATCTGTGTCGCTAGAATAATTATAGCAGAGGGAAGAAACAGTGGAAACCTGTTCGTTATACAGGCTGATTCAGAATTCAACCGACAAGTTCGGATGCCAGTTCATTACGAAAATAATAACAATAATAAGTTCGAAACAAACCGCTCACCCCCCCCCCCCCCCCCCCAATACAGAAAAGAAAATTTGTCTATACATCTACAAAAAGATTCCGTTGGAAACTAGTTAAGATATAGTTTGTAATAAATACTACAAGAACGATATTGTAACTCTGTACAAACATTGCTATGGTTATTTTCACATGTATGAAGTACGTTTTTAGAGAAATTACCAAGTATTTCTTAAGAAAATTGGCACAATTTTACAATTTAATTGATTAATTCAAGCATAAAATTTTTAAATCATGGAAAATATAATCGAATTTGCAATAGTTGTACTTAATTTATTTAACGTGCTTAATGTACACAGTTAATACTGGAAAGCTATTCAGGGAACGGTTTACAAATAATTTTGACTATTGGAGGTACTGGGACTACCACAAAGCATAATTTGCCCGGGTGAGAATCTGAACCCAGTATTAATGCGAACACTAGTAGTGATACAGTTGTTTTCACGTAAATGTACAGATTTACAAATATCTGTAATTTTACATGAATATTTCTGTTACATTTACAAAAACATTACAGTGAACTCTGGATTTTATTAAACTTTAAATATACAGCCTTTTGAGAGAACTTTAGTCCATAAGAAGCTGAACAACTCTTTTATTGTAAATAGTAAATAAAGTATTTAAAATTGAATATTTAGCGTCTGAATAATGTTTAATCGAAAATCGAACAAATGTCTACAGCCATCGGGGAAATAATATTAGTCACTGTCGCAAAAAAATGATTCAATTGAAATAATTGGCAGTGACAACACATCACAAAAAAATGTAAGGTAAATAAAGAGTTATTAACCCCAAATGAAATCATGTATCATTATTTGTTAGTAAAAATTGTTTTGCAAGTAATTCTGCCCGTTAAATGCCAATGCCACCTGTGACACCGTCATATTTCAAGTGCATAACTACTTGTTACTGTTAATTCTAAAGTACTTGATCGTTGACTAGTATTTATGCTCTGCAGGGGTTCATCAACTGTTTCTGGAACGTTAGCAGCATGATTGTAAGAGGTAAGAGGGAATTGGTGTTTACAGTCTTTACCATGAAGTACTGGAAGGTAATTGAAGTCAAAATGAGAAACCTTCCCCCACCCCCTTTTTTTTACACACTTTATTATCTAGACAGCAAAAATCAAAATTGTTTGGTTACAATAAATTTAAAAATAGTTCCCTTCAAATGTGTTAAAATGTTCGTTTAACAATGATGACTAGAGACCGGAAAAAATTTCGCGGATTCACTACGTAACATTTTAACATTGAAATAATAATTATACTTTTCTGCTGCTTGTGCTGTTGGATCACTGTAAATCTGGAGGACTGTGAGCCAGTTAAGGAGGGGAAGCCTAAGATGTACATCAAGTTCTGTCCCTGCCCGAACACGCCCGAATATTCACCTTCGGCCAACCTCGGGTTTATTTATATATTTATATTTCTCTGTTTATTTCAATGTAGCTATACTAACCTAACTAACCGTCCATAGTGTTTTAAAGTGTTTTAATGTAGCTAACCTAACCAACCACTTGTAATATTTGAATTATTTTTTCCTGCGCAAAAATAAAACAAATCCCGAGGTTGTTCGAAGGTGAATAATCTGGCGTGTTCGGGCAGGGACAGAGCTTGATGTACATCTTAGGCTTCTCTTTAGGGAGACCCTAAGTCACAAGAGTTGTCCAGTTGTGACGCCTCAACATGTCAGCAGCCAGTTAACAGGCGACGCTTGCCCATGTTATGCAGAAGATCGTGAGGTACCAGTCCCTAATGATGGCATTTTCCAAGATTCTTCCCTGGCGAGCTCCTTCCACGCTACGCGACAAACTCCTAGCACAATTTATCCTTTTATGCATCAGCCGCTGTTTGTTCATGCCATACAATCGCTAACCGGTTTGACTTTCAAACTTCGGACAAGCTCTATGGACCCGATACCTCCATGGCTACCGGCGCCATTCCCAGGAACCTACTGCGAGACCGCGTTCATGAATATGCAGGACGATGTGGTGGCTGGTGGGCGAGTGTGTTCGAGAAGTTAGTGGGGGGGACGTTTGAAAGAGGAGGGAAAAGAGACGTCAGAAGTGGGGGGGAGGGGAAGCGGCTCGCACGCCATAACCGGCCTCCAATCCACCCTCCTCCCCCCTTCCAAAGTAATCGAAAACCGACCGTTGGAAAAGTGTACTGCCCTGCCATCTGTTAGCCGTTATTGTCACCTTCTCCCTGTACCGCTGTAGGCGCACGGGAAGTCTTCTTTTCACAGACGAGAGAGCCAAACGTCCAATCGTGCATCTTCGGTTTTTTTTTTGTTCATTGTAACTCATGATAACTTATGGTCAATTAGGTTAGGTTAGCTACATTATAAATACTTTAAAACATTGTGGACGGTTGATTTGGTTAGGATAGCTACATTAAAGATACTGTGAAATCATCTAAACAGTTTCCTAGCCCTGGATAACTACATATTAAAAAGTTATATGCTAAGCGACCATAAAATGATTTTACAGTATTTTTAATGTGGCTATACTTACATAATATAACCAACCATCCAAAATGTTTTAAAGTAGACCTATTTATAATATAGCTAACCTATCCTAATCGACCGCAAAATTTAATGCCACACTGGTTTATACAATGAGATAGAACGAAAAAAAATAAGCGAGCTTGAACTTCGGGGAACTTCGGGTGTGGCTCTCTCGTCTGTGAAATGAAGGCTTCCCGTAGGCGCACAGGGAGACAAAGGGCGCGGTTACACTGCACGCCGAACTACTTCAAGCGAACAGGTAAACGTGTTTACAAACGCGAAAAGTGTACGGTTACCCGGTATAAAGTGGTATAAAGCATGTTCAATCCCAAAAATGATTGTCTACTGCCATCGAATTAATGTGTTCTGGTTTATTTTTTTTTTTGAACGAGTGCCTACCTCTGTTAGAGAATTACCCCTTCAGCACCAATTTTAAAACAATAAAATATTTACATATTGATAATTATTTTTTGTTGCAGTGAGTAAAATAATACATGAACTTGTGCCACGAACATTCTCTTATCTTGCGTTTTTCGCAAAGGATTGTTTATACTCTCAAAACTCAACAGCCAATCAGAGGCTTGTGTAGAAAACATGTCTTTCTGAACTACTTTGCCAACCTGTTTAGGTTGAATGAGAAATGGCCTCGGACGAAACATTTTCAGACTGTGTGTAACCACGCGTAGAAGTGAACTTGTCTACCTGAAGTAGTTCAGAGTCCTATGTAACAGCGCCCCTAATTTAACATTCATCCCCCCCCCCCGAGTTTTCCAAGTTATTTTATTATATTTAATACCTAAATATATTATTACGTTTAGTTTCAACTTTTAAAAACTCTTACTTTTAAATGTGAGAAACACAATTATTTATTAATTTTTATCACGTGTTACACATGTTGAATTTGACAAAACCAAGAAGCCAACATGGTGTGGTGCTAGATGTAGGGAATCTCGTTCAGTGATAGGAATTTTTGTAATTTTATCTGTGATTTATAACGAAGGGGACAGAACTTAAAAAAACACTGACATGCTTGGCACCAATCTCCCATCGTTATATGAGCCTAATAATATGTTACAAAGTTCTATGAAATAAATTTCAGGACTGCTACTCAACATAACATTTAAAAAAATTCCCCATTTTCCTCCCACATTTTTAATTCGCCCTTTTTATTTGTTACTTACTGTATTTCTACATAAGAAGGATAGCATTTGAAGAAAAACGTTATATATATGGAGAGTCGAGCCATCTTGGATTGTGATGTCACATCCGCCATTTTGTTTTCCAGAACTTTCCATCATTTTGAAATAATAGGTTCTGTCCTCCATACTGAAAATCTGTAGTTATTATCAAAATTTCGGAAAATATTTTAAAATTAAAAATTATGTAATTAAAAATTATTCTAATAAAAAATTATTAATTCATGTACATCGGAGTCCTCGGATTGAAACTCAGTGAGAGTAAATGAAAAACATACTTTGTCTATATTTAGCAGGAAACTGAACCCCACTCCTAATACCAAGGAATATACTATTTCCGCCATTAAGACGTCATGGCAGCCATCTTGGATTCACCTTTTTGGATTCGTCTGCTAGAGTGTGCTGCCATCATATTGGTATATTAATTAGCCTACCTGCTAAAGCACACTAGTCTTAAGTACAAGATTGTCAACCATCGTAACATCCACCATATTGTCGGCTATATTGGCCGCCTTATTGAAATTTCGTAACTGTCCATAAAAATTATTTTTTTAAAAAAAATCATTAAAAATTGATTCGATCGATTTCAGTTCTTGGTACGGAGTTAGCTAATTTGACTCATTAAAATTTTTATATGTGATATTAAAATAAATAAAACACAACACAAACACCAAAAAAAATATTATTCATCACTTAAATTCTAATCTAAGTACAGCATATTCACATTCAAAAAATGAATAGATGAATACATACCTCTACTTCTATGGATGGAAGAAATTATTCATTCTCAGCTTCAGTCTGTGCACCGAAGTCAAGTGACCAACCAGACACTTTTACTGTGTAGTTTTATTTGCAACAGTTATAATATGCATCCAAACAGGACAGCGAGCTACATATATCACCAAGTGCCACTCGTCACGCGTATTTTCTCGTACGTAGTCTGCCTGATTCTTTTGAAGGTTTGTAAGAAGAAGAAAAAAATAACGCTCTATGCAACATTGTCTTCCAGCCACAAAAAAAAATTCACCCGTTGCGCCGTAAGAAGCGAGCCGCGGGGTGTGGGTTGGAGACAACTGCACACAAAAGCCACGCAAAGAAACATGTGCTACACTGTTTCCTAACAAGCTCACGTTTGCGTGCGAAACGCCACCACCGCAGAAAGAACGCCTTCACAAACATATAGGTATGTACCTGGGAGGCATAAGACACTTTGTCACGTAAACTGTATTTTTCATGAGAGCAGTTGAATAGTACCTAACTTATTTACGCAACTAATTTCCACCCAAAAACATGTGAATTTTTTTTTAAAATTCCGTAGATCTTAGTGTTGTACGCCACTAGAAATAACGTCAAACGGTGGTCAAGTTTACGATTAAAAGTGCATTTTGCCCCAAAAAAAATGTACATAGTGTCTTATGCCTCCGAGGTACACAAACATATCCTAGTTCTTTTTTTGTGGTATTTTGTGGCGCACAGAGGTTGAAAGAAGACGGGTTTCTCCGAGATTATAGACTCCGAACCAAGCGACAGCCGACTCTTGGGCTCATAAATTATGAGTATGGATAGGAAAAATTCGCGGGTTCATTTCTCGACAGGCTAAAATACAAATAGTTACACCTCAGTGCTGCCTCTGCTATTGGCTCACAACTCACCTGGATGACTCTGGGCCAATTAGAAACGCCCGACCAAAACTTTATCGAATCACAGACTGCTACGTTGGGACGTCTCACAAGACGGCAGCCAATGGGTGGGTGGCATTTGACCAAGTGTAGGTAGAACTATGGAGTTCATCCTGCAGGTCATTGAACCCGCGAATTTTTCCTATCCCTAATTATGAGAAATGCCGAGGCGACAAAGGAATCGAACACAAATTCCCCTCACTATATGAGCACAACGCGTCAGCGATTATGGCAACGGTGTGAAGCCATTTATCCTAAGCAGGTGGCTTCAATACCAAAATTGGTTTGCCTTTTAACCCTTAGGTCTGTGTGGCAATAAAAAAATAAACTTTAAAGTACTTATACTTAGAGACCGGAAAAATTCGTGGATTCCTTTCGAGATAGGCTGGAATCCAAACTCGTTTAGCTTATTGCTGCGTCAGTGATTGGACCGCAATTTACCTGAAGGACTCTGAGCCAATGGCAAACACTCAACAAAAGAAGTATCGAATCATAATAATCGCAGTAAACAGGTATCCCGAGTCGGTAGCCAATGACCAGGTGATAGTTGCCCGAGTACATAGAGAATCGAGGAGTCTATCCTAGTGGTCATTGAAACCGCGAATTTTTCCAGTCCCTACTTATACTGCATGAAGTAAACCAATTTTGACTACGCTTAATACAGCTGCAATCTTTTTCATATAGGAATGTGACCGCAGCAACTTTTTTTTTAAAAGTGAAACTTCTTTGCTGAGGAGTGCTACAGTTTTCGAGCGTTACGAAGATTCCGTTCTCATGAAGATAATGGTTAGGTACGTGGTGGGGGAACCGGTAGAGGAGGAGAGTGCGTCAGCGGCGACGCCACTCCAGCGCATGCGCTAGCGGTCGAATAGGTGCGTAGCGGAGCATGCTATATGCTAGTTGTAGCGGCCAGAAGGAGAACGGCAGGGGAGAGGTAGAAATAACGCAGCAGTGATGCTACGGAAATCTCGTAACACTGCTTGTTTGCTTACTCCTCAGTTTTCATAACGGCTAACGATTGACGCTACCATTTTTTTTTAATTTATTTAAAGTATCTACAATTAATTTTTATGCGCAGAAAAGAGTTATTGATTTGTGCAATTAACTTTACAAGTATCGTTCCTTTTTATTTAATAGTTTGATTGAAAATGTAAAAAAAGACGTACAGACTTAAGAGGTTAGCTTAATAAGTGTAATTTAATTTTTGGTATGTGAACACTGTGATTTGGAATGTCAAAAAGACCAATATACTTGTGAGATAGATTTTAAAGGTGTAATTTATGTTTGATTGGAGTTTTCTTTTATTGTTCTTTCATTTTATTCAGCTGGAGAGCGTGGTATAACATCATGCCTAAAAATAAAGGCAACGTGGGAATAAACCGCCAAAAAAGGCGCCAAAAAGTGCTGGTGAATGGATGCGAGAGTAGCCCTACAGAGCGCGGGAAAAAGCATTTATTTTTTCTGTTTTAGATCATACCCGCATACTTAATCTTCTCGATTATTATCTCTTGCTTAGTAAAAAATACTAATAACTAGAGACATGCAAAATTCGCGGATTCGTTTCGCGATAGGCTAGCATCAAAACAACTATACCTTCGTACCGCTTCTGCGATTGGCCCACATTTTATCCGGGGAACTGTGAGCCAATGGGAAACACTAAACCAAGAAAGTGCCGAATTGTGGACAGCCTAGTTGAGACGTCTCACGCGTCAGTAGTCAATGAACAGGTGTCATTTCCGCGAGTATTTAAAGGACTGTGTAGTCTATCCTAGAGGTGAATGAATCCGCGAATTTTGCAGGTCTCTACTAATAACATATATCTCTCTATACCCAATAAGCAAGAAGAATAACTTCAGTCGCGCGTGGACCCCCGCATACATTTGTCAATTTTTATGCCCAATGCTTTAGTTAGGGCTAACCCTATTTCTGACACCAAACAGGTCTGAAAAATTTTAGCGCAATGAATTAACTAGAGTTTTATTTCCTAGCTAATATTTACACTATTAATTAAATTACAAAAATTTAAGTAGCTATCTACAATGTAACTACTCTCTCATTAAGTCCACAGTTTGTTTCATCTCCCCGCTGTATATCGGCTCGACAAGTGTGTCTCCCTACTGCTGGTCTCTTACACGCTGCCCCGCACACACACAGCAAAGTCCCGATGCACCAGTCTCCGCACACGAGGCCCGTCGCTCGTCGCCCGCTATCGCTTGCCAAGGGGTCATTCGCCCTCCTCACTGCACTGCCTCGGAGGCTTGCGTCGCCGTTATTACATCCCTCAACACCCTTCCGGAATGGTCTCGCAATGGTGTCGCGTCATCGGGGTCTACTTGACACCCGAAAGCTCCCAGAATAATGGCGTCCTAGTTACGCCACTTCACGCATGCGGGACTCTGGGAACGCGCCAGACTCTCCGGAGCCGCAGAGTGTTCTCCGGGTGAGAGGGTTAGGGAAGCACCGTTTCTAATAGGATTAGGCGTGTAACGGTAATGAACCGTGACCCACCCGCAGGCAAGCTAGCGGGTTGACATGCCTCATCGCCTCGCATCTACTATCTTGTAATACTTTTAATTTACTGTATTATCTGTTTAGATTTTTAAAAAGCAGAAAATATTGTTTTGTTTATATTTAACTCGTTTTGAATTTGTCTGTGTGATGTGAGTTTTATATACCCCAGATTAGTGTCATATGTATTGTACAATTTGGATCGTATGAGGGCACAGTATCAAGACAGTAGAGGAAGACGGTTGAAAACTTGGTTATGTACATAATTGAACCTTACATGTGAGATAATTTGCTTATAAAATCGTCGGTATGACAATAAAAGTATGATTGAGCATTGTTAGCACACCACACACAAAGATAATTCTGTTATAAAATCTCACTCGCTTGATTATTAGTGTGATAAGAAAAAAATAGTTTTTTTTTCTTGCAAATTCAATACGCATAGTTTTGTCATCAAGTTGTGTCGCATCAGTTTACGACAGAGTCAATACTTTTTCGCATTTTATGACCGTAATTTTTTAATAGATATTCTTATGTGTAGATTAAAGTTGTGCGCATACACATTAGTAAATGTTTTCACCTTCACCACGAAAACGCTGGTTACAAATTATCCAGGGATCTCGTAAACTTACTGTTATCTTCGTCAATTTACGGGTAGTAAGTTTTTTGACAACTTGAACCCACGAAAATGATCTTGGTATACCAACAAAACATTCAAAAACTTGTTAGGCCTCCTGCAAAAACCACTCTTTATTTCTTCTACGGGAGTGTTTACCATTAAAAAAAATGTCTAAATTTGAAATACGACTTAGTTTCTTAGTACGAAAATTCAGCTATCTGAAATTACGAATAACTCTTAGTTTATTTGAGGTGAATTCTTCGTTGAAAAGTCCGTAGTTTATTTTAATGTACAAGAGTGTAGTTACACGTTTAAGATTGTGATTGCGTCGGTTACATTGTTTACCATAATAATTATGATAATAAATACAGTCCTTTTCTTTGTATTAGTCCTTGGGACAAACAACGAGAGTAGAACGTAGGTTTCTTGTTATTTTTTCCTGTTGTCTCGCTGCCATTCTATAGGCTACTATTAATTTCTCCTCTAGACTTCTGTGTACGCCCAGCCTCCTCGTAGATTGCCCATCTATCCCACGGCCTTTCCTAATAAAACTCGCGGCGCCAAGGAGATATGGGCCGCGACGGAGCACGGTAGCCGCTGACCGCATCTCCATGGCGTCGCCTGCGGGGGCAGTTGGCGTTTTATGGCGGGCATGATTGAGGGAGGGAGCATCGGGGGGGTTAGTCGCCGCCTCCGATCGCCCGGCATAGATTGCTGCAGCCGCCGCCTTCCTTCCTCCCTTCTTCGTCGACGACCGAAGAATCTCGCGCGTCGATCCATCCCAGGTCTCAGCCCACAGGGTGGGCCAGAATTTAACCGACGGCCTCTGCAACGAGCAATCTCGATGCGTCATCACTAAGAGACCTGCAGAAATGCGCGCGTTTCGATGGCCTTCAGGATGGGACTGCAGCATAACCCCTTGTACACTCGGGCAAATTACTGCGCAAGTTCATTTGGCTGCCGACTTGTATGTGAGTCGTCTCAGCTGGTTTGTTGTCTGTGATTCGATCCTTCTTTTGGTTGAGGGTTTATTTATAACTGGTTGAGATTCGTCCAGATGAACAGTAAGCCTGTAGCAAAATTATCTAAGAGGTATGTGTGTTTGAATTCTAGCCTATATCACCGAAAGAATCCGCGAATTTTGCTGGTCTCTAGTTATCACGTTGCAAACACACCCGCAACGCGAAACTCGGAAACGAAATTCCAAACGTAGAATTCTTCAAAAAAAAATGCCGACCAAATAAGTACACGTAAATTGTGTTTTTAAAAAAAAAAAAATTCTGGACGTGAAACACACGTAGTTTCCGAGCCCGCCGCTAGAATTCGCTGCCGGAGCAGCTGCGTCGATTATCGAATCATTCGCTTTTGCAAAGCGAAAAGTTAAACTATATAACTAAACGGCTCCGATAAAAGCAAAAAAAAAAAAAAAACTTTAGAAAATACTTAACCCGGCTTTGCACCTGATTTTTGTAAAATGAATTATTTTTTTAAATACTGCTCATCTGATTAAAATCCACTAAATACTTAAGACTATAAAGCTTCCCTTTGGCTTTGTGAACTTTGGTTGGCGCCGTACGTCACAGATAGAGCACCGTGGTTACAAATTTCCGTTCCATTCACGGAAATTACTCCCACAAAATGCCGTACACAGAGAGCTGAGATGTTACACTTCAAAAACGGCTTCCACCGCGGTTACCATGCAATCATGAAGACGTGACAACCCTCTGGTCGGGCAAAAGTGGCCCTCACCCTAGCGCTTACCTAGTAGCAGCTTGCCACATTCACTTGTCTGCTGCATCTGATTCGCGTAACAATAATACAAATAGGGCAGCACGGTAGCTTGCTGTAAGTAGATATTTATCTATCGACTTTCCTCCAAAGTTTCACACAGGATTAAGATTTATGAAAATGTGCTTTGATGAGATTTCGATACATTTCTTGGGCCAACCCCCCTTTTTTTTTCATGCCCACAATCTGTTTGTTTTTCAGCTTTACTCTTTTTCAATTTTTTTCGTTTTATCAATGTCACTTTTAACAACGTTCAAACACGCACTCTGTGAATGAGCGTTTATATGTTTACGTAAGTGTATATGTACATGTTAACATAAATCTAACCTATGAATATCTATTATATGCATACCCATGCATATTTTAAAACCCTATCTATACTTTTGCATAGTCATGTATTAAATTTTAATCTGTGTTTCATTCACGGAGCGTGTGTTTAACTTCTGTAAAATTTGACGTTGGTTTTTTTTCTCAGTGTGCTTCAAGTTAATCTTACTCATCAATCCTCTATGCAGGTTTCTATAAATCAGACTTGAGATGTATTGAGAGAGAGATCCGTTTGTTCGTGAACACCTGTTACCAAATTAGGAACTTTAATATTTAAATCGGGTGGCACTCGAACAAGTAGGTATATCCCCTTTTACTCAGTCGATAACTATGATAAGTGCAGTTGAGAAACACTGTTAGTATGGAAGCAGCTAAACAAATAAACAAACTTAAAAAAAAATCTTTAAAATATAAATTCAATGTCTCTCGGACATTTTCCCATCCGTCCGTCGAGAACTAAAGCTGGAGTAACAATGATCCGTCTCATCCGTCCATCCGTCCGTAAAAACCTTACCAAGCTTGAACTTTGACGGACGGATGAAATAACCTCCAATATGTTAGCAAGTTACCTGTTGGCAACCTTTACTATCTTAAAAGTTTTTTTAAGTATGTTTATTTGTTTAGCTGCTGCTCTTAGATATTTTTTACTTGCGTTTGAACACATTTTTAAGTCTGATGTTTTGATACCAGAATTTACCGAGACATACACGTGTAAGAAATTACGTATGGTATAACCGTATAACTTAGAAAATATTAATTAATATCAGAGCGAAAAAAATCTAGTTCAATAATTTATAAGTGCTTAACTTTAATTATCGTTAACCTATGCAAGATAAATTTTCAACCCTATTTAAGCCTTCTAATCAGGTGGCGGACGTGAGGATGATTGTGAATAACTCGGTGACGGACGGACGGATGGCGGACGGATGGGTGATGGACGGACGAATGGCGGATGAATGGGTGACGGACGAACGGATGGCGGACGGATGGGTGACGGACGGACGGATGGTGGATGGATGGGTGACGGACGGATGCGTGACGGACGGATAGGTGACGGACGGATAGGTGACGGACGGATGGATGGTGGATGGATGGGTGACGGACGGATGCGTGACGGACGGATGGTGGACGGATGGATGACGGACGGATGCGTAACGGACGGATGGCGGACGGATGGGTGACGGACGGACAGATGGCGGACGGATGGGTGACTGACGGATGGCTGACGGATGGACTGACTCGACGGATCATTGTCATTGTCATTTCTCGGGGTATCTCCTATTTACCCTGAGGATTGTGCCATACCTCGAAAAACCCCACAAAGCGATTTGTGTTGAGGAAGGTAGTGAGCCTCTTTTGTGGTCGGACAATACCCCCCCTCAACGTGGGCCGAAGGGTGGCAACGCTCTGAGGCAATAACCCGGCAGGTCCTTGGCATTTCTTCCTGGACCGAGGAAGCATTACTAGCTTCGCCGCCATAAGCACCTCAGACGGCTAAGAGGGCATAGGCCGCGTGGGATACTAATCCCCCCGCCGGGAGGCGGAGGCCTATATAAATAAAGGAGATAATCGGCACGACTGAAGGGAATCAAGAAGCTAAGATGGCGATTAGTAAGGGAATGTGGTATGAGGACCTCATAGAGGCACCCACCAACCCAATCGAAGGAGACTGGAGCGAGCGACGGGCGGCGCTCGGACGTATTCTAAACGAAAGAAGTTTGGAATTGAGCAAGATGCTCTACTGGATTGACAAATTACTTGACCCCAAGACAAACTGGGGAAGCCTGCCAGCTCCCAACCTGGCAGAAAAGAGATGGATAATGGCCATTTATCCTGTGGTTTTCGGACAGGACATGGCAATAACCAAGATGGTTATAACAGATCTAATGGCTAAAAAGGAAAAAACCCAAACAGAGAAAAATGATGGCAATGATGATGTCTCGGAAATGGTAATCTTAAGCAAGGCGGAAATCCTGCTAAGGGAAATAACCACATATACCACCGAGGACATTTCCAAAGTGAATAAATCAGCGTCAAACTTCATCCTGCCGAGAATTGTACAACTGAAGGGCCTGCTTGACAGGTCCCTACTGGAGAATGCTCGTCTCAGAGGCCAACTCGAGACTAAAGAAAAGAAGACACCAGCTGTGACTCAATTGCAGCCCTCCTTTGCGGCTGTACTGAAAAAAGGAACGGATGTAACCTCACAGGAACAATGGAAAACAGTTCGGCCTCGGAAACAACTGATAATTGCGTATCCTGTGGATGAGGCGCAGAACAGTGAGGAGACGAAATCCAAGCTAATGAAAAATGTAGATCCCATCAAGGACCAACTGCACGTGAAGGGACTACGGAAAATCGCAAAAGGAGGTGCTGTAATTGAGGCGGAAGATGCTGGCTCAATTGAAAAGATAAAAAATGCAGAGAGATTGAAAGCCCTGGGTCTCAGGTTTGAAACCCCGAAGGGCAGAGGACCAAAGGTAATCATATATGATGTCCCTAGAGACCTGGACAGGGACGATCTGATTGAGTCAATACACGCGCAGAACTTTAAGAAGGCCGATATAAGTAAGGAAATGTTTATCCGTGAGTCGACCATCAGACTCAGAAAAGGGCCTAAAGATAATAAAGAAAAGGTCCACATTGTCCTAGAGGTGAACTCCAAGATAAGGAATCTACTCATGGACAAAGAAAGGATTTACATTGGATTTTCATCCTGTAGAGTGAAGGACTACATTGTGGCAACAATGTGTTTTAAATGCCAAGCATACGGCCACACAGCAGCCAAGTGCCGTGGACAATTAGTCTGCTCTGCATGTGGAAATCCTGGGCATAAATTTGCTGAGTGCAAGGAGAAGGATAAAGGAGAAAAGTGCGCTAACTGCAAAAAGGCCAAAAGGGAGCATAACCATCGTGTTGACTCATTTGACTGCCCCGAGTACCAGAAAGCCCTGTCCAGGGAACTCGACAGGACCAATTATGAGTAATGTGTGCATTTTGCTCAAAATCGGACAAATAAACCTCCAGAGGTCTGCTGTCGCCTCTACTGAACTTGTCAGGTATGCAAAAGAAAAGGAACTGGACATTGTGTTCATCCAGGAGCCTTATACGGTAAGAGGGAAAGTGCTGGAAATCCCTCAAAGGCTCTATACGGCAGGGGACTCCCCACAAGCAGCAATATGGGTAAGAAATCCAAAATTGGATATCTTACTGCTACCAAAAATAAGTAATGAACATCATATCTGCTTAAAAGTAGAAATGAAGCCATGGAATAAGATACTCGTGTCCTCGTACTTTCAGTTCTCGGACGATACGGAGATACACCTGAGGCACTGGGATAACATCCTTGAATTCGCAAGTAATGAAAGGAAAATCATAGGCGCTGATGTAAACGCAAAGTCAGAAATGTGGGGATCACATTTTAATGACAATAAAGGAGATCTTGTATCGCAATACATAACAGCCAAAGATCTCTGGACAGTTAATGTCCCAGGTACAATGGCAACATACATCTCGCCTGCATGTAATAGCGAATCATTCCTGGATGTCACAGTAACTGATCACAAAACGAGAGATTATTTTGTTCACTGGACTGTACTGGACGAAATCACGAGCGATCACAGATTAATAACATACGAGATACATGGCAGAAAAGAACCGCAAGTATTCAACATGGAAAATGTTCGTTACGGCTGCAATAGAGTCAATTGGAAGAGGTTTGATGAAGATCTATTGACTCTGCTGGATGAATACAATGTTCATAAAACAGGTAACCCTGAACAAGATTCAGTTAAATTAAGGGAACTGATAATTAAAATATGTGACAAACACATGGAGAAACTGAAAAATAAAGAAAGGGGTGGACATGGTTGGTGGAACGGAGAGCTCGAAGGTATGAGAAAAACTATTAAAGGATTAAGGAAGAAAATGAAGGCACAGAGAGATCCTGTAACAAGAATGACATACCTCCTTGAATACCGCCAAAAAAGGAAACAGTATACTAAAGCAGTTAAAAAAGCAAAACGCTGTTCATGGCAATGATTAGTCAGTGAAAAAGGGAACACTGACCCATGGGGCCTGGTGTATAAAATGTGTGCTGGTAAGATTAAAAGTCCGATTGAGCTACCAGGACTTATCATAAATGGGGTACAAACAGCCTCCATCCAAGAGAATTTGGAAATCATAGTCAATGGGCTACTACCCGATGACGACCAGTTGCAAGACACCTTTGAGCAACATAACAAAAGAAAAGAGGCAGAAGAACTACCAGACACATTAGATACACCACAATTCACAATTGAGGAACTAAAGTGGATTGCTAAACAACTAAGCCCAAAAAGTCCCCTGGCCATGATCAAATCACGACTGAGAAAATTTGGCGAGTATTTGACAGATTAAAAATAGTTCTTCTTGAACTATACAATAATGCATTGGAAAGGGGAATCTTTCCAAAAGAATGGAAAACAGGAATCTTGAAAATACTCTACAAAGGAAATGGGAAAGATCCTGGAGAATTGAGCTCTTACCGACCGCTGACCATGCTCCCGATTTTGGGCAAAATGTATGAAAAGCTACTGTACATTAGATTGAATGATTACCTGATGACCGTCCACGGTATCAGTGAACGCCAATATGGATTTAGAAAAGGAAAGAGCACGGAACTTGTAATACTGGACGTAATAAGGGAAGTCAATAGCAGTGACGCACAATATGTACTCGCAGTCACAATCGATATCGCTGGTGCATTTGACAATGCTTGGTGGCCTCAAGTCCTGTGGCGACTTAAAGAGCTTGGTTGTCCAAGAAACATCTATAAGGCTATAAAGGCATTCTTCGATGATCGTACCTGTCGATGTATCATCGGACAAAACAGCTACGAGAAGGTGTTAACAAAAGGGTGTCCCCAGGGCTCGGTTCTAGGACCGCTACTATGGAACATCCTTTTCGATGAATTACTCAATACAAAAATGCCAGAAGGATGTTATGTTTACGGGTACGCTGATGATGGACTGCTTTTAATACCAGGCAACTCAAGAAGGACTCTAGAAGAGAAGGCAGAGGAGGCATTAAGCATTGTTAGTATGTGGACAAGCAAATGTAAACTCAAAATTGCACCACATAAAATGGAGGCCATAATGTTGAAAGGCTCCCTAAGTACGGCTAGACCACCAGTCGTCAGATACCAAGGCAGACCAGTTAAAGCAGTTACGGTGCTCAAATATCTTGGTGTTCACATAGATACACGTGGACGGTATACTACGCACATAAAAAAGACAAGTGACAAGGCCATGTTGCTATTCCATAAGCTGCGTGCTGTAGCACCCGCCAATTGGGGCCTTATATTTTAAACTCTGAGAACGATCTACGCTGGAGTGTTCCTAGGAGTAGTTTGCTACGCTGCAGCTACATGGTATTATGAGGCAGAACTTGCACATAGAAGAAGGGTACTAGAGGGGGCACAGAGAGCAGCCCTACTAACTATGGCCAAGGCCTATCGTACCACTTCTACGGAAGCATTGCAAGTTGTTGCAGGAATAATACCTATAGATCTCAAGGTAAAAGAAAGAGGACAACTGGCTCTACTAGCTGCAAGAGAAGTAATAACAAAAGAAGACAAATGGATAGCTAGACAGCTAACGCTAGATGAATGGCAGCTACGATGGGATCGCTCCAGCAAAGGACGTTATACATATGTCTTCTTCCCTGATGTCAGAGAGAGATTAAAGAAGAAGTGGATATCACCCGATCATTACATGGTGCAGTTCCTCACTGGACACGGGAATTTTAAGGCAAAACTCTGGGAGAGGAATCTTGTAACAAGCAACCAGTGTGTCACATGTGAAGTGCAGGATACTGCAGCTCATATATTGTATGAGTGTAGAAAAATAGATGACATCAGGGGGAGGTACAGAAGACAGGCAGAAGAACTGTCATTAAGGCTCGAAGATATGGCGGGAATGCTGCAGTGCGAGGAAGGATATAAAGTTTGGAATAGCTACATACATGAAGTGTGCAAACGTTTAGAGTACTTTGATAAATGGTTAGATGAAGAAGGTGCTCTACAAAACCAAAATGGGTAGTAAATCAAAATGGTCATGCACATGGAGGCCTATGTGCTTTGTTCGTGAAGGCAGAGAAATTGACTCCATTGATAAAATTATACGAGATCAGACAAGAAAAGCCACGCACGATTATAACAAACAGATATCAGCTCTAAATGCGAGTGTACCACAGGAAAAAGAACTTATAACTCATCTGCAGATTCAAAAGGACATTGCTGAATACGCAAATGGAACAGTACCCTCAATACAACTTGAAGAGGAGTTACCTGCGGTGCATTCGCATGTTGGAGCTGGTCAAGACCCGTCCATGATCTACTCGAAGTTCGAGTATGACATGAGATTGGCTAGACTGGATGAACCAAAGATCCAACAGGCAGCGATAGCTGTGTTGGTGCGCAGTATGGACGGAGGGAGGATGATTAACTTTCCAAATATGGAAATCGTGGATCGGCATCTTCTCGCAAGGAATAACATCCCCTTGGATTTGGACGAGCTGAGATCCCTACTGCGCACCAACTTTGAAAGACTCGGAATTCCCATCGATTTCGAGGAAATTAAAAAGCAAGCTTCAATGACCTATGGTCGTTTCGTGTTCGACCACACGAAGCCATTTTATGAATATAAATTGGTCAAAAGACAATAAGGCATGCAGCAGACCAGCTTACCAAAAACACGAACATTGACGTGACAAGTATAACCGAGGAGAGACAAAGAAGAAGGAAAACAGAGGAGACAGAGATTTTAAGATTGGACACCATTTTAAAAGAATTTTAGATCAAAACGAAAATATTGGATGTTTTAAGCAAAGACTTGAGATATTTTTTAGGATGCTCATCAAGATCCAGAGGATTTTTATATCTCAGACCAAAATTTTTATAACGGACAAAATTTTAACTGAACTGACAAAGAAGAAGGAACAAGAACGAACAGGAAGGGAACAAGAAAGCAGGTGATGGAGTGGGCTGAAGAATCAGCAAGAAGGAGAAGAGTGGCAAAGGACAGCAGTCAAAGAAGGCAAAGACAGAAAACCCAGAAAGGTAGTGGGATCGGTGCCCTTGCATGTTCATTGCCCCGGGTACTGGCAACCGTCCCGGAGCAATGGCATACAAGAGATCCCACGCGGAATGACTGAAGAGTTTTAACATCAGCCGTCGTGTTTTAAAATCTGCATGGATGCATTTGACAAAGTATATTATAAAATTGACAAAGCTATATTCTGGCTGCAGGCACGGCGGCTCAAACAGAATGGATAAGTTGTTTCTGGTTGAGGCAAACGAATGGTGTTTAACCATTCAAATTCATGGCATATGAACATCTGAGGCCAAACATCCTGATGCCATTAAGACCAGGTGACATCAGGATGGAAAGAAGAAAAGTTAGTGCTCCTGGAATACCCTCACGGGTTCAGTCCTAGGAGGTGGAGGTGGTGAGGCTAGGCCGGGCTTCAGCCCGAAACAACTTGTCAGTCCAGCTTTACCTTAGGTACCAGCTGTAAAGAAGGCTGAAAAGCAATGCTTAAGGCCCAGTTTATAAACCTCGCAAGGCGAAAAATCTTTAGCAACCACATTTTAGAATACCGGTTTATAAAATACTCAATGCGCAATAACGCAACACAAGTGTTTATCAACTTAAAACTTTATTGCGTTTTGGCTTTCGTTTCCGACGGCCATATTGGAAAAGAAATGTTCCGGAAACTGTTAAAGACGGAGACGTTTTGTGCATAGAAGCCAACAACGCAACGTTTTCACTGACTTTCACACAGTGTAAGAAAATTAATAATTAAATCTAATTACTGACACTGTCTTTATTTTACTGATAAATATGAATTATCAAAAGAAGCCAGGCGTGAAATTTGTTTTCTACTGTTTTACAATTGTTATGTTAAGGTTTGGTAACGTCTTGAGACTAGAGTGCTTTATAAAGGACAGTGACTTTTTATCCATCGGTTGCGTGTTGCGTCAGGCCCGTTCTACAATGACACTGAAACGTAAACGTATCACGTAAGCGGAGACGGATCTCACGGAACAGTCTTTCTTCAGTAACACGCAGACGGAGACGGACCCATACGTATTAGCTCGGAAAACCTGAGCTCTTCCGTTTATGCTACTCCGTGCAACCAATAGAAGCCGAGTAGCTACTTGGCTTTGGTGGTAGCCACAAGAATATCTAGCCATTTATTTTGATAAAACAGTGGAACATCGATTATCCGTGACCCGATTAACTGGGCATTCGGTTAAACGGGTTCTCAATTTTAAAAAAAAATGGGGTTGAAAGGGGAGGGGGTACAATTTCCGCCAAGCCAAGTGTAATTCATTAGGGAAGGGACAAGAAATGAGTAAAACTAAAAACTACGTATTGAAAGTAGAAACTAACGGGTAAAGAAACGCACTAGAATTGCCCGTGTATGAATTACTTACGAAATTTTGCTGTGCTGTATAACATGAATACATCTGAATTCGATTATCTGCGAAATTTGCTTATCCGTGCTGCCCTCCTACCCCCGTCAACAATTCCCACGGTTAACCAAGGTTTACTGTATATGTTGATTTCTGGGCGTGATGTGATCTTGTAGCATAATGTTTATGTTTGTTTGATTTATTTATATTGCGTAACCTTGAAATTCAATATCATTGGTTGCCACCTGTTGACGTTTCCGCGCATTGTGGGAGCTGCAGACGCGACAGTGAAAATGTTCCGTCTCTTCGCGTGTCGTTGTAGAACGAGGCGTCGTTGTAGAAGGGAAGCCTTTTTTTTTCACAGACGAGAGAGCCAAACGTCCGATCTTGCATCTTCGGTGTCTTTTTTTTTTTTTTTTTGTTCATTGTAACTCATGATAACTAATGGTCAATCAGGTTAGGTTAGCTACATTATAAATACTTTAAAAATATTGTGGACGGTTGATTTGGTTAGGATAGCTACATTAAAGATACTGTGAAATCATGTAAACGGTTTCCTAGCCCTGGATAGCTACATATTAAAAAGTTATTTGCTAAGCAACCATAAAATGATTTTACAGTATTTTTAATGTAGCTTTACTTACCTAATATAACCAACCATCCACAATGCTTTTAAAGTATTTATAATGTAGCTAACCTATCCTAATCGACCGCAAAATTTTTAATGCCACACTGGTTTATACAATGAGATAGAACCGGTGGGGGGGGGGGGGGGGAAGCGAGCATGAACTTCGGGGAACTTCGGGTGTGGCTCTCTCGTCTGTGAAAAGAAGGCTTTCCCCTTGTAGAACCCGGGCCCTCATGGTGTGTGGATGGCGTCTGTTCACAGGTGAGTTCGCCCGGCGGGCGGCAGAGCGCAGCAGGCGAGGAGAGGTTGCAGCGCGCCATGGGCGGCGCTGTACCGCCGGCGGCCATGTTGCGGACGGTAAATCAACCCGGGGACGTTGCCTCACCCCGCCCACCATCTCCTCCCCCCCCCCCCCCCCCCCAACTATACTAACCAAGGGAGCACATGGCCCCGCGCAGACGCCGCGTCGTTGGTTTCCAGACGTCTCTCCGCGGCGCGTTCAGTCGTCCGCCGCCAGAGGCTGGCTTCTGTTCGGCGAGTGTGATCCCCCTTGTACCTAGTTGCGCTACTGGCAACAATCTGTTCTTTTTAATCTACCTACCCATTTCTTTCATTACATTAAATATGTACGTAACACTTATTATATATAGAGACCTGAAAAATTCGTGGGGTTAATTTCGTGTTACGCTAAAAATTCAAATAATTTATACCTCAGTGCTGCTTCTGTCATTGGTTCACTGTTAATCTGGAGGACTGAGGGCCAGTTAGAGACCCCTCACTCGTAGAAGTTTCGAATCACGTGCCACCCAGTCGAGACGACTCAAAAGTCAGCAGCCAATGAACTGTTGGCATTCGCCCGAGTGTGTAGAGGATATTGGAGTCTATCCTGGAGGTCATTGAACCCGCGAATTTTTCCGGTATCTACTTATATATGTACATGATGACATGGTGCAGTAAATTTAAACGTGGCGACATGGCCGAGACTTTCATAGGTTAAAGTTTTTTTTCGGTTAACCTTCAATGTCCATCAGTTGAGGTTATGTGAGACGCTGTAATCACTTTTATGACTTCCAGTTAAAACGCGTGTCACAAAAACTGACATGCACAATAATGCACCTTGCTTATAATCACACGCAGACAAGGCCGTAGCCAGGATTTTGTGAAGGAGGCGGTCCAGTAAAACCATTATATATATATATATATATATATATATATATATATATATATCCAACATTTATTCATCAGGGTTCATGGTGAGTTGCCGAGGTGTCGACCGCCATTTACAATTATAACATCATGTCCACCACCTTGGATTCTAAAACTATCCACCATTTAGAATTTTGTAGGTGGGGATTCCGTCATTTTTTTCTAGGACAATTCACTATTTTTAGTTCTGTCATATTTTTTCTATAATTATTCGCCATCTTGGATGCCAACATATTGGATTCTAAAAAGTTCCGCCATTATGAATACCGCCATCTTGTATTACGCCATTTTGTTTTCTAGAACTTTTCACCATATTGAATTCTTCAATCAGATTTCAGGGTGGGATTCTGTGGTGCCGATCACTATTTAAATTATATCAGGTCTGCCATATTTAAAATGGGTAATTATTATCCAAAAAATCGGAATAATTAAAAATTTAACTTATTAACAGTTATACTTAAGCTTGCATATTTATTTTCTACCATAATTATGCATATGCATTTCTTTAAATTGTTTAAGTATAAATTTATGCACATACATATTTACAATATAGGTATTTATATATGCCGACCACACATATATAGGCTTTATGAGTATGCATACTTATATATTATAGTATAATTTTTATTTCAATAAATAAACCACGAAACGTGTATTTTCCAACTAAATATACAGCTACCATTTTTAAACTTCTATATAAATAACCCATGTGGGGGTTAAGGTGGCGAAGCCCCCAACGAGCGAAAGCGAGTCCTACATGTAGCAGTGACTGCTTAAACAGACTGTTTGTAACATCTCCTGTCATATTCTTATATTAGATTAACTTGAGATGTTATATGTTGTAACAGTACATATGTCAAAAGATCCCACAATATCACAACGTATCCCACCATATCTGGAGAAAGAAATTTTTTGTTTGTATATAGTAGATTTTAACCCTAATGCCGTGCTGATGTGTTCTTAAAATCTTTGTTTAACATTATTGATTTCATAATAACATATTTTACTATTCTTTCCCAGCGAGTTCCATTCAATATATCAAATAAAATTCTACCGTTAGCCTTAATGATGCAGCTATTGTTTATTTTACTAACCAAATCCAAACAAATTTACTGCATAAGGAACATAATAATTCAAGGAAGCAACATGCAACGGACGCAGTATAACGTTCGTTTATAAAGCTCAGCTGTCGCAAGACGTCATCAAATTGTAAAACTGTATAAACAAATTTCTCTCTGTGTTTATCATGAGAACGTATGATATTCCCAATACTTTGATTTTAAAAGTGCTTTTGCTTTCACTGTTCGAAATTTAACAAGTATTTACTTGATGCATTTAATAAAAACAATACCGTATAGGTACATGGAGTTATCAGTCTATGAAGTGGGTGTCTCTTCTAAACTTGAAGTCATTTAGTTAGTAATTGGTTAGTAAAAAAAAGGTATCAATGTTTAGAGGCTAATACCAGTAGTTCATTAAGTATCTTCAAAGAAACTCACTTGGAAGAATCGTAAAACTATCATCATGATGTAAGTAAAGTTAAACAAAGACGTAATACACATCAGCAAGAAATTAGCATTAAACTTAATTTGTCTTATTTTGACTTAAATTATTAACATGGCAAATATTGCAAACATGAACTCTATAACTAATTATAATTATATATATCAATATGCAAAAGTCTGCGTATTTAAAAGTTTTCGAAAAATTCCACTTTATATACGGAAGGTTGAATAGCAAAGTCAAAACGTAAGAAGTTAATATCAAGTCGAAGCATGCAGTGCGTTTTCTTTTTATCATTTTTAAATAGTTTATAAGCTGGTATTGGAAAACATGGATTTAAAAATTATCAGGAGACGGTGCTGGTATACGTAGCTGGTCACTTTTATTTTACCTCGCCACCGCCATATTGTTCCGGCTTAAACATTACGTATAATGATAAGTACGAATTAGAATCTACGTCTTTAAACAAAGTCACTTTCATATTGAAAAATCATTTCAAAATGTTTATACCATGCAAACACAAAACTTCAACCATATTTAAGCCGTCAACCAATATGGTGCTTCACTGGTTACCACGTAATCATGCAGACGTGGCTAAACCCCTGATTATTTTCCATGTTAATAATAGAATTCAAGCTGAGAACAACCTCTCTGTTCCATTTATAGTTAACAAAACATTGTTGGTTTATAATAAAGTTTATATTTAATCCCTTTGCTGACATGTTCTTAAAAAAATCTCTTTAAAATTATTCGCTCCATGACGACATTTTTAAGATTCTTCCTATAGTGAGTTTCTTTCACGATATCAAACAAAGTTCTAGCATTAGCCTTTATGCAGCTATGGTTTGTTTTACTAACAATTAGCCATTAACGTACCAAAGATTCTATCCTTCATGTATACACATAACGTCTTCCTATAGTGAGTTTCTTTCACGATATCAAACAAAGTTATAGCAGTAGCCTTTATGCAGTTCTATGGTTTGTTTTACTAACAACTAAACATTAACATGCCAAAGATTCTATCTACATGTATACACATAACGTCTTAGATTTTTTTTAAGTATCCAGGAACACTTTACTTCAAATATGGAATGTAGAAACACAAGTCGAAACACAAGCGGTTGAAAGTTGGCCAAAGCTTGCTTTGATTTTTTTTTTTTCGTAGTTTAAAAACGGATGTTTGAAAACAGTCGTTGTGGAACTGTTTGGTTGTTTTTTTTTTCTTTTGCTGCGCGGTTGGTAATCCAGGCTGAGACCACCACGGGCTGGTCCGGTGGAGAAGCCTAAGATGTCCATAAAGTTCTGTCCCTGCCCGAACACGCCCGAATATTCACCTTCGGCCAACCTCTGGATTTGTTTTATTTTTGCGCAGGAAAAATGAATTCAAATACTAAAAGTGGTCGGTTAGGTTAGTTACATTAAAGCACTTTAGAACACTATGGACGGTTAGTTAGGTTAGTATAGCTACATTAAAATAAACAGATAAATATAAATATATATATAAATAAACCCGAGGTTGGCCGAAGGTGAATATTCGGGCGTGTTCGGGCAGGGGCAGAACTTGATGTACATCTTAAGACCCGTCTACAATAGCAATGTCCTAAACTGTGTCCGAAGGACACTCGTCGCTGATTGGTCCACGTGACCCTCTGACGTCATGCGTCAAGTGGGCGAAGGTCCGAACCTACCTGGTCCGAAGACATTCGTCAATTTGAACTTTTTGTCCCAACCTGTGTGCTTCGGACACAGAAAAAGAGCAGAACACTCACGATATTTGAATTTCCGGTTCCCGTTTGAAATGTGATATGAGTTCATTTTTTTTTTTTTTTAGCATTTACATTTGCCACTTTTCCTTACTGAATAAATGTATAATATCGAACTCCCACAACTTTCATAAGTTCAATCTCAAACTACAAAGCATCAAAACAATAAACAAAAACATTTGGCTTGGCACATTTACTGCGCTCTGGTGACAACTTTAGAAATCAATACATCCGGACATCGGACATCGCAATTGTGGACAGGGCAGTTTTCGGTGAGACAATGTGACGTCACTCACATTCGGATAAGGACACGGACCACGCACCAGGTTCGGACTATTGTAGACGGGCTCTTAGGCTTCCCGGTCCGTCGGGTCGCGTGCCTCTTTGGGCGGGGTGTTGCGAAGAACCGCCACGGATAGGGTGTGGCGCCACGGTCGCCACGGAACCCATCCACAAATTGAATTCCAGTAATAAATTCATCGGTACTAAAAGGCCCACCCGCGCAGCCTAGTTCGTCATGAAGCCCTCTCTCCCCCCGTATCGTGTGTTCCAAGCGTGAATAATGGCTCATCACGGAATTAGTTCTTTTTTTTTTTCGCCCCTCCCCCCCCCCCCTCCTTTTTTCATACTCTTCCGCAACGTTTTGAAACAGCATTCATATCCGCTCCAAATTTGAATACAGATTTATCTCTGGCGTAACGAAAAAATAAAGTAAGAAAAAATAATGGGTGCGTGGTCGCCGCGCGTTTGAGGTAATAGCTTCTCGGATAGGTATAGGGATGGTAAATGTGAAGGGTACACACATATTTCAAGCGCGTGTACAAGTGTGCATGTCCCAAGTACCGTATGTCCATGAAAAGAATGTCCCAGTTGTAAAATTTAATAGTATCAACTGTAAGCGGTGTAGAGTGTCGGTTGAAAATCACAATTAAAGTGCGACTCGAAACGGTATACTGCTTTGTTGTTTTCCTCGCTTGCAGCGCGAAAGAATGGGCTCTTTCCCCAATTAGCAGAGGGTGAACCTGTAAACATTATTTGGCAACAGGATGGAGCCCCCTCCCCATTGGAATCTCTTTGTATGAGAGTGGTCGGACCTCGAAGTCCCTGATCGTTGGATTGGTCGTAATAGTCATGACGACAGGACTGTTTTCCCCTGGCCTCCACGTTTACCTGACAAACCGCCATGCGAATTTTTTCTTCCTTTGGGGCATCAATAAAAATCTTGTCTACGTTCAGCCGATACCTAATGATTTGCCAGAGTTGAGAGACATAATTGAAGAGACTTTTGCTTCCATTACTCTTGACGTGTTAACCAAACCGTGGGAAGAATTGGCCTTTCGGTTGGATGTGTGCCATATAACTAAAAGTGCACATACTAAACATTTGTAAAAAATAATAATAAAATAAAAATAAAAAACCTAGGTTAGTTTACCTTTAATTAGATTTATGATTTGGTGCAAATGGTCTAAATTAAACTCTTATAATATACCATTGAAACTTGTAGGGCCTACATCCTGTGTATACGAGCATGCACTACGTTATAGTATTCGAGTGCGTAAAGAATGCATGTATGCACATGTATGCAAGTGTGCTACAACGCAAACATGCCATCAAGTGTTGCAGCTGCCGTCAGTGTTTTTGGCAAGTAATTTCATAGCTAATACATAAAACATAAATCCACTTCGAACTTATCGTTAACCTCTGAGCGTAAAAACTTTTCGTTACGCTTTGAAAAAGTCACATTACCAACTAACTGTAAAGAAGTTAAATTCCAAAAAAAAAATTATGTTAGTTTGGAACTATAAAACCTCTGTTTTGGTGTTCAATGACAAGACACTTGTATAGTCACAAAAATTTTATTTTATATTATATAGAATTACAACTGTTATCTACTTTATGATATAATCTCCATACAGATTGATGAACTTGTCATACCTTTTAAAAAGTTTCGA
This sequence comes from Bacillus rossius redtenbacheri, assembly GCF_032445375.1. Classification (NCBI taxonomy): domain Eukaryota; kingdom Metazoa; phylum Arthropoda; class Insecta; order Phasmatodea; family Bacillidae; genus Bacillus; species Bacillus rossius. The sequence continues at coordinate 17,969,924 of NC_086342.1, forward strand.
AATACCTCTTTCAAAACAAACCTGCCGCCTTTGTTATGAAGCTACCCTGTAACAGTATCGATAATTGTATTGTCAATGTCGAATTTCGAATTGGAACGATTCGAGTATCTGGTTCATGCGCCTGAGGGGTTGGTTGTCAGTCGGTGCCAAATCTGGACGCTACACCGTAAAAGCAAATTCTGAACTTTTTACATGGAAAATCCTTGAAAACTCAGTGGCCAACAATATCACTTGTAAAACTGCAAGGCAGTGCTTTGTAAACTCGCAGATGCCGCAGAGCTCTGCCTTGCAAATTTTACTAGTGGTCTCTTTGGCAACTGAGTTTCAAAGGATTATCCTTGTAAAAATACGATACTATTTTTTTTTTACAATGTACGTATACGAGGTTAATGCTTTATGAATGTCATCGAATGAAAATCATAAACCGTTACACCCGTACGCACAGTCATACTTTAAGGACAGGACTAATTCTAAATGGCACGGAAGCGGAGACGGATCACGTAAATAAAAATGGATCTCGCGGAACGGATCATATGCAACGACAATTCCCAGCTATTTCGTTTATGTTAGGTACTCCGACTCCGTGCAACCAATAGAAGCCGAGTATTTTGCCGTAGTTATAGCCATGTTCGGTTACGTTTTGAATAGGTTAAAATTGTTTCACGCACAAGAATATCTAGTGTTCCGTCATTACTTTGTGGTTTGTACATGTCAATCCTGACCATATTATGTTCTCTGAGCTCGAATTTTTTGTCTTCAATAAAATAAGTTTTTCGTAATCGTGAAATTCAGACCTCATTGGTGGCCATCTGGTAAGTTTCCGTGCATCATTGTGGAATTGGTGGATGGATAGTGAAGAGTAAATACCTTGCAGGTTTGCGATCCGGTTTTTTTTTTTTTTTTTTTTTTTTTTTTTTTTTTTTTTTTTTTTTTTTTTTTTTTTAAGTTTCCGCCTCATTGTGGAACGGGCCTTACTGTTAATTCTCAAATACTGAATCGTCAACTAGCCTTAACTGCTGAAGTAAAAATAATAGAACAATATTCTATTGGGTTTGTACCATAAAATTTATAATTTCTTCGAGAATGAGTAAGTAAAAAAGAAAACGTACAAATAAAAGCCTATGCATTAAGATTAATGTTTTAATTATTTCCCTAAATAAGTCCAAACAAAGGCTTAAACTATTTATTACTATTGGCCTTGGCCGATTTCTTTCCCAATAAGTTATTCCTGATTTTTGTCGCTGAGTGTTGTAAGTAACCTTCTATGACTTTGACGACGATACGTACCTACAGCCTAGCTAAATGTTATCTTTAAAAGATTTGTGCAATGGGAGTGCATGACTTGATGTAAGTTTTTGGACATACGCCATTGCTAACAACATTGCTAGCAATGGCGTATGTCCAAAAACTTACATCAAGCCTAGCTAAATGTTTTTTTTTTTTTTTTAATTAAAGGTGCTACCCCGACTGTGTGTAAATGCGATTGACTATCGCCCAACTAGAAGCAAGTAATTAATAAATAACACACATTCGATATATTCTGGGATATCTATACTTGTCCTAATATTGTTAAGAGAGGGAGTGAGTTTTTTTTTTGTAAGAAGTAAACTTGAAAACTACTAGACCATTTTCAAAATTCCTTTCACCGTTACGAAGATAGACTATTCAGTTTTTTTTCATAATAAATGACAATATTTGTAACCAAAACTGGAGAAAAACTACTAAAAACGACTATGTTGTAAATTGCAAGGTTTTACAGTGTAATAAATCTTCACGGCAACGTACACTGTGTTTCCCCATCCCTATGCGTAAAATACCGTTATTTATCAATAATAGTTAGGAAATTTTTTTAGGAGATATTTTATTTTCACAAATAAAGTACTTATTTAAATTTGTACTCAAACATGTTGTCTGAATCGCCATAACCAACATTAAAAATAGGAGGCATAACTAAGAGCTGACTTTCATTTCTTAAATACTTAAATGTCCTCTTATTTTCCCCTTTTCTAGATTTGCACCATATTTATCCTGCAATTAGAAACACTATGAGCAATAAGTTATCCACAATAAGTCTTACGATAGATTGTTAAGCAGCATATTCAGTGAATGCGGCGTTTTAAATTAATGCAGCATGCTCATAAGATTTATAATAAATTGTTTTTTTCGGAAGGCAAGTGTTACAAGTTTTATTGTGATGCTTGCTGCTTGGTTGAGGGGTGTTAAAGGTGTAATTAAATAGGTTGAGGTGTAAAATAAGTGGTATTTTATGTATTCCACTAACCCTTATGAAATGAAAGATTTTATTTTATGTGCTTTTTTACTAGTCACATATGTTCACATGCGCACACAAGTGTTTGACTTTAAGAAAGACCATGCTGAACTGAGCATGTATGCTGTTGTATACAAAAGTGTAAATAGTTTGTATGGGCGAGAGGCTATTGGCCGAGTGGTAAAACGTCATGTTATACACACGCGTAATAAACATAGTTTATGGACTTGAAGTTAAGCAGGAATAAAAATTAATATGTAGTCGCACGAAAACCTTAACATTGTGGTGAGTATCAAACGAACAAGGACCGGAATTACACTAAAAAATAGCTTGGATACAAAACACCTCAATTTGATGGGGTTGAATACATTTCAAACATTAAAACAGTACATAATATATATCCTGGAGCACCTTTCAGGCGGTAATAGACTGCGATTAGTATGCGACTGTGTGAATCGTGATTACTCATAGTTATGGGGCGAAAAAGTCCTCCGGCTGATATTACACCAAAATTGCAAACAGGCTTGATGGCATGGTAGACCATAATTATTGTTTGAGGTGACTAATCGCGATGCGTTCGGGATCTGAAATGTGTTCGTATCATTATCATATTTAATTTCTTCGTCTTATTTCTCATCATCTTCCTCTTTTCACCGCACCAGATACTCTTCTCCTAAAGTGTTTTTTGAGACCAGTATGGTGTACTGCTTTTTAATGAAGCAAAGAGTGCCGACTCCAAATTGTGTGACCATAAGTGGTAAAGAGTTTAGTGGCGGTATAAACACTCATCTCTCACTGACACAGCCAGAATTTATAGGTGAGAAGCACATACCACATTCATATACATGCGGCATCAAAAGTGCGATGGTGCCATACAAGCAGGAAAGTAGCCACGACCTCATATGAGCCCATACTCGAAAGAGCAGCGTGTTATCGCTGAACAGAAGGGGTCGGTGTAATCAACCAAAGTCCACTGACTAAATTGCATCGAATGGTGGTTTCTGTATTGGAATGCCTGTGATGTTTTCCTACAATGGGGAATAAAGCAAGTCTCGCTGTAGATGCGTGATCTGGCCCTGGTTTGTCTGAGTACACAACTGAGGTGTGTTACTGGGACAGTAATTTTCAGTGAATGGCTATGAAGAGTGGCACTCTCGACAGTTAAACAAAACTACAGCAAGATCAGAACCGCAGTTCTGATCCAAACAACAATATTCTAAACTGGTTAAATGCATTTTTGATCCCAACCTCACACTTCTTTGTGTAGAGGTGGTCCTAGATTTTGCAGGATCATAATATTTTGGAGGGGAGCCTTGCAGAAATTTCTTGGTGATGGGTTTATGGAATAGATTTAAAAAAATGGTGGGATAAATCAGGCATCCTCCCATGGAGCCTTTGAATAATTTCTAAGCTAACCTGTAACTGTTATTTCAAGTAAGGTTTTTCCTCATTTTTCTTCAGAATTTTTTATATTATTAAAATTCAAATAAATTATGTTCACATAGCACAACGAATGTGATTCTATGATAATGATGAACATTCTTCATTACAAGAGCGTCTGTAACATAAGCGCCAGCACGGGGCCATGCTAGTCGCGGGGCCCGGGGCGGTTGCCGGGTTTCGCCCGGCCTTGGAGCCGTCCCTGTCTTTGTGGTTCAATAACTACATGAAAACACGTTTTTCAAAGGTATTCTTGAGACAAAAAATAAGTTATTGTAACTGCACTAATGCCACCCAGTCACATAGGCTTTTAGCAATTAGATTTTTGAAAAGGAGCAAACATGAATTTCCTCTATTAAGGTGAATTTCACTGTAAATTTTAATTCCAACAAGGTCATAATTTGGTGAACTGACTTATATTCTAGTCAGTGGGCTATTGAAGGATCTAGGAAGTTAGCATGCTTCTGAATATAACTGCAACATGAATCCTGGAATTCGGAATTTTCGACCTTGCAATGACACTGAAAGTGAGTTACCTGAATGTAAGTGTTCAACGAAACCTGCACCATCATTTTTCCTCGATTGTCAGATGAAGACCACTTTTCGAAAAAATTGTGAAGACTCCAATTTTTCATATATGTGCAGTACTGCAGCATTCTGGCATACTCCACTGTGTAAAACTGCAGGGGTGTGTCAAATGTAAAATGTTGGCCAGAATGTTCAAAGAAATACAATGTATTCCAAAAAACTGGATAACCAGAGCTCATAATATAGTTTATGAGACTTTTGCAGCATGACAAAATGGATAAATTGATTCACTGGTATTCTTAGTGTGTATAATTACATAGTTCACTGTGACTGTAGTTCACTTAAATGTGTGGTATTCATAATGACATAGTTAATACTATGTTACATTATGTTGCAAAAACATGCTACCTGTGTTTATACAGTAGAACAAAAGCCACATCGGCGATTAATAGTTAGCACTTAAGTCTTTGGCCCTTTACTTAAAAGTTGTTTGTGCACAAGGTGAGTCGGAACTACCTCCCCTGGAACTGCCTGGTTAAACTGATCTCTGCTGGGAGTCGTTTTGCACGGGAGACATGCATCAAAAAATTATTGTAACTAGGTCACTTTTGTATAAGAGTGAGTTATTTTTACAGATGTCGGTGACTTTATTACAATAGGTTCTGGTTGATTAGTTTATTTAAATGGGAATAAAACACTACCGCGCAGGTGGTAGTCGATAGTCAATATGGCAGTAGTTCGTAGGGTTGCCAACCATCCCGTATTGTATGGGATTTTCCGTATTCTGTGACTAAAAAAAAATAATTATCCCGTACGTAGGCAGGATGGGACGTGATATTTCCCGTATCTTGTTTAAAGTTCAATTCACACACCTGCATCAAATTGAAAAAAGTATTTTCCCGCCTGCATCGCACCACCTGTTATAAATATGTATTGCAACATTGCGAGGCTCCGTTTACTCCGCAGTTCACTGGCCACCAAATAGTTCATGTTGACGCCGACAGCGCCGTCCGCGCTTAGTCTGTTATAATTATGTTGATATTGTGTTGAGTTGAAAACGGATAAAGTTATCTTTATTATCATATATTTATGTATTAAATTCATCACGCAAAAAATTATTTGGCCAATACAAGAAATTTTAATATTTCAACCGGGTGCATAATTTATTTTTAGATACAAAAACTGCTAAAATAGCACCAATTTGCATCTAGAAATTCAAATTTTTCTGGGGGAGGGCCCCCGGACTCCCCGCTCTATTAGGTGGGGTTCAGTGCCTCTTATTGTCAGGGTGAAATAGTTGGTAACCCTAGTAGTTCGGTGCACATGCTCATTGCACTTTCCTACCTTCGCCACATTTGGCGCACCGCAAAAGCCTACTCTTGCTGCACCACATGCCCATTTGAGGCAACGATGGAGCATAATGGCTTGTGTGACCAAAAGGAGCACCCACGGTTGATAAGATTCTACAAAAAAAATTTTACGACTGGTTATAAGATAGTTTAATGTTGGACGCAATGAGCCGCCAGAATTGTGCCCAGTGGAAATGGAAATTGTGTATTTTTTCATCTCAATTAATTTTTAATATCACGAAGACCATATGGGTGATTTGAGAGTAAAATTAAATAACTACAACTTTATATGTAAATAGCAAATTATATGTTCAAGACTTTTAAATATTGAAAATTCTTGACTTTAGTATGTAATGATTATAAACATTATTTAAATATTCATATAATTTACTTAAAAATTACAAAATTCACAAAAACATTAATAAAAATTTCTCATACATTGCTGTTTTTATTTTAGTTTAAAAATTATATTAAAATATTTTGTGTTATTTCAGTTCAATAATAAACTTTGATGGTGCAATGATAGTATGACATTCAAAACCAGTTTGAGGTTGTTGGTCCAATTTTATTATGAAGAAATTTGTAAACATTATAGTTTCTAATATCTATCCAAATTGTTGACAAATAAATTTGAGACAATATTTGATGTTGTGGCAGTTTCACACATGTTACAAATAGTTGCTGCTGATGTTACCACTCAGTGGTTAGTCATGTCTGCACGATTACAAGGTAAGTGCGAAGACTTTTTTTTTTAGTTCATTGTTGCACCGTATTCTTTAGATGCCTAAAACATGGGCTGAAGTGTAGTGTTGGCATTGTGTTAAAAGTTTGTAGAGACTTTTTATTGTTCATAATGACAGAGTTTCTAACTCATACTTATTAATCATCATCCAATGTTATCAAGCACCATTTCTGCAATGCTTAGGGCGGAACAACATGGAGATGGCAATAAATTGGGACCAAGTACGTCACAGCAAGCCATCTCCTGGCAATTCATTACTTCACACCACCACCGTAGATTTTCGTTGAAAACTTCTATGGAGCGCTCGTTTGAATTAGCGGCTTTTGTATTTGTATGCTCCTTGGATGTTATTGTTCAGAAGTTTCTTGTTGAATTGAGAAGTTTGTTTTGATTAACTTCTTAACGATTAATTTTTTAGGTTATGTTTTTAAGTTTTGAATTTTGTATTTACGGTTTTGTCGGATTACGGTGTTGCAATAAAATAAGTTCAGAATATTCATATGAGTTGTGAAGATGTTTCCTGCAAGTACACAAGCAAAATACTGGACATTTAGTGACGAGTCAGATTTGAATCGTTTTAGGCAAGAAACGAATAAAAGCTTCGTTTTGAAACATGGTGCCAATATGACAGTAAGTATTGAAGTTCCATCTGTCAGTAAGAATACATCTTACTGAACCCAGATAAGTGAATGGCATTATTTTTATTTTTTTTTTGTAAATACTTAATCCTTACCATAACCTTCTCGAGTTACATTAGACGATTTATAGCCTAACCTAATTCTACTGGTAATTGTGAAGTAAAACGACTATTCAAAATATTCAGGAAAAGAGTTTTTTTTAGTTGTGTTCTAAAAATATGGCTTGAATCTATTATATTGCAGTTTCTATTCCGACTTTTTTAATATTGTATATTGTATTGGGGAGGTCAGGGCCCCCACATGGCCGGTGCTACCGTTGCTATGGCAACGGGGCCCATGGGTCTAGGGGGCCTGCGAAGGGAAGAAAAAAAAACTTAAAACAAAAAAGTAGACAATTTTAAATAAATCATAGAAAACAATTAAACAGTAAGGCCTAAATTTAGTTACCGATGAAATATAACACATAAAGGAAAAAAAAAATTTTTATCTCTGTTAGAAAAAAAGGGGGGAATCATGACTTCTAGCAACGGGGCCCACAGAATGATGTGGGGGGGGGGGGGGCCTGGGGGAGGTAGTCATTAATTAGAGAAAATATAATTGGAAAAGTGCTTGGAATAATTTTGATGAAAACATGTTGCATAGTGAAGCTATTTAAGAAATTTAAAAAACGTGAGAATAAAATACACTAATTGCCAGGTTATGCTGCTGTGTGGCTGCTGCAGGTATTTGGGTGTATCTGCCAAGATTGCTGAACTCATTCTCTTTGAAGCAAAATGGTCGAGTGTTGTATGAACTTTCTCCTTTAATTTATATTTTTTTTTAATTCGAGTCTACAGATATTTTTCTGAAGGTTATTAAAATTTAAAATGTTTCCGTTAATTTAAAATTACTTTATTTTAAATTTAACCACATAGTTTTGTTTCAATTTGGAATCTTAGGTACCTAATGCTAACGAACTATTGTTCATGGAAGTGAATCGGTGATTAAGGTCTCAGTAACATCAGGGTCAGTCGAGATGATGAGTGATGTAATGAACAAGGGGCATTTTTGGTTTTGAATGAAACAGGAGTACCACAGAAAAATTGATTGGCTCACAACAACATCCTTAATGTGACCCACTTTGCAAAAAAAAACTAAGGTTCGAACCCGCCTGGGCGTCCAGCCCAGATCACATTGGTGGGAGGTGTGGTACGTGACCCCTTCAGGGGCCTAGCCAGGGGGAGGGGTGTGGTTTAGGGGTTCAAACCCCCCCTCCCCCTCCCTTAGCATCAAATCTTTAATTAATTTCTTATTCATCACTCAAATAAATTTCATATTAAAATTAATAAAAATGTTTACCATTACAATATTTAAATTTAAAAACCGAGAACTGCTAAAATAGCACTATTTTACACCTTAAAATCAAAATTTTTCCGGGGGAGGACCCCCCGCTTTAATACGGGGGGGGGGGGGGGGGGGGGGAAGCATGCTTCTTAACACCCCCATACACAAATCTTGGCTACGCCACTGGACCCCTTGACCTTTGCGACCTCGTGGCTTCGGTGCGTTGTGTGTTCGTCAGGACGAGCAGCGGGAGGCGACCTTCCTGACCGCGGCCGAGGAGCGTCTCCTCCTGCGGCAGCACGAGCTGCAGCTGCGGGACTTCTGCAAGCATTTCTCTCCCGCGATGCCGCGCGCCGTCGTCGGCACCACGTTCCACTACTTCAAGCGGTTCTACATCCACAACTCCGTCATGGACTACCACCCCAAGGAAATACTGTGAGCCGAGCTCCAACACGGTAAATATGTAGTTTAGCGGTGTTTACGAAAAATATATGTTAAAAATCCGAAAATACTTTTATTATATGCTCTTTCACTTCCTCTTTCCATTAAACCCGGCGGAGATAAGAAATTCCAAATACTTTAGGAGATATCGCCGTTCTTTTTTTGCAATACAAGACCTGTGCTATCTTTAGACCGTCACAATTTTTTTTACTTTGCCGTGTGTTCGTGAATGCCTAATTAATTAAAATGGTCTATTAGGTCAGGTCAGTTACATTATAAATACTTTCAAACTAAGCGGACATTAAAAATAATGTGAATTAATTTTAATGGTTGTTTAGTTCTAAAGTATTTATAATGTGACTTACCTGACCAAACAAACCGGGACAAAGGATGAACAGTAGGAACTCGCGTAATTTTTTTTTTTTACTTATTACATGCGCAACAATATCCAAATAACAAATAAAACATTAAAATTTGAAACGTTAAAAACTCACCTAAGTTAGAGACGGGTACAATTCCTTTGCCATTAAGTAGTAGAAAATGATGTAGTCGTTCACCTACGTTGCGAAAAAAAAAAATTCATACTCGTAAACAAGAAACAATGGTCAATGCTGCATGAATGCACAGGTATTGTGATGGAAAATAAAAAATTCTATATCTCCTAAAGCATTTGGAATTTCTTATCTCCGCCGAGTTTAATGAAAAGAGGAAGTGAAAGAGCATATAATAAAAGTATTTTCAGATTTTTAACTTTTTTTTTTTTTGCAAATACCGCCAAACTACATATTTACCCATATTTATAGCTGCGTGGCATTGCTTAAGGGGCCTGCCCAGTCAGGGGTACATCCGTGTTAGTGAGGCGTGATGATAAGCGCAACACTCAATGGTGCTTATGGAGCTTTATCGCAAGACTCCGAACTGGCGCGCAATCTTCTCGTCGTGTATAGGACAATGTGGAATGAGAGTGGTGACCGTAATATTATATGGCAGAGAAATAATGATAAAGGTGTAATGCAAGACTCTTAAGTGCTTTCAAGAATACGTACCTGTTGTGTCATGCCTAAAAATTACCTTGAAAATATGCTTTTAGCCATTTTAACTCTTTTTAAAATAAAGTTTAAAAAATTAACCCGGTACCGTAACTAAACTATTTAGGGCCCCAAGTGAATTATTTGATGCTTTTTGTAAGCAAACCTTACTCGAATATATTAAGTAGTTTTGAAATTGCGTGGTATTTCCTGAAGCTCTGCACACCGTATGTGTGATCGGGTAGGTGGGCTCTTAGGGGCCATGCCTGCCTGGGCACACATAGTGTGCAGGGCTTCAGAAGAAAGCACACAATTTAAAAACTGCTCAAGATATCTGGGTAGTGTCTGTTTACGAAAAGCATTTAAGAATGTGCTGAGGGCAGATGAGTAGTTAGTTTTCCGGGTTTCATTTTTAGAGTAATTTTAGGCACAAATCTTGTGGTAAGATTCTTTAAAGTATTAAAGTGACTTTCATTACCCCTTGCTTCATTTCTCCGCCATATAATGTTATGGTAACCACTCAAATATCATAGTTGCCCTATGCACGACGAGAAGACTGCACACTAGTTCAGAACCTTGCGCATTGATGCAATACTACTGTACTAGAAGCACCAGTAAATGTTACACTTATCATCATGCCTCACTAACACTCACCAGAGTTGATTATTTTATTTTCCTGTGATAACAATTAATGAGGGCCTATTGCTATAAATTTCACGCAAAATTTACAGAGAAGATTTTGTTTTATTTTCAGGCCATTTTCGTTTTTAAAACAGGTGATTTTGCTGTTAGTGGTTTTTAAGATTTATGAAATTTGTCTAATAAAACAAATATTACATTTAAATTTTTCATGATATTAATTTCTCCAAAACAGTTTCATTTTGACTGATCCATGATGCACTTTTACAATATCATTATTTATAATAAGCATGTCTAATTTTTTGGAGTAAATAAAATTAATCTTTATGTTTTTTTTTTGTTTGAATAACATACTAATGTCATAATGTAACAATGAGTAACTAATAAAAGTTGCAAGATTAAAAAGAAGTACAAACTTTCCAATTTTTTTTTGTATTAAAGTGGTGCAAACAGTATGCCAAATAAAATACTTTCATTGAATTAAATATTTAAAAGATTACATACATACTTGATATTTTACATTAGAGGTACATAAGTTTACATTGAAAATGCTGATTATTGTTTCATAATTTTAATTGTATTTCGGTGCTTTTTGTGTATTAACTTGAATATGTGTTATGTCATGTGGTATATTACGTACTGTTCAGTGTTATTTTGGTTTTATTGCATTTCACCATATAATCTTGTCTCTAGCGATAGCCCATTTCAAACTGTAAAAATTCCTTTGTTTATAATTATAATCATTATAATCATTTTATTAACTTTTATACGTACCACTATTGGATAATATTTAGTGAATATGTATATCTGTTTAGAAAATTTGAGACAAAACTCAAAACGTAATATAGCTTTTGCAACAAATATTTGGGATAAGGTCTGAAATAAAAATAATGATAATAAATTTAAAATGCAAAATGGAATGTCAGGTTATTGCGTGAATTCATAATTTATTAATGTTTGCTATGTTTAGTTTAGTTTATAAGCTACCTGTGATGAAATGAGCTTATCACGTAGCTGCTATTCAAAGATAACATTAGATCATTATATTGCAGGATATGTACTTATAAAATGATTTCAGGTGGTTTTGTATATTTTAACATGTGGTGATTGTGTGTTGTACTCTTCATCAAGGGGTCTCTCTAGTTGAATGGTCGAATCATTTGATTCCTGCCAAAGCAACATCGCTGGGTCAGGCTCAAATTTTTTGGCAATTGGGGAAAGTTTTGAATCCTGCTGTAAGGGGACTCTAGTTTTCTCCTATTCATCACCCCTCATCATCTCTGATGACCGCAAATTTGACGAAAGTTAAGCCCAAATTCACTCATTCACGAAATTGTTTAACCATCCCTGTAATTTTGATATTTGTGTTTTTATGTCATTCGTTCTGTGCTCGAATTACTCACAGTAAATCCCTGGTAAAAATATTTTCACGGTACATAGAAATTTACACTTAATAACTGGGAGAATTTACTAAATTGGTAAAATTGTATCTGTTTGCAGGTCCATTACTTTTTTTTTTTATGCAGGAAATTTTTTTTTTAAGAAGTTTAACTGTATAATGTTGAATATGAATGGAGTAGGTATTAAATAAAAATAGGTCATCTGCCTAAAATCTATACAGTCATCAATCTTTAATCCAGCGTTCTCTGGTTCAGAACATTCTGTAATCTGGCAGAGATCAAGCCGTTCACATTTGGAAGTGGGTTGCATATCATGTTTGCACAATGTTATCTTATAATTGTGTGCATCCATTCAGCTGTCATAGAGCAGCTTACTACAACATGTTTTGAAATCATTGTGCAGAAATATTTGATGTGTAAACATCTTGGCTTTAGAATACGGAATTTGGTAGGTGTAATTTCGAGAATGGAACGGAAATGTGCGACCACGGTACTGCCATCTGTGGCGGATGGCGGGAACTGAAATTTGTCGAGACAAAGGGAAACGTTATTGTACTAAATGTTAATAGTTCAATGAATTTTAACGAGATTAGTAGTATTTTAATTAAGTTATTTGTTGAAAATCACATCTAAAGGCAGGGTTTAGAATTTTTTGAAGTCTTTTTCACTTTCATCAGAGTCGTTTCGTTATACAGTTTAACCTTTCCCTCTGCAAATTGAATGATTTGATTGTCGACGTAGCTGCGCCAGCAGAGAATTCTAGTAGCGGGTGCGGAAAATACGTGTGTTTCGTGTCCAGAAATGTAGTTTAAAACATAATTTTCGTATATTTATCACACTGCATTATTTTTTTAGAAATCTCCATTAAATTTTATGTCTGAGTTTCATATTATAATTTTATTTACAACATGGGAACAGATGAATTTGTTCATAACCGAGGTTAGAGTTTACACATCTCTGGAGAGTACTAAAAGACTCCCTCACATTTTTTTTTAATTCCCTAATTCTATTGAGTTTTGATCATCTGACAAAATTTTTCATCCGGCACAGCTGTGGTGCCTCATGTGCCTGATAATAAGAGCTTTTACTGTACAATTTTTGTAATTTGTGCATGAGATATCATAGATGATTGTTTGCTGGTTGTGAATTCAGTCATGTTGTTATTTTCTTTGTGTATGTTCTGCAGGGTCACGTGTGCCTACTTGGCTTGCAAGGTAGAGGAATTCAATGTTTCCATAACACAGTTTGTATCCAATATAAAAGGGGACAGAGAGAAGGCGACAGATATAATTCTGAACAATGAGCTGTTGTTGATGCAGCAGTTGAATTACCACCTCACTGTTCACAACCCGTTCCGGCCGATGGAAGGACTTCTGATCGATATTAAGGTAAGCCGTACTGTTGGTGGTTGCAAATTCTGTAAAGTGAATTTTTACTGTGGTTGAAACTTCTTTCCTCAGAGAGCTACAATTTTCAAGCACGACGACAATTCCGATCGCATGAGCAGAATTGTTTGGTATGTGGAGGGGGAACCGGTAGAGCAGTAGACGGCAGGGGAGAGGTGGAAATGATGCAGCAAACTGGCACACTTGCATAATAGCATAATTTAGCTCACACATACGTGCATGTATTTTTTTTTTATCTGCGACCTCAGCCAAAGAGAATTATCTTACCTATTTCTAATTATATGGTAAGCAAGAAGTTTCACTTCTGTTGTGCGTGGACTCCACGCATACACATTTTTTTTTGTGTAGGCACACTTTGGCTAAATTGGCTGAAACACCTTTTAAATAGTGTACTAGTAAAGCTTGTGTTACTAATCTTTATATTTTTTTAGGTAGGCATGCATTTGAAAGCAAATTATTTTCGCCTTCGATCTCAGAATTTTGTTTACTTTTACTTGCATGCTACTCTGTTGATGTGGAATTTCATTTTCTTTTAAAAATGTTCTGTTTAAATATAAAATTTAAGTTATTTAACAAAATCTATTTTGTAATTGAGTGTGTGTGTGTGTGTGTGTGTGTGTGTATATATATATATATATATATATATATATATATATATATATACACATATATATACATATATGTGTTTAGTATATAAAATTTTTTTTATATATATATGGTTTAATGCATCTTTAAAACTTGCATTTATTTTTCTATGCTGGTATGTTATTTTACTCCTTACTCTTAGGATATTTACATTCAGATGGGAAGCACTCATTACAAAATCAAGTTTGATATTCTGGCTTTATGAAAACCGTTTTCCCACAGTTTAGCTAGTTCAGATGTGTGTGTGTCTGGCGGTGAGCTCTCGCGTCACGTGCCCAGACGCGGTCGGCGCTGCGCGACCCCGAGCGGCTGCGGCCGTGCGCCGAGGACCTGCTAGAGCGCTCGTTCCTCACGGACGCGTGCGTGCTGCACGCCCCCTCGCAGGTGGCCCTCGCCGCCGTGCTCCACTCGGCCAGCAAGGTGCAGGAGAACCTGGACGCGTACGTCACCGACACGCTGTTCGGCCGGCACGGCGCTGACAGGCTCGCCAGCCTCATCGAGTGCGTCAGGAGTGAGTGTGTGGAGCCCTCGTGCGAGAACAGGGCCGTGCACACGGCCTGTGCCAAACAGACCTCTCGATTGAGATCTTACTGTCGAAAGGGTTCTCCCACTTCTCTGGGAGACCAGGAAATGTCAGGAAATTTTATATGCATCAAAGTAATATCTTTGAATATATATACCGTATAGAAGTCGCTCTACGTTTTTCAGGAGCGCATGATGAGCAGCTCGGGAACTTCACCGCTGTGGGGGCGCTTGCTGTAACGCCCTGTATCGTCTTAGTTGTTATTTACACAGTAGAGCGCAGCACTGTCGCCCGCTGTCATTCCCCCACGCCCCCCCAACCATCATTCACTGCAGCTCAAGGTCGTTCAACAGGAGGGGGAAGGAGTGTTTGAAGAGTTCGACACTTGTCCGCTAGGGACCACCACAAGTCGATGCCCTAGAGACGGTGGCAATTGCGGCGGTGAATTAACCAACTACCTCAATACCGTATTAGAAATTTTAACCTGGGCTGGCGACTTCTATACAGTATATATATATTCAAAGGTAATATCAAGGATTCCTTAAATATGAGTTTTGCAACTGTTTGTTAAACATCACAAAGTGCGGTCAACTTGAAGATAATTTTTCTTACAGGTCTAACTATGCATATTAACACACATACTATGTACATGTTATAAAGCTTTTGTTACGTTATACTTGTACTGACCCTCGAACATGGCGCTTTGTGTTGACTGGAGCCCTAGTGGCATTTTCGAGGGCACTAGACACAAACCGGGTACAGTCAACTTGATGCCGATGTTTTCTTATAGTGCAACATTGAAAATTGTCAGAGAAAATTCTGTAGCTTGTCAGGAAAAACCTATAAATGTCAGGGAATTTTGAAAATTTTTAAATACTGGCAACCTTGTGTTAAATTTTTGCCAATGAAATCTCGCAAAGTATCAGACATCTGTTTGGTAGTGTTTAAAAATAACTGTATTAATTACCAAATTAGGTATTATCCTGTGACAACTGACCAGTTGTTTGTGAACTCAATTTTTCAACACAAATTAATTTACTTTAGCTAACTTTTCTAACCACAAAAAAAAATTTTAAATGTTTGTTTTTAAAGCAGTAGTTAGTTGAGCATTGTAATATCTAGACAATTTCTTTCCACAATGAGATTTATAAATATAAACCGTTCTCCCCTCCTCATATCTCATTGACTGCTGCGCCATGCTTCCGTAACAGGAATAAAATAAATTAATTTCCCTCCAATGCGCACAACCTCTGTCCCAACCATTGGCATGGCCATCCTATGCACTTCTGTGAATCATTATGTCTGAAACCATTGAGGTAGATCTTGTGCAGATGGACTACTGTTGTTTTTTTTTTTCAGTTGTGGACCTAGCCTTTATTCCCGCGACAGTTGCACGAAAGCTTGTCTTGTAGCGCAGCCAGGTGGCTCTGTGGTAATTCATTGGAACCACGTTCTGGAGGATGTGGTCAGGCCGTCCTGTTTTCGGCTTTCGGTGGTTTCACCACATCAGGGGCGCAAATCCTTGGGATCGCTGCGAGGGGGAGGGGGGAGAAGAGTTTGGTGCATGGGTTTTAACTGACCCAAGTCGTCTCTGGTGGATAAGAGTTCTTGTACGTCGTTCACTGCCCATATTCTGGCCTATATGTATGCAATAGTCAGAAAACTTAAAAATATACCTAAAATTTTCCATAAAACATTGTTTTGACGTTTACATTGATCAAACCCATTTCACAGACACAATTTTTAAAGTACAATTGGACTCCCTCTGTGAAGGGCTTCTAAAATCCAAGGCATTTAAAATCAAAAGTTAACTTGCATCACAAATACATAATCTTTTAATATAGTAAATTCATTTAATATAATTTATTTTTTGATCTCATTCATTAAGGTGGTGTTACATTTTTAAACACACAAAGTTTTTCAAACCTGCCGGGTACATTGTCTACTTTGGAACTTAACGTCTCTTATTATTTGTCACCTTCTATTCTTCCCTTATTTCTCCAGCACAGATAGTTTTGAGTGCAATGGGCACAGAGTAATAATTTTGTTCAGGTGCTGGTGAGATGCTTTTCTTTGTCCGAATATTCAGTATGTGCTTCAGGCAAGAAATCTATCCATATAGTTAAATAGTCTGCGTTTTCTTTTCCTGCTACTGCATTGCTTATTAACATCTGAGATTGTGGGTGGCCGCAGAGGTTGCCTAGCGTTGAGGTGATTGATTGCCAGTGGGTTTTTTGCAAGGTGGAAACTGGAAAACGGGCTGACATTGCAGTGTTCCAGTAGGTTTTCTCGGGGTTATTCCGTCTCTCTCCTTCCCCTCTTCCCGCTGCCCACTCACCCTACAAATGCATTCTTTTATTTCTCCATTCACATCCCTTACCTTTAATTAGTTTCTAATAGTCCCAATGTCGAAAAGATGTGAAGCCCTTATCCATTTATCTAACAATGCAGTTTGGTGCCACACACTGACACTAATAATCCAATGTTTACTGTAATATTAATTATAATAATATCTGGATCAAAAAGTTGCTATAAATAAGTGGAACTTGTTTACTATAACAATTTTAAATAAAATTATTTATTTTGGCACTTAACGTGATGATCATATGCCGATGTTTTTTTTATTATTATTATTATTTGTATTTGTAAAGTAAAATGCACTTGCGTGATAACACGTGTCCCTATGTTGCTCATGTTGTATTTCAATAGTGAAACAGTATTGTAATCCAATTTTTCTTTCAGTTCGGATCTAGTTCAAAGCATTTCTTATCTCCTAAAAAAGATTTTATGTATATATATATATATATATATATATATAATCATATAATAATCATATAATCTTTTTTTTTTAAGTGTATTTTGTCACGTGTTTATGTTTGTGTTGTCCCATTTTAGTGTTGTGTTATTATTGTGTTACGTGTATGCTATTGTTATTTTTTGTAATATTTGTTTAGTGCCCACCTGTAAAAGGCTCTGGCTGTTGGTAGGCACTCAAATAATTATAATAATAAAAAAATTAATCAATTAATAATTGTTGGACCAGTTTTCGAGAGGATTGCTTGTTAATAGCACGGGATGTAGTGAAATATGTACGACAGCATGCATTGCTGGTTGGTAGAGCTACCTAATTTTTTGGTGGGACCCGCTTCCAGAAATCAGGACCATGATGAAGAACGTGGAGATGGTGACGCCTCCTCGGGACGCGATGCGCCAGCTCGAGAAGAAGCTGGAGAAGTGCCGCAACCAGGAGAACAACCCGGCGAGCCAGGTGTAAGCAACCCTTCCCCCCGTCCCACGCTAGCCGTGGAGCCGCCGCTACACATGGCACGACTGCCGGGGGAGCTGAATTGTTGCCCCTTGGAAGGGCAGCCCTTCAGGATTTTTCTGGCAATGGTTTGTTTGTACAGCGACTGGAAGGGCAGCCCTTCCAGTATCTTAAAGTGTGTCCATCCGAGGGACAAAAATTCAGACAACCTTTCAAAAACACTACTGTCAGAAAAATCCTGATGGGCTTCCCTTCCAAGGGGCAAGTTTTCAGGATTATCTAAACACTTAAACATTTTTTCAGAAATTGGATGGGCTGCCCTTCCAGTCGCTGTACAAACAAACCATTGCCAGAAAAATCCTGAAGGGCTGCCCATCCAAGGGGCAGCATTTCAGTCGCCCCCAACTGCCCAGCGTCCGTTTCTGATTCTCACTGCATGCTGGTTGTTTTCATTTCCTCGTCTTTACCCTGGTTCACGGGCTATTCCCACAAATTTATCCGCGGTAGCCGTCTTGCGTCCGTCGTTTGGTCGCAAAATTTTTCACCAGATATTTACTAGTCCTGTGCAAATTTTCAGTTAAGTGAATCAACCCTAGCTCTTTTTAATATTAGAAGGGACTTCGCCAGGGAATTTTATATTTGTTTTATGTGAAGCTAGAGGTTTTTTTGAAGCTTTAAAACATTGGAAATCTAAGATTGGTTCTTGAATATTCTTAGTTTTTTTTTGGTTTTCCTTTTTCCTTGTGTATGTTTTGCACAAAAATAAAGTTGGTGACTAAAAAAAAAAATCAAATGTGATGTCGTATGTCCCTTTAACGTCTCACTCATGTGCGTTGATGGAAGTTAACGGGGCGCCACCATATTTTTGATGGGGATACGGACCCGGCAGGGAGACTTAACAAGGCTGTGATGTCACTTTGTGTCGCTGAGACTAGAATGCCCTACTCTTCTCCTCAAACCTCTCTGACCTGGTCCTCTTTGAGCTTCGGACACGCTGTTAAGGTGTTAACACCCTAGACTTAAGTCGGCTCTTAAGCTTCCCTGGTTCTCAGTTTAGACATACACGTGGGTGCATGCACAGAATACTCACAGGTCTGGTAGAAGTGTTTTTATTCACACCAAGTTACATTAGAAAGAAACAATTCCACAAGTCTTTGCGTATTAAGCGGTAAAAAAATGTGAATGGCAATCCAGTTGGTTAATTGCTGACCAGGACACCATGTGATCTGGCTTCTAAGCTCTCTCTTATCACTACAATTCAAATGCTCATCCTCGGTGATAGTGAGAAAAGGTTTATATTAATTACCAGTACGGATGTTGAACAATCACGTTTACCAGCGATGAAGTCCACGAGGTGTGTTGGCTGCGTTCTACACCGGTCGGCATTTGAGAGAGACTGAGATTTGGTTAGGGTGTCATATCAACGGGAAACTTTCAGATTACCGTTAGGTCATAACTCGGTATGTGAGAGAACAGTCAGACAGCTAATGTTATAGAAAGACAGGTCAACCTCTTATTATCATGCTACAAGTAATTATTATGTATTTAAACATTTATTATTCATTTAGTTATTTTTTAAGTACAAGTCGGCACCGCTTGTACAAGGGTGTGTTCGAAGGGGTTGCACATGGTGCTGCTACATCCTTGCATCTAACAAGAAACACACACACTTGGGGAGTTGCAAAAAAAAAGTGACATGACTATGACATTGAAGATCTGAATTACTTCTTAAGGGTACGTGGCACAGAGAACTATGTCTCTTGTGGTGACAGATAACACATGCACTTATGCACACACGTAAATAGAGCTGAGGAGTTAAGGGGTAAAGAGGGAAGTGGTTGCCGATTGGGTTCAAATTTGTGCAGCCCTGGACGATGTCACAGCCTTGCTGAGAACAATCAATATTCACAATTTTATTCGACTCAGAGAATATTTTAAACATTCAATTTGATATTCACTTTGCATCTAAAAGCTAGTGTTTTCACAAACTCAATATTTACTATACTTTATGTGACAGCTGTAAAATATCATGCAAAAAATTGTTATCCTGAACACTTAAAAAATATTTTTGCTGCTATTAGGTAATGCCAGTAAATATCTGGTGTCAAAATCAAATGCACAAGATAAATTTACAGGAATAGCCCTCAAATAATATTGGTGACAATAGAAATTAAATAACCAACATTGCTTGTGAAACTGAGCATTCAGATGTATCCTCATATTTTTACAGTATAATATCCAGATACACTGTTCAATTTCAACTGTGAAAGTTTGTTTGTCTGGCGTTTGAATTGATGAGTTCATTATGTTAACTTTTGAGTTTATGGGGATAACATTTAGCAAAATGGAAAAGCAAGCTTTTATGTATTTTTTACATGAAACTAGGTACTTAACAGCCAGTAAGGTAAGTCACAACGATTTGTCAGAGTATAGCAAAGAGTACAAAGAGCAGGAGTGGATATTAAGCACTTCAACCCTTAATTGTAGGAAAGCATTATCAAAGAGATGCTTAAGCGCTGCATTTTTTTTATTGTTTTGGAAATAATATTAAGAGTTTTTTCTTCAAAAACTCAATTAAGTTTAACTAAAATAGTTAAAATTTGTGTGGACATATCCAATAGTGTTAGTGTTTTTTTTAGTGTATTATTATTGTGTACTTTATTGTTTAGTTTAATAGTTGAAGTAAAATATTGAATATTTAGTTTTACTTTAATTTGGATTATTGAAGTTTGTAGTTTCACAGCTAATGTGCTTGGTGGCCAGGACATCATACATTTATCCATAATAATAAAAGAGATTAGGGTCTGTAGTTCGTGTAGTGCGGAAAGTGTGAGGTGTAGAGCCGAGAAAATAGCACTTGGATTCTCCCAGAGAGTTATTTATTTACTACAGCCACATTATCCTAATAATCTCCATGGCAATGACTGTTGCGCTGTTGAAGCCTCATTCATTTTTTTTTTTTTGGATTGTAATCCAGTCTTTCTGTGCCATCTTTGTCGTTTTACTGACGCGGTATTGGTTAAATAAATGTAAATTGAATGGCCCTTGAGAACTTTTGAATCCAACGGGACATCAGTGGTTTGAATTTCTTTCCGGTTATGTTTGTTAACAACGTTTTTTTTTTACTTGAGCAGATTTTCAAAATTCTATTTTTATTTCATTCAAGGCAGGGGCGCATCAACTAAATTTCCAAAGGGGGGGCAATATACCTTTTTATGAAGAATCATTGATCCCCACCTATTGAAGCAGCGGGGGGGGTCCGGAGGTCCTCCCCCGGGGGAAAAAAAATGGTGCTGTTTAAGCAGTTTTTATCGTCTAAAAATTGATTACACTGCACTTTCTTTGCCCCCGTTTGCCCCCCACTCCAAGGGTTTCAGAGGGGGGAGGGGGGGCAAAACACCCTTGCGGGTCCCCCTTCCTCGCCATGTTGTTGCGCCCCTGATTCGAGGTGCGGCTGTAAGCGTACCCTGGAGGAGGGGCACGTGTGATGGAAACGGACTGCCGTAGCGAAGCGGGTCAGCTAGTGTTTGTGTTAGCTTGTGACGGGGCGCCGGTCGTGGTGTGTGCAGCTACAAGCAGCGCATGCAGGAGATGCTGGACGATGAGGACGAGCCAGACAGCATGAACTACGCCCAGCTGCTCCGCGAGCAAGAGGCGACGGAGGCCAAAGTGACGGGGGTCACCCGCGTGCTGTCCCCGTCGGCCCTCTAGCCTCTGCGTGCCGTGGTCGCGTCAAGTTGCGATCGCGTGACCATCCCCCGCCGCTTCGGAAACAATTTATTTGCTCTGCATGTTCTGCTTGTGTGGAGTATGGGAAGCTCCATCCAGCAAGGGAGTCGTGAACTTTTGTTGTCGTAACATCTTGAATACTTTAAATATTATATTTGGTCGGCATGTTCTGCTTGTGTGGAGTATAGGAAGCTCCATCCAGCAAGGCGGTCGTGACTTCTGTTGTCATGTAACATCTTGAAAACTTTAAATATTTATTTGCTCTGCATGTTCTGCTTGTGTGGAGTATGGGAAGCTCCATCCAGCAAGGGAGTCGTGACTTCCGTTGTCGTAACATCTGTCGTCGGGCTTTTTCAGGGAGTCCACGTTCTGGAAAGTCGAGGAAAATCGGAGAAGAAATTCTGCAAGTCCCATTAACATACTTTTTTTTTTTATTGCGTTTAAACATAATACTAGAAATTTTTTTCCACGATTCACAGAAGTCCAAGAAAAATTTGCATGTTAAAGTAAAATTCATAAGAGAGGAATATACATAGAACCGTAATATAGTTGTGTAAAATGCAAGGAAAAAAAAAACTGACAGTGAATTTTCTTAAATGTTTCAAAGCGATTTTGTTGATTCATATATTTATCATAATACACCAGAATATTTGTTACATATAAAAAAGGATGTGTTTGCTGTGTTTAAGAAAATAAATCCAAGTTACTTAATCTTCTAAGCTACATACATGTTACTTTTCTTTTTTTCATTTAAATAAATAGTTATTTAATGAGTCCCGTCTTCCCCTTTTGTTGTCTATTCTAAAACTTCCACAAAGCAAGACTAAAATTGTAAATGTATGTACTACTTCGCTAAAGATGCCGCGCAGATATCACAAATATAATAAAGGAAAACAAATGGGAACTTGTTTAAAAGATGTTTTTATGTATACTGGTACACTTCTAAATGCAAGCATGTTATTATGTTATTACACGTATAGAGTTAGTTTGTGTTTGGGATGCTTCGCCATCAAAGAGAACGTGACCTGGCGAGAGCCCGGGCGTCGTCACGTCTGCGCGTCGGGCGAGTGTACCCGCAGTGGCGCGTACTCCTCGCCGGGGTGCTGCGGGGGTTGGTAGCAGTGCGGCAGCACGTTGCTGGGGAGCGGCTGGCCGGCCTGCAGGAAGTGCGGCGGCGGCGGCGGGGGCCCCAGCAGGGGGGACAGCACCGGGGGCTGGTGGGGCTGCAGGTAGCCGGCGGGCAGAAGGGCCGGGGCGTTGAGTCCTGGCTGGCCGTGGTGCGGGTAGTTGAAGAACCTGCGCACCGTCCACACGGCCAGGCTTGCATCTTGTCCGTTTACCAGCAAATAGATACATAAATCCTGTCTTCCGACTTTATGGCTCATTGAAAGTGCTGCGTCGATAATGGCTGGCCACTTAAACACCAAAATAAGTTTGTTTATCATTCATTAACTTTAAGTTTTAAGGGCTCCGCCTACCCGGGCACACAGACGGTGCGCAGAGCTTCAGGAAAATCAACGCGATTTCAAAACTACTCAATATATCCTAGTGGGGTCTGCTTACGAAAAGCATTTAAGAGTTCGCTGAGGGCCCAAAAGTACTTTTGATTTCGGATTAAGTTTTTAAACTGTATTTTTAGAAGAGTTAAAATGGCTAAAACGTGTGTTTTCAGAGTAATTGATGTAAAACAACCGGTACAGATTCTTGAAAGCACTTAAGGGACTTGCATTACACATTTATCTTCATTTCCCTGCTATATAATGTCACGGTCACCGCTCAAATTTCACAGTTATCCTGTGACGACGAGAAGACTGCGCGCCAGTTCAGAGCCTTGCGCTTAGAGGCTATACCGCTCTAGAAATACCAGTGAGCGTCACGCTTATCATCCCGCCTCACTAACACACATACACCTCTGACGAGGCGGGCCCCTTAACATAATATCTTGGACATACACCATCGCTGGTTTACGTGGCTGTCATGATGAAAAAAAACCTCAGGAATTGACAACTTAAATACAGCAAAACCCCTTATTTGCACTTTTCATGGGGACAAAGTAAAAAAGTGTAAAAAGCGGGAAAGTGTAAATAAAGGGAAAAGTATAAAAAGGAGTACAGTTTACCTTATTTAGAATTTTTTTCCTTTTGTTTAATAGCACATACTACAATGCAGGTACAAACACACTAACAACAAATTTTACTTTAGTATTTAATCCATTATTAATTTACCACATTTGACAAAAATAAAAAAAAAGAATGAAAGCCAAAATGTTTTTCTGATTACTTCCTAAAAATAAATTTGAAATTTTCTTCTGCTTGCTTTTTTGGCTGTTCAAGATTATTTGCCTCTCCAAATTATAAATACAGTTGCAACCGGCAGGGTTTATAACAAATACGGGCTACATACACATTGCTCACAGTAAAAATTTTTTTAAGAAAAGGCCGCAAATTGTTGAATATTTACCGTCAATAGCGCGCCAAACGCGGAGAAAGGTCATTGTACTCGGTCAGCTGCTGTAACGACGCGGCGGCGCATGCGCACTCTATGCTCCGCCCAGACTCATGACGCCATCAGCCGCCAACCAATAGATGCGAGCCTAGCGGAAAAAAATATAAGCTCCACCTCCCGTGTACCAATTTTATCCAGTTCTAATACCAGTTTATTGGTATACGCACCAGTTTTCTCGCTGCCGTGACATGTTCAAGTTTACGTTTATCATGATGTCTTGATACCAATAATTAATTATTTACGATCCCCAGATATAAATGGTTAGTTTAAAAAATATGGCGTCAACTGTACAACACTTCCCAAATTATAAAAGACGTATAAAACAGTTACCAAGACACCGCTCATTTTATCTCGTGAAGTTTATGTCTCGTACCAGTATTTCGGCTAAGTTGTGACATAAATACAGTATCAGAACTTACAAGCAGCCATGTTTGTACATTCATGAGTTTACGTTTTTCCCTCGTGCATTTTAGATTGTCTCCTGCTATAATTACTCGTACTTTTACACGCCTAGGCTTAAATTATTACATGTTTAGAAATAAAAGCAACTTTTCATGTTATAAAATATGTATATTTTGCTATTTAAAATGTTCATTGCCTACTAGCTCCACGGTATTTTCTGGTTGTTTATGGTTGTTACGTGACGTAAATAGCGGGATTGATTCGATTTTTGAGACGTAATTCGCGGGAAAGTATTGTATTGGACTATATGGGAACCAAACGGGACCTGAAGAATATAGTGCAAATAACGGGAAAACGTAAATAACGGTAACGTAAATAAGGGGTTTCGCTGTATACATAAACACACTGAGAAATAGCTGTTATCTTTTGTTTTAAAATGCAGAGAGAAAGTTGCAGCTGTGTTTTTACTACGACAACCACCAGTAACCAGCAACGACATAATGTCCAAGATGTTATGTTTAATCAATCTTTCCTTTTGCGATAATCATTCAAAGGACCTATGATAGATAGCCTTTCCCGAGATGTCGTCTTGGCTTTTCAAATTTCTGCTCTGTCTACTTGAGGTGATCTGTTTATGTGTGAATTGGGCATTACTCATGTGGAGTTGTAAGTAAACATATTTGCAATGAAATTGTAATGGTGTGCATGGCTGTTACACCTGTTTCCGGTACGTTTTGCGCTGAAACCTGATTGTGGCTCAGTGAGCGATTCCTGTATGACACAGTTAAACCCAAGCCCTTGGTCTGTGAGTGTGTTTGGCACCTGGTCGGTGGTTGAATATTCTCTAAGATTGAAGCACATATGCCCGTGCTCAGGGTATATGTATAGAGCCCGAAGCACAGTTTTTTAAACTCTCCGCGCCTCTCGGGTCGTGCGCTCTAAGCGACCAGTCACAGTGACTGAGAGGATATGTCAACTATTGAAAGACCCAGGCGGCTAGACTTGAAGGTGGTTACAACTGCTTGCTAACTAGTCCAGCTGGCCGCCAATGATGCAGTTTGTGTGATTCTGGCTGCCACGACTTGGTCGCCTTGTGTGCAGGAGCTGTCAGACTCTGAGTGGCACCGGGTCATCATCAATTGTGAACTAGGCGTCGGGAACAAAAGCTACGAGTCGCCTGCTGAAGTGGGGATCCACGAGGGAGTATGCTCGGCGTGACGGCAAGGGTTAAATGTCAGAGTTGGGTCGCTGGTTGGAATCCCGCACCAGCGAGTATGTACTGAGCGAGCGGTCTAAAGGATGTGGTTGGAGAACCAGACACTTGTGGAAGCACATCCTTGCAGACACCCCACGGAAGACCCAGCAAGTGACATAACAACTGCAGGGAGTTGGACTTTCCCCGTGGTGTACTCGGTACCACCTGTGGACTGGCTCGCTGAGTCAGTTCCTGGAGCCTAGCGAGTTGGCATCAGCAAGGAGACGGCGCTGCGAGGATCAGATGCACCCGGAGGTTCCAATACAGGGGCTGCCAACCTTAAGGTGTCAACAACGGAGGAGTCAGGAGAAATATAAGCTCCGGAGTCGACGCCGCTGGAGCAACCAGCAAGGCCCGGCGGCAGGGTCTTTTAAGGCGAGTGACAAAGCTATTTTATGTGCCGTACCACTCGGCGGCAAGATTCATCGAAGAGTCAATGTTCCATGACAACGGGAACGAAAACTTTCAACAAAATTATTCGATAAAATTGAAGCAGCGCCTAGCACAGACATGTGCTTAGGCGGCCATCTTGAGTAGACTGTCTTTTGTTTTCTTCAGTGTCTGGAGCACAGCTTGCTATGAGAAATTCTTCCGCAACGCAGCACACACAAGCAAGAAAAATAGCCCAAATATACTTAGATATGTCCAAGCTCAAACAACAACAAATGTCAAGATATACACAATATAAAGTTACCGAACAGTCAAGTTCACAATAAAGTAGCCGACACTTCATAGTGTTTAGCATGAACTCAGTAAAAGCCTTTCAACAAGTAATTTTCTTGGTCACCCTAGCAGAAGTAACATTACTTTATGATACAACTGTTTGGTTAGCACGTACAGTCCTGCGGTTTTAAGTAACCAATCTATCCATCGAGTCATTCGTTGGTGGATGCTATACTCACAGGGCAAATAATAATTTATTAATTGGTTCACTCGCCAAGCAAGTTTCAGAATTGTAGTTCCGTCTTATGAATTTGAAACGAAACGTAAACTCATAACTTAGCTAGTGCCTCTATTATAGTGTTTGGTAACTATGTATTTGTTATTAATTGTTGTCTATTATTTGTTTTCTGGCTGTGTCAAAGGTAAACACAGCTGGTTTTGAACATGCTTTAGGATGATGTGATGAATTATTTTCAAGTTCTGGTTTGAATTATATATTGTCTTAGTAATAATCTTGGAAACCGATACTTGTGTTAGCTACGGTGTATCTACCCATGTGTCCTGGAAGTGTTATGACATCCTGATTAGAGTTACCAGTTACCTATATTGTATTCTTTGATGACCTGATTAGGAATTGGGTAGGGGTTAGAGCCTTATTAATATTAAAAAGATATACAAGCTTTATTTTAGTATTATTCAGTTCTGTATATTCTGTAATCTTTCACCAATCAATCTACTTACATTCAAAATTGTTTTGATTGATTTGGATATTTGTTGACCTTGACTGTGCTGCTCATGTTTTTATCTTGCTCAGTATTTACAGTGACTGTCAGTCTTCAATACAGTAGAGTATTTCACGTTTTATATTTATGTATCACATATCCACATGTGTATTAATTCTTGTCATAGAGCAGGTAATTAAACCAATTACATTTTATTTTAAGTTTAAAAATAATTATTTTGTTATCCAACTAGTTGTATATATCAAAGTAGAGAGGTTTTTTTTTTGTGTACTTTTAAATCCTAATGATAGATTGCTTGTTACAAATACGTGCTTTGTTGCAGAAAACAAATCAGAACCTCTGATAAGTGGTGGCTTGAGTTGCGGACATCAGAGACAGCTAGTAGATCAAAACTTTTATTGGCTATTATAAGATTATAAGATTGATTATAATAAGATTGATTGATAATGAATTGTTTAATAAATATTTTATTCAAAAAACTGGTTGAGTACCTATTGAATTATTCAAATTCAACATTTTTGAATACTTTCAAACCTTTATTTCACCTCGCCAGTTTTTTACACACAGTGCAGTATGTTTTACGTTCGTGTTGATCAGGGGCGCAACAACTAAACTTCCAGGGGGGGGGGGGGGGGTTAATATGTCTTTTTATAAAGAATCATCGATTCCCCCCCCCCTACTGAATCCGTGTGGTCCGGGGGACCTCCCCCGGGAAAATTTGTATTTCAAGGTGGAAAATGGTGTTATTTAAGCAGTTTTATCATCTAAAAATTGATAACACAGCACTTTCTTCGCCCCGGTTTGCCCCCACTTCAAGGTTTCAGAGAGGGGGCAAAATACCCTTGCCCCCTCCCCCTGTTGTTGCGCCCCTGGTGTTGATAGTCGACCACAAGCGGGTTACACCCACCATAACCTGTCGCCAACGAAAATGGGTCGAGGCGCCATCACGCCCATGGAACTGTAGTACTGCTGCGCCAGAACCTCGAGGTCATTGGTGTACTTCCTTTTCCACTTGGTGCGTCGGTTCTGGAACCAGATCTTGATCTGCAGACAACGAAAACGCTTTTAGTTTGTTGGTTACGTGATACAGCTTCATGGTAGGGAAATGAATGTAATTTTGCACTCTTGTAAAGAACCCATGAGAAATATGAACTGGCCCCCTGATTTACAAACAGGCATTACCCAGAGTGCCAGTTATGAGCGTAAAAAAAAAATTGAGGGACTGGAAAAAAAAAAGTTTTTTAATGTTTGGTAATGATTTTTGATTTTCAAAAATACATGTCAAACCCTACAACTTAGAGCACAACAGAAGGATATAAAGAAGAAGAAAAGATAAAAAGCCTATGTCTATGAAAAACTATAGTATTTAATTACATAATGTGTTGTTTTTAAACTGATGATAAATAAGCTTGAATTTGTAAAATAGTCTTTTGTTCCCCCCCCCCCCCCTTTTTCACCCTCTTTTTTTTATTTTTTCCAATAAAAAAAAGGGGGGGGGGGGAAGCTAAAGGTTACCTGCCCAGAGAGCTAGCTACATGAAATTAGGGCCTGAAAGTGAAGGTTGTGAAACGGTCAAATTCTGGAAAGTCAGGGAATTTTGAATTGGTCAGGAAAAGCCATGTAAATTCACCAGCGATTAGTAAATTGAGGAGGAAATGTCATGCTCCAGTCTGTCATCACCCAGACTATGAAACCATTTTTTTGTTTAGAGCGTATGCAAGTTTCTGTTTGAATTTTCAGTTCGGTTTTATAACTCTAGGCGAGATATGTTAATGGTGTAAGCTGGATCCTCCTCAATTATTGACTCTTTGTGGTGTATGTTTTATTGTAAATGTAAATTCTACCCGTGCTGTGGTTTTGAAGCATAATATATACTTTTTGACGTGACGTCTAATAAATCCATGAACGCCGGCTGCACGCACGAAAAAGGATTACTCGTTGTCCCGTTACGCTCATTGTACGCTTGCGCCGCATCTATCTCTCATCCACTCGATTGGAACAACCATCGATTTGACTTTTTCGAGGCACATTAAACTTGAAACACTCCCATTCGTTTCCTACTTTTCCTATCATCGTCCTATCCTTAACAGAATAACACAGATTGGAAGAAGTTAAATAGCAAACATGTATAAAAGTTATAGTTAAAATAATCTGTTCGTCAAAGTAATAAACATATTTGAATTAATGAGAGCAAATAAAAGTAAATTTATCAATTAAATTGTAGATTTAATTTCACTCCTTTGTATCCATACAAAATAGTGATAATTCAATAAAAATGATTCAATTTTATTCATAAAAGTATGCAATCATTTCATCAATGTTTTGTTATGACGTCACGTTAAACTATCGTCCGTAAACCGACTTTACAGACAACCAATTTTTTTTTAAATTAATATTTCGTAACCTTGAAATGCAATCTCTTTGGTTGTCATTTTTACGTTTCCGTGCATTATGAGAAGCAGTAGAGACAGTGAAATATTTCGGGAGATTCGTGGCCCGTTTCAGAGCCATCGTGGTAACGGGCCTTGTCTCGGCAGTGCTCAGCTCTTCCGTCTACGTCGCTCCGTGCAACCAACGGAAGCCAAGTAATTTTTGCTGCGGTCGTAGCTATGTTCGCTTATACTCTCTGTCGTTTCAAGTTTTAAGAATGTCGAAGTGTTCTGTTGTAAGTTTGCCGTTTATATATGTAATATGTGCACCTTGAATTCTGCCCGTGCTGTGATACCGAAGCATAATATACTTTATAAATAAATTAACGTTTATAGTAACCTTGATGTAGCTACAATCTCATTGGTTGCCGTGTGTTACGTGTCCGTGCTTTGTGGAAGCAGCAGACGCGACGATGGAATGTTCTGGGGTGTCATTGTGGAAACTGGTTTAAGGGCCCCGCCTACCTGGGCACACATACGGTGTGCAGAGCTTCAGGAAAAACCACGCGATTTCAAAACTACTCAAGATATCCGAGTGGGGCCTATTTACGAATAGCATTTAAGAGTTCGCTGAGGGCCGAAAAGTACTTTTAATTTCGGATTAAGTTTTTAAACTGTATTTTTAGATGCGTTAAAATGCCTAAAACGCGTGTTTTCAGAGTAATTTTTAGGCATAAAACAATCAGTACAGATTCTTGAAAGCACTTAAGGGGCTTGCATAGCACCTTTATCTTCATTTCTCCGCCATATAATGTTACGGTCACCGCTCAAATTTCACAGTTATCCTGTGACGACGAGACGAATGCGCGCCAGTTCAGACACTTGCGCTTAGAGGCTATACCGCGCTGGAAGCACCAGCGAGCGTCGCGCTTATCATCCCGCCTCACTAACACACATACACCCCTGACGAAGCGGGCCCCTTAAAGCGAGGAGGGGTTGCTTACCCTGTATAGAGCACCCTTGCAGCTAATTAGCCGCAAACGCCCTTCTCACCATCTCTGCGAGGGGTGGTGGTGGTGGTGTTAGCGCTGGCGCCAGCCAGTCCGGAAGTTGCAGGTCGCGTGGCGGGCCTTTCGTCTCTTTTTAATTGGCTGGGAGGGATAAACGGTTCCAGTTCCATCCGCTTGGAGCGCTGCTGGAACCCGACACCGCGCGGATGGCGCCTATCCGGCCGATAAATTTTTGCCGAGTGACAGCTCATCTGCCACCCCGACCGCAGCGAACGTAAACGGAAGAAAGCAACGTTTTCTCCTTCCCCACCCCCTACCGTCTTTCCCCCCCCCCCCCCCCCCTCTCTCTCCCCCGTCACCTAAATTAACTTTAAACCCTTAGCACATCTCCTTAATAGCCCCAGGCATGGAGAAACCTCTCAAAACAACAGCATCCGAAAATTTGAACCGATCGTTTTGATTTTTAACAGTTGCGAAGCCAAGCGTCTCGATCACCTTACGCGACTGCTTGAATAAACAACTGTATACATAGTTATAAAAAAGTGTGTTTGAGGCAAAAAAAAATTGTTTGTGCATGGCAAAACAAATATTTACTTGATGTAAAAAAAATCCTTGGCTCGCTATATTCAAATTTCATGTGTAACAAAATTTATTGCCGAGTTGACAAACATGTCGGGTCAACCAAATGTTTCCTGCGGCAGAATATTTGTTTGTTTACGGCCAAATGTATACATATTTGTTTGAATCAACCATATGTATAATTGGCCGTACACAAACAAATATTTTTTTCGCGGCAAATGAACATTACTCTCAAAGTATCACACGATGGAAGTTTCCTTGGAAGGTCTTCTATGGCAGCAGATATGGGTGGTTCGGTGGAAGAATCAGCAGAGCGCTGGTCGTTTTCATGGAAATTTTTGTAATAAGCCGTGTTCGAATTTCTGTGGAAGGTTTAGGTTGAAGTTTTATTCAATCAAAATGAAGTGTTAGTGTGCCCCTAGTGTAGCTATATCCATTAGACGCCTGCAAGCTTACGACAATAGTTCACGGTGAAACAAGGCTTGAATCAAGCTTTATTTGAAGCTTGTGTGTTCGCTTGATTCAAGGTAACATTTACACATGAAAAGCTTGCAGCAATATCGCCACGGCAAAGCCTGCAAGCTTGCGCGGCAATGGTTCGTGGTTGAAATAAGTGTCGAGTCGAGCTTGCACGGGAAGTCTACATGCTGGGTTGGGGGATGGGAGGAGTGTGTCTGTGTCTCCCGGGGGCTGCACCTGGGCAGGGGCCTAGCCCGGCGGGCGGGGGGGGGGAGGTAGGGGTTCAAACACCCCCCCCCCCCCCTTAGCTCCAAATCTTTAATTAATTTCTTATTCATCACTCAAACAACTTTCATATTAAAATTGGTAAAAATTTTACCATTACAATATTTAAATTTAAGTACCGAAAACTGCTAAAATAGCACTATTTTACACCTTAAAATCCAAATTTTCCCGGGGGAGGACCCCCCGAACCCCCCGCTTTGATACGGGGAGGGGGTGGTCGGCATGCTTCTTAACACCCCCCCCCCCCCCCCATTACACAAATCCTGGCTACGCCACTGCACCTGGGTCTCCGTGAGCTTGAGGCTCCTGGAGAGCTGCAGCCGCTTGGCCACGGACAGGTACTTGTTGCGCTCGAACTCCGCCTCCAGCGACTTGATCTGCGCCGCGGTGAAGGCGGTGCGGGGCCGCTTCCTGCGCTCGTCGGCGTCCGCTGCAACACGCATTCCGCCGTCAAGACGCGAGGGCCATTTTGTTGATTTGCCCACACCAACATGGCGGACTTTTGTTTACAATTGCATCAGCTGTCCCAGCCTGCTTTTTTTACTGACGACTGTAGCCAAGCTGTTCGGAAGAAAGTCAGATCAAAATATTTCTGATTTAACATGTTTATAGGGCTTACGTATTAAAAGTCCAAAACGAATCTTCTTGGTTGACATTTTTCTCAAACTTAACCTCAAAAACAGGCACACCGACACATTTGTAAACAAACTGCCGCCATATTGGTACGTGTAGTAGGCCTACACTGGAATCCCCAGCCCCTTTTGGGTTCACCTCCCCCTCGGCAAGAATCGCACCTTAATACTCAATCTGTATATTTTCCTAATCTCTGGAGAAGATAAGGCCCCAAGGGCGCCGTCAGGTATTACAGTATTGGTGGATCATATCCTATGTATAGTTACTCGCTCCTCACTGACTCTGTAACGCCAAAGAGATATGTGTACCTTGGAGTCAAGTATATCATGAAGCAAAAATATTAGCCTACTCCATATATCTGTGTATAAATTAGGAAATTAAAGTGTAACAATAGAGTAACATTTGTAATACAGCTACATAAGCGAAACATGCCTTAATTATTAAATTAAAGTGCTGGTTATATACATAATTTTGCAATGGGTGCCTTAGTTACCTTATGAATTATGAATAATTATGACTATAATTACTAAAAAGGCTTATATTTCAGAAAATTAAGCTCTAAACAAAAAATGGTGAAACTTTTGACATTTTATTGGAAAACTAAATTTGCGTCACTGGGGATATTTTGATGATATTTTGAATTTTGTACTTATACCCTTTCGAAAAACTTTGTTTTTACTTTTTAAATATACTTAAATCTTTGAAGTTTATTATTTTATTTAAAAAAAAAGTGGTGTTTTTGTTTTTTTATGTGTAATATATGCTTGTCTGCCCGGTATATTTTGGCAGATTTATTTTTTTGTAGTTATGCCCTTTTTAATTTTTATATTATATTCTTATTATGTGGTCACTTAATTTCTTGCTGCTAAAAGTATCTATTAATAGCATAGATTAAAGTTTTGGGTTATGTTAATCATTTTTCAACGGCGCCTTTAGGCGCCTTACATTCTCCCAGTTTAAAATATACATACATGTAACAATTATTTTCAAATAAATGATAAAAAAAATAGGGTTTCCAGAAGTAACTTAAGGAATCGCAATGTAACACTGTAAATAATTAACTAAATGTAAAAACGAATGGTTTAAAGCAGATTTCAGGTTTTCAAAGCCATTGTAAAATAAACAATATTGGCTCTGGTGGTAAACCTGCGTTGGAGTGGTATAGTATAGGTATTAATGTTTCGCACTGAACTGAAACAAGCATCATCAGTTGCAAGGGCGTAGCCATGGTCAGACTTTATATAAAATGTATGCACTGAGGTTAAAGGTCAAGGCCTAAGTTCAAATGTTAAGGTCATCCAAGATGGCCGCCGTGACGTCATCGGTGATGTAGGTTCCGAGGCAGAAGCCGCCATCACACACCACGCACAGGCACCATAGCGCGCCTCGGAGCCCCATTCAAGTACTGCTTGTGACTTGTGTTGTCCCTTAGTGGGAGCGTGCAGCGCCTACCTGTATGCAGTGCTTACGCAATTACCGCATCATTAGAGACCTGCAAAATTCGCGGATTCATTCGGTGATAGGCTAGAATTCAAACACATATAACGCTTAGATGATTTTGCGATTGGCTTACTGTTCATCTGGACGAATCTCAACCAGTTAGAAACCCTCAACCAAAGAAGGATCGAATCACAGACATACCAGCTGAGACGACTTACAAGTCGGCAGCCAACGAACTTGCGTTATTTGCCCGAGTGTACAGGGGTATGTGCAGTCTATCCTGAAGGCCATCGAAACCGCGAATTTTGCGGGTCTCTACGCATCATGTATGTTTTCCTTGTTATATTCCCACCTGTGCTGTGCCTATCCTAAAATTTATTATACTGTTGGTAGGCATGTAAAAAACTAATAAGTAATATCGAGATTTCTAAAAAAAAAAAAAAAAAAACTGGCAATACCATCGACAAAACTTAAGTTTCAGGATGGCTTGAAACTTAATTTTTCAGACCTTCCGGGGTAGGTCTCCAAACTCCCATTTTCATTGGGAGCGATCCCAGTGAATATATATGTATGTATGTATGTATGTATGTATGTATGTGTGTGTATGTATATATATATATATATACATACATATATATATATATATATATATATATATATATATATATATATATATATAAAGGATCCGCAAAGTTTGTCAGATAAACGGCGGGCGCCGTCTGTAATGATCTCATTCACGACAAAAACGTAAAGTCCCGTAAAAGAAAAACACATTTGTCAAGAATACGCGTAAATTCAATTTTAGTTTTGGCAGTAACACAAACGAATAGCATCTATCTCTGGAAAATGAAAAAATAATAATAATTTTAACACGGTGAATGTGTAGCATATCTCGTGGTATTTTGAACTTTATTTTGTCCAGTTAAACCTCGCGCTGAGAACATCTGGACATGTTCGTCCTTATTGACCCGAACAGCGCTCGAGAATTTATTTCGGCGTCGCGGTCCCAGCCAGATACCTACATCTTCCGCCCGGCGCTTCGTATACAGCGTGTGCCATAACTAGAGACCTGTAAAATTCGCGGATTCATTTCGCGATAGGATAGAGTCCAAATACTTTTGACATTATTTTGCTTCAGTGATTGGGCCACAGTTCATCTGAAGGACTCTGGGCCAATGGAAAATATTTAACAGAACAATTAGCGAATCACGATCATTCCAGTCAACAGGTGTTACGAGTCGGTAACCAATCAGCAGATGTAATTTGCACGAGTGCATAGAGGATCATGGAGTCTTATCCTTTAGGGATTTGAAATCGCGAATTTTGCAGGTCTCTAGCCATAACTCAACGTCAACCCGAGAACAGTTAATGTGGTAAATTATGGCTCTGAACTAAAAAAAAAATAATAATTAATATAGTGTTTTCGTTTTCTACTATTGATAACATTTTAAAATAAAATCAAACATGCTGTACTTTCGGCGGGAAAATATATTTTTTTTACCCGACTTATGCGTTAACGATTTTTTAATCGTGTAGCTTTAACTAATCACACAGCCCAAAAAAATTGTTAAAGTTGTACTTTAATTAGCCATATTTTCAAATAACTTGCTAACTTATCAAATTATTTTTTGTTTCAGTATGACTAGTCAAATACGCCCGATTAGAATGTTGCATAGATAATCCAAATAAATATTTTTTTCTATAAGTATACGAAATTTAATGTTTTCTATAGTACGGTTATTTAATATTGCGTAGGAAAAAAATTAGTCACGGTAAATAATAATTTGGCACAGGAAGGTGATTTGAAAACTTTTCACAAAATTGCGTATAACTATTAGTTTTTTGGAATCAGCACTGTAACTTACTCGCCTTTCAACTATTCTCGGCTTGACGTTGAATTATGGGGACACGCCGTATACGTCGCGCTTCGTTATTGTCGCGTTTAGATTTAATGGCTAACTGCTCGCGACGTAGTTGCTTTCTGGCTTAGCGCCTCTTCTAAACCACCATCACCCCCTTTCCCACCAGTTTTTATTATCTCCTGAATCTTCTCGTGGGCGGATATTCAGAAATACCGCAGAACTAATTCTCCCTGTCCCCTTAAATACACGGAGAGGGGTAGAGTGAGAAGGGGGGAGGTAAAAAAGTGGCTATGATACTCAGTTAGCTCGCCGCGTTTGATTCAATTCGGAGATAATTGGCCGTTCGTCATTTTTTTTTTTTTCAAGGAAGAAGAAGGAGAGAAAAAAAATACAAGTCGGGCCTGCGAGCTAGGACCAGCTATTTATAACACAAAACTGTCCCGAGGCGCGTGAATTAAGACACGCGGCGGAGTCGCGCTACCAAAGATAATAAATTTCCCCACTCCCGCCTCGGTGATTTTTCAGCAGAGGGTGGGATCGCGGGTTGTAAAAATGACGTTAAGCCGTTTGGGAGCGCGGCATTTTGGCAGCCTTATGTCTCGAGGGTACAATCTCGAGGGGGCTAGTATTTCAAACTGTTTCACTGTTAGTATTTCGTGAATTGTACACATGATTTTAAATCAATCATATATAATATAAGCATATTTCATTGTATATAAAAGGTAGTTTTTTGCTTAAAAAAACCTTATTGTAAATGTTTTTAGGAACTAAAAGGAAAACTTCTATGTCAATCCTAGAACTTGTCGAAAAATTTGCCATGCTTTATTACGTCATTTCTTCGTGGCGTTACTTCGGTTCGAAGAGCTGCTATTATAGATTCATCAAAATATTTTTTTGCATTTGTTGTTCTATCGCTAATTTTGTCACCAAATGTTCACCAAACAATAGAGCTGTATAATTGTTGCGTAAGCGATCACAATACTGTGGACAATTGCGATCCTTTTTAACGATATTTGATGGTGAAATTTGTAATGGAACATCAAATGCAAAAATGCAATCGTGGTAAATTTTGAGGTGAATGATAAAAAAAACTATAAAATATTTAAAGTAAAAAAAAAACTTACTATTAAACACTAGGTCAATATTTGAATGCCATCACCACATGACACATAAAAAAACTATTCCAAGTATGATTGATACATCATTCATAAGTGTACAACATAATTAAATTAATTAACATGAAATATAAGTGATTATATAAGATCCTTACGTTTGTGGTTGGTATTCTGATAAAAAAAAACATCATTCATTAAAATTCAGGTCAGATTTTATTTGCTTTATAAGGAAATCTAGTATTTCCTTTGGAAAATTATACGTATTAACACAAGATGGTTGATAGGTGTAAGTACATGACAAAGGAATAGGGATGCGGGTTTTTTTAAAGCTGTATTTTAATGAACGATGAAAGCTTGAGGTGTCCTAAACGGCGTGGTTGCGTGTCTCTCAATGGCGATTTGTCCAAGC
Source organism: Bacillus rossius redtenbacheri (assembly GCF_032445375.1). Lineage (NCBI taxonomy): Eukaryota > Metazoa > Arthropoda > Insecta > Phasmatodea > Bacillidae > Bacillus > Bacillus rossius. Next base: position 18,007,018 of record NC_086342.1, read on the forward strand.
GAAAGTTGTGTCTCACGAAGTTGTGATTCCTCTTGATTACCCATGACTAGAGTCCCGGAAATTTCGCGGATTCCTCTGGCCTCAGGATAGAATTCAAAGTTATCGGTGTGCTCGACCCATGTTTACTTTCCCATTGGTCGATTTCTTAGCGAGAACAGTTTTATACTTGTTAATTGGCACTACCTGATTCGCTTACTTCTCTCCTAGCTGGTCATCGTTGGCTCACGGTCGTAGAGGGGCGTGTCCAGATAACTGCGGTCCAATCACGAACACAGTGCGACACAGTGTGGAGGTTTGCATTCTAGCTTGCGACTAAATGAATGCGCGAAAATTCCGTGGCTCTACCGTTGACGCCTAAGGAATACGTTGTTTTGCGACGGCGAAGCGAGATCTTCGACCGAGCGGAAAGCAACAAGAGGGTGCATGCGAAAGGGGGTTGTGGGGGAGGGGGGGGGGGGGGGGGCGGGGGGAGAGTGTAAAAGCAAGGCGATGTTTCAGCGGAAGGATTTAACGGCGTCGCTCCCACTTATGCGGTGCTTTAAAAATAAAGTCCGCCGGCCCGAACGACGCGAGGGTAAAATGGGGTTAGCGCGCGTTCGGGGACAGTTCACGAGCCCTATTTCGGTAACTCCTCTCCTTCCTTCTTCCCTTCCCCCCCCCCCCCCCCATCTTCCTTTTTTCCCAACCCCTTCCCCGTCATCTTCCAGCACCGCGAGACTCATATATTACTAACAAAATACTCCCGGCGACATCGCACTCATTAAAAATGTTTATAAATATTTACAGTGGTGCGTGACGTGAGGGAAAAAAAAGGAGGGGGTGGGGGGCGTTCACACCGATTCGCGCCGCTGCATGGGAAGCCTTGCGATTCACACACCCCCGGTCAGTCCCTCCCCGAACGTAATTCACACACCCCCGATCAGCCCCTCGTACGTTTCGCCGCTCGGTCGTGCATCTTTAGCGGTCTGAATTATTTAAATAAAAAAGAAACTAAATTAAGTTTTTTTTATATATTATATCACGTCTAACTTGTAGAAAAGTGCACTCACGCCTCGGCTGCAAAATGCTGCGGTTACAGTGAATGCGTGTTCCGACGTAAAGAGGTTTGCAACGAGTTCGTCTGGACAATCAGACAATGCGAATGAAATGAGAGTGTTTATACTGCCTGCAACCGCCTCTGCAGAGACTACGAGAACGAACACGTCAGAACTAGTTGGTCGTTCGAACCAGTTTGATTTTTTTTTTTTTTTTCGCATTTCGTTGTGACGTCCACGTGCGTGTTGTAGGTTAACCAATCGGTAGGGGCATGCAGATTTCGCGAAAAGATTCCGAGACTAGCTAAAAGTTAAAACACTGTAGCATTGTCGGTGTTTCGTGATTGGGTGAGTTTATTTCGCATGCATGTCGATTGTTACAACACCAATGATAGTAATTCAGTGCGGAATCAAACGCGTCCTGAGTGGCTCCGTCAAATAAGGCAACGACTTCTCTCGCACACAGCTTCCAGTCACAAGGAATAAACCGCTGGTGCTGGTATACCGTGTAGCAAACTAATAGGCGTTCAGATTTATTCGCGAAAAATGCCTGTCCCTACCAATAGGTCACAACAATGGATGTGGAAAAATTAATTAGTCTTGTATTTGAAAACAAGTGTTTGTGTAAGAAAAACATACCAAAACAGAGCCCTTTCTCAGCGGAAGTAGGATATAATTGCTGGAGAAATGGGCACAAGTAGTAAGTATCATTTTTATTATATTTTGTGTTGTTCTAATAGGTTCAAGTTTATCTTTTTTTTTACCGTGAAACTTTAATTTAAGCTTTACGATTTTTTTTTACTTCTGTATTTCTTAGAATATACTGCACTGAACCATATTAAAAGTTTTCAATACTTATTAATAATATAAATATCTACTTTAATTTTGGACTTTCAAGGGGAAAAAAACGCATCGCCTATGGGTTAAAACGTTGCGTGCACTGAAACCACTATGTTCTGACGAACAAATCTGAGCTTAATTCTGACGAATTCAATTTCGTCAGACCACATATCCACTGTATCATGATCAAGTGTCTAGTATTTGAGTTTTCCTACTTTTCTTTCTTCTCTAGTTGTAGGTGCTGACTGGCAGCGGAGTGAGTGGCCAGTTTAGCCACTCAAGACCCAGGGTGCGAGCGCCCCTGGTCATAAATCCAACAATGGATACGAAATACGAAAGCGGACCACGCGTCCAAGTTCCCAACTCCGCGCGTGGTAGACTCTCTCGGGTCGTTACCACAACGACGAAATACCACAACGCCGAACGTACAATAACGCCGAATACCATAACGCCGAATGCCAAATTGACCGCAACGCCGACAGCTAGAAAACTGCTGTGTATTACAACGCCGAAATACAGTAACGCCGAAAAATGTTGCTGCGGGAAGGGGGGGCCACAGGAGCAAAATGAAAAACAACTGAATGAATTTGTATGTGTTTCTTAAATGTATCTTAACACCAAAATACCACAACCTAGCCTAACCTAGCCTAACCTAACCTAACCTTTGTGGCAGTCCTGCAATGACATTTTTCGGCGTTAATGTATTTCGGCGTTGTGGTAATTCGGCGTTGTGGCGCACAGCAGTTTTCTAGCTCTCGGCGGTGTAGGCAATTTGGCATTCGGCGTTATGGTTTTCGGCGTTATGGTTTTCGGCGTTATTGTACGTTCGGCGTTGTGGTGCGTCCCCGACTCTCTCTCTTCTGCTCTGGCCGACTCTTAATCCAGACCATCCTCTGTCGCCTGTATCTTCATACACTTTGTGCGTGCAAACTTACACCCCGCGTGAATGAGCCCAGGGTTTTCCCTGTGCCTATGCAGGTTTTACCTGGGCCCAACCTAGCATAGTTTTAAGGTAGGGCTTCAATCATGGCACCAATTGCCAAAGCACACAATAAATGCGACCCTCTCCCATCATGTCGAAAGTTGTAGAGAATATTTTTAGGTTTTGCAATAAAAAAAGGAATGGATTTAATAGTGATTTTATGAATAATTTTTAATTTCTACCTCCTTTTTTCTTTTTTTCAACCCTTTGCAGTAATGGTTCGGCTTATCAAAAATTGTTTCATACAAATACAAACGATTTGAACGAATTTTATGGTGTGTTTTTCCACCCCTTGCAGTTATGGTTGGTCGTATCAAAACGGTTTTTAGACCAAAGTTTTTTGGCATTTTAATAAAACTCCTTGTCGAAAATCGGGTCCAAAGCAGGGGTTTAATTAATTTTTTTAAATACTTTTTTCGCTTTTATCGGAGCCCTTTCATTATATAGTTTAAAACATCGTTCTGCGAATCTCATGATTTGATAGTCGATGTAGCTGCTCCGGCAGCGAATTCTAGTGGCGGGTCCGGAAAATTCATGTGATTCGCGTCCAGGAATGTAGTTAAAACCACTGTTTGCGTATATTTATTAAGTTTAGCTTTTTAAAAATAATTCTACGTTAAATTTCGTGCTCATAATTTCGTATTTTAAGTGTATTTGCAACATGAGAACACATGAATTTGCTCGTTACTGAGGTTAGAAGTGTAACATCTGGAATACTCGCTCACATTTTTGACGTGATAACGTCTTATAAATCTATGAACGCCGGCTGCACGCACGAAAAAGCATGACTCATTGTCACGTTCCGCCTGAGCCGAGCGTGAAGAACCGGCCAACCACCGTGCGAGAAAATCTTCTGTAATATCAATCAGGTTAAGGCGGGCTTTTTAACTAATTGTTCCTTTTTTTATATGTAAACAATTTATTTAAATTAAATTTGCAAAAACTGTAAATAATGTTTGAAAATTAAAAAGTATGCAATTTGTCATCAATGTTTTCTTATGACGTTATCACGTAAAATTTATCGTCCGTAAACCGACTTTATAGACAACCCCCCCTTTTTTTTTTGTTGTTTTTGTTTTATGTTCGTACCGCCAGGAAAACGGTTCTCGTACACAACACCTACACGGTAGTAATTCTAGTGCACGTACCGATGCCTGGTACGTTTGGCAACACCGCTGCGATCGCGGCGCAGGTATTTATACATCGCGCTCTTCCGCCCAATTAGCGGTGAACGCGAGTATGTTTTGGTAAGAGAGCAAAGGATGGTGAGGGGGGGGGGGGGATATGCGCGATGAGCCAGCTCTTAGGAACGACCGGCGAGTCGTGAAAATTATCGCCGGACGTAAATCAACACGCGCCCCGACGACGTTCGGACGCCGAAAAGGTATACGATTCACTTACCCCCGTGTTCGGTCCCGAACATGTCCGGAGTTCGCCGTTCGCTCGTGCATCTTCGCGGTCAGAATAAGAAGAAAAAAAATTGGTTGTCTATAAAGTCGGTTTACGGACGATAGTTTAACGTGAAAACGTCATAACAAAACATTGATGAAATGATTGCATACTTTTATGAATAAAATTGAATCATTTTTTATTGAATTATCACTATTTTGTATGGATACAAAGAAGGAGTGAAATTAAATCTACAATTTAATTGATACATTTACTTTTATTTGCACTCATTAATTAAAATATGTTTATTACTTTAAATAACAGATTATGTTAACTATAACTTTTATACATGTTTGCTATTTAACTTCTTCCAATCTGTGTTATTCTGTTAAGGATAGGACGATGATGGGAAAAGTAGGAAACGAATGGGAGTGTTTCAAGTTTAATGTGCCTCGAAAAAGTCAAATCGATGGTTGTTACAATCGAGTGGAAGAGAGATATATGCGGCGCAAGCGTACAATGAGCGTAACGGGACACAGCGTAACGGGACAATGTGCGTTACAGGACACTTTTTCGTACGTGTAGCCGGCGTTCATCGATTTATTAGACGTTGTCACGTCAAAATGCAACGCAAGCTTTGGCCAATTTTCAACCGCTTGTGTTTCGACTTGTGTTTCTACATTCCATATTTTAAGTAAAGATAGATGCGGCGCAAGCGTACAATGAGCGTAACGGGACAATGTGCGTAACGGGACACTTTAGTGCGTGCAGCCGGCGTTCATCGATTTATTAGACTTTGTCACGTCAAAAACTTGTGAGGGAGTCTTTCAGTACTCGCCAGGGATGTGTGACATCTAACCTCTTGGTAACGTGTTCTTGCGTTGCAAATACACTTATAATACGAAACTCGGACACGAAATTTAACGAAGAGCTCGCAAGAATTAAATATAAAAACCCGATTCACTTAAAAATCACATGTTACAACACTAAGTAAGTATGTTTGTATATTTGTTTTTGCTTCGGCAGAAATCAGTCTGTAATAATTTCCTACAAATAAACCTTAATCTTATCGAGCTGATTCAACATGTAAGAAATAACAGTAAAATGTTCCGTCACGAAATTCTTTTCATTTTAATACCTATATGCAGGCTAACAATTATTTGTGTGTCTACGGATTGACGAACGCTGTGCTATCTCTACATTTCAAAGTTAACTAATGGTTGTAATGCCAGGATTCTAACATTCTAACTTTTTTGACGTGATAACGTCTTATAAATCGATGAATGCCGGCTGCACGCACGAAAAAGCATGACTCATTGTCACGTTCCGCCTGATCCGAGCGTTCAAAAACCGGCCAACCACCGTGCGAGAAAATCCTTTTAAAAGCAGCAATTTAAATTTTTTTATTTATTTGTCTAATTTCGTCATTTCAAATTAACAATTTATTGACGTTGATTTGATTTCAGTTTATTTCTATAGCTAATTGTTCGTGATTATATTTAAACAAATTATTTAAATTATATTTGCAAAAAAAACTGTAAATAATATTTGAAAATTAAAAAAGTATGCAATTTTTCATCAATGTTTTCTTATGACGTTTATCACGTAAAATTATCGTCCGTAAACCGACTTTACAGACAACCCCCTTTTTTAAGTTGTCATTTTTTATAAATTATTACAAATTACTAAAGGATAGTTGAACTACTATAAAGTTATATTATTTAATACCTATGCGCGGGGTAATTTCTGCGGTGTTCGCGAAAGCAGTATATACATATCTATGAATTACGCGGGTCCGTCATCTTTTCGAGATTTCCGAGTCTTCCACAGATGGCAGCACTGTGGTTACACACGTTTGTTCCATTCACGAAATAACTGAGAGCTAAGATGTTACACATAAAAATCACAATCGTGCGAGGTGTTATACACTTCCACGATTAAAGAGTATTTCTGTATGTCGCTGTACCTATCCCAATCAACCTTTCAGATTAGGTATACTAGACAATCACCTGTACGAGCGAAAAACCTCATTGAGGGAAAGAATGAAGTTTTACGAGACAACGTGAAAATGTAACATCAAAATGTTGAGTTCAAAAGATGCACGAAAGCCGGTTGATTCAGGCGTTTGACCAGGGGTATGTGAATGATGTGTTTTTCCTTCGGGCTCCGAGCAGAGACTCCTACATGTGTCTGCCGCGGCTGGCAGCGACAACGTGTCTCTCCTGAGTTACGACTGGGGCGCTGTTGCCATGTTGTGCTGCGCCGACGGTCTCGCGTGAGATGGCGTAGCCTACCCCAGTCGGGCACTCGTTTGTGTGAGGGGGGGCAGTGGCGTAGCCAGGATTCGTGTATGGGGGGTGTTAAGAAGCATGCCCCCCCCCCCCGTATTTAAGCGGGGGGTCCGGGGGTCCTCCCCTGGGAAAATTTGGATTTTAAGGTGTAAAATAGTGCTATTTGAGCAGTTTTCGGTACTTAAATTTAAATATTGTAATGGTAAAAATTTTATTAATTTTAATATGAAATTTGTTTGAGTGATGAATAAGAAATTAATTAAAGATTTGGTGCTAAGGGGGAGGGGGGGTTTGAACCCCTAACCCCCCCCCCTGGCTACGCCCCTGGAGAGGGGAATAATTACTGAGAAAGAGAGAGGGTGAAAAATATCTGTACAATTTACAAGACACCGGTTGCCGAGGTTTTTATAAGGTTAAAACTATGTAGTTCTAATTTTCTCGAATCAGAATCTCGCGATTCGAATCACAAATATTATTTCGAATACACGCACCTTGCCCAGATTGCCGCGAGCTTATATTCTATGTGGGAGGGGATGGTCACAACGTGTAGTGTATTGTATGTATGTTCCGTCAGACTGCATACCACGATCAATGACTTCATGTAACTCGATCACTCTTAGTTGCGTTTTCAATTCCTTGCACAAACTTTTCAATCCATAGTAAATAACCAAAACTGCATAAAACTTCGGGGGAAAAAACGTATATTTTGGACAACCATGATATCATTATCACAAATTAGATAGTGTGTGATCAGGCGCTGCCGCTAGAATGCGCTGCATAACGTGTCTCCTGTCATTCCATGGCCAATGATCTCTGAAAGTTGCAGACTTTGCCGCTAGATGGCAAGTAATGTTAAATACTATCCAAACAATTGTATTGTAATTTGGTTTGCTTGTAGCCGGCCAAACGCAGCGTGATCTGAATGTTCGCTTTTTCAACTTAGTAATTGCAATTACCAAGTGAAGTATAATTCCCTGGATCCTGTTGTCACAATATTCCTAATATGTTTGCACAGAATAAATGTTATATTATATGGCATATATATTCTAAAGGCAATTTAAGAGTTGAACAAGTACATCGGTTACGATTAGGCTCTTTTTTTGATCTGTGGTTGCACAGCCACAGAGCAGTTTTCAGATATTCTCGTCAACAGACAAAATTGTCTATGCTTTTGCCAATAACGCTCGTTAGGCAATGGCACGAGGCCTTCGCCAGTACAGCAACCGCTGTGCTCATGGGGGGCAGGGATGTTAGACGTACCAACTTGTTGGTACACATACCATTTTTCAGGGACTTGTACCATGTACCAAGTAGAAATTGTGCTGGTATGCAGAAATACCAACTTTGAACATCGACCAAGCCCATGCGCGATGCGCCATGAATTAACAATTAACATTAGGCATGGACGAATAATTCAAATAGTTGCGTTTTAATAATTCCATCTGTATACTATTAATAAAACGGCATTTTAAGAGAAATTTTTAAGTGATAATTTAATTGAAAGTATTCATACAAGGCATACGCGTGCGCAGGACTTTAGTATTGGTGGTGCCAGATTACTAGAGATTCATTTCATGATAGGCTGAAATTCAAAAATGTGTACAATTCTGCTGTTTTCTGATATTGGCTCGCAGTTTAACTGGAGCTCTCTGGGCCAATGAGAGAGACTATCGACCAAAGAAGCGTCGAATCACAAGCTACCCAGTGGAGACGACTCACAATTTAGTACCCAATGAACACGCGTGTTTACTTGAGAAATGAAAAGGATAATGGAGGCTATCCTAGAGGTCATTGAATCCACGAATTTTTCCGGTCCCTACAGATTACACAACAGCCCTGTCATTCACGGACCCCGAGCCTAAAGCGGGGGGTCCGGGGGTCCTCCCCCGGGAAAATTTGGATTTGAAAGCGCAAAATGGTGCTATTTAAGGTGTTTCCGAACAAAAACATTAAATACACAGATGTAAAAATTTTAACATTTTTTATGACAAATTATGGCTTTGAACATTATAATCACCAGAAAAACTACTAAACTATTTACAGTTTTAAGCTTTCTTGAGCCATAAAGTAAATTGCACAAATTGTTTGCACGGAATTCATGCTGGTGGCTTTGAAAAACCGTACTTATATGTTTTCTGAAGACGCCAAATAAATGCTAGAAAAAAATTCTCAAATGTTAAGTTTTAAAATCAACAAATGAAGAGAGTTTTTGTAACATACCTAAAATATGTAAATTATTAAAATAATAAAAATACACAAATAAGAGTGGGCAAAAGTTTTAACTTTTGTAATACAACAAAAATGTTTTGTCGGCGACTGCATATAAGTTATCGAGTAAGCCTATCCTTTTAACTAACTAAACTCTCTCTCTTTTTTTAAATAAACCCTGGCTGACGGTGGCTATTATTATGTGCGCCTGCCGAGTGGAGTGAACAGTGGACACCGAGTGCGCATTCTATGTAATACGAGGAGAACTATGAGAAGTATTTACATTTCAAAAGTTATGTAGCCGCGGCCCGCGTGTACAACACAAGTAATTGCACCTGGCTTGTTTCCGTGTGTATAGTTGGTTTGATTGATAATTGATATACTGATAGTGTTATGAGCACGTATCTGTAACTCGACACGATTGGAAAACATATTTTTTTTTTTTTGGAAATTATACGGTTTTTTGTAAGTATGTATTATTTCTACTTGTAAATAACAAAATAACGTTAACCCTAATGGTGGTGCCAAGGCACCTGTGGCACCTACCGTGCGCACGCCTATGAACAAGGTGCTAACGTTTTTATGGCCACCTTATAATTTCAGAAGCTAGTTCTCTATAAATTGATCACAGCGCCATGCCGCCATGCCGTATTGCCGTCATGGCGTCATCAAGTGTGTAACCTTTTATGTTTCCATAGATTATATCGTTTAAAGTAGTTTATATAAATATAATTATATATATAATCTATGAAACAAAATCTACAGGATCGTTGTCAGTGTAAGATCTTGGAGTGTACCAGTTTTTTTTTCCAGATACCAGCTTTTAGTGGCATCTGTACCAGGTCCGTTGAGCCACTGTCTAACATCCCTGATGGGGGGATAAAGATAAACTGTAATTGCCGAGACTGAGACCTAGTTGTTTAAATTAGTTATGGGCCCGTCCGCTAGATAGTAGCTTTCATAATATATTGCTGACATAACTACATTAATTTATTAGAAGTAATGTATAAGCTATTATCAGGCTAACAAACCAGTTAAAATTCACTCTTAGGTAGCCACTAATTTTGTGGTTTGTAAATATAATGAGTTTTTGCACTTCCTACTCTATTTATGACATGACGGTTTATTACAAAACAGCATGAAGTATTTTCGCATCGATTAAATTAGTCTTGCGCCGCCAAGGAGATAACTTAATATAACCAAAAAAAACGTATTAACTTTTGTATGAGAACCTCTATTCCGATTTTTTATTTGCTGGCAGTTGTGGGCCAGCCCAACAGATAGCGACACATGTCGCGTGAAACATGGTTTCGGTTTCCACTGTAATGGCCCGTCTACAATAGCAATGTCCTAAACTGTGTCCGAAGGACACTCGTCGCCGATTGGTCCACATGACCCTCTGACGTCATGCGTCAAGTGGGCGAAGGTCCGAACCTACCTGGTCCGAAGACATTCGTCAATTTGAACTTTTTGTCCCAACCTGTGTACTTCGGACACAGAAAAAGAACAGAACACACGATATTTGAATTTCCGGTTCCCGTTTGAAAACGTGGTGTTTTTTTTTTTTTTTAATGAAGGAAATGGAAGGTGTTGTAAGTCACTTATAACTTACATAACTTACATGAGTTCAATCTCAAACTACAAAGCATAAAAACAATTAAAAAAAACAATTAAAAAAACATTTGGCTTGGCACATTTACTGCGCTCTGGTGACAACTTTAGAAATCAATACATCCGGACATCGGACATCGCATTTGTGGACAGGGCAGTTTTCGGTGAGACAATGTGACGTCACTCACATTCGGATAAGGACACGGACCACGCACCGGTTCGGACTATTGTAGACGGGCTCTAAGGGCCGGTTGCACCAATAACTGTTCGGAATCCGAGATCATAAGATCTTAGTTTGAGTGTGATCTCAAGTCGAATCTGAGATCCAGTGTATATGTGTTGCACCAAAGTGAACTTACGAGTTCTGGCATTCGATCTCACGATCTAGGTTTAGGTTGGTAAAGATCGATTGTAAAATGAAAGCAAATTTTCTATTGGCTTCTGAATTCCGTCTAGTCACAGAGAATATTCTTTAGCATGTTTGAAGTTCTTGCTGTAAATGTTGGCATCGTGATATTTACATACAACATACAAGCCTATTTGTTCATTGATTACAAACATGTGGTCGGTTGTGAGTTGACTGGGGTACACATGACGATGGAAAAGAAAATTTCAGTACCTAAAACAAGTTTTTTCTCTGAAAAAGAAAAAATCATCCTTGTCGATTTGGTATAAGAAAGAATGGATATTTTAGAGTATAAGATAACTGGTGGCATGTTTTGTAAGCAGAAGGAAGAAGCTTGGCAAGAATTGGCATCATATTTTAAGAACATTATGATGATAATTAACATACTTCGGGCATACTTAAAAATATATCGGCCTCAATTTCCTGTAAACTATTGTAGCCCATTAAAATATCAATTGTAAACAAAGCAGTATCTATGCGAACACGACTACAAAACACAACAAACTAACGAAAAATACACAAGATCTCGGATCCAACTGCTCTGAACCATCAATTTCGGTGGTTCAAACAGTGGTTCACCTCAATCCTCTGTCAGAAGGTGAACTCGAATGGTGCAATCCGTTTGTGTGACAATCCTGGTTCATTACCTCGTTTGATCTCGGATCGACCAGCGATCTTCAATGGTGCAACCGGCCCTAAGAGTCGCACTTCTTTATTTCTCTCCTTGTTCTGTGGCTGTGCTGCACCGCGGTCACACGACACCACACGGAGCTATTCTCACCCGAGTGGCGCGCGCCGCGCGGTCAAGTGCCATATACCTCGTTTAGAGTAAAATTTCAATCCGGATTGAACCTGGAGTGGAGTGAACTCGGAGTGAATGTGTAACGAACATGGGCTGACGAAATGCGTTTATGGTAAATATCACAATCCAGATTGAAATGTAAACAAGATCGAAGTTGGAGTCAACATGGACTGAAAATGTTGTGGTGCGATGTTTTTCAATCATTTCGTCCAACAATCAACTCTACTTCCACACATTCCTCTGCTCTTTTTTTGCCATTTTCACAAATTATGCCTGAAATGCAACGAGACCAATAACAAACAATGCAATATGACGGCGGCTTGCTCGTGCGTGTTTTCTTTTCACTCCAGTCCGTGTTTAAAGTAAAATCTCAATCCGGATTCTTCAGTCCAGTCCACCTCCAAAAGTGGAGTGGATTATCTCACTTCACTCCAACTTCAGTCCACAACAAAGTGTTTTAAGTAAAATTTCAATCTAGATACCTAAATCCACTCCAAGTTGAATCCGGAATGAAATTTTAGTATAAACGCGGTAATAGATAAAGGTCAGTGCATTGTTATACTTTAAACAACAGGCGGAGAAACTCCAATTGCCGAGACAGGCCTAGTTTTTTCAAGTAGTTTCGAGCCCACTCGCTAGATAGTAGCTTTCATAATGTATTGCTAAAACAGCTACAGTGATTGTGAGAAGTAATGCATAAGCTATTATGATCAAAACAAACCAGTAAACAATCATTCACTCTATTTTGGAGCCACATATTACGTGGTGTGGCATAACAGAAATCTTTGCATCTCCTAATTATTCATATATTACATGATTTTTTTTATTACAAAACCAGATTAAGTGTTTTTCTTTTACGGGTTTATCCAACACATAGTCACATGTCGCGCGAAACGTGGTTTCAGTTTCCACCTTGGTGCATCATGGTCTGATGAGTGCGAACTGGCGATTTTTGTTCGAGCCACTTCATGCCATGTAGCTGCTTCTCCAAGTGATGGCGGGGTCAAGTTTCCACACCGAGTGGTTTATTTTAGAAGTGCAGGACAGAATATAAATCTGGGACGTAACTGTATAAGCATATTCTGACCGAGTTAAAAAAAAAAATTGTAACTTCGGTATCGAGCAAATTCATGCGTTCTCATGTCGCAATTAGACTTATAATGCGAAACTCGGGAATTAAATTTAACGTATAAATTCTTTTAAAAATGTTAAGTATCATAAATATACGGAAAGTATTCAGTTTAGGAGAAAACAGTAAAAATATTATCCCGTTTTAAAAACTAAGTACAATTTTGTATAACATTATGACTTAAGTATATGTACTATGTATATTTGTGTTTTCTCAAACAACGTAAATCATTCTGTAATTAATTTCTACAAACAAACATTAACCTTATTCAGTTGATTCAACATTTGAGATTTTCCGGTACAAATTTCATCATGGAATTATTTAAATTTTCTTAGTGTCGAATATATGTAGACTAACATCTTGTGTATCTACAGTATGATGAACGCTGTGCTAACTATGCAATTGAATATTAACTACGTAAGTGTAATGCCAGAATTGTAACGTATTTCTTAATTTGTAAAAATTTTAATGACAATAAAATATAACATAAAATATTTAAGAATAGTTGTGCTGTTATATAGTTCTATTTCCTAATATCTATGTGCTGTGTGTATTCTGCGATCTTTGAAAGCAATATATATGGAAGAATTACGCATGTCCGCCATATTTTCGAGATTTATGAGACTTCCAAATATGGTAGCACCTTGTCTACCCGTTTCCGTTCCAATCGAATTCCGCTCTTTCATAAATTTTAACAAGATGGGCATTATTTTTTATAACATTCGTTGTCAAAAAAGTTTGTAACCGGGATATTAGTATATATATATATATATTCGATTCTTTATCGCTTGTATCGGGTCTGTTTCATAATAATTTTAAAATTTATTTCTGCTAATAGAATGGTTCGGCAGTCGACGTAGCGATCGTGCTGCTCTCTGACCACTTTTATTATTCCGGCAGCGAATTCTACCGGCGGGTGCGGAAACTACGTGCGATTCGCGTCCCGAATTGTACTTGAAAACACATTTTGCGTATGATTATCATGCTCAGCAGGGCCTCAACTAGAGTCTCTGGCACCCGGGGCATGAATGGATTCATGCGCCCCCCCCCCCCTCTTTTTTGCACATACCACACCAATAAAGCGGGGGTTCGGGGGCCCTCCCACGGAAAAATGGTGCTATGTTGAGACGTTATATTGTAAATCAGATTAGACATTCCTGGCATGCAAGTTAAAAAACTTTTTACCAGTTACCAGTTGTAGTAGGAAGGAATTACAATGCAAGCTATTTCGGCGCCCCCACAGTTCTGCGCCCGGGGCGTATGCCCCGCTTGCTCCCCCCTAGTTGCGGCCCTGATGCTCAGCATTATTTTAAAAAATAAAGTCGTTAAATTTCGTGTCCAAGGCTCGAGTGTATTTGCGACATGAAAACACGCGGATTTGCTCGTTACCAAGGTTAGATGTTACACTTCTGTGACAAGTACCGAAAGACTCGCTCACTTTTTTTTTTTTTACTAAAAGATGGCGCAACGAGCGCTTTAAAGGCCAATAGGACGCAAGGAAGGATGCATGTGACTCGTCCTTTTACGAAAAGCTACATCGGCGATTCTGTAAAGATTCTGCAACTATTCAGAAGATCAACCAAAAATAATAAAATGTTTACGTCCTTTAAGGTGCACTTTCTTAATGATCTTTTAAGCTGAAGATTCTTTTAAGGAGGTGCTCGGAAGCAGCCACTGACGATTTTTTCCCTTCTGCTAGCACTTGATTCCTCCTCCTCCCCCCCCCCCCTCCTAATTAATGCTTAGAGCGTCTCTCAAATTCCTGTTACATTACCCGTGTGCACGTGTTTCGGGTTTCTGGAGAGCGGTAGGCGACTCCACCAGACCGGCCAATGGTCCGTGGACTGCTGTTGGTTTATTCGCAGTCACTCCAGCGAGGTCGTTGAACTCGAGCTGGGATCCTGTGTCCGCTACCCACGGGACGCGGCGGGTAGCTGATGGCACTGCCAAGTCGCCCCCAGGTGGCCCACAGCCCGAGAGAGAGAGAGAGAGAGAGAGAGAGAGAGAGAGAGAGAGAGAGAGAGAGAGAGAGAGAGACGTTCGCCCCGAGACACTACAGCAGACTCGGCCGAATTTTTCCTAACCTAACTAAAACTAAGTGTGTTTGGGAGGGATCTAGGTAGGGAAGACTCTAGACTCTAAGTGCGTCTCAGGCTGAAGCCTATACGCTCTAATCATGCAGGGTTTAAGCCATGCGGGAGAGGGAGCATGCATCATGTGCTAGGAGGGAATTGGCCAGCCATGGCAGCGTTTTAGCCATAACCAACGTAAGTTGGTTCCAGGTAAAACCTGCATAGACACATGGGAAACCCTGGGCACTGACATGCGGGATGCAAAAATTGCATGCATTAATAACAAGCAGGTTGGTTACAGGAAACAGAAGGATGGTTCCGGAAGAAGAGTTGGACAGAGTAGAAAATGTCTACTAAGCAAGGGCGGGCACTTGGACATTTTTGTCCGCATTGGGGGTTTTGGGCATAACTGGTTGTTAGGGGTTCGGCCATATTTTAATGCGAAAAGGACGAAGAAAAGGTTGCGGACGGTGCAGAGAACTGGTCGGGCCGCGGGCTCCACGTGGCGGCGTGCGGCTCAGGTTGAACCCCGCCATGCTGCAGGGATAGGCGGGTCGAGGCGGTAGGAACCCGCCTGCGCCTGACACTTGACTTGCTGGCATCTAGTAAGGGAGTATTTGGGCAGGGAGCAACTCAAAACGGGGTTTGAGCTTATTTTGAAGTGTAAAATATATATATATACCTACTGGTTTTTTTTTTATTTTTTTTTTTTTAGAAAATTGTCTTATTTATCTCTGTGTCACTGCCGTTTTACCCATTACGATATACTTACAGTACAAGCCGAGGCTTGCATTCTTGCATTGTCAAAGAAGTCTCACTTATATCACGTGTACTGGATTTTTTTTTTTTACCGTGCATGATGTCCGCGGACGCAAGGCGACACGGAAATAGAGCGACGTTTTTACTGGCCCGTAAATGATGGCATCTTTCCCCTCTCTCCCCCCTTCGCACGCACTCAGACTGACGAACGAGCTCTAAAAGTCAGCGCCCGAGCTGTAAAAACAACACGTGCTCTTTGTCTCGTGGAAATGTTGTGAGATCTGCGGTGGCTCGCGGGCGTCGGTGAACGCCCCCCTGGGAAGCGACGGGGCCCTCGAGTCGCGACATTGACTCTTATGTCTCTCTGTTAGGTGCCGCGAGCTCAGAGCTTGTCTTCGTTCGCCGCCAGGGGCGCCGTTTGAAACCCGGAGTGGCGATTGACTTTCCGAGCTCCACATTGTCGGAGCGGAAACTGTTGCCGGGAATTGTTCAGTTTCTATCGAGTTATATAATTCATATTTTCAAAATCAAATATATTTCGGTCTCTCTTTGCATCACAAACACTGTCAACTACTTACTTGCTCCCGAGTACAGTGTTGCTCAGTTTTATACATACTTTAAAAATCAAATTTATTTTGGTAATTCTGCAGCTTTGAATAACAATTGCAAACAATTCATTTCTTTATTTTAATAGGCTTATATAACTGGATACGCAGTAAGGGACAATTACCCTGCTGCCTTCTGCGAGTCATTCAACACACTTTGTGAGTCACAGTTGAGTCAAGATTTTGTTTTTCTGATTTGAATTTCCCATACTAAATAATAATTTGGACGTTTTGGAGATGAAACAAGTAGCTTACTCAAAGCTGCAAATAAAAAAATTACTACCACCACTATGTCCACTTTAAATGTGTATAGCACAGCTACACTAGCGCCTTCCAGCGGCAGAACCTGCAACTATCAGTGAAGCGATTCTTCATGGTTGATGCCTCCAGTCAGCACTGTAATCAAAATGGCGGTCATTACGTCTTACAACATGGCCGTCCACAGTGGGGTGATGGGAGGGGTCCGATGTGCTATAAAAAATAGACAAATTTACATAACATTATAATTGTATTACCAAACGTTCAGAAGGGTCTTACTTATTTTTTTACATAATCGCCAAAACGATCGAGGCATTTGTCATGTCGTAACACCAGATTCTCTATGCCTTCTTCGAAGAAGTTAGCCGCCAGTGAATAGA
Source organism: Bacillus rossius redtenbacheri (assembly GCF_032445375.1). Lineage (NCBI taxonomy): Eukaryota > Metazoa > Arthropoda > Insecta > Phasmatodea > Bacillidae > Bacillus > Bacillus rossius. The sequence continues at coordinate 18,023,784 of NC_086342.1, forward strand.
GATACAGGGCCAGCGCCTGTAACTACCTCTCTTTCTTGACGCCGCTGTGAGGCGGGTGGACTAATTGCGCAGCGCACTGGAGTATGTTCTTGTCTGCACTATTACTTTAGAGTGACATCACCCTGTCTGTCCGAACCGAAAGTGAAGTGTGCATGTATGCAAAAGTTGACTTATCTCTGTACCACATGCGTACTTTCGGGAAAAGAAAATTTTACAGAACATTAAAGTAACTTAAAAACTCGTAAAATATTTTTTTTTAAATAATTCATTGGGATAAACCAAAAACTTACCTATATAAATTTTTTTAAACTAAATTTTCAGCAAAGAAAGGCGTATTATACAGGCCTTCAACGATCGTAACTTATGAAACAAAAGTAAAATCTGCAAGTAGTTTGCTGTGAATTCGCTTGTCAGTAATAAATGGAACAAAATTACTAATTTCCCCAAATATTTTTTTGGAGTTTAATTTTTTAGCGAAAGAACGAATTTTAATTTCAACAATCTGTTCGGCTGGATGTTTCCGTTTTTAGAAGCCCAAAATTGTACAGGTCCGAACTGCGCAAATACATGACTGTACTTGAATCAGACACGACCTTAATCATGCGACAAGCAACCTTAGCTTTGAATTGAAAATTGCAGAACTATATGATTAATAGGTCAATGTATTATGATAGGAAATTCAACAAACATTAAAATATGTTGGCATGAATTTACTGGACAGTTGCTACAAGTATGTATCGGTAAATATAACCAGTTGTATGAGGGCTACACTACCAAGGTTGTAAATCACAATTATCACGTTTTAATTTACGTCTGAATTTTCGCGTTAAATTTTTTATTACATGTTTCTTGCAAAATATGAGCAATGGAAATGCCCCGTGCGCAAATAAACTTGCACCCCCTGGTGGGGGTTATAATGCAGTAACAGCTGCTCATTTGAAACGTCACACCCTACTTGAAGTAATAGGGTACGTTGTAATGTTAACAAAGCTATGGAAAGGAGGGATTTAAGCTATGAGACTAGCGTAGATGGCGAAACAGTTGGCACCGACTTGCTCGAAGACTTACGGAGGAACGCACTGCAGTGATACTATCAAATGGCGCTCTCTGTCTTAAAAATAACTCTGATGACGCACTTGAAAAGCGCTATGACGCATGCAGCCATAAAAAAACAATTAGGCGCATAAATCTTCCCAAGGAATAAAAAAAAATGAAATCATAGTCATATTTATTCTGCGAAAATAAAAAAAAATTTAAAAAACGGAGCTGCATAAACCACACTTCGCACACACTGGTGCGACGTAAGTTGTGTCGCATTTCTTTGTTTTTTTTTTTCAGGCGTGGCCACGCTGAATTACTACAGGGATAATGTGCGAAGTTGTTTTATTTTTTACAGCTCTTCACCTACGCCATGTTTGCGGGACACTCAGGAACATTTAAGGAAGTTCAGTGTTTGCATGTGGAAACAGTTTTATAGGATTTTCACCTTACGCGATGGACTGTGCTTAGTGACAAAAAAAATTCTATTAATTCGTACTTGTTTAACTCTCGCTGTAATGTTTTGTAGATGGAACAGAAATATTCATTTAAAATTACAGATGTTAATACATTTGTACATTTACACGAAAACAACTGTGTCACTACAAAATATTGCTCGCAGAAATACTTGGTTCGGATTCTTGCCCGGGCATTTATGCTTTGTGTTGTCCCAGTACTTCCAGTAGTTAAAGTTATTTGTAGACAGTTCTCTGAATTACTTTTCGGTATTACCCGCGCACATTAATAGACATGATAGAACAAAATAAGGTGAAATTATTGAATATTCAATTATCTTTTCCATGGGTGAACAAAAATTTCTTGAATGATACGTCAGTTAAAATACAAAATTATGCACCAATTTTCGTAAAATAAAACTCTGCAATATCTCTATAAAAAAACGTATTTCATACATGCGAAAATATCCATAGCAATGTTTGTACAGAGATCAAAATATCTTTCTTGTAGTATTACAAACTATTTCTTAACAACTGGTTTCCTAAGGAATATTTTGTAAAAGTACAGAAGATTGTTTTCTGTGCGTCTCCAGACGTGGTCCAGTAGTATTTCTGCAAAATGTGTTTGGGTGTTGCGTTTCGGTGATTATGAGGTGAAAAAAGACTTTAACTACGTCACAGCTTGCTATCTCTTGTCAATTTCTAACTTATATATAGGTATATATTATGTGGTGGTCTAACATTGTATCGAACAGCAAGAAAGAATGGTTGTTTTCAAAGAATTAGCTTTCTCTGGCGCGATTTGTATGCTAGAGCGGTGACTCAGCCGTCATCTCTGCTGCACAGAGCAGCGTGTTTTCGCCTGCATTTGAGAGTTAATTAATCATCAAAGCAAATGGGTTTGTGGGTTGTGTTCACCGAAACTGTTTTTTATACTTTCTTTTAAGGTTTGGTCTCACACGCCATGTTTATTTTTTTATTGTTATTTTTATTTAAGGTCTGTTTATAGAATTGAACTCGATGCCTACCCTTGCATTTGCGATGAAAGTATCAATCTTGGCTGGGTAATTTAACTAATGATGACATTTCTCTAATTTTTGATTAGGATTTTCTTTTCTTGTGGAACCGTGTTTACATATATTTTTATTTTAATAATGATTTGAAATTTCATGAACTATTCATTCAATGAAATTCATTTTCCTACCTAAACATTATTTGCAAGGATATTTTTTGTTTTCTTTAGTTTCTTTGTATGTTTATATGTTTTTGTAATATATGCAATATTTATTTTTCTTTTACATTATTTTTACTTTTTATGGACAGTACAGTTAAAAAAACTGCACTTAGCATAAAGAGACTAGTATCGCTCAAGCATAAGCTTGATTTTGTGAGTTTTAAATTTCCTGAGAAACTTTGTGTGTTTGTGCAAAGTAGGGTACGTAAAAAAATGAAATAATTAATAAACATGATACCTCGGCAAACATTAATGAGCATAATATTTCGAACTAAAGTCCAATTGTTTAAAATTCAATTATCTTTTCTACAAGTTTTAAAAAAGTATGCTTGCATAAATCTTCAATCAAAATTTAATATTTCGAACTAATTTTCGTACTTAAGCACAATAAATATTCATTATTGTTTCCAAAACGTATCTTATAAATGCACAAATAACCATAGCATTGTGTTTTAAAATTTTACAATATACATATTTGCTGTAGTAGTATTACTATTACGTGGTAACTGGTTTCCAAAGAAATCCTCTGTAAAAGTAAAAAATTAAATTATATGTATTTAACTTTTATTTAAACATTGTTTATTTATATATGATTAAACATTAAAGGATTATGATAAGAAATTTAACAAATATTAAAATATATTGTCGAAAGGGATTTTTTTTTTGCTGCTGTAAAAGCAAAAGTTTTGTTATGTTAGGTATGTTACGTAATTAGTAAGAGATTTAAAATTGATTGTAAAGTATTTCAACTCTTGCGATAATTCGTCTTCATTTTTATCACCCTGGAGGTTAGGTTTCTGTACGTATGGTGTTCACAACTAAAGGAAACGTTGGTAAAATTATATCAGTTATAAAAACATTTTTTTTGTCCGACATTCAGCTGATTCAATCTTGTTTTCTGTGAATCTTCAATCTTAATTTTTTTTTTTCTGAATTTCTCCATGACAAACAGCGCAAAACTGAAATGGCGTATGTAAAAAAAACTGCATTAAATCAAAATTCCCCGATGTGTAGGCCTAAATCATTTAAAGATCGTACATACATATTAAAAAAAAAACTTTAAAATCTTTAACAAATGTATGGATTCTCGCAAAATTGTTTGAATATTTTTTTGTTGTTATTATTATTCTGACCGCGAAGTTGCACGAGCGAGGCGAAACTTCGGGAATGTTCGGGGAACCGATCGATTTGTCGGAGGATCGTAGACTTTTCCGCCCTGGCTTTTTGGCTACGCGCCGCAAGGGATGTGTATATGCTCGTCCGCAGGCCCTGCCGGATTTAGACACACGCGCGGGAGAGATAAATTCATTAGCTAACCCTCCCCCCCCCCCCCCCACACGGCCAGCCCCACGCTGTTCATCCATTCCTTTTCTTCTTCTCCTCCTCCGTCTTAATTGGGCCTCCTCGCGAGCAGGTGAAGACAAACTGCGGCCTAAATGCCGCCTAATTACGCCGGCCGGCGGTACATCATCGCCAACCAGAGCGACTGTCTTGCGCACATCCGCCGAAAGAAAACAGGTCTCGGCGTGGCTGCCAACCACGAGTGTGTGTGTGTTGCTTTGACTGAGTCTCTCTCTTTCCAGTCTCTAGACCGGTATTCATAGGTAGAGCCACGGAAATTTCGCGGATTCATTAAGTCGCAAGCTAGAATGCAAACCTTCACACTCTCGCACTGTGTTCATGATTGGCACGCAGTTGTTTGGACACGCCCGTCTACGACCGTGAGCCAATGATGCCCAGCTAGGAGAGAAGTAAGCGAATCAGGTAGTGCCAAATAACATGGATAAAAATGTTCTCGCTAAGAAATCAACCAATGGGAAAGTTCACATGGGTCGAGCACACCTATAACTTTGAATTCTATCCTGAGGCCAGATGAATCCGCGAAATTTCCGGGACTCTATTCATAGGGACCGGAAAAATTCACGGGTTCAATGACCTCTAGGATGAACTCCATAGTTCTACGTACAAACGGTTCTACGGTCAAATGCCACCCACTCATTGGCTGCTGTCTTGTGAGACGTTCCAGCGTAGCAGCCAGTGATTCGATAAAGCTTTGGTTGGGTGTTTCTCATTGGCCCAGAGTCATCCAGGTGAGTTGTGAACCAATAGCAGAGGCAGCACTGAGGTATAACGATTTGTATTTTAGCCTATCGCGACATGAATTCACGAATTTTTCCAGTCTCTAGGTATTCGTCAAGACACGAGAAATAAGGATATTGGTAGGGGCAGGCAATTTTCGCGAAAAAAAAAAAACCGAACGTCTATTAGACTGCAACAAGGTATACCCGCACCAGCGGTTTCTTCCTTGTGATTGGCGGCCGTCTTGCGAGAGAGGTCGTCGCCTTGTTTTACCGAGCCACTCAAGACGCGTTTGATTCCGCACTGACTTCGTGTGATTGGTGTTGTCACAATCGACATGTACCTGGTGAAAGAAACTCACCCAGTCACGAAACACATACGATGATAGGTACAATGTTTTAACTTTCAGCTGGTCTGGGAATCTTTTCGCGAAATATGCATGGCCCTAGAAATTGGTTGTTAAATATGCTACACCTGTTCCTTGACTGTATTCCTAGTGCAAGATAGAACACGGCCAGTCTCTTGTTTTTAGGGCACGGATTTCTTTGTCATATCATCTGTTACCCTAATTCCACGCATGCGCAAAGCTCACTTTTTTAGCTGATTTCGTCCAGATGGCGGATCCGCGTCTGGCGCCGTCAACTCGTACATATTCACTTTCGTGAATGTCGGCGGACGCACCAAGCGTGCTGGGGTGCCAAATGAAACTTTATGGTAATTAATTTTAACGATGTTAAATAAGCCAACGGCTCCTCACGCACATGCTTGCAACTGTAGAGTAAGATTGATGAATGAGTGAAAGCCAATATTTGGCTGTTAAAAGAAGTTATAAAATTTTACTGTAAAGCATTGCCAATTTCTTTTCTTTCACAAATTTTTTTTTTTCATATATTATATATGTTGTGACATATGTTAATCGCACACAAGTTTTGCAAATTTTATTGTTTAGGTAGCCTACATTGTAAAATGGTCCAAGTTGATAAAATGCTGATTCTAGCACTTTTTATATTGGTAGGTAACTAATAAAAATACGGTAAAGATGATACTGAGCAGCATGACCAGATTATAATCTTTCACGTAGCCCTTATCTGCAAAATCCTTTGGGCACATGTGGGGTGAGTGGCTAGTTCTCACATCTAGCACGTCTTGCACATATAGATGGGCACATTTTGCATATTGAAAACGACCACTTGCATGGACAAATTGTATCATTTTCTGAACACAGGACAAATGGCCATTCGAATCACCATGGTGCTCGGAATTTTGAACTTCTTCATCAATGAAACCATGTTAAAATACTGTACCCATAAATCAGGTCCGTTCTCTTTAACACGATCAAGCTCATTCTAGAATTTATATTTAAAATTGATGCCAATAAATCATTCACCTCAACCTGTTGTACAGTAAGGTCGTCCATATTGCTCAAAATTATTATAGTATCGTCCTTTTCTTCTTCCAAAATGATCCGAGATAAAAAAAAAAAGTTTGAATTAATAAATGTCCTGGAATGGCCCTGCTGTAAACATACCCAGTTAAAATCTTGTCAACTGAATTTGCACCATAAACTAGGTATATCACTTATTTTAGTCCATACCCTGCCATTGTGTGACCAATGCACCCCATGAAGGACATGGTTGTATGAAATCCTCCTAATCTCACGGAAACTATCCCGGACTGGATTTCTCGTGCATGTATGTACAATGGTTGGTCGAAAGTAACAAAACAAACATTGGCACCTTGCTGCTGGCTATCATTAGAAGCATATTGTAAAACGCTGTACACCGTGTTATAGTCACTTGGCGGTGTATTAATGAATGGTAGGAAAGTTACTGCACTTCTTTCATCATTAGTTGTGTTACTGACAAACTGCATAAATCCATTCAATTCAGGAATTGTGGGTAATCCTGGAGGAGTAGGCTGTTTTGAATGGAGCCACTTAGAACATATATATAGTATATTGTGCAAAGTGTGTTAGTATGTCGGCTGGAATAGGATTGAGAATGTTCAAGTTATGAACAGTAATCTGCAGTAATGCATTAATTACCCGATGTTCAAAAGTCTGAAGTTCCAGAACACCTAGGTGGCCTAATTATGCGGCAGAGGGGGCCAATTTAAGCCACTGGACCTCTTCATATTATGGGAGAGATGAGGCAGGGGTGATGCATTTTATTCCTATCATGCTGTGAAAAGTATTCCAACCATCGAGAGTGGAGACATTGAAAATCGGCATTGTCGAAGACATATTGACGGAACGCTACACTTGGGACAGGCTTTTCGATGTTGTAGACAGCTGTTGAACTTCATGATATGTCCCACTGAATCCCAAACCAGCGAGTGAATTGACCAAGTTTTTTGGATCCAAACTTTCTGTGAATGAACAGAGCAACATCATACAGGATAGGAGCATATGAAAGATCGAGGGCAAATAGTAGCAATAAGGGCGTGGAATATATATGTCAGCCTCTTTTCAATTTTCTGCTCTCTCTCTCTTTAGCTGAAATGCAGTCCATGAAGAGAGAGCGTGTGCAAGGTACAATTTCTTCAAGTTACATGGTCGAAAAACAGAATATTGTAATATGCCATTGACTCAATATCTTTCAAGATTATTGTAGCAGCTGCTTTTACGGTTCTCTCCCATTCTGCTTGCTCATATTGGCACCTCGAAGAATACCACATATCATTAAAAAAACATTTCACCTGCTCTACAAAAGCACGAAACTGTTTTTATTGTGTGAATTTTGTAGATAACAATGCGGTCCCCATATTTTTCTCTCATTCTTTCCTTGATGGTCTTTATATGATGTGTATTTCCCGGAACTTGCTCCAACAACTCTTCCAAGAAGAATTGGCAGTCGGAATTCCATTCTATGTAATTAAAGATATCCTCCATTGATGCAGAAATACCTTCTTCTTCAATGTGTCCTCTTTTTCTCGAAGTAGGTGCAAAGGCTATAAAGAACTTTTAATAGCAATACTCGTGATAAATTGCAATTGCAGCATGTAGATCCCCAACTGAGCAGATACATCTTAGGATGGTGTCTCCCCATTCATCCTTCCTCTCCTAAGCATTGTGTCCAAGTGCAGATTGAATCCTTGTAGCCAAATGCAGACGAAAGAATTATAGCCAAATGCAGATGGAGGTAATGCAGTTAAATTCACATAGGCTACAGGCATCGTAGTTAAAGCAGATGGAGGCACTGTAATCAAATACAGAGGAAAGCATTGTATAGCAAAATGCAGATGGAAGCATAATAAAAACATGACCACTATAGTAAAATTTAGATGGAGGCATTGTTGACAAATGCAGATAGTAATTGTGGCAAAAAGAAGATGAAGTCATTGTCGCTAAATGCAGTTGGTATCGTTGCAGGAAAACGCAGATGTAGGAATTGTAGCCCAATACAAATGGAGGCAATGCAGTGAAATTCTAATGCGGGTGGAGGCATTGTAGCTAAAGGCAATTGTAGTCATTTCCACCCAATGCAATTGGAGTCATTGTGGCCTATTGAAGATGTAGGCATTATAGCCCAATGCAATGTAGTTAAATACTGATGGAGAAATGGTAGCGAAATGTAGTTGGAGGCATTAACACCAATTACATATGTAGGAAATATAGCTAAATATAAATGCAGATTGAGGCATTTGGGCTATATGCATAGAGAGTCTTTGTCTCCAAATGCAATTGGAGCTCTGTAGCCAAATTCAGATACAGGTATTGTAGCCAAATCCAGATGGAGGCATTGTGGCCAAAGGTATAGCTGAGACATTGTTGCCAAATGCAAATGGAGTCATTGTAGCCAAATGCAGATGGATGAATTGGGATCAAAAGCATATGGAGTCATTGTCGCCAAATGCAATTGGATTCATTGTAACAAAATACAGATTAGGCATTGTAACCAAATGCAGATAGAATTCTTTGTAGCCAGGTGGTGTCTAATGCAGATGGTGTTATTATAGTCATGTGAGCCAAAACGCATTTTCAGGTTTACTTGTTCCTATAGTACGCATATAACATGATCAGTTATTTGGTCTATTTTCTTGTAATAATCTTTATCTGGCATTTCGGAGGTTTTTGTCTTTCTCCTTGAAAGAGGGCATAATTGTTTAAAAGATACAAGATACGGAAATTGTACATTTATTGTTTATAAGGTATAACAATTATCGAAAAATAAGTCCTCTGGGTTCGGATACACTTGGCCTATACGCATGACATTGTACATGACTTGGTTAAAATGGCATACCAAGTATCAAAAAAGAAGGCCTCTTGGTTAGAAGATTCGTGGCCTATATACTTGTAGTTGGCGCTTTAGTATTATTATCTATTACTAGCTGCAATACCCGGCGTTGCCCGGGCTGAACACAGGGTGTAGTTATTAATTGTCTTCTTAATTTGAATGTCAAGTGTGAAAATTAATTTATATCACTTTCAGATCCTGACAGACGTTCTGCCAGTTTATAGTTATTTACCTGGTCTGTATGTAATTTAGACTTTATAAAGCAATATAGAAAAAAGCTGAAAGATAAGAGATTACTAATATTGAAAAGATTCCATTATCTAGCTAATGCTCGGCCTGCATTGCAATGCCTCATTCAGTTTTGTTTTGTAATTTGTTTAAAGTAGTTCCACATATACAAATCATCTATCCATCTCTCTATATATAATTATCTCTATCTACATCAATATGCATCCATGTATCTCTCTATCTCTATTTATCTCTTTATATCTACATATATACTTCCCACTATCTCTATATCTTCTATATATGTCTCTATATAGCTCTATACATCTATTGGTATATCTCTTTATCTAACCCATTTCATTCTCTATACCTCGCTCTATCTCAACTTATCTCTCCGTCTCTATCTCACTTTATATTGTCGCGGGTTGAAATTTTGCAGGGTTGTTGAAATCAAATTTAGGGACTTTACTGACGGGACTCTGGGCTGGCTGCTCTGTTCACTCGTCAGCGCAAGTGGCGTGACCATGTAATTGGGGCACGGGGTAGGCGCGGCGCGCTGCGGGCTTGCAGAATTTTGTTTGTTTGTTTGGCCGCGCGCTGGCGCAGCCACGGGCCGCAGTTACTGGGGCGCGCTGTCGTAACAAGCCGCGCGGTGTGGCCTGCACATTGGGGTAGAGGGGGGGTAGTCTTCCCAGATGTTCTAGTTAGTTGTTTAGTAAATTTGACTTCAATAACGAGCTTTTGTTATGGTAGGCGCGGCAGGGCGCGCGAATTTAAGCGCAAGTGAGTGGTGACTCGGGGCTCACTCAGGCGGAGGCTATGCGTCTCACCTGTGGTCACGAGTTGTTAGTTCGTTCGTGATGTAGGAATTCAGGCTCACTCAGGCGGAGGCTATGCGTCTCACCTGTGGTCACGAGTTGTTAGTTCGTTCGTGATTTAGGAATTCAAGCTTTCGGGCGGAAGCTATGGTCGACGCCAGAGGCCACGAGTCGTTTAATTTAAGTTAGGTCATAATGTAGTCGTCAAGCTTTCGGGCGGAGGCTATGGCCCTCGTCAGGGGTCACGCGTCATAGTTTTTAAAATGTAATGTTCGTTCGGGATTTCAAGGGCAGGAGAGGCCCCTACGTTATTTTTTTAAAGTAATCGATCAAGAAAGGCTTTTCGGAAAATGTGAGTATGGACTTATCTTTGTTTTAATTTTAAGTATTAATTATGATTTGAGGTATTCGGAAGGACTAGGGAAGTGTTTAGTGAAGTTCTCTCATTCTCTCTCTTGTAAGGTCGTTCAATCGTTAAGGAAGTAAAGAGATTATTGTTTTAAATTGTAATCCCGCTATTTAAATGTTCTTTAAAATGATGTTGAGTATTTGACTTTAAGAATAAAATAATTTTAATTAAGTATTATGTTATTTTGCAAAATCTCCTTAGTTCAGCTCTCACCAGACATCCTGTACGGGATGACGAACCTATGATCCTAGGTACAGTAAAGTATTTTATGAAGTTAAGACTAGTTGATGCCAAGCGAGTTGTTTCTATGTAAAGAGCTACGATTCTCTCCCCCCTCTGAAGGTGGATCGTGACAGAAATGGCGGTGGCACCGGCTAGGTGCACGTGAAAGAAATGGTAGAGTTCGCCGGATAGGTTCTATTTCTGGAGAGAGAGAGAGGTAGATTTTTATGTTTATTATTAAGTTAGTTTCAGCTTCTGATAGCAGGTTACTAAGAGTTTACTTGAGGAGAGGATTACGGAATTTTAGTCTATAGTGGAGGAAGTCTTTGAGATTTTTTTTTTGACGTAACAGATGTTTATTTGAGGATACTTGTAAGGATAAAGTTTATAGTGATAAGTTGTTTTAAGTCGTTGAATTTATTGTAGATTTATATCGGGGATTATTACGTGAGGAGAATACGTTATAAGTTAAATGCTTATTAGAGATAATGCAAGTGGTTTAATTTAATTGAAGTTCATTTTAAGATTGTAGGTTAAGAGAATTATAATTTAAAATAAAGTTTTTTGTCGTAAATAGGAATTATTTTCAAGAGAAGTTTGTTTTGTTTTCGTGCGCGTAGGAGACGAGACGTACGAATTAAATCAGTCGAGGGAAGGATAAACGTTAGAAAGGAATTAAAGAGAAAACGAGAGTTTATGTAAAAGAGAGTTATAGAATTTATAGTGATGTTTTGTTTTAATTAGAAAAATGTTGAGAGTTGTTTCAGAACGACACGTCAGTGGACGTGGCAGAATGAACACGAGACGGGGAGGTGCTGAGACCTAGCGGAGAACGGAGGAACCGCAAGCGAGGGTTGGCGCACCTGATGGAATTCGGTGACGTCACGGGCTCATAAGGAGACGTGGACAGGCCGTGACCTTGTTTTGATCAGCTGTACGGTAACTTAGCGATAAGAAAATAGACTATTGGTTAAATAAATTTAAATTTAAGTGTGTTTTAGAAGAAGAGGAACTTTCAGTATGTAAGTAATTTATTTTAAGAAGTGTATGATGTATAGGCTAGAAGTGTTTCGTTGTAAGTTGTTTATGTTTTTGTTAGTTAAATTCTACCTCGGTTTTAAAAATATTTTTTTGGGATTTGTAAACATTATTAAGGAGGTACACTATAAAATCGATAAGCATTGAGAAAAGTGGGAAGGATAGTTTTTGTGTATAGAGGGAATTTACTCCAAAAGAACAGAGAGACAAAATTAATGTTTTCATTAGGGCGAGGGACCCTAAGGTGAGGCGTTGTGTCCCTGGGAAGAAAGGGAATTGTAGCGCAGACCATAGGAGATGGGCTGACTACGGAATTAAGGGTCAGGAGAATCCTGAGAGTTGTGAGTAATTGGGGCAGGAGTTCCCCATGGTAGTACCGAAGTGGCTATCCTGTATGGGATAGGGTACCATTTCAATGAAGTTTGTTGGTGGGGTTAGAGCCCCCTGTGTAGTGGGCCTATAGCAGATAGGCACTACAGTGAAATTTTTGGTTATTTTGTGAGGTAAATTCCCTGGAGGTTAAGTAAGATTGGATTCAGTTAGGAAGGAGGGAAATGAGAAACATTGCTGTAGAGAGTTAGTGTACTTGCCTAATGTGAAATTGAATTTTACTAAATTAATTTATAAGAAAGTTTTGTTCGGTAAATAAATAATAATGGAAGATAGCTAGATAATTAATTAATTTTTTTGAGTAAGGTGTTTTAAGTAATGAAATAAAATAAGGTGAAGTAATTTGAATAATTGGGGAGGAGTTTCTTTAAGAGTTTAGATAATTGTTTTTGAATTTATTGAGATATTCAGCCAGTGAAGTTTGAGTGTGAGAGATACAGTGAGATTTTAAGGAAATCGGTTGTTTATTAATTAGGACAAATGAGATTTTTTGATTAAGAGTCAGTAAGCATAGTTAAAATTTACGACATGATATTTGTTGACAGTTTACAGTTATTAAGGAGAAAACAGAGTAATCTATTTATTTTTATTTTAAGGGTTTGAAGATAAGATTATGAATTTTTTTTTTTGAAAGTTTCTTGGGCATGTTTGAATAATTTTTATTTGGATTTTAAGAAATTACAGAGAAAATTTAATTGATTTACATTAGTTTGGAAGTATGGAGGTTTAGTGTTCGATTAGCCCTAACTTGATGGTCGGATCCCAAAAGAATGCCGTAAAACCGATAGCCAATTGAGAGGAATGCGGTAGGCGCTTGTGTAGAGAGGGGTTGTGGGAAAACTCCTTGGGACTGATGGCAGATCAGGGGCCCTAAATAGTGTGTGATGCTGTAAAACCAGTGCAGAGAAAGCCTGGTATGCTTAAATTTTTGGGCACAGGTTATGTAAACCTGGGGTTCCATGGGATTTAGTCATGTTAGCTGCTGTGAGACATTAAGATTTCCAGGCTCCATAGTAAATTCAATGTAAATTTTTGTTTTCTTAAAATAATAAATTTGTTTTTAATTTTTTTGAGATATTTGATTTGTAACAGTGAATACAGACCCCGAGGAATAAGAGTCATGCTGTGAGAGGAGAAGGTGGTAGGCCTAAAAGGGTACAGGCACCACAGAGGTTATGTGCATTGCATAATTTAAATATAAGGAAACTTGAGAATTTGAAATTTTGTTGTTGGGTTGTACACCCATAAGAAGAGTATAGGCAGAATTTTTATTGTTATGAGATGTCTAATTTAATTGAAAAGAAGAAAGTTTAAAGATGCAAGGTAACATTATTATTGTAATAATTGAAAGAGATTAAGAGGTAGAGAGAAATAGGCAGTTTTTGTTTGTAAGTACTAAAGTTTACAAATAGAAATTTAGTAACTAAGAATGAATAATAAGTTAAGTCTAGTGTAAAAGTTTTTTTTAAGTTTGTTAAGTTAAGAGTCACAAGTAAATTTTTTTTTTAGAGAGAATGTCTTTGATAGGAAGTATTAGAAACTTATGGGAAGTTTAGGGTAACATAAATAATGTAGGTAATGAATAATAAATAGATGGTAGGTCTTAAGTTAGGATTAACATTTGAAGCAGAATTTAATTAAGAAGAAGGAAAATAAATAGGCCTAATGAAAAGAACAAAAAAGGATTTTATGGTAAAGCATTTTTTTTAAGTAATAAACAATGAATAATAATGTTGTTTCAGGGTAATGTGTACTAATAATACAATTTTTTTTTTAGGACCAAAGAACAGGAATTATGTAATTTAAATTAACATGTATTTTTGAAACTGTTACAGATTCCTTAAGATGAGCTGAGCAGCAGTCCAGTTTACAAGATGACAAGAGTTCGAGAGACAAGATACAAGATCACTGAAACAAGAGCCAAGACTGAAGATTCAAGAGAAGAGAAAGCTGGCAGCCATGGACTTACAAGTGGAGATTAATAAGGTCATGTAAAGTTTTATTTTTTTTTATGGAAGACAGTAACTGGAGTTTTTTTTTGTTATAAACATTATTTACAGAACTTTTTAGGTTATAGTAATGTAATGGAACTAGTGAGTTGTGGTAGCTGTCAAAAAGAACTAATACCTTAAGTTTAATTTTTAAAGTTAATTTTCTTAATTTACAGAGGGATTAGTAGTTTTTTTTTTAAAACCTTATTTAGGTTGGAATTTAAATACAATAGCTTATTATAAATGTGTACGAACAGTTCAAGTTCACAGTACTGATAGGTAGGTCAGATGATCTTATTGATTTTGATGATTTGTTGTTTTGAGTTGATTTTTAAGTGTTGTGAATTAGACAATGAAATAGTTCTGAAAACTTAAATTATTTCAAGCTAAGAAATAGTAAAGTTAATTGTAACTCAAAGGACACCAGAATTTAATTTTTTTTTGAATTAGTAATGTTTGAAAATTTTATACTTTACAAGAAAGGTTATAAACAAACAGATCGGATGGAACAAGGATGCAGTAAATCACAATTTCATTTAGAATTATTGATTAGCTTTTGAGGTTATGAAGTAAAAGTAATTATAGTTTAAAAGTTTGAATAAAAAAAAATGTTTTTTTTTTATTTGTTTCAAATAGAAAGTTTAAAAGTTAATTAGTCATGATCTAGGTGGGTGATGGGGTGGGAATTGGCCACTCTTTTTCCCTATAACCTCCCTAACATGGCCTTCTATTACAACTAACAGAAATAAAGAAGAAGAAAAATGAAGAATTATTAGTTAGAATGTTTCTTTCATGAAGATACCTGATGAACTTTTACTGTTTGGAAGAATAGAAGCAAGGTTAGTCAGATATTTTTACTCAGAAGAAGAAGAAGATAAAGCAGTTTTATGACTCGACAAGCCAGAGATTGGTGTTTCCCCTCTGCGCTTCTATTGACTACGTTGTTTACTCTCATGGGATAGCTGGTTCGGCACCATGGAGAGAGATTGGTGGGCATTGTGGTTGCCCCCAGAAGAAAAGAAGAGTAGAAGAGGTTATGGGTGGGCCATGTGAACTGACCTTCAACCCAGTTACTTCGTGGGGACTATTTGCTGTATAGAGAAGATCAAGACTCAAGAGTTAGGGAAAATCATTGGAGGTCATGTTTCCCTTCCTTAAGTTTTTCCTATCAAATTATTTGCCTGATTAGATTATGCTAAGGGTGGGATACTTTATGTTAGCAGTTGAATTAATTAATTTTATTTTTTTGTGTGTTTGCATCCTTGCCCATCGATTGCAGTTTAGTAGTTAGTTTTGTATTTGTCAGGCGTGATGGTAATGCCTGTTGATGATGTTTCAGAATTGTAATCTGTTCGTGATGAGGATGGCACAACTCCGAAGCAGATGTGGGGAGAAGTTGTGAGCTGCCCTGGAAGCCAGTCCAGTAGCTGTTGGAGTTGAGTGGTGTTTGCTGATGGCCAGCCCAGGGAGCTACTCTTCTCGACAACACTGACTTCGAGGAGTTGCACCAACCTTCACGAGATAAGAGTTTAATTAATTGAAACACTGTAAGGACACTTAATTTTTTTTGAAGAACGAAAGAAGTATGGTAATAAACGGAAACCGAAAAAAAAAAAATAATAATAATTATCAAGAATTTGCACATTGTTTAACGAATACTGAGAAACTAAGAACAGTAATTTAATTTGTAAAGAGAGCTTCACTAACAGAACAATTTTTTTAGAATTGAGAACTCGAGCCTCTGAAGGTTCCTGTGAGAACAAACCAGATAAAAGTTTTACATTTAATTTTATGAATACTTGTTGTTTTAAAATAAATCTTATGCAGAATCTAGATGTATGTTCAGACAGCAAGGAACTAAGAAAATTATTATTTTTGTGAAATGAGGAATTTATAGTTATGGTTTAATGGAAAAAGACAATTTGTAATTTTGAGGTAGCTCGATGGGGCTCGAGCTCTGTGAGGGGAGGGTTATGTCGCGGGTTGAAATTTTGCAGGGTTGTTGAAATCAAATTTAGGGACTTTACTGACGGGACTCTGGGCTGGCTGCTCTGTTCACTCGTCAGCGCAAGTGGCGTGACCATGTAATTGGGGCACGGGGTAGGCGCGGCGCGCTGCGGGCTTGCAGAATTTTGTTTGTTTGTTTGGCCGCGCGCTGGCGCAGCCACGGGCCGCAGTTACTGGGGCGCGCTGTCGTAACAAGCCGCGCGGTGTGGCCTGCACATTGGGGTAGAGGGGGGGTAGTCTTCCCAGATGTTCTAGTTAGTTGTTTAGTAAATTTGACTTCAATAACGAGCTTTTGTTATGGTAGGCGCGGCAGGGCGCGCGAATTTAAGCGCAAGTGAGTGGTGACTCGGGGCTCACTCAGGCGGAGGCTATGCGTCTCACCTGTGGTCACGAGTTGTTAGTTCGTTCGTGATGTAGGAATTCAGGCTCACTCAGGCGGAGGCTATGCGTCTCACCTGTGGTCACGAGTTGTTAGTTCGTTCGTGATGTAGGAATTCAGGCTCACTCAGGCGGAGGCTATGCGTCTCACCTGTGGTCACGAGTTGTTAGTTCGTTCGTGATTTAGGAATTCAAGCTTTCGGGCGGAAGCTATGGTCGACGCCAGAGGCCACGAGTCGTTTAATTTAAGTTAGGTCATAATGTAGTCGTCAAGCTTTCGGGCGGAGGCTATGGCCCTCGTCAGGGGTCACGCGTCATAGTTTTTAAAATGTAATGTTCGTTCGGGATTTCAAGGGCAGGAGAGGCCCCTACGTTATTTTTTTAAAGTAATCGATCAAGAAAGGCTTTTCGGAAAATGTGAGTATGGACTTATCTTTGTTTTAATTTTAAGTATTAATTATGATTTGAGGTATTCGGAAGGACTAGGGAAGTGTTTAGTGAAGTTCTCTCATTCTCTCTCTTGTAAGGTCGTTCAATCGTTAAGGAAGTAAAGAGATTATTGTTTTAAATTGTAATCCCGCTATTTAAATGTTCTTTAAAATGATGTTGAGTATTTGACTTTAAGAATAAAATAATTTTAATTAAGTATTATGTTATTTTGCAAAATCTCCTTAGTTCAGCTCTCACCAGACATCCTGTACGGGATGACGAACCTATGATCCTAGGTACAGTAAAGTATTTTATGAAGTTAAGACTAGTTGATGCCAAGCGAGTTGTTTCTATGTAAAGAGCTACGATTCTCTCCCCCCTCTGAAGGTGGATCGTGACAGAAATGGCGGTGGCACCGGCTAGGTGCACGTGAAAATATATATAAGTATATCACTCTATCTCTGTCTCTCTTTTATATTTAAATTAATCGTGTCATGCGTGCGCACTTATACAACAAAAACAGACGAAGTGCCGCTATAGAAAATGAAATAAACACATTTTTTGACACGATTCGTGCTCCAACTATTGAAAAATAGTTATACCGTCTCAGTAACCTTCATGGGCATGCGCATAATAAATCACCAAAATTTCATCGCAATCGGATGAATGGTATAGGAACGCATACGGCACAAACAAACGAAAATGAAAGACATGACAAACGCATCAAACGATGGTGCGTTTAAAATTCAAGGCAACTCTATCTATTGGCGAAGTTAAGAACAAAACTGTTATTAGTGCCTTTATTTTGCTAGCCGCTGCGAGCTCCACTAAGCGGACTGGTCTCACCAAGGAGAAAAATATTAATTTGCCAGACCTTACTATGTGTATGATCGTGTGTCAGACATAGAGAAATGACACTCACTATTTGTATGTCTATGACCTATGATTTGTTCTGTTATAAAATGAAATTATCACTTTTTCACTCCCTTAGGGATGGAAATTCATATAAATATGGGGTCTATGTGTTAATCCAAGTTATAAGCTAGCTGTAGGCCAAATTTCATTCAAATCCATTCAGTAGTTTTTACGTGAAAGAGTAACAAACATCCATCCATCCATACTTACAAACTTTCGCGTTTATAATATTACCTAGTAGGATTATAGAGGTGCACAGAATACGATAATAATAATTTATGCAAAAACTCTTAGTTTTTTTTTCTTCAGAAAATGAGTAATATGCACGAAAGAAAAACAATAAATATATCTAAAAAATATTATTGTGTAAAACATAACTATAACCGCATAATTAAATGGTCTTGCAAACACATGGCACAGTCATGGCATCCCTGCTGTACAGAGAATTTATTGTAACTTCTCTACTCTATTTCGCCGACTGCTCTCTGCTTGCAATATATTTACATGGTAGAAATGAGATTCCACATTTTTGTTAGGATATGAATTAAATAAAACACAAATTAAAAAAAAGTAAATATTATAATATGTATACAGATTTTAAATAAGTACATTCATATATTTTTTTTTTCAAAAACGATTCCATTTTCAATCATTAAAATTAATTTTGCAGCAAAATACGCTGACGGTGTTTGTAAAATGAGTTATATAAATGCAATGTAGGTCGATCGACGTTATAGGTTTCAGATAATAAAATTGAAAAATAAAAGTATTCTTTTTGGGTAGTTCCCATATAATATTTACTTATAAATACAAATTAACTTGCAGGTCTCGAATTTACAAGGTATCAATGTTTTAATTTCGGTTAGTCAGATGAGACACTGCAGGAGAAACATTGAGGCATTGTTAGAAAACAAATAGGTGCTTTTGCCCATGAGTGTCTGTCGAAGTCTTGAATCGTCAGTCTAGAATTTTTTTTTTCCAGTATTTATGGGTGATGTAAGATAAATTGTTTTTTTTACTAGTGAAGAACAGAACTATTCAATTGACAAAATCGTTTTATTTGAATTATTTCTATGTAATGGTACGTTCAAAATTTTCGTTCATTTCTGATCACCGACAAACGGAATCTGGCGACAAAATCGACCCTTCGTTCACAACAATTAGCTGAACTATATCCATATCAACATCAGAATCATCAGAGAACATATCCGCGTCCATTACCAAACAATTTTCTGCATTCCCCGTCGCTTCTCGCGAGGCAGACGGCTGAGGCTCGCTCGAGTGCAAATTCCGTGGCTCCTTCGAGGGCTCGCTTTGCCCCACTGGCTCATTTCTCTCGGCTACTTTCTCCCTCATTCGACACCTACGACACTCCTCTGCATTTATAATTGCTTCTACTCAGGCGATTTTTCTTGTTTTCTTTAGTTTTCTCCGACACTAGCTGCAGTACCCAGCGTTGCCCGGGCTGAACACAGGGTGAAGGGGAACTGTTTAGAGATCAGATGTAGTTAGTAATTGTCTTCTTAATTTGAATGTCAAGTGTGCAAAATAATTTATATCACTTTCAGATCCCGACAGACGTTGTTCTGCCAGTGTATAGTTATTTACCTGGTCTGTATGTAATCTAGACTCTATAAAGCAATATAGAAAAAAAACTGAAAAATAAGGGATTACTAATATTGAAAAGATTCCATTATTTAGCTAATGCTCGGCATGCATTGCAATGCCTCATTCAGTTTTGTTTTGTAATATGTTTGAAGTAGTTACACATATACAAATCATACATCCATCTCTCTAAATATATATTTACCTCTATCTACATCTTTATATATCTATGTATCTCTCTATCTGTATTTATCTCTTTATATCTACATATATACCTCACACTATTTCTATGTATTCTATATAAGGGTACTGATTGCTTCGTTGTTAATATCACACGGGTGTTTTTTACTTGTATGGGAAAATTAAGAATGATAAGGCATCTAGTGCGTGGCAACTTCTAGCGCCTGCGGCATCGTCAACACACACTTCGTACGTGTACTGCATGTTGTATCTAACCCCCTCCAACGCATTTGATTCTAAATTGGACTTTTAGTAAGGATCCCTAATGTTATTGATAATATAATATAGCCTATAGCCTTCCTCGATAAATGTACTATCCAACACTGAAATAATTTTTTCAAATCGGACCAGTGGTTCCTGAAATTAGCGCGTTCAAACAAACAAACTCTTCAGCTTTATAATATTAGTATAGATTACTCGTTTCCGCTTACGCATTTTGCGATTAATGTCTCCAAAACAAAAGTTAGTAACTGTATAGTTATTTCACTCAACCAGCACCACTGAGTACTCACTCAGGAGAAACTTGAAGTTTAGATCACGCCAATCGTTCAGTTACAGTTACAGCTCTCACTGACTTCAATCCGACGCTCCCCGCCAACGCTCATTACGTCATCGGTGCAAATGTCGTATAGGTGAGTCATTCGTAGCGACCGCGAGAACAGTCGGCTCTACTCAGATATATTCACTTCAACTGTGTAGCTTTCTTAGTTTACTAGTTTTAAGCGGTGTCGAATCCTCAGCCGATGTGACACCCGACCCGAGATGAAAGACATTCATATTCCTGTCGGAAATTCTTGTCAGAACATTTTCTTGACAAACAAAAAAAAGCAGATAATAAAATACCAGATTTTTGAATCGACTGATTCAAAATATTAAAAAAAAATCCCTTTCCGCACAGCCTACAGGCTTAGGTAGATTTCAAAGTACCTATTTCTTCTGGAGATATTTTAGAAATTTCTATAAACCTCTGGAAAATTTTAAGAACTTAATGTTACATAATATCTTTATGTTCTCCAACATTACAAAATGATCGGTTCTACATTTGTTCGTTTTCCATTCAGAGAAAATATTATGAATGTTTTCAACTTAGTGCATCCAACATTGAATAGCTTAGAAAAAATTACATATTACCTATGCTATTTTTTTCACCTTCAAACACTATTTTTCATATCTGGCACTAATAACGTGGTCGTATAAAAATCCAAGGTTTAAGATAATATTAAGATGGTTTGAAATAAATTTGAACGAATTTGATACTAAGGAAGTTTGGAATTTTTTTTTAATTTCAACCTTTTTTTAGGGTAATAATTCGTTTAAAAATTTTTTTAATAAAGTTTAGGTTTTATACAATACATTATAACGGATTTGATAGTACCTATATCTATTAAAAAAATATTATTTTTTAAATTTAAAATCTTGTAAATTCCACGCCCCGTAGTAATGGTTGGTTAGATAAAATGTATTTTAGCAAAATCATTTTGACAATATTTAGAAAGTTAAACGAAAAGAAGAATGAATGGATTCGATAGTGTGCATGGCAGGGAAGTTTTATTAATTTTCTTATTCAAACCCCAGGTTTTTTCAATCCCTTGCAATAATGTTGTGTACTATTAAAAATAGTTTCAAGAAACGTTATACATAGTAAATATTATAAGATTGGCTAACAATTTGAAAGGATTTGATAGTGTACCTACTAATTTCTTTACTGAATTTTAAACCCTCTCTATCCACCGTTTTTAGTGGTTGGTTGTATCAGAAATTGTTTCAGACAAAGGTTTTTATGATAGGTATTTGTAGGGTTTACAAACAATTTGAACTGATTTGAATGTAGGTATGCCTACTAACGGAGTTATGATTTTTTTTTTCATTCAATCTCTGTTGATTTCACCCCTTGCAGTACCTAATGGTTGGTCGTATAGAAATTTATTTCAGACGAAGGATGTAGATAATAATTTATAGTTTTATACAAAAAAAATAGAACGGATTTAATAGTGTACATAGAACAGAAATTATTATTATTTTTTTTTTTTTTTAACTCTACCCGATTGTTTTTCAACCCCTTGCAGCAATGGTTAGTCTTTTCTAAAATTGTTTCAGACAAAAGTTTTGGATAATAATAGTAAAATATACAAACATTTTGAACGTATTCTATGGTATGCCTACGTAGGGAGTTAAAAAAAATTTTGTCATTCAATCTCTGTTTATTCCGCCCCTTGCAGTAATGATAGGTCGTACAAAAAAATATTTCAGATCAACCGCATGCCACCCGTTGTAAAATCAAGGGGAAGTAATACCAAGTATTGATCAATACTTTTTTGTTGTAGTTTTGCTTGAACGTTTTGTTGAAATTTAATTTTAAATATCCCCAATTGATTTTTTTCATAGCCCTGCATTTTGCTTGCGTTTTTATTCAAAATTCATTATAAATAAAAATAAGTACTGAAGAAATATTCGTGATGATGATGTCATTGTAAAGTAAAAATATTAGGCTTTCTAAAAAAATTTTAAATTAGTTAAGCCATTAAAAAAAAAAAAAAAAAAACCTTTTTGTGCGCACTAGAAAGGTGAGTTGATTTAGTTGCACGCGAGTGTGTGTCTCCTCCACTATATGGAAGAGGTTGGAATTAAGAAAAATATTCCCCCTTTTCAGGTTTCAGCCTAACTTGAAACGAGATCATTATTTTTAAGGTCACTACTATTTTACACCCGAAGCCTTCAGACATGAAATTCAAGATGGTCGCAAGGTGAGAAGCCAGCACGCGGCAAGGGTGTGGTAGGACACGTGATACGGTAGTTTCTCTTGTCCCAAAGTAGGAAAGCGCATAGCGAATATTTCATTGCACGGAAGAAGTTGAGTCTCGAGGCCAATGAATATAATTCGAGTTATGTAAAGAGCATTAGTTGTTACTGGAGATATTATAAATCATTACAAGAATCTGGTCAGCCAAATTTCGCCTATTGGTGTAGCTTTATAAAATATTCCTCTGGAAACCAGTTGCCAAGAAATAGTAGCTATGTAATACTACAAGAAAGATATTGTAGCTTGTAGAACACATGGCTATGGTTTCTTGCATATACGAAATAATATTGAATATATTTCGTACGACAATTGGCGCATCTAGGTAATTTTATATTACCTACCTAATCTAATTGATGTTTCATTCATGCATATTTTCTTTCTAAACCATGGAAAATTTTTGACTTTATTATTTTTTTTTTTTGTATCGTTCATACTATGTGTGCAGTTAATCCTGGAAATCTATCCAGGGATCGGTTTAGGTAGCTAAATATAATCGCAGGTATTGGGGAAAAAAAAGCATAAATGCCCGGTTAAGAATCCAAACCCAGTATTACTGTTAACACAGTTGTTTCCATGTATGTATTTGTAAAATTTTAATACCTTATAAATTTTACTTGAATATTCCTGAGCCAATAAAAAAAAATATATACGGGATAGTTTCCTTGCAGACCCGAGAGAATTACGGCAAGAAGTAGATAAATGTTGGTCGCAACCAGGGGGGCAGCCAGGGGGGGGGGGGTGTTTAGGGGTTCCAACCCCCCCCCCCCCCCCTTTAGCACCAAATCTTTAGACTAATTAATTTCTTATTCATCACTCAAAAAAAAATTTCATATTAAAATTAATAAAATTTTTTTACCATTACAATATTTAAATTTAAGAACCTAAAACTGTTAAAATAGCACTATTTTATACCTTAAAATCCAAATTGTTTTTCCCGGGGGAGGACCACCCGGACCCCCCCGCTTTAATACGGAGGGGGGGGGGGCATGCTTCTTAACACCCCCCAATACACAAATCCTGGCCACGCCACTGGACTCGCAAACAGTCGCGGCAGACGGGCGCCGTCGCCTCACCTGCCTGGGTCGCGGGTTCGACGACCGGCGAGGAGGCGGACCCGGGTAGCGCCGTCGTCGTCGCTTCGGCCGAGGTCGGCGTGGAGGGGTCGGCGACGGCCAGCAGCCGCTCGATGGAGAAGTCTCCCGGCGCTGCCCTCCTGACGGGCAGCGGCGTCGGCGTCTCCGGGTCAGACGTCTTCATCGCCCCGGAGTCACGTCGAGACCTGCCGAACAGCACGCCTGCAAGTCTGGCTGACGGGGAGAGCTCTTCCGCGACTTCCAACTAAGTACACGCGCGTGTCTGGAATCTCCGGCGGGCCTGCCGACGACAGCTCGTCCCGGCGCGGGGGGTGTGTTTTCCCCCGTCGTGCTTCCCCTGGAACGGGGGTCTCTGGCAGTGTCACACAAGACTTCTCCCGCGACCTACCTCCTCCGTCATCGCCGGTGGCTCGCTCGCAGCGCCCATGCGGCGGGCTGTTTTAAAAAGAGTCCCGTCCGCGAGTGGTTACTGATCGACGAAACACGTTGGAGTGACAATCGAACGATTATAAATCTCTCTCCCTCGTTGACTCGAACGAAACGACGACGATCAGGAAACTCAGTTGAAATCGCACCGTGTCAACCCTTGCGAGACGCTCCCGTTCGGGAATGTCTCCTCCTTCCTCCTTCCGCGCAGCCGGCAATTGTTTTTGTCTACTTCTTTTTCTTCTTATTCTTCTTCTCGCGGCAGACGGTGTCTGGGAGGGGAAGGAATAGGGCGTGCCTGTTTCCTCTCCGCTATGAAGCCATCCTCTAACCCCCCTCCCTCCTTCCCCAGCCCACAAGAACTACGGAAATAAATTTAAATGCGCGCCGGCCAATGCGAAGGAGCGGTGGGCGTGGCTTGCCGCCGGAGCGTTTCAGTCGACGCGCGCGCGCGTTGCCGCGTGGGCATGCGTGCCCACGATTGGTTGAAGGAAGCTCAATCTCTCTCTCTCCCCCTCCCCCTCTTTTTAACGGCTTCCCCTTTCAAACGTTTCCTTCGCGTTCATTGCGCGCATGCGCCGTCTTGATGAGTTGTGAGCCGGGTATCAATAGGATGGGAAGTGTAGAAGAGGTAATAGACCCGCGTCCGCAGATAATCTCCGTAGAACCACCAGCCACCAACCACGTTGTTCCGCGGGAATCTGTTCGCTCCATCCAAAGGCCGGGCTTACGAGCTACGCAAGGGACGCAACTACGCAAGACGATCACGGGTCGTTTATAAGTCCCTTTACACAATAGCTAGGGACCGGAAAAATTCGCGGGTTCAATGACCTGCAGGATGAACTCCGTAGTTCTACGTACTCTCGGTCAAATGCCACCCACTCATTGGCTGCTGTCTTGTGAGACGTCCCAACGTAGCAGCCTGAGATTCGATAAAGCTTTGGTTGGGTGTTTCTCATTGGCCCAGAGTCATCCAGGTGAGTTGTGAACCAATAGCAGAGGCAGCACTGAGGTATAACTATTTGCAATTTAGCCTATCGCGAAATGAATTCGCGAATTTTTCCGGTCTCTAACAATAGCACGTAAGCGGGAACAGATCTCCCGGGATATTTCACTATCACGTCTGCAGCTTTCGCAATGCAAGTAAACGTTACAAATGGCAACCAGTGAGATAGCATTTCAAGGTTACAAAATAGTAATTTAAATTTTAAAAAATATATATGCTTCAAGATTATAGCACGAGCAGAATTTACATACATAATAAAAATAAACCTCTAATAATAGAACACCAGATATTCTTGTAACTTGAAACGATTTTTAATGTTTTTTACAGAAGAAACTAACATGGCTACCACCGTAGCCAAGTACTCAGCTTCTATTGGTCCCACGGAGCGACGTAAACGTAAACGTACGAGCTCAGCTGATTCGTACGTGCCATTGTAGAAACTCTGTTCCGTGATATCCTTATCCGTTTACGTGAACCGTATCCGCTTCCATGTCATTGTAGAATGGGCCTATGCATGGAAGTCGCACGACGTAACAAGCACTACAAATCGAAATTGTAAAACATTGGAAAACAAATTTATCTCCCTGGACTTCTTTAGATAATTCATGTTTTATCCTGAATACCTTCTAAATCTTCAATAATTATATTTAAAAGTGTTATTTATTTCACTGCGCGAAGGTATATCAAGTGAAGGCGTGATATAGGCCTATACAATAAAAAAAAAAACATCATCATTGCCTTCTATGCACAAAACGTCTGCATCTTTAAAATTTTTCGGAGCACTCAACTTCAAATACGGAAGGCGGAAACGCAAGTCGAAAGGCAAAAAACTGATAATTGGCCGATGCTTGTGTTGCATACCTAACTTATAAACGGGTGGACTACTTGAAAAAACTTGCTCGGTCATTGTTTAACGTTTTGCGTCTTACGTTTCGTGAGTTCCTGCGCAGCTTATAAACTTGGCCTAAAACTCAACTTTTCTTTATGTAGGCCTACCTCCTAATAAATAGCGACGTCCAAAATTCGCGTTATTTTCTGTTGCCAGGCCAGACTGCACATTCTCCTATATAGGTCCTAATTAAGTGGACCTTTTTTATTCCACTTTGTTTGGCTGGTGTTACATTTTACCGTATTTCCAGAATGCAAATGATTTTGTTATTGGCTTATAAGCCTTCGGGATGCGTCAAATTACTCGCTCATACACTGAAAATGGGACAGCAATATTAATGCAAAATTATAGACGATTGTACGTTTACATGAAAACGACTGTATCACTACAAAATAGTGTTCGCAGTAATACTGGGTACGGATACTTACCCGGGCATATATGCTTTGTGTTGTCCCAGTACCTCCAATTTTTAAAAGTTATTTGTAAACCGTTCACTGAATAGCTTTCCAGAATTAACTGCGAACATTATTAAGTATAATAAAAGAAAATAAAGCACAATCGTTGAACATTCAATTATCTTTACCACGGTTAAAAAAAATACATGCTTGAATTAAACATCAATTAAAATATAAAATTATGCAGCAATTTTCGTGAAAAATACTTAGTATTATCTGGAAAAATGTATTTAAAAAATAACAATAGTCATGTGTTGCACAAAGTTACAATATCTTTCTTGTAGTGTTACAAAGTATTTCCTGGCAACTGGTTTCCAAAGGAATCTTTTGTAAAAGTTTAGAATTTTTTTTTCTCTGTAGCTGCAATATCATTCGAGTTTATAATGATGTGCATTCTAATCTGATGAACAACAGCGCGAATTTGGCAGTTCCTTTGCAGTCACGCTTTACTGGGTTCAATGGCCGATTCTGAGGTAAGATGATATGAAAAGTGTTGCAATCGAAGTTGGTTCATCTCTTAGTTCTCCTTGTCTCTCGGTCATTCCAGGGCGTGTGAACAGAACTGCAGTTGTACCAGTAAATTATATGCATACGTCCTTCAAGTCTATTTTCTTACCAAATGGATTTACAAAATACTCAGCTCAACTGGTCCGCATTCTCTCTCTCTCTCAGTCATAGTTCATTAGGCTTGTTAAGTAGAGAATCTATAGCTGAAAAAAATTATAATTACTGAAGCATATGTTAAATTCGCGATAGCGCGTAAAGCGCATGTCAGTAGCGCATTTGCACACTCGCAGCACAAATGTCGAAGCTACCTACATTCTCAAACAAGACAGCGGTTGGAAAATTTCCAAAAAAAAATTCTCATTTACTTCTGTCAAATTTTCAGTTTAAAACGTGTGAACTTTGTCAGATATTGTACGAAACAGTTTTCTAACTAATTATGTACATAAATTTAATTTTCCAAGGTTTTTTTTTAACGATTAGGAATGATAAACTATGAAGAATTTAATACAATTATTTACACACACGCCATTAATTTTTCCACTGTTTGACATTCTTGAAGCAGCCATGTAATACTATAAACAAGTTCTAGTTATTACAATACAACTCCCACTGCATTCCGCGAAGGTATACATACTCACTTTCGAAAACACGAAAACATTGAAAAAATAATTGTTGGGCGTTACTGTGCCTGGTATGGTCTGTGTATTGTAGCTTGTATTATAAGTAGCAGGGCCGTAGCCAGGATTTGTGAGGAGGGGAGTTCAACATTATACATATATATATATACATATATATACATATATATACATATATATACATATATATATAATGTTTTATGAGTAAGTTTTCGAATTTTTTTTAAAAAAAATTGACTGGCACACTAAAAAAAAAACCAGGGAACAGTAAACTTTAAGAACTCCTGTTACATACCTACAGGAACACGTGTGCAAACCGACATTAAAATAAATATTACTTGAAAAAAAAAACAATTCCTGCCGTTTCTGTGTATGAGGCATGACGGGCTATATAATGGTGAGGAAAAACATCATTGTAACTCACTAAGGATTAAAATATATCTCTCTAAACTTTTATAGTTAAGTTGCTGTAATTTTATTATTCAATATTCGCTTCGGTTTTTTTTAAAATCCTGATAGAGAGGGATCCGCCCCTGTCTACGTCCCGGTAAGTAGAACTAATGGTCTACGTAACTTTCTGCCACTGCGGTACTGTTCAACAGTGCTTATCAACAACTTCATGTGGTTGTCGGTGTTCGTAAACAAACAACGTGCGTGTTGCTTGGCGAGTGAAATTTGGGAAATTAGTATCACTGGTAGCTTACTACTTTCAAGAACTATCAAATTTCAGACAAGTTAGCAATTACACGTACCTACTGTAGGCCTACACATTCAGTTTGACTTTTGCTGTGATCTGTCACTATCAAACCAGTAAGGTTTGTTTTTATTTCCACTGACTTTTTTTTAGAAAATTATAAAAAAATAATTGCCGTAGATAAATGAATATACAAATAAATAATACAGTCGTAACAGTTTTTTTCTTCATAGTAATACAGAATTCCCCTCAAAAATTTTACGAATAGTTTTAAAAATAAAAACAATTAGCTAGAGCCTGTATAAGTTTTGCAGTTTGGAAAACTAAATTGACTCACTGTTTGCAAAGTCTTACCTAAAAACTCTATTTATCACTACTGGGACCTATAAAAAAACTTTTAATCACAACCTTAAAGGAAACCGTAACACACAAAGTACGGTACAAGTAACTGTAGCTAATTATGTAATTATATATTAACTATTATGTGAGTTTTAAATTGGTTTGTTTGAGTAAAATTAGTTTGTCTTCGATTTCAGAATCTTTATTTTATATTGTCTAAAACATTATTACAGCCATAGGCCTACTAGGTATTGATACCATTTATTCATTCATATTTCAGTGCTGTAGGCATATAGATTTTTAATAAAAAAGTTAATGAAAAACATTTGCAAAGCAATAAATGGTAAAAACTTAAAGTGTGTTGGTATACTGTACTTTTTGCCAAGTTTTACTTTTAAAAAAAATGTGATAAACAAAAATTAAAAAAAATTAAACTTGCCTACTATTTTTTTAGGTGATAAAAATTATAATTTCTAAGTAGTCTCTACAAACTTGTGATTGTTTGAAAATATAAGCCAGAGAACAATTTATTGAATCGAGTCCTTATCAGTCTGCCAACTGAGTTTTCGCAGTGCAGTTGCAATTTTTAATAGTGTAAAGGTAAATAAAAATATGCTATTTCTACGTAAATAATTTTTATTCTGATAGCCTATACGTAGAGACCGGGAAAATTCTCGGATTCATTCGGCGAATTGCGTTAAAATTCAATTACTTATCCACCTTTAAGCTGCTCTCGCTATTGACTCACTGTTCATCCGGACGACTCTGAGCCAATGAGAAACCCTCGTCCAATGAAGTATCGGATCACAGGAAACCAGATCAAACGACTCACGAGTCAGTAGCCAATGAACTGGCGCTATTTTCCCGAGTGTACAGAGGACTGCGTATAGTCTATCCTGACGGCCATCGAAATCACGTATTTTTCCGGTCCCTACCTATACATGATAAGCTGATTTTTTTTTTAACCTTATAACCACATGAATTTGGTTTTAGTGGAGGAAGAAAGGTTACTTAAAATGCATGTAACTATAAGATAGGCTCGTGTAAAGCAGTGCAAGATGATAAGAACATTTTATCGAGCCAGATACAGAAATTAAACATAAACTTAATTATATTTGGTAGATTACTGTTCAAATTGCTCAAATGTGTGGCACCTGGGACACAAAATAAACAATTTTAGTATTTATTATTTTATGCGTGTGTCTACATCCAACATGCCAGTATCTTACATCTACTGGGTGGATGCCACAGGCAAGAATAATAATATATATATATGCCTAATATTAATTAAGTAGCGCAATTCCTCCCAAAATGATTCCAACAAATTTTTATAATGAGAGTTGCAGTATGTTTCTGGCAGTGAGTTGCTACGAAGAAAATATTCCTAACGGGTAGGTACCAGTTAAGTTACCTTGGTTAAGTGTTTTAATTACAATTCTCAAATTATTATTTAGTAAAAATATATGTATGTAGGCTACATTTTAAAATGGTACGATTTTTCTTCGCTTACGCTAGATCTGATAAACGTTAACGGAGTAAAACCATATCAGTTAGACCTACCCATTGAAAAAGAAAAAAAAATACTACTATTTATTTTCTCATGTAGACCTACACACTTTTTATATTACAAATGTAGTATTGAAAGTTACAGCGATTAAATTGGTTAAGGTTTTGGGATAACCTAATATGCTACCTTAAAAATCAGTTTTATTTTTTAAAAATACCATAAATCTCTTTTATTGTAAATTGCCTAGCTGTTTTTTTATTGATGTTAAAAATTGTATCGTAATCTGTTGCTTCCTAAAGCATTAACAATGCTGTATTTAAATCTTGATGCAGACTAAAATATTTACAGATTATTATAGGATAGTAGTCTGTTATTTTTTTCCTTAAACGTTTAATGACAATGGTAATGTGGGCAACTACCATATAACATTGAAATATGCTGTCTACATTGCCTAACACGAGTTATTAAAAATAACGAATGACAGGATAACACTACAAGTGAATGAACAACCACAGGGCAAAATAATAACTCAAGACCTAGTAACTAACAAAGACCCTAGCAGTCAACAACCATCGTTAAAATGAGCACACAAAAAAATCAGGTACAAACACCAACAAATATGTAAATATGATAGATTATTCCCTTTAAAAAAAAACTGTAATTTTACACATAATGTGTGTGACAGTTGAGTCTCCACTGACCTACAACGTTTGTTCTTTTTAGACTGTTTTTAACTAAAAGTTCTATAAAAGTTTGAAGGATAATTTATCAGATTTGGTGGATTTGCCATTAATGTTCGTGCATACTTACTCCGTAGCATGAAAATTTACTTATTTTTAAATGCATGTATTATTTTTCTACTAATAACAGTATATTGTACATAAATTTTTTTTGGTAAATTTAAACAAACTATGAATGTGTAATTTGAAATAACACAGTGTTTAAAAAAATAAACTGTAGTGATAAAAAATTGTGACATTGATTTAAATACATTGTAGGCAAGAGTGCACATCTGTAGGATTAGCAGAAGAGAAAAAAAAGGGGGGGGGGACTAGAGATTATCGCGTGGGTTTGAACCGTCACAAGTCATCTCTGGAAAGGGTGTTTGTATAGTTGTATGTTCTATAGCTAGGGCCATGAAAATTTCGCGAAAAGATCCCGAGAGAAGCTGGAAGTTAAAACACTGTAGCATCGTCTGTGTTTCGTGATTGGGTGAGTTACTTTGAGGTGCATGTCGATTGTTACAACAACCAATCACACTAATTCAGTGTGGAAGCAAACTCGTCCTTAGTGGCTCGTGCAAACAAGGCAACGACTTCTCTCGCAGACGGCCGCCAATCACAAGGAAGAAACCGCTGGTGTGGGTATACCTTGTTGCAGTCTAGTAGGCGTTCAGATTTTTTCGAGAAAATTTCCTGCCCCTATCTATAGGTAGAGACCGGAAAAATTCGCGATTTCAATGACCTGTAGGATAGATTCCATGATCGTCTATGCATGCGGGAAAATGACATCTGCTCATTGGCTACTGACTCGTGATACCTGTTAACTGGGACGCTAGTGATTTGATACTTCTTTTGTTAAAGGTTTTTCATTG
The DNA here is from genome assembly GCF_032445375.1 of Bacillus rossius redtenbacheri. Classification (NCBI taxonomy): domain Eukaryota; kingdom Metazoa; phylum Arthropoda; class Insecta; order Phasmatodea; family Bacillidae; genus Bacillus; species Bacillus rossius. The sequence continues at coordinate 18,055,438 of NC_086342.1, forward strand.
GCCGAGTGTCATTCAGATAAACTGTTGCCCAATCACTGATGCGGTAAAACGGCAAACGTTTTTGGATCTAGCCTATCGCGAAAGGAATCCGCGAATTTTTCCGGTCTCTATATAGGTATAGGCTATGCATGTAACAAGCAAAAATCTTTAAAATATATTGAAAGTTTTGACGTTTACGTTTATCAACACCGTCTCACAGTCACGATTTTGGAAGCGCAAGTCCCGGAGAGGGGTTTCATAATCCAGGGGGAATCCGGGCCCCTTTCTCCCCCCCCCCCCCCCCCCCCCCCCGAGGGATCTACGCCCATAATTGTAGGTGTATGTATTTTCAAATACACATCACAACTTGAAATTTAACACGTTAGTTATTGAACAGTGTGTCCATAAAAAAGAACATTCCAATTTCCGTGCTAAATTATAAAACTTTAATTTTGACGTCTTTTCCAAAAAAACATACATCAATTTGAAGGTAAACTAACCTAGTTTTTTTTCTTACAAATGTTCAATAAGTGCACATTTAGTTATACGGCACACATCCGAACTAAAGTTTTAATTCTTCTCACACTTTGGTTAACAAGTCCGGAGCAATGGAAGCAAAAGCCTCTTCAATTCAGTGTCTCAACGTAGAAACGATATTTTGTGAAGTCCCAAAAGGAAAAAAAATCGCATGGCGTTATGTCAGGTGAACGTTGAGGCCAGCAAAAAAGAGCTCTGTCGTCTCGACCATTACGATATCCAACGGTCAGGTACTTCCACGTCGTACAAAGAAATTCCATTGGGGAGAAGCTCCATCCTGTTGCCAAATAAAGTTTACAATTTCACCAACTACTAATTGGGTAAATCACGTTCAAGAGTCGCCATTTTGCGTAGGTGGCGCTGCAAGCGATAAAACAACAAATTAGTATTCGCGCATGCGCTTATTTAAAACTTTATGGGTTAACCTTTAAATTGTGACCTTGAACCAACACACTACAACGCTTACAGTTGATACTATTAAAATTTATAACTGGGACATTCTTTTATGGACATACTGTATTTTAAAATATATATTATTCGTCTAAAGTAACTGAGGCCTCTGTTGCTTTTCAACTGCCACGTTGTAAATTAATAGGCTACCATCTGTTCTACTTTAGAGAACTGTTGGAAGAAAATAAAACTGTGCACAACTTGATTACGTGCTCTTAGTTCAATACTATGGTTGAAATTAGCGATAATTTCTTAGGATTGTTTTGCAACTCAATGTGAAAAAAAAAACACAAAATCATAGCCGCAAAATAATTTAGTGGATGTCATTTAAATCATTATTTTGGACATATATACGCCATTGCTAGTTTGGATTGTGTGTATGTGTATTCCGCCTTTCTTTGTCCGTTCTTAGAGTTTTCTCTATGACAATGGTGTGTGTCATGTCCAAAATAGTTATTTAAATCAATCTGTCCCATTGTAAGAATCATTCAAAGAACGTGTAAGGATGTGTGTGAAGGAAGCTGGGTGTTTTCAGAGGTGGTCTGAAGACGGTGGTAAGGGCGCTAAAAGTCACCAGGGTAAATCCCCAAAGGTCGTCATAAAGACACGTGTCACGAACTGCTCCAGACTACAGTTATTAAAATGTGGGAAGTCTTTAACGAAATGCAGAAAGTGGGGAGTGTGTGGAGGTTCGTGTGTCAAGGTCAAACGACCTTCCTTCATCCCTTCTCCTGCTGGCTCCGGCGCGGCGCTTCTCTGCGAAGGTCGAAGGTCGAAGGTCGGAGGTCTAATGGGTGAGCAGGGATGGGGGGTGTATATGTCTGGTCCCCACGTTGTTAGTAGCGCCAGAGCCGTCGCGAAAATTCGCTGCTCCCACCCCCCATAAGCGACGCGACGTCATTTCCGGCATTCCAGATTGTCTGACGTCTGACTGTCCGACAGTGCAGCGGCGCGTCAACCAATGAGAACCGCCGGCCATATTTGAGACACCAGCACTAGCGGGAAATCACTGCCTATAGTCTGTGCCATTTAACTTTAAATTTCAACAGTTCCCAGAAGCTGCAATAAATTTCCCAACTGTCAATTTTAAATTGACACATGAGGGATTTTTTTTGAACCGACTCTGACGAACACACGAGGTTGTTTGCAAGCAAAAGCTTTTCAAAAAAAAACACTGGTGGAAGGATACGTAGGCCATTCATTGGTAATCCTTTTGAGAACCGTCAAATTTGAGATAAGTTAGATGACAGGTTGTAATTGACTGCCAAACAAAGTGAAATGAAACAATATAGCATATTTTTTGCGAAATTTCAAATTTTTTGTTTATGTTTTTCATTTACTATAAATGAGAGCTGTTTTTTTTGCTGATATTCTGTTCTGCTCAGTCACTTCAGCTTTTTTATATTTATTTACTCATTTTAATTTTACATGTGGTGAAGTCAAACCGCTGACCACCTTGTCTTACATTTAAGCCCATAAATATTGGCCTATACCATTAAATAATTTTATTAATAAAAAATCAACATCAAATTTAAACTTAAGTAGTTTTTGATTCGTAGTAATAAAAATACAAGTGTATCGATGTATGCCCATTTACATCCGGTCTTAATTCGTACTGAAAACACTGAATACTTATATAAAAATAAAACAAGAAAACTGCATAAGAACAAAAATTATGACTTACTAAATAAAAATTATGTAAACTTGAGTGCTTTACGTTAAAGGCTAAACTATTCATCACTAAACTGTAAGTTTTAAAGATTTAACCTAGGCCTATCTCAAAACAATGTAAATAATCATCTCCATACATAAACTTGCCCATTTTTGCTTGCTATATCTTTATTATTCCAATATTAAAAAAAATACTTTCTAAAAGGTGGGTGTGAGATTTTTTTTTTCCTTTGAGAAATGACCTATCACTAACTAAAATAACTTTAACGCTGATAAAACGGAAAAAGCTGGACAATATAGTTGAATTTTAGAAAAATAGCAAGATACTATTTCCCCACTGGATTTTCACAATTGTTGTAGGCCTAATTGGCCCTCCCTATTTAAAGATTTTTCACCTATGTTTTAGTGAACACAAATGATGTAGGCATGAACAAAACTTCGTCAAAGATTGACAGAAGAAGACTGTTGCCACCACCTGGTTTGCGACATATTTTCCATCGAAGCTCGTCACAAGGAGTAGTTTTCGCTACAGTTTTGCTATTGAAGCTCGTCGCAAGTAGTAGTTTCCGCGAAAAGTTTTGTCATCGAAGCTCGTCGTAAGCAGTAGGTTTCGCAACGTATTTGCCATCGAAGCTCGACGTGGGGAGTAGGTTTCACGACATATTTGCCATCCAAGCTCGTCGTAAGGAGTAGTTTTCGCTACAGTTTTGCTATCGAAGTTTGTCTCAAATAGTAGTTTCCGCGAAAAGTTTTGTCATCGAAGCTCGTCGTAAGCAGTAGGTTTGGCAACGTATTTGCCATCGAAGCTCGTCGCAAGGAGTACTTTCGTGACATATTTGCCATCGAAGCTTGTCGCATATAGTAGTTTCCGCGAAATGTTTTGTCATCGAAGCTCGACGTAGGGAGTAGGTTTCACGACATATTTGCCATCGAAGCTCGTCGTAAGGAGTAGTCTTCGCTACATATTTGCCATCAAAGCTTGTCTGAAGAAGTAGCGTCGCGTTGACGTGCCGAGCAGAGGGGTGAGTGATTGTCTCCGAGGGTGTTGTCTGTCTGTGAGAGGGAAAAAAACTACTGAGTTGGGGAGGGAGAGGGGGGTGGCTAGAGGTGAAATCCTCGCCTTGGGGATAACGACACGGGCAGATCTGTCTCACCCGCTAATGAGCCACGGTGCATGTGTTCCCCCTTCCCCTCTCTTCGTCCTTCTCTCAACCAGACGCCATGCTGGAGCGCGTTTAATAGTCGCTACGCTCTCATAAATATCCCCCTCTCCCTCCGTCTTCCCCTTTTGCAGTTCTTGATTATTATGCTTCCGAACTGCCGACATCCTTCAGCCTACAGTCTCGCCCGCCGAGTTGGCTATTTCATTTTCTTTTCATTGCTATCAATTAAAGGAATAAGAACATTTATAACTAGGGACCGGAAAAATTCGCGGATTCGCTGATAACTAGGATAGCCTCCGTTATCCTCTGCACTTCTCAAGTAAACACGCGTGTGCATTGGTTACTAAATTGTGAGTCGTCTCCACTGGGTAGCTTGTGATTCGACGCTTCTTTGGTCGATAGTCTCTCATTGGCCCAGAGAGCTCCAGTTAAACCGCGAGCCAATAGCAGAACCAGCAGAATTATACACATGTTTGAATTTCAGCCTATCACGAAATGAATACGCGAATTTTTCCTGTCTCTATGTATAAGTAAGGTACATATTTAAATCCATGCTGTATATTTCTTGTAATTGTTAGAAACGCAAAAATTGATAACAGGCGTGTTCATACGCAGAATGTCCATGTAAGGTATTTGTTAATCTTATAAACTAAATGTAAAAAAAAAATTCTGAAAAATTGTTATTTTTCTGTACATATATTTTTTTGTAAATTTATATTTCAGTGTATCAAATTGTCATTTAGGATTGTAGGATGTTCTTGATATGCAAAATGTAACTATGTAAATGACTTGTTCCATAGCCTTGCGGTATCAACCAAAAAACAAGGGTCAGCGGAATGTAACTTAAATAAAACAAAAAAATTGATTCTTCTATAATTTTTATTCCGATAGCTCTTTTTTACATGTTGTAAGCAGTCGTAATATTTTCTTACCAGATGTTTACTAGTTATTTTCGAGCTTTTAAAGGTCGAGCAAGTATCGTGATTATAAACACCTGCCGGATCCAACCACTATGCATAATTAATATTTAATAAGTATCTGTTGAGAAATTTGTGAGACTAAACACAAAATACAAGATAGCTTTCGTGACACGTTCACAGTAAAAGCCCCCTCAAAGAACAGCAATGACAAGAAAATCAAACAACCAACACGGCGAATGAGAGCGAGCCTTAAGGGGTTTGGGGGGGGGGGGGGGCAGGCCCCGCCATCTTGGATTTTTCCATCTTTTTGATTATAATTTATTTTAAACTGTTTTCCCCAATTTTTTCGGCATGTCATGGCATAAAAAATACTTATCTCCGAGACCCTTTAGTACTGATTGCGACCACATATTCACAACAGGCTATAGTCTGTAAGCACCGCGAGGGAATAACTTAGTATTTCACGCGAGCGATGACCTGAGATGACGAGTCCTAATCTCCCTCAAGTACCGTCCCAAGATTTTTTCAGTAATTTTGTGTTTTTTCTCACGAATTTGAATAATTGTATTATATAGCCACAGTTAATTCTTTCTTATAAACGGTTTAATCAATAGGTTTTAGTAACGGGTAGAGACCCGGAAAATTCGCTGGTTCAATGACCTCCAGGATAGACTCCAATATCCTCTACAGACTCGGGCAAATGCCAACTGTTCATTGGCTGCTGACTTGTGAGTCGTCTCGACTGGGTGGCCTGTGATTCGACACTTCTATGAGCGTGGGTCTCTAATTGGCCCTCATTACTCCAGATTAACAGTGAACCAATGACAGAAGCAGCACTAAGGTATAATTATTTGAATTTTAGTATAACACGAAATGATCTCGCTAATTTTCCGGGTCTCGAGTAACGGGTGATGCATAGGTACCGAAAGACGCCTAATTGGTTTCAAAAGTTTTTAGGCCAGAACTATTTTCTATAGTTTGATATACAAAATTAGGTTTTGTTAAAACATAGTAGGTATATAGTGTAATGGCATGCCTGATGTTTATAACGACGTTCAGAATCTAACAAAATTTTCAGAATGACTGCAACTATAAAAATACTCCTGATGGAAACTATTTCATGTCCTATATAGGTACAATCTCTTTATGTGTGATATCTCCTCTAGCGAAAACAAATTTTCAATATTAAACATTACGAATTTGTCATTAAATAAAAAATTTACTAATATTGCGTATTTTGTTTCCTATCTTCTCCTCTTTAAGGTTTCCGGAAACACAGAGGCCAATTTATATTTCAACCCTAGCATTAACTTGCAGGCAATTTAATTTTTCGATCCAAACATGAATTGAGTGCACGAAATCATGTGGTATGCAGTTTTAAATTAACAGTTCGTAAGTAGCCTTTGTCTCAAAAATTACATATCATTAAAAAAATTAATAAAAACTTGGTTTTCCCAAATTCCGAAAAAGTCATGTTGCTAATTGGGGAAACCAATTATTTTTGACGTGACGTCTAATAAATCGATGAACGCCGGCTGCACGCACGAAAAAGTGTCCCGTTACGCACATTGTCCCGTTTCGCTGTGTCCCGTTACGCTCATTTTATAGTGCTCTTTGCTAACCTGAACCTCCTAGCATTGCGACCGAGTCCGTGGCGTAATTCTGTTATCATGCATTTCAATGTAACATTTTCATTGCTCTTTGCTAACGCGTTCCTCCGCAAATATATTATTTTTGACTGCATCTTGGTGTTGGATAAGCCATTTTCCTTCACATCATCCTTGAAACACTCCCATTCGTTTCCTACTTTTCCTATCATCGTCCTATCCTTAACAGAATAACACAAATTGGAAGAAGTTAAATAGCAAACATGTATAAAAGTTATAGTTAAAATAATCTCTTCGTTAAAGTAATAAACATATTTGATATGAGTGCAAATAAAAGTAAATTTATCAATTAAATTGTAGATTTCATTCCACTCCTTCTTTGTAGCCATACAATATAGTGACAATTTACTAAAAATGATTCAATTTTATTCATAAAAGTATACAATCATTTCATCAATGTTTTGTTATGACGTTGTTACGTTAAACTATCGTCCGTAAACCGACTTTACAGACAACCAATTTTTTTTAAATTTACGAATGGTATACTAAGACTGAAAAGTTTTAAGACAACTGCTACTTATAAACGGCTAATCCAAAACTGCATACCTAACATGATTTCATGCGTTAAGTTTATCAGCATAATTAAATATAAAACCTTATTTATTTGATAAAACAATTTTTCAAAACCCACATACTTTAATTGTATTATTTATTCTATTTAAATCACTGGCAAAAGTAAAATTATAAAAAACCAAAATAATTTTGGAAACCACCCCATGAATATTTCATCTGGCATTTTGGCGGCCGTGATTTTAGCGTTTAATGAGTGGTTTTGGTTCCTCGCCGTGTTGGGATATCGAGTTTTTTTTTTTTTTTTTTTTTTTTTTGCTTCAAAGCAAGCAACACGTGGAATGAGTGTTAGCCGACTTTCGCAGAGCAGTCAGATGCACGCCGGTTGGCACTTAGAGGGATTCCGGATTCGAGTCCCGGGTAAGGCATGGCTCTAGAATTAAAAATGTATAAATATGATTACATATTTGAAAAAAAAAACGTGTATGGGGGCTTTCATTGGTCGCCAGTCACGTTGCAAATGCGCTTTATAATACGAAGCTCGACGCGAAATTTTAAGGTAAAAATAACGTGATAAATACTTATAGGAAAATTGGGGTTTTAACAACACTTCTGGACGCGAATCACTCGTAGTTTCCACGCCCGCCGCTAGAATTCGCTGCCGGAGCAGCTACGTCGACTATCGAATCATTCCATTTGCTGACCGAAATTTTAAACTACTTTTATAATGAAAATGTTCCGATAAAATCGAGAGAAAAAAAAACTTGAAAAGAAAAATAACGAAACTCCTACTATGGGCCTGATTTCCAAAAATTAATTTTATTAGAATGCTGTCCGACTTGTTAAAATTTCATTCAATATTTAAAACTAAAGTTTCCCTTTGGCTTTGTGAACTTTGGTTTCGCACCATCCGCCACAGATGGCAGCACCGTGGTTACACATTTCCGTTCCATTCACGAAATCACTCGTACCACGTGAACAAACCTCGTGTGATGCCTTGCAAGTGACAGTTGGGAAAGGTTTGAGACAATTTAACGTGATACGGACTGATGTGAGACTGTTTTTGGAATGGGGAGGGAGAGAGAGAGAGAGAGAGCGGTGTAACATGAGCGGTAGAATACGCATCTATCTTGTCTGCAGACGAGGGCGCCTTTAAATTTATAGCCGAGGCGACACCGGAGAAAACGTAGGCAACCCCCTCCCTGTTCCAGTGCGTCTTGTGACAAGGGCATCGAATGTGACACCCCTTACGTCTTCACACCTCCCGTCGTGCGTGCGAGAGGGGTTTTTTTTCACAGTGAGCTGGCGACAGGCACCAATCAACGAAAGTCAGGATCGCTTGGAAAACGAGCGCCGGGGAATTGTTTCGGATACCTACCTACTTCTGCTTCGCTGCAGGGCGGGCGAATGGTTGGGGCAAAAGTGAAACCAAAATCCCTGGCGTCCGGTTGAGTTTTGGCATTGTTAGTATAATTCATAGGTAACCTCAGGCCCGTTCTACAATGACGCGAAAGCGGCAGGGGCGTAGCCAAGGGGGGAGGGGGGGGTTGAACCCCCCCCCTAGCACCAAATCTTTAATTAAATTTCTTATTCATCAGTCAAATAAATTTCATATTAAAAATTGATAAAATTTTTACCATTGCAATATTTAAATTTAAGTACCGAAAACTGCTAAAATAGCACTATTTTACACCTTAAAATACAAATTTTCCCGGCCCCCGCTTTAATACGGGGGGGGGGGGGGGGAGGCAATGCTTCTTAACAGCCCCCATACACAATCCTGGCTACGCCACTGGGAAGCGGAGACGGAATACGTAAACGGAGTCGGTTTCTACAATAGTACGCAGACAGAGGAAGATCCGTGCGTACTGGCTCGGCGGGAACCACACATAACTTAGAAACACGCAACTTAGAACAGACATAAGTTAGAAACCTCGAAAAAAAAAAAATCCACGTAACTTAGAACTGTCATAAGTTAGAGCTGGCTTAAGGGTCTTGTGCCCCACGGGTTACCCGTCAACCTCGTGGGATGAAGAGCGGACCAATGAAGTGTCGGAGTTGTAGTCGGCTCTAGTATCTGAGTGAGGCTCTCTGCAAGACCCAAAAAGGGCGTGTGATGCGATTATATAGCCTCTCCCGCTTACGGCAACCCATAGCCTTCTCGTGGCGCCAGTGTTTAAACAAATATGGGCAATGCCGGGGGTGCCCACTCCTCAGACTTCCTCGGTATGTCGGAACGGGAATTCTGGTGGATTAGTAAGATGGGGGTAGGTGACTACGACTTGCCTCTGCAGAAGGTCCACTGGGGGGTTTTGGACCCCCAAACCCTAGGTGGTGTCTCAAAGCATCGGATTCAATGTGAAGAACCCAGGATGCATATGGAATAGCGAAGGGTGGCAGCGTGGCCGGGTTTCGCTCCCTGTCCGGGCACCCGGGCCCTGGCAAGGCTGTAACCTTCGGGCGGTGGATAGCCCAAGGGTCGGCAATTAAGGCAATCCTTGGTTTTGTGTTACCATACCTACCCGGGCTCTGGAAAAGCTGTAACCTTCGGGCGGGGGATATGCTGATATTGAAGTACCCAAGGACATCCAAGTCCGGATTAGGGGGTGCTCTCCCGCCATGAGGCTGCCTGGGAAAGCACTATACCTGAAGATGAAGGGTGCCATGGGACTGATCCTTTACTGTGATAGTTCCCTGCTGAGATTTCCTCAAATGGCTCAGGATCAGGATTGGAGTAGGAAACGTGGTGGTAGTGGTCCTCCTATGCTTGGAGAACACTCCGAAGGGTCCCCGCCCTGTTGACGAGTGGAAGTGTTGAGCTACTTAAGCTCGGGTACTAGCCTGCTGAGCTAGTAGGGGTTGGATAGGCCTCAGCTGGATCACGAGTAACTGGGTGACCGAGGGGTCCCAGGGATGTGAGAGGTATGGTTCCGTGTCGTTGCTACTCAGATCCCTCAGAGGGGGCTGGCTCTGTTGGAGGTCAGGGGGTGGACGGCGGAGCTGGGGGTGTCTCGGTGGGGCCGAAGTTGGGATGGGTCTCCTCAACCTCTCGACCTAGCTGGGCACTCCCCAGTAACATGCCGCGATCGGAAATGGCGTATCTATTTCTCGGTTCTAGGAACCCATGTCAGACTCTGGAAACAGTGTCTGGCATGTAAAAGATCAATCTTTCTCCTAACCGGGATCAAGCCCTAACGGGATTATCTGCCTGGGGGAGTTATGATGCAATTTTGAGATGTGAATCTTTGAATCTGTCATAAGTTAGAACGATAATAACTTAGAAACACACAACTTTAAAGTCATAACTTAGAACTATCGCAATTTGGAAGATTCTATCGTGTGTATTTCTAAGTTGTGTGTTTCTAAGTTGTTACAGCACCCCTGGCTCGGCAAAGCTGAGCTCTTCCGTTTACGTTACTCCGTGCGACCAATAGAAGCCGAGTGACATGGCTGCGGGGGTGGTAGCCATGTTTGTTTATGTTCTAATTACGTTAAAGATTGTTTTAAGTAAAATAATATTTATTTTCATTATATAAGTCATGTTAACGGTTCTCGAAGCATGAAATAATTTTTAACTAATTTTTTTTATTTCGTAACATTGAAATGCAGTCTCACTGACTGTCACTTGTAGAGTTTCCGTGCATTGCGGAAGCAGCAGATGAGATAGCGAAATGTTCCGGAAGATACGGCTCCATTTGCGTGCAAGTTACATGATATGTGTAGGCTAGACCACAGTAACATTTACAAGTTGTAGGTTTTTTTTTAATTATGTATTTTTTTTTAAGTTTTACATTAAATAATATGGAGGAGGCCGGACAAAATTATTTTTCCCCGGGCTCTTAGTTTCTCTGTACTACCCTGCTTCTCTGGTATGTGGAGCTGTAATCATAATAGCTCGTTCGGCATGATGCGACAGCAAATAGTGTTGTTGTGAATCTGTGTCTACACACAATGCAAACAAAAATAAACTATTATGTATACATAATGTCCACACAAATCTGTATAAAAAAATTTCAAAAAAAATGTTCTTAAAAAATAATTAACTTATTTTGCAATTTTCTGATTGAAATAAAGATAATCCAGCTTCCACTGTCCCTCCTATAGCTGTTCCAGTTCAAACAGATCCATGCATACGGCCTTTTACAGTGTATGACTTATGCTCTAAGGGTTCAAAGTCTGGGTGATGACATACCGGAGCATGGCATTTCCCCCCCTCAAATAACTATCACTGAGGAATTTTCAGAATGTGCACATAAAATGTTTAGGGTCATTACATGTGCACAACACGTGACAATCATAAATGTTTACAATTTATTTTTAATCAACACGTTTGACAAATGTTCACGAAGTTGATTTAACATTTCATTTGAAAGCGAAGGAAATGTACCATTTTAATGGTAGCTATTTTCTACTCAGAATTTATTAAGCTATTAAAACTACCCACCATTAATCAAATTGCCTGCTCTCTCTAAATTACATTATGATTTCATTAAATTTGCTTCAAAATTTACCAATTTAGTTCATTGCATGTTTGTTTATTGTCATTCATATAACATTTTCAACCTTTCTGTAAATAAATTGGCTACAATACAGTTCTTTCTAATACATATTGGTTTCATGTAGGAATAGAATGAATTTAAAGTTCAATTTTTTGTAGGAAGGGGACTTATTTTCTCTGAGCTTCCTCTTTAAATGCTTTTGCACTGAAATTGTACGTAGTTTCAAGTTGCATGATGATTTAAGTACAGGACCAAAGAGCATCAAAATATGTTAGAACTATTCATAATATTGCAGATTATTCCAATGTGGTATTCCTTATTTTCCTATGTTGTATGTTGGTACCTATACTTAATTTGTGTGTTTATTACACAATAGTGTGCATAACGTTGTAGCAAAAATTTGAAATTTACCCAACACTTGGGGCCCGCAGTCAAGACGTAAAACTGATTTTTTTAATGTCCCTAATATATTTTCCAACAGGGTCCGGAATTTCTTGGGTTGAAAAATTTATTTTCCAGGTTTATGACAGTAAAAACAAAGTTTTTTTTCTTCTTCTTTCACCTCCTTGCCAATCTAGCCTCAGTGCAACAGATGGCTTGGCAATGTTATTACACGTGACTTACAAATTAAACAAAGAATTTATTTTTTGGAAATGATCACAACTATATTTGAGTGCAGTAGTTGACTGATTCAGATTTAACCAGAGGATTTGGGGGTTCTAGAGTGTCTGAAATTTTGAAAAATAAAAGATTCCTTCAAAGGCTATTTTAACTCCTTTCTGACCCCGTGAAACAAAATAATCAAAACTGATTTTTTGTTATTACTCCGGTGCTTTTTGTTTGGGGAGGGGTTGTTATGGCGGGTTATGGCCCAATTGCCCATTGCATAGGATGGCCACTGTTTGAGTGATCAACCAGGTAGTCAAAACATAAATTATTTATAAAACTTTCAGTAGCCTACATCTTTTCTCTCCATAAATAGCAAAATAACTTCATTTTTCGAACTTAAACTAATTCGATAATTTTATTGACTTCATTTTGCTACAAAATATTGCATTCAAAAGAAAGTCACGTTTCCCCACAATTTATTTACAACAAAGTTGAATACTGTGTGATTATGTTTAGAGAAAAACCACAAATAAGAAACTTACATTTATAAATTGAAACAATTTAATTCATGTGTAAAACTACATTTTTTTCAAGGAATAATGCAGTACTCTTGGTACAACATAGTTACAATTTAAAACTCTAATATATATTTATGGATGCATAAAAATGAATTTTGAAAAAATATACATAAATATAATTTTGAAAATTTGTCTACAGTCACACTATAAATAAACTTTTATCAACTTTTGGTCCCATTTACAGTGTCAATCACATTTCTTTAAATTTATTTAGTAAAACTGCAAACAACACTGTCAGAAATAATACAAAATTGTATTTAGGCACCAACTGTACACATGTCATCATGAATATGTCTCGTATATTCGAAACAAAACTTAAAATTCTTCTCAAAAATGTTTAAATTTCAGTAAATAATTTAACTGCTTAAAGTTTTTACTTATTTTAAATCTTTTGTCATACAAATTTATACTCATTTTATTAAACTACAATACAGAATTCAATAATAGCTTAAGAATCGAAAATGTGTTTCCGCTTAACTATTCACAGTACTCTCTTAATATAAAAAAAAAAAAATGAAACTGTATTTATATAATTAGTTTAAACCAACTGAATAAACAAAAATCCAGACAAGTTTTGAGTTTCACAATCAATGTACTGGATTGTAGTGACAGCTTAATGCTTTGGAATGTTTGAAACTCAAAACCAAACTGCACCATAACCACAAGAAAATTGAAATTTTTTTTTTTACATTAATAACAAACTAATTAATATCACCTATTACATTAAAAAAATCGTGAATTATTATTATTTTTTTTTTTTTGCAAAAATAACACTAGCATGAAAGTATGACACACATGGGTGGTATTATAGACAAGTATGTATGCCTCGTGGCACACAACAATAAGATTCTCGCTACAGTCGCACCAGCTTAAAAGGCAGCAGATAACAACAAAACTTGGCACACATGTCAACACACAAAAATAGGTAAGAACAATTTAACATAATACTACAAAGCAGGGTTCCCACTCTCGGACTCTATACAATTCCCTGGGAGTTCCCTGTCAAACTAAACATATTTTCCCTGACTCATCAAGTCATCAATCAAGACCACATACATACATTAATCCTATTGAAACTTATTTCAGTCCAGACATAAATTGTCAAACTGACCACACAATATTATCCAGAAAACTACACGGTTTGCATGGTTATCACATTTATCGATGCTATGAAAACAACGCAGCAAGTTTGTAACATTAAATCACTATATTTGAGACCAAATGTAATTTTTAGAGACAAGATTTTATGGTTTTTATTTTTAGGTCAATTTCATTTTTTAAACAGGAGATTTTGGTGTTATTCATAAAAATGGTATATCATTTTAAAAATATGAAAACTAAAATATTTCTTAGTACAGTAAACTCCCTATTATCCGGTGCGGATGATCCGCGGTGCGGATTATCCGCGCATGCTACGAAAAAATACAGCACATATGTAAATCTGTATTTTATTACAAGCGAGCAAATTTGAACTCTACTGACGAGTGTTTGTGTGCAGTATACAGTAAAACGCCACAGGCCTTCTCGGAACTCACACAGTAGGCTGGCATGCTTTGCTATTTTTGTCTCTGTCGCGCTTTGTTTCTAGTCGTATGGTTGCTTTGACGAGCAGACAGTCAGCCAAAGTCGTTCCCCTCCCCTTCCTCCTCCCTCACCCTCATGGCTTCTTCCTTGCTTTCTCTCTGGTCTATTGACACGCCCACCTTCTCCTCTCCACTCACCCTTTTCAGTTGACACTGAGCGTAATTGCTGACCAGTCAAAGTTTAGTTTTGCCTAGTTACGTCATGTTTTAGTGTTTAGTGTTTAGTGTTTGTGTTTGCCTGGTTTGGTGTTTTTCGTTACGGATTTAAAATGGCAGAAAAGCGGAAGAAGGTCGTGTTGATGATTACGCAAAGACTGGAAATGATCTCTAAAGTAGAAAATGGCGCTTCAAGGAAGGAAATGTGTTTGGATTATAGAGTCGGGGAAACAACAGTGCGTGACATTTTAAAGAAATAAGGACAAACTATCTAATTGTAACTTTTACTGTACATAAATTTTTAGAGTTTTCAATTTTTAAATTTTTAAGTTTTAAATTTTTAATGTTTCCTTTTTTGTTTTCCATTTTCAGCTCTTTTGCAAATTATTCGCGATTTTCACTATCCGCGGTGGCCCTGCCACTTAATTTCGCGGATAATCGGGAGTGTACTGTACTAATTTCACAATTGTGACTGACATATTGTTTCGTACTGAAACTGTTACCAGATAACATGAAAGTCAAAAACGATAGCCGGACGTCCGATGACGCCGGTACCAGACGAACCACTGAGTCTTTCCTGATGGCCACCAGGATCGCTTGAGTTAATGGCAGCGAAATGGCGCCATATTTGAATTTTGAAGCGTCCAACACTTGAATTAGTTAACATAAATCTAGGGTAAGCACTATTTACAAATCCAACATACCGCCCACCAAAATGCATATTTTAAACATTTATTGGGCGGGCAACGGGCACAGCTTCACCACAGGCCGTAGAAAGGTGCCTTGTTGGGTCTTCACCTCAGCCACTCTCACGACACCATCTGAGCCAGGAAAAGTCTTCACAATACGGCCTAACTTCCAGCACAATGGTGGTAGATTCGGATCTTTGATGAGAACCAAGGTGCCAACACTGAGGATGTCTTGGTCAGTTAGGCTCTTGGGTCGTTGCTGCAGCTGTTGTAGATAATCCTGGTGCCAGCGCTTCCAGAATGACTGATGCGCTTGCTGGATGAGTTGCCATCGAGACAAACGATTTAGCTTGAGGTGGGACAAATCTGGTTCGGGCACTAGTGCAGGAGGCCCCAAGACTAGAAAATGACTGGGTGTCAGAGCAGCCATGTCGTTTGGATTATTTGAGAGAGCACACAGAGGCCGTGAGTTGAGAATGGCCTCCACTTGTGTCATGAGAGTGTATAATTCTTCATAAGTGAGTACCTGAGCACCTACACTCTTTATGAGGAGAGACTTCACAGACTTTACACCTGCCTCCCACAGGCCTCCAAAATGTGGTGCTGATGGGGGATTGAAATGCCAGGTAACTTGGTGTTCAACCAGCGACTGAGCAAAGGAGTCATGTGTATCCTTGCTTGACATGAAGGCTCTTAGTCCAGTCAACAAGCGACTGGCACCGACAAAGTTAGTCCCGCAATCGCTGTGAAGGTCAGAGCATCGCCCCCGACGAGACAAGAAACTGCGAAAGGCAGCTATGAAAGCATCTGTCGTCAGATCAGAGGCCAGCTCCAAGTGGATTGCCTTGGTGGCAAAGCATACAAACAGGCACAAGTAGGCATCCTGGATACAGGCCTTCCGCAGTCGGGACATGGTGATTTTAAAGGGTCCAGCATAGTAGACTCCTGTCTTGAGAAATGGCTTGGCTTGTGTGACACGATCGACTGGAAGATTACCCATGGGTGGGTTTCGAGGCACAGGGCGAACTCGAAAGCATAAAGTACACTTCTTCAGCCGTTGACGAATGAGGCCCCGAGCACCTACAATCCAGAAGTCACGTTGCACAGCAGACTGTAGTATGGTGGGACCACAGTGCATCAGATGGATGTGAAGGTGGTCAATTACAAGGTCTGTCAATCTGTGGTGTTTGGGCAGTAGAATTGGATGTCGTTGGTTGTAAGCCAAGTCTGATAGTTCCAAACGTCCGCCCACCCTGAGAATGCCAGCAGGATCCAAGAAGGGAGACAGCTTGAAGAGTGGACCCCGATATGGTTGGTTAGCTTGCAGAGCTTTGATATCAGATGCGAATGCTGAAGCCTGGGCTAAACGAACCCATACCATCACGGCATCCTTAAGCTCATTAGCATCTGGTGGACTACGGGGGGGAAGTTTCTTGAAGCGCAAACGTTGCACAAAGCGGAGACAATAGGCCGTAATGCGTTTGACCTTGCTTAAAGATGAGAACCTTTCCAGCAGCGTAGTGTCTGCCAGAGGGTTGACACTATGCAAGGTAAAGATCCGTTGTTCCATCACTGTTTCGTCCATGCTGTCCATCAAGCCGGTGAGTTGTGGCCATTCCTCTGGTGGCTTATACAGCCATGATGGACCGGTCCACCACAGCGAGTGGTCAGCTATCTCACTTGGAAACAAGCCCCTAGAGGCACAATCAGCCGGGTTGCTGTCTGACAACACATGATTCCAGTGCTTTGCTGGGACAAGGTCATGGATTTGGCCGACACGATTTGCAACAAAAGTTTTCCATTTATGAGGTGATCCACGGATCCAGTGGAGGACAACTGTAGAGTCTGTCCAGGCAAATATTTGGTCTAGGTTCACATGAGGTCCATAATTTTGCAAGATTCTATGCATTGTGCGAGCAAGCAGCAAAGCACCACAGAGTTCCAGGCGAGGCAATGACACTCTTTTAATTGGGGCTACCTTTGACCTTCCAACCAGAAGGTATACAGATACTGAGCCATCAGGTGAAGTGGCTCTGAGATAAACAACTGCCGCATAACCTTGCTCCGAACTATCAGAGAATCCATGGATCTCTAGTAAGAGTTCTCTTTGGGTCACTGGGACAAATCTTGAAATAGTGATGCTAGCCAGACTAGGAAGCTCTCGCTGGAACCGCTGCCACGTTGCAAGGATGTCGGCAGGAGGAGGGTCATCCCAATCTATGCATCGAATCCACAAGTGCTGAATGAGGCATTTTGCAAGCAGGACCACAGGTGACAGCCAACCTAGAGGGTCAAATATTCGCGCCAAGTCGGACAGTATGCTCCGCTTCGTAGCTGTCGAGGAAGTAGGTTGAACATTGTAAGCGAATGCATCCACTTCAGATTGCCACTGCAGACCCAATATTTTGACGGTGGGAAGTCCACAAGTGTTGTCCAAGGGGAGAGCCTTGCTGCCCTGCACCAAGTCTTCGGAAAGCCAAGAGAGCAGAGATAAATCATTACTGGCAAATTTTCGCAACTGAAAACCACCAGCCTTGAGGAGGTCAATTAACTCTCTTTGCAATGAGATAGCATCACGTGCATTGGGTGCTCCAGTTACAACATCATCAACATACGTGTCTTTTAGGAGGACTGATGATGCCCGAGGGAATCTATCTTTCTCATCTGCAGCCAGTTGATGGAGTGTGCGGATAGCAAGGTAGGGTGCAGATGACACGCCATAGGTAACAGTGTTGAGCCTGTACTCACAAACTGGATCATCATCAGATGGTCGCCACAGAATTCGTTGACAGTCGCGGAATTCCTCTTGAACTAGAATCTGACGGTACATCTGTCGTATGTCAGCAGTAAATGCAACTGCATGATCTCGAAATGAGAGAAGAATGTCAGCTATGTCTCTCTGCAGTTTGGGTCCCGTAAGTAATTGATCATTCAGAGAAGTTCCTTTGCTGTCCTTGGCCGATGCATCAAAGACCACACGTAACTTTGTTGTACTACTGTCTGGTTTCAAAACTCCGTGATGCGGAATATAAAACGACGGTGTAGTCAACTGGGGTTCTTGAACCATTGACATATGACCCTGGTCAATGTAATCTGACATAAATTCTACATAGGATGCCTTAAAATGAGGGTTTTTGTTCATCTTGCGTTCAAGGTAGTAAAAACGTTTTAGTGCTTGAACACGTGATTCCTCAAAATGAGGTGAAGGCTCCTTGAAAGGTAAGGCCACACTATATCTACCATTCTCATCTCTTCTGCAAGTCTCGAGAAAGATCTGTTCACATCGAATGTCCTCAGAGGAAGGCTTTGGGGGTACAATAACCTCTTCCACCTCCCAAAACTGCCGAACTGTGTCGTCAAGTGTTGGTGTAATAGAATGAAGTGATACACAACTGAGCGATACTGTAGATGTGGGTACTCTCCCCATCACTACCCATCCAAAGACAGTGTCAATCGCTACAGGGACCTGGGTACTGAGACTTAGTGTGCGTCCGCTCAGCACATAGGGAAACAGATCTGCCCCAATTAGCACATCAATAGGCCCAGGCTGTGCATAGTGAGGGTCAGCTAGTTGCAAATGGGAAAGATGATCCCATGAATGAGGGTTCAGTTGTGTTGTAGGCAGTGAGCCAGTGATCTTAGGCAAAATGAAGGCAGTGAGTGACAATCGCGGACCCTCCTGACCAACTGGTTTCACTAAACAGTCAACTACTCCCCTAGCGACATGCACTGGTACCTGGGAAACACCGTAGACTGGCAGAGCTGCCTTTCGACGTATTAAGCCTAGCCTCTTCACACAACCTTCTGTCATGAAGCTGGATTGGCTGGCAGAGTCCAAGAGTGCTCGAACTGTGTGAGTCCTGCCAGAGCTGACTGGAATTTCTATGAGTGCAGTGGACAGCAAAATCGTAGATGGACTATCTTGATTATGCAGTTCGGATGCAGCCAAATATTGTCCAGGAGATGAAGCACACAACGCATTCACACCATCATGGTCTGGTGACTGTGGTCGCATGTCACTAAAATGAAGTAGTGTGTGATGTCGAGAGTCACAAGACCGACAATGAGAAGACGAAAGGCATGCACTTGCATGATGAGACGTTCGCAAGCAGTTCAAACAGAGGTTTCCTGACCTCACCATCTGATACCTTTCCTTTGGGGATGACTCAAGGAACTTGGGGCACTGGTAGATTTCGTGAGGTCCACTGCATATGACACACTTCACTGACTTGGAAACAGTGTTTCCTGCGAATGACTGATGTTGCACATATCTAGAAGCTGGCTTAGAATAAATAGACGACTTGCTCTTAAAGGTTTTCCCAGACGTCACTAGCTGTGACTCAGCTGCACGGCGATAACCCTCTAAAAATAACAAAAACTCGGTAAGCTTGGGTAACTCTGCTCCCTTGTCATTAATAAACAGCTCCCACTGGTTACACAAAACCTTATCCAGCTTAGCTTCAATGATATGCAGCAACAGCGGGTCCCATTTTTCAACATTGACATCCAGCACTCGTAATGCCGCAATGTGCTCTGCCAGAAGAGACATCATCTTATTCACTGATGCTGGGGCCTCTAATGACACAGATGGTATTTGCATAATTGCTTCAATGTGCAATGAAACAATCAAGCGCTTGTTACTGTACCTCTTAGACAGTAGTTCCCAAGCAATACTATAGTTCGAATCAGTCAAGGGTAATGCCTGAATTACTGCCAACGCGTCACCAGACAAAGATGACTTTAGGTAAGATAGTCTCTCTACATTGGTGAGACTTCTGTTGTCTACAACTAGAGCCTCAAACAGGTTTGAGAAGCTGAGCCATTCTGTTGGATTACCCTGAAAGTGGGGTAAATCAATAGCTGGCAGACGGGGTGACGACCCAGCTGCACATTGATTACGTGTTTCTTTGTTCCGGTTCTTAGAATCCTGCACTAATGTGTCCCAGATTGCATTAACTTCATAATAAAGATCGTCGAAGTGATTTAGCCTACTTGTATGCCTTGTGTCATCAAAATCAACTTGCTCCTTGCATGCCAATTCATAAGCCAAATGGTCATCTTCAAACCCATTACGAAGCTGAGATAAGTCCCGACAGGTTGCAAAGAATAATGACTGCTTGGAAGTGTCTGTAGTAACCCTTTTGGCCAGATCCGCGGCACGCTGTAATCGGTTTTCGGCACGCTCCAGACGTCGCTCCAGAGCTGAAACACTGTCAGTCATGGTTGTGTTTATTCTACTTAAGTACACTCAGTCAAAAATGGAAGCACCAACTAAAAATTTAAATGTAAACGATTTTTCAGCAAAAAATCGATTCTGAACCGAGTGGTGTTTATAAAATCGATTTTATAACTAAAATCGATTCTAAACCGAGTAGTGTTTAAATAATCGATTTTCAATGTCCTGCGAATCGATTTTGTATCGATATGTGTAGTAATGCCGAACAAAGACTTGGCAAAATCTATGTTAACGGTCTACTTAATAATTCAAAGTCATTTTCACCGCCAGTCTTAGAAAACACGCAATCTTATAGCAGACCGGTCATTATCAGTATCTGGTTACCGTGGAAAGATAAGAAATAATAGTGCGGCACGACACAAAAGGCTTCGTCAGCACCAACACCGTCAGTGTGATAAAGGCAATTTTTATCTTCCCTTACGCACTCAGTTCTTATCTTCCCTTACGCACTCAGTTGTTATCTTCCCTTCCACTGGAAGCTAATAGCACATTAAGATGATAACCCGTTCACGTTTTTATGGCGGGGCAACGACGGACAAAGGAGACTCGGTACAATGAACGACGCAAACAAACACTCCGAATCTCTCCACGTAACTAGAACTGAGCCCGATAGCTCAGTAATCGCGGTTAGCGGATTGATCCGGCCCGGAGGACCAAATGTTTCGTACTGAAACTGTTACCAGATAACATGAAAGTCAAAAACGATAGCCGGACGTCCGATGACGCCGGTACCAGACGAACCACTGAGTCTTTCCTGATGGCCACCAGGATCGCTTGAGTTAATGGCAGCGAAATGGCGCCATATTTGAATTTTGAAGCGTCCAACACTTGAATTAGTTAACATAAATCTAGGGTAAGCACTATTTACAAATCCAACACATATGATGCACTATTACAATAAAATAATTTGCAAAAAATGTCCCAAAGAACTAATCAGAAAAATAAAAATAAATTGGTATATTTTTGAGTGTTTGAAAAATGTTCCAACATGATTAATGTAAAATATGTATCTAATAAGAAATGCAAGATCAAACCACATTAAATTAATTTGTTTTCCAATCCATTTGGTTTATACTTTCTGGCACAATGAATTTACGATAATAAAAGATAACATTTTCGTGGTTTCAGTAAAGTTTTGTCAAATTGCTGATTGATTTCATGTTTTTAGTTGAATTTTGACCCTAAATCATGTATTAACTTGCATTTTGAGGTTGTGTATTCTATTGACATCCTTTGTCGAGTTATTTCATTTTTATCGCCATTCACTATATAATCTTGTCCCTAGTAATTCATTGTGACCAGGTGATTGACAATACATGGTTCAAATCATTAAATTTATACATAGATTATTTATTGCTGTTTTCACTTACATTTATTTAGTAATGAAAATAAAATAATTTAATTATTATTAAAAAATTGGTTAGTATTAAAAATTACTAATCCAGATAGTAACTAACATTTTGTCAATAATTTCTATGTTTTTTCCAGGTTTTGAGGGATCTTTTAAATTCCCTGAATTTTCCCTGCTTTCCAGATTTTTCCTGCCTGCAGGAACCCTGCTATGGTTCAATTTTAAAACTACAATTTTCCTCATAAAGGTTCAAAAAATTACTGATGAATTCTAGAAATTAAGAGTGTTTGTCTTATTACAAAGTATTCTATAAGTAAATGAACATATGAGCATTTATAGGTGCAGCATAATTAGAAAATTTAGGGTGATGGAAAATTACAAAATAGATATAAACTAATCCATATAAAAAAAATTCAAGTTAACTTTGGAAGTTTGTCTAACATTTTAATTTATGTATCCTTAATTTATTCTTCCTACAGAAAAATATACTTATCACCATATCTAAAATATTAGAAATATATTTAGATCTTCCACAATACAACATTAAGATTTATTTTTATATATAAACTGGACGGCATAGGAGGTTCTATGAACACATCAATGTGTACTATGCTTTATGTGCTCTAATATAAAAAAAACTAAGTCTCCAACAATCTTTCAATCCCCTCAGCTGCCTGAAATCACAAACACAACACTAAAAAACTATTAATCCGAATACAAAAGTAACACTACGATTTACATTCCTTAAATATATCTTATCCTGCGCTAATATTGCCTTGAGGCCAAAACACGAGAAATCAAAATACTTAATACAACATAAAAAAATCACTTTTCGTTTTTAAAATAATTACACACACTTTAACATAATATTAAAAGTAGCTCACGGTAAATTAATGATCACAGATTTCACATACATATATTTATCATCAATGCATAACTGACAACATCATTAAGTCTATAAACAAAAAAATATTGGAAAGTAACAAAAAAAAAATGCACATTTTAAATGCTATAGCTAAAATTCATTAACCTAAAATTAATAAGCCAAAACACAAATAATACTAATTATAAATGATTTTCAGATGAGAAACTGACCTGGTTGAATATACAAAAAAGATAATTACTGGGAAAAATTTACCTTAATAAATTTTAAACAGTGTATCATATATGAACTATTAAATTTCCTTTAAAGATTATTCAAAACATTAACTTCTGCTAGCATTACAAACTGAAGAAAAATCATATCCTGTTTCAATTTAGAAACATTTACATGCTAGCGACTCATACAATAGGGGACAACATACAATAGGGGACAAGATTATATGCTTTTATTGTTAGGTCAATTTTGTTTTTAAAACAGGAGATTTTGGTGTTAATGGTTATATTATATTTAGAATTCTATTGATTCTTAAATATAGCATATTAACAAACAAAAATGACACATGATTTTGGCCATAATATATTGCACATTTACTATATACTAATTTTTAAGAAGCATGTTTCACTACTTGGAACAATAAAAATTAATTTGCCAGTATGTATTTGTGTGTTTGACAAATGTACCAATACCATAATTTGAAAATGAGTTACTAATAACAATTGCAAGATAAAAAAAATTTCCAATCTATTTGCTACATACCTTTTGGTAAAAATTTTTTTTGCAAAATAAATTAAGTAAATTGAATATATTATAACAAAAATTTAGTTTTTGTGATTTGAGTTAAATTTTGATTAATAATACAGTTTATTTATGAATTTAGTTGCATTTCGGTGTTATATAATGCATTGACATTTCTCTGTATTATTTCGGTTTTATCGCAATTCACCATATACATAATTGTTATTCCTAGGGTGTTCTACCAATTGGGTAGTTGGTCTAGGCTTTAACAACTTAATAACACGGGTACAGATTCTAACTACATAAATTTACAGCTTTTCCTCATTACCACATTTATCTTTCTTTGTACATATATCACACAAAATGCACACATATACTACTTACCACTTTACACTACAAACATAA
Organism: Bacillus rossius redtenbacheri; assembly: GCF_032445375.1. Taxonomy (NCBI): domain Eukaryota; kingdom Metazoa; phylum Arthropoda; class Insecta; order Phasmatodea; family Bacillidae; genus Bacillus; species Bacillus rossius. Next base: position 18,079,059 of record NC_086342.1, read on the forward strand.
AATGACACCTTTGAAATACATATAATGCACATAATATCATAGATTGGTAATGTTTCCAAAAAAAAAAAAACTCAATATCTCGAGGATAGTCATAATATTGAAATTTAACAAAATCATCAAGCAGAGAATTAAAATGTAACTAGCTTACCTGAATTTTATAATTTAGTGAAAATAAGAAAAAAATTATTGGACATAAAATTTACAGCCCCACAACAGGAACTATAATATTGCTATCCATACTTCAATTAATGAAATATATAATCAAGCACACACTCTCTTTTGTCATACAAATTCATCCAATTACTATCACTAACACAGGAATTCCATGTCGTCATCACAAAGTTTTACAAGCCAAAAATGCTTTCAACTATGTTTTTTGCACAGTAAAAACTTGTAAATCTGAAATACACTGAAAATGTGGTATATATTACTATAAAGTATCTAATCTTTACGACAACAGAATTACTAGTAGGTGTAGTATGGATAGTCAAAGGAACATACTTCTGGAAGACATAAAGATTGACTTTTGAGGTACCTATTAATTAATTAATAAACATATACATTATTTTTCAGTGTTTTGGGCAAGTTTCATGCTTACAATTTTAAAAAACAATTTTTCTTCCTGATCTCTTGACACGGAGAAACATGTAAGTAGGTAAGCCGCTTATAATTTGTACTATTAAGTTTCTTTACCAATTTTTTTTATCAATGTAGCCTATGTATGTATGTGTATGTAAAAATGGTTATCAGCTCAAAGTGCTGAAATAAGTCTATCAAAAGATTCTTTTAAAAGTCAGGTGATAGAAAATAAAATTCAAATGATGCTCAAAATTAAAAATATACATTGTACACTAAGCATGTGCAAAGCTTCGATAGAACAATCAAATTCAGTTTTTTTAATCGTCCATAACACTTCAAAACGATATAGACTATTCGCATTAAGAAAAGCTTTATATAATTCAAGCCTTCATGGAATTTATTTTTGTTAACTTCGGAAGACCGACATCTCGAAAGAGCATGACACCGTAATCAATTAATCTAAAGTGTTAAATACCTAACTTATTTGCAGCATTGTATTGCCTGCTGTGGGTTTTTTTAATTTTGTCTAATGAGATTACAAATGGATAAAGGTGCACAGGGATCATCACAAGTGAAAGAAGTACCATAAAAAAAGTGCAATAATGGAATTTTTTTTACAGACGTTGGCAATTGTTCCACACAATGTGATAGATGCAAACAATCATTCAAATGCCTGAGTGGTAAGTAGGTTATGTAACTACAATTTTATTGTACTGTTTTAATAGGTAATTTATAGGTAGTGTACACTGCAATATCTGTTCTCTGAATAAAATGCAACCTCCAAAGGGGTAAAAAAAAAAAAAATGAAAGTAAAATGCAATCAATTATGTCATGTTGCGATCACTTGTGGAATGTACACTTTTTGTAAGTTTTTATGCCTTCAACGTAATAACGTTTTATGTTGGCCTTTTTAAAATAAGCTTTTTGTCGTGGCGTTCGTAACAGCGGTTCTGTGGGGATCTTTGAAGCTTTATGATGTAATTTGCCACAAAATAATGTTAATGTGTGTAATATATTTGTATTGTCTAGATAAAAAATTTTGAGAATTTTACTATCAATCATCATACAATAAGAGAATTCCCCCAAAACAGGTTTCACAATTATTGCTAGTTTTTAATTGGTTTGGGAGTATACTTGATTTGTATTAGAAAATAGGAAATACCGAATATTAGATTTAAATCATCTGTGGAATAAATAATTATTGTTCCAGTTTGGTATTTTGCTATGTATTTTCCTATTAGAGTAGGTGCTCATCCAAAAAATTAACAATACTGAAAACTACAAATAAGTATTTTAAATGCTGCAAAACCTAACCAACAATTAACACCAATTAAATGTGTTTAAATTATAGCTAAGATAACCTAACCAATGGTTCACGCAGTTCAACAGGAGGGCCTTATTTTATATGTAGCTAACATAACCTAGCCATCCAATCAAATTATAAAACTATTATAATTTTAAAATTTTATTCTTCATATAGGGATTTTTTTTAAATATTTTGAATGTTTCAAAATATTAAAGAGAACTGATATTAAAGCTGTATTTTTTTTTGTGGAGCACTTACATATTTTATTCATGGGGGTAGTGAGTTAAGATTTAAAAAAATTAAGAATTTTTATTTTGCTTGTGAAAAGTCATTATTTGCATTCCATTCAACTTCACACAAATAATTATTCACTTTTAACTTAGATTAGCAATGAAAATTTACCATTCACACATGCCTATTGTACACCATACAATACAGCTTTTGTCGAAACACTTTAATAGTATTATTAAGTATATTACGTTGAAATTCTCTTAATATAAAGTAGTACTTCGTGCTAAGTAACATTTCAAGCTTTCACCAAAATTTTTTATTGAATACGTAGGTTACTAAATTGCAATGGTTTAGCAGATTATAATTATTCAAATAACTACGTAGTTAATAATAACCTAAACAAAATATTTGACTTTCAATTATTATATTACAATATTAAATGGGAAAACTTTGCAAATTGGAGCAAATAAAAACAATCAACCCATGTATTCATCAGATGAAAAATTAAATACATTATTTAAAATACACTTTAAACATTTGCATGACACACTGAATGTAGTTCCGTAAAATCCAACTATAAGTATTTCATGTTTTACTCAATGATTTATGAAGTAAAATGAAGATTCCAAATTATTTGTTAGCTTTTGAACCAAACCAAAAGAAACACACATCATAATTATTAAATAATTAATTACTGAACTTCAAAATATATACACGTAGTAACTATTCAATGAAATATTTTTCTGTAACAGAGGTTTTATAGAGCTTCTTTCATGTGTGTGTAAAGTTTGAATGCAATTTGAACTCTTTATCAACTGTTTTTACTATGATACCATTTTAAATCATTTTAATCAAAACAAATTATTTTCCATGTTCCATGTTCTATCTGAAAGTGCAAACATTCTAGACTTGCAGTAAACATTTTTTTGTGGAGCATTAATTTTTTTTTTCAATTGCCGCAAAGAGGGTTTCTATTGGTGATTCTGAACTAAATTATAAAATTACACATTTTCCTCATTACAAGAAAAATCACACAATACTTTAATAATTATTTAAAATTTATTTGCTAAATAAACTCTGCAGCTTAACACTTAAAGTAATTTAAACATTAAAATTCTTTGTTTTCAAAAACCATGAAAACCTCCAATAACCTACATAATATAAAAAACAGTTTGAAGGTACATTATCTTCATAACATCTATACATACTTAGATATAATCAATATAAAATTTAAGAAAAGGCGAATTGTTATTTGACAAAACTTTTCAGGAAAACGAGGCAAGGTAGAGTGCACTTTGTCACACTGTCAAACTTTATCTTTAAAAAAAAATCTTTTATTTTAACTTTAAATATAATTAGCTATATTAAGTCGGTTATAGCGACACTAGTGCAACCACGCTTGCTTTAGAACTCTTATTGGTATTTGTTTCCGTCAGACTTTCAGTTGCATGGGACAGGTTGTAAAATGGAAATTGTGGATATCTGGAACACCACAACTTTTTAAAATGTCAATAAACACATCACAGATGGTTAAAATTCTGGCCAAAAAACTAAATATGTATACATTCGTGTAAAAGTTGTCCACAACATTAATTTTACGGATTAAATTGTACAAAAATGTCCCAAAAAGATTTGAAAATCAAAGACAGTTACCATATTTACCCATTTATGCGTAATAAAAAAATTAATATTGCACTGTTGCTGTTGACTATATGCTTAGACAGCTAGCCTCTGTTTGTTTTTAATAAATATGACTCGGGTAAAATAGCTCAGCAGTGAGTGTAAGGCATCATGAACTGTACTGTTAGGCTACGTCTGCTGCCTGTTGGACGGCTTCCCGGCCGCCGGTTAAGTGGTTTTGCAAGAGGGAGAATCTCAAAAATAAACCAGCAAGAGAGGGTGGGACGGTGTCCACAAGGAAAAAAATATTTCGCACCAACTTAGGCGAGAAAAAAGTACTAGATTTGAAAGAAAAAAAAAGAACTAAATTATAATTTGTTATGGTTTTAACAATTTAGGAAGTTATTATGACATTGCAATGCTCTAACTTAAATATATCACACCAAACACACACATACATTCCATTGTTTTTAAAAATAATTACGCTTAATAATAAAACATATCGGAGTTACTGTAATAGTATTATATTAAAGAAAAAAGTACTAGATCTGTACTTGACCACTAAAAAACTTATAAAAGTACTAGATCTAGTACGAAAGTACTAACTGTGGAGACCCTGAGGGTGGTGCATGCATGCGTACATGCATGCGTACATGCATGTGTGTGTGTGCATGCGTGTGGCCATGCAGCAGTGTTTATGGTTCTCCCCTCCCTCTCTCATCGTTGTAAATGTCTGCGAACTGGCACCGTACCCGACCATCACGTTTCTATCTCGACAGGTTTGTGTGATGCAACTGTGCGTAAACATTGTTTTTGTGTGAGATTCCCTACGCTTTCTATTGCAACGTTTCGTTCATGACAAAACTGCTGTAAAGGGTGTGTGTGTTTTCATTGAATGAAACTGACAAAAAATTGACAAAGAAAAGACAGCACACTACAGTGAAACCTCGTTAATATTATCCCGCTTATTACGAATGACTCGTTAATATTACCTATTACTATTTCCCCGTGAAATATGCCCATTAAACACAATGAAGATTTGTTTGGTTAATACGAAATTCTCGTTATTATGTATAGCGAACAATAACAATTCCCGTCCGTATAAACAAACAGTCATGTTTACCGTTTAATACGAACCAAAGATTACCACAAAGATACGGCCCCGCCTGAGTGTCCGAAGTGTGTTTTTAACTCTATGTTTTCAAAATCACTCGTTCGTGTGTTCGATATGTTCAGAAATCACTCGCGTTTGTACAATATTCGATATATCGAACTTCACGTGGGATGGTATTTACGTTCGATTTTGTACTTCCTTTGTATACATGAATCTGTGCCGGACCAATAAAAACAAAATATATGTTACGCCTAACGTGTTTAATATTTGTGTACGTTGTAATGAAAGTTTAAGTGAATTATCTCGTGAGAATTTTATTAAACTTTAGAATTTGTACGTACACACATAAAAATGGAGGCAAAACGTAAACGCAAGGAAATTGCATTGAAGACGAAAATTAAGATAATAAATTCAGTTCGTCAGGGTGAAAAAACGAAAACAGAACTTTCTGAAGAGTTTGGTATATCAAAATCAACCTTAAGTACAATTCTAAAGCAAGCAGATAAAATAGAAGAAGCGGTCAGGAAAGGTAGTAATCAAACTAAGAAAAGGATGCGCGTCGGTAAACATTCCGAATTAGAGGCCAAACTGCTGGAGTGGTTTCATCAAATGCGCGCCGCCAGAGTTCCAATTTCCGGGCCTATTATCCAAGAAAAGGCTGATCAGCTGGCACTGCAACTCAGAATTGACGATTTCCATTGCAGCAACGGATGGCTTCAACGCTTCAAAGATAGGCATAATTTGGCCACAAAATCCATTTGTGGCGAATCTGCAGCTGTCGACCAAACAGCAACGAGTGACTGGCTTCAGTCAGTACAGTCCATCGTAAGTAAATTTGCACCACAAGATGTGTTTAATATGGATGAAACAGGGCTTTTTTACAATCTGTTGCCCAATAAAACTCTAACCGTAAAAGGTGAAAACTGCCATGGCGGTAAACACAGTAAAGTTCGTCTTACAGTTCTACTATGTTGTAATCAAGATGGCAGTACTAAACTTCGACCCTTGGTTATTGGCAAGTCTGCCAAGCCAAGATGTTTCAAAGATGTTGCAGCAAAAAACCTGCCAGTAGATTACGAGGCAAACAGTAAGGCTTGGGTCACCACAAAAATTTTCCAGTTGTGGTTGTTAAAATTGGACAGGAAAATGGCGACTCTAAATCGCAAAATTTTGTTATTGTTGGACAACTGTGCTGCACATACTGCTCATGGTATGAAGTTGGAAAACATTACCTTACTCTTCTTGCTACCAAATACAACAAGTGTGACACAACCACTCGACCAAGGTATAATACAGTGCTTGAAAAGAAACTACAGACAGCGCTTGGTGAAATACCTTATCAGGCAGTGTGAAAAAGGAAAGACTGAGCTTCCTAGATGGTCAGTTTTGGATGCTATCCGCAGTATAGCCATGTCGTGGGACAGCATCAGCCAAAAGACAATTGTGCATTGCTTTGCAAAAAGTGGTTTTGGCCAGCAAACTGTTGAAGAACCTGACTGTGATCAACCTTTAGAGGATTGGCAAGAGTTAAAAGAACATGTGCAAGTTGATAATGACTTCAATGAGTTTGTTCATATTGATGACAGTGTGTACACCAGTGCAAGATTAACTGCAGAAGATCTTGTTGGTTCACGAGGATTACAGGAAACACCAACGGCTGACGCTGTACAGTCACTTTGTGAGGGTGGTACAAGTCAGGATAATGATGGTGATGACGACAATGGTGAGGTAGTGCATAAACTTCCAAGCAAAAGTGACACAATCAGTGCTTTGCGTACACTGGAAAATGTACTTGCTGCAAGTGATGTGCCAATTGACTTGATTGCAGGATTTGAGAAGATATGTTCTGCTGTAAATGATATTTACAGAGATAAGTGTGTCCAGAAAAAAATTAATGATTTTTTTAAACCTATGTAAATATATCTTGCATACTTTGCATAAGAATTGCTATACACTCAACAGCAATTAACTGTACGGTAAATGTTAATCATTTTTGTCAAAACTTTGGAAGCAAATTAAATAAGAATACATACATACGTATATGTATACTAATTATCAGTCTGTTATAGTATATTTTATTAAAACTATTAAAATTGCTTCTAAGTGTATTTTGTTAGTGTGCATGTCAATATCTGGCTTCTATTACAATAATAATATTCCACATTTTTAGTGCTCTGACATGTAGGAATTCAATATTTCTTATCGAGTTCTTATTCTACCTATTGGCTCAAGAACCTCATTAATATGAACCTCGTTATTACAAACTGAAATATTTTACTCCCCTTCAGGTTTGTATTAATGAGGTTTCACTGTATTTCCATCTTTGGGATGGGGATGGGTAAAAAAAATAAAGGGGGAGGAGGGGGGACATGGGTACAAAAAGTATTTTTTTTTCCTTTGTATTTTTTGTTTGATAGTGCTACGGCGATGGATGAGAGGGGAGGAAGGGCCATAAAGGATGATACGGGGAAAGACGAAGGACATCAGTGCCCTGTTTCTTACTGGCAATAATTGAGACACGGACCATAAAGACTTCATTTGTATTCTACTGGAGATGGCACGACAAATATTCGAGGGTGACCCTTACTATGAAAATATTAAATTTTTTCCCCCAAAATTAAGGGTGTGATCCATATGCAGGGACGACCCTTTTGTGAGTAAATGGGTAATACCATAATGCAATAGTATTTTTTTTTATCTTTTAAATATTGACATTTTTAAAAAAAATTTTTATCATGCACAACAATGCATTATTATCATCATTTGAAAAATTAAAATTTGAATAACTCAGCTACATAAAATACTCATGACAGGTTTCAACACATCTGAGGTTATGTTGTTTTTGAACCTTGACTGAAGGGGCGTGGAAGCAATATTTTGTCACATCTTAATCTTCGTACTGTAATGCTTAATAAAGATGGAGATAAAGTTCGACAGTGCGACCTTTGAATATATATACCGTATAGAAGTCGCCAGCCCAGGTTAAAATTTCTAATACGGTTTTGAGGTAGTTGGTTAATTCAACCGCCGCAATCTCCACCATCTCTAGGGCATCGACTTGTGGTGGTCCCTAGCGGGCAAGTGTCGAACTCTTCAAGCACCCCTTCCCACTCTCTTTGAACGACCTTGAGCTGCAGTGAATGATGGGCCGGGGGGGGGGAGGGGGGAATGACAATGGGCGACGGTGCTGTGCTCTAACGTGTAAATAACAACCTGAGACGATACAGGGCGTTACGGCAGCGCCCCTGCAGCGGTGAAGTTCCCAAGCTGCTCATCATTCCGCTCCTGAAAAACGTAGAGTAAATCCTACCCACTCGCGACTTCTATACGGTATATATGTTCAAAGGTGCGACGGGACCGCTCCAGCTCCGCTGCCGGGCGACGAGGTATGCGCGAAGGTCGTCCGCCGGTCGCTAGCAGCACATGGACGGCTTCTCGGACTCTCCCTGGGCGAACCCGGGCGTCTCCTCGACCCCGCCGCCGCTGCCCCTGTCGCCGAGCCTCGCGACGGCCGCGGGGCTGCAGCCGTCCGCCGAGTCGTACACCCGCAGCGACGAGCCGACAGAGTCCTGGCTCATGCGGATCAGCCCGATGGCGGTGTTCAGGAACACGTCTTCGATGCCTGCCGACACACACCGCTTTTCGGAGTCTGCAGGGATTCCTGTGCGTGGTGTCGCGTACACTACCTGTCCCTTGTGTACTCTACCGCAATGACAATGTGTGTTGAAAACCCTACCATCACCGATTGTTCTCAAATATTGTTGTGTAATAGCACGAAGTCTGCGTTTGTCAGCCACAAATAAATTTCAAACAATTTAAAAATAAAACTACGTATATTATTATGTACATTTAAAAAGATACTGAATATTTCTATAAAAAAAATTAGTCTGATTTATTAAATATATATACCCAACAAAATATCAGTAAGTTGAACAAGGCAATTTATGCAAAACTTCTAGAAACTGTGTTGCGACCGGGACGTCCGAACCTCGTGCGTCTAGTGTAAGTGGTACCGCAGTACGTCAGTCGACTGCCGCGGTTACGTAACACGTGACGTCATTCGGCTGCCGGGTGTATTAGCCCGCGCACGCGCCGGCTCGCGAGCTTATAGCCGGACTGCACACCTGAGTCTTCTACCATGTCGAGCGGCCCAGCGGTCGCTACAGGACTTCGTCGCCGCTGGTGGTAGAGCCCATTTTCGGTATCTACAGCTAGCACACGAGTGGTATCCTGTTTACCACGGACTCCGACGGCTGCGATTATAAAGGCAAGTACTGGAAAGTCTGGGGGCAGAATCGGCCCGTGTCCACCGTTGTGTTTTGACGCCTAAAACTATATGCGCGCTTAATGAACTGGGACGGTGTTCGCTGGTCTCCCTGCCCCCCTGGAAACAGTGACAATGAATCGAATACCGGGAATGATACCTCATGAGGACAATGAACAGTGACGTATTAGGTTAAGTAATAGAGACTCGATAGTATTTTGTAGGAGTCAGTAATGAATATGTTAAGTGTTTGTGCCTGCTCCCGTTTCCATAATAAATGTAGCTTTTTGGGAAGTGACTTAGTATCACCTGCCTCTCTGTCACCTCCTTTTTCCTTAGTTCAATGTTGCCGGTTAGCTTAGGCTAATCCCCCACAACAACTGTACCCCATAAAAGGCAAACTACCGATAATATTATACTTACTCTGTTATGGCATATAATAATAGCTTTAGGGATAAAATAAAATAACTACTCAAACACGTCGATTGAAGGGAAAACTTACATCTACCGTTACAATCGTCAATTAGATAACACGAATACTGCACAGTAATTTTCTCACAAAATAACTACCTTCGTCGTGGAGAGCTGAAGACTCGAAATAGTTGGCCCCGATGGAGCTGGCGTAGGAACACGCTTCCTCCCGCCGCACCCGTCGTTCACTCTCCAGGTCCGTCTTGTTCCCCACGAGGTTCAGAACCATTGGCTCTTCCACGTTACGCTTCAGCTCTGCAACGTACCACACACGACTCTGAATAAACACATGCATGACAATACAGTGGTGGGTCGAATCCCAAATTTCTCGAATCCAAAATCTTGAATTTCAACCCCCGAAGAGTGCCTCGAATATATTTGAATGTAAGTCTCAAAGGTAAAAAAATAAAATAATAACCATGGCGTTGAAACATTCGACCACTTAAATGTTTGTTTCACAAACAATACAGATTGTATTTTATTTATATATTACATGTTAAGAGAACAATAACTTGGGGAATTGTAACTGGCTAGTTATGAAGGGGAAAAAAAAATTTGACCAGTGTTGAATTTTTTATAATTAACTTTATTTCCCTTATATTTATCGTAGAATTTTTATCCTTGAATGTTAAATGCTTCGAATACTAAGGTCATGATGGTATTTGAGGATCTGATTGGCCCATTCCAAATTTAAAAAAAACTGATGTTTTTTTTGGTACTATACAGTAAAAATCACACAATAAAAAGGAATCATTTAAATCACTATTTTGGACATACTCCATTGCTCGTTGACTCTGCATATCACAGAGACAACCCGAAGAATGGGCAAGGAAAGATGAATATGCAAACTAGCAATGGCATTATGTCCAATATTAAAAATTTAGATCAAACTTCCTGAAAGAATTATTCAAAGTTATTATGGAAGCAGTTTATACAAATGTCATTTCTTAAGACTCTGTCTTACGTGCTACATTCATAATACTGATTTTATTATGCTACAAAACAATGGGTCGAGACCTTACCTTTGACCCAGTTCTTCACCGACGTGAACGAGTCGTACTGTGTGATGTCGAAGACGAGGAGGGCCGCGTTCGCATTGCGGTAGTACATGGGCGCCATGGACCGAAACCTCTCCTGGCCAGCAGTGTCCCAGACCTGCCAACACGACACAGCGCGCTGTCGAGTTATTTTGCGTTACCACAGGTTGACTCTCAAGTCGCGTGAATGAATAAATTGGTCCCAGTTTTCGAATCCCAGTTTTCTTTGACCTAAATCCCACAGTACCTACCTTGAATTAACCCCTCAAATCCGAATCCAGGTGTCAAGTGTCAAAAATAAAATACTGCACAATAAATGAAAAATATTATCCATGGTGTAGAAACATTCTACCCTTTAAATGGTTGTTGTCCAAACTAAGTTTCCAAAATAAAAACAAATTGAAATTTTATTTATATAGGTGATTACATGTTAACAGTGCATTTACTTGGGGCATGGTAACATGCTAGGCATGAAGAAAAAAGTGACCTTGTAAACTTCAATGGTTATCAGTGTTGGATTTGTTAATTTATTTTATTTCCTGTAATATTTTTCTTCAAATCCTTTTTCCTGAAATATTGAATCCCTCGAATACTATGAATTTGATGGTATTTGAGGATTTGATTGGCCTATCCCTAAAATTATATTTTCATCTATGTGGAAAACTTGGCAATAAGTGGGGATCTGCAAGTATTTGAAAAGTATTTGACCTTCATGAATAATTTTATATCAGATTCCTCATTTTTAATCAAAATATATATTTTTTTAAATTATTAGTTATTAATAGATAAGTACAGTAAGTGAAAAAAAATTCAAAACTGACAAATGATCTGTGATTATAATTAAAACTGATTTAATACACTTAAAAATTTTACTCTATGTTGAAATTTGATTGAAAAAATATCCAGTATTTATGAATAATCTGATATTTGATAATGGCCTCCATGTTCGATTACGGGCCGTGTACCCAGGATAAAACACCCCCCCCCCCCCCCCCGACCCATTTTACAGTCATGTACTACATTATAATTGCTTGGTTATTTCTTACCTACACTCTTTTTAGAAATGTTATTTAACATGAAAATACAGGGTAAAATTATGGTTACTATTTGATAAGTCCAAACTAAGCTTTATTTATAAAATTATTTTACTTTAAAATAACCGCAGCGAGTATGTATATTTATTTCCCACACTGAGATAAAAATAAACACAGGGTCCCCTCTAGGTCCGGGCCCTGGACCCAGGGGTCCCACCAGCCCCCCCCGCCCCCTTCCCCCCTCCCCCTTTTGAGGGCCATGTATTTGATTCCAAATTAGCTTTGACTGTAAACAAAAAAAAAACAGGATTCACAGAAGCCTAGCAATAACTCAAACGAACAGAATATTACGTATTCTCAAATAACATTGGTATTTACAAAGCTTTATAGAGCCTTAAAAAAAAAAAAAACTTTTTAAAGTAACACACAAAAATATAAAGAATTTTAAACATGGAATACAGTTAGGGTGCAGTAGTGACAAGACAAAAAAATTGACAAAACCCTAGATGTCTTTTTATATTGTCTTTTTTTTTGCGTGATAATTTGCATTGTTCTATCTTTTATTATTTAGACTCTCATTTGGTAAAGGAAAATTAACTTTCAAATTAAAAACTAACATCAATGTTTACTCCAGACAAACCTCACTTTTTATTGTTGCACAATAAATTACAGTGTCTCAGTAATGGATGTTTAGTTTAGTTACAAACTGTCCACATACTTTGTTGGTTCTGCATGATCAAAAACATGATTTATTGGTTTTAAATGTACATTATGAAAGTCTTTTAAACCCTGAAAATTTTTAACGTACAGTAATACCTCGACTTATGCTACCCACAAATCCGTAGTTGTGTTTTTGACGTGACGTCTAATAAATCGATGAACGCCGGCTGCACGCACGTAAAAGGATGACTCATTGTCCCATTACACACAATTTCCCGTTACGCTTTGTCCCATTACGCTCATTGTACGCTTGCGCCGCATCTATCTCTCTTCCACTCGATTGGAACAACCGTCGATTTGACTTTTTTGAGGCACATTAAACTTGAAACACTCCCATTTGTTTACTACTTTTCCTATCATCGTCCTATCCTTAACAGAATAACACAGATTGGAAGAAGTTAAATAGCAAACATGTATATGAGTGCAAATAAAAGTAAATTTATCAATAAAATTGTAGATTTCATTTCACTCCTTCTATGTATCCATACAAAATAGTGATAATTCAATAAAAATGATTCAATTTTATTCATAAAAGTATGCAGTCATTTCATCAATGTTTTGTTATGACGTCACGTTAAACTATCGTCCGTAAACCGACTTTACAGACAACCAATTTTATTTTTTTTTTAAATATTCTCATCGATTCGTTCGTCATCTGTTTTAACATCTCGCAACTCTTGATTCTCTACTCTGTCCACCCAATTGTTAGCTTGCTATTAGGAATTTTTGCGAGAGAAGAAAAAATCTTTGACCCGTCAGACTTAGATTTTATGAAGCCTTCCATATCAAGATAACGTTGGTTTATGTTTCTGCAATTCTTAATAATAAAATTTGTTGTATTATCCAAGATTTTACTACACATTTTTTTCTAAATTATTGCTTTCTTTAGTTTCCGGTCCCAACCAAACATATTTTGTTTGTATGTATTTATATGCAAAATTGTACGCTGACTTATGTGAATTCCACTTACACCGCTATCGCTGGGGCCCACCTATCACGTAATTTCAGGGTATTATGTATTAATACTACATAGATTTTGTCAGTTGGCAAGCACTAATAATGTAAACTAAAAAAACAACAATAATAATATTAGTACTATAGTAACTAATAAGTACACAGATTCATCATCTTTGAAACAAGGTACAATAGCATACCTGTAGTTTCACTCGAGTATTTTCCACGTTTAGCTTGCATGTAAAAAATGATGCCCCTATTGTAGGACTGATGTGATGGCTGAACATTTTACCAATGTAACGAACAACCATGCTGGTCTTGCCAACTCCTGTAACAAAAAAAATTAATAATAATTTAAAAGCTTTAAAAAATTATTGAAATTTCCAAAAAAAGCAATGTTTTTTTATTCTGACTGGATTCTGGAAACTATGATTGGTTGAAACCAGTCAATATTCATTTAAGTATGTTGAAAGCTTTAGTAATTGCACTGTTGCTGAACTATTATTTATCATTATGACACCAAATCATTGTAACATTTATTGTATGATTTGACATCTGACAATAAGTGTCTATGTTTTCATAATAAATCTATGACACTCCGCAATTCTGTAACTGGACTTCTTTTGCATCCGTAAAAATTACGGAAAATCCGTAGTACTTGGTAGCACTGGACATCTATTGTGAGAAGGGCGATGAAAGGTACTAGTAGCCAAACACGTGGCGGGCGAAATAGATGAGAAAATGGAGAGCAACTTGGTTTTAGGAGTGGTTTCTCTTGTGACACACAGGTAGCTGGGCTATCGAGAACTGGTTAGGATGGTTAAGATGGAGGAAGGGGGGGGGGGGGGAGGGGGAATTGCCATATTTAATGCTTGTGAAAAAGCATAGGGTGCATTACAGAGCACACAGGATTCTGATGGAGAAGTTGCAGAGGTTGGCAAGAGACAGCAGGGTGGTAAATTGAACAGCAGACTTCCTTGAGGGTAGGAAACAGGAAACAGCAAGTGATTCTGGGAAAGGAAGGATCGGAAGAGGGGGAAGTGACATAAGGGGTAGCGCACGGGAGTTATGAGATAATGATGAATGATGCAAGACAGTAAATGGGAGTAATTCTGAAGAAGAGATGAAGATGGCTAGGTATACGAGGAGGAGGACAGTACTAAAGTAAGTCTACTGCTGTAAATGGGAAGGGTATATAAGAGACAGATGATTACAAGAACCTGAAGGAAAACCTAGGAACAACCTGCGATGGGGTACACAAGTACAGAGGGGAGGAGGGAATGGGGCTGATTGGCAAGACATCGAAGGGAACAGGAAGGAAGGTTAAGGCAAAGGCATACTCTCCACATTGTCAAGCAGGTCGTATTAAATTGTTAATTCCTAAGCAACCATTACAAATATTTTACAGTATTTTTAACGTAGCTATACTAACCCAACAAACCGTCCACAATGTTGCTAAGATATTTTAAGGTAGCTAACCTAACATAATCAACCATTCTCACGATTTAACTAGAGTTCTCCAAATCACTACACACACAGACCCACACAGGAAAGCGAAAAATGGCGGCGGTCACGTCAATGCACACATTGTGATGTAAAGTTATAAAATGTGATTTCTCAGAAACAGTAGGAATTCAGAAACGCTGTTTTTTTCAGGGTAAATACAGGAACGTCTCTAATGTTTAAAAACAAAGTATTTTCAGGATTTTATTATGACTATTACAATCAGGCCAATTACGGGGTATCCGGAGGCAATTCGGGACCTGTATCTGGTGATGGAAATGGAGATGGATGAGTATGGGGGGGAGAATGGAAGGGTAAGAACAGTTATGATCAAGGATCTGGGTTGGGAAACACTACAGAGGTAGGCTACAGGTAGGCTGGTGAGCAGTGCCGTGCTTAGTGGGGGGGTTGGGGGGTGTTTTCTCCCCCCACACAAATCGACAGAGGGGGCGAAATTTTCTACAGGAGGCGAAAAATTAAGGAGGTATGTACATACGGCTATCTTTTTCATTTCTTTTCATAATAAATTTGATAATTAATTAGTTTTGTATAACTGTTTCATTTAATGTAATAACTGATAAAGTAATCATTGTAAGCACTAAAAGTCAACAACCACCTCATCTCAACAGAACAAATACTAATATTAATTACGTCTCTCTACGTCGTCACATACGTAATTCACCATACTGGCAACTCTCACTTCCAACAGAGCGCAAGTCTGCACCACATGTTGGGAAGGCCGACTTGCTCCAATTCGCAATCTCCGAAAATCCCTGGTAAATCATTGATGTTCTCAAGTGCATCAAGTCAGAAAGTAGATATGGCAGTGAGAAATGTGACTGTGATGGTCTTTTGAGTCATATATCAAAATTTGATTTCATTGTGATGCTTGTTTTATGGGAAAACATCCTAACGTTGCTGAATATAACAAGCAAATACTTGCAAAAGGCAGATTGTGATATTTTGACTGCAGCTGATCTTCTCCAGTCTTCGACCAAGAATATACAGAATATGAGAGCAAATGAGTTCAGCAGTTTCATGGCTAAAGTCATACAACTTGCAAGTAAATTGGGAGTATCCGTGCAACTCTCCGAAAAACGACAAAGAAGAAAGGTATCATTTTCGGATGAGTTAACTAAAGATGAGCCAATTACAGACAAGAATAAAGCTTTCGAAGTTAATATCTACAACAGAATGTTGGACAGGATCATTGCAAGCCTTTCCGAAAGATTTGAAGGCCTTAGAGACGTAGCAAACATGTTTTCATTCATGTATCCCTACCGACTCAAACTAAGTAGCAATGATTTAGAGAAATCCTGTGAACAGCTGACGAGACATTACGAGCGGGACTTGGACAGTGGCCTCTATTCCGAGCTTCTTTCTTTAAGAAACATCCTGGCTGACAAACTTCCACCAAAATCTAAACCCAAAGATGTAATTCAAATAATTGTAAACAATGACTTGCAGGAAGCTTTCACAGAATCCTTTACGGCATATAAATTGTTATTGACTATTCCAGTTTCAATAGCCTCATGCGAAAGAAGTTTCAGCAAGCTGAAACTCATCAAAAACTACTTGCGATCCACCATTGCCCAAGAACGGTTATCTGGACTGGCAATACTCTCAATAGAAAGTGACATTGCTCACAACCTATCTTTTGATACAGTTATAGAGCAATTTGCCTTCACGGAAAAAATTTCTCAGTTTATGTATACAGTTCTTCTGCAAAATGAAATTGTTATTTATATCTTATTTTGTGGTATGATCCATAAAATATTTTCATTGTAAGATTTTAAAATAAGTACAGTGAAGAATGTTAAGTTGGATTTGTTTAAAATAAATTTATTTTCTTGAAGAATATTATTATATGCTAAAAGTATACTATTTCTGCTTTTGAGACTATTAACACTATTTAAAAAGGGTTAAACGTTGTAAAATATATTTAAAACTTACTTTTTCAATAAGAGAAATTGGAAAATTGTCAACACGTGTATGTTTAAAATTTACACCAAACAACATGGTCAAATTACTGAAGTATTGCTATTAAAAATAAAACTTTTTGTCTATTATTGATATTTTTTCCTTCAATCGCCTAATAATGATGGGGTTGATGGGGGGGGGGGGGGGGGGCGGGGCGAAATTTTATAACCTCACCCCCCACTTTTTAAGGCTGTGCACGGCACTGCTGGTGAGGCTTTTTTTTAGACACATACCTAGCGATAGAAATTACGGAACTGGAAAGGGTGCAACGTAGAGTGGCTATATGGGCGATGGATACATGGACAAGGACGGAAGGGGCGAAGGGTGAGACACATTAGCCATTGGTGATGATGGAGATGGGGTGGGACACACTACAAAGAAGGAAAATAGATATATTGGTGAAGTTTTTTTAGGGTGGCAAGGGGCGAGGGGGGTGAAGGACGCTGAGAGATAGGTTGAACAAAGGGGTGTACAGAGGGAGGAGGGATCATAGGTGGAAGGTTCAGAGTGGAGAAGAACGGAAAGATGAAACCAAGTATTCTTGGTGAGGACGGGGAGGGAGTGGAATATGATAAGGGAGGATACTGGATGTGAGAAGAGGAAAGGACTTGAGGAAGAGGTTTCATAAATTGGGCGAAAAGGGTTGGGGGCCTCACCATCAGGCAAAAGGCCAATTATTACAAATGCATATTTATCTTGTCTTATCTTTATATGAACGTTAAAAAAAGATTCTGAATAAAAATCGATTGAAAATTAAAATTATAAATAACAACTTTGATGTTTAACCACACAAATTTATCATTTAGACAGTCGATATTTGATTGTACCTTGAGCACCGAGCACTACAATTTTCGCTTCAACGGTTTTCATTTCTAATGAAGTTAAATCAAATTAATACATGTGTTGGATTTGTTTGAAAGTATTTTCCTGTGTTCATCAATGGAATTTCCAACCCTTTTCATTCAAAAACAACACAACACAAACATTACACTACATAATCAAAACAACTCTAATGTTACATGACAGACCAACTTCCAATACTCACATAGCTCACTAACGCAAATTACTAAACGGAATGGACAATTACTAGTAGTCAACTTTTTAACATTAGCTTTTAACGCTGGTATTCCAAGACACAAATAAGGGTTCAGGTGTGGAATATGCTACATCTGTAACCTAACCAGTGCAAGATGGGACACCTCCAGCCCTTATTTTTAGGCAACGGATTTGGGTATCCTATCCATTGCCAATCTGTTGCCCCAAATCCATGCATGCGTAGAGCTTACTGTTTTGTTGATTTCGTCCATATGGCTGAACCACATATGTTGGCATTAACTCGTATATATTCAAATTCGTAAATAACGCAGCATCCTCCACCCTGGTTTTTACAAACCTATAGCAAATTTGCTATAGGAGCAGTACCTATCTGTTTTTGTAAGAGGAGAGGATGGTAAAGGTGTGAAAGGAACCAGATGGTTTTAAATACTGATTGTAAAGGTATAAAAATTTTTAGGAATTTGAAGGGGAGGAAGAAAGCTGAGTCAGATGGGATAGGGAACGGACAACTCAAGTTGAGTGTATGGTTAACACTGATATTCAAAATGCTGCTGTCCGGGATTTCGTGTTGGAGACCGGGCGTGTATCCTAGTGGGAAACTGGCTCTTATTAAAATTGTGTTCCGGGAGGGTGCCAGGTTAGCTCGGCGTCTAACCAAATTTGGGTTTCGTGGGTGCGTTGCCCCTGCGTGGCCCTCTAGGACCATCGGCGAAGTTCGTGGTTGGAGGGGTCCCTAGTTGGTATCACATCTCAGGCCCTGTGCAGCATAATACGCTGGTTCCTAGCTGGGATAAGGAGACTAAATACAATAACAAACACGAACTCGAGATTTATTCAGTCGATGACACGTCGCACACGGAGTGTGCGGAGTGGACGTTTAATCAGGTGGACAGTTACAGTCGCAATTACACTTACATTAAACTTGCACAGTGCATAAGGAATTACCCTACAAAAATACACTTGATTAAAAAATAGTGCTCTGACATACTGTCCCTAGTTTTAAGCCCTTACGCCAGCCGTGGTTAGGGAGGGGAGTTGATTGGAGATGGTCAATCCCGAAAGTTGCTAATTTGGCGGCGTCCGTGTTAACTTGTGTGAGTCGCGGCCTGCAGTTAAATTAGATGAAAAGTTTTTTACACATAGTTGTCGTCGGCGCCCGTGCAATCGACATTTAGTAAAAGTTCATTGATAGCGGGAGTCGGCCCATGCTGTAAGGTGAACTACCCTACGTGATGGCTTGTGCAGGGAGTTTAAAGTTAAGCGACTGGGTTCGGCCCTACACCGTAAAAGAACCGGGGACGCACAGGGAGTTTACGTAAAAAGAATAAAACAGGTTTAGGTTGATGACTATAATTACTAGAAATACTGGTCAGTAGAGAACAAAGGATGATGGCTCCCCGTGGAACACACGTCCGCCCCGGTCCGCGAGTCACTCGGTACTGGCGTCTGACCTTGGCACGAGGGAAGGTATCGGCGTTCTCTCGCGCCAAAGTTGCTAAAGTTCCGTTATTCGGAATTTATTTTACTAATAATAAGCTTAGAGCAGCTCTAAATTCATACATTAATTATTCTTAATTAATCTGATTGGCAGATGGCTTTTAATAATAACGGTTAATTAATTTGTGTAAATTAAGTTTCAATGTTCAGAGTCTCACCAGAGACTGTTCGTCGCTTGCTGACTGCTCCAGTTGGCTAGTTACACATAAAAAATGGGGAGGTAATATTTACGTAAACACAACACTATAATTAATTAAGGCTGAAGCTGCAAAGGAGGCACTTACAAACTTATTATGGCAAGTTCACATGTGAGTGACTCGGGCACTCCTGCATCGCACTTTCCTTGGGTGGGTGTTTTAATTTATATTGAAATTACCATTAAATTATTTTAGATTATTAATGAACTGGGGTCGAGGTGTTTAATTAATTAGACATGGCCCTTGGTTCTACCTTGGTATCAGAGGCTCGCCTGACTCGGGTGGGCCATGGCTAGGGGTTCGTTCCGTTAGCAGGGCCGGATACTGGCGGGTGCAGGTCGGGCTTTAGGTGGCCTTCGGCTGGACGACGTCAAAACAATCTTTGGGATGGGAATGCTGCCAAACTAATGAAAGGAAGTAGTGGTGATAGTAACAATTTACAAGAAAGATAGGGATAAGGAAAATTCGGCAAATTACAGGTGGGTCAGCCTGATATTCTGTAATGGAGAGACTATGAGTAGGTATGTGATGAGGGAAATTGATTACTTAAGGTGGGTGGACAACAGACAGCATGTTTTCAGGAGAGGTTTTTTTTGTGTGAAATGCAGATGGCAGGGTTACAGAAAGATCTTTTAGAAGCTTTTGGGGGGGGGGGGGGAGGAGTACACTTGCATCAAGATCTGATCAGGCTATAACGATAGACAGAGGAGAATGGGATGTATCTGATTGCTAAAAAGATGAATGTGGTTATATTCACTATAAAGTGGAAGATAATTACGGAAGTGTAAAGCTGGAATAGGCAGAGATAATGGAGGAAGAATAGTATAAATACCTGGAAGTGACCTTATAAAATAACATGTGATTGACAAAACAGGTTCAATGGGTGGTGAGTAAGGGAAGGAGGGTGCTAGGTTGCTTGGAAGGACCCTTTAGGAAACAGGGAGGAGGGTAAAGGGAAAATCATACTCCACGTTGGTCACGTGCATATGTAATTGGGTTTCCCAACCTGGTGTCTGAGCGAGTTGGAGAAGGTGCAATGTGGAGTAGCTAAGTATGTGATGGGTATGTGCAATAGGGAAGGACAAGAAGGAGTAATGCTTAGTCTATCTGAGATAATTTCAGAGTTATGGTGGGCAGCATTCCGGGTGAGGAGGTAGGTGGGAAGATTAGTCAGGCTCTTTAAGTTGATAGAGGTAGAAGGGGCTGAGGCATCTGAAAGTTAGGATGCACAGAGGTGGGTATAGAGGGTAGAGCGGATCACCAGAATGGGGGAAAGAGAATGGAGGAAAATAGGAAAGCCTGCAATTCTAGTGTGGATAGGGATGGTGAAGAACGGGCTAGAGGAAGAAATGCTAAGGGTGAGAGATGCGAGGGACTCGGTAGAAATACAAAGGGGGGAGAGGAGGTATTGAAAAAAAGGAGGATTCCTAGCCACTGCATAAAAGCCCAATTGGGAGTGTGTGTAAATTAAAAAGTATAATATTATTGATCAGTTTTTATTTCATGTGCCAAAGCTAACATAAAACCTCGAATCGGACAAAATCTGACTGCACTGCTACAAATGTTTAAGTGAACAGAAAGACTTGGGTCCAGATTTTCCTGTAGCCACAAGTTTAAGTGTTACACAGGCTTGAACCTGCAGAGAAAAGTTGATGGCAGTGTGCGATGTTGACATAAAATAACCGAGTTATTTGGTTGGAGAGCATTACCCACACTACCAATCTCCCTTGTTCCCATTTGGTGCTGGGTGCATGAAACACTATTAGGTAAGAAATTATATGAAGTATGAATACTTCGTAGGTTTAACATCATACCTCTTTGTCCCTTAATTTAAGTTTGGTGTGTACTGTCCGCCACTATCGAAACATGCCCTGTGGCATGCACCACTGCTGGGTCCAACATTCAAACGGTCCATGTTTATTTCCACAGATATTCTTTCAGAACTTAAGCCATGAAGACAATTGTTTATCATGTTCTTTTTTAAAGCTTTTATTTACAGCTAGACTGGCAGCTCTCACAACTATATAGTGTTACCAAACTTCTGCTCCTAGCGAGCAGGAGCCACATCTGGTGCACATTTCAGTTTTTCCTAGACCACCACCGAGATCTGACATGTTTTATGAAGCTCCTGGCATTTTGTTTGTTTTAACTTATCATTTATGCTGTAGCTTTTAATTTTGATCTAGAACCTTTTACATTTGAACTATACATGGACTACAGTGGGTGTCTTTAAGCAGGGGCCTGCTCGTTTAATTATAACCTCACACTATTCGGCACACAAGCCAGGGGTGTAGGAACCAGGGGGGACAGGGGGGACGTGTCCCCCTGAACTTTTTGGGTGGAAGGGACTGTCCCCCCCAACTTTCTAGACCGTAATATTTTTAATTTATAATATTATTCTGCCCAACTTTATTTGTAATTTCTTCACTCATCCAATTTTATCTTAAAGAAACAATAATAATTTAACATCAATGTATCCAATGGTTAGATACAAAAACTGCTTAAAAAGTGCTATTTTGCACTTTTAAAATCAAAATTTTCCAGTGGAGGACCCCCCCGGACCCCCCGTATTAGTAAGAGGGGAATAGGTTTACATGACATCAAAATCATTATTTGTCCCCCCCCCCTCAACTTTATGAACACAGCTACGCCAATGACACAAGCAGACTCATGTTTACCTTATGGGACCAACCGATTCTGGTTACTATATTACTTTACTCCTTATCGCTGATACACACTGGCCTTAATTATAGTCAAAAGACTAGTGCCATGTAAGTAATTCAAATTATTCTGTTAACGATGAGTGTGCATTGTTGTGTTTTCTCAGAACTCATGGGCAGTACAATAAATGCAAATGCAGTTACTACTGGACGATTAAGTAAAGTTTTTTCATCCCATTCATTTTCCTGTCCTGGTAAGTATGAGAACGGGAGTGTTTAGTCTAGCCAGGGCATGTCCATGGGCCCAGAACACGTGGGTAAACACTAGTTCAGGCTAGCCTGCACACCACCATCGTTCTTCATTATGTTTAACATACCCCAGGTAGGCACACAGGCCGAACAGTCCACGAATCACCCTTTTTGGGAGGTTACTCTGCTTGAGAGTGCTAGAACCCGGAAACAAAATTTAACAACAACACCACCACCGAGAGACGTCCGCCGAGTCTACACTACTCTGTAAAAAATCTTAGAGCATCAGGTTGAACATGCTAAAATGGGTTAAAAGGGAAGCCGAGGTATGAGGGTTGATGTCAAAGAGAAAGTTCAAATCTTGCATCAAAAATTTAATTATTTATGTGAATTTAATTATTTTTGCCTTCTGATGTTGAGACTTATGTATTTATTTTTGCCAATGTATGTAATTTCTGACAGCCAGAGGGGTGTAATAGTAGTCTCCTACCACTAGGAATGTGTACACTCATAGTTAATCAAACAAAACAAGAAAAACTGTTTTTAATCATGTGAATAACATGGTCTAAGCCATGGTCCTTGTATGATAGAAATTTACTGCCCCATTTTCAACCTGTTTGAGAGCGCCTATGTTTTCCCTTAGGTTTTACTTGGACTCCTCTAACTAGTATATGTCAGTAATAAGTTTGGTGGCCTTAATCAGGTGCAAATAATTGCTTACTCATGTTGCCAGTCTCCAAATAAAGGTTCCAATTCATGCTATCCTTTCCTGCACCGTTGATAAACAGTATGATTAGAAATATAACCACAGGCATGCAACATTAAGAATGCCCTTCTCACACACCATTTCTCTTGGTCAAGACAAAGTTTTTTCCCATATTTCTATTAAATAAAATTTTAAACATAATTTAATTTGGTTTACATTCTGAATAGCGAATGTTGCAGTGTTTTGTCACCTCTTTATTCCAGTATGTCTATAGAAAGATAGTTTGCATGGGGGCGAGCGGAAGTCTAAAAATGTTAAAATCCTCAGAAGTGAATTACGAAAAATTCCTTGAATGGAATCTATGATCGTATAATGTTATTTCCTGATATTTTTATCAATATAAAATTATTTGACTTAAGTATTACAATTTTAAGTATGTAAAATTGTTCAAATATTGTAATATGTTTAATTCTTTTAATGTTTGTAAATATCTTTTTACTACACCGAAGGCTACACACAGTTTTATGTGCTTTGCGCGTCTTGTCTCCCTCGAAGAAAATGGAGGACTTGTTTTCGCTTGTTTGTAAATGTATTATACGTAGTTGTTTTCGTGTATTCGTTTTACAGTAATGACTTTTGTATATCGAAATTTATCTAATTTGAAGATAATTTTTCCTGCAGTGTTAGTTTTGTTATAAAAATACTTTTTATTATTTTTGAGCAATGGCGGAAGATCAAACACAACAAACACGAGTGCTTGTTATAAATGGACAAACTATTATAGTTCAAGGTGGAACTGAAAGTAACTCTTTAAATGAAATAAACACTGATTTAATACAACAAGCTTTACAAGAAGTATCTGATGGTTCTGCTACTGTTGTAGATGATAGCAATACGTATATCACGCCTGATGCGCATGCTGATGAAGGTAGCAATAACAACATTGTTGGGTTAGCTATCTTGCAAGGGGAGCAGGGTGATACAACAACAATACAACTAACTGCCGAACAAGCAGAAGCATTAGGCTTAAGTTTCGCGAATGGGGAGCCCGTTCTCAAAGAAGAGGATGAAAATGATGGAGGCGAAAATATGTTAATTACTGATGCTTCAGGAGAGCATCATTTGATTTACACAGACGGGTCCCTTAAAGACGAGCATGGATTCGTATTCGATACTGGTTCGAATAATGATGCATGTTCAAAAATGGTTTCCGTGGAAAATGATCACGAAAGTGTGGGTGCACAGACAGGCTCAGACTCGTTGAGTGTTTTGTCGACTCCTGTGGGTGCTTTTCTTGGGAGTAATTCAAACCAGCCTTTGTCTTTGATACCACAGATAGTAAATGGCCAGGTTACTTATACTGTCAAAATTCACGATGATGGTGGAAAAGGTAGTACACCGGACCATTTGGATGAAAATAATGATTTTATAAATGATAGTGTTTCTGTGAATACAATAACAACATCATCTTTTGAACACTCAGAGAATGGTAACATTACCAGTTACGTTACTTCCTCTATACCATCCCTTAGTTATGGTTCGACAGTATCTACACCTGTATCAATTCAGACTTTGTCGATGGGAGAGTACCAAACTCAGAATGTAGAGCCCGGAAGTATTCTAACAGATAGTCAGACAAACATATCATACGTTATTTTGCCATCATCTAGTACTGGTGATGAAGCTTCTGTTGTGGCGAAGCCATCCATACCCGTTCAACAAGTGCCTGCATTTGTGCCGTTTCCTCCGGTAGCCTCATCTAATCAGATCTCGGCGAGTGATGCTCAGGGTAGCAGCATCAGTGAGGTTTACTCTACAGTTACAGCTGTCGATACTAGTGGCGAAGCTGCCACACCAGCAAGTTCACCTGCATCCAAATCTGTGGTTGGAATCCCCATAGCCAGCATGAGCTCTGATGTGGAGCCCATCGTATCCGGCACTCTGTCATCTGTAACAGGTTCGCTGGCCGGCGGGCTGATTCGAGTGGTATCGTCAAATGACCGCAACTTGCTTCAGCCGAACGTCTCCGGCGGCAAGTTCACCAGTATCCTGTCTTCGACGGGCCGGTTGATCCCTTCCATCACTTCCGCACCCAAATTGGCATCTAAACCTGCAGCCATCAACTCCACCACACCTAAAATTACTGTGACGTATCCAAGGTCGTACTCAGGTGCTACGAAGGTGGCAAGTACGCCGACAATCTCTTCAGCCGCTCAGTCGTTGCCGGTTACGTCTGTGCCAAAAATCATAGTGAGCCAAAGCATAGTGTCAAATGCATCAGTTTTACCAACATCGAGCACTTCGGTTGCATCAATTCTTCCAGCATCAAGCCTGGGAACGGCCAAGTCATCGTCTGTTCCGACTGTGTCGACCGCAAAGTCCTTGAGCAATATTTTGGCGACGAAAGTTGTGTCTAGCTCATCCAACTTAGCTCCCAGGATCATGAGTGTCAGCTCTCAGGCAAGGACGCTGGGGGCAAACTTGGCTCCGAAAATAGTCTCAGCGAGCTCTTCTGGCTCAAAAGTCGTCACTGTGAATTCAACTGGGCCAAAGATCATCACAGTTAATGCTTCGTCAGGCATTAAAACAGCTTCAGACTCTGTTTCAAGCGTTGTATCTGCAACACTAAGTAAAATGCCGCCTGCGAAAGCCAACTCCAACAAGCCGCTTGGATCCAGTGAAAACCCCATTCAGTTAGTACAGCACGGACAAACATTCCACAGGTAAACATTCTCTGCTTTACTTTTAACTTTTATTAAGTTATTTCCAGTAGGGTTGGCTGATTTAAACCATAATGGTTTAAACCAAGTTTTTTTATAAAAACCCAAATGGCTTTTTAAGAAATGTATTTTGAATAGATTATCTTAATTTTTTTAATGAAAGATCTAATTCTACTTTAATAACAAAAGTTTCGTAATTAATGTTGTTTGTGATTTATAGGAACAAAAAAGTACATATTAATCAAGATCTTATCTTTTAAATTATTTGAATAAGTTGTAAATAATACCCAATAAAATACTCCACTATAATTAAAAATATTAAATTGTCAATTCTTATTCTGTGGGAAATCCCCAACTGTACTGTAAATCCACATTCTGTGAGAAACAACCATTCTATGAATAATCCTCTTGTGGGGAAATACCATTTTAGTGGTTGTCCCAATCAAATTTACAGATTTGGTGGACTTCCGTTCTTTGATGTTAACAATTCTTGTTCAACATGAGTAACAGAAATCGGGATGTTGTATGGCTTTCATTTGAACATTGTGAGAACCCAAATAACTAAATATAGTAAAGAAACTTGGTTTAAAACAAAAAAAATAGGTTCTTTGGTTTTTTTTTCCAACCTAGCAATTTGTACCTGAAAAATACTTTGGGTACCAATTTAAACTGTGGAGCTTTCTCCTAACTTTTACAAAATAAATAATGTTGGGACTTGTAATTTCCTGGAGTAAGTGCTCAGAAAAATAAAATTCTGAAAATTATAGTTCTGAGTACTTTTTGCCCCAAAAAATGCAGTTAAGTATTTTAAATTTAGTCAACCTATCCAAACCAATCATTCACACCATTACAGTAATTTGAAAGAATCTAACCTAAGCTAGAATGAAGCTGTCATTACCTAACCAATTATTCAAAACTGTAAACTACTGGTTGATAATTAAACTACTATTAATAATTATTATCAAATATAATGAAACTCAAAAATACCATGTTCAAAATTTATTTTTAACATTTTAGATGAATATATATTTTAGAAAATTACATTAAATATTCCATAATCCCACCTGCATTCTACGAAAAAATTTGCATTTATGTACTAAGCTAAGGAAAAGGCTATTGTGGATCTTAAGGTCCTGTCTATGTCATGTTCAGGGAAGCAGACTGGTGCAGATTCAGCAATAATATTTGGGGAAAAAAATAAACTAAATTAAAGACAATCACAGAATAACTAAGAAACTTAAGCAGAACTCATAAATACTATGTTTCTAGTTTTTAATTTTTTTCAGAAAAGCTCCTAAACTCTACCTACACTTACTAAGCAATCTACTCTCCATAAGCAAAATATCTTTGTATGCTTTCACCGCTAATAAATTTCCAGAAATGTAAGTTTTTTTTTAGTATTGAACATTACATCACCAATAAAATATTTAAACTTTTAATAATATTTTTAGAATTGGGCTATATTCTTATCAGCTACTAACATAACATTACCGATCTCTAATCTATGTAAAATTTATATTGACAATCAAATTGTACTATTCATTCACACTAACAGTTAATAAATTTTACAACACTTGAACAAAAAAAAATTAAACTACTTAAAAGTCTTGGGAAGTATGAAAACTAAGTGTTGGGACAATTCTGATTTTGGATTCGGCTGATTCCATTGACTCCTGTGGAATCGAGGGATTTAAAATCCAATGATTTCAGAATCAGAAAAAAATTGTTTTTCTACAGCATCAAAATCTTGGAATTGTTTATTGTTGTTGTTGTTGTTGTTCATATTATAACTGTATTTGCAACATGAGAACCGAGGTTAGATGTTACACCCGCTCACATTTTTTTTTACTTTACTAAAAGTGCCATAAAAATAATTCTCCATAATTTGAAGCAAGATTGCACCCTGTTTTATGTTAAATTTACCAAAATGCAGCTTTATCACAGTATAAAAGTACGTACATCAAATATCTATGTAACATAACATATGTATTTTTTATTTTTATGCTATAGGTACCTATATATTGAAAATTATTTGAAAATATTTGAGTTTTATTGTTTAATATAAACAGCATTGGCAAATTAAAATTATTAGTTTTTGGCTATAAGGTAATTGAAGCTGTCTATAAATTTTTTAAATTGTAAAATAGTGAAATTATTTTGTAATAGTAATGTAATGTAAGCAACAAACATATCTGATAATATATGAAGAGTTTGATAAGCATTACTTTAAAGAGTATTGAATCAAAATCTACAGAATGAAAACTGGAATTGGAATCAGCATATTTTAGGAATTGACTTAATAATGAAAATGTATCTATGGATGGTGATTTTTCAAAATACCTATTTGATTCAAGCTGGGTGATGATACCTTGATTGGATGATAGTTGTAGTTTATTTTGTTTGTGTAGATTTACAATTCTTTTATTAGGGTCTCGATTGCTGTCAATTTGTCTTCAGCATGCAGTCACTGAGTGATAGTCAGTTGCGACAGATAGCAACAGTACTCCAGCAACAGAACTTGGATGCCACATCGAGGAGTAAGAACGTACTGTATGATGCAGAGACCAAGACTCGCATAATCTACAGGTGAAGATGGCTCCTTTTTGCACGTTCATCTCTTATTATTTTGTATATTTTAATTGCTAGGTGAATTTTCTTTCAATAAAAGTAAGTAAGTTTTGTCTGCACTGTTGATCAATGATTACCAACTATTATTCATAAGATGTGGTGTACTGTATGGATGTAATTTTTTTAAATATTTGAACTTGCCTGATTTAATACTGCGGATTCCCCACCTAGGACTCCAAATTTATGTGGGTGTACCTTCACTTGTGAGATCAATTAAATGTTATTACCCCACATTAGTATTTTTTTTATCAATTATACCGAAACGATAATCTTAATTTTGAACACCAAATGTACAATTAATAGAAAACTTATCAGCACTAAATTAAATAAAAAATAAAAAACTTACAAAAAAGTACAATTAATCTAATGAGGAGAAGGAATACTAACAATGTTAAACATTACTATCCCACTATTATTTTACAAATTATCTTAACTGGCTGGTATGCAAACTGGTTAATGAGTGATGTACTAGTTTTCAATCAAATAATAAGCTCAATCACACTAGATTCTTTTAGTATTTAAATTACTATCCCTGCCACTGAGTTGCAATAAACGACATACAATCGTCAAACATGGACTCAAACTAAATGAAAGATAGTGACAAGGCAGTTACAAATACACTACAAGCATAGGTATTACTTGATATCCACGACTTGTGGTCATAACTGCTCCTTCAATCCTCCGGGATTCGTCCTATCACCAGGCACTGGGAATTGTAAAGTCTGTGATCTTCTTTCGGGAAGAATTTTGACTTTCATCACAGTTTTGAAGTAGTTCAGTCTGATGATAGTTTCTGTTATTCTCAACACTATTATAGCTGGTGTGTAGCCAGCTAGTGTCTAAATGAAATTATCTAATTTATTTAATAATTTCCTCAATTCTAGCTGAACTCTCTTAGTAGGTATCAAGAATTGTGTTACGATACTTGAGTGTAAAAGTCAAGGTAAGGTGTTTCAAAGGTACGTTAAATAATAATATCGTAACTTTAGACCTTGGAATAAAGTGTAATCAAAATCCAAATGTACTGTCTATATTCATGTGTAGTGCGTATTATGACGGTGACAATACACTTTGACATATATAAAACAACACATAACATGAAGATTACCTTAAACTAACTTATTCTAAGCTACAGATGGTATTTAATATGACTATCAACTTCAAGCATCCAACAATTCTATTAACACTTGAGTGAGTTGTTTTCACTATCAAATGTTAAATATTTAAGTGTAATTTAAAGTATTTCGTACAATTAAAGTCACACATTAAAATGAAAGGTAAAATTAGTAAGTTATCAATTCTTAACTAAAATCTGTCCTGTAGAGCGTAGACCACTGGGTACGTTCAAGCAGTACTTGTCAGAAAAGATAACACATTATTACACTACCAAATTCCATCTGTACCTGTACTGAGTCATACTATCATGATCGGGACCGCGATTCCGGGATTTGATTCTAAATCTAAAGATGAACAAGTTAAGAATGTTTTCTTTACAGAGGATATCCATTATAATATTACAGAGTCTAGATCGGTCAAAACAATGTTAGTTTTGCTTAAACTGAAATTAGTTCAGGGAGTTCTATACGGCGAGTCTAAGGTTGATGGGATAAGGGACCAAACCTTGATGCAGGATACCCACGAAACGTGTAGGCTCTCGGAGACTCCTTGGTTCAACACGTCAATGACTGCGGTAGTTGTGTTGCTCCTTCGTCCTCTAGTGTGCGGTAGGAATACGCACCGAAACCCCTCCGTCCTTCCGAATGTGGGCTGCGACAGGACTGGACTGCGCGACGTTTATCCTTCTTGGGCTCAAACTGTGACTTCTCATTTCTACAGGATTCTTCTTTCTTCGTATTACAAATGGTATTCAGTCTTCGTAGTAGTCATTGAATATCAAATGAATTTGGCGGTCTCTTGAATACGGATTTACTACGATTTCTCTTCTTAGAAATAATTATTTAAAATCTTGATATTTGAGTATAATCTTCCATAGATTAAAATTGTTATTCTCTTACAAACTCAGCTAATATTTGCAGTAGCGGTTATTTCAAATCCTCGAATAAATGTATTAAATTATAAATCAATTTCAAAATGTGTTGCGTATTTGCAGCTGTCTTGATCAAGTCTCAATTTGTTCTAAAAGAATATTTTTCCGTCATTAATAAACAGTTGTCTTTAGTTTGTTTTTAAAACAAAAGAAAATAAAATTACAAACCATTTCTGACATGTTCATCTTTAAATTAATTGTTAATTCAAAATATTACTGCTATGCTAACTTTGACAATATTTAAAAATAAAATAAACATAGATAGAGTAATACATAGACAAACAATAACGAAAGAAATTTACAGTCTGGGTTGATCGTAGAGTCCAAATAAACATAAGAAATGAAATATAAATAAACTAAATAAATATTACATGAAATTAAATATTTACTTTCTATAAAGCGTAAATATTGCCTTTATACAGTACGCTTTTAAGTTCCATAAAATAAGTTCTGTCAGTTGCAAATATGTAAAATATATCTTCTTTTTTTCTTGACACACACAATCTTGATAATTAAATTTAATATTTATCTGCAAATATTTTGTATAAAGTTATACTCTTACAGGATTATTGAACACATGTGTGTTTAGGTAGTGGTGTATTTTATTTTTTTAACTTTTTTCACTTTAACAGTTTCTTCCTCATTGCAGGGAACAATTATTATGCTAGAACAAAATGTTTCTATCACATTCTCTTTGCTAGGTTTATATCATAGAGTATTATACATATGTCACTCTAGCATTGGCATTGACATTAGTACAATAAAATACCAATTAATCAAATAATTATTAAGCTAATAAAATAATACTCTGTAAATAATTTTACAATATATTAATGGGTTTATATTACTTTTTATGTTTGTATGTATGTGTAGGTATGTATGATTATATATGTACTCATATATATACATGCACACATGCACACACACTTCTAACCTGCAGCTTTACTCGTGCAATTTCAGGGTATTGTTGATATGTTTACCATTTAGTGAAAAATGTGTGAATTATTCCAATTGTTTTTTACTTATGAAATTGGCACAATAAAATTTCAGGTTAATATAAAGATTTAATTCATAACAAAATGGTGTAAGAATAACATTTTCTAAAGCCGTACTGTGTAATCTTGTTTTATTTTTTAGTATAGATGAAATATCTGACTTTGTAACTCTATTTAAGTGCATTTGAGGTTATATTTTACCTTGTGAAACCACACTTACCTTCTTTTAGTTTAATTAGATAGATTTATAAAATTCCTGTGGAATATGCATCTTATTTTTTTTTTAATAAAGAATATGCCATAATTTACATTTACAATTTAACTTATTTTGGGTATAGCTATCCTTAAAATAGACAAATAATTTATCCTTTTTACAGATACCTAGATTATTTTAAGTTGTTTGAACAAATGGATCTTTATTTTAAATTTAGAATACAGGTACACTATTTCTTAACTTACCTTTGAGTTGATTAGAATACATATTAATTATTACTTAATCAGTATTCCCAAATTTCTGTAACGGAGTCAGTTAAAGTGTTTATTTTTATTCTTTGTAAAACAAAAAAAAAAAAAAAAAATTGTAAACTGGCCTACTACTGTTGAATTTTATTTGTGCATGAATAATAAATTGAAATAAGAAGCTTGTAGCATAGGGGCTCACTTTTGCTGTATTAAAGTTATTCAGTAAAATGTATATACTGTAGTTTCTGGCATGTAAGACAACTCAAGTCTGGGTCAACTTTTCGGAAATGTCAATTGGAAAATAAATTTGAATCTGCAGATAAGATGTGTGATACCTCTTTAACACAGAACTTTTTGTGCTAATTTCTTTTTTCTAAATTCAGTTTAATTTTTTTGACGTGACAATGTCTAATAAATCGATGAACGCCGGCTGCACGCACAAAAATGTGTCCCGTTACGCACATTGTCCCATTACGCTGTATCCCGTTACGCTCATTGTACGCTTGCGCCGCATCTATCTCTCTTCCACTCGATTGGAACAACCATCGATTTGACTTTTTCGAGGCACATTAAACTTGAAACACTCCCATTCGTTTCCTACTTTTCCTATCATCGTCCTATCCTTAACAGAATAACACAGATTGGAAGAAGTTAAATAATAAACATGTATAAAAGTTATAGTTAAAATAAACTCTTTGTTAAAGTAATAAACATATTTGAATTAATGAGTGCAAATAAAAGTAAATTTATCAATTGAATTTTAGATTTCATTTCACCCCTTCTTTGTATCCATACAAAATAGTGATATTTTAATAAAAATGATTCAATTTTATTCATAAAAGTATGCAATCATTTCATCAATGTTTTGTTATGACGTTGTCACGTTAAACTATCATCCATAAATCGACTTTACAGACAACCAATTTTTTTTTAAAATACTGCGTTGTTTAATTCAGTTCTTGCTGTGCTGTTAAGTTCAGCTTTGAAAGTTACAGTTCTCAGGTCTGTTAGACGAACCTAAGGACGTTTAGTGCGGCTTGTCAATTGCAGCTGTGGTTTTGTTACCCAAAGGGTGGTGTACCCGGAGGACCTGGACATAGGCGATCCCGGGTCCCCGTCGGACATCCGGCCGTCTCGAGGCCGGGGGAGACGCGGCCGGCCCCCCAAGTCGGGCTGGCGGGCGCCGGGGAGAGGTTACGACAGCAGTCGCTCCATAGACCTGGATCTGGACGAGGATCGCCTTCTCGACGACAGCAGCAAAGTGAGGGCGTTGGCAGGGTAGATGGATAGTAACTGGAGATTTAACGTTTTTATTTTTAGTCCGATTTCGTATTTAAAACAGAGAATTGCTTTAAATATGTTCCGTTGTACTTCTACTCCACCAAAATAATAGTAAAACATACATTGCATTTTTACGATAAAATAATTTGTATTAAATAGTGAGTATTATAGGTTTAAAAGTGATCAATAAGAGTTGCTGATCAAAAGAAATTAAATTAATTTTTCTGATCCCTGCACTTTGGTACAGTTTTTCTTTTTTCTTTTTTTTTTCCGAAAATAACATACTTTGAATTTGAAACAGTAAAAGATTACTTTTATTATGATTTGATTTTAAGTTTTGATCAAATGCTACTTAATTCCAACATGTTGTATTAACTTGTATTTCAGTGTTATTTGGGTTTTACCGCAATTCACCATATAATCTTGTACCGAATAATACCTCATGTCCAGCATTCATTCTGTTGAATTTATTCTTGTATAAATTCTTGGAAAGTTTATTTTCATATTCTGTATGTCCTAGTAATCTAACGTACATAAAATTCCTATTTATTTATTTATTTTAAAAAAAATGCAGTAAAAATTTATGAAGTGTACCATCAATTTTAGAAATTTTTAGTTACGGTGTCGTGATCCAAAAATCGTCTTGGATACACTGGCCATGAAACATCCTGTGCTCTGAATGTGAAATGTTATAAAATTTCTCAAAGTGAGTTGCACTGAAACATCTTATAAAAACCCTTTTAATACTAAGTTCTCATTAGTAAAAAAAAAAAAAAAATTTTTCACTGTCCCTAGAAATTACAGAGGAGTTAGAATGCTTAAAGCAGTTTATTTGTTTCTTTAGTACAAAATTTGGTATATTATGTAAAACAAGCTTGTTTGTCCCACTGGGAAAAAAATGGTAAATCCTAATATCATACATGGATAGAACAAAAAAATTTGAAAGTGTTAGTTCAGTGAAGGATGAGGAAAACAGCTTAGAAATATATATTCATTCAAAATGATAGTCTCCTTTAAGGTTATTTATTTAGGTAAGTTTGGTGCATTGTGCAGTCCACTGTTGTAAATCCTTATGAGTAGCACAGTACAAAAGTGTACATAACCTTGAACTGTATTTCATTACCTATAAATATATCACACTTGATAATGTATAAAATAATGTGGTGATTTTCTTAGAGCGTAATCTACTTGTTTCAGGAATACTAGTAACGTAGATAAATATTTTATTTTAATTTTCTGTAGTAATTTTATAAAATTTGTGATTAGATGAATTGTGTAATAGTTTGGTGAATGCAAACCTCGATATTGCAAAGTGCCCAAATTATGGCCCATTCAGGTTTGAATTAATGATAAGCCTTTGTGAACCCTATTTTTTTTTTAAAAAAAATTCAAATCAGATTTTGAATTAAAGTTCAAATTATTCAAGCATATAAAATGGTTTTAAAATTGAATTCAA
This sequence comes from Bacillus rossius redtenbacheri, assembly GCF_032445375.1. Taxonomy (NCBI): domain Eukaryota; kingdom Metazoa; phylum Arthropoda; class Insecta; order Phasmatodea; family Bacillidae; genus Bacillus; species Bacillus rossius. The sequence goes on from NC_086342.1 coordinate 18,113,826, forward strand.
ACAAATAGTTAAACTGATTTATTTCATAACTTACAGGAGTCGAAGAAATTTTGATGCAAACAACATGAAAAAAAAAATAGAGTTGTGTAAAATGCAAGGAAATAATCTTAGCAATGTTTTTCCTTAAAAAGTAAAATTTTAATTTTGAAAATTTTTTTTGTAGATCCAACTGATTATGTTAATAAAAATAGAGTATTTTTAATATATTTTATTTGTAATCACAGATTATTTAGTACATAAAAAAAAATTTATGTTTATGCTACAGAACCCAAATCCAAACATCTCACCAAAGCATGTTACTTTTTTTTGCATTAAAATTTTTTCTTTGATTGAGTTACACGCAGTGTATCTGTTGGTCATCATCATCAACTGCTTTCCAGCCTGTGGCCGTGCCAGCCAAAGTAAAATGCCTCCATATCTTCCCGTATCCCTCCCACCGTTCCATATCCTTCACACTTCATTCCAGTCTTCTCCTCTCTACCGCACTCCTCTTAACTATATCTGCTTTTACCATGTCCTCCTCGAGTCTTCCTTTGAGGTCTTCTTCCCGTGTACTTCCGACCGCATCATTTTCGCAGTCGGCCTCTCTTTTTCGCATTTTCCTGGGACACGGCCGTACCATCTCATCCTCACTTTGTTCTCGCCTTAACTCCCCAACGTAAACTTAATTTTTGTGTCTGTTGGTGACAGATTAATGTAATTTTATTCGATTTGAAATATTGAGTGGAATATCAGATTATTGACGGACCTAACACAGTGCTTCTCGCTTCACGTTGCCGTCGTTTTGTATCTGTTGGTAACAAATTATGTAATTTTATTTGATTTGAAATATTGAGTCTAATATTAGATTTTTTACAGACAGTGCTTCCCGCTTCACGTTGCCGTCGTTTTGTATCTGTTGGTGACAAATTATGTAATTTTATTCGATCTGAAATATTGAGTGGAATATCAGATTATTGACGGACCTGACACAGTGCTTCCTGCTTCTCGTTGCCGTCGTTTTGTATCTGTTGGTAACAAATAATGTAATTTTATTCGATCTGAAATATTGAGTGGAATATCAGATTATTGACGGACCTGACACAGTGCTTCCCGCTTCACGTTACCGTCGTTTTGTATCTGTTGGTGACAAATTATGTAATTTTATTCAATCTGAAATATTGAGTCGAATATCAGATTATTTACGGACCTGACACAGTGCTTCCTGCTTCACGTTGCCGTCGTTTTGTATCTGTCGGTGAAAAATCATGTAATTTTATTTGATCTGAAGTATTGAGTGGAATATCGGATCATTGACGGACCTGACACAGTGCTTCACGTTGCCGTCGCAGGGGGAGCGCAAGAAGCAGCTGCCGCGAACCCGCTCGGGCCGGCTGTCTCGGCCGCCGCGCCACATGGTGAAGGACTACAAGCGGCTACACCACCTGGACTTCGCGGACGCCGACCTTGACGACTCGGACGGCGGCTACTCCGACTACCAGATGAGCGAGCACGAGGAGGTGGACGAGAAGGAGAAGCTGCCCGAGGTCAAGGAGCTGCTACCAGGTGCTACCAGCGCGTACCGAGATCTGCCGTGCCTTGTGGGGCCCGGAGTCGTTCCTGGTCAGAGGGGTGTACATTATTACCCTTTCCTGCCTAGAAATGTAAAAAGATTGAATTTTGTAATTTTTATTTCATTTTTATATTTAAGTAGGCACGAAAGGAGACCATAATTTTTTCCCAATTTTTTTTATTTATATTTAATATATTTTTTAATGATGGGACTTTTTAAGTCCTGACAGGCATTTATCATATGTCCAGCTCAACGAACAAAAAAAAAAAAGGGCGCTCCAGACTGGTGCAGCGCTGCCGTATTAGTGCTGCAACCTCTCGGCTGTCGATCGAACTTCTTCGACAACTGGCAGAGCAGAGCTATGCAGGGACCCAGGGGTCCCGACAGGCGGCATGTGGTTTCAAACATGCACACACTATTTCTATGGGGCTTCAAACTTTGTGGGACTCACAAGTCCCGCCAGGCAGGAAAGGGTTAAGAAAAATCCACCTGGTTACATAGTATTTTAATACAAAAATACCGTATTTGCTCTCGTAAAGGCCCTGCCCGCGTATATGCCACCCCCCTCTTCGTTTTGAAAAAATTTTTGAAAAAAAATAATTTAAAAACATGTTTTTCTGGGTTTATCCGAGGGCAGGGCAGCTTGGCATGCATCAAACAGCAAGCCAAGTATTGTGAGCGGCGGGAGGTGATGTTGTGAGCGGCAGTGATGCAGAGTCTGGTATTATATAGTTTGTCCGTTCTCGGTAGGACTGTCGTGAGGCGTGCCAGACGTAAGCAGTTAGTCGTATATCTGAAACGACATAAAGATAATGAAAGCTGGACTCGCGGACTTGTGTTGATGTGCAGTGTTGTCGGAGGGGCCTTTACGCGAGTAAATACGGTATTAATGTGAACTGGAAGCAAACATTCGAGATGAAATAAATTTAAAGCAACGAAAAAAAAAAAACTTGGATCCTGTTAGCAATTCAACATGTTTATTTAAAATCTTACATGTATTCGTAACATAGCTTGCATAAAAGCATTTATCCAAGAGTAGTGTTCTTACAGTTTTTTTGAAGTGAAACTTTGATTTTACAGATGGTAGGAATCAGAATCACAGGGAAATGGAAATGAGTAGGTAATTGAGTCAACGTGAGTAATATATGTAATGAACCTTGCTCGACGGAGCAGGGTTTGGAAAGAACGTTCGTTGGAAAGTTTTGGTGGTAGAAGGAGAGAGGGAGAGAACAATGAGTAAAGTAGAGAGTTAGACAAATCTGAAACACTGCCATGTTTGTTACAGTTGTGAACATTCACTGTGTAATTTATAGGCTAATTTAGGCAGGTTTCTGCAGACATAACAATTTTTAGAAAAGCTATATGTACACCCCGATTTTGTGCCGATTAATAACAAAATAGCTTTAACACCACGGAGACTGTTTTTAAAGTGTGGATATGCTTATAATTTTGTAACGAGCGCAATTATTGTATTTGAATTTTTTTCTTGTTTTTCGGTAAGTAAGTGGTGTACAGTTTGGCTTGACAAAAACATTGATGTGGTTTGTAATACTGTAATAGATTGTATTTTTTCACTTCGACGTAGGTTTGGTTGTACGGAAACGGAAGATCTCGTCGCATTTCCGCTGTCCCACGTGCCAGAAGATATACCTGGGCCACTCCCGCATGGCGAGGCATTTCGAAGCATTTCCCGACCACGGCAGCATAGACCAGATCCAGGTTCCTCCGGCGCGAACTGGTGAGGCTCTCTTCAGTAGTGGATGCAAATGGTTCAAATAGGTATTATGCAGGATATCCATAAACGAATGTCCCAGTTTCAATGGTATGTTATAACAGTTTAATTTAGACGATTTAAAACAAATCATACATCAAATTGAAGGTAAAATATTCTGGTTTTTCTTGCAAATGTTAAACATGTGTACCTTTAGTTATACGACACACATCCAACCTAAAGTCTAATTCTTTTTTTTAACAAGTCCGGAGTGATTCAATTCTGTGTCTCAACTCTGGTAAATCATTAGGTAGCGACGGAACATAGACACTACTCTTTTATAAAGAGACTAAGGAAAAAAATTGCACGACATTATGTCAGGTGAACTTGGAGGCCAGCAAAAAAAGAGCTCTGTCGTCTCGACCATTACAATATCCAACGGTCAGATACTTGCACGTTCAACCACTCTCGTACAAAGAGATGCCAATGAGGAGGGGCTCCATCCTGTTGCCAAATAAAGTTTACAGGTTCACCCTCTATTACGTAATTGGGGAATTTACTCTCAGGAGTCGCCAGTTTGCGTAGGTGGCGCTGCAAGCGAGAAAACAAGCAGTACTCGCGCATGTGCTTATCTAAAATCTTACTCCTTAATTGTTACACGCTATAATGTTTACAGTGGTACTATTAAAATTTATAACTGGGACAATCTTTTATGGACATGATGATGCAGTAGCTTTTCTGGCTGGCATTCAAGGAGGTTGTGTGGGTCTTGATCAACTGCCCTGTGGGGGGCAAAATTTATCTCAAAATGGATTCCTGTCCCCCTCTTTATGGGAATGTTGGTGCTATTCCTTAGAAGTGTTTTACCTTAGTAGTTACGTATATAGGTAGAAATCTAATGTTAATAGGTACTAGAAAACTCTTTTAAAAAAATTCCACATAAAAGTTTCCTTGCATGATAAGTAGATAAGTTAAAAATTTATTTTGCTATTTTCCTTATGTTTCAGAGTTAAAACCGGATATTGGGACCATCAACGGCTTGATGCGGACAGGGCCGGGACGAAGAAGAGGTAAAAGACGCGGGCCTTGGGCGCATCTGAGCCCGGAGGTGCGATCTCAGCGACGGAAAATAAGGCTCAAGGAGGTAGGACGTTATGAGGCTTGGAATTTTTGAGCACAGCTGGGTGGGATAAGGAAATTTGGTTCAGGAAATTAAATTACTAAAGGGAAACAGAAAGGGATCAAAAATATCCATTAGGTTGCAAATTAAAAAATTTTTCTCTACTTACGCAGAGGAAAAATTGTGTATTTGTATTATATAGGCCCAAATATAGTGCTCTAGTTCAGGTGGCAAGTTTATCTGCTATCTGGAATGTTTTGATTAGTTGAAAACAAGCAAACAATAGTCAGTTTGCACCCACTGCATAAAGGGCTCTAAAGTGCAAAATAATAATTTGTTTGTATCTGTTTCTTTAGTATTTATTAGGGATGGGTCTGGTCGGTTCTTTGGTTCCTCGGTTTCTCGGTTCTAGGCCCTCGGACCGGAACCGTTTTCGGGTACTGAAAAGACCGGTTTTTTAAAGTTACGAGGTTAAGGTTCATTTTCAGTATTTTCACTACACTTAAAATTTAAAGCACAACCGTTCGGCATAATTATTGTTAAGACGTGTTACAATGATTTATTTAATGGTGTTTTCCATTATGTATAGTCGTATAAATAAAATAAAACGTTCCGCATATCTATAACAGACAGACGTTACCGTATGTACATACTTCAGGCGTGACTCAATGCGCTTAAGAAAATTGATGCAATCACAGCCATAAGTATGTTCTATATTATATTTAGTGCCAGGATAACTTTATTCTTTATGTAAATTTAGCACAATGCAGATACGTAATTTGAAAATTTTCCTTAATTTCCGTCTTGGTCATGTTGTTATTTTCATTTATATACGGTAATATGCCGCGGCTGCGCTGCCATGTTTTTGTGAACATAACGACCAACTAGCCATGGATTACACAACTTATCATACGTTTTAACTTATAAACGGTAAATGTTATTTTACCATTCCAGAATTAAACCAATATGGTTTTAAATGTATGTAAAAATTGAAGTAAACAATTAACACCCCTTTAGATGTTACTTTAACATGATACTTATTTTACCGTAATTTTTCAACACATGCGACCAATAATACCGGGAGGTTGGTACACAGCCAGAACTTCGACGTTTTGTTTTGGGCTACTGTCGTGGTTTAGGCGATAAAAAAAATTGTGTTATTGGCACGTAAATTAATAAGGGAAGTACCTAATATTTTCAGCTTTGTGCACGAGGAGTTTGTTTCGTTGCAGTAACGTCGTCTTGTGTGGGAACATTTCGTTCTTGATGCAGATGAGAAGTTTGCTACGTGCGAACATTGCATTATAAAATACTACCGATGAGACGGTAATTTTTTTTTTTCTTTTCCTAAAGATCGATTATCCTCGCAACCAATGAGACAGGAACCGGAACCGGAGAAGAACCGGAACCGAAACGGAACCGGAACCGGAAAAATATTTACGGAACCATCCCTGGTATTTATAATCATTAACGTGTCAAGAGAACACGCGAAAATGAAGGACAGCGCCGACAGCAGAACCTTGTTCATCGGGAAAGAGAAATTTAAATGCTCATTCGAAAAAAGCACGCTGCGATACGAGGATGAGATGCGCTGCAGCATGTACAAGACTATCATAACTCGAAAATCAGCGCGATGCCATCACGACTCGGATGCCACAGTCTCGCGCGTATTCTTATACGCAATGTTTTCCGGGGCGCAGCGCCACTTTTTTTTTTGCCGTAAGTCCCGTGGTGGAAGTAGATGTAATGTTGCGGTGGTCTCGCCGTGCCTGGATGATGATAGTTTTCCCTGAGTTAGCGACAGTGTTGTGCTCGAGGGTGCGGATTGTCGGCAGCTGCTGGCGACGTACACGGCGGAGGAGCTGGCGGAGGTGTGCGGGCCGGCGGTGGCGGGCCTGCTGCCCCTGTGGGACCTGCTGCTGATGCGGGCGGAAGCCGTGCGCGCGGACGACACCTGCCTGGCCGCCGTGCTGGAGGAGGTGCAGGCGCTGCTGGGGAGGCTGCAGGCGGTCGCCGGGGACGTCCTGCTGCCCGTCGACGACCCCGCCGGCCGCCGGCTGCACCGGCTCGAGGTGCGTCACCCGTCCCCTCGGGGTACCTGAACTTCAAACGTTCATTAGTATCAACTCTTAACATATACAGCAAAACCCCTTATTTGCACTTATCATGGGGACAAAGTAAAAAAGTGTAAAAACCATGAAAGTGTAAATAAAGGGAAAAGTAAGAAATACATTAAAGTTAATTAAAATACAGTCACATCCTGCAGCATTCATAACAAATGCGATCTACATTACACATACGCATTGCACCACAGTAAAAAAATTTTAAATAAAAGGGCCGCAAATTGGAAATTTACCGTCAATATAGCGTGCCGTGCGCGGAGAAAGGTCATCGTACTCAATCAGCTGTTACGGCATGGCGTAGCCGCCGGCTGGCTCTCTCTGTTCTCTGAGCTGCGCATGCACAGTATAACTCACTCAACGCTCCGCCCAGACTCGTGACGTTCCATCAGCAGCCAGCCAATAGATGCGAGCTAAGCGGAAAAAAATATAAGCTCCACCTCCCATGTACCAGTTTTGTCCAGTTTTAATACCAGTTTATTGGTATACGCACCAGTTTTCTCGCTGCCGTGACGTGTTCAAGTTTACGTTCACCTTGATGTCTTGATACCAATAATTAATTATTTACGATCCCCAGATATAAATGGTTACAGTAGAACCCCGATTTTGCGAACACGGATTTAACGAAAACAGCGATTTAACGTAAAGGTTTTCAGGAACCATTAAAAAAACACCAATTTATTAAAATAATAATATAGATTTCCAAAAAATGAAAGTAAATAGTAATGTAATCTTATTAAAAATTACACTTTGTGGTGTCAGTAATAGAATGGAGGTACTATATATTAATATGTGCCTTTGCATCATCTGTCCAAATACGAAAAAATTAAAACAAATTGTTCAAATTGCTTAAAAACTCCAGGCGCTGTAACTGAATTGCGTAGGTGCGTGCCATTGCGCGCGCCTGAATAGATAGACTGTCCGCGACACATGACGTCATGAAGGGTTTCTTTGTCCGCATCCCCCTCCCCCTCTTCAATGCCTGGCTTGACTCACCACGTTATCTTCCAAACACGCCCGCATAGTAACAGTGCTAGCCAATAATCACACATTTCCAAATATTCCCTTTCCCATCCTCCAGGTTTTTTCAACTTGTGACCACGTCACACCAATACGCCATTATCATTATTCTCTAGAGGTGTAAAAGTAACGAAAAAAAGCGTCCCCGTATGTATTCGTTACTATAACAATTAGTACTCGTTACTATCTTATCACTTTACATTACTCGTTACTTCTGATACCGCATAACGGCATAACATGCTAAGTTATGTTGCAGCAACGAATCGAGACGTATTGCGTACGCGTACAGTATGACGTCGCGTAAGTAATAATAAATAGAATATAAACAATTAACAATATTTGATAATTAACAGTTTTTGTTAACCAAGAAACAATTAAATCTCATTAGAGCGGCTTTTTTTATACCATCTCTTTTAAGATAAGAACAAAAAAAACGTGAAAATACGCGATAATAAAAACATATTTCTAATTTGTAAACAATACTTTCTTACGTTGTTTCTGTTCCAATCTCAAACTTTGTCTACACACACAATACCTTTAATAAACAGTAAAAAAACTTTGACGTCGAATTTCTAAATTATACTTACTTAATAAACAAACATCGTTCTTTGTAACGCAAATTCATCGAATATGCGCGCGCATGCGTAAAACATACGAAAAATGCGAGTAACGAGATGCAGCCGTGTGTAACGTTTCGTTACTCGTTACTAGATGGCGCACCTGTTACTCGGTACCGAATACATACGGTTTGCTACAGCTTTATTATTCTCAGTAAGAGCTTTGTGCGCGGTGTTTAGTTTTTGGAATATGTTTTTTATAAGTGCTGCGCAGCTCAGCGAACAAAGAGTCAGCCGGCGGCTACGCCGCGCTGTAATAGCAGCTGACCGAGTACAATGACCTTTCTCCGCGTACGGCGCGCTATCGACGGAAATTTTCCATCAATTTGCGGCCAATTTTTTTATTTTTTATTTTTTACTGTGACGCAATGTGTATGTAGCTCGTATTTGTTATAAACGCTGCAGGTTGCGACTGTATTTTAATACACTTTAACGTATTTCTTACACTTTACATATTTTTAAACTTTTATTTTATGCCTCATTTTTTACGGTTTCTGAAAACTGTATGTACGACCGAAGTGTACGTACGAACCGGGGGCCGTACGAGCGAGATTAAAAGACGTTGAAGATGTAAAGTTGACGAAGTCTGAGATAGCACGGCAGCACAAGATATCAGCGTCGACCCTGTCTACGATATGGAAACGGTAGGGACGCGATTATGAGTGCGGGGGTCATTGAAAATCGGAAAATCGGATTTAACGAAACATTGATTTAGAGTAAACATTTTCGGTAACCATAGCACTTCGTTAAATCGGGGTTCTACTGTAGTTTAAAAAATATGCGTCAACTGTACAATACTTCCGAAATTATAAAATACGTTTAAAACAGTTACCAAGACTCCGCTCCTTTTATCTAGTGAGGTTTGTGTCTCGTACCAGTATTTCGGCTAAGTTGTGACATAAATATAGTAACAGAACGTTTATACATTCGTGAGTTTACGTTTTTCCCGAGTACATTTTAGATTGCCTCCTGCTATAATTACTCGGACTTTTAAACGCCTAGGCTAAATTATTATATGTTTAGAAATAAAAGCAACTTTTCATGTTATAAAATATGTTTATTTTGCAATTTAAAATGTTCACTGCCGACTATAATAGTTACGTTTTTCACAATGTTTTTAGGCCTACCATCTTTGTTACGTGACGTAAATAGCGGGATGGATTAGATTTTTGAGACATAATTCGCGTGAAAGTATTGTATTGGATTAAATGGGAACCAAACGGGACCTGAGGAATATACAGGGTTCTTACAGGAACTTACAATTAACTTTCAAGGACTTTCCAAGGACTTTTCAAGGACTGTACAATAATTTTTCAAGGACCACAGTAAAAATAAATTATATTAGCTACATCAAATTTTTACTTAAGTAAGTCAAATTAAGTTTAGTTTCGCAACATTTCTATTTCTGCTTTTGTATTTTTAGTATGTTAAGTATGTTTTTCTACTAAATTTAATCCCTACCTAAAAACCTACGTAACATTCACACAATACCTTAGTGATTTTTATATTCTTCTAACTTCTCACATAACTGTCTGTTTACTTCAGCAAGGGATGCAGATTTTTCTTTGGCTGTTCTTCGAAGGCTGTTGGACTTTGACACCATGGTTAAACTACCGGTTGCTTCCGCCTGTTCAGAGAACCTATCAGCTGATTTTGTGAGTTCACAAATATCTGCTTCGATTCTTTGTTTCTTGGTCTTGAGTTCATCTATTTCATCTGTGATATTTTTTCGTTTTAACTTCTGCTGTTCTGTTTCTTTCTTGCGCCTTTTCTCTTCCAAAAAGCTTTGCCATTTTTGGCGTGCGCTTGCTGCTGAAGCTATCAGATCATTTGTAATGTTTACATTTGAGACACCACCAACAGATGTAACATGCTGACAAATGATTCTCTGCGAAATTACTGTACGGTCATGCATGTTTTCTACTTCAATTTGCCTGTTAACTGAGAAACCTCTCTCAACAGAGGCTTGTCCATGTGACAAAATCAGCAGCATTTTCATCACACACCATAATCCTACGTAGTTGGAACTAGAGTTTGCACTACCAAATAACAATGAATCCAAACGGTCAGCTTCAGGTTTGAAATTTCGAAACTGTGATGACGAACCAAACTCCAGAATAAAATCTTTGTAAGCTGAAAGTAATGCATCGCAGTCTGTTTCTTCAACTCGCCCTGCATCTACCAAAATTTTCAATACTAATGAAAACCGGGTAGTGCAAATTTTTTGGTCATTCATTTCTCTAGGGTCCAAACAACTGGGGTTCCTAACAACAGAATATTGTAAAGGACACTTGTTCAACAACTTTTTCACAATTTCCAAGAGAAAATCACGACATTCCATTCGTAACTGTATAATGTCACGATCCTTGCTTACATTCTTGTGAACCAAATCTTTTACTCTATTTTCTGCAGCAAATCCTAAATAGACTTTGGTTGCTGGCAAATGGTTTTCTTTCTTTGCAACTTCAACTCTGACAAGTTTGCCACAAGAATTTGCATTCTTCATAATATCATCTTTGATAAACCTTTCCATTAGGCTTCGCAGCAATTTCAACATATCTTTCCCTAAAAATGGCAGAACTGGCTTATCAGTTTGATATGCTATCAAAAATGGTTCCACTTCTTTGGCAATTGACTGAAATACTAGCAGTTTTACAGGCGTGAGTGGGTCAGCTGCCGCTTCTTTGATGGCCATGAAAGATTTGGTGTTGGGGTTGGGAACATTTTTGTCTGTTACAGACTTTACATACTTGAGCATATGAGGCCACATTTCAATAGCACGAGCTGCAACTATCGAATTCTCTATCCACCTAACAGCACAAAATTTTAAAGGAAAAAGAGTACTACTGGTCACATTCACATAATCTTCCCTCCTAGCTGGAGAGTCCTTAAAAAGATAATACATACTTGACAAAATTCTCTCCACATCCCAGGTAGATGAAACTGATCCATACTTAAATGCACCATGAAGTATGTGTAACCCACAACTGCCAGTTTGTATCACTGTTTTATTTGTGTCTTTCTTCAGTTGATCACAAACCATGTCGTAAAATTTCCAATTGACATTTGGACCATCCATGGAGAGCTGCAGTAAAGGCATGCTGGGAAGAAAAATTTCAGAACTGAGTTTTTCATACGAACTAAACATGTCTTCTGCAGTTGCATGTCCCAAGAAACTAGAGTGCATATAGCATGAGACGACTTTGTCGGTATCCCAATATCTAATATGGTAATCCAATTGCTTCTGATGAAGTTTTCGGTTAACACTCTCGTCAAAAAGCAGAACATACGAATCTTCCTTTCGAATTTTTTCCATGAGTAAGGACCTAAAATAAGGTGCTATCCCAAAACAACACATATAGGCACACTTTGTTTCTCCCAACGAAAAGCCTTTGGCAACACTGCTATCAGGAAACATTTGTCTGAACAAGGGCCCAATATCCTCACAGGACTTGTATGAAAAATGGTTACTGCATACTTTAAGGGCCCACAGAATTTCTGCTTTTAAAGTGTCCTGGCCAGTAATAAAAGAACTAATCAGGCCTACCTGCTGATCTTGAGAATTCTGGATATCTGGTTTCACGACTGCTAAACTTGTAGATTGGCCATCTTGTGAAGGCTGTTTACCACCGAGATATACTTGTATTCCAAGTTTTGGCTTCTCACTTGCCAGAGCGACATGTTTCTTCCCACCCATATGACTCGTTAACGCCGATACACCCATGTTACTGATATCGAAAACACTACTACATAAAACACATTTGGCTTTATTTCTGTCAGTCGTTTTTTGTAGCCATTTACTGAATTTTGGGTTACGTAACCACAAATCGTTAAAAGTACAGTTTCCAGGCATTTTGAGAAAAAATGTTAACAGTATCTCTCAAGTTGCATAGGTACATAAAAACACCAAAAGCACTATCAAACACGTTGAAGGAAAATAATAAGAGAAAGTGTGAAAAAATGTAGTTTTTACATACGACAGCCGCAAAAATTAAATCAAAATGCAAACAAATAGGCTATTTGATGCAAATATCAAAGCCGGCAAAAAAATCTTTTCGCAACTCGTAGGAAGTATAAACTAAAAACGAAGTCGGAACTGATATTAAAACATTTCTAGAAATAACACTTTTCCCTTTCCAATCACTCCGACAATGCCATACAATTACAGAAGCATGTAAATCCGGAAAAAGTACAAAGCAAAACCACCATCTTGCATCTAACTTCTTTTGTTTGTACCACATTTACCATACTATACCATATTTATCCTGCATATTTTAAAAATCGATACCACAACTACCACGCGATACCACATTTACTCTTGTGTACCAAACTATATCCAATAACACAGTTACGCAAAGCATTATTACGCACCATAACCGATAAATGTCGTTGCCAATAGAACACGAGAAATTCCCAAATCCATTTTTTTTTTTTTTACGAAAATTCACTCGGTTATCGTCTGTTCACGTCAAGCAAATTATATTCTAGAAATAAGAAACAAATTATGGTTTTGTATTCCTAAGCTAGGATTTTAACGATGGGAAACTAACTGGAATATTATGTTACCTGAAAATTCAAGGACTTTCCAAGGACTGGATTGAATTCAAGGACTTTTCAAGACCGTTTAAGGACATGGTAAAAGTTCCAGGACATTCCAGGACTGTACGAACCCTGAATATAGTGCAAATAACGGGAAAACGTAAATAACGGTAACGTAAATAAGGGGTTCACTGTATATATAATCCATCATTTCAGTTTTAAACTTTCACATGATTGTGAACAAATAAAAAATAAAAAAAAACATTTCTCCTCATCCGTCACTTCTGGGAAACTTGTACAGTAAAACCTCCATTAACTAATACTCTATTTAACAAAAGAAAAACCGTGCAACAAAATAAAATTTCGGTCCCTGCTGAACCTCCGTAAGATCAATACTAGGGATGGTCGGGTACCCGAAATTTCGGGCAGTGTTTCGGGTATCAAGTATACCCGAAATTCCGGGCGGGTATTTCAGTGCCCGAAAATATCGGGCACCTTGGAAAACGGCAATACCGCACGGCGCAAGTAAACAAAGCTTCTTTTTTTTTGGAACGCGCGGCAGCTGCAGGAACATGCCACGCCGCCGCCGTCCCGGCACCAGCCGGTGAAGTGAGTGTGCGTGAGAGATAAGATAAAGAAGGTGCCCGGTCAGCAAGTGTGTTTGTGGGAGGGGGAGACATAAGAGAGCGAGCCCTGCAGCAAGCGGAAGTGGTCAAGGTCAACATTTACCGTTACTCTCGCTGGCTGACTAACGATGCAACTGGTCGCCCGCCTCTCTCTCTCTCTCTCTCTCTCTCACACACACACACACACACACACACACACACACACACACACGCGCGCGCACGCACGGCGGATGCTCACTGCTCAATAGTCACAAAGTAGTGTTCAAGGCCGGTGGAGCTGCTTGCTGTGCGCGAGAAGGATTATAAGCTGACTTTAATTACACACATTGTAGTTGCGTGGCATTTGCAGAAAGTGGTTGTGAATTGTTTCTATTTAATTCATGTCATTATTTTACCAAAATGGATACCAGTGGAAGTGTAGGTCAATCAGCAGTGACAATAAACCTTCAAGCAGCTACCCAAACACAATTTAGTTAATAAGCACTTTATTTCCAAGATTAATATGCACTCTATTTTTTAGTTTAATGTTTAACTTTCATATCAGTGCGGTATAGTAAATAAATAAAAACAGTTCAGGTTTGTCAATGCAAACTTAAGTACGACTATTTTATGTTCAAAATTTATTTCATTAACTGATTTTGATGCCCGACCGAGATTGCCCGAGCCCAAAAATTTTGGACAATTACCCGCCCGAGCCCGCCCGAAGTCAAATTTCTCTGCCCGACCATGCCTACTAAATACCGAATTTTATTTGTTCCGAAGTAGTGAAATTCCCTCCACAACGAACTGCCGCTTTTGAAAAACCACGCAAAAAATAAACATCTCCTGCAAGACATCCACCAATTTTTTTTTTGCATTCACTGCTTAAAAATACGTGCGTGTAACCTTAAGATAATATGCACCGTCGCGGAAGACAATAAATAAACAAAGCATCGTGGATAACGCGTGTCGTGTGTACATGCCGCACTTTGTTTAAAATGGCGGGTACACTTAGCGCTAGTGGCGGAAACCTCCCGCACCATCGCTGTGGCGAGACGAACAACTAGTGTATTTTGAATTTCTATGGTTACAGATGCGCACACGCAAATATTTTTAACTATGGTGTAGTACAATTTCCGTTTTTTTTTCTTCAGTTTTCACTGTTGTTTATTTATTTCCACACGTAGTTACGGAAATAAACACGGTACTACTGCAAAATGAATTCTAATCCTAAAAAGCGGCAACAGATTGACTTAAAAATAAAATTAGAAATTTTAAATGCAGTTGATGAAGTTGGAAAAAAAAGAGTGATATAGCTAAACGTTTCGACATCCCGGCGTCTACACTTTCGACCATATTATCCAACCGGGAACAGATCGTAAACAACGCTTCTCTGGTAGGAACAAATCGAAAACATGTGAAAGTATGTAAAGATGATGATTTGGACAAGATAGTGATTTATTTCGACCTTATGAAACATGCCATTAAACAAGTGTATTCTATGTACTTTTTCATGTTTAATTCCTCATATTGTATTAAACAGTCAGAAAGACAGTTCTAGCCATTTATGTGAAGCTTTATGATGACTTAAAATATATTGTGCGAAACCTCCATTTAACAAACCCCTTTACAACAAACAACAAATTTTGGTCCCTTGAGATTTGTTAAATAGAGGTTTCACTGTATCCGACTCAGGGTTACCGTAGGTTTTGCAAAATGTGTGAAACATGGGAAAGTCAGGTAATTTGAAAGTGGTCATGGAAATCTTGAAAAACTCTGGGAATTTGAAAGTGTTAAAGAAAAGCTGGGCAAAGTCTAGGAATTTGAAAGTGATCAAGGGAAACTGGAAAAATTTGGGTAATTTAAAGTGATCAAGGGAAACTGGAAAAATTGGGTAATTTAAAGTGATCAAGGTAAACTTAAAATAAAATTGGGGGAAATTGTAAGCCCTCAATGAAAATTGAGAGGAAAATTTGGAATAAAAAAATGGTTATGGAAAAATTACAGTAGTCAGGGAGTTTGAAAGTGGTCAAGGAAAACCTGCAAAATTCAATGACTTTGTAAATGGTTAAGGAAAATCGGTAAATGCCAGGAAAAATATTAATTATACTGACATTATGTTGCAACCATACAAGTGGGGGAGTGAATTTTTTTCCAAAAGTTGAACTCAAATTTTTTTTTTAGATGTAACTGTATAGATTGAATGTACAGTCAAGCATTTATTATGTTTAGCTAGTTCACTAGCTGCTCAAGTAATCTATGCAGCTTTGTCATTGTTAGTAGGTGTTTTACCATCCAAACACATAGTCAAAAATTATATAGAGAAATGTACAATGTTCATTAAAATCAAAAAGTTTTTAATTCATCATGATAGTGTGCAATCAAATTTTTTTAGAAACTAAAATATGTGTTTTGATTATAAATAAAAAATATATATATTTTTAATTTATGTTTGATCCTGCTGAAATAGGTTCCCTTCTGTACCATATGTGCATTTAGAGTGAATGTTGACCCAATACCGTGTTTAATCGCATAATTGTCTCACATTTTATACTAAAATCAAGTATGAAAAGTAGGGATGCAATTTTTATGCGAATAAAGCATATTTTGAGGTAAAGTTATTCATAAAAACAAAACCTATTCATAGAAAGTACATTTATTTAAAAAGTATAATATACAAAATCACACCAAACAGTTTAAAAGTAATGCAACAAAAACATATTTTGTTCAACTTTAAATAGAAAAACAAAAAAGTGACCCAAACTAACACATAACTATTGTTGTAGTACACTTACCAAGAAAGTATGTGGGCTATCAAATGTATAACCCGACAAGATAGAGCTGGACCTTTTACTGCGCATGCGCGAGTTCCCGAGGACCGTCGAGGGGAAGTAGGGGGAGGGAGTGACTCCGCCCTTGCCCTTGTCCGTCGCGTCGGCCCGACTTACACGAACACGGTATCGTACCCACGCAGTTGGCCAGTAGCAAAGTAAACTCTGTACGAAGAAATAACTCTTCGCCGCAGCTTTGCGCGGGCAACACTCAAGTAATTAATACCTTTTGTATGTATCTGAGCTCATCTCGCTCAGTCTAAGTTGTACGCCTATTGTTAAGAATGTAAAGAGTAAGGCTAAGTATATAAACAAAAAACCCGCAACGACAAAAGGATGGCAAGAAAAAACTAAGTTATTTTTAATGTAATAACTATTGAATGAGATTATTGGGAACTAGGATTTCGTCAGCTTTTTCCAATACGCCAATCGTCTACAAAGGAAACGTAAGTTATTTAACAAGTTATTTTACAAACACGAATAACAAACTTTACTGTCAATTAAAACAAACAAGGCAGACGCCCACACACAAATAAAATAAACGCAGCGAAAAAGTAAACCCGGGGCCTGAGATACACATTTTGAGCATTTTACATTATCGGAAAGGATTTGTTATGAATTAAGAAGGCGGACACTCCAGACAAAAACGCTAGAAAGTTGAGAGTTTAAAAATCGCTATGTTGCAGTCTTGCGTCGTTCTTTGTTTAGGAACGATCACATCGTTCAACTGTTGTTTAATTTCTGGAAAACACGGTTACCATCAAGAACGCCAGAGTCGGGATTCGAACCCGTTGGCAATTAGTTTTGCAAAGGAATTTTTTAAAAGTACAAAAACATTTATAACTATGTATAACAGGGAAGTACGGTTAAAATTTATTTGAACGCGACTCACCTATTCCGAGCTCGAGTCTGAGTTCAGACATTCGGCCGTTTCTGTAGCGCTAGATCCTGTGTCACCCGAAGAACTTTCGCCACATGATGAGTCAAGATTCACTATTATCTTGTCGATTTCGATGTCCGCTATTGCATCGTTCTTGAAATATTCGGCTTCAATGTTTTTAACATGATCACAGCACTTTTTCCACTGTTCCACCGTATAGGAACAAAATAATTTCTCACACAGTTTTCGTTTATCGTCCAAAGATGTAGATATTTCCTCGCAAACTTTTGCTTTGAAATCTGCCCACACTAGTTCAATCGGATTCAAATCCGGGTGGTATGGAGGCAAACGAATGGTGTCATGGCCACACTCCTCTATTATTTGATCCACTTTGAATCTTTTTGTGCTTTGGTGGGATTTTACCAAAAGTAGCAAATCGGCTTTGGTCATGTGTGTGGAGAATTGAATGTTGTTGGCTTTTAAACAGTCTTGGATGCCAGATTTCAGAGTAGTGGTCGTAGGCTTTTTATTTATTTGGACATTGTGGTAGCTGGCATTGTCTAGAACTATGACACTATTTTCAGGTAAATTTGGAAGTAGCTTCTGTCTTACCCAGGTAGAAAAATTTTGGTAGTTCATGTCATCATGATAATCACCATACTTTTGTTTTGATTTGAAAATTAATAGAGCATTAGAAACGAAGCCTTCTTCTCCACCAGCATGCACAATTATCAAACGTGGCCCCTTGCCAATTGATTCTGTTACACATACTTCAGTGCTCGACTGCCAGCAGGAATTAACGCAATGTGTTGCATGTAGGTATGTTTCGTCAACATACACAATATTTCTACCTGCATTTCGATATTTACGAATTGTTTGTAGATACCTCCCCCTCCAAGCAGAAATTTCCGGTTTTTCTACCAAAATCTTTCTTTTTGATTGGCATTTCTTCCACCTAAATCCTATACGTTTTAACAAATGCCGCAAGTACTCTCTACTGCAATTTAAAACTCCGTCCTTTCGTAATGCCCTGGTCAGTTTCTTTAATGTTGGAATTGTTTTTCTAACGGTGAATTTTCCGTCGTATAGCGCCGCACGTAAAGTCATCTACTTCGATTCTTTTTTTTCGCTCCTTATGCTTTCCTGTGGGAGTAGAAAAACTTAAACTATTTTTGCTTTTTACTTTACCTTCTGCCAAAATTCTTTTTACAGTTGACTGAGAAACCCTTGTTGCAGCACTTGTTGCTTCGACAATGTTGTATTTCAAATTATGTAATCGCTTTTGCTCTTTCAAATGTGTCGCCACATTGTACACAATCTCCCATGCCTGTCCCCGCAACGGCGTGCCGCTTAAAATCTGTGACTTATGACCCGACGTTGATGCCATGGATAGCGTTGGATCATGTAACTAGGACCGTGAGCTGACGGCACCGGACCACTGTTTCCCGGAAGCGAGCGACAGCTCCACTGGCCCCCACCCCCGCCAGAAGCTTCGGTCACGTGACTGCAACCTCCCTCCCCAGCTCTTCCAAGGTTCTTTTGTAACTTGTCTGATTATAGTTAACTCGTTACTAGACAGAGAGTGTGCGCATTGCATGTTATTGGTGAGGTATTGATATCGATATTCGACTACGTGCACGCACTATATGGGAATCAGTATCAACATAACCAAACATGAATGATGCCAACTAGCACTAGCTACTTTTTATATGCTGTACACAGCGGCAACGAAGACGAACAGATACAGGTTATAACGTTTGAAAAGTCTTTAAAAGAAAATTTACACATCAGACAACTTCGTATTTCTGTTAATTAAATAAGTGAGCGGTAATATCCGAATTTCAACTATAAAATAATCGTTTTATACGTGAAATGAAGTTTATGGGCAACATCTTAAATGGAAAAAATAACGTATACCTTAATGTCTTATTGTAAAAATGAGGGGACAGAAACAGTGGACTACATTGAACTGGAAATTGTATTGTGCAGGTACATCTTAAAGGAGTATTGTAATTACTGTATTTTCCCATTATTACCAACAAACTGCCTGACAGTAACTTGAAAAAAGATTGCTGTTGCACAGTGCTTTTTCCTGTCATGTTTACTACCGTACACAAAATGCTCAGAATCTAACAGCGGGATCAAAAAAAATAATAAAGTCGTAATAACAGAAGCAAGCAGAGAAGGCAGCAAGTATGTCCAAGAGCAAGCAATATCACAGTGATTGGCTGCCGGGCACAGGGTGGCGGGAAGATAGGCCTGGGGCTACGGAACCATTATCTGTGGTTGGATAATGATGTGGATCAGCCGGGGGAGGGTATACTGTGCCATGTGCAGTACAGTGCTCCCAGAGAGAAATGCAGCTCAACATGCTTCAAATAAATTTTCAACAGATTTCATTCTAATTGTTTACTTTTTAATACAAATTTTTCGCAGTTCCTCGAAAAGGGGTTTTAATAATCTTGGTTGAGACCATGGGGATTTTCTGAGCATGCGTGGATTGTCATTAAAATTATTATTATTATTTCTTTTTCCAGATCCAGGACAAGACTATCTGTGCGCTCCTGGATATTCCTTGTGGGGTCTACGCAGTGGACGACAGGTGTTTGCGGACTCGAGATCAACACGTTTCCTTCGACGGTGAGCCGTACGGTAAGCGTTCCAAACTCATGGAAGAAGACGAGGATGTTTCGGAAGGTGATGAAAAACTGGCCACTGGTCAGAACGAGCTGGATTGTGATGCGAGGGTCACGAACTTCAGCCTCGACACGGAGCTGTCGGAGCGGGACAAAGACGGGGACGTGGAAAGTGCCACCGCAAAGACCGCTGAGGAAGAGAGCGAGTTTCTGCTGCAGTCGTCGGAACACGTGGACGACGAGGACGGCGCTGCGGAAAGCGACGAGCTCCCGGAGAGCACCAACACCAGCTCGCAGTCGTTCTCGGATCCGGACCAACACACCAAAGCCTTGCAGACCGTAGACGAGATAGTAAATGAGAGTTTGAAGAATTTAGAATTCAGCGTCAGCGACATGGTTCATGTCCCTCAGCGCAGCTCTTCTCATCGAGATGATGGAGGTGAGAAGGATGCCACCAGCAAGTTCTCAGTGTCATCTTATGACCCGGAAATTTCTCTTGGTGCAATGAGGGAGGGAGGCAGAACATCCTGTGGGCTTGAGGATCTTAACGACGTTAGTGGTGACTCCAGAACTTTGTACGATTCACGTGACAGTCGCAGGGAGAAAGTAGGGCTACAAACGGGCAAAGGTCATAGTTCATTTGTTGGGTCATCGCATATAAACAGAATCGGTAATAGTGTTAAATTCAAAAAAGAGTTACAAAATGAAGTTTCTCACACTGATACATCATTCTCAGAAAATGCTTCCTCACATGACTTGACCATGCATGATGATGTAGATCAGAACTTGCATGGCAGAACTCACAACGATAAGCATGATCGGTATAGGAATCATCTTCGTCATGTGAGAGGTAGCGAAGAGGCAGTGGAATCATATGATTCAGAGATGGCATTGAGGACAGTTGAAGATGATCAGCCAGTTTCGCCATCAAAAGTTGACCAACTGGAATATTCTCCAAGTGTCAAAATGGAAGTGAGCGAGGGTGAAGGGACACCCACGTACATTCTCACCGGAATCGTCGAGGAAAACGAAGAAGATGGCGAGGTGACACAGGAACATTTCAGTTTCCATCAGGAGATGAACGAAGACGGTGCGAGCGTGGACTTCAACACGGAATTAGGTTTACCTAGCATCAAAGACGATGGAGCGGCATCTGTGAAAGCAGAAAACGGAAGTTCTAGTTCGTTCGTCCCCGAGATGGCGGAGCAAGTCAAGTGCGAGGAGCCCGCGGTCAGTTCGACAACGTATCGCTCGCAGCAGCAGGCTTCCGCGAGCGAATCGTCGGGGCAGATGTTCGGACCCGTGGAGACCCTGGCGGACATGGGCGGGGCGGACCAGGAGGGCAAACCCGCGACGTTCCAGCCGAGCGAGAACCCCCTGAACACTAGGCCGTTCCACTCGAGCGTCGGCCCGTCGAACGGCAGGCAGTTCCAGCTGCAGTGCGGGTCGGAACCGGACTTCATGGAGGTGAGCCTCGACGAGTCGGGCCCCGAGCTGGACTTTGAGGCTCTCAGCGAGGAGTTCAACCAGAACACCAGGCACAGCTGATCCCGAGTGAAGCGGTCTCCTTCCTCGTCCCCGAGCGCACACACGTGAGCTTCCTTTCCCGAGAAGGTTGCGCGTGCATCTTCCGACTGTGGCACTCCTTTCTGTCCAAAGCAAAGTTACCAATGTTAACTAACCATAGTTGGGGTCGCCCTGTCAATAGTTGTGAACACGAGAACATAACGCTCAGTGTGTTGTGTGGCTTTGACTACCTGCCATATTGTACAATATGTGGTCACACGTAAGAATAATGAAGCTTTCGTTTATTACCTTTAAAAATGTGCATTGCCGTATACACGTACTTGCAAAAGAGTGCAGAAAAATGACGTGATTAATGCCACGTAAACTTTATAAAATCTGGTATAGCATCTTACTTTCATCTGGGTGTATATATGTAGAATAAATAGTGCTTGTTTGTAGTAGTTTTAGTGTACAATGTTTTATATTCAAATAGGGGTGAGAAGAAGGTCTTTGAATTAGTTGACATTTTTTGGGTTCAGAATATTTGTTTCATTTTGACCATTTTTACAGACAAGATTATTTATGCACTTGTAGTAATTGATAAGTGATGCTGATGAATCTGACTGACCTTAATTGTTAATATAAGAATCTTTCAGGCATGTATAGAAATATAAGTGCACCTACTTTGCATTTAGAATTTTGGAACTCATCAAAAGGAATACATTATTCTAAAATGATTATGCTATCAGTCCAGTGATAGTGTCAAATTATTATTTTATAGTTCTTTGTGTTAAGTCTGAATTTAAATCCAGCAAAAAAAAAGGATTCTTTTCATTTGGTGAAACTTGTAATAGATTTCTTAATTTTTTTTGGGGGTCTGTTATTACTATAAATTAAATCACTTTGTTTACATACGGTGTGTCTACAGGTCACGAAAGACATGAAAGAGTAACCAAACAAAAGGACTGGTCACAATAGTTACATAAAAGTTCCAAAATAAACAGTACGGCTGTTGGAAGTCACAAAACTTTAATTTTCAGCTGCCTTTTGCTAATTTACATGTGGTTTTTTGACACTGCACTTCAGTGTACAGTTGCACTAGCACATCAAATTTAAATACTTGCAGACTATCCAGTTAAAACATGTGGAAACTATTGCTGAAAAGTTTTTAACTTTCTAACATAAAAAAATAAGCATATTCCTGCAAATAGTAGAGCCATTTCCTATTATGTTTTATTTTGCTTATTGTAAAAGATAAATGACCCTGTGATATAAATTATAAGAAAAAGACTATTTAAATGTTCTGTAAAAGTTCTGAAATTATTTCACCAGTACAAAAGGAAGTACATACTGTAAACATGAGAGATAAACTGAAAAACAGATACTTTCAAGCAGTGCGCATGGGCAAAACCAATGGTGTTACTGTCGGATAAATAATTAAAAAATGTGAAGTTAAGTGCTTATGAGTGTGGGAATAATTTACTTGGTGCTTGTGATTTGTAGTAGAGCATGAGCTGATTTTGTATTTACTTGCTGAGAAATTAATTAATTAATGATGGAAAAGAATATTTGTACACATTTGTAACTTGTTTTTCCAGGAAGCATGTATGGTAGATGAGTGAAGTACTTAGGCAACTAGAATGGTCAGGGGAAAAAAATCTTTGCAGGTTAATCAAGTTAGTATTATTTTGCTTCTTTTATGACCATGCCTTGTTCAATTTTTGAAGTTAGCAATCAGAGAAAAATGCATGTTCCTTCAGTGCATGTATACGAAGCTTTTAAAACAGAGTTATTAAGTTTTTTTTGAAATGTTAAATCAGAAAATGCTATTTTGAATGGCAATTTACTTTTTGGCCAAAGGAACTGCAGTTTACTAACTTCAGGCTGTATTTCACACGGCCAGTTGATTAATTCATTTTCTTGTCATTATTATTAAGGGATTTTCCTGTAAATTTATCTTGCATTTGTTTGACCATAAATTTTTCTCCACAGACAGTTACTGAAAGTTATTTTCGATTTGTTATAAGGTCACAGAAGTGATCATAATTATTAGGAACAATAAAACCAAAATAACACTGTAAAGCATTTCAATACACTATATATATAACACTGAAATGTGAGTTAATACACCATAAACCACAAAATGCAACTCAATTCATTAAATTAATCAGTAATTTTAATGAAAACTTAATGTAGTTTATTTAGCATTAAGTTTGTACCAAAATGTATGTATAATAAAAAGACTTAATTTTTTAAAATTTATTTTGCAACTGTTATTAGTAACTCATTTTTACATTACAACATTGGTACATTTTTCAAAATTTTTAATAGTTGCTGTTTATTTTTATTGTTCCAAATGGTTAGAGATGCTTACTACCAATTATTATTATATTGTAAAAGTGAATTTTGTATCAGTCTTAACACCACTGTTTTGTGAAGCATTCAAGTGTCATAGTTTTGAATAATGTGGTATCATTATGAACAAAACAGAATTCATAAAAATTAAAAAACAAAAACACCGAAATCTCCTATGTTATAAACAAAATTAGCCTTAAAATAAGAACATAAAAAAAATCTGGTCTCTAATAATTATGAACACTTATTTGACTTTTTTTTTTTATAGATATTAGATAATGGTTAGTAAATATCTATTGAGAAAATTTAAGACCAAACTTAAAATGCAAGGCACCCATTGCGATAAATTTACATGAATAGCCCTCTATTAATAGTAATGGCAATAAAATAAAATAATCGACCACAAAAAGCTGATCACCAATGGTGATGGTGCATTTTGAACAAGGACTTCAAGCCAAAATGTTAGTGCTTGTTACGCCTCTGCGAAGCTTCGACTAAGTGAATCAATCGAAGCTCTTTTTAATATTTGATTTTACTTTGCTCGGAAATGTGCTATTCGTTTTATATGAAGTTTTGCATTTGATGTGAAGCTGGGAATTTGTTGCAGAACTTTAAAACATGGAAGCTTAAGATTTGCTCGTGAAAATACATATCTAGCTTTTTGTGTATGTTTGTTTTGCACAAATAAGTTGGTTACTTGAAAAAAAAAAATCAAATGTGGCACTCAGGTTTCTTTTCATAAATGCTCAATACCTATTTATATTATGCATGGATGGTTTATGGTTTTTATTGATATTATATACATATATCAGTTCATGCATTACAAACATTAAAATATATATATTTTTTTATTTCAATCCAGTATTTTATAAAATGTATGTGTACACAGCTTTGCTGAGAACAATATTAACAATTTGATTTGACTTCACCAATATTTTAAACATTCAATTTGATATTCGCTTAGCATATAAAAAAAAACTATGTATTGTTCACATAGACCTAGTGTTTGTTCAGATTCAGCTGATAACTTCCACTTTGCATGCACTCACCATATGTCAGTATGTACCTGTAATAGATTTTAAGGTCACTGGATAATTAATTTTTTTTTTGCAAACAATTTAATTTGTAAGTTTTCAGCCTGTCATGCTTAGCTGTATTATAATATGCATGAGATTTTCTCATGTTATATAACATACAGTTTGTAAATAATATAGTTTAATTTTTTTTACTGTACATATTAACGGTTTAGTTTTTGTGATGTACATTTTGCAGCGTTGTGTGAAAATCTGAAAATTGTACCACAAAGTTGTAGCATTTCAGAAATGTAGGTTTCATTCATAATGTATGTGGATGTTCATGTAACTTTGTCTTAATGACTAACCCACATTGGGTTTTATGTTGGTTATCTTGGCCGTAGAGAAATTTATCATCTCACTTCTTGCAGAATTTTCAAATTTTGGCCTAGTTTATGAACAAACCAACCTATCATTGTCATCTTTTTTTATAAAATGGTGTTAAAAAAATTAATAATTTATGTTGGTAATAAGTTAATTTTTCACTTAAAATAAATACATTGTTTATATTGGTTGCTTTAATCAGTATTTGTTTTTCTCTGGACAGACTGTATTATTTTCTCACTATGTTTGCTGCTGAGAGAGATAGTTTTTGTTATTTTGCTTTAGCTCAAAAATTGTTTGAAATCCCAAACTTTTTGCCAGTAGACAAGTAATGTTGTATTTATTAAATAATTCTTTTAGTGTGCATTATTTTGTATTATTTGGTATGTGTAGAGAGAAGTAAAATATTTACTAAGATTGCTGTAGGTGTCTTCAACTTTCTTCGGCATGGTTTCTTGTAATAAATATTTTTTTCTCTCATTTTATGTCACTGGTTTGCATTGTATTGTTAGAAGGTAATGGAAACATATTTAAGTACCAAAGATGTCTAAAAATTAATTGACGTTAAAAGAGATGGTGGTTGTTTCTGAATATTTTCTTAAAGAGTGTTTCAAAAGGTCCTTGAAAAGTGCATTTTATTTGAAGGGGCATCAGCCATTTTTTGTTGGCCTTCCAAATAGTTGCAAGGACAGTGCAGCCTTTAGTGAAAACTCAAATGGTTCGTGACCTTTCATGCATTCTTGTGGTTTTTCAGTGGCTTGTGGCACTCCCTTTTGTGGAAGTGTGACCATAGTAGTTGAGCCAGCTAACTGGTGTCCAGGTTTTTTTCTGTTTTTGTGTTATTGTCAATTGATAAACTTGGAACAGGAGCAAATTAAAAAATTGCTTAGAAATTGATTGTGAAGAATATGTAAACACAAACAACTAACCATTGATAATGTACATATTTCTTTTTTGATACACCATGTTGTGTTAGTGCCGAGATAATTCAGATATCCTTTCATAGCAAGTTTCTCACTAAATGCATTGATGAAGGACATATTGTTACTATTAGAAAATGGCCAGTGTATGAAAAAAACCCACACAAAACTCCATAAAATAGCATAAATTACTATAATTTTTATGAATGCACAGGTATTGTGATGAAAATTAAAAAATTTGATATCTCCTAAAGTATTTGGAATTTATCTCGGCCGGGTTTAATGAAAAGAAGAAGTTAAAGAGCACAGAATAAAAGTATTTTTGGATTAAAAAAATTTTTTTTTTAACACATATTGCCCAACTACATATTTACCAAATAAATTTCTGTGATTTCTTTGCATAGTTAGTTTGTAAGTTCTTGTGTGTACTGTTTTGAGCCTCTGCTTTTTTTTTGTTTAAATTTAAAAAAATGTGTTTAAAGATCTCAATACCCATAGTCAGTTCTTACAACATTTTGCAGTTAAATTAATTGCACGATTATGCATTTGTTCCATAATCAATAAGTTATAATTTATGTATTTTTAATGCTGCCTTTACCATTATAAAAATATTATTATTTGATTTTTGCCAGAAGAGATGATATATGAACCTGCCTACCTTGTATGTATTGCGCATTTAATTTTTAATTTTGAAATTCATTGACTCATACAAACTTTAAATAAGTATTATAGGCCAAAATTGAAAGGGCTATTGAAAAAAGTGAAAACATGGAAAAAAAAATTTTACTACACACAAAAACTTTTACACCATTTTAAACCACTGATACCACCACCGATACCCGATGCTACATTTATGTATTTATCATTTACATACACACCCACCCCTCAAAATAATGCTCTAATTAGTTCCAGGAAAATAGTGTGTTAATCGTTTTGCCCATAAGAGGGTATGTTAATCAAAGTAATTAGTTTTCCAATCAGGTAAGTTTGCCTGCTGACTACCATTTTAATCAAGGCAATGCTTCAGTTAAGATTAAAGATTAATTTGCAGTACAAATATACGTCTATATATATTTGAAGTACATATAAAAATGTTGAATAACATTTTGAGACTAAACAACCTAAAATTAAATTTAAAAAATTAACAACCACATTGTTTACATACTGTAATATGGCTTGAGCATAGCATTCCTAAGTAGGCGCTAACTACATTTCTGAGTTACAAAATAATAATGTTATTAATGTAGAAGATATATTTCAGTTCTAATAAGAATTTAAAAAGCATAAACTGAATGTTTTTTATTATTAAATCGGTTAACATAATTCCAATGCCCGACTTATTTACCCATTTCATGTCTGCCGTGATTTGCCATTAGCGCATAGTAGTAAATGCAAGGTAAACTAGTGTTGAAACATTGGAAGCTTCTAGCATTACTCTCCAGAGATCCTGCTGACATGCGGGAGGCATAAAATAAATGTTGGCTGAACACGTGGGCTTCATCAAAAATAAATACACAATGAAGGAAGCGAATAGCTATCAAGGAAAGAGTAAAATATAGTTTTGTTGATTCATCACGTTATTAATGTGTTGCATTGTATTTAATGCTACACAAGTGCTATTGCCATTGTGTGCCCATGGAAATAACAATTCACGTAAGAAAAAACAGCGCTACTTCGAATCTTGACTGCGCTACTCAGAATCTTGCCGTGATTTATTGGCATCATTACTTCAAAACTGCACTAATCAAACAGCATTACGTTGAGGGGCGGGTGTAATATATATTTAACATTTATAATTACTGGCCACACTTTATAAACAATAGAAACATAATTTTTTTTATTAATTTGTTAGTGAATACCATTATGTTGTTATAAAATAAATACGTAATCTAAAATTAAAGCAAGCTCTAGGAAAGACTCTACATCTCGTATTTATTAGGTAAACATAATGTTATTTATTCATAGTTAACTAGCAGGCACTTAATAATTATGTATTAATATTTGCCTTTTTAAAAACACAAGTTGATTGAAATTATCTGGCAGCGAACAGCGAAGACGATCTGTGATCGGTCACAATCATAAAACAAAGCAAGTATTTGAAAAACTAATTTGTTCAGGTAATTTTTTTTTCTGTGCCACTGATACCTTGTGATTGGCTGAGATCTGATACCAGTATCTTGTATCGGAACAGCCCTAGTTTTGTACGAGTTCGTTAGTCAAAAGTAACACATCATCTTGATTCCCTCTCGCCATGCGCCATCTGTGTGATGTTCCTTGAATTCCCAGCACAGCATGCGGAACTATCACATGACATTGTCGCTGCACACCCAATTCAGTCTGTTCTGTAGCCTTCCGCTAGCAGCTTGCGGCAAAAATGTGGCGTGCATTGATCCGCTGCTTCTCAATGTTGACTGACCAGCCATTCAGAAGGTAGGTCTGAGATTGGTGCTTGTAATCAACAGATCCTGTAGAGGCTGGACTGTAACTTATTTATTGAGCAATGATGCTTTAAAATTTCCCAAGAAAATGTCTTGCTTTTCCAAAGTAAAATTTATTTTCAGCAGGTATTAAAAATGGATTATAATCATTCTGAATTAGTGAAATAAGCGAAAATCGGTGATTACATCTGTAAGGGCCAAATTGCTGTACTACTGTCATAATTATTATACTACCACTACTATTTATTTCTAAACGTACTAATGTGTTATAATTTCACACTACCCTCAGTGGCAAAGCTTTATCGTCATCTCTGAAATTTTATAATGCAAACACGTCTGTAAGACAACATATGTGTAATCTAATACAGCTCAAAAGTAACTAAAGAACTGAAATTTTCTTCATACTTGATGGCCAAATGTGACTTTTAATTTTTGAATTTTTTTCAGTTATTATTATTCCCCCCCCCCCCCCCCCCCCCCAATATAATGTAATATTGCCATTTCAATGTTTTCAAAAGGTATTTTCAAGTCTGCATTGTCTTCCACTGTGCCCTAGTTGGTGTTGCGATGGAGCACAAACCTTGTAAATTACGTAATTAAGTTCAATTCATTCTTCGAGGTTCCCTGGTAACTTTTACTCTCTGCAAAGCGCTAGGTAGGCATGGACCAAGGCTGCTACCAGACTATCACGCCATTAGTGTTAGTGAGACCATGTATCACAAAGATCCTACAAATCTATGGGCACATTTATTAATCAGTTGCCCCTTTATGCTTACGTTATGTTTATGTTAGTCATTCAGACATGCAAAGGGGTACAGTGGTTGGAGGTTCTGATCGCTTGCCTGGCAGTATTAAATCCAGATATTTTTTATCCGCCTTGTAAGGAAATGTGGGGGGCGTTGCAGCGGATTTTTCTAGTGTATTCCCCATTTCCCCATGCCCATGCATTCTGTCAATGATCCGTTCTTGTCCCGCAACCTCTCACCGTCTTGATGTCGATCCGATGTTCAACACTAATGCAGTTATTATTCATTTATTCGTACATACATGCCGGAGATGGTAGAACTTCCGAGAGCTGGGCTGGAATCTCGGACAGTGTCCCAGCTGAAGAAAAGAGTTTCGATGAGTGCTGTAGTAACTCGTCAGTGGTCCGTGCACTAGTGTGGATTTCTAGAACAGCCTGAAATTTTGTGTTTTCACTTTAGAGATTTTTTTTTTTTTACAATTTTTCTTCGTTCTTTGTTAATTTAATTTTTTTTCTGTGATTTTCGACCACGTTTACCCGATCTTAATGGCAATGGCTGTTGCATTGTTGATGCTTTGCGTAATTTACTTTCAGATCTTGAAATAGTTTTTCTTGTAATAATTATTGCTGTCATAATATTGGCACAGAATTGGTTAAGTAAATGTGAATTTGAAGAAGTTGTTCAATCCAAGATGGCACCTTTGGTTTTATATTTCTTCCGGTTTTTATTTTGTTTCATATGTTGGTTCGTGAAATTCAATTCAGTTTGCTTTCCATTCGAGGCATGCCCACGAGGAGGGGCATGTCTAATGAGCAGTCGAGTGTGTTCTGGCAGGTTCAGGACTTTGGTCGTACTGAAACAGTGAACTAAATAGTTTGTGGAAATACAAAAGAAAATCAAAAATACAGTACAGTTAAACCTCGCCCATCTGGAGTAACTGGAGCCAAAGGCAATCTGGACAAACGAAAATACGGATAACCCACGTAATATGGGTGACGTGTAAAATAACGTTTTTAAATAAGCACGCTTACCATTTACTATGGTAAAAGACTATGTTTTGTAACAAAAAAATACATAGTATGCATGCCCTACATTATTTAAAAGTCATTTAAAAATATAAAACTAATTTTTCACAATAATTTCTTAACATAGAAATTTTGTCAACTTCTGTTTAGTAGGGCGTATGAATCAAGCGTTGTCAGGTACATTGTGTGCTAACCGTCTCTGTTTGCATAGATGTACAATTGTCATTTTTATGTGAACATTAAATAAAATGTCTACAAATCTGATTAGGATCGAGTGCCCAAGAAAAGAGGTTTTACCTTGTAATGATATTTAAGTAATTTGGAATAAGCCAACTAAGGCCCTGTTGTTTCTCTCTGATATCACGTTGCTTCCACGGTCAAGCAACGCCCGAATTCACCCAGAATAAAATCAGAACGCGAATGACTCACTCTGCACGGGACTACAGAATTTGCCCAACCAAAGTATGGCGGATTAGAGATTGCCATCCATCGGCTTTCTTGCTGAAATGATTGCCACAGAAGCAAGTTAACATCTTTTATATTCAGGATTAGAGACAAGATTTCAAGGTTTTATTTTTACCCCAATTTTGTTTTTAAAACAGAATTGTTATTTTTTTATTTTTATAAAAGCTGTTTTGTAATACGTATTCCACCAACATTTATACGCTGCATTCATTGGTCTAAACAGGTACATTCAGAACAACAAAAATAAATAATGAACTTTTGTGCTTTAAAAATGTTCCAATAAGAAATGCACAATAAAACAAATTAAATTAATTTTTCCGATCTATGCACTTTGGTACAATTTTTTTTTTGTGGAAATGACATTCTTTTAATTTCAGACATCAAAAGATTACTTTTTTTTTAATGATCTGAAAATAAGTTTGGGTTTAATGCTACTTATCTCCACGATATAACTTGCATTTCGGTACTAGTATTTGGTGTATTATCTTGCATTTTGGTGTTGTGTTTTGGTTTTATTGCAATTAAAAAAAAAATAATTAACTATATATTACTGTCCCCATTCATGATTAATAATAATACTTCTGATAAAAAGTTTGACGTAGCTTGAAATTAAATCTTTTGCATGTACCGGTCAGTTTACTTAAAAAAGAGAGGCTCCCTATGGATAATGCATTGCTGAATAGATGCTTTCAGTGTTAATATGTAGTTTATATTATTAAATTTTGTGGAGTGGTTTACAAGTGATTCCTCAGTTACATTTTTTTTTTTTCAGTGACTGTATCCTTTCTGCATATTGCTGTGGTTTATCAGGCTGGCCAACGAACTGCGTACTGACTTAAAAATGTTTTGTACTGTAGTACTGAAGAGCATGACTGTGCTTATGGGAAGGGTTTGTAATTATTTGAACAGTTTATTGTTCAAACAACTGGACAGTGTATTTGTGATAAGTTTAACAGTATTTGTTTTGTCAAAAATATTTGATTGCACATTTGTTGGTTAGATGAATGCGATATGGTGTATTGTTAAAGAGTACAAATTTGTTTTTTAATTCTTTGTTGAGAGTGATAAGTATTTTGAACAAAATGAGCAATTTGCACAAAATTGTGATCCCATTTACTTTCACGAATAACATGTTTAAATTTTTTTATGGGGTGTTAATGTTTTGGTGAATTTACGTAAAATATGTAAAAATGTTCAAATTTAAACTACAAACTTACCTAATAAATAGCTTGTTTTGCCTGTTAACATACTGGAATCTCATATGTATCATAACATTGAAACAATTTTCATTTCTGTCAGTGTACAATAGTTTACAATAATATGTAGTGATTTATATTTTGGCTAAACATATTTTCTATAAATTCTTGATTTAATTTGTTGTGTCAAGGTATGATAATTGTAAATATTTACATACAACAGTTGCAAAATTTGTATGTTTCAGGAACAATATTGTATATTGTTGACTAAAAATTTGTATTGCAAATATGTAAATTAAATGGAGATTTATTTAATGAAGATTCTGAAATAATTTTTATTTTATTTTGCAATACTAAAGTTGTATAGGAAATTCTAGATTCACAAATTAACTAAGCCAGTTGTAGTAGTAAAAAGCTTGCTTATGCGTTATGCCTTGTACAGCGCTTCAGAGGAAACAACACAATTTGAAAACTGCTTAAGATATCCAATTGGGGTCTGTTCTTGAAAATCATTTAAGAGTACACTGAAGGCGGGTGAGTAGTTCTGTTTCCGTATTTTGTTTTTAAACTGTATTTTGGAGAGTGAAAATGGTGGCTAACAGCTGTGTTTTCAGGATAATTTTCAGACATGTAGATTTTTGAAAGCACTCAAGCAACTTGCATTACATCTTTACCTTCAATTCTCAGCCATATAACATTGTGGTTACTATTCAAATACTATAGTGTTCCAATGCACGATGAGAAGACTACGTGCCAGTTCACAGCCTTGCGCTCAGAGGTGACACCGCGCATCATGCTTATCATCCCGCCTCACTAACACAGATACACACCTTAACTGGGGTATAGCTGACTGAACAACCCCTCCCCCTGACACGCTATCAAATGAGTCAGCTGTGAATTGTCTGCTTTTCACCCAGCAATTATCTTAGCAAAAAAAATTGGTTGTCTGTAAAGTCTGTTTACGGACGATAGTTTAACGTGACGTCATAACAAAACATTGATGAAATGATTACATACTTTTATGAATAAAATTGAATCATTTTTATTGAATTATCACTATTTTTTATGGATACAAAGAAGGAGTGAAATGAAATCTACAATTTAATTGATAAATTTACTTTTATTTGCACTCATTAATTCAAATATGTTTATTACTTCTACGAAGAGATTATTTTAACTATAACTTTTATACATGTTTGCTATTTAACCTTTTCCAATCTGTGTTATTCTGTTAAGGATAGGACGATGATAGGAAAAGTAGGAAACAAATGGGAGTGTTTCAAGTTTAATGTGCCTCGAAAAAGTCAAATCGATGGTTGTTCCAATCGAGTGGAAGAGAGATAGATGCGGTGCAAGCATACAATGAGCGTAACGCGAACAGTGTAACGGGACAATTTTTCGTGCGTGCAGCCGGTTTTCATCGTTTTATTAGACGTCACATCAAAAGGAACTTGAGTAACAACTAGTACAAGGCCGTTTACAATTTTCACGGACTGTTTCTGCTCAAAGTGTATTTAAAATTTAATACAATAGTTCAGTTTTAATTTCTTGTTACCCCTCCTACCTTTCTGTAAGTAAAAATTTGTGCTAAAAAGTGAAGATTGATCAACCTCTACCGTAAATGATTCACCAATTTTCTGCTACAACTTAATCTTGTATTATGTATCATGTTTTGGCATGACATCACATAGATAATAGCCATCCAAGCTGTTATGTTTCTTATGGTCAATTTCATTTTAGTAGTTTATTTAATTCTGGCTTCTAAGCGTAGGAAGAGGAAACAATTTATTTCCAATATTATAGATACGTGTAAAATTAAACATAATATTAATATTCTGAATTAATATCTCTGAACAAAGCAACATGTGATGTGAAAGCTCATCTTCTGAAAAAGAAAAAAACTTAACTAGCTACATAATAGACTGTAAGCACATCCTTCCAGTCTTTTTTTTTTTTTTTTGTTTTGACCATATCACAATCCACAAGCAATTTAATTAATTACTTTTCTGCTCTGAGGTGTGCATTACATATGCAGTCATGTAAATAAAATTTAAAATAAAGGGATAAAAAGTTAAGCATGGAGAAGTACCCCCCCCCCGCCCCCCACAGCCAATATTATAAATAACGTATGTCATGATATTGGGCCGCCATGACAAAGGAAACAGAATTGGGGAGGGGTGAGGGATATGGTGAAAATGGGTTCGTCGCTGGGTTCATTCCACCTGCTAATGCTTCCAGGGGCGTAGCCAGGAGGGGGGGGGGTTTAGGGGCTCAACCCCCCCCCCCCCAGCACCAAATCTTTAATTAATTTCTTATTCATCACTCAAACAAATTTCATATTAAAATGAATAAAATTTTAACCATTACAATATTTAAATTTAAGTACCGAAAACTGCTAAAATAACACTATTTTACACCTTAAAATCCAATTTTTCCCAGGGGAGAACCCCCGGACACCCCACT
Source organism: Bacillus rossius redtenbacheri (assembly GCF_032445375.1). NCBI lineage: Eukaryota > Metazoa > Arthropoda > Insecta > Phasmatodea > Bacillidae > Bacillus > Bacillus rossius. The sequence goes on from NC_086342.1 coordinate 18,147,968, forward strand.
TTAATACGAGGGAGGGGGGGGGGCATGCTTCTTAACACCCTCCATACACAAATCCTGGCTCTCCACTGACTGCTTCTCTTCACTGTGGCTGCTGGTAAAAGCCCCCCCCTCACCCACCCAATTGATCAAAGTATATCACTATACAGGTTACCCCAGTTTGAATGGTTTATTATAACTTTTTAATTTAGACTCTTTACAACAAGTCACGTATAAAATTGAAGGTAAACTAACCTAGTTTTTCTTAAAAAAATTTTCAATATGTATGTGCACCTTTAGTTATACGGGAGGTGTCGGTCAGATTTTTAAGAAAAACTCCATTGATGGAAAAAATGAATACGTATTTACTATAATATAAAAGACCACAATCTTTTCATCAGTACCTATTTCCCCCCATATTTTATTCTACAATGTGACATACAACAACAACAATTAGCATTACTTATTACTTAAAAATTAAATTAAAAAAATCAGTTGATCTGGAACTTGGCGAACATGTGTGATATTTTAGTTGAGGGTTAGTTTATAATGGCAAAGTGGTACTTGGCTGATCTAGCTGAATATAAAAAAAAATATTAAACTTGAATAAAACTCAATTAAGTAGAAAAAATCTCTCCAACCTTTGATTTTATTCCAATAAATTTGTTGATTTATTAAGTAAATAAATAGAATAGCAGTGAATTTCATTTATCTAACTCTGGGCTATTATAGGTTTGTATTTTGTACTCTATTTTTCTTTCAATTCACTTATGTAAGAGTTTACATTATAATATTTAAATAGGTACCTACACAACCCTAATAAAATAAATACATAAAAAAAGTAAAGTACTATACTACCCTTGCGAAAATAATTAATTAATTAACCTAACGGACCTAAGTAGTCAGTTTTCAAACTTGTCCCTAATAAGTTGACGTTGGCAAGACAATACAATTATTGATGTATGCGGTGGTGAGCCAAAGATAGGCTTTGTACTGTACCATCACATGAATAAGTATTAATATGTTAAATACCTATGTATGTTTGAATATGTATTTAAGATCACTCTGCCAAAATTTTTAACCTGTCACTCATAGAAGTTAAAAAAATGTGTGCGCTCCCCACTTAACAATCTAGCGATGATTGATCTACAGAATATAAACACCTACGTATTGAGCTACCGACTCAAACACAACTTAACACTGCGTCACACTCAATGTGGTCTGTTTCATCGAAGGCGGGAAACTCAACTTTTGGTTTTCCTATATTTGTAACCATCGTTTAAAATTGCACATCTCGCTGTTATTGAATGTTCTTCATGGTATATGCACAGTATTTAAATTAATGCACCCAACTTCGTACCACCAAAAAAAACTTTTCTTTCATGTTTTAACAGTTTTCTGCAGTTTTGTATGAAATTAAGTCACAGTGTTGCAATTACTACTGCTACACAATACCAAATTCTGTTATGAAAAACTATAACATAATTGAAGTTGAGTTGTACTGATTTGTCCATAGACCAATCGCCACGATTTGAGGATTGAGACTGACTAATCACGAACCAACCACTGTGATTCTACTTTGTTTATGATTGTTTAGGCTGCAAGGTGACGTTTTATCTCCCTCATCACTGTTTGAGTTGCTCTTTAACTGTGACCTTGAACCAATACTCTACAATGCTACAGTAGATATTATTAAAATTTATAATTGGGACATTCTTTTATGGACATGCTGTACATTCTGTGCTTTCTGAATGACAATGTTGGCCAACTTCTTGACACCAATAACTGAGCACCATGAAGGGTAGGGAAACGGAAAGGGCAGCGGCAACTTTTGCCTTGATGGGGTATAGAAACCCAACCTGGTTTCAAACACTTGAGTCGAACATACTACAGCATCAGCGAAAAATTAATAAATGTCCTCTATTTACAATTCTGTCTCAATAGGAGAATACAAATTCAATGCTTGTTACCTTAAGACTTCGTAGTGCCTAGGGCAATCCAAAGACTCTATGAACATTAGGTTGGCATTAGCGATCAATACCGTTAAGACCAGGAGGCACAAAACAGTAAGTGATAAACATTACGTCCACGTAACCATCCCAATCTACAATCATTTATAAAATTTATTAAGTAAGTCTAACTATTGTTTTCATAAGATAAACTGAGGAGGCTGCCTAGGAAAATTATGACGTTGAAGTACATAGGAAGAAGACTCCAAGGAAGAGTTGGGAAGAGTAGTTAGTTAAACAAATGCAGGAGAGAGGAGAAGAATGGAATAGAGTGGAGGAGGAATGATGGAGGCATTCTACTTTGCTGACCTGGCCACATGCTGGAAGCAGTTGAGAATGGATGATGACATTCTGTATAATGTTGATGCACTAAGGATTATTTTTAAAAAGATGATTTAAAAAAATGTCAATCTGAAAATCATTCACAAATATATAATGCCATTTAATAAACTGTGGTAGTGTTCTACAGCATTGGCAAAACTGCAACACACTTTTTTTCCACTTATAAAGTAACCCAATCCAATTCACACGAGTATAAACAGAATTTCATTTGGGGGATAGATCACTTATTCTGCTCTTTGTTTTAAAATTCTTTTCATTCGTTAATGGGAATTACAGTATTTTTTATTTTATTTTTTAAAGGATTTCTGTGGAATCGAAACAGATATGCCGACATTTTCTCAAGTTTCGGCCTTCTTCGAAAGTCGCGGCCAGGCTACCAAGGCAAATGTCCGGTACCTCCAGCGAAAAAGGGCACATTTTAACACTATAACCTCAGTCTCGCTCTCGGCACACTTCACTGTTTGTCGGAATGCAGTGCAGGCAGTATACCCCCACCAATGGTTCCATGATTGGCCGGGAGGAGCCCTGGGGACGCGAGGGGAGGCGGTGCTATCGCGACGAGGCGCAGGCCACCTCACGGAGCCCCGTCTCGAGCAGCATGCTCTCCAGCCCCAGCTCCGCGTCCGTGTCGATGTACACCTGGTGCATCCACAAGGCCATGTAGTAGGTGGCGGTGGCTTCGTCCCGGCCGTGGGCGACGTTCTCCACCACGCGACGCTTCGCCTCCAGCTCGGCGCGGTACGCCTGGCTCAGCCGGCTCGACACCTCGCCTGCAACGCGTCGAGTCCGCTGCAACCCGGCGCGAGGCGACACACGGGCGGGAAGCTCCACGAGGGGCCGGACCAGCGAGTGAGCAGGCGGGTTTTCTCAGCGCATTCCAGTTTCCCTTGTCTGTACGTTCCATCAATGTTCCGATCTCATCTCGACTCCCCAAGTCGTTTCTTGAAACCCCAATGTTGTTGAAACATTAAGCCCTAATTAACACATAAAACATTCCTACAGGCAGGGGGCGTACACAAGGGGGAGGGAGAGGGGAAGATATATCCATCCCCAAAATAAAAAAAAAATTATGATTTTCACCAACAGGAAACAATTTTAAAGCTAACAGGGTTAAAATAAGTTCTTTCCACCACCCCACCCTTTTCTCTCCCTCGTACCTGAAATTAAATTCTGCATACACTCCTGCCCACAGGAGCATTATCAAAAATTTTAATTTGGACAGACGCAGTAACAAAAATTCTGATGAGCAGTTATTTAAGCACAATTTTCGAACCTCACCTAACAGTTCCCCAAACAGGAAGCCTTTCAGACAAGTGCGACACACTAGGTAACAATTTTTTCCATTTCTCTACTGCATTCTGTATTATTAAATTAAGAGCACCCAGTGGAGAATTCTTAATGAGCCTACTTGCTGACCCACTTACTGAATTTTGAAGGCGGCCACGTGAGGAACATCGGTTGATCGTCGGTTTTCCTTAATACCTCTAGGCCGCGGTACTGCTTCGCAATAGTATCCATAATTGCTACTACGTCACTCTAAAAAAAAGGAAGGAAAAAAATGGTTTAAGGCAGGCGAATCTTAGCAAGCTAACAATAAATTGCACAGTCTCATGCTAAAAAAATATAGTAACACTATTTATTTCAGAGTATGTCGGCTCTAAATTAATAATGTAACATAATATTGCTTGGAACTAAAAATAAATTTGTAGCAAAAGCATTTCCTTAAGGTTGCTAATTGAAACAGTATGACACATTTTAGAGAATATAATGTAATGTAATAAAATGTTTTTTCTATAAAGTAAAAAGAAAATTCAATTAGGTACCATGGATTTATGTATTTCACACAGTTGGTTGCACTGGTCCTGTAGCACTGAGCTCTCGATACCTTCTTCACTGCAAAAAAAAAGAAAAAAGAAAAAAAAGAAAAGATTAATTTAAAAAAAAAAACACTGGCAGAAACTATGCATAAACTTTTAATGTAACATAGCTACGCAAATCTAAACTTACAGAGAAAAATATTAAAGAAATGGTGTTTATATATCTCATTTATGAGGAGGTGTAGGACCATGACTTCAGGCTTGGGAGCCACGTTTGGGTTTTATTGCGACAAACCACAACACCAGTCGAACGACCTCTCTCCGCATAAGTGTTTTTTTACTAACCTAACTTAAACCTAAGAGTGTGTGGGAGGGATCTAGGTAGGGAGAGACTCTTAAAGTGTGTCTCAGGTCGAAGCCTATACACTCTAATCACGCAGGATGTTGGCCTTGCATGCATCATGTGCTGGGAGCAAATTGGCCAGCCACAGGGGCGAAGCCAAGGGGGGGAGGGGGTTTAGGGGTTCAACCCCCCCCCCCCTAGCACCAAATCTTCAATTAATTTCTTATTCATCACTCAAACAAAATTCATATCAAAATTAATAAAATTTTTACCATTACAATATTTAAATTTAAGAACCGAAAACTGCTAAAATAGCACTATTTTACACCTTAAAATCCAAATTTTCCCGGGGGAGGACCCCCGGACCCCCTGTTTTAAAATGGGGGGGGGGGGGGGGGGGGGGGCATGCTTCTTAACACCCCCCATACACAAATCCTGGCTATGCCACTGGCCAGCCATAGTAGCGACTGGCGCCATGACTAACTACCCTCACTGCGTATTCCAGACTAAGACTAGACAAGTTGGGCCCAGGTAAAACCTTGGGCTCTTACATGCGGGGTGCAAGCAAGCTGGTTACGGGAAACACAAGGATGTGGGTGTGTGGGCATGGGCGTCGCAAGGATATATTTTTTTGGGGGGGGAGGGGGGGACTTCAATTGATTTAGTTGTTGAGGAATATCCATCCCCTGGAATAAAAAGCGGGCGGTCCAGGGGTCATCCTCCGGGAAAACTTGGGGGTTTGAAGGTGCAAAAAGGTGGTTTTTAGGCATTTTTCTTTCCTAAATATTCTAATTATAGTTGGTTGCAATATATAATTTATTTTTTATAAAAAAATATTTTCAGAGAAAAATTTGTAAAAAATACAGTTAACATATCTGTATTCGGTATCGGACCTGATTTTGATTTTACAAGAAGATCGAATTAAAAAGTGTGCTCGCATTATACCACGATTGGACTTAATGAACCATGCGCAACATGTGGGTTGTATCACAGATATCATATTTTTAGTATAACTACGAAACTAATTATATTATTGGAGGGGGATGAAATTGAAGACTTATCATTGGGGGGGGGGGGGGGGGGTACGTGTCCCACGGTCTGGGCGGGGCCTCACCGACGCCGATGCACCGCCGGCACCATGGCCGTGAGCAGCTGGAGGCCTTCCAGGTGCAGCAGGCTCCACTTCTGCGCGAGGGCGTGCAGCTCTGCCGCGAGGTCGCGCACCCTCCGGGGCTCGCCCGTCAGGTTGCCGCTCTGCGCGATCCGCTTCACCGGGCTCTCGCGCACTGCAACCCGGCACGGCACTGGGGTCAGCTGACCAGGAGCACTAACCCACACTAACCCACCGGCTCACTGCAGGGGCGTAGCCCGGGGGGTGGGGGGGGGGTGAAGGGGTTCAAATACCCCCCCCCCCCTTTTAGCACCAAATCTTTAATTAATTTCTTATTCATCACTCAAACAAATTTCATATTAAAATTTTTACCATTACAATATTTAAATTAAAGTACCGAAAAACTGCTAAAATAGCATTATTTTACACTTTAAAACCCAAATTTTCCTGGGGGGAGGACCCCCTGACCATCCCCCCCTCTTTGATATGGGGGGGGGGGGGGGGCATGCTTCTTAACACCCTCCCATACACAAATCCTCGCTATGCCACTGGCTCACTGCAATATCCGCAGATTTTCTGACTCGAGAAAAACCTGGATTTGTCTTTGCTGGGAATCGAGTGATCGAACGAACTTCACCATGGTTAATGGGCCTGGTCGTAATATTGTGGCGAGAGACCTTCCTGGGTTGTGGGAGGATGCAATATTAAAAAAAAGAAAAGTCTTTTAAACAACTTTTTTAAGTTAACCTAGAACTTAAATTTTGACAGTCCTATTAAAACTCATATAAATTACTTTCACGTTATAATTTCAAAAAAGGGTAGACAATTTAATGACAAACATTTAACATCACAGGTTGCATCAGTAATAAAAGGGTCAGCGCTGTGCCGTATTGAGCGCACCCCTGTTTCAATAAAAACTGTGCAGTTAATAACTGCCTTATAACTTAAGGTACATCTGAAAGATGTATTTAAATTAATGCGTGAAACAATAAATAGGTAATTTACTGAATAAAAAAAGAACCATGAAAATCAAGGCTCAGTATAAAATAAATATAAAATGGCAGTGCACAAAATGGTTCTATTTATCTCAGCTGGTGATTTCAGCTGAGCCTACAAAGCCTGGCTGCCCAACCTGAGTGTTTGACCTGGAGACTGATTGAGCTTTGTGACATGGAGATGAAACAGTGGTAGAATTAGAGTGGCAGGAAAATTGAGTACCCTGAGGAAACCCATCCCACTCGTGTCATCTATTGCATTTATTTTCGTGAGATGCAACAGGTGTGACCACCACTCTACAGCCCTCAAAAATCAGGAATTGATGCCAGTATTTAGATTATGTAAATGTGAAATTACACTTTGGGTCAAGTTAATTTTACGATACTGATCGGATTCCTATTGGTAGAAAATAAAGTAGGGGAAATGTACGAGGTCAAGGAAGTTGCAATGCCAATGATGACAAATTGAACTGCGGAATGAAGGAAAATATAGTACGGTATGTGAAATCTGTCTAACAGCGAAAGTGAAAAAAAGAAAAAAATTGTAAGGGTGGTAATGACGTAAGCGACGCCATCTTGGTTACATCAGTATTGCTATGGAATCGCTAAGTTCACTACTCCCATATTTATTAAATGTATTTGATTTGCATAATGGTATTATTATAGACTACAGTATAATCTTGTAAAAAATACTTTTCTCATTCTCATGCCTTACAATCACCTTTTACAGGGGATAGGCTATACTTGTTCGTAGAATAAGTTATGTTTAACGACAATGGATTCCCTCAGTGCAACTAAACTTACAAACAGGTTAATTTATCAACAGAGTTAGACACTTTAAGTGAATATAAATAATATATTGCAAGACTTTTCGCAAAAAAAAAAGTGAGTTTACATGATAGGCCACATTTATTACTATGGCATCGTTTAGTTAGATGACACGTGACTAGCTACAAATGCAAAATACTGATGGAAGCATTTGACGCATACCAATGATCGGTGAGAATGATTTCCGGTTACTATGACTGGGCGGGGTCACGTTACACATAGCTGATAAGACAACTTTTTATCTTCGCCAAAGTATTCTGTTTCTGTTGTTGAAAATAGAGAGAGCGAGAGAGAGAGAGTAAAAGGACACTATAACCCACACACACGTTACATGTTCCGAATAAAAAATAAACACGCGCTGTCATCGCGTTACTGTACAATGTTGCCAAAATAATCAGTTTTACTGCCGATTTATACAAATCTTGCGTGTAATTATTGCACGATATATTTCACTGTAGAACCTTTGGTGCCGTTACATTAAAAAACAATTTTAAGGAAATGGGGAAAATATTTTCATTCTCGCATATTTTTATCCTGGGTAATTCACTTTCCAACAATGAACGTCCACAACTGGAATTTCTTAAGTTGTCGACATTGTATGTACTATAATACGTGACTGGAAAAAGAGAATATTTTGTTGTATTTGTTTACTATTATATCTACGTCCGTGCTTAATTAATATGTTGTTTATCTGTCACCCTCTTTACATCATATAGTAAAAATACAATAAATAACTTTTAGATATACGATTAAGAATTTACTGTAATGCTGTTTCGTTTTTCTTTTGCTTTGTCATTGCTGACCGCAGATCGTACACTTTACGGTACATACTGTTGTAAAAGTATGAAAAAAAAGGTTATAATTCTCCATGAAAGTGAAAATGCCACTGAACAATCACTTAAATTAGACTAACCTTGAAGCAACAGCACAGACCTTAAAAGTCACGTTATGTTCTGATGTTTATCAAAACTCAAAGCTGTTGTATTTATTATGTTCTGAATCTGACAAGCCAAATATTTTCTAGTTTATTGGGAAGAAATAGACATTTTTAGATAAAATCGGCTCATATCTCTTGAAAAGTTATAGTTTGGTTAAAATTATTTAGACTTAGATAATTTTGTCGTGTCCTTCGGTAGTTATATATTACAGGTAGTATTCCGTGAACCTTTTATTTTATAAATCGGCGTAAATAGCAATTTTCACATACTTTGTATTATACAGTGTAGTAGGTTAGTGATGCATTGGGGGTACAGACAGGGAGGGGAGGAAAAAAAACCGGCTTGGTAGCCGCTTCTCTCATTGGGCGTAAACGCAGCCTGCAGACTGGGCAGCTGTTTATATAGAATTTCTACTTGACTTGACAATACCGTGATAACGGATGACGTCATCCGTAAATACTCATAGAATTACTTCTTGTTTGTGTAACTGTTCAATAATTTGCTGTTATAAATGGAGGTTTTAGGCAGAAATTACAGTGTAATAACTCAATGCTTGTTGCCAAGTCTTGAATGTCGATTGACTTCGAGCGTGACGTCAGAGAATTATGAGATGATATGGCGAATGAGGCGGTGAAGAAATCGGTAAGCACTTTTTAACTCTTATTCCTGTTGACATACGAGGTAATGCATGAAGTTATCTAATTCCACCGGTAGCTTTAAATGTGAAGGCTGTGTTTGTTGTGTTTTGCTGCGCAGTGCCTTAAAATTTCATTTAGAAATCCTTTCGCGAAAACAGCGTTGCAATAAGTTGCAGGGTTTAGCTCACGGGACTGCAAATAACCTTGAGCACCAGTGCGACAAGCGGCTGTCAGTGTTTATATGCGAGATTGTCATGTCAAACAAAGCGAGAATCGTGAACCAGCAAACTGTTTAAATGGTAAGTGAATGTAGACTGAGGCATGTGATTCATTCGTTGCGACGTAAACAAAGTCGCAAGGGTACAGATGGCTCTGTTTGAGAAAGTGTCAACTTCGCATTCGTTTAAAAAAACTAGGTCGTGACTTCAGGAAGGTAAGATGCAAATGTCGCAATACGAGATCAGCCCACGCCAGAGGCGCAATTAGCAGCACCGACAAATTAAATGATGTCAGACCTTTTGTTGTACATGTTTTACAGTCTAGAAGACATCCGAAAAATGCGATAATGATCCCGAACAAGTCGTGTTATGTGAGTAAAAGCTGTTCGTATATTAACATGGTGATAATACATGCTCAAGGTCTTGACCTTTTCCTTTTCACTGTAAATATAAATACCACTGGAAAATCATACCATCACATTGGCTTAAGTTACATAATAGACATAAAAATTACTGCATGTTGGAAAATCAATATATATATATATATATATATTTTTTTTTCAACTAGATTAAATAATTTTGTGTGAAGAGAAAAAGCAAATAAAATTTAAGATCCTGAGGAAGGGGTGAAGTCTTTAAGGAGTTGGGGGTGTATGTTATTAATCAGCTCTAAATGTAGCACATTATTTAAAAAAAAAATGTAAATCTTTTGCACTGTCTCAATACTTCTGCATGGCATCAGATAAATTGTAAACATGAACAGATGTTTTCCTGAATAAAAAAATTTGTTGAATAAAATATTATTCCTTACGTATTTTGTGTAAGTAAGTATAGCAAATGTGTAACAGTAGTTTGGAGTTTACAGTGGGGTCCTTCCCAGAATTAACTGAAAGTAATGAGTTAAGTTTCCATCCATCATTAAAAATGCCATTGTCTGTATTGCTGCCACACCTTGCCTACATTCTATAGAACAAAATAACCCATTTACATAGAAACAGAGAACGTAAATTAAAAGAAGTGGCCCTTGATCATTTTGTTTAGAAGATGAAAAATATTTGAAATGTTTCTTTTGTAATTTAATATATTTAAACCTTTACACTTGTTTGTACACTGAAAAAAAAATGTATTCCAGGATGCAATATGAGGTGATCAAACTCAAGAATTCCAAGAATATTGGCTGAGATAAAATTGACATTACAGCTCATTCATTCGTTGAGGCACAGTTATTTTTAGAACTGTCAACAGCTCATTCTGTGAGACCTCAAATACAGATGGAAAATATTACTTATGTTGTATACCCATTTTTTTTTTGGAATCTCTAAGCATGCCAGATGGCAAGTGAAAGTAGAAGCATTCAAAATAGTGTCGTTTCATTTCAACCGGATATCAGAACACTTTATGAAGCAGCCATCTGTCAATACGAGAAACATACAAGGGCAAAGCCAGTTGTAATAAATTAGACCTAGTTTCAATTTGTTAACTTCACCAGCTGTTAAATATTTTTAGTATTTTTTTGGTATATTGATGTTTTGATAGTGAAAATATGTCGTCAGCAACCAAAGGTAAAAAAAAAACAAAGGGCTGAATTTGGCTATAAATATCAGGGGTCTAATTTTGAAATTGATTTTATTCACTGCTGAAGATACTTCTTGGACCAATTGCATAAGTAGTAATAAGAAGGTATGCATTAATTTCCCAGATTTGGGGGGGGGGGGGGGGGGAGGAAAAAAATTGGGGTAAGGTGTGTTGGGACAGGGCCATAAGTTTTTAACATTAATACATTTTGTAAATGAGAAGTTGAAAAAAAAAACAGTTCCTATTAATTTTTTTTAATTTCAAAATCATTTTTTTATCTGTTACTGTCTCAATAAATTATTAATGTAGTCTTAGTCAATTTTTTATCTTATTTCAATGACTATGATAATTAAAATAAACACTTGAATCCCACATGACAATAAGAAACTAATCACTGAAAGAACGTAACTACTACACTTCAGTCTGAACTCTTTGGTGAACCACTTCTTAAAGCAAGTAGTCTTCAGTTAGTGGTCGTTCAATGGCACTGTGATTAGTATAGATTTACTACAGGACTGATTCTGGCAAGGGATTGGGGAAACTATTCATGTGCCTGGGGTATTGTTGAAATCAGTCTTTTGGTTCTCAACAAAGAAAAAAATCAATATAATGTTTAACAGGAAACTCCATTGTATTCAGGTACAATTATAGATTAGATACTACACAAATATCTGACACTTATTTCATTAAAGATCTAGGTATCGTACTTGACTCCAAATTAAGTATATTTCCATTTTCATAATTCCATGGTTTTCTAGTTCAACCTGAACCCTAGTTTTAATCAAAAGTAGTTTAGAAAATATCCAAAGTAAGTTCTTTAAAATTATAAATGAAACAATAGCTTCAAAATCCTAATCTACTTTTTCCATATTGAATGTAGAAGATTAACTTTTTATTCATAACAGCTATAGGTAATTCTAATTCCTTAAAAATACCGGACTCAAAAGCTCCCATAGTTTTTAAGTCATTAGCAGAATATAATTTTTGCTATTTTTAACAAAAATAAATTATTTACTGACTAACAATTTCGATACTCTAGATAAACTCAAAAACTTTTTGATAAACAATTTAGAATAAAGAAACTGTACTATTCTTAAGATATATAATTATCATCATGATCTTTATAATTTCTGAACAAAGTTTCTGTTTACAGTTTATCTTTACCTGTTTAATCTGTTGTAGTTTTTTTATTGTTCTTTGTTCAGAGACTACAGTGCTGAACTTAAATTTAATAACTTATCCATATTATTTATAATAGTTTTTTTTGTATATTTTTTTTTTGTGTTTTTTTTAAATATGTTGTTCTTTGAAATAATTATTGTTGGTGTTTGTATATGTATTGTCCACATATAGGTGTGTTTGTTTAATGTATGTTTTGTCTATCTTAAAATTTCTTGAACTGATGGTAGACATATTACAAATAAATAAACAAAAATTGAGTTAAAAGGGTCCCTAGGTGACTCCTCGCCCCACAGAAATATGAAATAAAACCAGACCGAGTCATTACCGTAGCTAATGTGCCATGGTAACAAACAAACTAGATAAATCTAACCGGAATTTTCAATATTTTTTTTTGTATAGCTATGTTGCTCCTGTTTTGTAATGATACATCAAGTCTAGTGGATTTTTTTTAGGTGTTATATCTTTTCCAAAAAAAAAAAGTCTTTAAAAAATTGTAAATGCCTAGAATTAGATGATTTTCTTTTGAATAAAAGATAATAATTATAAAACCCATGATTATTAATGCCAAAATGTTGAATGAAAATTTTTTTGCTGTAAGCTAGTACACGTTTTTCTTCTACGAACTCATTTTGTGTATAGAAGGGTAAAATGGATGTAATAATGCAAAAAGGAACCAACCCACAATTTTGTTATATTTTATTTGAAAATAAATTAAAATAGTACAAGGTTGATTGTACCGTCGTTGCTATTATTATATCAGTATTTATACTAGACCATTAAAATTATACCCACATTATATTATCAATAGGAGAATTACAATTTATAATTAACTTTAACTTCAAAATACTCAGAATAGGTTCCATGTGGGTTGGTTCCTTTTTGCATAACTACGTCCAAGTTAGGTCCCACCTCCCCTACCTTGTGAAAATATGAGCTGCGGCCCTGTGTGGGCCGTTCAGGCGAGTTGTCTGCCGCTGGAACCGGTGGGATGAGCGACGATGCCGCTGCACATCTTGAAAGTCCCAGCCGAGCGAGACAGGTCGCACCGGGGGAGGATCGCCGTATTGGTTGCAAAACTTCGGCGAGACTTTGACACACGTGTGCCGAACGTCTGGGCACAGTGCCTGGACTTCTACCAACACAAGTGCAACTCGTGTTTGCAGCTGCTGGAAAACTTCACCATGACATGCATTTATGTTTCTTTTGAATGCGTAAAATAAAACCTAAGTTTGTAAAAAAATGTATAAACCATATAAATTTGTGACCATTATTTAAAAGAACTAACTATTCACACCTTTACATTGCTGAGCCCTTCACTAAAATAAGTTTACATGTTTCTTTAATAAACTTATAAGAACTAAGACTTTTAAACATTATACAATTATTAAATTTTTAACTGAGAAATATTTTTGTGATATGATTTTAAGCTAACTATTAATATTTTTAAAAGAAATATTTTGTATATTATTTTTAGTAATTGTTTGCTGTACTTATGATAATTATTTTTCAGTTTTCCTGTGATAGTTAAAATTTAATTTATTCTTAAATATTTTACCATATGTTTTTTCTTTGTGCAGTACATCGCTACATCCTACGACTGGGATTGCTTTTATATGCTGTGATAAAAATATTATAAATAAATAGTAGCTTTTAAGTAGTTGTGGATACTGAACATGGTGGGATATTTTCTACATGGTGTTTTAGTCTGTATGTAGCCCTCAATAGCAATAATACCATGACAAGGTTTTTGGGATTTAATGTTTTACATCTAACCTTTTACCATAACTTGCACGATTATCATGAATTTCAAGCACAGTATTATAACTTTTTTGCTATAAAAAAAATTTAATTATGGACATCCTGCTGTCTCTATCCTTTCTGTATGCAGACATGGAACTTAAGGTTCTCTAACTTAATTTTTGTGGCAATTCATTATTCTCAAAGGTGATTTGCTGCAGTGAAGTCATTGCAATGTGGGGTAGTACTTGTTTTGTGGTTTATGTGTGAGTGGGGCCCTTGGTGTTTTTGAGTAGTCATATAATTAATCTTCCACCAAGAGCGATATGGGGTTGAATCCCAGCAGGGGCGTAACAACAGGGGGGGGGGGGGGGGGCAAGGGTATTTTGCCCCCCCCCCCCCCCCCACCTGAAACCTTGAAGTGGTGGCAAACGGGGGCAAAAAAGTGCTGTGTAATCAATTTTTAGATAATAAAACTGCTTAAATAGCACCATTTTCCACCTTGAAATACAAATTTTCCCCGGGGGAGGACCCCCGGACCCCCCGCTTCAATAGGGGGGATAGATGTTTCTTTATAATAAGGTATATTGCCTCCCCTTTGGAAATTTAGTTGTTGTGCCCCTGGCCTACAGGGGTGGTGAGGGAGTAGCAACCCACCTGTAAGTAAACACAATGGGGAAGTGTATGATTCCACCCCTCCCCCTTCATTCCTTACATTTGTATTTTTATTAAAATATATAAATAAAACACCACCTCAAAAATAAAACCACATCTTCCATCAAAAAAATATTGGATGAGACTTTATTTAATAAAATAATACAGTTTTTGATCATGAATATTTGATAAATTTTTACATCATTGTAAATATTTACCACAGCAATGTTGATTATATATAATTCAATTCTCACCCCGCTGTAAACATTATTCAAAATAACAAAATTCCCCTCCCCCCCATCCATCCACAGAAAAGTTGGCACGTCCTTGATTCCCGGCGGAGGTCGAACTTGGATTTTCCATTAGTGGGAGACAGTGGTGGATGTTGCTGTGAGCTGGTGGATATTTTTTCTCTGTTTTCTCCCGTTTCTCCCAGCCATTCATTACTTTGATGCTCCATTAGCATCTTGTCCCCCATCGTCACTAATGATTTATTCCACAGCAAATCCTTGTGTAAGTCAAATAACCAAAAGAACTAGAAAGTGGCAAGAATGTAAGTGAGCTGCATCTTTTTGACCTTTCGTTATTTTGCAAGAAACACATTGATTGTTCCACACACAAATTTTGTAGTTTATTTAGAAATTTAGATCAACAGCATACTGTTACAATTTGTCAACTATCTCTCGTTGCACCTGACTGGTTCGCCAGGCCTTCACTCGCAGGTATCGCCTTCTGATAGGTCCGGTTCGCTCACCAAGGGCCACTTGCGTTCTTCACAAGGGTATCGCCAGTATCACTCCCCGAGTGGGAGACACACTCCTCTACTCTAAGAACTCTCAGAACCCTCGGAACTCACTCGTAACTCCCGCGGAGGCCGGCGTCGTTGCATATATACCTATGGCGTCCTTCTTGTGATGTGATGTGTCGCATCATTCCGGGCTGACCCGACGCCCGAAACACCCAGAACAGCGACACTCATTCACGCCACTCCTCGTGGCGGCCTCTGTAAGCCCGGAATTCCCAGGCCGCTGAAGGTGACTATAGCTCGAGGCGGGACGGTGCGCAGGGAGCAGAGGGGGGTGGGTAGCAAGGACCCTTGTGGCACGCCTTACGTCAATGGACGGTGCGTGACGTAAGTGGCAGTGCGTGGACACCAGCCCGCTCTGTACCTGGCCGGCATCACAGTCTTGTCTCTCACATTTGTAACAATACTCAAAAACAAATATGTAAGCCAAACTAAATAAAAGTTACTTATCTTCTATATTAATGAAAAGGAGAGTTTGTCTGTTTGTATTTCTCGTAGCATGGAGAGACAGCGATGCTTAGAGCTGTGAAATTTGGTAGTGACATTCTCTAGGCAGGGTCCATTTGCCCCTTGAAAATATATTTTTCAAAATTAGTTATTAGGTTTTCTTTAAAATAATTTTTTTTTAGTGATATTGTACCACATGTTCCCAATAATCTGCGGGAATCGGCTATTGCATTGTTTTTGCTTTATTTACTTTCGAATCTTAAGCCAGTCTTTCTGTAAATGTCTTTTTCATCATATTAACACTGTGTTGGTTAAATAAATGTGAATTTGAAGGCTGTTTAAAACTGTTGGATTGAAGACGGGTGTTTTGTTGTATATTTCTTTCGGTTGCATTAGTTCAAAATTTTTTTTGTTTCATTGGTTGATTTTCGAAATTCATTTTAGTGTTTATGTTCTTCTATGTATGTCAAATTTAGTAGGTTTTTCAGTAAGATGATAATACTGTGCATTACAATCACTCTTTCTTAGTCAAATTGTTTTTGCATGGGTTGGTAGCCTTAGTTAACAAATAGTTATTGTAAAATGTGTTAACTGCATCTGGTTTGGAATATTATTGCTTATTTTTGTACGATAAGATTGTGAAATCACCAAGAATTGATAATAAAAAAAACAGTCTTGCGTCTGCAGTGACGATCCCTTGATTTGTAGCATACCAACTAAGCAAGCTCCAGTTGGGACGTCAGGAACCAATCATTTTGTACCTTGTTTGTGATGCCGTGCACTCAGTCTTTGGACCTCCCACCACCAGCCTTTCTTAATTTCTTCTACTTGGCTTTTACTCGGGACCAAGTGTCGCTTTCGTCAAAGATCAGAGGAGAAAACCTCGATTAGCTGTAATGAATGTATATCCATTTATGGTAGGTACATAACAACACAGTGGGTGGGAAACCTGTTTAGTTCTGTAAAACCTCAGCTATTCAAAATGCCTCTGAAATTGAAAATAAAAAAAAATAAAAAACACTTACTGTGTTGCACAGGATTAATCATGAACGCAAGAGCAGTGAGACATGGCTGTTCGAAAACGTTGGGATGTACTCAAGAAACAAACAAAAATTGCTGAGTTTTTACTTTGAGTAATTTACAATAAGAATATATTGATGTACTCTAAGTATAAAAATGTAATTCTTATTGTTTTAAGAACATGAGTGTATTATACAAAAAGAGTTTTTAATTAGTTGGTTCAAAACAATCCAGAATTACATACTGTAATCAGATAAAAATAGTACTAGAAGTTCATGGCATAACTGAAAAAAATTGTATCCAAAATGTCTTCCTCCCCTCTCCTCCCCAAATTGGTTCATATAGCTGGAGTCATATAATATGTCTATAATGTGACTCTAAGTAATTAAAATTTATTTCTAGAAGGAAAGGTAGGGGTTTCACATTGATCAACTGTGGATGAGGAGTGTTTAATGTTAGGGGACTTACAAGGGTGTAGTAATCTCTGAGCTACTCTGGAAACTTAATTGGATGCTTTTTAATCGCGAGTTATGTTGGACATTAGGGATAAACAATGCTCATTGCCATGTCATTTGCAAGCAAAGCCATTTGAAAATGCTGATAACTTAGTAAAAATATAATAAAATAATTAATAAGTTTTTCTAGTTTGAAAAATTTCACTAAGTTCTTACCTTTTTAAGAATAAGGTTTTGAGCATTGGGGGAAAAAAATCGGGAATTATCAGTGAATTTATAATTTCTGGAAAATTTGTGGAGACGTGAATTAAATGGTTTGACAAAGGCTCATTCTGTATCTCTAACCCGTAAACTGTGCCATGCATATTGTATTATTTTGTTTATTGCAATGCCGGTGTGCCAAGTATTTTTTTGGTATGGGAGGCTGAATCACGTCTGTGATGGTACCTTGAAGTGTAACTTAAGTGCATTTTTCACTACTTATTTTATTCTGTGTAATGAATTTTGTCATGCCGGTGAAGTAATCTGGAAGTTCGTTGTGACCATGGCACTGATAGGAAGTATTGCAAGAATTGAAATTCGATGTTTGAAATAAATATTACGTGATCATGGTACCGCCGGGGAGGGAGTCCATGTGTTTGCGGTGATAACCTTATGTTTGTCCGTGTATAATTAATTATCGTGCCCACCAGGGGCGCAACAACTCAATTTCCAAAGGGGGGGGGGGGGGGGGGGGGGCAATATACATTTTTATTATATTGAAGCGGGGGGTCCGGGGGTCCTCCCCCGGGAAAATTTGTATTTCAAGATGGAAAATGGTGCTATTTAAGCAGTTTTAGTGTCTAAAAATTGATAACACAGCACTTTCTTCACCCCCGTTTGCCCCCACTTCAAGGTTTCAGAGGGGGGGGGGGGGGGCAAAATACCCTTGTCCCCCCTGTTGTTGCGCCCCTGGTGCCCACCAACTAACGATTGTTGGTGGGCATGTCACAATTTTAAATAAATAAAAATAAATAAAAAACTGGGAGATGTTATGGAATTTGGATTGGATACCTTGAAGAAGTGGGCCCGGGCAAAGTGGGTACCTCTGAGGGTGCCGGTGGTTTTCGCAGAGTGAAGACAACGGGGCGGCACCTCCGAGGTCGGAGGCGGGCGAGCGTGCCGGCGGCTGCGGCGGAGGGGGGGAGGGGGCAGGGGCGAAGGGGGGGAGCGCCGCAGGCCGCAGCCAAGCCAGCTCACCATGCCCGCCGGCCCATGAACGCGTTCCTGATCTTCTGCAAGCGGCACCGCACCGTCGTCAGGAAGTGCTACCCCAACCTGGAGAACCGCGCCATCACCAAGATCCTGGGCGACTGGTGGAGCCAGCTGGACAACACAGAGAAGGAGTCCTACATTCAGCTCGCGCAACAGGTCGGTTCTGGCCGCCCCGCCCCGACCCCTTCTTCTCTTTCGCCGTGATACAGTCCGCATTACGTAATCCAGCACTAAATAGGGCAGCTCGTGTTCAGATTTTTTTTCAGGTCGATTCCCGCTGTTAACCTTGGTTGCCATGTCACATTACTGTGCTGACAATGTTTTTTAGTTTTCTCACAGATTATCATTACTAGAGATGGGCCAAACAAATCTTCAAATACCATCAGATTCTTGGTATTCGAAAGATTTTGTTATTTGAGGAAAAATTTCAGAAGGAAAATATTAAATGAAATATATTAATAATAAATTCAACACTGATAACCTCTGACGTTTTATAATCGTATTTTTTTTTTTCTTCCTTTTGTATGTGTCTTGTTACCATTTACCCAGCTGTACTTTAAACATGTAATTATAATTACAATATGTGTTGATTCTGGAAACTTAATTTGTGGAACAATCATTTATAAGGGTAGAATGTTTAAACATCATAGTTTATATTTTTCCATGTGTCGTGTATTTTTTTTTTATTTTTGATCCTTGTCACCTAGATTTGGGTATATTCGAGGTACTCTCAAGGATTTTAATTTAAGATTCAAATTGGAGAAAATTGGGATTTGACCCTTCACTCATTATTATTATGGTCTGTTTTCATTACAATACAGTTTTTCCTGTATTCTAGTGGGTTATGTTTAACGCTTCACATTTTGAAATTTGATAATTCAACAAAATCGCCTATCAGACTTGGCCATGGACCTGAACGAGTCTGATTAAAGACTTTCTATGAGTTGTTGGTTTTTTTTTTTTTAGCAAAGACTTGTTATTTTAGATATCTGCCAAACTCTGGTCCATTAGTGGACGTTGATTGCAGAACATCTCGAGAAACTTGTTTATAACATAAGTGTGTATCATGATTTAGGTTTATTAAACGTATAAATAAGTTGAATTGCAAATTTGACAGTGTGCTGAATTGAGTTATTTTTACCTTTATTTGTTTAGTACAAAGAAGCTTTCCTGAAAGCGTTCCCCGACTTCAAATGGTACAAACTGCCGGCCCCACCGTTGCGGACTTTGGTCACCCGGCCGTCGAACCACAGCAAGCCCCACAAGCTGGAGTGCCACTTGACCTGCGGGCCGATTGTGCCGGGGAAACTCGCAGGTACTGGTCGCTGAGGCAAGATTCTTGCTTTATGTTTTCAGTGGTTTCACATGCCATGGCGGTGTTAAGACCTGCTCGGACGTGCAGCCAGGGTTTCATTTCGCAAGAGATTATATACATGGTTTTTTTAATTTCTGTCAAGAATCATTCATGATAAGATTACTAAATTTTTTTTTTATTTTTTTTTTTATTATCCAGTTCAACTGTAATTTTGGAAGCTATTTACTTATAATCTACATCAGACAGACTGATGACAAAAATAAATTATTTTATTAGAGCCCACTAAAGTAATAAAAATACCTCTTCCACAGAATTTCTTGGGGAAGATGATATTATAGAGTTTGCCCCCTCCTGATAAATTTTTGAACTCATGGAAATGTCATGCAGTCATTGTGAGACGTTTAAGTATAAAAGTAGTATTTCCATACTACCAGAATTATGGGGGTGCTATAGAAACGTAAAGATGGCATCTTGATTTCAACGGTTTTCACGCCATGTATTTTTTCAAAGTTTAATATTGGATACTTGGCTTCGTTAACACACAGTACACAATTTAATGAGTGCCTGAAGTTAGTAGTGACTGACTTGTGCTTTGAAATAATGGCCATTTATTATTGACAAGACTATAGATCCAGTAATACGGTCAACAGGGACTATTTTATAGTGTCATAAAATCTGTTAATGTGATCTCTGCCTTAATGAAGGCAAATTTACAATGATACATGATAAGCTTTAATACAATTTTTTGGACATATGCCATTGCAGTTTTGCACTATTTGTCGTGAGAATAATTCATAAATGCAAAATAAGAAGTAAAAAATAGAAAAACCCACATAAAATAGTCTAAATCAGTTGATGCCTAACAGATAGACCCAACAATGAACCTAAACAAGTATTATGGATAACACAAAAATTCCGTGGCAGGACTTTAGTGGTGAAAAAATTAACACAGTGGGCTAACGATGATGAGAGAGTTTCAACAAGAACAGTAAATGCAGACAGGCAACAAAACCTGGACAACGCAGCAAATATACAAACACAACAATGAAGATAAACAGATATTATGGACAACACAATGATGTTGACAACAAATAACTTGGTAGGTTTCCTATGACATAACAGTAGCTACGTTTTGGGAACTGGCATCTGTTCCCGTCCTCAGGAACAAACAGACTTTTTTTTTTTTTTTTGCGTTTATGAAATTTTCCCATGACAAACAGTGCAAAACTGCAATAGCGTATATCCAAGAAATGTCATTAAAACAAAATTCCCCATTGCATGAATAATTTAAAGAACATGCATGATAATGTTTACAGCCAGAAAACTGTTAAAACAAAGATGGCGGCTGTCTGTTGGTATTTATCCCTTTTAATTTCTAGTGGCTGATGTGAACTCTTGATATTTTGGGCTAATTTGTAAAAAGGAGGGTGTTCGTCAAACACAGTCACATCACGTGTAGGGGCCGCGGTGGTTGAGTGATTGAATCACTCACTCTCTTTCCAAGGTGAGTTTCGTGAGAGGGAAATGTGTTGCATTGAGATGGTGGGTTTGTTTTTGAGTGTGATCCTGTTCACCCTCACACCAATCAATGCATTCTGTCAATACTGTTCTCTCTCTTACAATACTCATTCTTCTCTAACTACATCAATGCCGACAAGCATTTAAAACCTAAATCCATCCATCCAGAACGTGTGTGCATTGCGAAGATAGCTAGAAATGCTTCGCAATGTTCGACTTCGGCAGGATTTGTAAGCATAAGAAATATTGTGTGACGATTTTGTGTTCAGAATATATGACATATTTGTTAAAACTGTTAAATCATTTTTTTTTTTTTTTTTTTGCTTTTTATGTCTAATGAAACTCCTTGTAATTACAAATCACAAGATTATGTAAATGCCAAGTTAGTTTGAACATTTAAAATAATTGTGCCTGTTATTTTAAACTTCTGAGTTGGTAGTTTCAGTGAAAAAAATTTGTTTATAAATTTCAGTCAAATGATATACATGGCAAAAAAAAAAATTTTTGTTTTATTTATGACCATTATATTTTAAATTATATTATTTTAGCCATTGAGACCTGTATTTAGTAAAATAGCACACAATATTTATGCTAAAATCTTTTAACTTTTTTTTTTTTTTTTTTAAAAAAGGGTTTCATGTTAACAGAATCAATGTACAGTAAACTCCCGGTATATCGCGCCCCGATTGATCGCGGAATCGGGTATATCGCGGGTCAAACCATGTCCCCCAGTCAGAAATGAATAATAATGGAATAAATGGTTGATAGCCGATTAGGATAATTTTGCGTTGTAACTAACAAACTAAGCATCGGGCATAAAAAAGCCTAGGCGTAGAAAATGTCCGCAGTGAAATTATAAACAAGATATCTCCGTACATTATTCCTCTATCTTGTAGGGTTTTCAAATTATGGTCCAATCCAGCCCAGTGATATTTTCTGAAAGACTAGTTCTTAACGTCGCTTTCTCACAAATGAAACAGGGGACCTAAAGCCCACCGTCCAGCGACATTATCCAGCGTGACTCGGCTGGGGATTGATGTTGGATAGGCTTGGTTGTCGGCAAGCGCTGGATAGGGAGAGGCAAGCCGAGAATATGGAGAGAGGTAGAGATTAGAGCGGGCAGAAACTGGGCGAGGGGGCGTGGGGGAGGGAATGTGTTCACGCAGCACACAGGCAGAGCATGAGTCACTTGACTGAGCAGCGTCCCTGCGTACAAGGCAAAATCAGGTAGTCCGGTGGTTAAAATTCCACTCCAGAATCTTAATTGGTACTTTACTGGACATCTGTATATAAATGTTTTGTTACAACTTAAACCTACAGACGTAATATTATTGGGTAATTCATTGTATTATACACGTTCATCTTTTTACTTTGGTATAATGTTTTAACATTAAATGGTAAAGTAAATCAGCTAGCGTATTTTTAATCTTTGCCCAGGAATTCCCAGTGGTCCAATACTTACGTGAACCATACTGTACCACTTTTGCCGTGAGGTAGTAAACAATTCCCGGAAACGTTTATGTGTAGCGGTCTCCTGACCTTTAACCAGAGGCTGGGGAATATAACACTTGCCGATCCGAGCCACACACACTCAGCAACTCGACACAGTGTTTGGTGAAATAAGTAAAGACATAGTTTAACACGGTTTTTAATACGGCGTCACTGATTGCGCTAAAATTAAATTGGCGCAATTTTTGTTTCCCACACGTGACCATTTATAATTTACTGTAAGCATGGATAATAAAGTTTAACCACTTGACACGATAGACGATTCTTTATTTTTTATTGTACGAATGCTAGAATAGTTTTTTCCTGTATCTGCGGCCTACTTCTGCAAAAGACAAGCTATCTGTAAGTAAATATAGAATTTTTATTTTGTCAATCAAACTCGGTACTTTGCGATTCATATTCGGTTTGAATTATCACTACGGCCTTTCTTTTTAGAAGACTTCGACCACAGAATCGTGTGTAACCGCACACACTGCACTTACTTTGTTACGGACACTGACGAAGCAGATACTGTGGCTGACACCACGAGACTGGCAGCAGCTTGTGTGCCGCACGTGTGTATGGCGGCGTGTGGCGCGCTCGTAGGCCGTGCGACAAACTGTGCGCGGCACGCGGAAAAATAAAAACAATTCAACATTTAATATTTATCATTAAAATTTATTATTTTTATTTTTTCACCTGCGTTTAGTGAAAACTGCGGATGCAAAGTCCGCACAACGGCGGGCCGTCTATACTGTGCGTGCTTGCCGACCTATTAGAACACAGGCGGTGTTTTATGCCTTTTGACCTTAATCACATCGAAACATCGCGGTTATGAAACAACGCGGGTAAAAGTTATGTCCCCCGACAACCGCGTTAAATAGGGAGTGTACTGTATGTACATCTGAAAAATACACTAACTGACCCATTTGAACTTGGCCTCGGTCTAAGGGAGAGGACGGTGGTGTGCCCGGCAGATGAGAGTCAGATGGGGCGCCTCAGCACGCTGATCCTCTCGTCAGCCTCGGCGACCGCGACCACCGCGGCCGGCCAGAGCACGGCCGGCAGCCCGCCGGCATCGCCGCCCGCCGTGCCCAAGCCCCCCAAGAAGCGCTACCTGCAGGGGCTGTTCGACGCCGCCTGCGCCGGGGAGCCGGCCGCGGAGGGACAGGTACGTGCGAGACGCTGCACCGAACCCTGCGTGTCATTCTGTGGACGGTTGCACAGCTTCTACCCGGACGCACGCATGGGATCGTCCATTAATCACGTGAGGCTCGAAAAGGGGGGGGGGGGGGGGGGTCGGGAAAAATCACGAAATATCACAAGGGGGGAGGGGGAGTGTGTGTGTAGAGAGATATCACGAGTATTTATTTTTTCGCCCGATTCCTACTAAACCGAAAAGCGACGCGTGACCTTGAATCGCCGTAGCCAGGCAACAATATCCCCGCCCGCCGCAACGTGAACCACCCGGCTCGGCTCGCCAGTCGCCGGCAAGACTTGTGATTTTGGGGGCTGAATACGTGCGTGAATCACATGTAAGCCTTTCCTTTATTATTTTTATGCCAGTGAGAATAAACCTGCAACCTTAATGTGTGTCTGGACATTTTTTATCACTGTGCTTAATTTTCCAGGATTAAATTAGATTATACCTATATTTAAAGATAATATTCTGAAATTTTTAAAAATATTTTGTACCAAAAAAAATACACGTGGTTTATTGGGGGGGGGGGGTTAAGTCTGAAACCTCACCACAAATCACTAGGGGGGAGGGGGGGTTAAAAATTTGCTAAAAAAACATTACGTGATTAATGGACGACCCCTATGGTGTGCAGAACTTCAGGGAAAACCACGCGATTTGAAAACTGCGTAAGGTATCCAAGTTGTGTCTGCATACAAAAAGCATTTATGTATACGCTGATGGGGTATGGGTTGTTCCGTTTCCATATTTAGTTATTAAAATGTAATTTCAGAAGAGTGAAAATGGCTAAAAATCTGTGTTTTCAGAATAATTTTTAAGCAAAACAATACCCGGTGCAGATGATTGAAAGCACTCAAAAAGCTTGCAATACACATTAATAATCATTTCTCTGCCGTCTAATGTGGTTACCGCTAAAATTTCGTAGCTGTGACTACATGGTAAGTCCGCAACCTTGCTAGAAACTCCAGCGAGCATTTGGGAGCAGCTATAGGAGAGAGCGTGTTGATTCCCAGCATTCCAATGATTGCCAATATTTGCCATTTCACTTTGTGAAGTTGCGATTCCCGCTACAATGACAATAAGTCCCATAGCCAAATACTGAAAGTGGCAGGAATTTATTTGGGCAATCCATGCTTAGCTCTATGTTGTTTGTTCAAGAGTTTTGAGTGCCCGCAACTTATATATACTGGCGTGTAGTAATAAATTGTATAGTGTTATCTACAAAAATATATTGCATTAAATTATGAGTGTCAAGAAACAATATTAATTCTGTGACTCTACCATGTCAATGAAGCGTACAACTGCAGTACAAATCAGATTCGTCCATATATTTTTTATCTCTATTTATTCTCGTCTGGATCCAGTTCTGAAGTCCAAACATACAAAGTCGCAGGTAAAAGCGTGTTATAAAATCAGATATTTAATCTATATCAAAAATAATAATAAAAAAAAGCTTATACATACCAGCTTTAGTAAATAACATTTTAAAATTTTTTTGTGGTAATGAATTAAATCTTTTGGACACCTGTCAATTTATTCTCTCTTCCTTTAGTAAAAATGTTTGGAATAAATCTCATTCTTCTCTTAAAAATCAGTACAATATCACTAATATTCTGAAATTGCGTGAGCAAAGTATTATTTTATTAGCTAGTTATATTTAATGCATCAAATAAACATTCGGTGAGTGGTTGCTGTGCTGTTAGTAGTGTTAACTAGAGATATTTTTCAGGAAAAATTTTATCAACCACTTTATATAAACATAATGACATAACAAAAGAAGTGTGCCATTAGATGGAAAAAAAAAAGACAAAATGGACTATACAGACGAGAATACTCCACAGTTCCGTACCAACTTTTTAATTTCAATTTTTTTTTATCGGTACTGTAATATAAAATATAATGACTTAAAATATTATAAGCGGTATAAAAAGTTAATATAGGGGATAAATACTAAACACTGTAAGTGTGTTCACACTGCAATATACTTTTAAAGATTGTACTATTATCTTAGTGTATCAACCTATCTTAAATAATATGTGGATCTATGTTGGTATTCGATAAAAAGAAAATTTTTCTCGCTCAAATCTGTAGTATTAACCTGGTGTGTCGTACATATTCTTAGTGACATGCAGTTTGGATTGTGGTTGTCTTTCAGGAATTGGCCAGTCCTCCTGAGAAGCACATATCTGAATGGAATGGGCAGCAGTTTACATTTGGCAACCTCCCTTCCTCCATGATGTCTAGTCACTGCCCGAACTTCACCACGTTGCCTCTTACCGCACTTCACTCTCCCCGGGACGATGCCAGCGACCACAGCCCGTGCACTCCGCAGGGTGCGTCCTGTGGAGGAGGCACTCGGACAGTCAGCTCGATCGTTTGGTCGTCCAACACCGACTCTCCTGCCACCGGGACAGCGCCGGGGGACTCCGAGACGACGTTCCACACGTCGAAACAGGTCATCATAGACTTTGTCGTCGACAAGCTGGTGAACAAGGAGCCGTGTTTCCAGGTGCGGTCGAGCTACATCTCCACTTCGAGCGGGTCCAGCGTCATCACCTCCGAGTCGTTCGCGGCCGCGTCCGATCGGGACAGCCTTGCGGAGGAACTCCTCAGCTCGGACACTCGTCGCTGTGGCGTGACGAGTGCATTGCAGTTTGAGAGTGCCCCCAGCGTCGTCAGTCTCCCGCCACTGACCGGGGTCCCGGGTAGTTTCGTGCCGCCACATACCACCACTCGGAGGGACAGTGTGGTGAACAGTTTCTGCAGCCAGCCCGTCTCGTACGTGACTGCTCCGAGTAGCGGCACTGAAATAGTCACGTGGGCGCAAGACATCAATGTCAGTAGGATCGTGGCATCGTTGACCAACAACAATTTTTACATCAATAAGGGTAAAAATGGTTCTCTGGCTGTTGAAAATATTGATGGTTCCCCTTCTTCAGACTGTGGTCTGGCGGACTGTATTCCTAACAACTCTTCCGAACATCCTTTCTCAGTAGAATGCCCTGAGGCGTCTGAAACCAGCAGTGGCCCTTTTTTGATCAACTATAAAGTTTTTGATGCAGCATCTTTGAAAACTGGCTGTGAAAATGCATTAATTAGTTTTACCGGGTATTCGTCGGAGGACTGCGTAGTGACTTCTTCAGGTTGTGATGATTCAAAAACGATCTCATGTTTACCATTTTCTAAGGAACCTAAGCTTCCTCAAAGTGATTTAAGTGTGAAATTTTCTTCTAATAGGTTGGAAGCTGAAACTTGTGATGAAGATGGTGAAAAAAACTTGTCTGTGCCTGTTAAAATTGTACATGTAGATGAAGCAATAAAATGTCCCGTTACCTCGGGTGGATATGTTGGGAAAGAAAGCACAGTATATAGTAATAATTTGTGTTCAAGTTCCTGTGGTGATTCAAGGCAAGTTCAAATTAGTGCAACTGCCACTGTGGCTGATAAGTGTAGTGATGATGATACAACTGTGAAAACCAAGCCAGCAAACACACATGAAAGTTCGGTTGTAAAAATGTTCCCTTTAAAGGAACATTTAAGGCGCTACAAAGCAGAACAGAACTGTGGTGATGATAGTGAAACGGTTCTGACGAGTGCCGCCATTGTCAGTCAGTCACGTTTGCTTCCGTTCCCTAACGTTTCGACCGAACCCTGCCCAAAGCAGACAGCTCCGTGTTTCCTTAGCTCTTTGGAGCATGCGTCGCAAGTGGGGGTCCAGACGAATCCTCCGGCAACGTCGGGTGCGAACGTCGCAGCTTACTCTTTCAAGAGCAGCACAAGCTCCAAGAAGAGCGAAGACTTTGCTAACGTTGGGGGGAAGCCGGCACTGTTGCCGCAGCGACAGACTTCTGTGCGGGCCTGCAAGGGCCAGCGCTACAAGCAGTTCATGAAGGAGACTAGCCGCGGTGTGAACAAGAGAGCTCGCAAGGCTGTGCTTGGTACCGTCGAAGGGTAAGTATCAAACTTGTGGATAGTTCATTACAACGTCATGTCATATACAGTTTATAGTCCTGTGATAAACTACATAAGATTGTGTGAAATACTTCAAGATGGATTGTATGAAAATCCAAATGCTGGCAGGTTTGGTGTCTTGAAACGTTGAAACGCATATGGTCATTTAACTTGGCGTCTCGTACATAGTACATTCTTTAGTAAAAGTAAAAAAAAGAAATGAAGCAAAAAAATTGCTTTCAGTTTTGATAACATGTAGGCCATTGGTGTCGTAGTAGTAGGTTATGTATTTTGAAAATTAGTAAGAGTCTTTTCTTATTTAGGGATCAAGTTACATTTATGGAGCAGTGTTACTTTTTCAAGGTGATATGTTGCAGAACACAAATAACACTGAGCTTTTTTGCTGTGTTTTATTTGATTTAATTTTTTGCACAGTAATGTTTTTATACGCAATGCTACTTTTTTCATTAAGGCTCACACATAGTTGGTTATTTCTTTATCTTGTCATTCAGTGGTTTTACAAAGAAAATTTATTCCTATAGCTATCTTGCATTGTTGGTTCATCTCAATTTTTCTCTACAGATACCATTTACTTGTAACATCCCTCTTTATTACGTTGTTTTATATTTTAGTTTAATACAAAAGCTGCTTTTCATACTGGAAAAAAAACACTATTTATAAAATGAGATTTTGAAAAGGCATTTACAATCCTATCTTAATATGAATTAGTTTCCATTTGAAACTAATTGTGGAAATATCTACTTTACATTATTAATTTTAAGCAATAACAACACAAAGTTTGAGAAGCTTTCCTTTACTGGTTAAACATGTGAAGTGTCAAGACATTTATAAATACTGTATCAACGCTGAATGAAATAAAATTAGAATAATTAGAAATACTTAAGAAAATGGGGCTACTTCCATATGAATTTAAGTTTAGTTCATGTTTTAAATTTAATTTTGTGCTCTTGATTTTCAATCTTATTGAAATAGTTTGTGCTTGCAGTCATAATAAAAAAAAGTAATTTTTCTCTTATCTGTGGACCATCGTGGCGCTTGGTAACACGACTTGGGCGGAATGGTGGCTTATTCCAGAGCTGAATTAAGTTAAAGTAGTTCAACCACTATCTAGAGAAGAATACTGAAAATTACATAGGTACGTTTTGCACGAACCCATAAGCCCACTGGATCACAAGAGTAAAACAGTGGGTAGATGCAACACCAAACATGTAAAAAATCTAAATTGTCATGATCTGAAGGGGATAGAATTTAAATAAAACTTAAGGATTCCACTCACTAATTATGTGGGGTCGGATTATTTCCTCAAAATGGAGGACGAAGACTTGGATGATGTACAAAAATGTAGAAACACACACACATGAGGTGACGTAAATAAATCTTTTTGACCAGCAAACTACTTTTGAGAAAGATTCCCGAAGCAAAGTGACTGCATATTAATCAAGCCAAATTTTTCATGTAGTGCCGAAAAATACAAAAACTGACTAGCATGAAGATCACGACTGGTTGCGGCGGAGGAAGAAATGGTCATATGCATTTGCCTGGGCATGCTAGGGACGCCAACCACTGACGGATCATTCCGCTGGAGGGTGAAAGCAGTCCAGAAGATAGTGCAGTTCAAAATCTGCAGTTTTAAGGTGAGGGGGAAAAACTGTGAGTAGAAAGAAAAATTTTTAAAAGTCTAGAGGAAGCATACTTGTGGCTCGGCAGGAATGCTGCAGAATTGTGGTAAAGGACTGTTACAAGGGGATTGCTGGCAAAGATTTGGTGTGGGCAGAGTGACAATTGAAATTTCAATTTTCTGGTGGGAATGTGGCGTGATACTGGGCCCAGAGAACTACAGGACGACTAGCAAGGGGTGCCCTAGTGAAGAAAGCAACTTTCAGGCCAAAAGGCTTGAAATAATAAAAGTGAAATCCACCAAATTTAAAATTCCTTAAAAAAATTACAAATGAATAGTTAAATTCCTTGAATGATTAAAATAAAATTGAAAGTGCCATAAAATTACTTAAAAGTGTATTAATTATAATCACTTGATGACCTTTTGCAGCTTGAAAATAACGTTTATAGTAATTAAATGTTCAGAAAAATTGTTACCCAACAAACAATACAAAGCAATATAGATATGAATATTTATAAAAAAAAAATATGGTAATGACAAGAAAATAAAATGTCCAATTCAGCCGAGTCTTAGAGTAGGTATTTTTCTGTCTAAAACACACACAATAGATAGTAGTGAAAATTCTCTTCCTTCTTTACTTTTGTGTATGGAGAAGTTTAGCTAAAATGGAAAATTTTAAGGAAGCAAGAAAGGTTGTTGCAATATGCAGATTATGCTAAAAGAGAGATGAACTAGTATTAAATATGCTTGCTGAAATATGGCATGTGTAACATGACTAGGTGCAAAAATATTTTAAAAAGACATTTTCTTTAGTGGACGGTCTTTAATATGGCATTTCATGGTTTCGTGCATTCTGTGATCCGGCACCAATCAAGTTCGTTTGCGTCCATGTTTTACCCGAGTGAATTCAGACTGTAGACCCTGACCGCCTAGTCACATTACTGCGCTGCCTGTGGATTTAGTTCCCTCAGGGTTAGGCCTGTGCCAATATTAGTTTTTTTGATGTGAAGGGAGTATCAAATTGAGTGTTTAAAATATTCGCAAAGTGAAATCTAATTGCGAATATTGTTCTCAGGTAAGCTGTATTACACTTCTTTTACAAAATACAGCATTGAAGTGAAAAAATAATTAACATTTGTAATGTTTGAACTGATTGATTAATAAATGGGCTTTATGTATAACAACATCATACAATAAAAATTATAAAATAACCATTCATAACATTAATATTGAGCATTCATAATAACAACCGGACTGCCACCTTTTGATTTTTTTGAGAAACCAACTTTATTCAAGCTAAACTTATATATAAAACAAAATTAATATTTTCATGAGCTTAGGGTTCAAAAGTTTTAAAGCTTTGCAACAAATGCAAAGATTCACATCAGAAGCAAAGTTTCAAATAAAAGAATAACAAATTTCCTGGCGAAGTCAAATCATATATTAAAAAGAGCTTTGATTGATTCGCTTAGTCAAAGCTTTACATAGGTCTACTCAAGAGTTTACTGTTGCTGTCGGTTTTCATTTCCTTACAGTGTGTCTAGCCTGTTTTGTAGTGTTATATTTAACATATCTGGGTTTTTCCATAAAAAAAAGTAGTCCTGAAACATTCCAGATGAAGGACCTTTCAATGTAAGTGTAGAAATAAAGATTAGTACATCTAACCGGGTCGTTACCACAATGCCGAATGTCAAAATTGACCACAACGCCGGAATAACAACGGAATGAGTTTGTGTGCATTTCTTAAATGTACCTTAATGCCGAAATACCACAATCAAACCTAACCTTACCTAACCTAGCATAATATAACCTATCCTAGCCTAGCCTAGCCTAGCCTAACCTAGCCTAGCCTAGCCTAGCCTAGCCTAGCCTAGCCTAACCTAACCTAGTCTAACCTAACCTAACCTAGTATAACCTAACCTAGTCTAATCTAACCTAATATAACCTAACCTAGTGTAGTCTAACCTAACCTAGTCTAACCTTTGTGGCAGTCCTGCAATTACATTTTTCGGCGTAGTGGTGATTCGGCGTTGTGGTACACAGCAGTTTTCTAACAGTCGGCGTTGCGGTCTATTTGGCATTTCGGCGTTGTGGTGCGTCCCCATCTAACCTCATGAGAAAAAACTCTTTCTTCGTTGTTTTCACTGTTAATTTTTAACAAGTTATTCACTCGGTAATAATACAACTATCTCATTTATTTACTCTCTTTATTTCCTTACACACTACCTCTCCCCTTCTACACACCTTCGTCTGTTTTTCCTGCCAACCTTACAGAATTGCGTTCTGCATCCACAGACGATGAATAATGAACCGGTGTATTTGTTTGGACGTAGCGGGACGGTGGTTCCGTCGCCCAGGAGAGAGACCCTCCACCAGCAGCAAGCGTGCAGGGAGGCGGCGGCGGCGGGGGAAGCCTCGTCGGCGGACCCGCGCGGGCCGTGGGACGCCGCGCCGGCGGGGGGGGAGGCGGCCCCGTCCGCCGCTCTCCCGTGGCACGCCCCGCTCCCCGGGTCGCCCAGGCGCGAGCGGCTGGACTCTGCCTCGTCCTGCTGCAGCAGCGAGAGGACCTTCTCCGCCTGCTCGGAGGGCTCTCTGGACGCGCTACCGCCTCTCGCGCCTGTCGCGTCTGTCGCTGGCTGTAGCAGGTGAGCGTGCTCGGCGGGCTCATCGCACCTGCACCCGGTAGATTAAACATTGATCAGCTTCTGTTACAAGCATGGGCGTCGCAAGGATGTTTTTTTTTTGGGGGGGGGGGGGACAACTTCAATTGATTTAGTTGTTGAGGAATATCCATCCACCCTGGAAAAAAAAAAGCAAGGGGGTTCGGGGGGTCCTCCCCCGGGAAAATTTTGGGGTTCGAAGGTGCAAAAAGGTGGATTTCGGGCATTTTTCTTTTCCTAAATATATTCTAATTGTAGTTGGTTGCAATATGTAATTTATTTATTTTTTCTAAAAAAAATATTTCCGGAGAACAAATTTGTAAAAACACAGTTAACATATCGCCGCCTGAGTATTGGAGTGTTCTATGTCCACTTTTTAGGTTTTTTATGCTATGGACATGAAATTAATATTAGTATTCATTTGTACTATATCCACACACGTCTACACACATAAAAATGTATGTTCTTAATTTAAGACCAATATTATTTTGTTTTATGTCATGATATTCATAGTTGTTTGAACTTTCAAATGCTTATATCTCAGTTCCGACTTCAATGGACATAGAACACTCCAATTCTCAGGCGACGATATCCGTATTCGGTATCGTACCTGATTTTGATTTTACACGAAGATCGAATTAAAAAGCTTGCTCACATTACCGTGATTGGACTAAATGCACCATGCGCAACATATGGGTTGTATCACAGATATCATATTTTTAATATAACTACGAAACTAAACATATAATTGAAGGGGACGAAATTGAAGACTTTAATTATTGGGGGGGTCGCGTCCCCCCCGGTTGCGACGCCAATGGTTATAAAGATCCAAACGGGTTGAACCCAGAAGAACAGTTCTGTACCCCAGAAGTATAGGACACCAAGCTACACACTTGTAACTTTTTAGGAGAGCAAGTTTTTTGATTTGTTTTGACTTGATTTATTTTTCGGGTTTCTTCTTTAGTTCTAGGAATTGCTTTATGGAACTTAATCACCATTCTTAAAACATATTATTGGACAAAATCAATATTTTCAAGATTGTATTAGTTTAATGTTTTAATTTTTTTTTGGGAAATAGTGTTGTAGGCTTTTGTATATAAAAATGGCACTAGTGCTCAATACCAATAAATATACCCAGCAAAAAATTTACATTATGGTCATGGTGCTAGCCTCCGAGGTACATAATTTTACATCTCTACTTAAAAGCTAATCCCTTGGTATTTGCTGGAATCTTTTTTTTCTGCCTAGCAAGAACGAAGCAATAATAGCTCATTATTCATTAGTATTTAGAAGATATATCTTATGGATTTCAATTTTAACTATTTTGGTTAAGCTGTTTTATCAGTTATTGTGTAATGTGTTTGTTCTAGCTTCAGCCAAGCTACCTCCCCCATTGAAAAGAAGAAACGAAAGTTTTCAGAGTCACTGCTGCAGCAAGATTTAGCAACGGACGGTGCTACCAAGAGAGATTGTGAAACTTTGTAAGTGCACAATTGTTTGTGGATATTAGTGATGTGTCAAATGCCAATTTCCTCAAATCTGAATATCTAATTCGAAACACAAATGGTATCTTGAATCTGAATCTAGATCTCAACGGGTCCATGGTAGAAAAAAATGTACAATTCATAAAAAAAAAGCATGTCAAAACATTAAATCCTTTAGTTTCATGTACTAATATTCCCATGTTAATACATATTGTATATTTAATTACATATTATTAAAAGTTTTATATTGTAGGAAACAATGATGAAAAACACAGGTGGATTTAGTAAAACTGATTTTATTCAGTGTTGAATATTTGATTTTACTGAATTTCTTCCCCTTTATCTCAAATCTTTAAAAATATTAGTGATTCAGTGGTATTAGAATGTTTAAGAAAATATAAGTGCTCGTTCATGGTTATTGTACAAGATTTTAGCTTAACATCATTAGCATGTGATTACTATCTTAAGTATTGGTTATAAATTCTTTATGATAACTTAAAGCAAGCAGTTGATGTGTTGAATTTATTGCTTGTGTGCTCAGCGACTTCAACCTGGACGAGAAGATCGGTGCTCTGCCGCCGCTCAGCCTAGAAGACTTCCAAATCAAGAAGAAGAACCGCAAGAGGCGGTGCTTCGCCGTTCTGAAAACGTCGACAACCACATCCGAGACTGCCGCCTCACACTCGACCATGTGCACGGTCACCGCGATCGTGCCCAGCAGCACGCCTTCTGTCACCCGGGAAGGCACGGCGGTCGTCCCAGACCACATCCCTGGTGGTGAGTTGCTTGCCTTCCAGTAACAGTTTCGCCCCCAATCAGTCTGAAGAGTTGTGACGTTTCATTGGGTTGATTCTAGAAACATGCCTGTTCAGTAACTGCTTGTCAAACTATTCCTGATTCGTGTACTCAGATAAAAATCAGTTTATGTTCAAATGTAATTAGAAATAAGTACTATTTTGATTGTTTTTAGTTACAAACATCATCGCCATAGCAATTGATAAAGACAGGGCACTATAATTTCACATACAGAAATTTTCTTTGTTTTTATACTGGGGAGGAAGAAATTGTATTTAATCGTTTAAATTAAATATGGTAAATGTTGTGTATGTTCATAGGCGTGCCTACAGGGGGGGCCAGGTGGGCCATGGCCCCCCCTAATGTAATCACTCAGATCGGCATTTTCTCTAATGCGTTCGTTAATATTCGTATATTCCTGGCACTGTGACACTCAAACTGTTTTTCAGTGTTGCAGTGTGGTAATTATCAATATTTCTAAACATTTTATCGTTCTGGAAATGCAGCCGCCTTAGTTTATTTAAAACACGAGGTCCCTTAAAATGGCCAAGCAAAAAAAAAAATTAAGAGGTTTGTTAAAGTTCCGTTGTCTGAATTGCTGTGTTTGCATTCACTAAAAAGCAGTTAATTTCAAGGTAGATCTGGACCAAGCTATTGGAAAATTCGAGAGGGAAAAATGTGTGAGTACCCTTTAAACATTGTCTATGGAAAAAAAACATATTTTCAAGATTGCTAAAATTATACGGATATAAATATTAACTAGTAAATATTCATATCTCGTCGATACTGCACAAAAATATAAACACGCAAAGAGTGAATGTATTTAGGCTATTTAACATTCTAAATTCAGCTTCTGATTTAAAAATTTAGCAGGGCCCCCCCTAATGGAAATGTCTGGGCACGCCTATGTGTATGTTGTGAGGTTGGTAATACGAGACAGTTGAAAAAGAGAGTTTAAAGATGGACACTAGTGAAGGAGAATGGAAGTTATGTATGTGTCATGTAAATGTTATAATAAATGAGTTTTAAGAAATACATGAAAGGAAAGATGTAGGATAAACAAAACAGTAAATACCTTTTAAAACATCAACAAGTTAATGGGGTATCAGCATATTTCCCTAGTTGGATGCTGCCAACAACTATTTTGAGGAAATTTCTTTTGTAAAGGTTTACCAGTTTGACGATCATGTAAGCTAAGCACTTATAAATGATTAAACAAGCCCTAAAATATTTATTTAAATATATATTTTTAGTTACAGTGCTTAATTATTTTTGTGTCTGAGAAAATTGTTGTTTCAAATATCAAACTCAAAACATGTTTATAAGCAAATTAAAAATATAATGCGGATCAGCTTAGCACGTAAAAAAAAAAAAAAAACTTTTAAAATATAGACAATGCCTTTCAGACATTTTTTAGGTTATAATTTCATTCTTTGGTCCGTCTGTTGAAAGTTGAATCTTGGCATGGTTTTTATGGATGGATTGGCTGAACGTCACGTGATTTGACGGCATTGTGAGTCGAGCTTAATTGGTTTTCTGTTGCAAATAATGCACGTAAAATTAAATTTGCAAAAAAAATAACTATAAATAATATTTGAAAATTAAAAAGTTATGCAATTTTTCATCAATGTGTAGGAACTTATGACGTTATCACGTAAAATTATCGTCCGTAAACCGACTGTACAGACGTCCCCCTTTTTCCCCAACCATTTCTTTCTTGTGTTTTGTTTTTCGTTTTCGACGGCCCACAGTTAAGGTGATGTGTTCCGAAAACCTTTAGAGCCACAGAGGTCATGAGCATGTTATTTTTTTTTGGCAGAACACCCTCTGATGAAACGTCCCGAAGCCGACGAGACGGCCGCGGAGGACCCGGTGGGCAGTCAGAAACGCAAGGCTCGCAGGAACTCCATCCGGAGGCTCGACGCCGACAGGACGGAAGGTCAGTGTGTCCTCGTGACCGGGCGGGAACTCGCGTCCACCTCAGCAGCCGGTTTGACCTCGTGTCGTGGCAGAGGCATCGCCAGTGTGTTCTGTCGTGCAGGATTATCGATTCAGGGGCTCTGCAGTGCCTTGACACGTGAATACGTACTAATGAACCTGCGATGGCGGCGGTAGTCCCATATAAACCTGATATAGGATGAGGTTTTTATTCTTTAAAACTGCTCACGAAAACATGTTAGCCTGGTATCACGCACCAAAAAAAAAATCCAAGTTGACATTAACAAAGCAAAGAGCCAAATCAGGTAAATATAATTAACTGTCCATAAAACAGCATTGAAATAAGTTCTTACTTTGAGTTACCATTTGTCTTGGATCACCTTTATTTAATATATTGCAATAAAATCTATTTTTTTCTCCTTCAACATACGAGGAAAATGTAAACAGAATATTTGGTTGCAGGAAAACCAAATTTTGAAGGAAAATAATGTGGTGACTGAATCTGGGTGTGGTCAATTACTTCAAACTGCCTTCAAGTCTGAAAAAAAAAATTGTTGAACAAGTGTTTGTCTATGCTAGCTTAAGGAACATACCCCATGATCATTTATTTTTCTATTTGGTGGGCTTCTTTATGTTTTAAAATATTTTCCTTCTTAAATATAACGTTTATCTGAATTGTGTGGTAGACATCTTGCGGAAAACCGAGTTTCGTGTTTGAGTTTTTCGTAAGAATTTGTTTTAAGTCAATTTTACTCCCTTAGCCTTACAGTAAATCTAATAATTTTTTTAATCTTAAATAAGGTAAACAGTCTTTGTTTCCTATTGATTTTCAAAAATCTGCAATGTACAGATTTTTTTAACCCTGAACAATTTAATTACTTTATATTCTACATAGCATACATTATTTTCAGCACGTGACCCAACACCATTTGGAGTTTGTAATCTATAGAAAATGTATCAAAAATCGAGTTTTGCTTAACAAGTTCTTAAAACTATTTGATTGCATACGTATTGAGTGCATTTTTGAGGAAAAAGGTTTTTTTTTATTGAAGAGTATTCTCGCCTTATCTGATGTGTCACGAGGGGCCTCGGTCGGTTTCCTGGCCAGGTGAGAGGGTGGGGGCGGACCTCTGGATCGGACTGCTGCTGCTCGCGGATGCCGCCACGAGCCGGTCCAAGATGGCCGTGCCCGGCTGCTCCCGTGGGACGGACGTCTCGGTCGTCTCGCATGCCCCCACGTCTCTCAGTTAGGCCCTGGGGGCCCGTCTCCGCAACCATGGCACATGCTCAAAGCCCCACTTGTTATTTTTTTGTTACAGTAAGTGGTTGTTTTTATTTTTTTTTTACCGAGAGGTAAAGCTGTTTACTTCACAGCTCGACTTCTGGACTGCACAAGGACACCCAAGTCCTCACATCACTGATAGTATTTTTGTTCCTGGGACACGGAAATAATGTTTTTTGTTCTTCTTTTCAAGATGTAAATAGGGCTGATCAGCTAAGAACATTTTTGGCATAGTTCAATTTTTTTTTATCCATTTATATAACTGCAATATTTACCTAATTGTCATTTGGACTATCCAAAAATGTTAAAATATATAAAATATATCAGGCATTTTATCTCTAGTGAACATTTTTTTTTGTTGTTGTTGTTGTTGTTGTTGTTGAGATTTCACTGCTTTAACAACCCAGAAAATGAAACACTGTCTATGTATACATAAAAAATTTAAAAGAATTCAGTTAAAGATAAAAGTTGCTATCACTGACTCATCGTTTTGATTGGGTTGTATTCTATTATTTAGCATTCCAATTTTCCACAAATAATTTCAAAGAAAACTGTGTGAAATACAGTGTTGCTTTTCATGTTTGTCATTACAGTGAATGCTCATTATGAAGTAATTAACTTTGAGGAGTTATATCTGTCACATCCCTGCTAGAAGTTTCCCATTTAGTAACGGTTCAGTGTAAGCATTGAGGTTTAAGTCTTTGCTGACAGACTCATTCAGCAAACATAATGCAGGAAAATAAGGTAAGGAATCGACCAGGAATAGTCCCAGCATTTGTGTGGATTTAAAGCCACTGTGTTAAATAAGTTGGAAATTTTTGTTTGGGATAAGACAAGATGGTGTTGGTAGACGTTTGTGAATACTAGTTTTTTGATGCGAAACGAATTTTCAAATTGAACTATTAAAATATTTGCAAAGTCAAATTGAATTTCATATATTGCTCTTGGCAAAGCTGAATGTTTTAACTGATTAAGTGATTATAACCAATTTGGTGGCCCTGTTTATAACATCATTCAATATAAATTATAAAACAACCATGCATAATATTAATATTGAGCATTCGTAAAAGCAAACAAAGTGTCATCTTTTTATTTTTTAAGTTACCAACTTTATTGAAGATATACAATACAAAAAAAAAATAGTATTTTCAAGGCGAATTTTAGTATTCCAATTTTTTAAAGCTTTGCAACCAATAAAATAAAGCAAATTTCCTGACAAAGTCAAATTGCATATTAAAAAGAGCTTAGATTGATTCGCTTAGTCGAAGCTTCGCATAGGCCTAGTGGTTGGTAGGTCGAAAGTTAGCACAGTGGGTAAGTTAGGCAGCTCATCACATTTAGCTTTCTGACAACACTTAAAAAAGTAACCAGTTTACATGGATGGAGATTTTATTCCTTTCTTATGCTATGTAATTTTATCTTGCAGCTTAAGATAAAACAATCTGATCAGCGTTCATCATTAATTGTTGGTTGGTTTTTACGAGAAGAAAATGTAGCCTTGCCTATGTTTGAATTCTGACTTTTTTTTTTGTTGAAAACAAGGTGGGCTTGTTATCTTGAAAAAGTCAATTATTCTGGTAGAAAATATTTCAATTTGATAAACAGCTCTGTGCAAATGATCTTTGTTAGCTACTATGTTTGGCAGCTTCCTGTTGGTGTAATGGTAATAATTTACAATAAATCAAATACTTTGCAATTTGCAGTCAGATTGAAGTATGTTTTGTTTTGTTTAGTAAGCATTAAGAACCAATGAGACAAGGCAGTTTCATTTATTGTATCTTTACTCTTCAGTAATTACAGAAGAATCTCGAAATGACTGAATTATCCCTAGAAAAAAAAAGTACATGATCATGTTAGAAAATATTTTGTCATAACATAGTTTTTCTTTTTGTAACCTGTTGATATTTTCATATTTTTAAACCATGCCATCCTGTTTTGTAGTACAAACTTTTTTTTTCTTTTGCCAGAGAATGCCTTTACTATACTTTCATATTTCATATTGGTGAAATTGGAAATAACATAATATATGTAATTGGTTATTCAATAATATTCTTTCATGAGACACATTTTAGTTGCCATTTTATCACTAGGTTGTAGAAATAAAAATATATGAGAAGCTTCTTCTAGTGTTTGTATCAATAAGGAATTTCTTAACAGTTGGTTTAGTACATTGTCTATGTTTATTTAAGAACTGAGTATGATGTGTAAATCATTTTCTGTTCTTGACTACAGCAATGTTCCAGCTGTATTTTTAACGTAGTTAAAAGTTTATTCAGCAATTTACCAAAGATGTGTTATGTTAATTTTGTCAAGAAGATTAAGTTTATTTACTACCTACAATTAGCAAGTGCCTTTAGAATATTCATTATTTACTTGTATGGGTGTTCGAAGCATTACTTGGAGGTGTGATGACTTCAGTTTAAAGAGAGGCAAAATATTGTATTGTCGCCATTTATCATGTCATGCATTGCCTGATAAATACAAAATATTTGTTAGACCTGGCTGCTACAAACATTTGTGCTTTTTTTATTAGCGTAATTACGTCGTATTTTCATATGACTTTTTATGCAGTTAAAACATGTATCGTATGTTAAAATATTCCCAATATACATATATTGAATATAAATAATAGCATAGGCAACATGGTATACATCGCTGCTAATGGGTAAAATAGCCAGCTCATCAAAGGGAGATTTCTTACAACACTTAAAAAAATAACGTTAATGTGGCTGGAGATTTTATTCCTTTCTTATGCTATGTAATTTCAGCAGAAGATACTGAGGGAATACAAGAATATAGTTGTTCCACCGCATATTTATGTAATTAAGGAATACTTTTTTTTTTTAAATAAGTAATCATTCATGATATATTTTTGTTGTTGTAATTGATGCTCATTATTGGCTTGCATATATCAGACAAAACCACGTTCAAGTACGATTGAAAGGGAGTTAAAGCCTATGGTAATTGAAAACTCAAGTTGAAAGAAGTTAGTATGAAATGAAATTTTACATGTAAAACATGCAGAAAATGTTAAAAATAATTATCATGTAATATTAATTCAGATTTTTCTGAGTGGAATAGATTTTTAAATCCTCGCCTTTGATTCTCTTATTTTTCTTTACGGTCTACTATTCCACTGGGATTTTGAGCTATAGAAGTTTGAAATTTATTCAAACTTCATTTTCATCCTCCAAAAAAAGTGAACTTCGTACATCCCTTCTTCTTTGTCATGTTATTCATGACTCGTAACATATTTAGTGGTAAAGGTCAAACGAGTTTATAATGATGTGCACTAATTGCAAGAGCTCAAGTATAAAATAGTAGGTGAAAGGTAGATTTACATTGTTCCATGTAGAATCGTTTGGTGACGTTTTCTAACCACTACTCACTAGAAACAAAAAAACTTATAGTCATTATAGTATTTTAGAATAGACTGAACTATGGAGCCAATAAAAGCAAAATAATTTATTTTACTATAGTTAAAATTCTTCACAAAAGTTGTTTGTTTATCAGGTATTGTTGGGAAACCATGGTAGCATACAGAATTTCAGAAAATTACTCAACGTAATCCATCCACTGTGACAAATCGTTAACTGGATCCTTTTATTCCAGTGACTGTGTTTTTAATACTTACCTGCAACAATCTTATTAGTGTGTATGTATGTGTGTGTTATTGTTGCCATCTTGTAGTAAGTTCCTGGCCAGTTCACAACACTGGAGCAGTTGTGCAATTTTTTTGTCACCCCTTACTTGCGGATGAAATCAAACACTTTTATTGCCGAAGGTGTGAATTTTTTTCTCAGTTTTTTGTGAGGAACTTTACTGAGTTTCGAAACATGGTTTGGTTGACTTAGAAAGCATTTGTTATTATTTATAGCTTGGAAAACTATTCCCTTACCAGCATGTGGATTGATGGTAAAAGGTTGATTTTCTCATGCATAAATGCTGTCTGACTTTGATGTGCATTTTCAGTGGATTTAGCTGAAGCAAGATTATTTTCCGGCACACAAGTATCGTTCCTGGTGTTTCTTGTTCCAGAAAACATACCGCAATGCGACGTAAACCCACTGATATCATCCTGGGGTAGTCGGGCAAATTATCAGTATGTCTTAATTAGTGTTACTGAAATAAAACGGTGATTCTATAGAAACAATCCCAGAGGACTTTGATTCTTGAATGATAGAACAAGAGTCAAGTTGTTGACTATCTTCCATTGATCACATTCGTCTCTTGTCCTGGAGTTCCGTACATTATTCCACGCACTTATGTAAAAATCTTTCAGCCTACCAGTTCTAGCAATACAGAGAACCAGGAACCAGTAATGTGCAAATGTGTGTGATGCTTAGCAAATGTTTTCCCTGAGTTTTGTATTGTGCATTGAAGCTCAAGGTATATTGAACTGTCATGTAAACGCCTGTGGCTTCTGTTACGTATAGCTGGAGGAAAAAAATATTTTGGGGATGCACTGTTCAGTTAAGTTTGGCTAGTCATCAAAAGAGTGCATCCTTTGTCAATACTTTTTTGTGCCATATCTTTGCTGCGTGTTCGTGTGAGTGCATGGGATCCAGTTGTAAATTCGCAGTGTGTGTCGTTTTATTACCTTTACTACAACACAGTTCAACTCTAGTAGAAGGACAATGCCAAAAAATGTGTATGCAAGGTGTGGTATGATTTACAAACCATGGTTTCCTTGTCTGATTAATGCTTGTGTTGTAGAGAATTGTTAAGGGGGATTAGGCCTCATTAACTTGGAATTTATAATATTTTGATTCTGCATGAAACAAAGCGTCCGCTCTAGATATTTTGGTATGGCATGGCATAGGACTTAGGTTTGGCTACTTGTTGAAGTCAACACTTGTGAACTGGTGTGATTATCATGGCAGTTGTAATCACCCGCATGAAGTAATAATTGTGCTTACAAGCTAGAGCCTGTTAATAAATATGTGGTTGCAACAATGTATAGAAGGCCTGGGAGATATGATTTATGCCTTGACATGCAAAAACATTTGGAAAAAGAGTTAAAAATTA
This sequence comes from Bacillus rossius redtenbacheri, assembly GCF_032445375.1. Classification (NCBI taxonomy): domain Eukaryota; kingdom Metazoa; phylum Arthropoda; class Insecta; order Phasmatodea; family Bacillidae; genus Bacillus; species Bacillus rossius. Next base: position 18,190,608 of record NC_086342.1, read on the forward strand.
GAATTATAGCAAAAAGTCGGAAAAATCCCAGATGGCAGGGCCTAATCCACCCTTAAACGTAGATTGTCTTGCAATATTTTTGTTAGTGTCTAATAATTTACTTCTGAATTAAAAATTATGTAAGAAATTTTACTTGAAATTCAGTTGGCATCCTGCCAGTAAATGAGTAACTTTTTTTGTAATCTTTATGAATTCAAAATTATTTGCCATCAATTGTTTTTACTACAGGCAGTACTTGAAAACAACAATTTTTTTTTATCCTGGAGTGTTATAATTGGAAAATTGCTCTGTAGTTTTTAGCTTATTGTTTGTGCACCACTTTACCACAAAGTTTTTTATTCACAGCATCAGTTACGGGTAGAGAGCATCTTTGATCAATAATATAGTGTTAGTCTGTTATTCCTTTTTGAAAACTTAGTTGTTTATCCTTATGTAAGTTGGCACTTGTGTTTTGAATTCAATTTTTTTATAGTCTGTTATTGAGATTTGTTGTTGGTAGCAGCAGATAGTGAAATAGAACATAAAAGGTTTCCTTTGTAAGTTCGTGAATCAAATAAAAATAATCTAGATTGTGCTGGTAGAACTACCAGAGATTCATGACTGATGTGAATAATGTTGACGGCTGTTTTGGGCCTCTTATGTTACAAACCAGATTAACGGGGAAATCCCCACACTAGTTGTACGTTGAGCGAGCATATCAGACTTACGTCTTGTAATGTGCAGAATATCAAAACTTGTTCGTTTGCAACTCTTCTGCAACACAGGAACACAGCCAGGTGTGTAACGTAGTGTGACGTAGCTGCAATATAGTGTCCTGTTGTCTCGGAAGACTGTCTCTGAAGCCAGCAAAGCCTGGCATGCTTGCTGTAGTAGCTGTGTAGCATAGTTAAATGGCACAGAAGCCATCATAGTGTCAAGTACAGAACAATATTGCTTGTTTCAGTAGTTTAGAAGAGCCCTTCATGTACTGTAAGATTATAGAAATTAAGCTTGATTGTTTTTGTACAGTTTAATAATCATTTTGAATAACTGTAATGAGATGTCATTTACAAACTGTTTATATTTCATAAATGATGCACAGTTTGTTTAAAGTACGGGTTATTTTTTATCTATAAATATGAAAGTGTGTGTTAAGAAAAAAAAAGAGAGATTAAATGTTGTCAGAATAATTGTTACCAGCATAATCTCTTCATAGCATTGACTATTGCAGACATGCTGTTAAAATATGTAACTTTCCTTTTTGTAAAAAGTTGCCAGCCTCAACTTCGGTTTGTGTTAATTAAGGTGCTGTTTGAATATTGAGATATGTCCTGGAGGAAAAAAGACTTTCACAGCAGGAATATGATTTGTGGTTGGGTATTTTACGTGAAGTGGCATAAGTTGGATGAAATGGGGAATTCTCTGACCATATCTTTGACTGTGCTAAAGTAAATTAATTTTTGTTCTCTCCAATTATTCAGTGTTTGCAAGGAAGTTTTGTGGATGTTATCATCAGCGTTTGTGCCACGTTAAATTCCTCTTAGGTGGAGGCAAACATGAATGTCTTGAGATTTTAGTTGCATTTATTCCCAGGATGAGTGTTGATTTCAAACTCGACAACTTGGCTTGCTCGAAGTTAAATTTTTCGATATGTATGTTTTTCTTACATCTGTACATGTTATATTTATCTGGTCCCAAATTTGATGTACTGCCGCCACTAAAGTGAAATTTTATATTCTGGACGATGATACCTTGCTAAAAAATCAAAAATTTGTTTTTGTCCGTTAAGTTACTACCTCCTCTGTGTTAATTTGTTTGTCAGTGCAGTATTATATCTGTATATCGGTTTTACACATTTGTTAGGTCGTAAGGAAATCTACAAATGTTACTATATATTTATTTTGCATTTTTTATTTGTTTGGAGAAATCACACCAGGGTCTTAGTGTCTTCGTGAGACTGAATGTAATTTTGCTTATGTAATGAATACTATCGCACTAGAGTTTTCTACCGTAAAGGTCCATAAAGGTGTGGATATTTGTGTGTTGATGTACATATAATTTCATTTATCTGGGTTGGCAAGCTGGCAGCAAAGTTGTAAACTTGACATGCACTCAATATATATTTATTTTAATGTTTGCATTTTCTTTAAATGAATATTTATTTGTAACTATATAAAGGCTTCTCAAATTAATTTTAGAGCCATAATTTGTTGACATCACAAAACTATAGCAGAGGAGATTATGTTGATTATCTATTTACTCATGGTTGGTTTTATTTTAAATAGTTGTGTGGTTAAGTAGTTTATTTGGTTGTTACTTATAATGTGCCTAAAAAGGAAAAGAAAATAGTAAAAATTTTATGTTAATGTTGAAATTCTTTTAAAGTTATGTTTGGCAATTGATTTATATTTTATTGTTTAGTATTTTGAAGATAGTTTGTATGATTTTGGATTTTTTAGTGCTGATGATTGCCATGAATATTACGTTAACTCCTTATTTAAATAATGTGTTTAAAATATATTTTGTGTTGTTAAAATGGTGAAGAGCCACAAAAGAAATTATTTTTTAATGTGTGGAGCTCTTACCTTTAATTTTGAAGTTAATTTTGTACCATTAATGTTATTTGGAATAATGTTTTAAGTGTTTGCTGATTCTATGTATGAGTTCATTTTTGAGTGTGGATTTTTTTGCATGTGTAAAATATATCTTTATTTATGTTGTAACTGTCTGTCAAATGCTTATTTTACACTTTACAATAAAAGATGTAGATAATTTGTAAAATACAAAGAATTGTAAAAAAAAAACACCAAGGATATCTTATTGCTGGAAAGAAACTGGAAACAAGTAAAATTGGTACTTTAAATATTCCATGGTATACATTGTTTTTATCAAAGAATGGATTTTTTCAACAAACTAGTACATATAGGTAGGTTATTTGAAGTTTGCTAACCAATTCAAAATTTAAAATATTTAGTGCTTTGTAGCATCGCTGAAGTCATATGTAATAATTATTTTACCAGTTGGAAAGTGTCTAAGTTTTGATATAAATATTTGTTGAGTCAAGTTAACAGAATTTATAGCGTAAGTAATGCATGCCAATTTCCAAAAAATAAGAGCACTTAAAAAGGTTATTTTAACTCATTTCTTATGTCGTTATAAAGGAATGGTTCTATCTAAAAAGTTACAGAAATTACATCCAGTACAGTAGCACTAAAATGTAAAATCAAACATTTTTGTGTGAAAAAATGGTAATGATTCCTTATTGTTTATCCAGTTGTATTCCAACATAAAATATTAAAATAAGGAAAGGAATTGGATATTAGATGTGTTTGAAATGCAAAGCTGTATAATCACCAAAATATATTTGATTTGGAAAATATATATTATAAAATTTTGGCATAAACTGTATATGCAGTAGGGATACTTACCAGAAAAAAAATTGAAGAGACTTTGATGGTCAGGTGCAACTTGTGAAGGGGCCATTTTTTTTTCTAAGGGAGGTTACAGGGTGGACCCCTCCTATAGGACACCACTGGTGGTGTATTCTATGCTAGCCCTGTTATCGTCTTATGATCAGTCTTTCTAGTGAGTAATACTGTAATTATTATTGGTGTTGATTTTTCTGCAGAGTTGCCTTTCATTCACACTTAATGCCAGTGTAAAAAAATTTCTCTCTAGTTGATGTTACAAAATTGCTACAATCAAACTTACATGTTTTGATTCTGGTCAGTGGAGAAATATTTTTTGTACGGTTTGCTCAAAGAAGACATAATGTAATCAATGGTGAAATGAAATTTATTTATTTTTTTTTAAATTTTTAATAGACTCCAGTTTTTTTTTTTTTTTTTTTTCATGTTGCATTTGTTGGCAAGTTTTGGAGCAAAGCAAAGAGTTACTATTATTCCTTTACGCATTTATGAATCAAAATCATTGACATCTGATTTAATTACGTACACATGTGCAGACACCTGAAAAAGATTTGGTGTGGTAGAATAATTGAAGCTTGAACATAAACATTAGAGGAAAGCTCAAAATTTTAGTTATTGCATACTTCTAGTTCAATTTTATACCCAGCAGTGTTAAGTTTTCCTCATAATTATTTGATCATTGGTACTGTATGATTTCTTCCTTTTTATTTGAGTTACCTAATATGCTGATATTTCAGCTTTGTTATGTCGGATGCAATGCTATTCTGCTCTGCTGAAATTTGTTATTTATTTGGTTAGTTTAGGTTCTAAATATAATTTATCTGGAAACATTAAGCATTTTAATGTCTTGAAACTTTTCGGTATACATTGCAAGAAAATGTAAATGTGTCAGACATTAGAATTTAGATACTTGCATCTAGCTGAGAAGATGCATTTTCGTATCTGAAAATATTTGAGATAAAAAGTAATAAAGTGTTGACAACATTTTTTTTTGCAATAACTAAATTTACACATTCACAGATTAAATAAGTAATCTTGATTACCATCCAAATATTTTTGTTGTAAATATTTAAGACACAAATTTAATTTGTGTGGTGCTAAATAATTTTAAAGCTGTGAAAAGAAAAAAATTAATTACTAGCTGAAATATTTTATTGTAAAATTAAATATACGTATTTGAAGAAAAGAATTGTTAAAAACCTGGAATTCTTGGTGAGTTAAATTACTTGAAAATTTCAGAGGTTAGCATTATGTTTTTGTACTGAGGTTTGTGATGGTGGAATTGGCTGTTCAGTATTTTGTAAAAGAGAATTTTTGTGTCAAGTATAATTATGTGTTTAAAAATATTATATATATATATTTTACCATCATATTTATGGCATGTATTGAATGATGTGTTTGTTGAAATAAAAATATTTGTGTAATCGTACAGGCATTATTTACTGCTATTAAACTTGGTATGGAATTTTACGAGGGATGTTTTTTAAATACGTTAGTTTGTGAATGACGTACGATCGCCTTAGTGTGCTTGCGCGTGTCTGCGTTCAGCATGCTTTACATGCGTGGTTAAGACACCATTTGCAGCCTTATCATGTGCGTGTGTGTGCTGAGCTGAGAACAGTCAGATTTGTGAATTTTATGGTATTAATGCTATGAATGACAGTAAAGTTCGTAAGTGGGTGAGAATGTTCAAGGACGGACAGGTTAATGTGCATGATGAGCCATGACCTAGCTGACCTTCCCTGATTTCTGAAGATTTGGTTCGTGATGTGTCCAGCAAAATTCTAGAGGACCGACAATTCACGATATCGAGTTCATTTCCACAGGTTTCGAGGTCTGTTTTGCACACCGTGGTTTCGGAGAAACTGAATTATTGAAACAGTGTGTTCACGGTGGATTCCAAGACTGCTTTCTGATGATCACAAAACAAAAAGATTGGGCTAGGCTTTAATGTTTTTGACTCTATACCATCAGGAAGGAGATGGATTCCTGGACCACATCATTACAGGAGATGAGACTAGGGTGTCTCACATTTCTCCTGAGTCCAAGCAAAATCAAAGGAATGGTGACATACATCATAGCCAACCAAAGTGAAAGCCAAACTCACAATTTCAACAAAAAAAAATCTTTACATTTGTCTGTTGGGACATGAAAGGATTTTGTTAGTGGATTTTATGCAGAGAGGCTCAAAAATAGATTCAGATTGCGTGCCATAAGAAACAAGTGGCATGGCCTACTGTCTACTAGTGTGATGTTGCTCCATGTTTCTGCAAAAAGCCAAAAACACAAGGTCTTATCAGGCGTTATGGATGGAAACAACTGAATCAGCCAACTTACAGTCCAGATGTTGCACCCAGTATTGTCACTTGTTTTCATACTTAAAGGAGTTCCTTTGTGGTCAACGGTTCGACGATGACGAAGTGAAAACTGCTGTCATGGATTGGTTTTGTTCACAGGCGGCAAATTTCTTTGACGGAATTCAAAATCTTGTGGAGCGGTATGACACATGTTAAAATAAAAATGGAAATTTTGTAGAAAAGTATTTAGAATTTGGAAAGAAATATTTCAATATGTACATTATTTTACTTCTTATTAAAAATGGACCTTATTAAAAAAAACCTTCCTGTTTGTAATCAATATAGTATGGGAATGTGTCATTGTTCATGATATAATGGTTTTAGCCAAAAGTATTGTAATATTTTGTTTTATTCATTTTACTTCTCTTTAAATCTATGAATAAAAAATGTCAATTTTAATTCGCTAGTCCCATTAAAAAAATCCAACATACCTATTTTGAAACCTTTCTTATCTAGTATCATTCATCTTCACTTTATTAAAAATATTTTGAATAGAAAGTTTGAGAGTGTTTTAAGTGGTAAGTAAGCCTTTAAGTTAATAATTTTTTTGTAGTGGATGTCCAAAAACATTATAAAGATTCTGGAATAAACACAAGTAATGATGAGATACAAACCACTATATTCAGGGGCCTACACAGGGGGAGAAAGAAACCTAAAATATCTTTCATTCCCAACAACAAATGGAAATAATTGGAAAGCAAACAGTGTGGCAAAGTGGTTCTGTTTCCCCCCCCCCCCCCCCCCCCCCCCCACCCCTGTCCGTTTCCAGTTTCAGTTTCGAAAATTGCTATTAAACAAAGGAATGACTGGTGTTATAGGAAGCCAAGAAGACCAAACAAAATTTTTATTAGTGCATGATTGATGCATGATAACACCTTACAAAACAATCCAAAAACCTTTATTTGGCACACTGGCGACTTTTCAATTGCAGACGGCAGTTTCCCATGTGACATTGTGACTTTCACACAAGGATGAGACATTATGACTGTTTCAGATGGGCCTTTAAAGCACATGATGTACATAAGTGCTTCTTCCACAACATACTTTCCATGCACTTGCATGCTACCCAGGCTTAGGTTAATTCCACTAACCTGATCTCTACCAGGCATTTAGGGGGAAACCTGCAGAATCTTTGCCTACTGTTCACAGAGATGAGTGTCACAACCAAACAGTTACGAAGTTATCTGAAGTTTGCGGATTGCTCATGAATAAACACCATATTACAAGGGTTTGTATGTTTTACGGTCAGAGTATTTTAAATAACACTAACCTAAACAATCGTTTCTTTTAGTAATGATATTAACTATTTAGTACACTGTTCGAATATACCCTTTTACTTAGGGAAACTGAAGAACTCTTTAGGTTGTGGTTGTGGCTTTCATTGCTGTGACCTGTAGGCTATTCAGAACAATAAATAGCTCCATTGTTCTAATTTACATTATGATAACATACAACAATGTGATCAGTGTCACTACTACGAATAGAGGCATCGATTGTGGATAGTGCCCGTTCAACAATAAAAATGGAAATGGAGCCAGATCATATAAAAGTAGACATCTAGCAAAACATTTCAACATTGCATCTTTCGCTTTCATAATACACGGAAACGTAACAAATGGAAACTTATGTGATTGAATTTGATGGTTTAAAAAAATAACCCACAAAGTACTGATACAGAACTTAATATAGGTACTTTTATCTTTTATTGCACCTATCTAAAACACAAACATGACTACCACTGCAGCCAAATAATCTGCTTCTATTGTTTGTCTGGAGTAACGTATATAGAAGAGCTGAGTATTGCTGAGCTAATCTGTACAAGTCCATCAGTTCATTTCATTCTGCGTACAATTATAGGTATTCCGTGCCATAAATTCCGTCTCCGTTTATGTGATCTGTCTTACTTCCGTGTCATTGTAAAATGGGCGTTAACAGGCTGTACAAAACATGAGGACTTATATTTAACAACAAATCACTGTTTCTGATTGGAATTCACCCTGGTTCAAATAAAGGTACTTTCTTTCTATATAAGCAGATTTTCTTGGTCACACTGGTGGATTGAAGTGGATGCTTTGCCCAATGCAGTGGTATGCACACATACAATATGTCCAATGCCAGAGAAATAAATCTTTACTTGATATAGTGATACCGCTGTCATACAAAGGAAGCAATTTTATTAGTGAGATGTGACACAAAGCCTGCAGCTTTCTTCTTTTAGCTGGCTAAAATGAATGAATAGTCTAAGTGTTAGTGTAGCACATTTTGAAGTCACATAAGTAGACCTATATATTTGTATCTTATTGATTGAGATACATGCACAATATTTTTTTCATTAGAATAAGGGTTTGCACTGGAATTTTTATAATAAATTACAACTTAATAAAAAAATGCTTTATAATGTATAATTTTTTTGATAAAGTAAAATCATTATTTTAAAATTCCCGCCGAAACGCCTTAAACATGGCAGATTTGTGATGTCACTCA